>NC_044264.1:7701033-8976867 GCF_003957555.1 Calypte anna
TACATGTGTTTGTTTTTTAACAGTTTTATACAAGCTTTGCTTGTGATCTTCTCTGTCTTTTTGTACTTGTTTTCCTACAAAGAACACCTCGTGTGTCTTGTTTTGGCAATGGCCCTAGGATGGGCTAATATGCTCTATTTCACCAGAGGTTTCCAGTCCATGGGCATTTACAGTGTTATGATTCAAAAGGCAAGTTTGTTTTGTTTGTGTTCTCTGCCTTGTTATGATGCTTACTTGTTAAGATACAACACCAATCAAGCATATTCAGCAACTGTATCTTATAATCCATGCTGACATTTCTCATTTTCAGTCTACTATGTATTATTTCAGCAGGATGCACTATAATAACCTGAATGCTAGAAACTAGTTTATTTCTTTGTAGTGAAATGAGGCAACCAGGTGCCATTAATTGCCAGAGAGTGAGCATGAGCTTCTGTCAAGCCCACCTCATCCTGCTCATGCACAGTGGGGACCCACCCTAATCAGGCACAGGTGGGCTTGACACAAGCTCATGCTCACTCCCTGGCAATTAGTGGCACCTGGTTGCCTCATTTCACTACATTTCTTAAAACCTTTTTTTTCTCTATTAAACATGTAAGTGGAGTTTTTTCAGCTAATGTAACTCTGCTCTTTAGTTGCATCATATGCTGCAAAGCCTATATTAGAGTCAGTCACTCTAGACTAGAGTTAGTCACCCTGCAACACCACACCAGTCTTGCAGCCCTAAGGTTAAAAATCAGCCCTAAATCTTCCCTGGGTTTCTCACTGAGACTAACAAGTTTCCTTAATGAAAGCAACCTGACACTTTAGTGTGTACCACACCTGTAGCCATGCAGAATTTATAAATGTAAAGCTTGTGCTTGGATTTTCATTTCTGATAAGTATTTATTTTAATTTTTAGGTCATCCTGCAAGATGTGATAAAATTTTTAGTTGTCTATATCGTGTTTTTGCTGGGATTTGGTGTAGGTAAATATTACTGGAGAAAAGCACTGATGCTCTGTGTGAGTAAAAGTTTTAGCATTCTTATGAATAAGAACCCTATTGCCATGATGAGACCTCATGTTGGGGTTTCTTCTGGATGCTAAAAAGCCAAGTTTAGAGAGTTAAACTGTCTAGAGACTGTCTGAACAGATAAGTAATTTGGCTCTTGCTCAATTGCCTGCAATTTCATTTGGACGTGGGATCCTTCTGCTTCCTGGTAATCTGCCACCTAGCTGCTGCTCTGTGTCTTGCTGGGCATATCTAGCTCTGTATTAAGCAGTGCATTTTGAGTGCTTTAGGATAAAATGCCATGTATCCATGAAAGCTTTATTGTGATGGAAATTTTCTCATGCTTTCTTCTCAGCCCTTGCTGCACTGATTGAAACTTGCCAGGAGGGCAGTGAATGTCGCCACTACAACAGCAGCCTGGGACCTGTTCTCATGGATCTTTTTAAGCTCACCCTTGGACTGGGTGATCTGGAGATCCAGCAAAATTCAAAGTATCCTGTCCTCTTCCTTCTGCTCCTCATAACTTTTGTTGTCTTGACTTTTGTTCTTCTCTTGAACATGCTGATTGCATTAATGGGAGAAACAGTGGAAGATATTTCAAAAGAGAGTGAGCACATCTGGAAACTCCAGGTTTGTTTGTGAGTTACTTGGCTTAGTCAAGGATCAGTGTGTTGGCTAAAATCTTTTGAGCTGTATATCTGGTTATTTATCCTGCTAACAAGTTGTTAGGCATTACCAGTGGTAATCCCCATTTGTATTTGTGTTTAAACAATGCAAATTAGGAATTTTAGCATTAGGGTGTTGTAATAACTTCAGAATTAACAACTGTCCTAAAGGTAATGCTATGGCTCAGATTTCCAGCCTCATGCACTGTCACATATATCTTTATGGCCTTTGTTCCCCTCCATATGTCTGGAGTAATGTGTGTTTCATGATCAGCCCAGAGATCTGCAGTGCAACACTTCAGTTCCCCAGACCTTATCTGAGCCTGGTCTTTTACCAAGGCTGGACAGTCCCAAGCTGTCACTGAGAACACAGTTAGGATTGGACTTGCTTTCTTCCATGGAAGTGTTGGCATCAAACCCTGAACACTGAATTTAGAGTGAGATTTCTTGGTTTTTCTCCCAGTGGCTTCTGCTGTGGGGCTAACTGGGGAAAGCTGTCAGCTCCCTGTTTGCACCAGTCAAATAAACATCCTGCCATGTTAGTGCTGTTGCTGGAATCAGTGTTGGTTATGGATGGATCTGTGATGTTGTAATGAAACATGGAGCCTGCAAACTGTATGGGATAGCAAAGCAGACAACTTTGAACAGGATTAACCACATTCATCTTGTTTATTGTTAACAGAGAGCCAGAACGATTTTGGAATTTGAAAAGTTCTTACCAAAATGTTTGAGGAAAAAATTCCAATTGGGAGAACGGTGTAAAGTGGCTGAAAATGACACCAGAGTGTGTTTAAGGTAAAGCAAAGCTAGAATACCATGCTATCAATTCTGCTTTGTGTGTTTCTTTGTGGTTATTTCTCCTCAAAAGCCTTTTTAACATATTTCTACCTCTCTAAAAATCATATTAGTTGTACTGAAATCTGATCTGTTTCTTTCAGTGGAGACCAATTTTTTTTAAAGAAGGAAAATGGATAGGGTTTTAGACAATATTTTAGTAAGAAAATAGATTTTCAACTCTATATTATTTAATATATGCATGTCAAGTCTGCTTGAAATAAATATCAGTCATAATCTTCTTTGAATGTTAGCTTAAAAGTAATTATATTTAAAATGTTGCTAGTTGATGTTATACCTAAATATTTAAGATGAGTTTCATAACTGTACTCATAATGTGTGAAATTATAAAGTAGTCTGAGTATTATTCTTATCTTCCTGTAGTACATAACACTGCAAAAGATGTTCAGTCTTAGTACTAGCAAAGCAGGTGTTGATGGTAAAGCATCACAAAGTGAAGAAGGAATAAAGATATAAAAGGGGAAAAGAGCTGTGTGGCTAAGAGATAAGGCATGCTAATAACCCAACTTATATACAATATTAATAGGATTAATGAAGTGAGATGGACCGAGTGGAAAACACACGTTTCCTTTATTAATGAAGATCCAGGACCAACAGGTACTGCAGAATTGTACAAGGCTGTAATAATGAAATTGGTTTTTCTTAGAAATGCTTTGATATAATTTAAAGCTTAAAAAATTGTCATAATCTAGATACTCAACCATGTTTTACTGCTGGGGAAATTCATGTCTAATAAGGTTAGGGGTGTTAAATTATTTTTAAGAATTTGGAGAGTTACAAACTCTTGATATTTATACTTTGGTGACAAAACATGGTGGTTTTACCTTTATCTTTCTCTAAGCACTTATGCTTGATCTAAGTTTTACATTCTCTTACACCATTTTAATGGTATAGGGCTGAAAAACTTTTTGATAGAATTTATTTTGAAAGGGTTTTTAATAAAGTCCATTTCACCCTTAAGTAACTATATCTAGCATTGCAAAATGTGGCAAGAAATCAGATTGATTCTACCTGACAGTGCTGTAGTCTGCTGCTGTTAACCCTGGGACATTCATATTTATGTTTTCCAATATATACTGGATGACAAACTGCCCCTTGTGAATATGAGCCAGGAAATTCAAGATACCCATCTGCTGACAGTGTTGGAAGTGTAAGAGAGAAATAACCTGACTTGGAGGTGTCAGATGTCCTTCTGGCAGCAGCCATCAGAGTTTATGAGAGGGGCATATGAGGATCTGGGAGACTCCTCCTGAAGTTTGTTCTTGAGTTACTTAGAATTTATATGGCTTAGGATGAGCTTCAGTAGTAATGAAAAGAGACAGACAAAACAGTCTGTGTTAGATATGGTAGTAAACTGGCAATTGGTTGCTTAAATGAATGCATTTTTTAAATTAAACCATGACTAAAATTAAACATCTATTAAAAAAATAGATGTGTAAAACTTTGAGCTTGTGTATGCAGTTTCTACCATACCCTCCTTTGTTTATAATGCATTTCTTTGCAGATCCAAGCAAAGTTCAAGATAATTCAAGAACTAATAGCAAAAACACCCTGAATACATTTGAAGAAATGGATGATTTGCCTGAAACTTCTGTTTAGTTGTGCTGCATTTGATATGTTTGTTCTGAAGGTTAAAAGCCTCAGCAGTGGATGCTGAAAGCTTTGATGCTTCAGACAGCTGGAGGCAGCTGGAACAGAACCTTCCAGGGACATGGTCTGATGACTTTAACCCATTGGATCAGGGTTGCTAAGCTGAAATAAAATGGACTATATCAGTGGTTCAGTTTTGAGCCTCTTGAAAAGTGGTGCTGTCCAAGTTTGTGTGATGCTAATCAAACTTGGCTCTAGACTTTTTACTGGATAAAAAAGGCCAAATGTGAGATATTTCTTCCTTTTGTGGAAAATTAAGATCATAATGATCCCAGTCTGCTGTCTTGTGGAATTTCTGACTCATGAGAAACATTTTATACACTGAAAAAAGTTAAGTTCTTTGTTGTGGAGAAACAAAAAGCATTTCAATTCTGAAGACTACTAAATGAAGTATGTTATTTTCAAAGAACAATGTTCTGGATACATTTGAAGCTTTTGTATTGACTGTCAGTGTTACTGGAGACTTGATGCCACAAGTTGGAGAAAACCTCTTCAGGTCTCGTTGGCTTTGCCTGATCTCTTTTCCTGTATGTAATCCCCAGGGCATAACATGGTGTTTACTGGGTTTTATGTCTTGCTATGTACATATGTTTTCCCAGAAAATAATTGGACAGAAACATAATTTATGATGGAGAATATTGATGAATTTGTTCCAGTCACAAGGTCTTCATGTTTCCTACTCAGCTTTTCCACGTTACTGCTTCTTGCTGCATTAAAGAATGGCATCAGAATTCCTTTGAGCATAAAAATAAATTTAAATTTTCATATCCAACCACTTGAAGAAAATAAGAAATAATCTCAAAATTAACAGAAGAAGTTAAATACAATTGCAGACATTTGAGCTTTTTTTTGCTTTTATTTTTCTTATTCAGAGGACTATGTAATGCATTTCTGTGGCAGTTTTTATTTTGCTACCTGTGATGGATGACCTGGTACTAATAATCACATTTTTAGTTTTCTATTTTATGTGTGTGTGTATAAAAAGAAATATTTGCTCTATGTACTTTTAAATTTCAGTCAATACATTGCATCTTCAGTGGCACTCATCATATGTATCCATTTGGTGCCTGTTTTAAAGGCACCATTTAGGAAAGACTCAGGTGAATTCTGTTCTGTGTGTGGATGACAGTGTTCATTGCATTGGATTCTTAGAGCAAAGCCTGCTGTGGGCAAAATGATCCAAAAATCTTTCTTAACTCAGGAGAGAGCATGAGGAAACTGTCCAGTGGCAAGGATAGCAGAAAGTTATTTGCAGGGATGGTGGATATGGCTCTCACTACTCAACCAGTCTTCTGTAGATGCTGTATCCTGTGTTTCCTGCCATGGGTGGCCCAGATGGAAGGGATGAAATGGAAAGCTTAATTCAGTTGTTTTTACAAGGCACAGGAATTTGGGGAGCAGGACATTTATGTGTAGCAATAGCCCAGTGTTGTGATATCTGAGCATTGTTTGCCCGTATTTAGGATGAGAGGAAAAAAAAATCCTGTGGTCTCAGACTCTTTCATATTTTCTAGTTAAGTGTGCATTGGAAGTGCCAACAAATAATATTGCCTTAGGACTATGGATTTGTTTGGATTCCTTTGGGTGCCAGTTTTTGTACAACAAAATATACCTCTTCACATAGACTCAGGAACCAGAATAAACCAGCTCTGCTCTGTGTTGCTGTGGGTAAACTTGTCCCTGAGAACAAGTTCAGGTATCTCTGCACTGTACTGAGGTCAAGCTGGGGGTGTAGCTGTAAAACAGGGAAGGCACAAAAAACCTGTCAGAAATGTGATGTGCCAATCACCATAAAACTGAGGAAGGAGCTGGAGGCTTCTTTCTAAAAATTCCTCACTGAGAAAATGCCCTCCTTTTGTGGCCACAGACTCCTGCAAGATCACACATCCTGTCTCTTATTTCAAGATTCTTGTCAAGAACACTATGAAGAACGAGTAGATCACATAATTCTGTACTTTTTATACCATGTTTATTTAAATTAAATAAAACTTGTAATTCAATAAACATTGTCCTGTGCTTTTATTTTATTGCCATAGAAGTTACCTAAAGCAAGGAAAAGAGGTTTTTGGCTTAGTATAAAAGGAAGACATCACTTTTTGAAAGACAGAGTTGGGAGATTGTCTAGACAATGAATCTTCCAGTAAATAGATATTATTGTATCTATGCACAGTTCTTAATCTTTTCTCTGTCCTCAAATTGTTGTCAAATGTGTTAAAAACAACGTTAGAAACTTGAGTAAATCACCATTTTCTTTTCTTTTTCAGCTACTGTGCCAGGATTTCTCTGTACAGGTACAGAACCAGTCAGCCTCAAAATTCTGAGAAGAGTTTCCCATATGGAATTCTTCTTCATTTCCTTTCTGAAATACTCAGGTATGGTTTGTGTATTGCTTGTCATCAGAACCTGAGTAATTACCTCATTTTGTTGTCTTCACTGAAAACATTTGGTGTACAACAGCTGGTTCAAATTTGATTTCAAAAATGTTACAAGCAGCAGGTGTATACACATAAAAAGTTATAAAGCTATAGACTTCTCCACATTACAATAGAAATTTAATCTTTTAATGCTTTACATTTAAAAAGCTTTACATTTCATGATAGTATTTTTCTCATAAATGGTATCTTTTTCTTAGGTATAAAAAGAAAAACAAAATAAACCATAAGACTTCCACCTTAGCATAGCAGGAATTAGTAATAAATGCAGATAATACATAAGGATTTTAATATCCATACCCTCACTCTGTTTCTCTCCCCTTAGCATTTCCTTTATCTCACATTTTGTATGTTTCTTTGAGGAATTAATTCCATGGATCACCTCATTTTAAAAAGTGTTGGTTATTGGGGGTTTGGGTTTATAAAGTAGAAATGCTTTAATTTTTTTAGTACAATGTGACTTTGGGATGAGCATCTTTCTGTATGATGCTGGATATGTTTTATAGCCAGTAACCCATTTGTAAGATATTATTTTATATAGTGTGAACTACCAAATGAGATAAAAATATTTATTCTTTACACCTCTAGTAAACTCTTAAAAAAAGTAAACCATCATAATTAGCATTATGACAGTATATTTAATCTTAAAAGTGCTCACCAGTGTTAGTTAAATTACAGTTTTAAATTAGATTCTGTGTTTATTTAGTTATTCCAGAGATTACAACTGAATGACACTCTATTTCAGAGAAGAAATCCACTTTTAGTATGGAAAATGTGTAATAAGCTCTTAGGAAGCTTTTGGATCTAGGACTGAGCATCTGATGTGTTTTGCAGTGAGTTTCATTTTTAGTGTTTTTACAAAAGCTTGCTTCTTTTCATAATAGGCAGCTTCATTAATAAATGTTGGATAAACTGTGCAGTCCCCTTTATATGCAATTACTTCTCCAGCAAGAGTCAAAAACAGAGGATCACCGTTGTTCAGTGGCTGCCAGTCTTGGTCCTTAGAGAAAGAAAATAAATAGAATATGTTTACTTTCAAGTTTTTGTATATTTCCTGTGCTCTCTGAGTTTAGGCTCCATAATTATATTCTCTGGAGTTTATGGCAAAAGGTTTTTTTTTAAAGAATTCCTTTTAATTTGCAGTATGTAGTGTCAGGTTTCTGGCCCTTGTTTTCAGGCTTGTACAGAATCCCCTGATATAGGTGAACTAAAAAGAAACTGCAGATGCACACAATTAAAATTAATTTAAGAATTAAAAATGAGATGACTATTGAAAGTATGAATATTTTTCTTTTAGTTTTTAGGTTTAACAGTGATGTTATTAAAATGTACCACAATGTAGTAGAAAGAACATAGGAATACTTGTAAAATGTCACACATAGAAACTGTTTTAGAATTTACCTGCAGTTTAGGGTGAATTATAGCAATAACTTCATCATTCTTATTCCTGGGATAATCTACTTTCTCCATGATTTTAAAAACCTCAATTGTACAGGGTGGAAATTCCTTTCCTAGAAAGAATAAATGTCATTTAATGCCAGAATGAACAACTGCCTGTTAAAAAGAACAATGCATTATTTATTCTCTTTAGAATGGCTTAAATCATTAGGTTGTACCTCATCAAAGTTTGCACCCTAGTGATTGGCTCATTTATCATGAAAATGCCCAGCTCCTGCTTTGCTTGTCCCCTTGAAACCAAGTTGCAGAAAGTTTGTCCAGTCGTGTGCTGTGGCATGTGAAGCCCAGCTCTAAATTTGGTGCTAAAATGTGACTTTTGGTTTTATACTTTAAAAGATGGATTTTGTAGGTAAAGAACCCAATGAAAAGCCTGTGTTTGCTCGTGCTGCACAACACAGGATGGTACTGGTGCTATTTAATGCTCACCATTCCAGCACAGTAATGGAGTTTCTGACATGCACAAGTATATTCTTTTCCCTCTTTTTTTACCCAAAAAAAGCCCACTCAAACTTTACTCTAAAAGAAGGCCACATTCTGTCATTGCTTACTCTACCTTCATTAAAAAGTTGCACAAAATCAAGGCCGTGTTTGATAATCTTTCTCATTTTGTCCAAAATATCAGCTCTAAGAACACCTTGTGGCTGGGGACCCACCTCCACACCTGTTTGCAGATGAAGGAGATCATTATTACAACCATAATATACCACATGCTTAGGTTACACATCAAAGATAGGTATCTGTTTTGACCTGGCTTATGCTTGTGAGGAATGGCAAAGTAGAAAAATGTGATTTATTTAGTTTTTTTTTTTTTTAAGGCAAGCAGAAAATTTAGTCTCAGTTTAAATAACCATATGTACATTTTTGAGAGTGCTACTAGGCTAAGAGGAAGTGTCACTCTAGAGATTTGTTTCTTGTATTATTTTTTTTTCATCCTATCTTTCCATGCATTTGTTTAATATGAAAAGCAATCTAATAAGTTTTTTCTAGATTTATAATTCCATAAATAAGAAAGTTAACCACTAACATGCAGAACATCATTTCCCCCTTCCTTGATCACATCTTCTCTTTTCCTCTTCTTGGCTAACAAACCAGTGTTTCAGCCAAGGCTTATTTAGAGGATGTTGGACTTGATGATCTCTGAGATCCCTTCCAACCCAGCCAATTCTATGATTCTAAACATTTATTTTCAGAAGCTGTTGCTTCTTCCTTCTCCTCATAGATGATAAATATTTTCTGCAAACACTGGGTTAACTCTTCAGAAGAAATAATTTTATGTCAAACATACCATGAAACAAAAAGCTACTGGTGATCAAGGCACTGTATGTAACAAAGAACAGGTCTGGAAACAGGCATATATTAAAATATTTGATGATGAATTAAAATAATCTTTAGTTTTCATATTTACCAACAGGATGTTTTGCTACAGATCGAGTTGTTGCATATTTCAAGCTAGGATGTTCAATCAGCAAAACAGGACAGTGTTCTGGAGCCAAAGCATTCTGTGGAGATTGTTTAAAAATTTCTTTGTTATGCAAATATTTTTCAATGTTGTGCCACAAAAGATTACTGATGCAGAAGTGATTTACACAATGTCTTCAATATGTTGCCTTTATTTCTTGGCCCTCCAAGAAGTAGGGCATCTTTAGAAAACATACAAAGCTGTATTTGTTGTCTCCTTTCCATTAACTCATGCCAGACATGCTCCACTGAGCTTTGCTGTCTCCTAATGAAACTGAACACAGTTGGAGTCTTAAACTGTTAACAGGAAGAAAAAACTCTACTTGTCAGAGTTCAAAAACTTAGAATACTGTAAAGCAGATTTCAAGTATTTGTTTTGTGTTAGGTTTGATTCTCTTATGGGGACACAGATTCTTAATTAAGCTTTATTTTAACCTTTTTCTATTTACATAGAAATCTGTTTCAGGTCTCTCTCCTGCTTCCTGCCTACCCTTGCTCTTCATGTAATTTTAGTCATAAGCTTTCTAAATCTTCAAGTATTTTATAAACATTTAAATGGGATGTATGTGATAAGAAAAATATAGTGCTGTTTCTATAGAAAAAATAATTTAAATTCCATACCATTGACCAAATCCTGATTTCATCAGTCATTGTCTAGGTTACTGGTACTTCAAACCAGCACTTGTGCAAACCTCACTCTACCAGTACTTGTCAGGTTCAGAAGAAGCAAAATCAGCTTCCAAAGATATCACTATTGCTGTAAGTACTGATGAAGGGAGTGTTTGTCATTACCTAGTTCCATTATTCTTCTTGTGTCTTTCTTTCATAAAATTAATGTTTAACTATTTAGCATGGGAGACAAATTTATCCAAGTTACTGACAGATCAGTGTGAAATCAAATTAAATTACATTCATTTTCATAGATGTTATTCTGAGCATTCCTCTTTATCCATCCATCTTAATACTCTTTTAATACATTAAGATTATGATGAGTTGACATCTGAATCACCTAATATTATAATCAAATTATTAATTATCTCTGATTAAAAGAAAAACCATCCTATAAGTGATTAAATATTTTAAGCAGTTTTGCAGAATAAAAAATAGTATCTTTAAAGAAACTACAAAATATAGTAATACAACATTCAGACTAATAATCTATTTTAATAGCTCATTTAAATGACTTTTACCTTGATATAATGAACCATTTGAATTGTAAAGTCATCCCTGGAGTTTTCAAGTATAAGGGTACCACCCATGTTAGAAGTGGTGTTGTGAAGGTCAAAAATTAGGTCATAGGCATCATCACTGCCTTTTGGACCAAATATCTGATTGATTTCCTGAGCCCTTCTCACTTCATATGGAATATCTTCCACCTCTGTCCTGCTGTTAATATCAGTACAAAGAAATTAGTAAACTCATTCCATGCTTTACAGTCAACAAAATATGTATACCTTTTCTTTTTATTTCAATAATTGAGTTGAAATCACCTATTTAATTACCAAAATGATAAAACTTGATGAAGCTGTGCTTGAAAAAAACAAGTATGATTGTTAAACAGGTCTTACTATTATATATCTTGTGGACAAGTGTGGTAAGAAATGTAATTTTTTCTGATGTTAGCTGCAGACTATTTACTCCTCATATCTCTTTACATCTTAAAATTCTCTCCTGTGCAGAAAGCTAACTGAATATTTATCAAGAACTTAAATCACTTCCAAGAGTGGACCTACCTCCCACAGAAGCTGCTATTCAGCTCTTGGTCCAGGCCCTTCTACCTTGGGCATCACTCACCAGCTCTTTAGTAACTTGCTTTGTTTCTTGTCTTCTCGTATTCTGATCAGACTTTTGCTGCCTTAAATCTGTTCCTCTGAAGTTTTAATACTTAAAGGGGCTGAGGGAAGGCCCAAGATCAGCTCCCTGGCTGTATAAGGGCACTGTGGGGAAGCTGCAATATGGCAAAGATGCCTTAAATATTAACATATTGTAGAGAGATGTTGGAGGTTCAGGTTTGTTCTGCATAGACAGCAGAACTGGTTTTGATGACCAGCTTGGGACACTACCTAAGTACAACCTAAACAAACCCAACATCTTTTGTGTTAAATTCAGTTTTCTTTCTCAGTGCAGCTCAAGATTTGTGATATTTCAATTGTGAATGAAAAAACTGGTGTTAAGTTGCATAATGGAAGTCTTGTGAAATACTAGCAAAATTCCTTTTTAACTGCATGGAAATGTAAGCATCAGAAAAGGTTGCTGAGGAAAATTATGGGATCACCACTGCTGGAGTATCAGGAATGTCAGGGCATCATCTATTAGAAATGTCTGATCTGGTGGGAAGTGAGGTGGGTTGGAATTTGTACATGAGCTCCTCATGCTCCTTTTTCTGTTTTTATGATTCCATCTATCACATAATCTATCTTTCTATTCTCTAGTTATATCTTTGAAATCCAAGATTTCTTCACATAAGACTGTTAATATTTGGTTTGAAGCAAATGAGACTTAGACCATTCATTTCAGTAGTATCAGGACTTCACTCTTATTTTATAAAATCATTTCTAACATTGAAGAACCTGCATGGAAAGAGATTGGGTGAAGGTATTTCAAAAAGGCAGTAGTTGTAATAGAAGTGGCAACTTAATAGGATATACTGAGGAACAGTTTAAAAACAAAGGCAACCTGCAGGTGTCTTAAGTTGCTATTTTTTCAAGTGTCATGTTCAAAGCAGCTGAAAACAAACAAAACCACTTTTTTTTTTTTTTTTATGTTTGTCCTAAGGAAGCAAATAAAAGAATGGCCTCAACACTTACATGTTAAAAAGTCTGCTTATCTGTCTATAATAATAAACAACAAGATTCTAAGATGAAAAGCTAGATGAAAAGACATGCAGGGGGAGGATCACCATGTTTACAAAAATCTGGGATGTTTCTTTCTGTGGTATTTATCTTTTCCTTTCTGAAACATAACTGCCTGCTTAGCATGCAGCTATAGCAAGCATAAGAATATTTACTCAGCAAAGTACCTCTCTGGGATAGATGTCTCAAAAGTAGAGAAATGTAAAATGTCATTAAAAAGATGAAATCCATTACTATTTTGCAGCAATTATAGGTTGTATTTATTCTAAAATAATGAGTCATTTAAATTACTGAGACTTTCTATTTTGCCACAGAATACATAATTGTTAACTTTGCTAATTTCAAGTTTTAATATTTTACTGTAACTAACTGAAATTAAACACACTTCCCTGATTTCTAGGCTATTCTTTCAGATACTCAAATATCTACCTTGAAATTGCTTTTATCTGCTATCTTCCTGCAGGTATAATTGTATTCAGAAGAGCTCCAAAGATGAATTGCACAGGAAGAGGTGAGAAATAATGACTTTGCAACTCAGAACAACACCACTTAAGTTTACATAAATACAGCTAATCTGATACTAGCTTAAAATGCTGATTTTAAGTTTGTATTGGTTTGAGGCTCATTCTGCTAGCAATCATTTTCAAATGAATCTGTTAACACTCAGGCAATTTGTTCTTTTTTTGGGTTAAAGGTCAGTAATTTCAGTTATGTGACTGCACAGTTAAAATAGTAGTGGAACTTGTGTTAACATTTTAATCTGGTAAGGGAGCTCCTTACGATTTAAAAAAAACAGAAAAGTAAAACAACAGAAAGTAGAACTCTTCTTACCCAAGATTATCAGGGTCAAAAACACGGTTCAGATCACAGTCAATATATCTAGTACACTTCTTCACAGCTCTTGGGTTGGTAAGAAATGGTTTCACTTCCACTCCTGTTCTTTGAATCTCAGCTCCATTCTCTTGCCAGTGCTTGACCAAAAATACCCCTGACAACTCATTGCCATGAGTTCCCCCGAAGACAGCAACACGTCTTACTGGAGGTTTAGCCACAACAGAAGAGGAAGTCATGCTTTTCAGCAGCTCTAAGAATTGCTGAAAGCAAAACAGAAAATAAAAATAAATCTTTTGTTTCAAAAAAAAAAAAAAAAGAAAAAAATAAAGATAATTATTTTTACTCTTTTAAGTAGGAAATTCTCTAAGCCTGTTTAAGGTCAGATGTGAATGAAAATGAATTAACATTTCTCAAGCAGTTCTAGAGTCCCGTTGGGAGGTGGGGAGTTGCTAAGCTGACACTCCTCCCTCCTGGGAGCCCTCCCCTTCACTGACCATACTTAGTAATATCTCCAAGTCTGTTAATGGAACTGTTGCACAGTTCAAAAGTTAACCTCCCCAGGCATTCCCTACTAATGTATGATATTATATAGGTAAATCCTGTAATAATTACATTTACTTAAAATGTAAAATTTAATAATGCACTTCAATATTTGGCTTTTTTTGCATTGTGAAGTAGGTGTAACAAGTACACTCATGTATGTTTGAAGTTAGCTCTGCAGTATACAAAGGCAGAATGATTTAAAATGAGTAAACCAGCAAACTATGAATCATGTCTTGGCTCAACACATAATGTTGAAACATCAAGTACTTTCATCTAAAAAAAAAAATCAAGAACAGCTGAGTTCCTCAAAGCATGTTTTTGCTTGTATGACCCTTTTTTGTTTTATACTAGCTTAAGAACAGTGATTAGAGACAATATTAGCTGAAATTAATGTGCAATTTATTAATTTATTCACCACTGAATTACCTAGTAGTCCTGGCTCTAGTTCTGCCTTGAGATCTGCTAACCCAGAACTGTAATACATTGATGGAACTTTGCCAGTGACAACCCTTCAAACTTCTGCAATCTCTTAATAAAAAGGAAACAGAGACCACAATGGGACAACAGAACTATTTCCATTTCTGAAAGGATTCAGATAGGCTTCTGAAGGGAAACTGCAGCCAAAGAGCAGCCATTGTGAGGATCAAAACATTTAGAATAAACGGTAGTAACAGTGGAAACTAAACTTTACTGATGTGAATGAAAGAAGTATTTGCAACTAGTATCTGATATGGGATATAAATATAAAACATGTTGCTTTGTAAGGGAATAATACCTGTTTATTGAACAATTTTATTAAGATTATACTCTACCTGGGAGAGTCTTTATAACCCAAGCTGATAGATTGTGGGACTACAAAAAGACAACTAAACATAGGACTTCTCTAGACAAGTTCTGCCGGGAATATATTTCCTACACAAGTTGCTCTTTACCTTTCATCTTACGCATACAAATTTGCTGAACCTCAGAGTGAGTTAATACAGAGAAGGCTGTTTACTTAAACACTCAACTGTATTACTGCTGTACTTCGGAGCTGTCAGAGAGTTAATCACAGCAAGTAACTTATTAAACAAAGCAGTGAAGTTGTAGTTCACAGCACTGGACAGTCTGTTCTGTCCTTTGACCCGATCTCTTCAGCGATGGTGCCAAAATGGCTATTTACAAGCTGTCTGAAAAAATGACTCACACTCTGAATCTTGGTTTGTGGAATTCAACCATCACAGCCTTCTAGAGAGCAAACCTGCAGTGCTCGTAGGTATAGTGGATCTTTTACTGCCAGTGTCACTCTAATGGTTTTAATTCCTTGCAAAACACAATGAAATATAGAACATTTGTGCACTTACCTCATTGAACATGCAAGAAGTTTGTCTCCTAAGAAAAGCTTTCTTAGGACAGACACAGTGTATTTCCAAACATGAGTTTAGGAACTAAAGCCACAGAGACTTCTTTTATGCCCTTAGAGCAACTTCCAAACAGCTTTTAACTCCTGGTCTCCCAGGACATTACCAGCACCTGCAAAGTTGTGGCATAAGTGCAAATATGGGAAAAGCTTTCACTCTTCTGAATAAAGCAACCAGAACAATCCCTTATGCCTGTGCTTTGCCCCTATTTATATTTTGAAAAATTATGTAGGATTCTGTTTAGTTAAGAATTCAGATTGGTTTTATTTACTATATACAGATAGCTGGTAGTGCATCTAAAAGCTTAGGTGTGCCATATGCTGAAAAGCATGCAATAAGAAAATATAAATGAAGCCTGGCTATGAAAGTTACAAAAGTGTGTGTATGTATCCATAACAATATATACAATGTGTAAGGTGGTGTGCCAAGAATTTAAGACACAATGAAGAAAAAGGATTGCAAAGGAAGGACAAGCTCCAGTTGGGCTCAGCAGTAAGATTTTACACAGGAACCAGTCAGGGATCACACGGTTGAGAACAGCATGTGTAAAACCCGGGCCAGAGACTGAAGAGAAAAACACTGTTGAAGAATGTGGGTTTTATTTATATATGTGGGTTTTATTTATATTCATGTTTGTGTTCACACACTTGTGGATATCCAGCTCCTATGCCCGAATTATCAAAGTTTAACTAAGACACCACATAGGCCACCACCACAGGTAGGACGATAGTCTTCTGTAAGGTTTACTCAATTAATTTAAATCCCCTTGCCTGGGACAGAGCCCACAACCCCGGCCAGTGCCCTGCAGCCCCTCTGGGTGCCGGTGTCCCGCAGGGGGCGCCATCAGCCCCTTCCCGCCCTTTCCTCGCTACCTCAGGCGAGTGACGGTTTTGTCCGTTATTTTTGGCGGGCTTCACCTCAGCGCTGCGCTGTAGCCGGCGGCCGGGGCTGCTGCTGTGTGAAGCACTTCGGAGGCTGAACTGGTATTTCTTGTTCTCCATCATTAGCTTACTTTTCTCTACAGCTTTAGCTCTGTGTTCTGGGTGCCTGTCTTCAAGAGGAGACAGCAAGACAAAAATCCTGTGCGGTACCAAGGCTGGTTTCATCAACTGTCAGGTTTATGGGGTTTTATTTTACAAGTATGGCACCTACTGATGGCCGTTAGGCGTCCTAGTGCTAGTAATACAGTTGAAATCGTATAACAGCAATGATCTAGGAGCTGCTGTAGTGTTGTGACACGTGTAACTGATATAGTTCATAGAAATAAAGGTTGAATTGATCTGTTAGTCTAGCTGCAGTAGATATTTGTGCTTAATTCTCATCAGCATGTTTAACAGCTGCATATGGTTAACTGCCAAATAAAAATAAATGTAGAGGTAATTTTTTTTTATTATTATTTATATGCACAAGTATGTGCTATTGCTTAAATGCCACTAAAAGTAGAATGCACCATTAACTTAAAGAATAGCAGCTAATGCTATGGTTTCCTCAATGTATACAGCAATATATAGATATTTACTATAGAACAGATTAATCAGAAAGCAAATACGGGAAACGACCCAATATGCTAACATAGATCTTTTCGTATTTTAATATTTGATGGATAATAATGTTTTTTTATGTGAAATATTTTAGATATGAGGAAATGGTCTAATTTGGATTGTGTTTACCACATAAATTTGCTTACTTTGTCTGCTTATCTAACTTCCACACAGCAAAATTGCAGCAATTAATACATTGGTGCCTATTAAGATACAGCAAAGAAATGAAAAGGAGTCTGGCTGACACACCAGTGCGCAGCACAGCAGGTACAATCCACTCTTCTATGCTTCACCCCCATACCACATTATGTGTTTTTTAATAATACCTTTATATATTTATACACACATGCATATATATGCATATTTATGGAAGTATTCAGTCCTAAACCCACAGTTCCTGAGTGGACTTGCATATGTTATCTGTTTTACTGTGGCAAAGGGCAATTTTGAATGAAGTCAGGGGGCTGGTCCCTAGGGGAAAGTTTAATTCATGGAATTATGTGCAGGACAGAGGGCTGAGAATATAAATTCTTTGAGGCAATGGCTGGCCTTTGGTGTATTTATGAAATATACCTCCTGTGGGTGATGTAAAATAATTGTGAAGTATTTTTATTTATATATTTTTACTGTAGATCATATATCCTTTTGGCCTTGGTATAGTAGTATTATTTGAATTTTAGGTTGTCTGCCTGTACCTCTGTTCAATCAGAAGAAAAGAACTAGACAGCCCCTTACTTCAAATCCTCTTAAAAGTGAGCCAGGTACCAGTTCTGGGACTCATACTTATGAATTTTCTCCCACATCATTTGGTAAATATATATATGTCTTTTTAAATGGCTGTTAATTAAAATAAATCTTAACTTTATGATTGTATTATATTCAATTAGAGATTGTCTTTGTCAAGAACTATATGCATCCTTTATTTTTATCTCTGAAAAGTTCATTATGTAAAAAATGTCCTCCAGGAAATTTCTTTCTCCTCTATTCAATTGAGCTTTTTATACTTTGTGCCTGGAGGGAGTTTGACTCTTTGTATTTTAGAGAATGAAGTAGAACTGGCATTTAAATAGAGTCTCTTGAAACTCTGACCTTTTGTTTTCAGCTGATTTCAATCTACATTCAAGTCCTGTGTTACAAGAAGAAACATTTATAAGATGTCTTTCTTGTAACACAGAGAACTTCTATTCCTCAAATCCTCCTTGGAAAGAATGATGCAGAATTCTGCCTTTAGTATTTTCTTTGTTTTACTTATAACAACGTAAAAAAGATTATTTATAAACAAGTAAAAGTCTCTGTGCTGTTGTCTGGAACAACCGTTGACTAGAGAAGTCACCTATTTGTTAGAGGTTGCCTTATAGATATAGGTATCACAGGGTCACATTCTCATATCGTTTTCCCTTCTCCTTCTTGTGTGGGACTGTGGACACTCCAGCAGATAAAGAGTAGGAGCCCTAAGCAGACCTATTACCTTTCAATCTTTTCAGTTTGTATCCATATTAAGTCCTTTGTCTTTTGACAATTAGGCTGGGGAACTACAAGCCCAGAAGTGGATGAACTAGAGGAAGCAGCAAACAATAGGTATGTAAAAGCTGATTATTTGTTGCTTAGTGATTTTCATTTGTGTGCTAAGTGTTTCACAAACTATGACCCACTTGTCTGTCTTATAATAGAGCTGCTGCTATGTCACTGATACTTTAAACTTATCTTTAAAGCCGAACAGATCATATGGCTCCTTCCCTGATGAAGCCACCAAATGCATCAAAGTCCAATTTAGCAAATGCTGGAAAAACCTTTTATGCTTTCAGGTTGGTGAAGTCTTTAGTTTTTTATTATCCTTCTCTTCCTCCTGGTTCTTTCCAATGGCAAAAAGATAGGGAATATTTCAAAAAACTGCCTTCAAAGGCAAAAAGGAATGGAGGGGAAAATTTCTGAGCTGCCCTATTAAAATAAATGGTATTAGAAATAATAAGGTCAGCACTAGATTTTGTAAAATTATTTCTTCAATGATGATGGTAGAAGAATTCAGAAATATCAATATCTAATAAATTTTACTTTAGGAATCTGGAAAAGATGTGAATCTTAGATCATGAAGAGTCCTTTACACAGAGCAGGACAATAATTAAGCTCTGAAGGCCTATTGAATTCAGCTAGAGTTAAGCACAAGTGTGACCACTGTGCTATATATATATGGATAAATTTAAGTATATACTCAAGTGTTTTAAGCCTGAATATTTAACAGCTGTTTCTCAAGCTAAACCCACAACACACAGATTGCTTTTCTATACTTTAATTACAGATCTGAGTATTCAGAATAGACACTGTAACACTTAACTGTGTCTTATCTTGTACTGCAGGGCAGAAGGGAAGGCTCCCATTACTAAAGTTTGGAACAGAAATGAGTATACTCCTTTAACTAAAACAGCAGATTCAAGATCTGACAGTGGAAGTATTCAGAAGTTTGAGAGCCTTTCAAATAATCTGAAAACTGTCCAGCTGCAGAAAAACCCTGATAACCGAACTTCATCTCAGCATATCAAAACAGAAGCCAGGCAAACATCTAAAGGACAGTGGCCAGTGAAACCTAACACTGTTTCAAAAAGTCTGCAGGATCACAGTCTGCCATTCAAGTTTAATCCCAATATTCAGCAAAATAAAATGAATGAAAACCAGATTGATGATGTTCCAGAAAACAAAAGTCAGGTAAATTTTTAAAGAATAATAATGGGATGATACAATGAACTAAAATAAATTTCATCAGTCTGTAGTGCCTTAGTAAACCCTTCAGTTTCTAAAAATTTGGAACTCAGAATGATCATATAAATTGGCAGGGAGTTGTTTGTGAAGTCTGAACAAATATGGTAATTTAATGTAAATATTTGGTATTTATAATTATAAATATTATATATAAAAATGTCTTTGTGCCTTTTAAACTTGTGTGAATCTGTATCTCTAACTGGAGTTTTCCTGTTCCTCTGAAAGCAAGCTTCATCATTTCAATTAAAACTTAAAGAAAAAAGGAGTTCTTTGCGAATCATATCTGCAGTGATTGAAAGTATGAGGCACTGGAGTCAGTATGCTTATAAAACTCCACTGTTATTCGAAGTTTTAGGTAAGCATAGTAGATGTAACTGATAATAATGGTAGGACAAAAGGCAAGAGAAAATGTCAACTGTAGGAACAACAGCTGAAATACTTTAAAATACAAAATACTGGCATGAAATTTTACTGCCAGAAGATATTCAGCTGTCAAATGTGACTGAACTAAAAAATTAATAATACAGTTACCCTCCATCTTTCTGTCCTGTTTCTTTTCTTTCCTTGATTTTAAATGTGTTATAATACATTTTTCTATTAAAGAGGAAATATGAAATTATTCCAAGTCGATTTGCATATGAAGATCAATAAATCTTAAAGATAATTGAGTTGTGTTCCACTTAACAAGGGAGCAGCCAGTTTGCAGTGGTGTTTATGAAGCCACACTTGGTCACTTCCAGTTTTCACAGAAAGCTGATGCTGGCTTGATGTACCGTAGTGCTTTTGTGTAGTAAATGCTGTTATGGTGTCTCTGTATATCATCCTTAGAGCTGCTCTGATCTTTACATCATGTTTTATTTTTGCTCAACCTTACAGGCACACTTGATTCTGCAGTCACAACTGGAGCATACGGGGGAAAGAATTTTCTTCTGAGAGATGGAAAGGAGAGCCTGCCTTGTGTGTTTTATGAAATTGTAAGTATTCCTGTGCTGTCCCTTTTATGAAGCCAATAGGATGTTGTTCTGATAAGCCAGGAGATTGCTGTGTAAAAGGAAAGCTGGATGCTTACACCAGGTTGTTCCCAACCCACCCTAGGCTCAGTCACTATTAAGGCATCAGATTTTTATTTCAGAAAAAAGGGTGGGACTTTTAGTTCAGCTTCTAAACAGTTGATTTTAGCAAAAAAGATGATGTAAATTCCTTCTACATTTGAGGTAGCCTTCAAAAATCCACTAATATCTAACAACTGGACATTTGGAAAGCCTTTATCTTAGCAAAGTGTGTAATTTTTTGTTTATCATGCTTTTGATGAAGGACCGGGAGCTTCCAAGACTAATTAGAGGTCAAGTGCACAGGTGCATGGGCAACTATGATGCAAAAAGGAACATTTTCAAGTGCTTCTCTGTAAGACCAGCAACTCTGCAAGAACAAAACACTTTCCAAGAATTTGTTAGAATTGCAGATGTTGAGATGGCAGCATATGTAAAAACACTTAATGAAATTTAAAAGTCAAAATGGTTGCCCACAACTGATTTTCAGTAGTCATTACCCATAAAGGCAAAACATTTACCAACAATAATACTGAAAATCTGATTAAATAATTGAAAGTATCACTATGCTGTTATGCAGTGAATGTTAGTAATATCCAGTTTCCACTAGTACATTTCATAGTTGATCTTTCCCAGTTAAATATGCAATTACAGGGTTTTGTTATAGAGTAAATTAGATTTTACTGGAGAAATTCTGAATTAAAACATTGAAGTTTTGCAGTAGTGCAAGTGTCTGAGAAGACCATTTACTAATTCAGGTTGCCATTGCTTTTCATTATGTTGATTTTATAGAAATTCCTTCAGTGCCTGTTTCAAAATGCTTACTCTAGTCTTCTTTTGAGGAGACTTTGGTCACATTTGGTCAATATTTGGTTAATGTAACAAACATCAGCAAAGTTCTGTTTGGCTCTGCATATTGCATTAAAGCTCTTTGGTATAAAGTAAGAAGGTTGTCTTTATTCTACTTCCATTCCAACTAACTGGTTGGGTCACAAGAATTTTAAGGAAAAGCTTTTCTAGAAACAAGCATAATAGGTACTACATAAGGATTTCACAGGATGCAGCTGTATATACTATGTATTCATATGGTTCCCATTGATATGTTATCTGATTCATGTTTTTTAACAAAATCAGTATAACACCTGTATAAAATAGCAACAGACAGAAGAGTGCTCAAGGTCACAGGAAGTGGGAGAGAAATAATTATTTGGACACAACTTCTTTGCCAGGTCCATTGAAACATGGGGATGGACCATGTACATGTTTGTGTCTTTGCCTTCAAACATAAACATTCATAGAGCATTCCTGCTGTTTCTGTTTCCTTTTCCCCTTAGCTAGTTCCCCTTCTTCAATAGCTTTGTTGTGGATCTGTTGGGAATTGTAAAACAAAAGAGTTGTCAAGAAAACAGTAAACAGTGTGAGTGTTGGTTGTTTTTTTAAATTTTATTATACAGTGTTGGCAATTGGAAATTTCACATTTAAAATAATTGAAATATTGTATCCAACAAGTCAAATACAGAAAACAGTTAATATTCTAAAAAGGAGCCAGCTAGTCAACGCAGAAACACATTAATGGAAAATACAGCTTTTAGTTACACTTAAAAAATTATATATTTAGAAAAAAACTTGAACCTGGTCCAGTAAATTGTTTGACTTGTAACAGGAAAACACTTCTACACAGTTTAACGCCAGTCTTTATTTAAAAAAGTGATCTGTCAGTGTTAGCTCCTGTGTTGTTAGCAACTCCCCTTAATATTCCAGTTGAGGAACTAAAGTATATGCTTTACTAACTGTTGTAAGAATCACTTGCATTGTCATCTCTTCCTTTAAGTGCTAAGCTGGTTCTCAGTGTGGTATTTCAAGGAGAGTTTTGTCTGTCCAGCTGTAGAGTTCATATATGTATATTGGATTTCCTTTCTATATTGTAAAATATTAAAGAAAGTTCCTGATGGAAGCATTGGCTTAATGCATAAAAGGTGCAGAATGTTGCAGGACATTCTTGGCAATGGAAGAAGCTGAGAAGTGAAGGATTTGGTCATGTGGCATTGCACATGGTGAGGTTCCATTGTAACAGTGAATCAAAACTACTTAGAGGGTTGAACTATGGGACCAAACCTTCACCTGTGTTTGTGTTATCAGCACCACATGAATGTTGTAGTCCCTCTGATTTCAGTTGAATGATTGATGGTTCCAGTTCTGCACATGTGGAAGTTATGTTAATAAGTAGTGACAGAAATAGGTCGTTTGTGTTTAGTAGGTATGTTATGGCTGCTAATAAAACTCTAAAATAATTTTCCTTTCAGTAAGTGTTTGGATCTTTGCAAAAACATTTTCCTACTTTACACTAACAAATCACTTTTTCTAGTGAAACATTAAGTGAACAGTAGTAAACATTACACAAAACAGAAAAACCCCTACATAATACAGTTTATACACATTACTCAACATTTTTTCAGTTGTTGTTCGTTGGTTTTATTGTTTTTTTTTCTGTAACCATATTGATCCTGTCTTGTATAATGGTTCTAGTGTAAAGGCACAGGTTGGTTAGGAAAGAAAAGCCTGCATCTCTGTCTCACTACTTCATGGTGATGATTTTCTTTTTACATATTGTTTGTTATTCCTCACTTTTCTGACTCTTACATGAAAAATATCAATATCAGCCACTCATTTTAAAAAGTGTAAGACATTATTGAAAAGTACATTACTATACAGAGCTGGCTGAAATTTATTCTTATTTTAGAGGCATTCCTTCAACCTATTTTGTTAAATATTTGGAAGATTTAATTCCTTAGTCACTGCCAGCAGCAATGCATAGCATGCACTGTTGCTTTCTCAGTGTACTGAATTCTAAATGGAAATCTGTATTTTTAAAGATTACTAATGGACCTTGCAGAGTTTCTGTGCAGAGTTTACTTTTAGACTGCATGAAAGTATAGTATTATTATAACAATAATAACTGTGTTCCAATTATTCTGGAAAACAATGCAAGGTTCCATTGAAGTTTAGAAGGGTGAGGAATGTAAACAAGACTGCAGAAGTCCTTGACATTGATTAAATGAACACAGTGATTGTTCTATCTGTTTGCATTTTCTTATACATCCTCAACATGTCTCTGTCTGTCCCTTCAAGTATACTTTCCATGAAAAAAATAAAAAATTCAGGAATCAGTTGGACTCAGATAAGTGAAGAATAATAAATTTGATCACTTGGTTTGTGCCACAATACAAACCTAAGAAGTACAGCTTGAATTAAATATAAACTATGTGATTATTTAGTTTTAAATAAATAATAGAAAATAAAAGATGATAATAGAATTAGACTTCAGTTTTAATTTTAAATAAACAATGGGGTGAGATTAGAACCCAATGTTTCTTTTGCTTAAGGCAATCAAGTGCACGTATTTCAATGCTTGATAGGAATGAATTCAGTGCTAGTGTGGAAATCAGACTTCACAAATTCACAGACAAAACCATGAAATATGGCCATTTGCTAGTTTTGACACAGCATCAGCTTATTCTAATTAGTTGTGCTAAGAAGCATTTAGTTTCAATTCACACTTTTTTTTCCTCTTCTACAATAGTGGGAATAGGAATGGAAACTCTAGGAATTCCTATTCTGGGAATAGGAATTCTTAATAGGAATGGAAATATTAGAATATAGTTTATTCTGGCTCATATTACAACTACATACAAAGACCATTGGGCACATATGTTTTTGTAAACAGATTTTTCTTTTCAGCCTTAAGAAAACAAACAACAAAACTCAAAATCTTGTTAACTATAGCATCATGAAGCCTTTGGAAGTGGTTAGATAGATCTCTCTGAAAAAAAGCCATCTAAATTTCATGTAAGTCTTCATGAAAATGAGTAAATCTTGAAGGTTGGATCAGTATTAGAGAGTGTGCTGACAACTTAAAAAATGTAGGTGCTACTCATACATATAGATCAAAAAGAGCCTTTTTTTCTTGTATTCAATTCCTTTTAGATATCAAACAGAATTTTAGGCCATGGCTAATAGTTGGTGCTTTTTTCACTAACCAAAATAATTGTAACAAAACAACATTAATGATTTAAAAATTATTGGGTTCATAAAGTTTTGACATCTAATAATATATAAAAAAGGAATTGAAGTTTACGGCTTTGAGACGAATTGAAGACTTATGATTTTGAGACACAAAAGAAAGTGGGAGGTAGACAGATGCTTTGAGGATAAACAGATTTTTGTTTCTCTAAGGCAATATGCCACTGTATGTTCAGAGCAGTAGAAAGGCTGCTGATTTACCTTATTTCAATTCCAGAGTGTTTGCTGCTCATGCTTACGGAAGACTATCAATGCACTTTTGGTCTTTGTGAATCTGATCTTCTCTTCCCCATCTCCTTGTTTTTTTTTTTCTTTAGCAATACAGCTAAATGGAAGTGCTATAATAATTTCTGCCCATTGCCTGTAGACAGGAATGTTCTGTTCTTAGTAAGAAAATACTATAAAATAGTAGGTATTGGAGTTGGAGATATGTGCTCTTTTGGTGCATATTTTGCAAAGAATGGTAAAAAGACAGACAACATTACCCCAACAATTGCCAGCATATACCCCCAGCCAATCTGGCAGTCTCCTGCATAGTAGATGTCTGAATTCTCACAGAATCTCTTCACAGTAGCTGAGTTGAAACCAAAAGGGTAAACCAAAAGCCCAGAAGCCATTATGAACACTAGAGAGGAGGAAAAAAATCACAATTATTATAAAACACTTGATTTTCTTAGAAAAAAAACCTTATTTAAGAAGGTGAATGTCTTTTATAGTAAAATCAGTGGAAAAAGTCATAGTTTAAAACTTATGATTGTCAGATTATCTTCCTTTTCATAATTACCTCTTATGGACAGCAGTGTCATAACATGGTAGCAAGCTGGCACTTGGATTTTTTTCATGAGAACTGTGGCCCATTACATAACTTCAGAAATGCTGGGATCCAAATTATGGAGCCATTTAAAAAGTAAGATGATTCAGATACAGTGGAATCCAGAGGAGAAGAATTCCTAAGTCTGCAGATTCCAAACCAGCTTGCTTATCTTCTCAACAGCATTTTTGTGCTTGAGACAATTACTTTGTTCTGCCAAATAAAAACTTCCAATGAGAGAGTTTAAATGTAGCTTTTCAGATTCTGCTGATTAGGTTCTGATAATATAAGCACTTCTCACTATTCTCAGTGTTGGAAACTCAGATTGTTTAAAAGATCCTGCATTTGACCCAAATGTCACGAGATGAAAAAAAATACAAGCTGTCATCTTTTTACTTGGCTTTTAGCATCAGTCTTTCAGTATGCTTTTTGGAATTTTCTCTGTATACTTGAGGATTAGAAAAAATTTCAGCCTGAGTTTAAGACCTAAATTAAGATCTAGAGTTCCCCTATTACCTTATTTTGACAGCTTGGGCTCTAAAAGTACACAAAAAATATAAGACAACATATAGAAATCTAAAAGCTTGTAATTAAAAGCACAGAGTTAAACTAGCAAGAAATTTATCCCAGTAAGTTGTCTTTTACTCCTTCTAGCCAAACATATGAGCAGATTAATCCAGTGTGTAATGAAAAGTATGTCTAAAATACAAAGCTTAAGCCACCTCTTGATGTTGGGAAGCCAGACTTGCCTCCTGCAATTACACTGTCTGTATTATCTGTAGCTTTTAACAGCACTTCACTGATTTTACGGTCTTTAATGAATACACATTCTATTTAAATATCATGGCTTATGCAATTAATTTAATGAAAAGCAGAACTTCTTTTCCAGCTTTGAAATTAAGACTGCCCAAGGTATAAATTGTGACCAGGACAAAGATGCATTAAACCCCCCCAGGTACAGTTCTCAGAGGCTGTTTCTGCCCACCTTGGACAGCAGCAGGGGCTGAGCTAGGCTGATGTGAAGGGGTGATGCCAGCCCAGCTGTTGTGTTTGCCCCTTGGCTGAGAGAAACCCAAGAAACCTTTTTTTCTTTTCTAGCTTTTCTGCTAAAGAATAACTGCTGTATTAAAAATGTATAGTCTGTCTTAAAAGTCTATTTTATGTGCCAAAATGATAGCACAAAGCAGTCCCTTTTCCTATTTTCCCATTCTTCCAGGATGCTTTGTTCAAGTTCAGGGTGGGATGTTATTGATTCAAGAATAGTGACAATAAGAATTAACTGTTATGTTTGAGCTGGGAGACAATTCATAACCAGCAAACATCTAATTCAACACTGAGATTCTAAACCAAACAGTGCATACTAGTCTCTGTATTTCTATTGCATTTCAGAAGGGGCATCTACATATTACTCCAATTATAGAAGCTTAATCTTTAAAGTATCCACTCAAAAAGGGCAATCAGTTATTAATAATTTTAATTTAAAATAGAAGTTTAATAAGCTTGAGGGCTAGATGCAGTCAAACATTTTAACACACTTAGCCTCTAAAATCTCTTAATAATTTGAATTAAACCTTTCCTTTCACTCTTAATGAAATATTCCACTGAGATATTCTCTTCTAAAAAACAAGTAAATGGAAATTAAAAGGAGAGAGACTGGAATAGAAGCAAACTTGCCAGTCTGTTTCTTCCAAGGTAACTCATGTACAAAGAGAACCTGCCTGCCAATGAGTGGAGGTCTCTGAGAGCAGGGTGCTTTTACCTGCCCTTTCTCACACAACCATTTCCTTTAAGCCTTTAAGAAAGTTTTCAGTGGTTCCCAAGGAATGTACAGTGTGGCTTTCCACTTTTCCAGGCTCAAGGTGTATGAAGGGGATGCTGCAGAAGCCAGGGAAGGGGAAGGTCCTCCCTGGAGCAAGCAACACCCTGAGCAGGTCTCACACTCCTGAGAGTCAACCAGCTGAAGGTGCCCAGGGCAGGAGGGAGCTCACCCAGCTGAACAGTTCTTAGCAGCTGTGCTTGTGCATTTAGGCTCTGCCATTAAACACACAGAAGGTGCAGCTTAATACAAAGTAGTAAAGCTGTATTATGCAGATTTCCCTTGGCTACATACATATCACGCTGCTTAAAAACAGGACAAAATGAAAATACACTAAAAATAAAGCTAAACTAGAAATGCACACAAACAACTCATCTAGCAAAGGTCACCAAAAGACGAGAAGGAGCAAAGAGCCAGCACACTTCCTGTGTTCAGCAGCACAGCCTGGAAGTTGTGTGGTCCCCCTGCATGCCCAGAGATTTCCCCGAGCACCATCCCCGTAGACCCAAGGAAACCTTGGAGAACAACCAGAAAAAAGGGAGACTTCTTGCTATTGTAACATCTGAGAGTGTTAAGCTGCTAAGCTAAGCAACAAAGTAAACCATGTTAACCCACAGCCGTGGGTAGGTTGTAGCATTCAACTGTGGGCTGATACAGCTGGGAAGCAGAGCACCATACTACCCAGAAACTGGGATGTCATTTGGATACACAGCACAGCTCCTCTCCAAACCCAGACTGCTCAGCTGCAGGAAGTGTCTTGAAATACACTCACGGTGGAAAACCTGTAAAAGGTTGGCCCCCATTTGCAAAGGAAAGCAAGCCAGATTATAAGAGAAAAAGAACTGCTCTAAGCAAGAAGCAGGTCTAAAATTAAAAATTGAGTTTGCTCATCTTTCAAAACTAAAATAGTTCATGCATCTCATTTGGCAAAGGAGAGAACTATGCAGGATTTGAAGCTATTTAAACTTTGCTCACTGTTAAAATTTGATTTTCTGATGCTACGTAAGGCCCTTGCTCTACTTTATGTATCTGTCCAGATATATTTTCTTTTTTATTTGGTTACATAGCATTATTTTGAAGGATGTGTTTTACAGGGACACCAGTGCTTTGATTACCACGTAGTGCTGATGTTGCATGGTCTGATTTAGGGGGAGAAGCTGAAGCTGATTTTTTTGAAGGCTAGAAATAATCTGTCACAGTGTTCACATATCAAAAAGTTACCCATGGCTTCATATCCTCAGGCATGTCATAGAATGACCTCGTTATTCTCATTTAAAGTGCCCTCTTTCTTACAAAGGCTCAAAATATTGAATAGCCCCTTATTATCAGCAGAAGCCAAGCTTTCAGATGTGGTGCTAATGACTGCTTAATAGTGCTGTCTAGCAGCAGTACACTTAGCAGGGAGAGCACACAAAGAAACGGTAGGACTCCATTTAGGCCCCTCATATAACACTTATGCCTCTGCATGCTTTTTCAACAACAATCATCACTTTAAATGTTGTCAGAAAACAGCCTGTACAGAGTGCTGTTGTGAGTAGTGTGATCCTGCTGTCATACGTGTATATGATAAGGCTAGACAATGTAGTAGGGTCTGTTCTATCACATAATGCGTACAGAGTGTAGAGGGGATTTGCTGGTAAAATGGATAGCTGTAGTTCTTTTGGTTTGACTGATCATTTGATTCATCTCTCATCAGTTATTGGGTCTCATTAAAAACGTGCATTTTTTTTTTTAAATATCTGACACATGGTATTTGTTGGTTCTAGGTCCTCATCACCTGAGTTCTCACCAGCAAGTCACAGCCACTTCTGACTGCAAGGTGGTTTAAAGTCAAGTCCATGTGCATGGGTTAAACTGTAAGTCACTTTTTATTACTACTTTATCATCTTCTGCCCTCCCAAGCAGTTGCAGTCTCACCTTCATTCTCTCACATTGCTTCACTTCACTGCTGTCCTGCAGCCAGATGGTAAATGACAATTTCTTCTTAGAAGGATTGGCCAGCCAAGGCAGGACCTCTGTGCTGTGCTCTTGCTCCCTATGCAGGCCCAAAGCTTTTAAAAAATGGTTTGCCTAATTTTTTTTTAAAGTATATTCCTGGTATGTTGAATTGTAAATAAAATAACTTTAGTTAATCAGATAGGTATAAGATATAATTAGGAGGACACTTCCTTTTAGGGAAAACAGCATTTTGTAGAAGTTGTAAATTGCTGGTGAGAAGATTACTGAGTCAATGACTATCAGGAAAAATAGTATTTTTTGCTATCTTAAAATCTACTACACTAACTCTGAGTCATTACAATGGTTCGTTAATTTCATCAAGCTTTTGAAGTACTGTTTAATTATTTAAATCTATCACATACCATTTCCAAGTTTAACTTACACTGAACTAGTAATGTAGTTCTCCAGAACGTGTGTAGAGGGCACCAATGTACAACTGTCTTATATATGCACAAAAAATATCTATTTCCAATTCCACTTCTTTTGGCAAGACTGATGGGATTTTCCATGTATGAAACACAATAATTGAATAGTTTTGTGTACTGTGAATCAGGAATGTGAAAACTTGTCTATGTGTATGTGTATCCTTCCACTCTAATGTTGAAATGGATAGAAATCCAGAGGTAGCCAAAAATCTTACAGAAAACAGAAAAAGCTATTTTATTCTATTTGTTAAATGTTTAGATGATGGGTAGTAGCAGTACTGATCACCAGTAATAAAATAGTGCATGAATGATCTTCCTGAAATTACCTGCTCTAAGATTAGTTTGTCTTAGAGGTTTCATTTGCTTATTTCAGTCATATATTATATTTCTTACACTTGTGACAGTGATGGATTAATTGGAAGACTGTGGGACATATCAGACAATCATTAGAATCAGGGCTGAAGCATAGGCCAGCAAGAGTATTATTCCAACCCTATTACAGATTAGCAGAGTTTTATCTTTTCTTGGAACATCTTTATTGAAAGAACTTAATCTACCAAAGCAATTTTCACTCATCTCATCAAGAAGTTTTCTCTCACATTTGATCTATTACTTCCCTTCTTAAAGCTGGCAGTTCTTCTTATGCACAATGGGTTGACTTTGAATAACACATTTCCTCTCAGGTTTACATATTGAATTAACTTAATACTCTTATTAGCTCTTCTTAAGCTTTTCTTCATGTTTATGCAGTTTTACTGACATCGTTTTAAGTGACAAAGCAGATGCTTGTCCAAAGCCACATTCACCCTACCAGAAAGCCAGCTGACATTTGAGTGGCAATGACAAAACCTTCCAACCTGTGCCACAGTCAGACATCTTCAGACATTTCACCTCTTGTCCTGCTCCACTGGCTAGCCTACAGTCCAGCACTCTTCCCAAGCAAATATTTTTGTAGCATACCTGAAGGGTCACTATTTTTAGGGTATTTTGGATGTAGCTGGTGCAAGTTCCTGTGTACAAAAAGGAGATACTTGTTTGTCTTTTCCAACAACTGGAAACCTAAAGACAAAGCTAAAGAAGATCCAAGGTCACACTTGTTCTCCATGGATGTACAAACAGAAACAAAAGGGAATTTTGGGCTAGCCACAAATTAGGAATTTCCTTTTGGAGGAAAGGAGGAATTACTTAGAGTAATTTTGGTGAGAGATGAAAAATATTTATATTCAGCAGGCGTGGTTTTAAATGCCATGTAAGTGTAAAATGAACTGGAAAGTGACCAAAGATAAAACAAAGCAGACAAAATCTGATCCTTGTGGAAACAAAACATTCAAGCAGTGAAGCAAACAGGGACCACTCTTAAATGCTCTTCTGCTCTGCTGCACTCCTGGCAGGTGCATATCAGGTACCTCTAGTTCAGATTCTTGCAAGCAGCCCTAGCAATTATTCCTTCCAAGAAAAATAGAATGGAGAGCAGGGAAAAGGGATAATAACACCCCTGTACTTGGTACCAAAATGTAGCTGTCTTCCTTTGTAACTGAACAAAGAGCTGGAACTCAAAATAACGATAGGGCCACTTTTCACATATTACTGTTTATCTCCTCTCCTTTATAAAGATTTATTCCATTGGCTCCATTTCAGTCAAACGTTGTCATTTGAGGAGTGTGTACCAGTGCTGGACTGTTGCCAACAAGTAGATTGTACCAGTTTCTTTTCTTAATGGTGAAATTCACAAGTTTGCACTTAGGAACTATAATATAAATGTGGTTATAAGGAAAGCTATGCAGCTTGTTGAATCCCTTTGTTAGCTAGCAAAGGAAATTATGTAGTTTATACAGTATCTCCAAACTAAATAAATGTTGAATATGTGACTTCAGCTCACAAGTTAAGAAACTGCATCAGATATAGTAACACATATATATATATATATATGCAAAACTACTGGGAAATATATGTATATAAAAACTGAGCAGTGTTCTTCATTTCAGTTTATTTGGATTTAGCTGATGTGGAATAGGCACAGTTTTTAAAAAATAAAACTAGCCCTGAAATAAGAGAGCCCATGCACCTTTTTTTGCACATAACTTTTTATTACCTCTTAAATACCCCGTTCAAGTTCTGTTGGCACAACTTACTCATTCAGACAGGCTCTTATTGCACAAATAGCCTGATTTACAAATGTCTTATGATGGTACAAATAGCTGAATCTGCTTCACTTTTAACTGAAGGGAGTGGAATCTAACTATCCTGACTTTGGAAAAGAAATTCTCTGAAGCCAACACAGAAGTAATTGGGCTTGGTAATTGCTGCATTAGCTGCAGGTTTATTAAGGGACACAAAAGGAAATGACATCCCAGTGACCTTTGAGGTTGCTTTTCACAGCATGTTTTCTACATGAGAACAAATGATGAAACTTCACTATTTCTGCCAAGTGAGTGGTAGCTATGGTGAAGATTTATAGATGTAATCTGGTAATCTATGGGCCTAATCATGCAGTTATAGAGTTGCGTGTCATTTACTCAAAAAGGCTGAAATGATCTAGCACTGTGTGGACTGTGGTGAAGGAGTGCATTTTGTCATCTGCAAGGTTAGAAGATATAGAGCCTATTTAGCAGACTGTAAAAGGGAGAGACAAGAGCTAATGTTTCTCAAAATACCAGACTGTTACACAAAATTTTACAAGACTCAGAGAGCTAAGAAATGGGGACTGTCAGATGCACTCTAATATGAGAGCCATTATGATTTTCCTTTTTTGTATTGCTTCAATAATTGCATAGGTTTTCAATTTAATTTTTTTAAAATTATGTAAGTCATGCTCAGTTCATCTGTTTCAGAACAGCTAACACAGAAGCAGACTAATAATATAATACTGACATATTTAAGTGTTGGATTCTTTAGATGAGAGCAGCATGTTCAGAATGTACTGTGCCTGTATTTCTTATCTCTGAGCTGCATTTTATTAAACAGTTAAGAAGTGCTAATAAAAAGTGCATATTTCAGTTGTGCTATTTTAGGTAAACATAATATGGCACACATTTTCTAAGCAAGACATACTGGTTAACTGCTCAACTCCATTTCTACAAATAGAAATAAATGTGGCACAAGCTTTTCTTCTCATCCTGACTTAACATATCCATGCCAGAACCAGTATGTTCTCCAGCACAGGGCAGGGAATGAAGCTGATGACTGAAAATTTGAATTATTACTTCTTCTTGATCTTTTTGGCTAAGAACAAGTGCAGCTTTAACCCACCATCTGATGCATTTCCTAGCAGGGAACAGTGTCAGCCTGGGTCCATGTGCAGCTGGAAGCAGTGAGGGAGGGGACATTCCTTGCAGCACATTGTCTCTCTTTTGGAGCTAGCTCTCCTGGGGAGGGGAGATGCTGCCCAGCCTAGAGCAGGTCTTGGCTCCTGCTCTGGCTGTCAGTTCCAAGCTCTTAATAACTCTTTAGAGCAGGGGCTGAGATCCAAAAGATGGGCAGTGATTTGTAGATCACCTGAAATGTCATGATTTGACATGACACATTTGCTCCCTTCTCCTCCCCACCTGCTCACCTCACAGGTCTGCTTTAAATCAGTCTTTTCAGCTCTCCCAAGGCTCACAATTTAAGCAGACCCAGATGCTCATGAAAACAGATTTATAATGAAACTGGTGGCCATTAAACACCAGCCTCACATCAGAGGTGACCTTATTGTAAAGCCTTGTACAGTGAATTTATTTTGACTTTGCACGTTCTATACCCTGTCTCCTGCATCAGGGAGAGGCACGTTGTGGCAGCTCAGTCAGTGGCAGTGGGAGGCCTGGGAATAATGCCCACGTCTCACTTCATTACAGTTGCACTCCACATCCCAGCAGTCTTCAAGCCTCAGGGATATCACATTCATTACCTCTTTCAGAGACATGTATTTTACATAAATGGCTGAAAGGTGATTAGAATCCCTGACAGAAGAGCATTTTATCTGGGATGCAACCATGAAAAATATGTGCCTAAAACAAAAAAGGCATCCTATATCTTTCTCCTAATTGATTTAAGCTACAAAGACCAGCTTCAGATTTCTCAGGGCATAAGAACTACCAGGAAGACACAAATTGCATGTTTTCACATGTCCTAATAAAAACTCCTTGACAGGGGGTTTTGAAACCAGAGTTTTCTATTTCTCAGATGTCCTAGTCCTGTGAATGTCATCACTCAGCAGAAGCAGACATACTGCCACCTGATCATAAAAAACAGTTCTGTAACAACCCTCATTTCATGCTGCTGATTCCAGCCCACCATAAATCAGCAACACCACAAGTAATGTTGGAAATAATTGTCTGCTCCCAAGCTCCCCACTTTTTACGGCCCAGGTGCCACACAGCTGTAGCCATATGGTACACTGCACCCTGCTGAAGTGGGTTATAGCAGCACCTCCAACAGTAAATACTACCTGGACACTTGGAAGATTTTTAATGCTACAGACTGGAAAAATGCAGCTTGTACTCACACAGTGAGTTTCCTACCCTTTAAAAATGTACTAAAAGAAATCAGCTCTGACTTAAAGCAGTTGTTCTGCAGATAGGAAATGGGATAGAAACTGCTAATTCACTGGTGTGCTGCACCCTGACCTGTCCTCTCTCACTGCAGACACCATTTATAGGTACCTGGGCAAGTCAGTGCCCCTGTCAGCTGCAGCAGTTTGCCATTCCAGTGCACTGCAGAAGGCAGGTCTTGGCTTGTGGCCCTTCTCAGCTGCACGGGGCAAGAAACTCATAATGGACTGATGTGTGCTTCAGCTCCCAGCTCATAAACAAACATGCAAATGTAACTTCAGGCCACAGTAAAAGAAGTCATTCAGTTCTGAGGCAGTGCTACTTAGGTTAAAAAACTAATATGGAAATGCAGAGTAGTCATAGCAATACCCAAAATTACTAGCTAAATAAAAGTGATTTGGGATATCTGATAATTTTTATCAGGCTGGCCCAGCTGCATAATTTCCCATCACCAATTATACCAAAAGGGCCCACAGTTCCTCCTTCATTAAAGCATTTGATGGACTTAATGAGTTACTTCATCAGGTTAATAAATCCCTTCAATAATTTTATTACATTTTGATATAATTATTCAAGTGGTCCAGCTAACAAATTATCATCATTTAGATTTCCTGACAGAATAACTTAGTTAATAAATTTGGACCATGAAATACAAAATCCATAAATAAACTATGGAGATGGTTGAATATCTTTGTGGAGGAGAGTGTTTTTCTATCTTCAGTTTCAGATAGCACTGGAAGCCCTCTCTCTCTTGCACAAGTAACTTCAGAAAAGTGCTAAAGAGAACTGCAGGAGGTTGGTGCCTCCCAGCAATGTTCTGCTTCCCACCAAGTGCTGAGGAAGGAAGTGAGCTGCTGCAGGACACTGCCCACAGGGAGAGCTCTTAAAATGCATCAGAAGGGACATAAGCCATATTTATTTTTTTCTCAGCATTTTATCAGGTTTAAAATACAGCTTGCTAAAGGCTGTTCCATTTCTTGAGGTAAAGATATTTGGCTGATTTTGACAAGGTGAAGTGACACTATTAGAAAATAAGATGATATTCTGGAAATTATTTTTAAACTTAATAGAATTGGTTGCTGTGCCATTTGTTTTTCCTGTGGCATCATAGTAAATGACATCATCAACAGAATAACCTTAGGGGCAAGGATGTTTTCAGTCTTAACCTTCCAACAGCTGGTAGTATTATGGCTTCCTATTACCAGAGTAATAATATTTATGGTAGGTAGACTGCAAGAATGGAACTATAATGTTTATTTACTTATACTTGATAGCCACCTCTGGCAAGAACAAATTTCCCATTAATCACCATCTTATCTCTGTAACAGTTACTCTCAAGGACATCTGTATTGTTCCCTTTGTTTTATTAATACAGAGAATAGTTCTGCTATGGATCTTTGACACTGAACTTTATTTTCTATATTTTTTAAGGGGAGCTGAAATGCTTAAACAAAATAAACATTGGTCTTTCTTAATAAATTAGCTACTTAAGACCCTAATCAAAGCTAGAGACACTTGCATTAGAAGTTTATCTGAAAATAATTTTATGTAAAGAAACCAAATCAGTCTCTTCTTCTTCTCTTTTTCATCTCCTGAGACTCCAGTTATGAATTCTGAGTTTCTCCTGGAAGTGCAGACGACCTTGTTAATAGGTGAGCATGCCTCATGCATGCACACTCCAGTCCAGGGAGCCAAGGAAGTCAAGACAGTTTCTAAGCTCAGATCTCAGCTTATAATAGAAAAGTGCATATTTCTCTTCCCTGTTACACAGTCTTTAGTTAGCATTTTAAAAATTAGATATCATCTTGAGCTCCAGGCTGATTTGTTTTTCTAATTTTTCAAGAGCACTGCATCATGTATTTTCATCTTTAAAAAATAAATCAGTGTAGGCCCAGCAGGAGACAATATTAGACAACCAAGTTCTCTTTCATGTGAGAAAAGCATTAGTGCAAAGAGCTGCAATTTGTGGAAGTTTCTCCCAGCCTGGGTTTGGTTCTGTGCAGTTTCCTAAACCAGAGAGATGGTGGACAGACAAGCACAGGTCTCTGGTCAGCTCGGAAGGAGCAGGGATCTTCCCACTAGCAGCAGACTATCTCCTGTGCAATCTGCTGTCCAAGAATGGAGCCACCATTCCCCATGTCCTTCCTTTTTGGCTCCAAAGCCACACAGGGCTTTGGGCAGCAGAGCCACTCAAGCCCTGTAATTGCAGAGACCTGAGCAGCAGTTACTGGCTGCTCCCCTGTGCAGCTGTCTTGCTGTGAGCAGTAGCTGCCAGCAGGATCTGGTGATGCTCAAGTGCATCAAATAGAGCAAAGCAGAAGGCTCTGCCACCAGCCAGCCCTGTGCCCCCTCTCATGCCATCTGTCTCAGCCCGGGACACAGAAGAAAGCTTCCATGTTGTCCTGAGCCACCCTGTGGGCCTGAGCGTCCTTTCCAGGGAAACCAGAGCCTGGAGATGTAAGAAAGGAAAGAAGGAAGAGACCTGGTCCATGCTCTCTCTGGCATGATGACCCCTCTCCAGAAACAGCCAAGTGTTTGGCAGGAGGAGATATGCTCTGTAGCCAGAAAGCAAATAATTTATCTTGCAACAGGGTGAGCCCAGTGCAGTACCAGCATTAGGTGGTTATGCTAGTGGAAGGGGGAATTACTAATTTTAATTTGCTGTTTAATTAAGTGTCTGATACCATACAAGGGTGAGATGCTTGCTTGGATGGGATGAGCCACCTAATTGTCAGGTGAACACACAGCCACGCCTGCCTCCTCAACTCAAGTGATGCTCACACAGCAATTACTCTGGAGTCTGTCAAATGTGATTTAACCCATAATTTGCTTGCAAAGTGAAAGCTGAGCTTTCAAATATAGTAAAGAACTCTACCTTCTCTCCTACTCCTGTGCCACTGCTGGGTCCAAACCATGCTGATCCTGCCCACAGTGCTGGCCAGTACAACTGTCCCATGTGGGAATTTAGGAAGGGGAAGTGTTGGCTGAGCCAGGAGATCAGAGGGAGTCCAGCAAATCTTGCAGTGAGTTTGTGCTGGTTTGGCAGGTCACAGTGACCCAGTGGCTCAGTGTGTGTGTCAGTGGGAGTGTAATGATGCTGTTGGGAGCAAGGCCAGCCATGCAGCTGGGTTTCTCTGACTTCAGCAGGCGAGCAGAGCTCAGCCTCAGGCTCTGATGCTCAGCTGTGCCTGCCCAGCACCCCACCACTCAGGGACTTGCCCTTTGCCACAGGCACCAACACTGAGACTGCCAGCCCCACCACACAGCAGTGAGAAATGCCCCAGGCAGGAGCTGCATTAGCTTAGTTCATGACCATGGCTTCCTTCAGGGATGACAACAATAACCCCACAGCGTCTCCATCTTCCTGCATTTAAATGTTTGAGTTAATAACATTTATGAAGCAGCACAGAAAAATGAATTTAAACACATCATTTGTCATCTCAGGGTACTGAATTACACCCTTGCTGAATGAGATACAGAGAAATGTGTTTAATAAACATAGTATATTTTGCACGATTTACTTTGCATTTTCCATATCCTGCAACAAGCAGAGGATAGTGAGGCTTCTTAATGATCATAATATATGTGCAGAAAGAGCAGTTCCCTGAGGGCTACTGATTAATCAGGGAAATACTCATTTGTTCTGGCAGAAGTGATGTGCAGCTAGGCAGGGCAGATGATGAACCCTAAGTGCATACAGCAGCCATCAGGGGCCAGAAGTTTCCATTCGTTTAACTAATGTCCCCTTTAAGAGAAGAACAAGATTCAGCACAGCATCAGGACATAATGGCACTTGTTTTCCATCCTAATTCCTTTAGATTTTTTGCCTGACAAAGGGATAAAGAGGCACCACATTCATTTTAGAGACAATAAATGCATAGCAGTTTCCAAAGGAAGCCATCCCTGCTGCTTGCTTAGATATGCTGGTGGGGGGGAAGACATAAGGTCTCAGCTGCAGTATTTGATTACCATGCGAGGGACTTGGGAACAAGTTAGAAGATTTAAAAGGTTTTTCATCAGATATTCTAAATCCCTGCCTGGATTTTTAGTACCTGAGAAACACTGTGTGCCCACTGATTGCAGTTCCTCCTACACTCAGTCATAGTCTTATTAATTCCTTTCATCTGGCACCATTGCTGCCACCTAGAAGTTTCCAACCTGGTGTTTGCTGGTAACAATGTGCAGCCACTGTGCTGTACATGTATTTCTCCAGTGTTCATTTTCAAATTAGCCACAGAAAGGACAAACTAAAAGCAGATGTGTCATGCTTTTCTCTGTATGTTTGGAAGCACGGTCATAGAAATATCTTTGTCAGATAAATAAAAGCCAGATCACTGGGATAAATAGATGCAATAAAACACTTTTATGTAGAGGGAACCCATACAAAAATGTGATCCAAAAACTCTCCAAGGAAATTGCTGTGTAAGAGGTCCAACTTTGAGGCTTACCTCAGGCTTTTCCATAACTTGATAGTTAGTACTTTAGATTGGAGAATGTGTGATGGGATCTTTCAGTTTTTTTCTACTTGCTATTTCAATTTCATGGGATCAGCAGAAAGGGAAGGGAACCAAAGCCGAACTAATGCAGGGCTTTTGACTCTACTGCTGCATGAACACACACAGGGACTGTTTAGCAGAGAAAGGAGCATGTGTTACCTCTCTTATAGGCATCCCAAAACTGCCAGAAAATGTGGATTTTTGACTTGTTTTCAAAATAACATGAGAAGAAAACCAAATAAATTGGAAGGCTGAAACATGATCAGAAAAGCACAGTTATTTAGTTTGGCCACTGATTTATTAATGCATTATAGTTACTCACTCAGGAATAAAACCTCACTTAAAAATGCTCTTCAGCTCCAACTGGGATGATTTACGGGAAATAAAAACAGTTGAAGATTTAGAATGAATCCTGCCCATACTGACTCAACAGAACTGTTGCCACTGACCTCAGTAGGCCATGTTTTGCCTCCAGATATCTACAAAGAACTACAATTCTCTCACAGTATGAGAATAAGCAGCAGCATAAGATTTGACAACATCAGTTTATTTTCCCCTACAGAATCCTTCATTTTTATGCAACTGGCCTAAATAATTTGCTCCACAAGTCTGTTTTAATGCAAGACAGACATTGACCTGTGCTCCTTTTTAGACTCTTTGCCCAACATGGTCACTCCTGCTTGTCTTAAGGACCTTCTGAAATATTTTCCCTTCATGTTCCTTATAAGATTTTTTTTTCCCATTTGCTTTCTCAGCAGCAAATTTAAGGCATTTCAGGCTACTGAAGAACTAAAAAATTAACACTGTGCTCATATGTATCATAAAGAACATGCTCCTCTAACCCTGTCCTTCAAAAATCCATAAGCATTTGTTGTACTTCAGTGATTCACCATATGTTTTTGCAAAAGAACATTTTGCACCTGCCACCACAATGCAGGAAAAATGCCAGCTTTGCAGGAGAAAACATTAACTAATTTACACAAAGCCTTAGGTGGTCTATTAGCCCTGCATAAAAACAAGATCATGTAATTACTGGATCTAGAGACAGAATTAAATTTGATTGACTACAAAGAAGGAATGAGTGGAGCAATTAACAACAAATCCCAAGTAAACTCTGATCAGGAGCCCATGGCCTGGCTGAAGGATGCTGATAGCACAGGGTTTACCTCTGCTGTCCCAACAGATGTGTCCACAGGAAACATTTAGCTCAGTGCAAACAGTTCATCTTCTGTCAGCAACATTGTTAGAACCTGCTAACCTACTGTGGATTATGTGACACACAAACCAATAACCACATAACCAGTTCAGCACAGTTCTAGTCTACTGGCCCTGTTAATTTTGTTGAATCATTGTGTTTCTGGACATAGATAGCAGCCACTTGAGGTGGTTGTTCCTCCATGACTGAATCATAGAATCATAGAATTGGCTGGGTTGGAAGGGACCTCAGAGATCATCGAGTCCAACCCTTAATGCCATTGATTTTGACTGAAGCCGTTTTGGGAGATTCCAGCATCACTCAGCAGAGCACCATGTGCCCAACCAGGCAGCATAGCAGATGCTGTCCTACAAGTGTGATGGAATGGTTGCTCTGTAGAATTAAGTTCATTAAAATAATTGTGACTGGTCAGAGTCACAGGTGCACAGTATAAATCTGGGGTGGCAAAACCCATCCAAAGAAAACCCTTGCCAGCTCCCCAGCCGTGCAGGTTAGTTGCAACTGTTTTGCCAGCACATGCTGTGTGACAGGAAGCTGAGGTGTTTCTGTCACAGCTTCCATCCACAATTTGATTTAATGCCCTGCGTGAGCAATTGCATCTCTGTGCTTGTAATAAGAGAATGTCATAAAGGTACCTGCTGCCTGGTCCAACATCTTGTGGCTTTGACAGTTTGAATTTACAGCTTTAATTCAGGAGTCTGGAAGCCTGGTATTCTGTACACACTTAGTGAAGGGCTAAAGGAGTGATATTTTATAAAATGTTCACCTGTGTTCAGTGACCCATGGAGGATATAACTCCTCAGACCTGGTGAAATGACTTGTAGACAAATTCATAGTCCAGATTGTCCAGTGGCAAATTATGAAGTCTGTGTAAAACCCTGTCTGCCTGGATGTCCTGGCTTGAATGTTTTGCCTCCATACAATAAAAGGTTGAACTCTCAGAAGCTTAATTGAAAACAAAAATGCTCAGATGGATTCTCTCAGCCTTTCACAATACCCTCTAAAGGTTGATCTCATCATCACATATACAACAAGCTGCATTTCAAAATTGTTTCCTGTTCTTACATTTCTACAACTTTTTTCCTAACAGAATTATTTTGCTGAGGGAGGGAACAGCTGAAATACATGAGCAATTAGCAATGAATTCACCACTAGCACCTGCTCTTAGTGCTTTTTGGGCACCTTCAGAGAATGAGGCCAGAATAGAATAGGGTGGCTCTGGGAGCAGGACAGCTTGCATGCTGAGGGCAGGTCAGATTTGGTGTGCAAGAAAGACAGCAGGTTTTATCAAGCAGTTTCTGTAGCACTGGTGATTTGATTTTCCAGGCATTTCTTTTTGTTTTTTCAAAATGTGAGAGTGTTACTGGACTGAACACTGTTATAGATGGAAGCCTAACAGGGCTCTGGGTTTCTGAAGACTGAAAGAGATTGTTGAGAAAAGTATATATAATTTCAGCAATTTCAGGAAATATCAGACCCTTTCTCTTAGATCTACACAGTCTCAGGACATGACATTTAGAGAGCAGCATCAATCAAGACATGATATACCCTCAGTTTATTGGCACAAAACTGGCTTGGACACCCTGGTGAGCGTGGGACACGGCAGAGAGGTTACAGCCCAGCCCACACACCTTGAGCAGTGAGGAAGAAGCTGGGAAGAAGGTGAGACACCCCGGGAGCATCCACAGCAGGAGCAGCAAGGTGTTCTTCAGAGCAAGTGTGTCAGTGCAAGCAGGCAGCACCTTACAGTGAAGGCAGACATTGAGTGCATCTCTGCAGGTAGGGATAGGGGTTTGCTTTTTGTACAATAGATTTCACAAATGGCACAACTGAAACAGAGTTAAGTGTGAACACACACACCACTTGGGACAAAAGAGATATAGGTTTTGCTTTAGGAAAAAGATGAGCTGTGTGTGTGGCTGTCATGAACAAGACAATGTCACCCTGCTGAGCACAGTGAGTAATGAGGTGTTGAGCAGAGGTGAAGGGAGGCAGCACCCCAGCCATTGCCCAGACTGCTCCCTCAGGGCAGGGAGAGGCCAGCGTTGACACTCCTGCTCCTTTGGCAATCCAATTTAAGTCCCACATCTCTGTTATCTGCTGCGTTCCCAGGGGTCACATTCGGGGCTGCTATAAAGTGCAGGCAGGCTAGCACTGCAAACGTCCCCAATCTGTGTCAAATATGCAGCTGTTTAATGAGGCCTGCTGTCATTATGGCAAAATAACTCAAGGACTTTCTTAAAAAAGTCTCTTATTTATAGTACCATACGTTACATTAATGTCTTTTTACTGGGAGGTGCTTTGAAATACTCTGCAAACATTACAGGATGGGCCTGAAATAATGTGAATTTAAACAGAATCTAAGAAGGAAAATCAAAAATACCAGGTGGAAGAGGAAGCATTTGTTGAAATTTGTTGAAATCTTCAGCAAGGGAGTATTTTTATGAAAAGCATGCAGTTCTGACTTGCAGTTTTGCAGTGGCTCCTATGCTGTGAGTGTGTACTCTGGCACAGATTCCTGATGGAGAGATCTATGTGCAAAGTGTAAAGATTAGTGAGAATTTTCTCCTACCAGCAAAACTACCTAAAAAACAACATTAGAGAACAACACCATTATTTTCACCCATAATACTCAGAAAGCAAGAGTTCCTTTTGCCAGGCAGTGCCTCAGTGTCTCTGCCTCTTAGTGCAGGTTTTCTCTTACCAGATAAACACAGCCCAGCTGAGCCCTCCATGACCTATAGCTATGCATCCCTGTTTGAACAAGAGGAATATTTGAAGTACCTGTCTGGTGAATACAGGAGGTATCCAGGGCATGCTGATTTCAACCTAGCCAGGTCTTCCTGTTCCTACAGTAGATAATTACAGGTGGAATCTTAAACTGAAATGTATTAATCAGAGTAGGATCTGCTGCCAGTGCCCTTCCCATCCAAACTGAAACAGCAGCAAGGAAATGAAGCAGTAATGATGGGGGTTCCATTTAGCTTCTAAATAATTTTCTTTTATGTATCTGTATTTTAAGGGCATGTGTATGCTTTTCAATGTAGGAGACATTTTGCTGATCTTAAGTACAGTCTCTAATTAAGCATTCTGTAATTAAACTTCTTGGTTCATCTATGTAAAATGTTGAGGGATTAAAACGTGCCTTATTCCTCCAGGTTAAGCTTTGCTTTAACTCAGACATGCAGGGAAGACAGTGTCTTAAAGCAGGTTTTACAAAGTGGAGAAGGAGGTTGCTATACCTGAGAGCCCCCACAGAACAGAAAGAAAAAAGGAAAAAGAAAAAGGAAAAAAAAAAAAAGAAAAGTTGGTGCCACTCATGCCATGTCAAGGCTGGATGTGCTCCCAGCCCAGCAGCCCTCAGGCATCTTGGCCTGGATCAGTTGGAAACTCCTTGTGTCTCTCTTGATGAGTCACTCATTTGCTTTTTCCCTGACCTTTGATGGAATTGCCACATAGACTGTGGCATTTGTGCCACATTGTTTTAATAAGAAAAGAATTTTTGGAAAACATGCAGAAGACCCAAGTACACTGTGTTTTGAATGTCTTCATTCTCACGTGCCAATGTATGATTGCATCCCAGAAAAATGCATTTTAAATAATAATTTTAATTAATTTGTGGAGGGTCTGGCTGCTGTTTTACAGACAGATCTATTCACTTTTCTTTGCTACGTCAGTGAAACATCCATTATTTTTCCATAGTGCAAATGATCTCATTTCTGTTGCTTTCCCTGCAACAATGTGCCACATTGATTCCTCCTTCAAAAATTTCAGAAAGAGAAGCAATTTGTAAGAGTGACAAGAAAATGGCTTCTCATTTGTGTACACCACAGCAATCTGATGCACAGAAAGAGGCTCTGGTGAGCTTCACAAATCCTAATTCCCACTGAGTTTCAAGCAGTCCAGATGGGGAAAAAAAAATAAAATCACATCGACCAATTTGATCATAAAGATTCTAATTCAGCACAGGTTAATTGAGAAGTCAGATTTCCTGCTATCACTTCTGGAGAGGAGGGAGATAAGCAAACACAATGACTCTTTATCAACAATATGGGGACTTCATTTAAAGAGAGAGCATTAGGTTACAGGCTAGAAGATTAGTAGCAATCAGACTGCACTCAGAAGGGAAAATATACTGGGTAATAAAGATAGAAGGCATGAAGCTGGATGCATAGAAATGAGGTTTGATGCCAAATATTACAGGTCAGCTCTGAGCTATCTGTCAAGTTGGCACTGATCACTGTTGATGCACAATTATTATTATTCACCTGTGATCAGGTCATTTACCACTATCAAGACAATGGCTCCTCCTACTCACTCCATTTTTTAATGGCATTTTAATGGAAAAAAAAAAACCATCTATTATTTCTTTGAGGTCACTAACCATTGTTTAATAGTACCTAATAGTATATGAAATACATTTACTTTTTCCCAATCACCCATAAAAAGATGTCAGCTGTTACTCTGTTCCTCAGCCACAACCCCATAAATCTGAGTGCAGTTCTGCATGTAAAGGTGGCAGCCTTATTCTCCCTCTTTCTCTGTGCACCATGTGTTTTCCATACCAAAAAGTGCCTGTTTTGTTGCAAGTGACAGAAGGAGAATTTAAAGGGATGCTAGAGGATCATAAAGGCTTCCCTCTGCCCAATCCCAAGCATGCATTCTCCTTTGTGTTCTGCTGATTAAAGAATTAGAAACTATTAATATTGTCTCTGCTGGCAGGTCGGAAAAATACTTATTCTGTAGTCAAGCAGATTAATCCAAAGGGGGAAATAACCCTGCAAAGCAGCAAAAGCTGCCTGTCTAGCCAATCCATTTTCTAGACCCAGATGTTTTCAATCTGTTTAAGTGTTAATCTCATGATACTTCTTTTCATGCCTGGTGAAACAATTTCAACTATTGCATTGAACTATTGGAGAATTCCTATAATTAGTGCACTGACAATTCTTTATGAAGGAGCCTTTGGAACAAAACCCTATCTGTGAGTTTGTCAGTCATGTGCTTCCATTAATTATTGAGGCATTCTAGGACCTCTTGCCATCCACTTTCTGATGGGCTCCAGATACTGCCTGGTTTCAGGCACTCTTTTCAAAGAATTATGTAGTAAAATCAGAGGCAGGATAATGCTAGGTAAGCTACAAATTAAATGCTGGCATTCTTCTGTGATGGGAGCCTGAAAAAACTCAGATTTAGGCTTCAAAGAAGTGACTGAAGGGGTTGGTCTAGGGAAAACACAGAGCACTTGTCCCCTCTGCACAAGGACAGGGAAGTGCTGATGCTCTGTGCCCTCCCTTGAGAGGCAATCTGAGTGAGACAGTTAAACTACAAATCAGTTATCACAACATTACACCCAATGACTAATTGATGATCCCAGGCAGAGCAGGAGTGGGCAGAGGTTGAGGTCAGAGGTACTCTTTTGCTTGTGATGGGCATGTGGAATAGGTTTGCAAATGAAGGCACTGGAATTCTGTTTCTGAGATTTACTCCAACAAAACCTGGGTAACTCTATGAAATTAATTCCTAGCTGTTATTCCTGAAAACTGGAGAGCTTTTTCCTTCTTACACACACCTCTCATGTCTTTTCTTGGCATGACTTTGGTCTCCTCTGATAAAGAACTGGTTTGAAATACGACAGCTTTCAGCTCAGACCTCTTCTATGACAGGTGCTGATGGGCTCTGCTATCTGGGCTCTCTGTGTGAAGAATAATGGCTCATGAAAGGAAGGTTAGAAATAAGGTCAGGAAGCAGCTCAGGAAGCCTTACATCTCATGTCAAGGCTCTTAAAGGTTATAAGAGGGCTGCAAAAACTTTCCTCTGGGGCTGCAGACTGACAGATCAGTGTCATGATTATAAGCTGATTCTGATAAATCTTGTTGATCTACCATTTGCAAAAGGCTTTAAGAGTACTGTTGGTGAGTCAAAAATTCCAGTAAAATACCAGATCAGATCCATACCAAACAAAAACCCTAAACAGTTTTATGTCTTTCTACATATCCTGTTGGCATACATACTCCTGGCCATGCCATCTGAGGGCAGGACCTCCACCCCAGGGAGCTGCCCAGCCTTAAAGTGCAGGACTCGGGGGAGACTCTTCCCGTTTTGTGAATCTCCACAGATATTCCAAATGCCCTAAGGGCCATTTATCCCCTGAATCCTTAAGCAAAGTCCCTTCTCATAACAAACAGCCATTAGATTTGGTCTGTGGGAACTGGCTGGCAGAGAATACGTCTAGTTGCAGATGGCTGTGCTCTCCCACACAGGGTGAGGGGTTTATCATTGAGCTTAAGGATGCTTCTTTTATAAGTTTGGTATGAGACAAGGGAGAGGAATCAGTTTTAAATTAAAATGAGGATTTTTCAGCTCCTCCTTAATATTTATAAGGCTCTTTTTGCCTTACAGACAAATCCTACAAGAGAAGATGGAAAGCTGCTCATCCTTATTTCTTATGCCTTTAGTTCAACTTCTAATTGTTTATACTCCTCTAAGCAAAATAACAGTTCTGGAAATGCAGTCATTTGCAAAATCCAGCCTACTAAGCCTTAAACATGTCCTCCTATGTTTTTTCCTTTGTTGTTGCTATGGCATTACCAGACATTTTTCCATGTAGGAAAGGAAATCCCATGGAGACCACATAATAAAGGCTTGAATTTCCAGGACACAGTGTCCGTCTCGCCTCTTGACCTGTTTGACACCCTCTTTCACCAAACCTGCATTCACTGAATCCAAATAAACAGTCAGCCATCAAAGGAAATATCTTAAAAGGGTTGCTTGTGGTTAGCCTTGATGAAGTATACATTGGAAAACCTGCATTTTAATCACGTTTGGAGTTCTGCACTTCAAAAATGGTTTTGTTTAACTGCATCAGACTTGTCATTCAGGGAAGTTTCCTTCCGTAGGATGCCTGCATTTAAAAGTCAAGTTAACCAAACCCAAACAAATTTCCCAGGAGGCTCTAACAAACCAGACAAGCATCTCACACGCTCGTGTCTGCCCTCTGCACTGTACCAGGTGGATCTGCTGCTATCTGCAAGACTGTGAGATGCTATGCTGCCCATTTGGACAGCATCACCAGTTCACAACAGGGTGTTGTGAGGTTTCAGCAGAATATCATCACTGGATGTTGCTTGTTGAGACAACCTTGGCTTAGATCCTCCCCTGGGCTTGATGAGAGTTCCAAAAGATTACTCCTGTGTCCTTGCCAGTGTGTTCTGCCTAAAGGCCCTGATCATTCTGGGTTGCACAGAATTGTTGTGTCTTTATTTTAGAAATAGCTATTTCATGGTGTTACCTGGAATTGTCAGCTGCACGTATGTTAAAATTGGTGTTTATTCTGGTTTGTAAAAGGCCACTTTTAATTTGGGTCAATATACAAGATACTTTTCATACTCAGTACCATCAGTCTTCAAATTCAACTTACTTTAATGTATATCTAGTTATAATTTAAGTAATTGACACCCGTTGGTGTAATTATTAGGGAAGAATATACATTTCACAACTGATTAAAGAGCAGACATCTCAGACAGAGTTGTTGGCATGAGGTATTTTGGGCCGAACTTCTCTCACTTTATTTGTTGTCTGTCTTTTCCTGTTGTCATTTCTGGGTAACATAATTCAAAGGCACTGACCTAGCCATCCAGGCATAAGAAAAGTTCTTTGTATGCTCTCATGTTGCAAGCCCACATATCCATATTGCAGTCAGGAGACACAGCCAGCCAGCATAGGATAATCTGCCACAGGCAACAAACAGCTTGTGGCCTTCCAGATTCTTCAGACAACACAGGAAAACAAACAGCAGCCTTACAGACTTAATGGACTTTTAATGGATTCGATGGATTCTGCATCAGCAGTTCCTAATAGAACATCTAAAGAGGAAAAACTTCCTACCCATAGAGATTCCTAGGAGAACATGAACTGACAGTGCAAAGCCCTCTGTTTGCAACCCTTTGATGCTGTGCAAGAGAACTCAATGACAAGACTCAAACTCTTCATCTCTTCTGAAAAGTCATTGAGTTTTCAGGGGATGGTAACCAAGCCATGTCCCTGCCACAGGCGTGTCACGTACCCCAGCAGTCAGCAGTGGCAAAAGGTACCAGTAAACCCCATGAAGTCCATGACCTCTGTGATCAGGGCCATTTAACTCAACTCCCCAGAGCTGATGAAGGGGAAACACAGAAACTAGGGCTGGAAGTCTGCTTCCATGCCCAGAGGGAGGCTGTGGTTTTACATGGGGAGTTGTTCTGCAGTTATCAAAAAAAAGACAAAGCCTAAAATTCCTTTGCTGAATGCAGATAGGCAGCAGTGGTAACACATTCCTCCTAGTCATATATCCTTGACTTTGTTATTTTTGCATAATCTTTTAACTTTGACTATTGATAAAGAAATTGGTTTACAAACCAGAGAGTAAAATCACCATTCACTGCTGAGCTACTATTGTGCATCTCATTTGCAAGGCAGCTTTCAAGCTTTTTTTTTAAATCAGTTTGGCTTGACATTTTGTTTTCCTGCTATTATTTATGAGCTGTATCTTATGAATGGATTATGTAAAATAGTTTAATTCCAGTTGTTGCAATTCCTCAGATGCCATCACACAAAAGCTTGCTTTGAGTGGAACACTCAGGTCAGATTTTGTTCTCAGTGGTGCTGATACAAATTAGACCATCATCCACTGGGATCAAAAGAGCTTTCCTCAGATTTACAACTGTTAGGAGCATTTAGGAAAAACTCCAAGCAATGTTCTTCTTAGAGTAAGCAAAGGCACAGCACTACCTCTCAGCAGCACGTTTTACAGATGGGGTTAACACAGCTTACCCAGTGTGCTCAGCTCAGTGACTGAACCTGGTGAGTCTTGTTGCAAGGAATTATCAACTGCATTCAGCTGTGACTTAATTGCTTTTGTTAGAACATGTCAGAAAGGTGGATGGGTGGATTTCACAACATTTGCTAAGATTTTGGGTGCATTCAGTCACTTTCAAGCAACTAAAACCTCAGTGGCTAATTAAAGCAAGTGCATTAAGTCTCCTTCTGAGGGCAAGCGTTGCAGTGAGAGAGCATGCTACTACTATGGGATATCAACAACTTTTAAGCCTTTGCATGTCAAAACTAGCTCCAGATGCCAAAAAAATCTTGCCAATTATTACTCTCCATTTCACAGGTTTCTCTGATCTCTCAGCATCTCCCTTCACACCTGACTGTGGAACACAGAATGTGTGAAAACAAGAGCTTAGCTGCTAAGGGGCACTTGGTATTTGTGCTATTTATTTCCCTGCAGTAGCTGATAGTTCATTTCTCAGGATGAAGCACAGTGTGGCCTGCAGCTGTTGTAGATAAGGTGTGATGTCACACAAAGGCAAGAGAAGGAACAGTAGCTACAGATGTCTGCTTTGCACTGGCTTGCTTGGGTTGCTGCTCTGTGGTTGCTTTGACTCAGGTCACTCAGTCAAGTGCCCAGTTCCTGCACTCACAGAATCACAAAATCACAGAATTATTGAGGCTGAAAAAGACCTCTGAGATCAAGTCCAGCCTGTGACCTAACACCACATCAGCTAGACCATGGTACTGAGTGTCACATCAGCCTTTCCTTAAACACCTGCAGGCATGGTGGCTTCACCACTTCCCTGGGCAGTCCATTCCAGTGTCTGATCCAATGTCTGATCATTCCCCCAGTGTTTTCTCAGAGCCCAACCTGGGAAGTAGCAGCTGGCCCATGGGAAGCAGCCTGTGCTCTGCCCCTGCTAGCCAAACTGGCTACGTTGTTATCTCAGCACATGGAAATAGGTATGGTTAATTTGTGTGACACCACAGAGCCATGAAGATGACAGATGTCACAAAAGCCATTATAGGGCAGTTCTTCAAAGCTGTCTGCATCACAGTTCAAGGCAAAAGGCACACAGTTTTGTGCATGTAAAAGCAGCAGTTGCAGCCAGAGGCCTGCAGACTGCACATTTGCACAACTAGAGCTCCTGGGTTTGAAGAAGTGTCTTTCAGCTGAGTTACTCAGAGCCTTCCAGGCTTGCCTGGCTTTGCATTCAGGCAAGGTGAGCAGGTGGGACCTGCACAGCCCAGACTGATGCCTGAGGCCTCACACTGCATGGCCAACAAGTTTTTGTTGGTGCTCTGCTGGTCCCATCACAGCTCCTTCATGTTTAAACTGTAAAGGTCCCAAGACAGGGAGTAATCCTGCACAAGGCCCTTTACAATTTAACCTTATGTAGGAAGGCACCTTATTTTAATGGCATACCATGCTAGGCATGATACAATTTAAATGTTCTTCACTGGCTACAAATGTGACCTTCATTAACTCCCTCTTTGTGTGCCTAGATCTATAGGAACAGCTCATTGCCTTTTCAATTTAATTTAATTTGAATGATAATTTAAAAGTTGTTTGATGCAAATGCGACCATCTGCATCCTTGCAGCTGACATACTTTTTAAAGATGAGTTTGGTGGTGAGGCTGATGGGGAATAAGAGCCATGGGCTTTTCCAGGGGGTTTCACAGAAGCAAGCTGTGAGTGCCTAGGGGCTGAGTGGGAAGGAGGAGAGAAGCTGAGCCAAGCAGGTGTTAATTTTCAGTGTTTTATGTGACTGTTTTAAGTGTAGAGCAGTGATCACAAGTCATCAGACCATCCCAGCTCATGGTACTGCTTGTCAGCTGGGTCACAACAACTGCCCCAGGTATGTGCTTGAGAGACTTGCTGTGTAACAAAAAACCTGTTGTAGATTAAACTGCTGGGAGAAGCTGTGCCATGCAGTCCGGAGTGCTAGTTGTGGGTTGCTCACAGTCACTCCTTGTCTGCCAAACTTTGAATAACTTGATAAAGCCAAACCCCTTAAATGTTGCATTGACTTTTCTAGAACTTGATCTGGGTTGACTGCTGACTTCCTCCTTAGGAAATAGGATAAAATGGGCTCTGTGTCCAAATTCAAGCTCTTGAAAAGGAGCCAGATGAACCATTTTGCCCCTAATGCTTCCTTGCTGGCAGCATTGGGCAGGTAGGATGGGAGGGGAGCTCCTTGCTTAGCTCTTACTCTGCAACAATAGAGCTTCTACCCAGCACCCCTGGGAGTCAGGCCTGGAGACCAGGGTCCCATGTGGCTCCAACAAAACCTGTGTGAACTCTACAGGAAGGGCTAGAAATGGAAGGGAGCCAGGGAAGGAATTAAAAGAAGTAATTTTCTCTCCTGTACCCTAAAAATCTTCTGCATTGGAAATAATGCTTTTTTTGGCACCTGTGTGCAATAGCCATTGCTCAGGAGCTCATGGGAATGTGACTGAAAGCTTTTAGCTAAATTTGCAAGCATCATCTCCCTTGCCATTGCAAATCTAGATGAGGGAAATGAGAAAAATGACCCTTTCTAATCAGAAGGGGTGGTTGGATTAGTGTTATCTCTGGCATAGGAGATCTGCTTTTAATTCTTAGTACAACCCTATGCTCAGGAAAAGCTGCATCATTTCTTCTGATTTTTAGTGAAACTCAAGCATTGCCATTCCTGCAAGAACAGATCAAGCCCATCTCTGTTCTGAGGGCAGCATTGTGTGTTGCTGTCTTCTCAAAAGCAAAATAATAAGCATGTGCTACTTCAGCACAGTAAAGTAGTAAGTATGGTCTGTGCCAAAGCAGTGTGGAGGAAGACAGATCCCTGATTAAAATAAGAATGGAAGTTAGGAACTGCAGGATTTATTGTCTTAAGCCTAGAAGCTGAGCAAAATATTGTTAGGAAACCATCACAACACCTTTCTATTGCAGAGACTTAACTACTGATGCATTTATCTAGCATTTTTCTTGCCCTTCATTTAAAACCATGTTTTCTGCTATTTCTCTTGTGTTCCCTAAATTGGGACATGAGAAATCACAACATCTTTGACAGCAAAAGCAATTGCCTAGAACTCCCCTACGGCTCAGTTGTCTTAATGCATCGTGTTTCAGGTGCCTCTGAGAGCTGAGTTAATCACTCAGGAATACCAGAGCTTGGAGATTCTTGTGAGGCTGCACCTTGGGTAGCAAGATGCACAAATGACTTTGTTAAAACATGGTCCCACTTGAAACTCATTTTACAAGCAATCTGTTGGCATCTCTGGCTCTTGATCTGATGGTAGAAAACTAGATGGAACAAACTGATTTTTAGTGGATGGCTCTTATTCTGCAGTTTATATTTTAACTGTATTTATGGGTGTTAAAAAATGTTACTTAAAGCAGCTTTTGGAAACAAGCAAGAGAGGTACCTGTTTTTTTTACAAGAGATCAGACTGAGTGAGGTGAACAGAGACGCTTTACAAGTTGGTTGGAAACAGAAGCTTTAAATTGCAACTGTAAGGCTGATTTCTGATCCTTCTGCTTCTTGCTGAACCCATTAGAGAAACACTTAACAGAAAAAGGCAACACCCCCAGGAGAGCCTTCCACCTCCTGTAGAGATTTGGAAGAAAGCTCACATCTACCCATTAGAAAAAACTACTTTTAAGTTCAAATTATGGATCCAAACAACATATGCTGGAACTGAACACAGTCTTGCTGGGAGGGGATTTGGCAAATCTAAGGCTGCTCTAGCAGTAAATAATAAACCTAATTAGGCTCCTTCCCTCTGGAGCACCCAGTTTTGTGACAGTGATACAACAGGGCATCAGAGCCTCTCTTCTTAGCAGATATTTGGGACAGCATTGAAGTGTTTAAAGAAACCAAAACCAGTTTTCTTGAGAACAGCCAGTTATAGAGAGTCACGTTATTTGTGGTTGTATTTTCCTATCACTGTACATCAGCTGCTTCTGAAAAAAAAGAAGAGAAAAAAACCTAAATGGCAGCTGGTCTGCCTACTGTGCATTGCTATGCAAGCCAGGGAAAGCAGTTATTTTATACAAATGCTGATTGCAATGTGAGAAAACTGGACACCATTTTTCTCACAATACTTAGTTTCCCAGTATCAAACATCTCTTTGATAGAAACCTTATAGTTTGGCTTCTAAGAGGCAAAATCACTTTAACTGGTGTGTTAGAAGGACTGCAGATTTCATCTGTCACTGAAAATCCTTCTGTGCTTCCTCTACAAACACACCAAACATCAAATGATGGAGCTCTTCCAAGGCTGTCAGCTTAAATATCCTTTTCTGGGTTTCTGGCATGGGAGTTGCTTAAAATGGGAAGTTTCAGAAACATAGATGAGAGGACTCCTGTTTCACCTTTGTGCTTGCTACAAAACCTGCCACTACACACATTGCCCCTTGCTGGTAGTTCAGCTGCAAGGCAGGGAATTCATCTATTTCTCCCCTCTGAATCTCTCAGCTTTGGCTCTTCTTTCTGTGAAAATGTTGAAACCAAAGGAAATGGATGGTGCTTTTCTGCCCAGCCCGGCTGCTGAGCTGTGGCTGACACACAGTTTAGTCCCCTGAACAACCAGCAACACAGGGACAAGGGGGGACTCTCAGTGCCTTTGTTGCAAGAGGAGAATTTTGCAGTGCTGGGGTAGGAACCCCCCAACAGCTTGGTGGCAGAGCCCTTTCCCCCTTGTGTCCTCATAAATTAAACATAACGGCTGCTGCCTCCTCCTGCAGACAGCCGTGTTCTAATAAATCATGTAAATAGAGTCTAGGAGATTCACTGCCCTTTATTTCACTTGAGTCCCGTAACTCAGCTGTTAATTGGATCTGAAATAAAATCTATTTTACCAAATGTTCCCTAAGCAGGATCCTGGGAAGTCCTCTCCAGAATAATAACCTATAGCATCGCCCTTTTGTTTTGCTGCTGTCCAGCACTAAGGAGGAGAGCAGTATGGCAGCATGGCCAAGACCAAGAGAAATCTCCTTCCTTGTGGCCTCTCTCAGACTTCTCCTGTCTGGCTCTCAGTGTCCTGGGGAAGATTCCTGCTGTTTTTTGCAATGGCAGCACAGCTGCTGATGCTGGATTGCTCGTGCTTCTAGTCCCAGAGCAGCAATTTCCAAGGGGCCTGGCAAAGCATAACCCCTTTGGAGCAATTATACGAGGCTGCTGGGGCTGTTCTAACCAGCAAATGTTTTGCCCTAGCAGCAAGCTTGTTTTTCAGAAAGATCTTAGAAAGTTCTGGTGGTTTAATTGGTGTAGTGCACCTTTGCAGCTGGGAATTTCGTTGATGAAACAGACGTGGGATGTAAAACCAAAAAGTGTTTGGAGGGTTTTCTTCCTTGGGGAAGGGGAACATAAGATTTTCTATTTGCTTCTTGCTTTCCACTAAGTGCAACAGAGGCAACTTCAGGCATTTTTAGGATAGCTTTAAAGAGCTTAATAAAACCTGCACCATGGAACCGAGGAAGGGCAAGCTTTTTGTCAACATTTGCTCTCAAAATTGAAAACCATTTGGCAAGATTCTCTGTTAGGTCTCATGCCTAGAACTTGTCACCTAGTGACAAGACTAGTCTAGTGACTAGACTAGACCTAGACTAGTCCTGCCCTGTGCAGAGTGGGTGGCAGCAGCTTGGGATGTCACCTCTGTTCCCTGCATGGCTCCTGGTCTGTGTCTTGTGCACAGAAAGCACGGAGAGCAGAGCGAGGCTGCAGCCTTGCCCAGGTCACGTCCCCAGCGGAGCCACAGCGGTTTGGCGACTGTTTTTATTGTTTATAGACCCAACCTGAATCAGTATCTAGGAGCAACAGCTACATAATTAGCTTTGGCAATTAGCACTGCTTAACTGAAGCTGCTGCAGGACCAAAGGCGCTTTTTTAGACTGCAGCAGCAGCAATTACCATTTCATTAGAATAACAAGCCTAGCTAGACTTCTGAGCCTGCCTGGGTCTGCTGATCTAATTTTGGGATCCATCAATAAAACCCCAGGGGTGTTGAAGTGTGAGATGCATTGAGTCTTTCACCACCATGTTTGAAAAGCCTGGCTGGGAAGTGACAGGAAGATTTTGACTTTTCTTGGCTAGTTAATGACCGTTTTGGTGTTATGTGTGAGGTATCACCAGGCAGCACCAACTGCAGAAAAAGCAGATGGGTGTAACTGGGTCTGCACAGCCCAAAGATTGAAACTGGGACCTCACTGGACACTGGGAGGCAGAGGTGGTTCAGGGGGGTTCTTCCACCTCTAGTTTCAGGTTCTACCTCCAATCTAGTAGTAAAGAAAGTAGAATTAATTTTTCTGTCTTATATGCACCCCCAAGGGAACATCCTTTTTGCTAGTTTCCCAAAGGAGAATATCTTTCTGTGCCAGTTTCATATTCAGTTCTTTGGCTGGTTTCTGCTTGAAAAAAAATGCATATTCTTTTTTTAAAAATCCACTTTCTTTTTATTTTCTAATTTTCTAAGTCTTGCCTGCAACTGTGGCTTGTGGTTCCTTCACCTTAAATCTGAGGTCAGGTCTGCCTTGAGGGGAAGGGGCTGTCACTACACAGCCAGGGTAGGAGTTGATCCTTCCTGTACCACTCTTGGACATCAGGGAGTAAGGAAGGTAGAGATGCACCACGTGCACAAACAGTGCCAGGTTTCAAAAGCCATTAGCTATAATATAATGATTGGCCCTCCCTACCCACATTTGTGCATATTAAACTCCAGCTAACATACCAAAAAGTATTTAGTGGTTTTGCAAGGAAATACCACTATAGAATCAGCAGGACATACCTTTTTTTTTTTTTTTTTTTTTTTACTTTTTTTTGGCATAACACAAGGGGGAAAAAACCCCACAACATTCTGCTATGAAGCTTTCAAATATCCTGAGGGTTGTTTTCCATCACAGCTGTTAGTATAGCCTCTTTTCTTTGCAACCTGCTTTGCTGTTTTCTGTGCTTGACTATAACCAGTAATTATCAGTCAACTGGAAGCTTGTTTAAAAAATAGGAACAGAGCAGAACTGCTGAAGAGATTGATATAATAAAGCCAGGAACTTTCTAAATACAAGTTTGTTTGGAAAGTTGCAGCCAACAACATGGAGGGCTTTGCTGTCTTTCTTCTGAATCAATTCTGTTGGGGTATGAAGGAACATTCCTCTGGGATACACATTGCATTTCCCTAAGGGCTTTCTCAACAAAGCCTGTTGCTGGATATGCCAGAAAAACAGGAATGTTTTCTATTTCCTGAAGATTACAACTTAGTAAGGAGAAAGGTAGTTCCTCCGTTCAGTTTACTTTGGTGACATGAGAAGTTTTTATTTATGGCTGTACGTCAGGGTTGGGATTTTCAAGGGGGGAAGAATAAGACAAAAGTCTCTAATATTGCCCCTTGAAGCTTCCTTGAAGTTTCTGCCACTGAGCTGTGTGGAAGGGAAGGGGCTTGGCAATGGGACACCCATGTGCAAGCTGGGGACAGGCTCCCTCCCAGTGACGTTGGTGTTGGACACCCTCTCACCCTTTGACCCCAGCACTGGTCACCATCGGCAGCGATTGTCACAGCTCATTACACAGTAGGAATGTGGAAGCTCAGTGACCTTTCCCAGAGGGAGAGGCAGAAAAGCAACGACACAAAAGAGGGCAGAAAATGTTGTACACTTCAGAAGATAAATAATTGAATGCTATTGTGATGGAAAACATTGGGCTGACAACAGGCAGGGACAAAGATTTTCCTTTTAGGGTGTGGGCTGTGGGACATGTGGGATTTGGTCATCTATTCTTTCAGATGGGTTCAGCTTCCCTTCCTGGACCCCCTTGGCTACCAGGGAAATGTTGCGAGCTGAGGACCAGCTCCTAGGTCCCAGTGACACTGAGACATGGGGACCTGGGCACTGTAGCAATGCACTGAAGCAAAGATCAGAAGTGGAGAGCAGGAGGCACCTTGTGTGGCCTCCTTCTGCCAGGCAAAGGAAGAAAGAGACCCAAATATGATATGTCTTGACTTCCTGAGTAGGTTTAGAAAAGTTTTCAGCCTTTCTCCCCAAAGCTCCCCAGCTTCTGCAAGTGGGGGACGAGAGCCCCTGGGACGGCTCCCAGCTGTGACTTCAGTTTCTCCTTCAAACAATCCAGGATTCCAACAACCCTGTTCCCCCTTCATTTCACTTCCAGTTTTTATTTAATCTGACTTCCCCAGTCTCCTGAGAGAAACTGATTAATTCTTTTCCCCTTCGTAGTCCCCCGAGTCCCTTGTTCAATCTTTCCCGCCTCAGTGAGATCTTAATAAATGCTGCCTGTGGCTGGAAGTGGGATTGGGTCTCAGAACTGTAATTAATTCTTTACTTCCTCCATTGCTTCAATATGCTATTTACAGCCATCAGCCTGTGCAGAAGCACAGGTTTTCAGACTGCCTCCAACTTTTGCCTCTGATTAATGTGTTGTATCCACCTTGCTTTCTCCTTGGGCATTTCTTCATTTGCCTTGTACCCAGTTTACTGTCAACATATGGAAACACTTTAAAATGTAATCTCAGAGACAACAATTGTCAGGCTTCTCTCTTTGCTCATGCTCTGTTATTTGAAAGCCTCTTAGTCTGGTGCTGGTGACAGGACATCCAAACCCACTGCAGCAGCATGACCATGGTCTGTCTGTAATCCCCTAATTGCTTACTGTAGTCTCCAGCAGCAGCTTGCAGGATTTTAACTCCAACACACTGACTGCCAGCCCAGGGAGTGCTTTGGAGGCACTGCATAGGAGGAGGAGGGTGTAAGCAAGTTGGAAGGAGGTGAATAAGACACAGCAGAAATAATTAGGGGAATTGGAAGGTCTGAATGATAAAAAGCTATTTGAAGGGTTTGTGGTTGTTGGCTGATCAGTAGAGGGGAGCACAGGGAATGCCTGAAGCCTGTTAACACTGCAGAATTATGCAGGGTGATACCATGGAGTATAAATAGGAGTGGACTGAAATTAACCTAAGGATAATTGGGCTGAGTGGGAGAGCTGCTCCTTGCTGGCTGGGGCAGCCTTGACTGGCAAGGATGGGAGCCCTCAGTGCTGGCCCTATTTTATACTGAGGGATGTGTCTCAGCCTTCTGCCCAGGACCTGATCAGGGTTTCAGCAGTGAACTGGAAAGCTGCATTCAATATGCCAGTGAGGGAACAAATGCAAATTTCCTCCTTCTCTCTCTTTTGGGTGAGATTTATGCCACCTCCACATATGCAGCCTCCTGGCAGCAATAAATCACAGAGGGGGGTGAGGGAAAGCTGCAAGGGAACAGTTACCCTGCAGTTTCTGTGTGAGGGGCAGGGAAATGGGATGTGTAGGGATCAGCCAGCCACTCCCATCCTTGCAACCCCAGCATCTCCAGCCTGGTCCAGCACACACTCCCACTCCTTCCCACCAATACACCAGAGACAATCCCCTGCCCCAGAGCCTGGGGAAAGAGAGGGGATTTACTTTGCCTGAGGCACTGGGACCTGCTGAAAATACACATGGGATAGGGGGCCTGGCTCAACCCAAACCATGGCAGTAACTGGTCATGGGCATTTACTCTGCTCACCTTGCACTCCTGGCACAGCTTCCTTCACCTCTGTCACCTGACAGAGATGCCTGGGTTTAGCTCAGAGAAAGCAGAAGAGCCACAGGGAGCAGCAGGAGCATGAAGCAAATCTGCCCTAAGAGGGTGTCTCATTTGGGGACTGGAGAGCCTCCAGCAGACCCCTCTCCTTGGGCACTGTCAGCAGTGCTGTCAGGTGTCTTCACCTCTGCAGGGCAAAGCAGAAACAGAAGCAGGGCAAGGCACTTGGTACTTGTACCAACCCTACAAGGCACCAGCTCAGAGCTCTACTCCATTTCTCAACTCCCTGGCAAAAATGCCCAGCTGATTTTAGAAAACCTTCTTGTCTTTCCTTTGTAGCCTCAGCCACCTCCTAGCCTTACCTTGCAGCCCCCCTGCTCCAGGGACTGTGGCCAAGCAGCTGTCAGGACTGGAGACACAGGAGATGCTGAGTACCCCTCACACTGGCCACAGGTGAGCACAGGGAGACACAAAGGGGACAAGTTGCCTTCAGTGTGTCATGCTGAGCCTGATCTGCTCTGCTCCTCACCACCCTTGCAGCTTGGCAGGGCTCAGCTGAGGGAATGAGCCCTACTCTGGAGGAGCTGGGTTCAGCCTCTGGGAAAGGCATTTGGCTGTTGGCTGTAAGCACCTGACTGTGGTTTAATCCATTCTGAGTGCACTGCTCTGACAAGTCCCCAGCAGAAGTAGGACAGCTAAAAATACTCAGCACACAAAGAAAGGAGTAATTTGGGTAGGGCTGAACCAAAGTGCAAAATGTGGTCTCATCAGGTCAAGCATCAGAAAAGGAGCAAAGATGGGAACCAGTGGCAGGGCTTGAGAAATGCAGCCAAACTGCAATATTCTGCTAAACTTTGCAGCAAGAGCAGCAGAGCCTGTACCAGCAAAGCAGGGAGATGCCTGCTGGTTTCCCCACCATACGCTGACTTTACCTTCACTGTCAGTCTAAATTCTGCCAATTATTAAATTATCCAACTTGCAGCAGGAATGTAGTTAGATGTGATCCAAATGGTGTCACTACAATTATGGTAATTATCTGAAAACAAGCCAATTACTTTCCTCCTCTTCATGCCAGTTGGTACCAAGATAGCAGCTGTTCAAGGCGAATTTGTTATCACATTACTGTACGTTTGCTAAAGGTTGAGGTTATAGATTCTACCCTGCTCTTAAATATTAAAAATTCTATAAAGTCACGGAGTGTATAATGTATTAGAATTTATTTTTTTTAATGTCAGGAAGGGAGAAATTTCTTTTAGATGCTGAAAGAAGCAGTGGGAAAGTGATTTACTAATGACTGCTGGCTGAAATGTGTACTTTGCAATCAGCATACAACTGAGCTATAAATTAAACTGTGTCAGCTTGTTACCTCCACTCATGTAAAAGGAACTAAATGCAGAAGTTTTCTGAGGATCTTTTACATTTCTCTTCAGTTTTTGGCATTTGGGATGCTCAAGGCATCTTGCAGGATTGGCCCCTCCACAGGATTCATTTTCAGCATCTTGTTCAGTTTGTCAAGAGCTTTGGCTCCTTTAGTCGTGTGAGAAGCAGCAACACTCACTGAGGGAGAGTGACTGCAAAGGAGGGCTCAGCACTGCCTGCAGCCCCTGAGCACTGCCCCAGGCAGAGCAAGTTGGGCCAACATCTGGCAGAGCCATGTGAATCTCTTCCTCCACCTGAAGAGACTCCTGAAAAGTCATGGTATCAAGGCAACATTAACTTTGATGTGTTCCTACTAAGGACAGCCTTGCTTAAATTGCTGGAGATGTCATAACATACAGAGCCCACCACTTGCAGCTACTGTCAGAGGTGCAAATGAAGTGCCCTTGGACCACAGATCAGCATGACCTCTGGTTTTGCACAGAGATTCCTTGTAGAAACTAAGAGTCTTTCATCTCATGTTTGCTATCTTATCCTCCCTTGGACTGACCTTAGCTTGTTTTTTTTCATGTGATGTTTTGAAATCCTTGGCTTTGTTGTGTGTAAAACACTTCTTTCAATAAATGTCAAGAGCAGATTGAAGACAATTAAATGGTGGAAAGCAGAGATATTACCTTTTGGCTTGAACAGTATTTTCATGACAACTGAACAAATCAGCTATGAAAAATGTGTTTCCTTCTCTGTGCTCAAGGTACAAGCCAGTAGGATCTGTTTATATCTGCAGGCTTAACATACACCCTCCTGCATCTGTAGTTCCCTGCAGCTTGTGAGAAGTTAAACAGCCAATGCACAGGGCAGAGCTCAGTTCCTGGGAGCAAGTTAGTGGTATTAGCCTGCTGCTTTGCTTGAAATAATTAGCCTTGCTCACAGATGACCTTCACAGCAAGCCCTAAAGGTTGACAGATTTGGGTTATATTGGAGCAACAGAGAGAAGCACATTTCAGAGTGCTCCTCCTGGAGAAATCCCAGCTGCTCACTCCACTGGCAGCCTCAGGAGCTGGACCTGGGCATAGCAGTGCTCACATGTTTGCAACAAGGTGGTTTCTCACTCCTGCAGACCCCAGGGGATGGATGCAGCTGCTGAGCTCCACCACATCCCTGGATATCCCTTCCCACTATTCTTAACTGATACCATTTGCTTTCTGATTTTATTTCCCAGGAAGTCCCTGTTCCTGTGGGAGTGACATGCCAGGACTCTCTTCTTTGTGGCTGTGTCCAGTTCCTACTAATCTGGTAATGTGTGAAATATGAAATACCACCTTGCACAGGAGAGGGTAGGTATGCTATTCCTTTCTTTTTGCCACTTGGTTCTTCCTTATTATAATCTAAGATTTATTTAATACCTCTAGCTTCTTGTGAAATCATTTTCACATTTGTTTACCCATTAAAACTACTCAGTTAAGATTTCTCCCTGTTAAACAGCAATAAGGCATTCAGCCACAAGGGTTATATTTGATAGCACTAAAAAAAAAGGGAGAAAAAAATCCAGGCAGTCCCCTGCCCAATTGTTAGCATTAGATATGAGCAAGTGTGTAAACAGGTTTCTGCTTATCAGTCCTGCTGCTATCTGCTGCACACTGCTCAGCTCTGCTAAATCCAATTTCTGAGAGGTTAGAGGAAGGAACTGTTTGCAGAAACACAGCAATACAAATCTCCAAAGCCCTCATTACGCTGGTGTTGAAGGGAGAAATGCTACTTGACTCCTTCTGGTACCCAAAAATGACATTTACTTTTGTGACTTTGATTAGAATCAGCCCAGCTTTGCCATGGGATTGTTTCCTCACAGTTTCCCCTCCTTGTACACGGGGTCAGCAAAAGTGGCTGGCACTGGGCACAGGAGGGAGGTGGTCAGCAGTGCACCCTGGCCCTGCAGCACAACTGTCACCTTTTGTTTCCCTCAAAACAACTTGGTTACTCATCTTGGTAACACAAGCCTGCTGCTTCCCAAGTTCCCTGCACTGGGCATGAAGCCTTGTACCCTGAGTACAAGGTTACTCTGTCTTGAGCTTTTTTCCAAAGCCTGGGTGTGGACAGATTGCTGCAGCTCCATCCCAGAGGAGCTGAGCCCTCCGAGAGCCCTCTGGCACAGGGGAGGAAGGAACAGGCTGGAGCCTCTGACCTGGCTGCCGTGGGGAACAGGGAGAAGGATGCAGGAGCATCCAGGCCTAGGAGGTGCAAAAGGCAAATGTGCCTCAGGCACAAGCTCTACGTTTAATCCCAAACAGAGCAATCAGGCAGCAGGCAGCTCACCTCTGCTCCCAACCCCTCCTGGAAAGGGCTGCTGCCCAGAAGTTCACTTCATCAGTAAGAATGCAAACTGTAAGCTGATTAGATATTCACAGATACTGTTTCTTGATTAGCTCACCATTAATATTTCAGTGTCAGAACTGGGTGCATGCTGCTTCCCTGCTCTCTTCCTTCCTGCTTAATTAATTTTGACCATCACCAACAACAGTCTCCAACAGATAGCAGGAATTAGAGTGGGCTGCTTTGTGACTTTGCTTGCTGTAAACAGCTGTTTGCAATTCCCTTTCATACATCACCCACCTATGACAAAGAGTACAGTAGCAGAAAATGAGCCTCATAAGGACTTCAGAGTTCCAAAAGAACATTTGCTGATTTGAGGAAAATAATCAAAAAGACAATGTGGTAAGCACAACTCAGCAACAAGATTTGTGTCTCACCTGGTAATCTGCTGGCTGTTATGCCATTAAAAAAAAAAAAAAAAGTTAATTTATTTTTAAAAAGAAAGGGCCTTTGATTTAGGGTGGCTTATAAAAGCCATAGTATCACCTGGCTGTGAGAGGATGTGCTAATGGCAGCAACCCCAGCAGTGGTATGAGAAGCTCACTTCATAAAATGCAGGCTGCATGGCTGCCTAATTCATACACACACCCATGGCTGAAAACATGGCATGCTGCTAATAGTCTGTTTGATTTTATTGACATGCTCAAGATATATGGGGCCAGGAGGAGCAGTGAGGCAGAAATTATACAGTGGTGTTTGTACCAGGGAACCCATCTGCCTTCATCTGTCCTCCTCCTGGGCCTGAAGGCATGGGGAGGTTCTTCTGCATGACAGGAGGGCAGTTGCCACCTCCCAGGTCCATGGGGTTCTGACCCAACACACACTGGAGATGCTATCACAGTGTGCCTACCTACCAAAGCAGCACTGAGTTTCCAGAAGCAAAATTTTGGCCCATCTTTGCTGCCACCTGAACTGCATGCTGCTGCAGAAAACCAATCCCTCTGCTACTGGATGTGCTCCTTATCTCCATCCGTTGCTCCACAGCATCCTGCCCTGTGCTCCAGCCTCTCCTTTCCCAGGAAACACACCCTGATGGGGATCCAAGGCAAGCAGAAAGGCAGGAAAGACATGCTGCAGCCTTGCCCAGCTCCATCCCCTCCATACAGCAACTCAGGCTGTTAAACGCCTGGTCAGAACTCACCATCTGCTTCCAGTCTTCTAGGAATACTGCTGCATAATTCAGTCAAAAAGGAGAAGATCCATGTTTCACTGAATCATAAGTCACTCTGCAAGTAGTTATATTTTTATACCCCTATCAGGTGCAACAGGGGCTGTTTATTTTATGGGCTTCAGCAGCCAGAGCCGTGCTTCTGCCAAGGTTACGGCTGGGAGGGGAACACAATTAAATATTTCCTCAGCCATCCAAGACTTATCCATGTTTTTAGCTTTTTGGTTAGGCAAGGGAATAAAGCCCTGCAGGGCCAGGGCCTTTCTTCAGGAGTGCTTTACTTGCAGAGCACAGATAATGTGCTGGCTTGGACCAGAAGAGCTGACCAAACTGTCAGCATGAAGCTGATTCCCAGTGGCAGTTAACATGCCAGATCTGCCCTTCCAGGGCAATGCTCAGAGCAATTTCTGCAGCACGGTGATTGCTGTCTAAACCAGGAACAAAATCCTGCTTATCCCAGCAGCTGGAGGAGCTATGGGGCTGCATCCCTCGCGTGCTGCCTTAGAAAGGTCAGATGAGATTAGTTCAAAGGAAAAGCCTACCACACTGCTCCATCTGAAGTGCCTGGGATGCAACTCACAAGACTCAAAAAAACCCAAAACAAACCTTCCACTATCCCACATTTTGTGTCCTCTCCCCAGCCATCCATCCCTTGCAACCACTGTCCTTTCCTGGGTTAGTTTTTCACCTGCTCTTTCACTGCCCCAGGTGTTCAGTCTTTTCAACAGATTTACTCCCTTGACTTTGAAAAGGGATTCACTGTGTTTCCATCTGTGTTTACACTCAGTGTGAGGTAAATTTCTCCTTCTAGCATATCTGTTCCCTACCAGCAAAGAAATAAAACTCAGCATAGATTCAGAAAGGAAAGCAGAGCAAACCATTTCTGACCCAGCACTCACTGGGACCTGTGCTACGTGCCTGTGTGAGGACAGAGACCTCTGCCAGACCACCTGCCTTATCAGACTCTGCAAAAAGGATACAGGATCTGGCCCAGAGCCACCACTCACCATGTCAGCTCTCAGGGCTGGCTCTCCAGCTCACCCACCACTGCCTGCCAGTTATTCAAGATATTGATGCCAAATGCTCATCTAGAGCAAGCAAACAGGACTGAAACACCCTGCATCCCACCAGAGGATCTGACCCAGGCAGCTGGTGCCATGCTGCTCAGCTCTGGCTGAAGGTCTTGGAAAGAGCCATTTTGTCAGACCTTCACAGCTCCTTTCTCAGGGAAATGCTGTCTCTGACCATGCCTTCTCTTAAAGCAGGACTGGCTGATGCATGAACCCATCTGCTTCTAACTGCCCAGGCAATTTGTGACACAAAGGACAGTGAGCAGCTGCAGCCCAGATTTATCACCTTGCTCACCAAGGCTAGACCAACACATCCCCACTGTATGGCAACAGCAAGGCCCCTGTAATGACTTTCCAGGTGGATCTACAGATAGTGTGAGCTTCATCTAATCTCAGAAAAACATTTGGAGGCATGTGGAGGCTCAGTGCTTCAGCCTAAACTGATACCAACCTTCAGGTTTCTGGGCAGTGTGTTGCTGCTGGCAGACAGGTGTATGTGCTGTTCTCATCACTATGCCCACCTCTGTCTTGACAGGTCCCTGCAACCACCTTTAGAGGGTAAACATCTTGCATCGTAGAATAAGGACCAGCTGCCTGCAAACTGAACAGAGACTCACAGGCAAAGGGAAGCAAATTCCCTCTGAAACTGTAGCATGGGTTTTCCCATCTAAAACACGTGGCTCTGGCATGATGCTGGCATTGTTGGTATTTCCTCAGGGACAGAAGCTTTGGAGCTCCTGGCCCTCATTATTTGTTGTCTCATTTATTACAAAGCACAGTTATTATTTGCAAAATGCACCTTTTATGGACAGATACTGCATCCAAGTGCAATAACTGGTCTAAACTCAAATCCCTAGGAGAACTGTTGAAAGAGAAGCAATTCAGCCATGTATTGACACGCCGAGGATTTCCTCAGGTTTAGGAGAATAGAAAATATGTTTTGTACAAGTGAACTTGTTCTTTGCTGCAGCATAAAACTGCTTTTCTCCAGTGATAGCAATGAAAGGATATTGCTTCTGTCACTGATGCCATTGGAAATGTATTGCCCCTCTCCAAGAAACCTATGAAAGGACATGGCTGGTTTACTCTCTAAATGAGGCTACTGAGAAACACACTGCTTCCAGCATTAGCCCAGACATGTTCCTGCTGCCCTGGTCCCTGCCTGAAGAGAGGGAAAGCCACCAAGTCAGGAGGTTTGTGCCAAACAGCAAAATCATACCTGGAGAGAAAAAAACCACCATAGTTTGAGAACGAAGCAGAAGAAAGGAAACTGTCCAAATGCCAGCTGGAAATGAATCCCTGGCTTCTCTCACCAAGGGTACAGCTGCTGTACAGTGCAGTCAGGATCTGGCCCCTTCTCTTTCAGCAGCTCTGCACCTCATATGAAATGAGCTGAAGCCCTGGGGAAAGCTGATCTACACTTAACCTGCAGCAGGGAGCCTGGCTGCCAGGAGAGCTGCCAGCCCCTCTCCCTCTTACTGCTAAGTTTAATGGTCTCACTCTCTGCTGAAGATTTTAGGCTTTGAAAGTAAAATTAGGAAATGGCTCTCAGAGCCAACAGATCTGTCACTCTCATGTATGCACTGAAGTGAGCACAGAGTAATTTCTGTTTCAGCACAAGTGAAAATTTCCTCTGGTGAAAGGATGAAGTTGAGTGTTTGTGGTTCCACTTTCATGCCCGTTGATCTCTGGATCTGGCAAGTTCATTTTGCTCCCTTACAACATCCCCCCCGGTTGGAAGGTAGAAGGGAAAAAAGTCAATAGTTTTTACCATGGGAATTCATCAGATTGTTAGACAGGCAGAGATTTGTGAAATTACACCACCTGGGCTTTGGTGCTGGTGCCCATCATCTCTGCAGGGTTCAGAACGGTCCCTGCCCCAGGACACACCAGGATGGTGATGGCTTTTACTGAGCTGAATTTTAGAGCAAGCTGGCAAAGAATGCAGCAAATCAGAGGATTTGCATCCACGTGAGTGAGAAAGACAAGAGCACGTGTAAGTTGGGTGTAAGCAATGCTGTCACCAGAGCAAAACATCTCTCAGGCTGTGCTGCAACAGAGCCCCCTCTCCAGCACCCCAGCAGCCAGCTCCTGCCATCAGATATTTATTAGTTGTGTCAGGAATTAGTGAGAGTTCACTGAGTGAATAATAAAGTGCCAAGGCAGTGTTTTGACTTTGCTAATGTAATTAAAGAAGGCAGGGGGGAAAGCCTTGCACTGGGGAAGGAACCAGGGCTTCCAGCTCTGTTGGCCACTGCCTATTGCAAGGACAAGATGTGAAATGTGGAAGGGAGAGGGTGGAGATGGCAATGAGGCCCTGAGCAGTGATGAGAATCACACAGTTGATCCCAGCTGTGATGGGAGTGATGCTCTTTCCAGAGAAAGGGGAAAACAAGAGCTGCCCTTGCCACTCAGGAGCTGGATCCATCTCCAGGTTCAGGTTTTATGCTGCTGTTTTTTACTTTCATGCCTGAGCACCTTTCATCAAGGCTTGACTTTGCTTTATTTTTGTTGCTTCTCTTGCTTAGCCAAATTTAGCAGTTTTGAGAGACCTTTTGGGGATGGCTGGAAAGAGCTTGATGGCAACCTTCTTTTTAATTCCACTCTTGGCAATTGAACACATCCAGCAATGTCACTGCATCAGGACTAAGCATGTTTTTCAAGACACTTCTGCCATGAGAGGAGGGACTGCATGGGCTCTGTAATAAAAGCCAAGATGCTATTTTTAAAACAGAGATGGAGGAAGCTTTGGGTGATTTTAAATCAAATCACTGCCTGGACAACAGGGCACTGCTTCTTCCCTTGTCTCCATCACTAAGTCTGCTCTGTTTTTGTCTCCTCAAAGAGGTGCTGCAGGGGCTGTGCTGTGGCACTGCCTGCATCCTGGGAGCAGTGGGCAGGTCCCCACTACCTGATGGCTCTTGCCATGTCCTCTGACGTTGCTCTCTAGCATCTCTGACAGCTCCTGGTGCCACAAGTCCTTTAGGACTGGCAGTGATGGCAGCATGGAAGAGGAGACACTCACAGGTCAGCAATTACCAGGCAGCCACGACCTCCCTATGTGCTGCCACCATGGAGATGCTAGCAAAGGCTGGAGCACCCAGGCAGCTTGGTTGTACATCCTCTTGCTGCTATTTTTATCTAAGGTCCTAATTCCACATTACCTGTATGTCACCAGGCTGATCGATACGAGTCTGAGCAATCAATACAGACGTGGATGACACTGCTGTTTGCCACTCAGAGCCTGCACAAGCTGGAAAAAACAGGGCACTATTGATCCCAAATGTGGGCTGAGAAGCAGAGTGGGGTGAGAGGCACAACAGGGGCAGGGACCACATCCTGCCTTCCAAAATAATGCTGTGACACAGGCCCTGGGACAGCATCCTGGCCAGGAACCTCTCTTTCTGTGCTTCCCCTCAGCATGTGCCAGCACCCTGAGGCTGAGGCAAACCCCTCACCCCTCCCACAGCACTCCCAGGGAAATGGCACAGCCCATTCTAATCTGGGTTGCTCTTCAGTCCTTAGGACAGGATGCATTTAAAAGACTCATTCTGATCTGAAGAATTCTCCCTCTTTTTGTGTTCTTACCTGATGATCAGTGTCTTAAGTAATCACAGATTAATTAAAAAAGCACAAGGTGTCCTGCTAAACTTCGCTGCTTAACTAACACAAAGCTGAGGCCACTTCTGTAATGTCACCATGCAGCTTCTGCCAGCAAGAGTGACCTTGGCTGCAGAATGCAATCAAATATTGCAAGAGGAAGCTCTTAGGACTACCACAAAATTTGGGATTAAATTGTGGCTGAGTAAGGGCATTGTGTAACTGGAGTTTCTGCCTGACTTGCTGGAGTCTTACAACTCTTCTGACTCTGTCATAGGGATGCTGGGAAATTACTCTTTGAAACAAAAAAAGAGCCTTAGAAAGGCACAGGTGGGTTGGAAGCATTTTCCCTCAGCACTGGGTTTGTCTTGGGCAGTGAGCTGATGGTGGTAGGATTAGACAGAGAGCAGCATGGAGTGAAAACAAAACTCTCCCCCAAGGCTTCCCTGCCAGGGTGCAAAGCTCTGCAGCTCCTGTCAGGACACTTGGCAGGCAGAGCTTGGAGATCAGGGGAAGAATCAGCAGCTGTGGGGTGGCTGAGGGTGCATCCAGGTACCAAGCACCAATGCATCCACTTCCACTCACCAGCAAAGCATAAGTCCTTTGCCTGAAAACATGTGATGAAAGCTTCCAAAAAGTGAGGTTTTTATTGAAGCTTTTGGGGCAGAAAAAGGAGCTGTGAGGGAGGCTGCTAGTCCCTGCTGTCTACAAAGACTTATTGCTTTTCCTCAGCAGCAGATTCCACTTTGGTGCCAGAGCACGGTCACCAGCAGCTTAATCCAACAGCAGATCCATAATCCTTCCCTTAGTTCCAAAAGCAGAAAACTGCTCAGATTTGCTGCTCAATGGGATTTTCTCAGCCTCAGCTCAAATCTCAGTTTCCACCCACAGCAAACCTCATTCCCCTGGAAAGGCCATTCCCATGGGAGCACAGATGCTCTTGGGCCAGGGAGCAGACATAGTCCATGCTAGAAACCTGGTGGAGGCTACTTTGGCTCTTGGCACCTCTTGCTTTCAAGACACTTCCCTGGTGTGGTGGCACTGCTGGGGACTGCATGAGCAGCGTGTGACAGCTCAGAGTGGGACCTCAGGGCTCCCCAGGGCATCACTGAGGGGTGCCAGTGCCTGAGACACTGTGGTGGCCCTGCACTCCTTCCAGCAGCTTTGCCACTTGCAGTCACTTGAAAACTGGTCTGAGAGCTTTGCAGACATAAACTGTAATGTCCAGCTATAAGCCCCAGCCCCTGGCACAGCACCTGGAAGCCACCAGAGAGGTTTTACAGGCACAGCCAGCCCTGGAGAACATCCCTTGCCTTTCCCTTACATCTTTGGATGGGAGGACATATTTCTGTTTGGAATCACCTGTTTTTCAAATGCCAGCAAAGTGACTTTTGCTGAAAAATGACTGTGGGAGGATTTCAGCTGTGCACCCATTTGTACTCCCCCTCCTTGGGATTAGCCCCAGGGCTCCTCTTGATCAGCATCAAGGGGCTGCAGCTGGGGGTCAGGGCTCACCCCACTGACCACACATAAATTGGCCCAGTTTGGCTACCCCAGCCTGCATAGCAGCACCTCCAGGGAGGCTGAGGAGGAGGTAGGGGAGCAGAAATTTGGTTTTTGTGAGCTAGTGCTCTGCTTAAGGAGTGAGTTCCATCTCTAATCTCTCAGGGGTAGCTTTGGCATTGCTGGTAGGGTATGAGAACTGAGTACATCTTCTGTCTTTTATCCTCCCTCCTTTCCCTGTTGTGCTGCTGCTCATTTACTCTTTCATTAGGGATCATCCTCTTGTAATTTGTGGGAATATGTTGGCTTTTTTTCTAAGGGGTGGATGCCAGGCATCAGAAATCATGTGTTCAACGTATGGTGGCAATTAGCCCAGCTCTGAACCCTGATGGCACGTCTGTGTCTGCAATTAATGCTCTGCTTGAGGTTTTTATCTTCCTTCCTTCTGGGGCTGGAAAAGACATAATGTGGATCTCTCTCAAAAAAAAAAAAAAAAATCAGGAAAGTGTTAAAGACAGCTGGAGCCTGACTGCCCCTTGCTGTGGGGCTGCTCTCAGGATTGGGTCTTGTTTTGTTCAGCTTGGCCTCTGCACCTGGATTTATGTGAGTGTGGCTGAGGGCATCTGCCTGATACAGTGCAGAGCCTGTGGGGACTGATCCTGGCCCTGCCACTGCCTCTGCTCATCCACTTTATGGCATTTTTCATGCTTCTGGCTGGCTGCACCTGGGTCTTTATTGGGAAATTAGATTGCCTGATTTAACGTTTTATAGTATTAAGCTTATTTACTTGTGCTTTTGGTGTTCTGCAAAATACCTTGAGTTATTTTTTTATGGGATGGGAAAAATAGGAATAAAGATGTGGGGTTTTTTTTAGGGGGAAAATGTCAGAATGGGTTTGGGAGAATTGTGGCTCCTTTCTCCCCCCCCACTGCCCCTGCTTTTGTAGGGGCTCCCCTGGGAGAGCTGTCCCCCACCTCCCCCCCTTAGAAAACTCCTCTACTGAACCCCACAGGTTTGCTCTGCTTTCCTTCTCTTCCATAGAAATTAACCTACCCTAATCCCCCTGCTTTTCTCCATGAGATATGATTTTTGAAGAGGAGTTTTGCTGTCACCCAGCTGCTTACTGAGCTGCAGCTGATGTCTAATTAAGAGCTTTCTCCTGTTGGGGGGGGGTGAACAGGGAGAAAAATCTGGGGGGGAGAAGGCAGCGTTTCAGAATACAAATACATTAAACCATTTAATTCTGTTGACTCAGGGCTGCCTCGCTCTGAATGGGAATTAATCCACAGTGAACCAAAATTAAAAAGTGCAATACAAAATGCTTAGCAAGGCAGCACCAGGGTTTAAAGCAACTCATTAGCTTGCTCAAACCTCCCCAGTAAATTTTCATTTGTCAATAACGCTTAGAGCCTACAGCTTATTTACAGCCTGTTCAATATTACCAAAGCCCCTCAGAGTGCCTCATTTGTATTTATCTGTCACTCTCTGTTTCCTTTCCAGGGACTCCTCCTAAGCCCCCTCTTCACACCCGCTTGTGTCTGGTTCTGCAAGGTGGGGATGTGCCACCCTCTTGAGCAAAGGTAATGCAGGGTTACCCTTTCCATCCCACCACCCTGAGCCACCTCCTGCTGACCCTCAGCATGCCCAGACTGGTGCTGAGACAGGCTGGCTCCAGGCTTCTCTCCTGCACCCAAAGGACCTGTTGGCCACAGCCCTCATCCAACAGAGATGGGGGAGTGGAATGCCCAGCTCAGGGGCTCCAAGGGATGTAGTGGTCACCAGTGAGGGGACACAAGCAGCTGCCTGTGCCCACCCACAGCCTGGCTGAGCTGCAGCTCCATCTGTTCCCAAATCGGCTCCTGCAGGATGAGCCCTGGCAAGCAGAGCACATAACAGGATTTCCCCCAAAAGCTGCTTGAATGCTGTTGGACAGATAATGAAGCCTGGCTGGCCCCAAGGATTTCTTCAAGGAAAGGAGTTTATTCTTGGGCACAAACACGACCGAGTGGTTTAATCTCCTGTCCCTGGCACACCTCCAGTTGGGGTTGTATAGTCCAACACTTCAGCTCCTGGAGATGTGGCTCCCTGCAGTGGAGACTGGTCTTGGGTGGGGTTTGTACCCTTCCAGGGAGCACAACATGGGGACAGATCTTCCCTAACTGCCTGCATCCTCCCCTTTGCTTTAGCACTTCTCCAAGGCAAAAGTAAAAGCAATTGGAATGCAATACAGCAAATGCAGCACCAAGAGGGCTGCAGAGGGGCAACTGGGACAGGGTGGGCAACAGCCTGACTTTGGGTGTAAAATCCCAGGGAGGGGAAACCCCTCCACAGGTTTAAAGGCAAAGATGGCCTGAATGGAACTGCAGACTTCACAGGAGGCTTCTACTAGAGCCCAGGAGGGGTGGCAGACCCTGCCAGCAAGCAGCTGGGTCTCCACCACTCACCCTGGCTCTGTCCTCCATGAGCATGAGTGGGACCTGCAGCCCAGGCTCTCTGCCACAGACCTACAGATTTGAGTGGGGATTTTCAATAGGTTGTCTGAGGATGGATGCAGGAGGAGAATGCTGACTTGCATTTCTCCCACCATTACTTAAGGTTTGGAAGCACCTCTTGATGCTGAGATTCAGGAGGCTGTAAGTGGCCAAGCAACACCTCAGATGGAGGGAAAGAGCCCCATCCTTCCACCCCAAAGACCAAAGTCCCCATCACTTGCCTGCTGCTGTCTGCATGTAACCAGCCAGGGTGCAGACTCTCCTCTCACAGGCTCCACCAGGCAGCAGGACAGCAACGATGGCCAGCAGGGAGCTGAGGGCCAGCAGGGCACAGCCACCTGCACACAGCACAGCACTGGTCTGGAAGGACAAGCAGAGATGTCAGTGAGGTGAGCCCCCTGCTACACCTCCCCATAAATTCCCCCTCTTGAAGTGAGAAGTGGGGGGCCCATCACAAGTGGTTTCTCCCACTCTTTCCCTTCCACCTTCTGTTGAAGTTCACCATTCAGTCTTGAGCCCCACGGTTCACCTGCCACCTAGGTGGTCCCAGGAGTTACTAGAATTCAGGCTGTGGTGATAATAGCAAAATGTCTTACACGCATGAAGGGCTGTGTCACCCAAACACGAGTGCCATTAGATGCCTGCAATGTGTGTCAGTGTCTCCACTGAGAGCTGAAATTCATCTCATGATGGTGCCCACCCCTGCCAGCTGGGCAATTAGAAGGTATTTTCCCAATGATGCTCCATGGTGGGGAACCTGCTGCTGCAGAGGTTTCATGGCTCCCAGCCCACCTCACCTCCTGCAGCATCTCTGGCTTTTATTTAGCCTCTTTTGCAGCAAAACTGGGTCAATTAGGACTGTTATCCAAACCCAGGGCACACTCTGGGGTGGTGCTTTGGGGTGCCAGAAGTACCTCTGGCAGTAAGAACCAAACTGCATTAGCATCTAAAACTGGGAAAAACACTGATTTATGGCAAAAATAGCTTGCTGTTTGGTATGGGCCCCTGATTGCTGCTCTGTTGCTCTGCCTGTCCCCATTGCATGTGACATTTCCACCTCTGCTAAGGGGGTAGCACTGACAGCAAGATGGTCCCTGTGGCAGCAGGGACCCCATGTGACAAGGGACAGCAAGGGAACCCATGATGGGTGCCTCCTCCCCAGCACCCAGCTCGTGGCAGCCTTTGAACAGCACAAGAGCATCTCAGTCCCAGCATGGCAGCAGCCACCTCAAGTCTTGTCACTTCCTGGCAAATTCCATACAACTGCTCCTGGTTTTGGTGAGTCACCCTGCAGTAACACTGACTTCTTGGCTCCCTGAAGCAGTGCAGCTGTAAGACAGGTCTTGTCCCCCTTTTCCTAATGCTCCTCATTTTCATAACCTGTGCAGGAGCTGCCTGAAGGAACTTGGGTCTGATATCCACCCACCCTTGGCCATCCCTCCCATCCTGCTGAGATATTCTGCTTAGCAATTAAATTTTTTTTTTTTTTACTTCTTTCCCTATATTTGAGCTTTTGGGCAACCATGGTTATAAACCAAATACAAGCCCAGGAGAGCATGGGCAGCACCCTGACACCCTGGTGTGAGTGTTTCCCCCACTGCTATGCAGTGATTAAAAATCAGCATCTTATTTATAGCCTATTTATACTCCACACAAGCAATGCAAATGCTGTCCCAGAAATAAATTAATTCCTGACATACAAGGTGAAAGGCACAGCAGTGCAAACCACTACTGAGAGAAACTGAGAGGCTGTTTTGGGAGGGACTGTGGCAGCAGAGAGGTATCTGGTTCTCTGGTGTCTTCCAAGCCACCAAGACCCAAAGAGCCAAGAGCTGCTTCAGAGCAAAAGAGATGAGGTTGGGACTACCCTGGCAGAAATTGGCCCCTTATCCCTTCTGTACCCCAGAAGTGATCCATGATACTTGGGGTGGGATGGGTGACGCCATTGCACAGACACCCTCCAGGCACAGGGTGCTGCAGAGAGAGCAGACACAGCCCCAGTCCTCACTGTTACCAGGGCAGCAGCATGGGGAGGAAATAGGAATTCATAAAGAGAAAAAAAAGGTTACTCTGCCTGCTGCCTGAGTTTCACCTTCCACCCAGCAACTTGCAAACCATCCTCCTTTGCAAGGACCATCAATTATTTAGAGCAATGAATTTTTCAGCAGAAAGGGGTCTTGTGGAGCAGGCTTGTTCCTCTCCCATGTGAAGCATATTATTTTTAATGATCTAGGTTCATCTTAATTATGGTAGGGCAAATCCCCCCTAAAAACTCACAGCTACTGCTGGAAACAACCTATGAGCTGCTAATCCTTGCAGGAAAGTGCAAAGGTGTTTTTCAGGACAAGACCTGCTGCAAGACCCTGGCTCCTATATTATTCTGGTAAGGAGTGACCAGAGCTGCTTGAACAACATTTGTGAATTTCTTCCCCTTAAGCTGTTGGCATTACCTCCCAAACCATTGGATATGCTCCTGTAAAACTGACATTTTGCTGTTTTCTTAATCTTTCCAGGACCTTGGCCAGGAATTAAACCCAAGTGCTCCTGTAGTGGAATAGCACCTGCAGGTCAGACAGCCACTTCCGAAGAAAAAGAATGAGCCTTAAGTTTGAAGAAGTCCATGGAGCAAAGGTACCAAACAGCAGCATTTAAAACTTCTCCTTCCAGCTATGCAGCACCTCCCTCTGTCCTCCCTATTTGTGCCTGTTGCATCTTGAGTGGAAAGGAGAGGATGCAGGAAAACAGGATAAAAATTCAGAAACTCAAAAATAGGGTGTGGGGGGGGAAATGAATGGGCTGCATTGAGGCTTTCTGTGAGAGCCCACCCAGCTCAGGCAAGAGCAGGGAACAGCCCATTGATCACAGCTCCCTCTGCAAACCTGGCCAGGGAGAAGCAGGACTTCACTACCTCCTGGGCTGCCTCTCCCTGGGCACTTCAGACCCTCACCCACACCAAGGAGACCCCCAGGAGCCCAACAGCCTGGGGCTGCCTCCTACCATGCTGGGAAAAGACATAAAAACCAATCAGATTTTCTGCTCCCAGTCCCAGGGAGATTAATTGTTTATCCCCAAACAAATTAATAGTCCCCTGGTGGGACTGTAAATATGCCTTTATGTAGCATAATAAATTCTGATTAGCAACAATCCCCTGCCCATTATTTTAATATTTTACGGGTCTGACACGTGCCATGGCTCTGCCATTCACTAAGCAATAAATAAATCTGAAGGTGCTGGTTCATTCACACCCAAAAAAACCCCAAACCAAAATTAAAATGTCACAAAATTACCACTCTGGGAAGAATCACTAATGATTTTTTTTTTAAAATGTAATTTATCTTTTAAAGCCAGAATCTGTTATCTTTACAGTTTAAAGTGGAAAGGGTAAAAGGAGAAAAAAGAATGGTCCAGTGATGTAGTGCTGAGAAACAGGATCAGGTGTTTGGCTTGGCAGAGATAAACCAAACTGGCAAAATTCCTGCCCTCATGTCCTGTGTGCTGGGTAACACCATGATGCACATTAGTTAATTAATACAACTTATTAGTTGGAACCTGACCATTACTGATGGGCACTGTGCTACCTGGAGCACTGGGCTGCAGGCAAGGTTACAGACTGCTTGGGTGTTTAAGCATCTTTGCAAGTGGGGTCAGAGAATAAATACTGTAAATAATTAGGAAATAAAGCCACAGGCTGAGAGAGAGTGAAGGCTGTGGCATGTCTGGGCTTGAGTCAGAAACTATTTCAGAAACCCTGAATGAGCTAGGGAAAAACTGGCTATAAAATCAAATGTAAGAGAAAAGGGGGCAACATTAATCAAAAAAATGTCTTTTTTTGTATGCAGTCCCTTCCCAGCAGAGCTCTGTGATAAAATATTAATTCAGAGTCAATGTTTTGAGGTTGAAGTGGATAGTGCTGTACCTGGAGAGGCAGAAACCAAAGAGACACCAGGGTTTTTAACCTTCTTAAAAAAGTAAATCAGCACTGGATGGAGGTGCTGAGTGGGGATCTGGGGTTTGGGATTTGCAGCAGTGCTGGCAGGGACCTGGGAGGCCACACCAGAGGCTGATACTGGAAAGGTGATGCAGATGTTGGCAGCTGGGTCTGGCTCTGCTGCATGGCTCAAGATGCTGCTGCCCAGGCTCCTGGTAGAGGAGGAGTGGCCACCACTGCCTGTGGGAGGGCAAATAAAGGGGCTGGAAAGGGTCAGTGCCAATACTCAGAGTGGTGTCTTTCACCCACACCACACTGGGCAAGACTGCCCAGCCCCCAAAACAGCAGTGCCTTCACCTCGTGAAGCCACAAGAGGTCTGGGTGACAACCAGGAACATCCACCTGGCTGTGCTGCAGCATGCACAGAAGTTGCTTCTCTCCAGCCCAAATTTAGCTGCTCATGCACAAAATTCAGCAACAATTTCCCCACCCCCAGCAGAGCTTGGCCAGTCCTGCCCTGACAGGTAAATTTCCCACTTTCAAGCTAACCAGCTAATTCAAAGTAAACACCAAAGGGGTTAATGCTAAAATTGATTCAAGGAGGAAAAAAAAATAAGAAAAAAAAAAGAACTTTTCTTTTTAAAATTAGGGAGAAAATAAGAGACAGATAATGTCTGATGAACAGCTGCATGTCTTCCAGTGCCATTGCATCTGGGACACTGGAAAGCAGTCCCTAATGGCACTGCTTTATCTAAGAGGATGATGGATAGTGGTGAAAGAGAAAAAAAAAAAAAAAAGGGAAAAAGTAAGACATTAGCACATCAATGGTGTGCCTGTGACCTCCATCAAGAGATGTGAACCAACTTAATTAAATTTTAATTAGGCAGCAAGCAGTGCACTGTGGCTGGGTACCAGATCAGACCTTTTTACCCACACTGCTGTTATCCTTCCTTGGAATAAGCCCTTTCCTGGCACTGGCAGCAAAGCTGGGCTGATCATCCTCAGCCAGGGAACACCCTGCAGGTCACAGAGATCTTCCATCTGGCTTTTTCTGACAAAGCCAGTGGAGAGAAGCCCCAAGGGAGTGGGACTTGTAGCTTCAGGAGGATGGAGAGGATGTCCCATCATCAAAACCCCTGAGCTAGGCTCTGCTCTGGGCACTACAAAGGGGAAATGCAACATTCAGCCCAAAATGTCTCTGATGGGTGCAGGTGATGCTCTTCCCAAGGCACGGGGTTCAGGATTCTCTGTTTTTCCTGCAGGTTTGTAGACAGACAACCCAGCATGGGAACAGGGCTGCTCACAGCTCTGCAGATCTGACCTCAATGGGCAAACCACACATTACATAAGGAATCCAGTGCTGAACTGACACCAAGAGAAACCAGCAATGAAGGTTTATGAAACCTTTCAGCTCTTCCTAATAAGAGGGTAAGCAAGTTTACTGTGCATTTTCACTAGGCTGACCCACCCAGAGAACTCCTGGGGCCATGCAAAGCCTTCCTCCCTGTCCTGAGTGGGTCTTCTTGTGCTCTGCTCCAGCAGGGCATCACTGTCTAGAGAGGCAAGTGATCCATGTGGTTTTAACCTGAACACCAGGGGCTGATCAGCTTCTTTGTTATTTTAGATTACATGCTTGGCAAAGCCTGAAAATAATTGCAGACTATCTAGAAAAATAAAAATAGACATTTGAAATGAAGCAGCACAAGCTTCTGAAGTGTGCATTGAGACAGGGACCCGTGAGCCAAATGCTCCCACTGAAAGAGAAGATAATTTAGTTCAGGATAAAGCACTATTTTGCATACACACACAAAAAAAAAAAAAAAAAAAGTGGGGAGATGAGATGAAGCACCCCAGAGCTCAGAAGCTCACCTGTTTTTCCCAGCTCTACCAGTTGGCCTCCCTAGAGTAATCTCATCTCCTCACAGGGCTGTGCCCCTTGGGATGTTCCTCTCCAACCCTCACAGCTCCAGATCCTCTCACAATGGATCCTTCTTGCCATCAATCATCTGTGTAAGGGACCTGCTTAGAAATTGGCTGTGGCCCCTGGGTAATATCCCCATCATCAACCTCTCTCCACACCTGGTTCCAACCAGACCCTCTCCTGTTCCCACCAGCTCTTGCAAGGTCTCAGCCTGCACCAGACATCCTGGCCACAATGTCTTCAGTCATATTTTCAGGGTATTTTATTATATTGCACCTCATCAAATCACCATCGTGATGCTGAGCACGGTGCAAAGTCTCAGCAGCCTGAGCACTGACAGGGTTAATTTAAAGGTACCCATGATATTAGAGAGCTGCAAAGTAATTATGAAAGGAAGCAGAAAAAAGGCAGCAGCTCTAAGCAGACATGAAGGCCCTCTTAAGAGAAGAAAGGCATGTTAATTAACCTCTAGACATGATTCAAAGCATCATTTGTAGCATGATTAACATAATCCCCCAAGTGCAAACACACAACTGGCATTAAAGACCATTTGCAGGGCTGAATGCTCCCCCACCCCTTCGTCAAATCAGCACATTTGAACAGGGAAACAGTTGAAACGTGGTGAGCATGCACGTTTCAGGAAACACAAAGAACAACGGTCTCCAGGGATGGACATCCTGGCTGCAGGCTGCTCCCACCCCTGGGGAGCTGCAGGTGGGCACCCTCCCACAGATGTGCTCTCAGCATCCCCCCAGATGTTTCACCAGCTTGAGGCCAGAAGAGCTCCTGAGTCCCACATTGGCCTTTGCTTCCTTTGCCACCCCCTTCTTTGCTTCACCCTCTTCTCCTCAGTCTCTGCCACCCAAACTGGTGGCTGTTTCCAAAAGCTCTTAGACTCCTGTCCTCATTTGAAGAAGGAGCTGCCCACAAGAGTGCTTGAAAGGTTGAAAATGAATGTCACAAGTTCTGAGAGCAAAGAAAAAAAGAGCCACAGTGTCCCCATCTTTCCAAAAAGGAGTCATTTCCTCCGTGAACTTGACGGGGCTCACAGCACTCAGCTCCTGAGCACTGGAGTGTGCAGGTTCCCAGCGCTGCTCATGCAAGAAAGCCAAAGCTGTTGTCTGGCTTAGCAAAGCTGTCAGGGATATTTTGTTACGTTCCACCCCACCAAAGAACTACCACAACAGGTATTCTCAGCCTCACTGTGGCAAAACGCTGCTACAGGGGGCACTTTTCTCCGGAATGAAACTGTGCTGTTTGTTGTTCATGAATTATTTGTGTGGTATTAATGAAGGAGACAAGGATGGGTCACCAGAATCTCCTGCAAACTCCACTCAGTACCATGATATTATCAGTCACCACCACAACCCAGGCTTGGGAGCTCAGAGGCTTTGCATTACGTTGTATTTTGTATCTGAACTGTTTTCAGAGGCTGAGCCCCGTGTAGCTGATGCTTGTTTAAATGAGTCACTGCTGAGCTTCATCCTTATCTTTAAAGTTTGTTATTGTTTGGAAGTGTTTATCAGAATCACATTTGCAAAAATGACTGAACAAAGGCCAGTCTAGGGAAACAATGGCATTTTTGCACGTTTTCATATAAATAGGAAGGATTTTACACAGCCGGTTCTTTTCTCTGCAATTCACAATATTTGTCTTTAATGACAATTTTAGGGACCATGGTGGGACTGAAGCCATCACACACAGACCTGGCATCCTGGAAGAGATAACAGTGCAGCAGGCTGAGAAATCCATCTCCTGACACTCCCTGTGCTGGGCACAGCCATGACCTCTCAGGGATTTAGCACTTGGATTGGGATTGTGCTACGGAGTGACCCCCAGCAAATCACAGCTCACATGTTCTGAGCAGCAGCAGTGAAATCACACTCACAACTTCAGGGTAAGAAGCTAAGAATAAAGGGAAATGAGGGAAGGGTGATAAGCAGGGGCAAGAGGGTGGTGGGATGCCAGAGCCAAGCTTTGTGTGATCTCCACACACCCAGAGGGGACAGGCAGCTCTTTGTCACACAGGGACACCACAGCAACCCCAGGCCCCACAGGGCGAGTAGGGAGACCTCGTCCCCCTTCCTCCCAAGCCCTGGCAAAGGACATCAGCCTGGGCTGTTTTGGAATAGCCACAGTCCCCACGTCTAGTGTTGATTTCTTCATTTGCGTGTCCCAGCAGCTTCAGCCACCTCTCTGCTCTCCCACTCAGCCAGCAAGTGATGTTCCCTGCTCTGCCAGGAACACCAAACCTCTCCTGTTTCTCCCCTGACTCCCAGGAGCTCACCCAGGTGGGTCCCAGGAGGGACGTGAGGCTCCAGTGGGAGGCACAGGGTGGCTGGGACACACCACTGGCATTGCCATGGCCAGGGGCACACTCAGGCTGTGCTGAGCACCACACCAGCACAAAGGTTCCCATGGAGCACCCTAAGTATGGCTGAGCACCCCAAAGAGGGATTGTGGCTCCAGAGGGACCACGGGACATGTAGGGGTGCTGAGGGGCAGGACACCGGGGTTGCTCAGGATGCTCAGGGACAGCATGAGGGATACAGGAGATGCCTGGGATGCTCAGGGCAGGACAGGGATGCTGGAGCAGGTCTAGGAGAGAGCATGAAAGGGTAGTGAGGAACATGGGTCAGAACGGGGGAGGCTGGGGTGATACCAGGGGGGATTTCAGGAGAGTGCAGAGCACAGAGAGGTGCTGGAGAGGCTGGGGCACGTCTAGGGGGATGCCGGGAGGTGATGGGGGGATGCAGGGAAGGTGATGGGAGATGCCGGCAAAGCAGAAGAAGGGCAAGGGGGGATGTCGGAGAGCCCAGGATAGAGAGAGGCGATGTTGGGGAGGTGATGGGGGATGCCGGGGAGCCGGAGGTAGGCGGGAAGGGGGTCGCGGGGGGGAGGCGCTCACCTGCCAGGAACCGGAGGGGATGTCTCCGAAGCCGCCAGGACCGGCGGAGCCGTGGCAGCCGCGGGGGGGTCCGGCGCAGCGCCAGAGCAAGCCGAACCCACCGGCGGCACGGCCGGGCGGCAGCAGCCAGGCCGGAGAGAGGAAAGCGGCGACGCAGGCGGCCAAGAGGCCGGCGGAGAGCAGCGCCCAGAAGCAGCCGACGCCGCTGCACATGGTTCGCCGGCGGGGCAGGGAACCCGCGCCCCGCGCCGCCCCCACCGGCACCGACAGCATCGGCGGCGCGGGGCGGCCGGCGGGGCCGGGCGCGGGGCCGGCAGCGCTGCCCGCGCCCCCTGCGCGCTGCTTGCGCGCTGCCTGCGCGCCGCCTTCCCCCCCCTCCCCGCACTGCTTGCGCGCCGCCCCCCCCCCCCCCCCCCTCCCCGCGGGGCGCGGCTGAGTCCGGGAGCGGTTGCGACACCCGCGGCCGGGGAGGGATGTGAGTCCCCGAGGAGGGGGCGGAACGGGTCCCCCTTCACCTGCGCACACGTTTTGCGGTTTTTATGCCGTTTTCCCTGCCCAGCTTCTGAAAAGTCATTTTATTCCAGCCATTACCGCTAATGCCGTGTGTGCCATCCCACCCCCGTGCCCGCAGACGGGAATGCTGCGGGCAGTGACACGCGCAGGGGCTGCGGGGAATCTCTCGCAGCCCGGTTGTCACTGCGGGGGGATTTTAAATAGCATGTGTATAATATCAAGTACATTAATTTTATCCTTTATTCCTGTAGGTTTCTCCAAAGGTGGGTGCAGAGCCAGGCTGAAAGGCTGCCGGGGAATTTGGGCTTATTTTAGGTATAAAAGCTGCGCCTCCCAGTGCAGATGGATTTTTAGAACAGTCATTCTGAAACTTCACGAACCAGCCAAGATTTATTCCTGCTAAACCTCCCTGTCTCTTTGCAGCATGAATTGCTATCTCATGCTCCTGCCTCGCAGATCTTAGAAGGATTTCTGCATCTCCAGAAGCTCGGCTGTCCCTCCGAGATGCACCCACATCTAAAAGGCAAATCCTTTTCTAAATAGAGCGAAAAGTAGATTTATTCTTCCCTAACGTCCTCAGGCGAGTTTCAGGCACTTACTGCCTCGTATTGCTGAAACAGAGCTAAAGGTATTGGTTTGCTTTTTGGTCCAAAAAACACCCTCTTTTACCCCATCCCCGGGGTGCGTTGGTCGGTGTTTTAATCACAGCCCTCGCAGAGGGATGGCTGAGACTGCCGGAGCGGGATTTTCCTGCCGAAATCCATGCTCAGAAGCCGGGGGCTTGGCACCCTCTCCTGGTGTGTGCCCAGACTGCTGGTGGGCAGGAGCGGGGCAGCTGGGGAGGCTAAAAAAGGGACAGGGGGCAAAGAAATCCTTTGCATTTGGTTGAATTGCAGAAAAGCTGAATTCATGGCCACGTGTGAGGTGTGGCTTTTCCCCGCATTTCAACATGTTGTGCCTTCTTGTTGTTCTGTAATTTCTAGGAAAGTTTTACAGGGATACAATGGCACTCAGTTTTGTGCCACATCACTTCATGTCCTCTTTGAGGTGTTTAGAAAAACAGAAAGGAAAAAAACAAATTATATCTGGAGAATCACAGAAAATGGTTTGAAAGTAGTCTTTTTCCTTAACTGGTTTTTATTCAAATATTTATGACACTGTAAATGGCCCAGAATTCGGGAAAACCTGTGAGCTGGAGGAAGGTCATCTGAGGTGAGTCACCCAATGCTGGCAATACCACCCGGGGAGACTTGAGGTCGGAACAATCTGGTTTGGTTTCAGTAAAACAGAATAATTCCAGGGTGAAAAGGAAAGCTCTGCAGAAGAGTCCGTGAGGAACAGTTTGCAGCAGGGTCAGGGCTGGGAAAAGCTGCAGAAACTCTTGGGAGGATTTTTCCCTTTCCCATGTCTGTGCTCAGTGCTCCTTCCCCAGAGCTCAGCTGCCCAGGCTGCCAGCAGCAGGTCACTGATGCAGCTCCCTCTGCTGGGAGCAAAGCTTTTTCCTTCCCCCTATTTTGTTCTGTTTTACACTTCAAGGTTCACGTTTTTACCCATCCACTCACCCACTTAGAGTCAGAGGCAAACCCTTCATCTCTTATTTGTGCCCAACTGCCAGGCACAGAAAAACAAACCTTGTGCTCAGTGGAAGGAGACAAGGAGGGACTGCAACATTTCAATATAATCAGCTAATTTTTTGCCTCTCACACCAGGGTGTCAGGGTGCTGCCCATGCTCTCCTGGGCTTGTATTTGGTTTATAACCATGGTTGCCCAAAAGCTCAAATATAGGGAAAGAAGTAAAAAAAAAAAAAAATTTAATTGCTAAGCAGAATGTCTCAGCAGGAGGCTAGGGATGGCCAAGGGTGGGTGGATATCAGACCCAAGTTCCTTCAGGCAGCTCCTGCACAGGTTATGAAAATGAGGAGCATTAGGAAAAGGGGGACAAGACCTGCCTTAAAGCTGCACTGCTTCAGGGAGCCAAGAAGTCAGTGTTACTGCAGGGTGACTCACCAAAACCAGGAGCAGTTGTATGGAATTTGCCAGGAAGTGACAGGACTTGAGGTGGCTGCTGCCATGCTGGGACTGAGATGCTCTTGTGCTGTTCAAAGGCTGCCACAAGCTCAGTAAAATCCTCAGCACAGCTGAGAAAGCTGGTACCAACCCTCCTGTTTCCATTAAAGCTAATGGACTGAGGTCAGCCACATCCACATTTGCAATGAGTTTGATGTGTGCATGCAGCCACTTGTTTTCCCATTAAAAAAGAAATAAAGCTACAAGTCTGTAATGGAAGTTGCTGTGATGGCAGATTCAGAGCACCCCTACTGTAATGGCATCAGCTTTACAGCTTCTCCAGCATCCTGCTGTGCACCATCATGTGTATGTGCTGCATCTTTCCCACTCTCCTCAGCAGTAATTTTTGGATTCTTAGTGATTAGTAGCTGTATTGTTTATTCTGCAAGTTCATCTATGACATACAACTATTTGTTTGAAATAATATTCTAAAATATTTCTAATACATTATTTTTAAGCTCGTAGTGTGTTTCTGTAGAAAGGCATCTTTGACTCCTCATAAATTTTGGGCATTAGTAGTGGTTCCAGGGCTGTTAGAATCCATAGTTATAGCTTTTATTATTTATTTTCCCAATGTAATGAGAAGTCTATACAGGAGATAGAATCCCAGCATCATGTAAATGCATGTAAATAAATGGACTGTCCCAAAGACATGAGAAATGGCAGTGGCCTGTAACATAATTTCTTACACATGTGGTTTTTTTGCATGCTGTAACTGAGGAAGAACAGTTCCCTGTGATTAATTACCCGAGTCAAAGAAGCCAAGATATCAGCAGTCTTGTTCTGCTTTATTAATTCTGTCCAAACAAGAGCATCCCATTTAGATCTTTTCAAATATTAATGTTTATTTTTCCAGCTATGAAGAGGCAAAAATCATCAAGCAACAAGGCTTTTATTTTTTCTTTGTATATTTTAATTTTGAGAGGTGTCCCCCAGGTTCTCTGATGTTGGCCAACCTGTGTCCTGAAGTCATATCTCAACTGGCTGCTCAGTTAATTGAACTGTCACCTTCTTTTAAAAACCCCAGAACCTGATGTTACTCCTGCTTCCAGTTCAGATCTCCAGGGTCCTCAGGTGAGTGACTGGAGCCTCAGCCCTTCTGCACATTCCCAAAAGGGGAAGAACATTTCATTCCAGGAAATGTAATTCATGCCAAGCATACTTGGAGCTTGAGGTTTCATCAATTAGCTAGAATCTGATGCAAAGATAATTGAATTCTCACAAAGACTTTGACAGGTTGGATGAGGTTTTCAGAAGAGGAGCTGCTGTTTGCAAATTAATTGCAACACAGGAGATCCTCCTTATCAAGTGTGGTGGAGGATGCCTACAACATACCCACCCCAAAGCCCCGTTGCCAGCTGGCTGGGTTTCTGACAGCATCACCTTACTGATGGCAGCAATTGTCACTTTGCAGCTGGCAGTGCAGTCTCAGGACACTGTGTGTCCCAGCACAGGGGGGTTCACTCTGCTAAATAAACCTGTTAGAAAACATGCCTGCTTCTACTGCTGCTCAGCCAGAGGAGCAGCATCCATTGGGATCTCTGGGCTTGGCAGTTGAAAAGAGATTGGTGTTTAAGGTTGGAAAGAGGGGCCAGAATACAGACTCCATTGGGAGTTCTTCCACAGCTGCAATTAGAGCAGGACTCTGTAATACACTGTGTCCTGCTTCAGTCCTAAAATATAAATTGAAACCTAAAGCTTGATCTCCAAAACAGACCCTCCAACCATACCCAGGTACGTGGAAATAAAGGAAATCTGTGTGCAGTTTAGTGGAGAATCAGACTGGTTGTGTCAGGGCTCTCTTTATACTCCATGTCTTTAGGTTTGCAAACTTTTTTGTGTTATCTAAGTCATCCCATTCTCTCAAATTCTCTCACCTTTTGAATATTTTAGTCTCCTACCAGCCTCTGAGGTTATGTGCCAATTAAACAATTCCATTCATTATGCAAAAAACATATATAATAGTTCATTATCCTCAAACCAGCCTCTAGGCACATGTACAAATACATACCAAAGAGCATCAGCTAACAAGAACAATATCAAAAGAGAAAACTCAGTTGCTATAGGGTGTTGATCAGCTGCAACATCCTGCCCAAGAGATGGCTTCATCTCAGCCCTGAAGACATCCCCGTGTGCCTCTTACGCAATTAGGAGTCTTAATTAGTGCATGTTTGTAAAGAGCTTTGGAACGCTTGGATGAAAGATGTTGCAGAAATCTATGTAATTAATATTAATTACATAATGTTCTCATGGCTCAATTACCAAGGACAGGACAGTTACATTGCAGAGGGATGACACTGCATTGATCCATCCTGACACGGGGATCCCCCCACGGTCCCTGTGCCACCTGCAGGGTTTGTTTCAGGACCCTCCTGGCGTTTTGCTAATTGGGCCCCATGGGACAAGGTCCTGAGGATCAAGCCCAGAAACATCATAGCATAAAAGAGCCTGAAGAGGAATTGGGCTGAGAGTTACATGTATGGAAAGCCAATTCTTGGCTGGTCTGGAGCGTTGAAGCCACAGGAAAGGGGACACGGTGTGTGTTTCATCCTCACTCACCATCGCTGGAGTTACTGCTGACTCAGCAGTCACCACCATCTCAAAGGTTGTGTGGCTCAGGTGTAGCTCTACGGCTCTGGGGGAGCTGCTTTCTGGTGCTCAGTTTCCTCATACATACACCAGAACTGGTAATGATGGTCTTCAGAAAGTGTTTGCAAAGCACTCGTAACACACAGAGGTCATCACGAGCTCCGTGTTGGAACCACAGACATCCTCTTGCAGCTGCGGAAAGACATTTGCCTGGGGAGGATTTTTGTGGCAGGATTCAGGACACAACAGCACTGCCTATCAGATGTTTTGTTCTCCAACACCCGCGCCGTGTCCCCACATCCTGGTGGGCGCGATGCTGCCGGGCCGGCTTTTCTGGTAGCACAGCACTGCTCACCACGGAGCTCAGCACAGCAGTGACAGAGCCAGGGGAGGTCCAGCTGCACCTCCAGCACCACATGAGCACCCTGACTTGGTGCCACCATGGGCACCTGCACAGGGGGTGTCCAGTGCCTCCACTCAGCTTGTGGCTGCCTCCCCTGGGGCTTGCAGAGCCCCCACACCGGGGTTGGGGCAGTGCTGGGGTCTGTCGGGCTCTCAGCCTGCCCCACCCCAGCCCCTCTGGCCAAGGGGCCACGTTGGGCCCACACCTCAGAGACCTCCAAGGCGCTTCGTGTGACACCCCGGCTTTCTGTCCCCGCCATGCTGCTCCCTCCCGTCCCTCGCTTGCTGTCGCCTGCCCTCAGGCCGGGCTGTCCCCAGATTACCGGGGAGCGCCCCAAGACTGCGATGCCCTCCTGCCCTCATCTAAGATGTCCGACCGCGCCTCACTCCACCCGGTGCCCCCCTGTCCCGTTCACAGAGGTTCGGCCTCCCCTCAGGGTGCCCCCCGGGAGCTCTTTGCCCTCATCCAACATGGCCGCCCCGACTCGCGCAGTGCCCGCTCCCCCCGACGCCGGGGCCGCCATGTTGAGTGCGGCGGGGGCCGCGGCCGCATCCCGTCATGCCTTGCGGGCCACCGGCTGCCCGGAAGAGGGAGCGGGGCGGTTGTTGACAACATGGCGGCCGCTGGCGCCTCAGCGGGAGGAAGAGGCGGAGGGAGAGGAGGCGGCGGCCGGAGGAAGGAGTCTCATTCATAGGGAGCCCGGCTCGCTGCCCTCGCCCCCTCTCCTCCCTCCTCCCCCCCTCCCCAGCGGCCGCCTCGCCCCCTCCCCGGCACTATGTCCTTCTTCAGGCGGAAAGGTAGGGGGGCGACGGGCGGGAGGCCCGGGGCTGAGGGGCGGCTGCCGGCCTCGTCCCCAGCTCGGCAGCTGGGCCCCGGCCTGGGCCCTCCGGGGACGGCGCCCGGGCCCCGAGAGGAGCTTCGTCCCGTGAGGAGCGGGCTCCCCGCAAACGACGGTCAGTCCCGGAGCCCCCCGTCCCTGGGGCCCTTTTCCTCCCTCGGGGTTCGGGGAGGAGGGCGGGGGGAGGTGGGGAAGGGCACCGCGGGGCCTCGGGGTGTCGGCTGCGATCGGGGTTCTCGCAGGGACCCCCGGCAGCCCCGATGTTGGACTCGGGGCTGCAGCCCCCGTCCTTCCCGGGGGGCTCCGGGTGCGGCTCCCCAGGCTGCTCCCTCCCGGGGAACATCGGGGGATCGGGAGCGGGTGGCTGGTGCACAGGCTCCTATTGCTCATGGGATTTTTGAGCCCCTCTGACAGTTTACACAATTATTTTTTTCATAGTGCTGCTCTAAGGGCTTTTGTAAAAATCTAATAGGATGCTGAGGATGTTACAGCAGTAGCTTAAAAACCTCTTAATGGAAGAAGGGACCTAAGTGCTTCATAAAAGCCAAAGCAGTCCTTGGGACCAGGTGATCTTTAAGGTTCCTTCCAACCCAAACCATTGTAGAATTCTATAATACGCTTTTTTATGTTACAGAGCACCAGCTAAGATTTGAAATTTGGGACTCCTGCAATGCATACAATATTCCTGCGGCACAAATGGATACAGTTTAAATGTTCTTTGAGAGTGAAGTGTTTTGAAGGCACTTACACTGCAGCTTGTGATGAAATGTGGTGTAGTGCACTTTGAGTCTGCACGATCCGTGGTTTGAGTGGTTTTTGTTGAAAGTTGCACCTTTTAGGAAGGGCCTCATGGGACAGTGGTTCTGTTGCCTCGTAATGCTGTAGTTCAGGCAGTCTGGTTATTGACTGCTGCTCTGCCAGCACTGGCTGCTAGAATGCTCCCAGCCAAAGTAGCAGCGTTGGACATCTCATTCTTTGCAGAGGTTAATGCAGTAGGCCTGGAAGAAATGAGTTTTAACTTCTATTATATTTGCAATTCTGAACACTCATGAAGTCCACTGAAGGCTTTGCAAGTGCCATAATCTTTTTTTCAGGGTTATTTACTCCTTAATTTTGAGCAACAGAATAAAACTTTCATCCTGCTTGTGAACTGCTCAGAAATAGCTTCTGCTGTTTTATTGATGAAGCTGATTGTGGAGCTGTTGATGATTATGGAGCTGATGTTCCATCCTGATGTGTAAACAGCGTAAGCTTTGGCAAAAACTTGCTCAGGGAGAAAGTCATGAAGTGCCTAATTCAGCATAATTCATTATCTGTTTGTGTTACTTTGATTAAAGGATCTTTGGTCAGAGAAGCACAGTCAGAACTGAACTCCCAGGAGAGGCACTGGTAAAGAGGGAAGTGAGCTTTCATCTGGCTTGTATGTGAGATAATATTGTTATGGATAATCTGCATTTTAGCCACTGGCTGTTAGAGGAGATCTAAATAGTGCAGCTGGGAGAGAAGCAACAAATTAAGGCTTGTGATAAAGCTCTGTAGACTGGACACGTGCAGTCCAAACCCACATAAAAGCATAGACTGCTTCCAGCTGCAGTGTTGTTGTTGGGTAAAAATAAAAAAAAACCCAAATTTAAAGTTATAACATGTGGAAAAACCCCTCAAAACCAGTTTAGTTTGTTTGGTTTTTGAGTATGTTCCTTAGAATAAAGGTCTAGAGAACTGGGGGAAGATAACAGCTTGAGAAATTAAAGCATTAACAGGTGGCCCAGCAGCTGGGGTCTTGAGGAGAGGTTATGAACTTGTTATCAGTGAAAGCAGTCAGACTGCAGGCACAGGCACTGGGGATAACTTGGAAATAACACCCACAGTCCCACCAGCTGCCTGACCTCTGATGCTCTGTGCTGCTTGTCGTGTGCATACCTGGGGGAACAGTTCAGGTTTGTTCATTCTGCTGCATTTCAGGAGGTGAATTAAAATTCACAAATCTCACGTTGCTGCTTTGTGAATGAGGTTTTACTACTGGAAATTCCCACTAACCCCAAGATCTGGGTGGTGCTCTACAGTTCTCTGCCTTCACACTGACACCCCAGTGACAGCCTTTTTTTTGCTCTGAGTAAAGTGAAAGCAAGTTCCTTGAGTGGAACTTCACTCTTGTGCAGCTTCACTCCCTAACATTTGGTCTTGTTGTGTACAGGAGGTTTATTTTGTTCTCTGGTGTTAGCTGCTTCTTTTTGTCCTGTTTGAAGCTGGTGGGGACAAATGGAGCCTGTGTGTAAAGAGAACTTGAACCAGGAGTTTGCATTACAAGTAATAAGGACCTAATTAGACAGAGAGGAACTGTGTAGCTGGTAAGAAGGAACAGATGTATTTAAACTGAAAATAGGCTTACAGAGGGCTGTTGAAACCCAGGAATCACTGCCTGTAGGTGAGGTAGATTTGCTGAATCAACTGTTGGAATAATTATGGAAAGATGAAGCATTTGTAAAACTGTACAGAGGTGGCTTTGTCCCCACACTGGTACCTCCGTGTCCCTTCAGACATGCAGATTGTTTTCAGTGATGTTTTTTCTCCTGCCTATCAGCAGTTATGTAAAAGGTGGTTTGTTCTCCCTGGTCACGGCTGCATCGGGCTGGAGAGTTCTGTTTTAAAAGAATGCAGCTCTTTGAAGGGAGGCTTAAACCCCTCTGTCAGAGGGGGAATGTGCTGGCTGCCAGCTGAAATCTTAAATGCTGAGTTGCCAGTTCGCAGCCCTGCAAGGCTGGGACTCGTGGCAGAGGGAGGGGGGGCTGGCAGCACGGCCCTGCCGCAGCCGGGCAGGACAATTATGTAACCAGAGCCGAGTTTCCCTTTAAAATATTTAAAATACTCGGGTACGAAAAGGAAGGGCTCTTGGTTGGTTGGTTGGTTGTTTTGTGTGGGGATTTTTTGTGGTGTTTTTTTTTTTTGCCTAATCTGCTCCCGTTTTGTGATGTAAATGCTTGATGGTGCAGGGTTATGATTTGTGGTTAGGTTGGGAAGGACTCCTCAGTGGGTGTTCAGAGATGACCTATTTGTAGTTACAGCCCCAGCCTGGAGCAGCCAGAGGTTTCATTAGATGTTCTTCAGGATCACCCCTTAGTTTGTTTCCTGTGCCATCCTGTTTTATGTACTCCTTCAGCTTCTTGATTTTTGTGTTAAACAGATCTCCTCTTTCACTTCCCTTAGGAGCTTCCTTTAAAACATTTTGGGTTTTCTTAAATTGCTTTTCCAGCACAACTTTTTTTAAACTATTCTCTTCCCCTCAGTTGCTTGCCATAGGCTGCTTGGTAGTTAAACAATATTATTTGTGAGAGAATTAATTAACAGCTCTGTGTTCCTAGAACATTTCTGTGGTATCCAGCAGGCCTGAGAAGTCATTGGGTGTCTTTGGCTTCGTGGTGCTGGTTCTGAGTCCATCTCCCCACCCAGGGAGATGTTGGGTTTAGGTGTATGAATTGTAGTTCATAGAGCATCTGCCAGAGCCCTGCTCCTGAAACACATCCCTGATTCCTTCCAGTTGATGATGTTTAATAAAGTAACCTTGAATGTAGCTTTGCTTTACTCACATAGACAACAAGCATCTTTCTCAATGTTAATTTTATCACCCTGTGTTTCATTAAATTAAATTAATGGGTGATAAGGTTTTGCTTTGCAAAATAACCCAACACAAGCTTTGAAAAGCCTCTGTTGGTTTCTAGATGTTCAGATTTAAACATGAGAGATTAGTTTTAACAAAATGATAGTTTACATCTGCCTTTGCTACTTGCTGAAACTGGGAATTTTCTGTCCATTCTCTGCTAAATGCCACTGGTCACCCAAAATAGCATTAATATTTTTCTTTGTATTTTACAGTGAAAGGCAAAGAACAAGAAAAGACCACAGATGTGAAAGCAATTAAAAGTAAGATCAATACTTAGTTTGTCTCTAAATTCAGATAGCTAATATCAATTGCCATTTTTATTTTACCCAGTGAGTTCATTTCCTTAGAAGTGCAAATGTGACCTATCCCATTAAAAACAACCCCAAAACTTAATTCTGTTTCAGACTATTTATAGTAGCTAATCTTTCCTAGTCATCTTGCTGAAGCTGTAAGTACAGAAGGTTATTAAATTATGTCAGACATGAGCTTTAATTCAAAGTGATCATGCAGTTCAGTCACCTTGCTATCAGTGGCTCTTCCTTATCTACAAGAAATTGTTTCTGAAATTTCTTGCTCACCTGGAGTGTGCTTTGCAGTTTGGAGAACACAGCTTAACTGTGTCTGATTTGCAAAAAAAGCTGCCAGTGTCTGACTTGACTTTGAGTGATGAGGCTTGTGAGGCTGAAGATCTGAGTCCTGGTCAGAATGCAGAGCTGTTCTGATGCTGCTCTGTGTGATACAGAAATCTTGCTGCTAAATCTGTGAGGAGAGAAAAAAAAATCTCAGGGAGAAGGAAGTTTATAAACCACAGGAAAACAAGTTTATTTATACTGTCAGTTTTATTGTAGTACTAAAAGAAGATGGTGTAATTTGTGTGGATGTGATCTGTTACTTGTATCTCAGACAAAATCCCTTTTTGTTATTGTCAGTGTGTTATCTGGATATCAAGAGAAAATTACAGGCTTTTTTTTCACCTTGGAGATCTGTCTTTCAAATCAGATACAGGAAACAGTAAGTTGTGTCCATTTGATAGCACACCCTGTGATTTCAGTGTGACTGCCATCACTGATGAGGGGCTGGCAGAGGTTACATTACCTGTCAATAAATGTGAGAGTTTATTGTATTACACATCATGAGCTGCTGCAGGCAGGGAGCATCTTGGCAGTTTGGCAGGCAGCTACTCCACGATCTGTCTGGTGTCAGGTTAGCCAGATAGAGCTGTCTGGAGGCTTTGGAACAGGCGTTTTGGTCTTTTTATTAAGTAGAACATTTTTTTCCTCAAATGTTCATACTATTAAATTTGAATCTAATTCAGAAAAGCCTGAGCTGTTATGAGTGTGGCTCTGGCTCTGCATGAGTAGCCTCCAGCAAGTTTTCCCCAGTTCCTGTCATCTGCTATCCATTGGCCTGGGGAAAAAAAAAAAAGTGTCTTTTTTCTCAGTTATTTCAGGCATTAAATATCAAAGGCATTGGGAGAGGCAGCACTCACTCAGTGTCTTGGTACCAAACACTGCAATTGGAAAAACACTTTGCTGTAGCTTAACCTTGACTTTTTGCTCCCAAGGAATCTGTTCCCATGACGTGCAAATGTGAAATTGTCACAACCTCTGCCACCACATGTTGTGAAAATTGTGAACAAAGACAAAACTGTGCAGTGTGGAAAGCATCATCACCAAGCTGCTGGGCACCTTGAAGAAATGTCTTGTTAGGAAGTGGCTTTGGGAGCCAGAGGTGTGAGATGTCCTCACATGACATCCTAATCAAATGCAATTTCCTGAGAGCTTTTGAAACTGCTGTGAGAGTGGTTTGGGTTTTTTGGCTTTGTCATCAATGAACAATTAGTTGATGCTTTTTCCCTGGCAGAATTTGGTGTGAGGACGTTCTTTGGTTTCGGTTCTCTTTGGGCTCTAATATCCAGATGTGTTCTGAAACAGCTGGAGGAGGGCAAGGTTTATAAACCCAAGTTTCACCAGAGAAATTTCTTCATTTTCTCTGGAAACTAAAGAGAGACAAAGAAAACGTTTCTGAAAAACGTCTTGTTAAAACTCCCAGGTAGCTTTGTAGTTCAGGGTTTTGTAACACATTTTAGCCTTCAGAAAGGTGTGGAAATGGATTGGCAAGAACACTGCAACTGAGCTGAGCTGCTGGCAAAGCACTGGGCTGTACGATAGCTGTTATCAAGGAAGCAGGAAGGCTCCAGAATAATGTTTCATGTGTAAACTTAGACTTGGCATTTTTTGATTAGCTACTGAATAAGGAAAATACAGGTGGGTGGGTACCAGTGATCTGTTGGAAGTGAGTTGATTCTTGCTGCAACAAAACGTGGGTTTTTTTCTAGGGTCTTTACTCTTTCTCAGACTCTTGGTCAAAGTGGGCACACAGTGGTACCTTCAGGTTTTTAAAACAATTGACTCTTGCAAGCTCTTTGGTATATCGTGGGGTGCTTAGAAAGAGGTCTTGGGATTCTTATCTTTTAATCATTCCTGTCTTGATTCCAGCTCCACTACCAGTACATTCCCCTCAGAGAAGCACTAGAAATCATGCCTTGCTGGAGGCTGCAGGACCAAGCCATGTGGCAATTAATGCCATCTCTGCCAACATGGACTCTTTCTCTAGCAGTCGGACAGCTGCCCTTAAGAAGCAGCCAAGTCACATGGAAGCTGCTCATTTTGGAGACTTAGGTAAGGCTTCAGCAGCTCTAGAATCATGTCAACATTCCTTTTTGTCCTATGTTTATTATTGGCAGGTTCACCATCCTTTGATTTTTCAGGCAAGTGGATAAGGTAATTAATATTTTTGACTGCTGTTTCAATAGCATCTGTTTAACCTTAGAAGGGTTTTGACTGGGGGCAGTACAGTTGTTAAGAGGTTGGTGTAACCACCATTATGTTGGGGTCATCTCCTCACCAGCTGCTGTGCAGAACATTTCTGTATGGAATACCTGTGTCTGGAGTGCAATGTGGAGTCATTCCTGTGACATTTTTCTTTAGGCAGATCGTGTCTGAATTACCAGGCTGAAGAGACCAAATCAAGCCTTTCAAAGACCCTTGAACAAGTTCTGCAGGACAATGTAGCCCTCCCTTATTTTATTCAGTTTATGGAACTGCGCAGAATGGAACATTTGGTTAAGTTTTGGTTAGAGGCTGAAAGCTTCCACTCCACAACGTGGTCTCGGATAAGAGCACACAGCCTGAACACAGTGAAGCAGAGTTCATTGGCAGAGCCAGTGTCACCCTCAAAACAGCAGGAAACTGTGTCAGCTTCTCCAAGTGGATTGCTGGAGGAGAGACTGGAGGATTCTGGTGCAGTCCATCTGCTCAGGACCAAGCCAGTGGCTTTGGACAAGAAGGACAGAACTGGCAACAGCCAGAACCATGTGCTCCCAGGTCAGGGGAGTGATAATCCCAGTGTTCTTTGTCTAAGCAAATCTGAGACTGATCAGCAAGAATCTTCCAAGCTTACAGTATCAAATAGAAACAGCCCCTCCTCTGCACTAAAAGACTTGTCAGGAAAACTAATGAAAAGTAAGTACTGTGTGTTTGTTTTCTTTAAAAAGGTGGGGAGATGGGGCATGTCCCAGCTGCTGCTCACTCTGTGTGGGGAGCTACCTTGGTTCTCGTGTTCTCAGGAGGTACAATGTGATGTTGTGAGGAAGAAGCTTGTATAATTTTGTATATTGGTAATGTTAACCTGCTGTGTAAGCTGAGGGTCAGTTTGAGCCATGTATTTGACTGTCTGGTTGTTTACAAATAAATATACTGCTGAGGAGACTTTAAAATCATGATGTACTCCAATAAGCTCAGGTTAGCTCTGTTCTTACCTGTGTATCTTAAGAAATGAACTTACAATGTCCCATTCTTCCCTCACCTATCCCTGCTTGAAAGAATGGCAGAATATTTGGATGATGGGGCTGAGAGTGGATAATTAACTCCCCATGGAAGGTGGGTGCCCTGTATCATGTAAAATGGCACAAGGAATGCTTACTTGTTGAGATTGTGTGCTACTGGTTTTGTTCTTGGATTTATTTGCTAGAGTTCTTCCCCTTGTTATGATTTGTTCTCATTTGGATTCCACCTCTTCAGGGGCTACTGGAAGTAAGGATGAATACAAATGATATTTACTTTAGTTATAAGCTACATACACAGCAACCTGTTCCTCTGCTTTGCATCTGCTGAGTCCTCCCTCATCTGTTCAAGTCTTCAGACTAAAAGGAAACACTCCATTCACATTGATTCCTTTTGTTTGCCCAACTGTTTCCTTGAGCTGTATCCAATTCTCTTAATGTTTGTCTTTCTCATGTAGTTATTTCTCATGTACCTCCACAATACATAACTTCAGCCTCAAACTTGCTTAAACAACCACAATGTCATGAAAAGCACCTCTGCTTTCTGATACCTAAAAGAATTTGAAAGCACCAGGTCCTTTCTGAGAGAGCTGAAAAGCCTGGGGTGTAATTTTTTTTCAGTGTCCTGACTCTCAAAAGGTGACATGTCAAGCATACATCTTGTTCTGAGGCATCCCATTTCATGATTTAATTTTAAATTTCAGTTCCTTCATAATGGAAGTGATTTATATTCTCTATGATGAGAGCTAGAAACTGGGAACTTCACTGCAGTTCTTGCCAGAAAGGCATTAGTGCTGGGACCAAGACCTGCAGCTGAGGAAGATGGTGCTGCCTGGGCTGGTGGTAGGGAATTAGTGTTGCTTTATTCCATCTCAGTAATCAGTCTGTACTGAGCTTCTGATGACCTGGATATCAAGTAGTGGACTGAAAGCTTCCTGGGAAGGAAATGTGTTACTTTTTTAGATGGGTATCAAGGAATTCAGAGTCTGATTCTGTATTTCTTCCTTGTAGGTATAGAACGGGATGCAGTTAGTACTTTTACCAAATATATTTCTCCAGATGCTGCTAAACCAATTCCTATAACAGAAGCAATGAGAAATGACATAGTTGGTAAGAATGTATTCTGCCTACTCCTTTCAGAGCTTCCTCCTTTTCCATTAAAATGTATCTCTAATACCACACAAACTCATTTCTTCTTATTTTTGTGAATTTTAAAGTCAATTGTAAAAAGATAGTAAATGACATTACAGTTATCAGTGGGTCTGACCTTTCCATAGTGCTGTGCAGTATCCCCAGAAGAACTTTCAGAGCTTCTTGCTTAAATTAGTGAAATAATTCCTGGTGGATATGGAGGGGATCCAGATTTGAGTCTCAATCAAATCTTTTAGCCATAATATTATATAGCTGCAGTACTTTCAACTTCTCCTGACTGCACAAAAACTTTTATTCTAGTGGATTTGAACTAGAGCAATTTTTCTTTAACTAATCATCACTCATGTTTTTCAACTTGATCAGCCAAATGCACATGAAAATTAACCTGGTCTTTCTTTGCAGCAAAGATTTGTGGGGAAGATGGACAAGTGGATCCCAACTGTTTTGTTACAGCACAGTCAGTGGTGTTTAATGCAATGGAACAAGAGTAAGTGGCTTGATTGGTTTGGATTCCTGTGTCTGCTGGCCTTTTGGTTCTGTTAAAATGTTGGTGGAGGCAAAGCCATGTAATCACTTTCTGTGCAGTCTCTGTGTTTGTCGTTGTTCACTCCTCTTCCTCTAACCCCACTCCTGCCACTGTTTGCTCTTCCTGCATGCTCTGCATCTTCCTTGTCTCCTTTGGAAACCACTGCTGTTTGTTGCTTGTTTTGCCTTTATCTACCTAAAAGTAGGAGATACCTGAGACAAGAACTAACTGGTTCATGAGGTGGCTTGGGTGCTGGTGACACTTTGTAACTGATTGTTCTTCTGTCTGCAGGCACTTTAGTGAATTTTTGCGAAGTCACCATTTCTGTAAATACCAGATTGAGGTGCTGACCAGTGGGACTGTTTATCTGGCTGATATACTGTTCTGTGAATCAGCCCTGTTCTATTTCTCTGAGGTGAGTTGTTAGGATTTGGTTTGCTTTGGGTTTTTAAAATTCAATTATTCCTTTCTGTCAAGTGAAAAAAGAACAAGTATTCATTCTCTGATGATTCTAATAAAGGCACCTCAGATAGAACCAGAAAGCTGAGGGGTATCATCTTCTAGGAGGCAGAGCTTTGAACAGTTTCCTACCCATGTGTAGAACTATTTCAAATGTTCCAGCCTGGGCACAGGATCATAGAATTATTTGTGTGCATCTTCTCCAGTCACTGAGGGCTTCTAAGGGTCTCTCTGCTTTGTGGAAGCTTTGGCAGAGTCACCTTCATCTTGCCACATGCAGTTATGACTTTGAAAGCTTTAAACATTCTTGCAGCTAACAAATAGCTTTACAAGAGAGGATTGGAAGGTGTAATGTATCAAGTGACATTTGCAGGGCTTTGTACCTTGAGGGAATCATCTGTTAGTAGCAAAATAGATGTCCCAATAGTCTGACCAGCCAGTGTAGTTTGAAACAGCAAACTGGAAAGCTGAGTCAGTGTGCTGAGTGCAGTGTAAGCTAAGCATAGTGTTTCCTCTATACTTAATTTGAGACAAATAAATAGTTCTTTGGAAAGTGTATGCAAAAATTAATGCAGAAAAGAAATGTCACAAGTTGTTGGTTTTTTTTTTAACTAAATATGCAGCACTGTATCTGAAAATTCAGAATATTTATATACTTATATTTGCATCATAATATATGGACTATGGTTCTTGTTTTAAACGTGAAGCAGCAGGTTTGTGGGCACTTATTAAAAGATGCTTATTAAAACATCTTTAATTTCTTCTCTTTGTTTTTAATTTCCCTTCCAGTACATGGAAAAGGAAGATGCAGTTAACGTGTTGCAGTTCTGGTTGGCAGCAGATAACTTCCAGTCTCAGCTCGCTGCCAAAGAAGGCCAGTATGATGGGCAAGAAGCACAGAATGATGCCATGATTTTATATGACAAGTGAGGGAGTTCAACAACTCTTTCTTTCTGAAGCTCTAATTTTGTGCTTGTACTTTTGTGTTGCACTGTGCAAAATGAACTTTTTGTTTTCAAACCATAGCTGTGCATCCTTGCACTGCTGTGCTGAGATGCATTTCACTAAGGAGGCCTCTGATGTGCATGCACTCAAGGACTTTGATTCTTTATTTTTATACATGAGGAGAAAATCTATATAAGGACTTGGTTCTTAAACATAGAGTTATCAGGTTTCATTTGCTTGAGTTAATGTTTGGTCATGAAATATCAAAGCCAATTGGTTGCCATTTGACAATGTGAAGGATTTAAACCTTAGCACATGCTTCACAGGTAGGAAAACCTGAAGGTTCAGATTCTGTGATCCATTTGAAGTGGGCTGTAGGAGCTGTTACCATGCGTGGTAGAAGCTGAGTAGTTGTTCTTAGTATTTGAAAGACTCCTATTTTTAAGGAGGTGACAGATCCCTTTTGATGTCAGACTTTCCTCCCAGTAAGGTAACTTTTTTTTCCTCTGTTTTGTGCAACAGCCCCACTGGAAGATGGACATCAAAACCACTTCCAGAAGTTTGTTCCTAAGCTTCAGTGTGAGACTCATTGCCACAAGCTTCTTACCTTAGTAGGAAATAATAATTGGAGAGGAAGCAAAGCAATTCCCTCCGACTTTGATCATTCCTCCTCCTGCTCCATCCACAAAACTCAGTTGTCAGTGCTGTGCTTAGCTGACCAAATGCTGCTTCAGAGCCCTGGCTGTTACCTGCTTTGTTCCTGCTTCCAGTCTGTGTGTGAGATTCTGCTCACCAGTACTTCTGTACACTCTGTTTTTTTACCTGTATCTTCAGGGCAAGGCTTGATCAGAAATGTTAATGTGAATTGGGTTTTTTTTCCCCACTGTCCCTAGTGAGGATCAGTTGCCTGTGCCTTTTTGAAGCACCAGTTAGTGGCTGCAGCAGGATTAAAGATGTGGGAAGGGTGGGCACTAACCACTTGCAGAGTTCTGCAAATCCTTTTGTGTTGTCTTCCCCTGTCGGCTGCTGCAGGTACTTCTCCCTTCAAGCCACACATCCTCTTGGGTTCGATGACTCAGTGAGGTTAGAGATAGAATCCAACATCTGCAGGGAAGGAGGTCCCCTCCCCAACTGCTTCACCACTCCCTTAAGGCAGGCATGGACTACCATGGAGACGGTGAGAAACCTTCAGAGCCTTTCTGACCCTCAGTAAAAATGATGTGGGGTTTCACTGGGGTGTCGTGTCCCCTTCAGCACCTCAGATTTGTCTTGTTACTGACTTCCTGCTTGCCTGGAGGACAGAGAACAGAAATGTGCCAGACAGTTTTCCTCTGTCTAATTTGAGAAGATACCACCCACTTGTTTCTGTTAGTTCTCCAGCAAATGTTTGTCTTGGGTGATGATTGCAGTTTAATGGAATTAACAGTTTCCTCCCATGTGAATTGCTGTCAACAGTTTACCTGTATCAGTGGAAATGTTCCCTTCCTGCTAGTAGCAATGGTTTGCAAGTCTCATCCCAGTGATGTGTCTAATAGTGTAACTGTGGGATACTTGGATATTAGAGATTAATGATTTGTTTCTGGAGCTGCAGATGATTTTTGAACAGCACAGCAGAATAACTTTAAACCTATTGGCTTGTCAGACCTTTCTAGAGGAAAGAAAAATGTTGAGTTTAAGTTCCAGTTACTGGAGGATTTGGTTAATACATAGTTATTTTTTGTTCATTTTGCAGTAGGATTCAATTTGAAAGCAATGCACTCACTGCTCCAGAGTAATTCCATATGTGGACACTTCTACTTGTGTGCCATCAACACAAGGACTGAGTGAGATCTTTGTGTGTCCCTTCTGTTTTCTGAGCCATCTGCAGTAGTTGTGCAGAGCAGCCTTGATTAAAGAGGATTCTTCTTCTGTCTCTCAGGTTTTTTTACCTGGCTTCTTGTCCAGCAACCTTTACTACAAATACTTGAATGATCTCATCCATTCAGTACGAGGAGATGACTTTCCAGGAGGGAACATTGCACTGAATATTCATGGCCCCAGTAGCTCTCCTGACAGTGATTCTATAGGGGGCCCAGATGGCTCTGCCTCCCAGGTAAGAGTTTCTTGGTTTGATTATTTTGTAGGAAATCCTGCAGTCACTTTTCTGCACCAGTATCTAAGTTCATGCACTGTAGGGAACATATTTTGAAGATCCCTATTCCACTTTAACATTAAACCCTGTGTTCTTTTAACATGTTGAGTTTACCTGCTGCTGAGCTCAAGTTACCAGTATTGGCACAGGAGGGTGTCCATCATGCTTATTGTACCCAAGGTCTTGTGCTGCTTTTAGTTCTTTGCATCACAGTCACATTTTTATTAAGCTGTTCATACTCCCTGCAGGCTGTTTGATAGTGCCAGAACATTTAAGAGTGCTTTTTATTAGAAATCACTTTTTACCAATACCACAGTCATAACTTCTGGCAAAGTTGCCACGTGGAAATGCTACAGAATTTAAATATAAATACATAAGATTTGTGTGCTCAGTTCTACTCAAATGCCAGATCTTCTCTTCTGAAGAGTCCACACAGTTGTAGGTTTAGGGCATCTGTCTGCTCATGCATAGAGCTGTGACAGGTAATATCTGACCAGGTGGTGTGGGCTGGTTTCTTTCAGCAGAGTTTTCCCTGCTGTCCTCCTCAAGCAGGCAGTCCTGCTGGCCTGAGAGCAAAGGGTCAGACTTTGACCATGCCAAAAGAGAACTCTGATACTTTACTGCCACTCAGATGTTCTGTTTTGTGCTTTGTTTGCATGTACCTGGTTTGAGACAGAGCTGGGCATAAAAAAAGCCCATTGCTGGGAGAGGTATTCTGATAACTTGTTAGCATGATTAGAGCTCAGTGGCTGCTTCTTCACTGTACTGTGCAGACACAAGACTGTGACTGGGCTCCTTTAGCTCTGCTGCCCTTCCAAAGTCACTGGGAAATGTCCCCTGCATGGCTGCTGTGCCTGGGTTGCAGCCCAGGAGCTTTCTTTGGTGGCCTCTGGGGTGCTGCTTTCTGAGCTCTGAGTTCCTGTGCAGGCCCAGCTCCTGACACACTGAAACCAGCCCCATGAAGTTGTGTTTTTAACCAAGACTTGCCTGTTCCAAAACAAAAAATCTCACTTTGCTCAATGTACACGTAAAAGAAAAGAGAATAAGCAGATCCCAGCTGATCTGTAACCAGGTCAGCTTGCAAACTGCAAGCCCAACTGAGAGAGTAAAGCTGAGCTAGAACTGCTTTTGCTGAATTGCATTTATGGAATGCTGCAGTGCTTCCCTGGGGCCTAAATCCAGTATCTAACCCAGCACTCTTGATGTGCTCTGTTTCAAGCAACTTGGAAGCTGTACTACCTGCTTGTAATACTTGTAAGCCTCCTACCTGATTTGCAAGGAGGGGATGTTCCCCCCTAGTAGGAAAGTGGGGCATAAAATATGTGTTCTGACCATCCTGAAATACCCTGCTGCCTGATCTCTGAGCAGGAGAAGCTGCTGGTATTGGCTTGCTTGGACAAATTAGGAATGAATTGCTGCATTTTGTGGGGTGGGTTTCAGCCTGTTTGGATAGGAGAATCTCCAGGTCTCTGCATATTTTTGCATAAAGAGCAGTGCTTCCACAGAGCAGCAGGGAAGGAGTTTGCAAGGCAATAAACATTGCTGCCATAAACGTTTCTGTGTTAAGGCACAAATAGACTGCTGGGCATTTGTGCTCTCCCTGCTGTTGCTCTAATGGTTCTTTGGCTTTTTTGTTTGTTTGTTTTTGTTTGTACTCTCACATAAATACTCTTAGCTGAAAAGATAAATGCTTGTCCTGGGTGTACAGGGGGAGCATAGTGTGTTGGAGGATTGATTACCCAGCACTGGGTGAGTGAAGCTGCTGCAGTTTTTGGGGTGGTTCACCATTTTGTACTCAGAAATAAGTGATTTTCAGGGGCACAGGGATCTGTTCAGCCCTTAGTGCTCAGGCAGCAGTCCCTGCACACCCCAGTGCTGAGCTCTACAGCAGGGCTGTGGCTCTGTTCATGTAACTTCATCATCCTCTGTTTAAAAACAGTGTCATACCCTGTTAGGAATTATTGCTGTGTAAATGCTCTCTAATTCTTTTCTGCTTGCTTAGAGACTGTATGGAGGTTTATCTAAGTGTAAAACACTAAAACAGCAGTTTTGTTAGGATGCTATTAGTTGTCTGCATTGGGCACTAATACTTAGAATTTTTATTTGTAGTCCAATGTCAAAAAGGCTAATATTAAAATCCTGAAAAATTTTGATGAAGCAATAATTGTAGATGCTGCAAGTCTGGATCCAGAATCTTTGTATCAACGAACATATGCAGGGTAAGGTTCCTTCAGTGTCTCTTGTTCTTTCTAGTTCTGTGTTTTGCCTGTTTCATTTTTGCTGTGTGCTCCTGCATTGAGAGCAGGCATAAATGCAAGATGTTGCAATCTTAGTGTGCCTCTTAATATTTGAAAATAAATTTATTTCCATGGTGTGATTTAACAACAATCTCATACTGAATGTTTCTCTGACCAGAATGGCAGCCATAAAAATATTTCCAATTGTTTTTTTTTTCTCCTAGTTATCTCTCTCAGACTCCAAAATGTAGCTAAGTAGTTCCTGTTGGAGGTTGGAACAGAAAAGAATAAGCTCAGGAACCTTTGTTTGATTTCTCCCTACCCACATGGCAGAGAAGAGCTTCTGCTTCATTTTTTTAGCAAACTGCACAGTTATTCTTCTGTTTCCTAAGTTGCCCTTTGTTATAAACTCTTCTGTTCCATGGATCTCAAACAGAAATTCTTTGTTTCTATAGCTACCTTGCTTTTCTACTGCATACCAGTCTTCTGTCCTTCTGGGCACTGTAAACTCATTTCTGCCTAATGTCAGGTTTTTATGGTAGAGCAGAGTGCTTGCTCACACTGCCTGTTGATATTGCATGGTTGAGTCACTCAAGCATTTGCCTACTTGTAGATCCTAGAAGAATTTTTAAGATACACTTCAAATTCAGATATGCAAGAAGAGTGGGAGATCTTTCCCAGTGTATCCATTTTAGGTGGAAAAGGTGGTAATTGGTAAAATGCCAGTCTTCTGACTCTAGAGTCTTTATTGTGGTGGCTTTTTTGTGTTCCTGATTGGTAGATTTCCATAATGCCAAAGTGGTGGTGACCTGTATGGCACTTCTTCTCTCTTCAGGAGGATGACATTTGGACGAGTCAGTGACCTGGGACAGTTTATCAGAGAATCTGAACCAGAGCCTGATGTCAAAAAATCAAAAGGTTTGTTTTCCTTTCTCTCCATTTCTGTAAACATCTGCAGAGCTGCTTTCTTCCTTACTGAGCTCAAGGCAAAGTGAGATCCTTGACTTTTTGGATCTGTTTTAAGCCAAACAGAAGTGCTTAGAGAATGGTCCTCTACTGAGGCAAAACCCATCTCTGGCCCAGTTTCCTACCCAAATTCTGCTTTTCTGGTCCAGCTGGACTCCAGGGAATATGAGCAGCTTGTGGGAGTTGGAGCTGTTGATGGAACCTGGCAGGGAAGAAAGCCACAAGCAGCTGAGCTGATGATCAAACCTTCAAAGATTTGGTCTTGAAATGAGAAGGAACTTCAGCTCTCCACGTGCTTCCCACCCAGTTGGGATCTGCTCTTAATGCTACTTTTTAACTCTGGTGAAGAGGGATGGTTTGGGCTCAGTGTCTAATGAACCATGGCTCCAAAACATCATCCCTTCTCTTCCATGCCTCTCTTGTGTGTTCTCCAATTCCAGCAGTGCAAACCCTTCAGCAGGGTGGAAGGAATGAGCTTGTGCAGAGGTGTGCCTCAGATTTTGCTGATATACCTTGTCTGTTGTTTTTTATCTCAACTAGGGTCCATGTTTTCACAAGCAATGAAGAAATGGGTGCAAGGAAACACAGATGAGGTGTGTCCTCTTTTCAGTTCTCCTTGTGACTGACTTTACAGTCTAGATGACAGAAATGAAGTACTGAGGTTCCTAATCCTGGCTGTTTCTCCAAGTATCTTTCTATTGTACAAGAACTGGCAGACTCCATGTACTCAGTATAATTTAATTGCATACATGTGTGACATTAGTTATCATTTTTTGCCAATAATGGGTTTAATTAATATAGCAGCTAACCATGTGCATGCAGTCCAGGTTTTTCTTATTATGGTATTACAAGATACATCTACAACTAGGGGTGGAGGTGCTGCTGTTCTTTGTATTTTCCCATGAAGGGATCACTGTACCTGGATTACAGGCTGAGATTTTATTTTTTTTTTCCCCTTGGAGGGGCCTGGACAAGTCCTCAGCAAGATAAGTGTAGAAAGTCACTCCCTCTCTTGGAGATGGCATCAAGCCCTAAGTGTTCACTGTAACTGAGGTCAGTGCAGCACTTTGAAACCAGGTGCAGCCCCATCAAGGGAGGATACATTTGCTGCAGGTCACAGAGTTGTGAGGGTTAACCACAGCTCCAAGGCTGAGTGTGTGAATTAGACTGAGGGGACTGTGTTTTTATTTTAAGAACTTGAAGCTATCTGTGTTTTGGGATGTTTTTTCCACGGCAGGCTCAAGAAGAGATGGCTTGGAGGATAGCAAAGATGATAGTCAATGATGTGATGCAGCAGGCACAATGTGAACAGCCCTCTGAGAAGGTTACAAAGGTGAGGGGGTGGAAGGGCTTCCTGTCTTTATCTGCCTTAAGCCAGACTGGGGGAGGAGCAGAGCTGTTGCTTGCCTCCTGGTGCATCTGAAACCCACACTGGTAAATGTTCAAACTAGCATTAGGATGAAGAACCAAAGGTTGGAAGTGTTTCAGCCCACAGATGATGCAGCAATTTCCTAAAGACAGCCATGGTGGTTCTGTGCAAGCATTAAAATTGTCTTTGTTTATTTTTAGTCTCTATAAATTACCTTATTAGTTCAAAGGGTGATGTGTGTTGCAGGATCAATACTGAAATTCCTTATTTGAGTTCACACTTGATGTTTCATGTTCTAAAAGCTGGTGTATTTGCCTGGAGTGTCAGTAAAACTTGACAAGCTGGAAAAGTGCCTTGTTGGGGCACTGATTTACACAGTGCTGTGTCTGCATCTTAAGAAAAGACCCTGTAGCCCATGGGCTGCTGGCTTAGCATTGTGTGGTGTTGTCCTGTGACTTTGTTGTTGTACAAATGCACATGTTCTCTGGTTAAAAAAAACCACAGTTCTGATGCAAGGGTTAGTTTTAATGACAGCAGCAGCTTACCAAGTTTAAGATCTGATGTTTTGCCTTCCAGGCATCTGACTTTTTCAAGAATTAACTTGCATTATTTTCAGTTTTTGAAAGTAAACATGTGCCAGAGCCCAGTTATTAGACCCAAGCATTAGATCCCTAGTTTTGCAATATGACTGTTTTCTTTTTAATAGAGCAGTTACATTCAAATGACTTGTATAATGATTTCATTTAATAGCTTGGCTGTAAATGATATAATTCCAGCCTGGCTCGATGAAAAGGTCTCTCAGCACAGTATTTAGAAATATCAAGTGGCTGCAGATGCTCTGGGTTCAATTAAGGAAGTTTGGTTACAGTCATTGGAAGGTTGAGTGTGTCATGGGATTACTTTTTTTTTTTTCTCTCCCAAACACATAACCATACCTGGCTTCATCATTTTTAAACACAAAATGTCTTTTTATTGAGTGGTTGCCCTGCATGTTTTAGAGTAAAATTAACTCCAACCCTGGTTTTCCTTTTCCAGCTATGATTTTAGAAACACCAGAGCAGGAAATCTGGTTTTCAGCTTCAGGAATGAGTGAACTTTCCCTCTTGGTGGATTCTTTAACACAGCCAATAAAAACAAAGCACTGTTACTCCAGTGGCCGAAATCTCCCTCATTTCTAAGAAAAGAATTAAAAAGAAGCAATCCTGCACCTCCACTTGAGAGTGTGAAGAAGAAACACTTTTTCCTGTTGTATGTGGCATTCATGGGAATGATGGTTTTTAAAGAGATGAAGATAAATGTGTCACTGAGGAGCTGATCAGCTTCACAAATACTCGACCCTGTCTCAAAAAGACTTTTTTAAGCAAAAATGTCTGGAATGGGACACAAGCCACAACAAAGAGGAGAAGGTTTTGCTGTAGTTTGTAGTTCTACTTGTAATTTTTAAAGATGTTGTTGGAATGGCCACCAGGCTGTGTCCCTGGTGTTGGCCACAGGGAAGTGAACGTGGAACAGTGAATTTATGGGCAGTAAATGACAGTTCTAAGTTTTATTTTTCCTTACTTGAAATAGATGCATATTCAACTGTAAGATAAACATATTTTACTTCATAACTACATTAATTTTGAAGGCAGTGTAGAATGATCAGGAGCAAAGCCTGGACAGTGTAACTCTTCCTGTTGAGCTTTTACATCTGTGTGCCCAACCCTGCTTCCAGCCCAGAGCAGACTGGGAAGCAGATCCTGCACTGGTGCCTCCCCTGCTCCCAGTCCAGCCTCCCTGTGAGGAGATTGTACCCTGCAGACTGCTCCATTTGTTTCTTTTCCATCCCATGAGCAAGGAAAAAAGTAATGGCTGCCATTCTCCATAGCTTGTTGTCCTCCAACCAACATAGTATCTAATTCCAGATGTTTGGTTTACAAAGAAAAATAACTTTTTATTACCTCTGCCCTTTTCCCTGATGTTGTCAACACTTGCAACTTGCAAACCCCCTTAGTTTAAGTAAAAAAGCCACCGTGTTACACAGCATTTTTTTTTTCTTCCAGTGACTTTGCAGGGTATCAGAAGTACTCAGTGTGTCACTGTTACCTTATCACTGCATTTCTAGTATGCAACACTTACATTTTGGGGTTTTTTTATTTTACTCCTACGATTGCCTTTTTTTTTTTTCCTCAAACTCGTGCAAAAAAAAAAAAAATCACTTTGCAAAGAACTCAAATCATCTCCAATGTTCAGAATATCTTGATTGACTAACAAGTGTTACTCTGTTGCAATATTCGATTGTATAGACACACTGTATTGTCTGCAAAAAAGGCTGTGTATAGGTTTTTGGTACTATGTACCACCTCTTATTTCTCTCATGCCCAAGTATTCATGTACTTAAAACATACTATATTTAATTGTGTTTTGATTTAAAATATATAAATATTAAAATTTGTGTCAATTTTCTGTTTTGATGGGATTTGACTTTACATGGTTATTTTTTTAAAAATGAGCCTTAAGGGTTTATAAAAAACAAACCCTAAAGAGTTTGTCCTTGGTACCTTTGCATGCATTTTTATTATTAAGGGGTGGTGGTAATGACAGTGTGGTGAAAGAGTATTTCCATCTAAATACTAAAGAAGAAGTTGTTTTAATCTCAGGACATGTCAGATGTTGGGCTGGGAACACCTGTAGCCTGGTGTTGAGCTCAGTACACTCACACTTGGATCCTCCTGTGCAGGAAAGCTCAACCTTCACTCTCTGCATCCAACACTTACTTGGTTTTCCATCGTGGCAGGATCCAAACCAATCAGCTGAGTGTGTTCAGGCCACAGGTTTGGGTATAAATATCACTCAGGACTGTGTTTTCTTCAGGTGCTGTGCTGCACAGGGTGGATGGGCTGGGTGTGAGAGGCTCTGCTCACCTTGACACCTGTAGTGCTCCTGGAAACATAAGAAACATCCATCAAAAAAAGAAGGGAGAAATCCCTGCTCTGTGCTGCACCTCATTCCTGGGGCATTCCCCTCCTCTGGAAGAGGAAGTGGCAGTGGGACTGCTGGGGAAAGACCAAGCACCTGCTTGGGTAAATCCTCAAAGCTGCTTTGCCTGAATGATGGCCAAGGGGTAAAGCAAGGCTTGATTGTGGATTCTGACCCTCCTACAAGTTTCTCATCTCTGTAAACTTTGTTTAGATTTCATGAGTGCTAATCCCTGGGGTTATCAGTGACTGATGCTCACCATGGTTTGTGCTGGATGGGATGGGTGATGCTGATTTTCTGCATTAAGTGTTTGTGTGGCAGATTGGAGTCTCTCTTGGTGTAGCATCTCCCAGCCCAGCCCGAAGGGCCATGGTTTATATGGTTAATAAACCACATGTACTGCAGCCCAGCCCTTTGCTCCTTTACCCCAGTGGGTGTATGCACCCTGCAACTGGGAAGCATTTGGGTAATTTTTCCTGATTTTACTCATTTTAACAATGCACCGGGACTCACCAGGAGGAGCGGAGCGGAGGTCCCCACCGCAGCCTCGAACCCGCGGCCCCGCTGCCGCCACCGCCGCCCGCCAGGGGGCAGCAGCACCGAGCACCCCGCCCGCCGCCGCTTCCGGCACACGTGGGGCGCGGGGCACATGGCGGCGGTGAGCGGGGTCTGGGGCGGGCACCGGAGGGGTTGGGGGGCTTGGGGTGACCCGGGGCCTCCTGACCCCGCCAGGTTCCTCTGTAGGGCTCCTCCGGCAGTCCGGGCGCTGTAGGGTGATCCCTCTCCTTCTCCCCTCCCTGGGGTCCACGTCCGGTCCTTCTCCCGGGTGGGTGCTGGGGGGCTGTGCCCGCTGCCCCGGTGGGGTCCCCGCTCCCCCGGGGAGGTTTCCCGCCCTTGAGCCCGCTGTCCCGCAGGACATGTCGCCGGACGAGGATGTGCAGCGACTGCTGATCCAGTTCCGGGACGAGGCGGGGGTGTCCCTGGGCTCCCCGTTCGATGTCCCGGTCACCATCACCCCGGACAAGCTGCAGCTGGTCTGCAACGCGCTCCTGGAGAAGGTGAGACCCTCCCCCAGCACTCCCTCCGGGCTCACCCGGGACTGCACCTCGCTATGGCTCCTGCATTTTCTCTCCAGGATGAGCCGGTGCCTCTCGCCTTCTTCGTCCACGATGCCGAGATCGTGGCGTCGCTGGAGAAGACCCTGGCAGGTCAGACAGTGGAGACAGAGAAGGTCCTGGACATCATCTACCAGCCGCAGGCGGTGTTCAGGGTGCGGGCAGTCACCCGCTGCACCAGCTCCCTGGAGGGGCACACGGAGGCCGTCATCTCCGTTGCCTTCAGCCCCACGGGAAAGTACGAGGGTCTGGCTGTGGGTGGGGGGCTCGGGAGGAGGCAGCAGTCGCTGTTGTTCCTCTCTGAGGCCGCAGCACTGAGTGAGCTCTTCCTGCTCTCCCAGGTACCTGGCGAGTGGCTCTGGAGACACCACCGTGCGCTTCTGGGACCTCAGCACGGAGACGCCGCAGTTCACGGCCAAAGGTGGGCATGGGGTGTCCTGAGAGGGCCAGTCCTGAGCCCCCTCCCTCAGGAACCCCCTGTCTGTTCCGGGGGGACAAACAGAGCAGAGCTTGGGTGCTTCCTGAGCTGTGTAGCTGTGACCGTGGCTCAGGGAGGGGTACCTCTTCTTGGTTAATTAAACAGAGGAACATGGAAGGGTTCCCCCCTCCTCTGATCCCACCTTGGAGCAGCCACGTGCTGGGACACTGGGGACAGCCCCAGCTCTGCTCTCACAGCCTCTCATGCTCTCTGTCCCAGGTCACCGGCACTGGGTGCTCAGCATCTCCTGGTCACCTGACGGCAGGAAGCTGGCCTCGGGCTGCAAGAACAGCCAGGTAAGGGCTGCAAGAACTGCCAGGTAAGGGCTGCAAGAACTGCCAGGTATGGGCTGCAAGAACAGCCAGGTGTGGGCTGCAAGAACAGCCAGGTGTGGGCTGCAAGAACAGCCAGGTGTGGGCTGTAAGAACAGACAGGTATGGGCTGCAAGAACAGCCAGGTGTGGGCTGCAAGAACAGCCAGGTGTGGGCTGCAAGAACAGCCAGGTGTGGGCTCCCTGCTCCCTCGGCGTGGGGACAGTTCCCCAAACAGCTGCCCTTGGGAGGGGTCTGGGGTTGTGGAGACCCTCTGAAGGATGGCTTTGAACTGAAATGAAACCTGCTAAAGGGGCTGAGGGGGAGTAGGGGTGAAGACTTGTGTTTTTCTGGGATGTGAGGGGTGTATCCAAGCTGTTTCAAGCAGGATTCCTCTTCTCTGGAAGTTCTTTACACGTGGATGCATCACAGAAGTTGAGTCACGTTTCTGAATTCCGCTGGGCAGGGCTCCAGCTTTGACACCTTTGTAGACCTCTCATCACTGAGCCCTGCTGTCCTATGGCATTTCCCTCCGTGCTGGAAAGAGTCCTGGCTTTGGACATGATCCTTGGCAGACAGCTCCATCATGACAGAGGTGTCTGGAGCAGGGAAGGTGACACTTGGTCAAGCCAGGGCTGCTGCTTGCGTGACCCAGCCGTGCAGTTCTGCAGTGCTCTTCCTCAGACTCAGACAAATTTCCTTTTGCAGAGATGCAGGGGGGGGCCCTGCCCTGGCTGTGGGGCAGAATGTGTGCTCCTGGGGTGCACGGGGAAGCTCCTGGGGAAGCAGGAGCACTCGTGGGCAGCTAAAAGTGAGTCAGTAACCTGCAGAGAGGCAGTTGTTCACTCTGACCTTCGAGGTGTTGGGGAGCAGCAAGAGTGGCCACAGAGCTGCTGAGTGCTGCTCTGTTGGGCTGCCCTGAGAGCAGCCTCAAGGAAACAGGGTGGCCCTGCCTGATTTGGTGCCATTCTAGTTCTAGTTTAACCCAGGGAGCCAGTTATCCTCCTTATTCCTGTTTCTCCCAAGTTCTTAAGTATGAGGTGACTAATGCCTTGGCTCTTTGGATGAACATTTATGTAGAGAAAGAAGAGAAAACCAGCTTGTGTCCTACCCACAGAACTCAATGATAATCAGCATTTTGCTCGCTCTGGTTTTCACCAAGCTCTGCAAACATTCACTGGCTCTCTGGCACAGGGTGTTAAAGGCTCAGTCTGGCTTTTTGGGAACCTGGCTTTGAGTTGAGGCAGATATTTTTTTTTAGCAGCAGCGTTTTAGGCAAAGAGGAGGGTTATCAGATCATGCTTTGAGATGTCAGTTGGCTGTTGCAGGGATCTGGAAAGGCATCCAGCCCTCCTGCCCCCTTCCTGTCCTGCTGTCTGCTTCTGCCAATGTAAACGCCACCCCAAGGACATCTCTGCTTTCTAAATGGAGCCCACACGTCCGTGGGATTCACATGATGTGTGTGGCCTGACACGACCCTCTTGCTTTCTCTCTTGGACAGATATTTCTCTGGGACCCATCCACTGGCAGTCAGATTGGCCGGGTGCTCTCCGGCCACTCCAAATGGATCACATGCCTGTGCTGGGAACCACTCCACATGTAAGTGAAGAGAGAGCCCAGCCCTTCCTCTTTACTCCTATGGAAAAGAGCAGCCTGACCTGCAGGATGCTGCTCCTCCCTTTGCCTTTCTCCCTTTATGGTGTGCTGGGGGGGGAGGGACATGCAGCAGAGCAGCCCCCAGGGTGGGCTGAGGAAAATGCATCTATCTCAGAGCCAGGAGTCCCAGCTGCTGCTCATAGTCACTTGAGGGTGCTGGGGGAATCACTGCCAGGCTGTTCCTCTTCCTCTGTGTAAAAGACATGCCAGCCTCTGGAAAAAACAGCATTTTCCTGGTGCTGGTCAAACGTTTGCTATCCAGCAGGGAGGCCTGTCCATGTGGTGCCTGAGCACAGGCTCTGCAGAGCACCTCTTTTCTGCTCTCCTGCATCCTGGTAGCCTCTGATGTCCAGTTTATTCATCATGATTAACTGTGCAAGCCCCTTATTCCTTCCATCAGCTAAAGCTCTGTCTGGGAGGGATAGATGGAGAGGGACAGCCAATAGTCCAAGATGTTATAGAAAAAAAAAATACGTGGAACAGAGCCCCTTCCAAGCAGAGCCCTGCAAATTAAATTTGCCAGTAGGAAACTCCAGCTATGTGCAAACAACTGGATTAGCAGAAACTGATTATAAAGGAGGATGAGGAAATAGGAGGGAGACAACCCTGCCAGGGTTTGTCTTCTGTCTCCAGACAGCTGTGATCCCCACTCAGTTCCTGTGCAGCAGCAGGGGCTGTGCCCTTCCCCACTGCTGCTGGTGCCAGGGGCTGCTGCTTTCTCTGACGTCAAAACCCTGTCAAGTGATAAAGATGCCATGCAGAGGATGAAGGGCTGCTGGCTCCCCAGTCACTGCTGAGGGCTCAGGTGCCAGGCTTGCCCTGGATTGATGCCTCCAGTGTGCAGCCCAGGAGGTGGTTTGGAGGGAAACATTTGTCTGTCTCTCCCTGGTCTTGCGGGGTCTTGTTCTCCATAGGTCAGAGCTCTGCCCCTGCCCAGCCTCTCTTGATTTTAAGCCAGAAGACAAAGTTGTCTTTTATTGACCTCTGGGGCAGGTGTGGGAAGAGTAGGAGCTGTGTGTGCAGTGCAAATGGATTTGATCTTCTTTTCACCCAGAAACCCAGAGTGCCGCTACCTGGCGAGTGCCTCCAAGGATGGCAGCATCCGCATCTGGGACACCCTGATGGGCAGGTGTGACAAAATCCTCACGAGCCACACGCAGTCGGTGACCTGTGTGAAGTGGGGGGGTGATGGCTTGATCTACTCTGCCTCCCAGGACAGGACTATCAAAGTCTGGAGGAGCCAGGATGTAAGTGAGGCAGCAGCTCTGGGCCTGCAGGCCGGGGGGACTGGACACGCTTTGTGGTAGCTTTGTTCTTCCTGGCACAGCTTGTGCCAGGAAAATGGGGGTGGAAAATGGGGGTGCAGAGCAGATGCTGTATCCTCCTGACCTGTCAGAGCCTCTTGCTTGACACCATTTAGAAGCAGCAGCTGTTGTGTGATGTTTTCATCCCTGACAGTGTAAAACGGGTCTCAAAGCTGGAGCAGCCTCTACTGTGGGGGTGGTTCTTTGCAAAGGCCCTGTGGGAAACTGGTCCCTGAAGCTCAACAGCGTTTCTTCCTTGTTAAGCCTGGCTGCAGCCCTGCCTGCATCTTGGGCACCAGGGTTTGGAAAGGTTTGGGTTGGTCCTCACAGCAGGGTGAGTGCAGTCTGGCTCTGTCCTGCCCATCCCTCTCTCAGCAGTGGTTTTGCTTCCAGGGGGTGCTGTGCCGCACCCTGCAGGGCCATGCTCACTGGGTGAACACCATGGCCCTCAGCACTGACTACGTCCTGCGCACCGGCGCCTTCGAACCCGCTGAGGCCACCATCAACCCACAGGATGTGAGCGGCTCCTGTGAGTGCAGCACCCATGGGTGGGGACTGGGGAGGAGGGAGGGAGGGAGAGAGGGAGCTCTGATGCCAAAGCAATCTTGGGAGCTGGGAGCAGGTCCTGTGCCTGGCGTTGGTCATGGCAGCATGATCTTCCTTCCTGCAGTCGGGGGAGTGGGACACTCACTCTCTTTTCAAGGGCTTTTGATCCCAGTTCTGCCCTAGGCAAAGGGAAGGTGGGTGAGCACCCACAGAGCCAGGATTGGAGTTGGCATCACGGGGTGGTAAAGCTTCCTTTCACCTGAGGGTTGCTAATCTCTCTTCATTCCCCTTTCCCTCTCCCAGTGGCAGAACTGAAGGAAAAGGCACAGCAGAGGTATGACCAAGTCAGGGTAAGTCCTGTTTGCCCCTGCCCCTGCTTTCTGGCACTGCTGGAAGCAGTATAGCTGCACAGTTGGCTGTGGACCCCATGCTGCTGAGCTCCCCACACCTGACTTGCCCGAGACTTGGGCTCTTTCACCTCTTTCTCAGGGCCAGGAAGCAGAAAGACTTGTCTCAGGGTCAGATGACTTCACTCTGTTTCTTTGGAGACCAGCAGAAGACAAGAAGCCACTGGAGAGAATGACAGGCCACCAGGCATTGATTAATCAAGTCCTCTTCTCACCAGACACTCGGATAATAGCCAGTGCTTCCTTTGACAAGTCCATAAAGCTCTGGGATGGTAGGACAGGAAAGTGAGTTGGTTTGTTGTGGTGCTCACATGGGGTCTGTGTGTAATGCACAGGTTTATGCAGAGATGGGCCTCGGTGTCATTGTCAGCAACTCCCTGCTGTGTCCAGCATCACTGTAGCCAAGTAATTCTGCTGCCTCTGTCTCTCTGCCCACAGGAAGTCTGTTTTTCAGCTCCTCTTGTGTCAGCGGGTCTGTCCTTGGCCAGGTGTGTGCAGTGCCACTGTCACCCACCCACAGCACTGCACCCATGTGTCACTTGCTGCCTGCTGCAGGGTGGGTTCTCCAGGGCAAGCACAGCTGTGGTGGGATGGGATGATCCACTCAGCTCATCTCCTGAAGTTGTGTGTTGCATGCCCAGTTTAAATAGTTCCTGTGCCGAGAACAGCTCGTTCTGGACAATGGAAATTCTCATAGTTACAAGTGGTGCTTTTGTGTTTGGATGCTCCTGTAGTCCAGCTTTTAACCTTCTGCTAGAGTGCTGGTGAGCTCTCTGGGGCAGCAGTTCTTCCCTTGTTTTGCCTTTGTACTGATGAGCTTGGGTTCATGTCAGGAATTTTAACAACCCTGTTAGATCCAGGCTGCTCAGCTAGAGAAGGAGGACACATCTGTGTGGTGAGGCTGTATTGTTGCCTGCTGGAAAAGGATTTCTTGGCAAAGGAGTTGAGATGCAGAGCTGTCCTCTAGAAGGCTCTGAGCCCATCCTGGGGTGCATTTTAAACATTCTGAACTACCCATGGACTCTGTATAGCAATTGACCACCTTGTATGGGCTGTGCTGGCATCCCATGACCGTGCATGCTTGCTCACAGGTAGAGAAGAAACATGAAGACTGGGCAAGGGCAAGTTTGAAACAAACTCAGCTGCCTCCTTCTCTGACAGCGTTTTTTGTGCCTCCTCCACACCAGGTACCTGACATCTCTGAGAGGACATGTCTCAGCTGTCTATCAGATCTCCTGGTCAGCCGACAGCCGCCTGCTGGTGAGTGGGAGCAGTGACAGCACACTGAAGGTCTGGGATGCCAAGACAAAGAAACTGGCCATTGATCTCCCTGGCCACGCAGACGAGGTGAGGTGTCTGGTCCAGCTGAGGTGTTGGAGAGGCAGGGGTGGCTCGTCCTCCCAGCTGACATAACTGGGTCTTTCTCTGCTTCCAGGTGTATGCAACGGATTGGAGCCCGGATGGGCAGAGGGTGGCGAGTGGGGGGAAGGATAAGTGTCTGAGGATGTAAGTAACCTCCTGTGTGATGTTGCTGCAGCCACTCCATGTGTGCTTCAGAGGTGCAGTCTCTGTGCAGACACCTGCATGGTTAGGTGTAGTGAAATGAGGCAACCAGGTGCCACTAATTGCCAGGGAGTGGCATGAGCTTGTGTTAAGCCCACCTGTGCCTGATTAAGGCAGGCCCTAGCTGCGCATGAGCAGGATTGGGGGCCAATAAAAGGTAAGGCTCAAACTCCCAGGCTCAGCTCAGTCTTGAGCAAGCCAACAGGGAGGTTAGTTGCTCTCAGAGCAACAGCACGACCTGGGCTAGTCAACCCTGAGGCCTATAGGCTTAGAGCACTACTTGTGAGTCTCTGCTGGAACACCTGGTTGGACCTTGAAGTGCTGTGCCCTAATCTTTTAGGTTTGTCTTGCAGTTAGGATGTGATCTCTCTTTGCAGAGAGCACAGTGCTGGGTTAAATTCCAGCCTGGAGACCTGCCCTCTCTCAGGGCAGACATGGTTGCTGTCCCCTGGGTGATGACTAGAAAGCAGAGTCCTTCCAGCTGAGCAGTCAGTGGTGAAATTTCACTTGGATGGTTTGGCTCCTGGAGAGGGAAAGGAACAGTAGCACCAGTCTGTCAGACCCTTCCTTTCTCACCTTCCTTCATCTCCCAGTTATGCAGACAGATGAATTCCTGTGAGCTGGTTGCCATTTGACCTCAGCTGATGAAGGAACCTGGTCTCCAGGCCCACTTGGTGCTGTTCTCATGTGATAGCTGCTGGGCTGTGTGTGACAGGGCTGGTGCCAGATCACAGGGACACAGCAGCTCTTTCCCTTTGCAGATGGCGTCGATAGGAGCTGCCACAGAAAGCTGCTGGTCCTGTCCTGAGCTGGTCTGTCCTTGGTGGGATCTGCGGGGTGATGGACAACAGAGGCTGACCTGAGTGTGACTCCTTGTTCCTGTTGGCTGCTCATGGACTCTTTCCTTATATTTATTTAAGGAAATTTTAATTCTAGTTCTTACTAAGAGCTGTGATTTGCAGACTGATTTCTTCTGACCATTACAGGAGAGATAGCTCATCTGCCTCCATCTCAGCTGGCTTTTTGTTGACACTTCAGCCTTACAGTAGGCTGCTGCCATGAGAGGGATGAGTGAAGGGTGGCAGCAGCTCATGCCCTTTCTTGTTGTTTGAAGAATCCTGCAAGGAAGAGGTCTGCAGTGGGGACGGAAGGGGTTGTCCTTGTGTGGCCTTCAGAGAGGGAGAGAGGAAGGGGAAATTCCAGCACATCATTACATTGCAGAACTGTGCTCGACTGCATGCCTGGGACAAAGATGTGCTGAGAATAAGGTCTCAGGGCTTCTCTTTATTCCAGTAAGGTTTTGCCTTTCCACTCAGCTGATTTCCCTGTGGGCTGTGCTGAGCATTATCTGTTAGTGATCCTCCACATCCACAGCAGATAACTCATCCACTCATCTGTTCAGGGTGCAACAGGCATGGACCTCAAATCCCTGCGAGAGCTGTGATGAGTTTTCAGATCTCAGTGGTTGTTGGAACATGGGAAATGAGGCACTTGTACCTCTGAACAGGGGAGAGAGCACCTGTTTCCCTGCCACTGCTGGCTCGCAGGAAAAGAAGGAAGGAAGAGGTGGGGAAGGGAAGAATGGAACAGGCATTTCGAGTGGTGTCCCTTGCCCTGGTTACGTGCTCACAGAAGGGCTGAGGCTCTCATGGTAAATGGCAACACTTCCATTGCACAGAGTTGGCTCCTTCTGAAATTTCTCAAGTGCAGTTACTTGCCCAGTGGGTGAGAGGATTCACTCCTGTCAATTTTATATTTGTAAGATTGCTGATGAGCCTTTTGGTATGTCAGTTCTGGCCTTCAGCAATCAGGAGGTGAACAGACCTGGGTTTAGAGTTTTATTTCCAGGTTGCTTATGAAACAGTGGAAATCAAGATGCTTTTATTAATGAGTAGAAATTACATCAGATTTAGTTGCATCAAATTAGCATGAAGGCCAAAACATTGTCCCTAGCACTGATACTGCAGTTGCTGCTCAGTGATTACTACAACTCAGTACAGGAGTTTGGGAGTCAGGTGCTTCCCAGCTGCAGAAGATGTATTTAGGAGTTTATTCCTGCTGGCAGAAGCTTTGGGGAGAATTAAAGAGGGAATGGTGCAGTGATGGCAATTTGCTTGTCTGCAAGTGTTCAGGTGAGCAAAAGACTGGAACAAAGGGTTAAATCTTTATGATTTCATATTAATGTGACTGAAAACACAAATTGCAGTTCCTGTTGTTAGTGTCTCTTTCTGCTATCCAAGTCAGCACCCTCTATCTTCATGGAATCTTTTGGAAAGAACTCAATATCCTGTACCTGCTCTTTCATTAATGTGCTTCCTCCAGCTGGTTCCTGCTGACAGAGAAGACCATGTCGTGTCCATCTGTATAAAGAAAACTTTTTTAATTTGCTAAGGTAAATGCTGTGGGACAGGATGATTTAAAACCATAGCTGATAATTCTGTCTCCCCAGACTGCCTGTGCCCTTGGGAAGGAGAGGAGCACATGTGCAGCTGACAGATCTCTGGTAACAGCAGAGACAGTTGCCCATTTTGCAAGCATGCTAAAGGAAACACCCTCAGGAGGTCAGCTCTGTCCCCAGGTTTGACTTGCTGAAAGTGGCAACTTCTGTATAGTGTGTGGCTCTTTTTGAGGCAAGAAGCCTCGTCCTCTGCCTCCTCTCCCAAAGTGCTGCACGGGGACACCATGCCATTAATCCATGGTGTGTTTTGTGTGGAGTGGGGATGTATCAGAGCTGGGGGGAGTGATCCTGCCAGCAGGGACTGGATTGGCAGTGTGTGTGTGTAGCTAAGGACCACTTCCTTGTCCACTGAATTCCAAAACAGAGTTTGGAATGGTCATGTTCCTAACCTGGGATAGCTCCTACCAGCCCTTCAGACTGCTTCTGTACTACTAGGCACTGAACAGAGCCTGATTATTACCCACCTTCCAGACATGTTTTCCAAAGCAGAGTGTCACCTCTTCAAGAAGATGACCTTGGAACTAAGTTTACACCAAAATAAACTATCTAGGCCTTAATCTTTCTTTGACATGACAGCGGGCAGACTTTCAACCATGCTACGTGATGGGTTTGCACATAGACCCAATCATATTTCCCTATCTAGGCAGCTGCTACTATTTTTATCATTCATACAGTCCCAGCCTTCTTGCATACTAAGTGCTGGCCCCATTCCAGCTGTATTCCTAAGCAGTCCTGTAACACTCCTCCCAGTTTTATTTGAATGCAGCATCTCCCAGGGCCTTGCTCTGCAGTCTCCTGCACGGGGGTAGAGCTGTACCCTTCACTGTGGAGGTGGCTCCTGTCTGGCAGGAGGTGAAGCAAGAGCACGATGTCCCTCCCCCCTTCCCCTGGCAGTGGTGATGTGAGCTTTAATGAGGTAATTTTGGGGATTGCAGATGCTGATTTGGCTCAGTGCTCTGATTAATGGGGAAGACATAACTTTTTGTTAAAAGGACCAATCTAGAAGGTAGGCTGGAGCTTTCTGATTGCTTTTCTGGGAAAAATGGCATCACTAGGCCTACAAGAAACCTTTTGAAACACCTCAACTTTTCCAGTGCTGTGTGATGGGAATCTCAGTATCTGCTGCTGGTTTTCAGTCCAGTTTGTCCCGAGTTACTGGTTAAGCATACCATAAGATATGCCATTATTTTTCACTGGTAATATAAGAATAATTGTAAGCATATCCAGAAACTCTCTGTCCCATGGATCCGTCTGGCACTTTCTCTTAAAAGCTGTGATAGCTCAGCTGATGCCATCATTAATTATGTTACAGATCCTCAGTGGGAAGACAGTGATGATAAGGACTGGGAAGCATGCTGGTCCTCTGGGAAAAGCTTACCTGTCCTAAAATTCCTGAGTATGATGGAAGGAGAGGAGCAAATGGTAAGAACATCTGCAGTGGAGTAGATTGTCTGGGGTAGTTCTGAGATGAGCCAAAGGATGCAAGATTTCTGCCTTTTGGGGGTAGATTTAGGTAAGTGGGGCTTTAGCATCCTCCTGAAAATTGTTCTCAGGACTGTGCTCTGCTCATCCATGCTGGGGGAGGGATGACCAAGTGGTATATACATTGTGCTGCCCATGTCTTGGGTCCTTGGAGCCACATGTTTGTGTTTGGCTCAGATCAGCTGCTCTCTTGATTGTTTTCCCAGATCAGTAATTAACTTCTGTGGGCATGTTTATAGCCTGGGGAGAGATACAAGAAAAATCTGATTAACAGAAAGAAAACAATCTTCATTCATTGTTCTGCATGGAAAAGAGGAAAAGCAAGTTTTCTCTTCTTTGGGTCAACCCAGGCACCGTTCAGGTGTTGTTTTTACCTCAGAAAGATGCATTTTGGTGATATGGCAGAAAAGGTCCTACTGCAGAAATCATTAGTGGATTTGAGGATGAAAGGTGGATAGGGAAACTCAGAACAGTGATGTCTGTATTGTGGGGAGCTACTGCCAGGTGAAAGTGTACTTCAGTGTGCTCAGACAAGTAACCTGGAAGGTGCTAATTCCTTCCTAGATCTGTTGCTCCTGTAATCATGAGTCCTGGCCCACATCTGAGAGACTTAATTTGGCTGAGCCAATCTAGTACAGCTGGGAGAGAGCCACAAACCCATCTCCAGTGTTGCTATTCTGTGTTTTCTTCACTCTTGACACTAAACTGGTGGTCTCTGTCAGTGGGCTGTAGCTCTTGTACCATGTTAAAAACAAACAGCCCACAGCACTCTGTGCTTTTGAAGGACCATTGTGCTTGGTTAGATCTGGTACCACTGCCTGCTCATGCTCTTTGAGCACACTGGGTGTGTGACTGTCCTGCTGCATGGCTTGGCAGAAGTGAGTGGTGCATCCCTCTGAGTGCTGTAGGGCTCCTGCTGCCTGTCCATGCTAAATGGTGAATATTTGTGTGTACTCCTTGGAGGAGAAGCACAAAGCCCTGCAGGATGATCATGCATCCTCTCCCAGCATCTCTAGTAATGAGAATCCCTTTGGGAAAGGCAGGGGAATTCAGTCTGCTCAGTCTCTGACCTCTTTCAGCAAAAGCAAGTGAAGGTGATGTCTGTTAGTAGGTTTATTTTAGACCACCAGTGCTGGAAATATTGACATCTAGAAACTTTCCCAGGCAGTGATCAAAGACCCAGCTCGAATCAGTGACCTGCATGCAAATCCCACAGCCCTTCCTTGAGTGGTTTTTTAGTCCTCAGCCCTTCAGATCCCATCAGAATCCCAGTGCAACAGCAGCAGCATGTTTAGTGATTCTGGTCAAACCTCCCTGCCACTCCTGGCTGATTTGTCCTTGCTGTGCTGAAACAAACCTGCTTGAGGGCTCCAGCACCATTACGAGGACAAAAGGACATCAGATGTGCTGCTACTGAAGCGAAATGTGTCTGGGTTTTGAAGTGGAATGCAGAATGGATGGCTTAGAAATTCCTGAAGTGGCTTTGCTTAAAAAGAAACATTATTTCTGAACCATTTATATATTTTTTTTTCCTATTTTTTTCTTTTTTTTTTTTTTTTTTTAGCTTCCCCAAAATGCAGCTTGTGGCATTGACTTTGGGGTGGGGATAGATGCTGATGTGAGGACCAGCAGATGGCAATAAGCAGACAGTTCTCGGGGCAATTATTTCCTGAATCAGAATATTTTAAGACATTGAGACTTAAGGGCTTTTTCCTGGTTTGAAAGGGGCACCATGAATGCATACTAGAAAGTGTGTTACTATCAGCACCTTAATTTATGATTAACTTGGAATCTTGCTCAGTCCTTCTGTGGGAGTGTTCTGAGCAGCTGAAATTACTTGGTCAGCTTTGCCTCCTCTGTTGTGTTTGCCAGGTCAGTGCCATGAACAGATTATGGATGGGAGCTCAGAACTTCAGAAAATAGAAGAGAGGTTTGGTCTGGAGTGGTTTTAAAGCCCTTTGGATCTCTTTGGCATAAAGTAGATAGCTTACTATTCCTCTGATGCCTCCATATAATGGCTAGAGCTTAAAATGGCCTTCATAAAGCTGTCAATATTCCCTTAAGAGTCTCTTGCTGAATATTTTTTTTTAATCTAAGTGCATTGTCTTTGGAGGAGACCATCTGTGGAGCTTTTGACATGGCACACAGCTGCCATAATGCTTGGGTTTGAGTGCCAGAAAGCAAAGGCAGATAAGTGAGCAAGGAGAGGACCAAGTGCATAACCCCCTGCTCAGTCTCTATTTTGATCTGGCAGAGCTAAAAGCAGACCTGGTATCATGTGAGAGAAGGTGCAGCAAAGCTATGCAGAGCTTTTCCCTACATGATCCCCATGTGCACCTTGTCTTGACTGTAGCTTCAATGGGTGGTTAATCACAGTTGCTGGGGTGCCAGGGTGCTGAGGGTGACTGGGGCAGATGGGGATACTGGGGAGGCACTCACAGGTCAAACTGAGGTGTGGAGGTGGCGTGATGGAGAACAGCAGTCAGGAATGGAAAGCAGAGGACTGTAATTACATAGACCTGGAGGTGAAGGTCAAAGGCTGCATGTGACTGGTGTGTGGTGGCTGGTTCTTTCGGTTGTTTTTTTTTTAATGCTTGTACTTGTAAACAGCCCCAGGCTGATCTAAAGTGCTGGGGGGCAAAGGCTGTAAATTACAGAGATGTTCTCCTTATAAAGCCAGAAAGCAAACTGGAGTGTCTTTGGCTTTTGCATGTTTTTTCCTCCATTGCTTCTCCATTCCTTTAGGTTCCTTGTATTAGGCTTGACATAAAAATCTTGCTTGCTAATGGAGGAGGGGACAGTGTGTGACCCTGAAGGTGCTGGGTCAGCAGCATCACCCCCCTGGCAGGGAAGGATGATGGAATACCTGCCTGCTGTCCCTGTGCTTGCCCTGCCTCTCCCTCAGCTGGCTCCTGAGGCACCTTTGTTCTCCTTCCTCTTCTGGTGGACTCTCAGCATTGTCCTCACTGGCAGGTGCCAAGAAAAGCGAAATGTTAAAAGTCAGAGACAGGCATGGAGGGGAAGGGGGGGAGCGATTTTGGCCTCTCTGCCTCAGCTCTGGGCTGAGGACAGGGGTTGATTCCCAAGGCCTTGGGTCACTGTCCTCCCTGAGGGGAGGGTGACCACAGGAGCCATGGTGGGGGGTGAGGGCTGGAGGGGGCTTAGGCTGAGTGGTGGGATGAGGGGAGGCTGAGGGGAGATTGAGGGGATTGAAGAGAGGCTGAGGGGAGACTGGAGGTTGAGGGGATTGAGGAGAGGTTGAGAGGAAGCTGAGGGAAATGAGGGGAGGCTGAGAGAAGGCTGAGGGGAAGCTGAGAGAAGGTTGAGGGGACGCTGAGGGGAGACTGGAGGTTGAGGGGATTGAGTGGAGGTTGAGGGGAAGCTGAGGGGAGGCTGAGAGAAGGTTGAGGGGAGGCTGAGGTGCGGAAGGGTCCGGCCCAGGCTGAGAAGACGACGCGGAGGGACACTGCGGCTGCTGCTCCCGCCGGGTTAACTAGGGTGAGGCACTCTTTGGCCGCCGGCGGAAGTAGCCGAGTGCTGGGGCCTGCGCGATGCGGCCTATAAAATGCTAGGGGTGGTGCGGAGGTCCGGGCAGTCGGAGCCGGGACTGGCGGGTGCGGTTTACCGGGGTGGAGTGGTGCGAGCCCCAAGAGGTGGTGGCAGCGGCCTGAAAGACAACCCCTTCAATCCCCCCTCCTCGTCGGCACCTTCGCTCGTTTTCTCCTCTCTCGTAGCGGGGGCGCCGGTGACAGCGACAGCGACAGCCACCCCTGGAACTGCGGGCCGCACCTCTCCCCACCCTGCTGGATGCTCTGAGGCTCGGTCCCTGAGAGGGACCGCGGCGCCGGCAGCCCCCGCTGTGGCGGGGCCATGGGGGCGGGCAGCATTAGGGCCCCGAGACCCCTTCCCTGCTGAGAAGGCCCCTTGTCCCGGCGCCGATGCCGCGCTATCCCCTCATCCCCGGCCCCTGAGATCTTTCCCCCCCCTTCCTCTCCCTTCCCCGCCTTGCCCTCCCCATGCCAGACGGAGCCCCTTGTCTCGGAGACGCCCTGCAGCAGCCCCGCCGGCCCGGGGGTCTGCGGCTGCCCCCGCGGTATGAGAGGAGCTGCCCCCGGCGGCGGGGGCAGCCAGGAGAGGGGCAGGCTCCCACCCCGCCGCCGGTTACCGTGAGGCGGCTGTAGCTGCCTCGGCTGGAGGAAGAACCCCTTTGTTTTCCCTCCCTCTCCCTCCTTCCTTCCCGGGGCTTCATGCCCCGCTGAGGGGATGATGGAGGTGGTGGGGGACTTTGAGTACAGCAAGAAGGACCTAATAGGACACGGAGCCTTTGCTGTGGTCTTCAAAGGTCGCCACCGCAAGGTAAACACCGATGGGTTTCAACCGGAGCCGGGCCGGTTACACAACCCCGAGCCGGGGGCAGGGGCCGGGGTCGCTCGGCGGAGCCGCAGCCCTCGGGAGCCCCTCCCGGGGGGGATCAGTGGGGGAGTGACAGCTGGGGTGCGGGGCTGTGGGGACGGTTCTGTGGTGAGTTCCGTGTGAGCTGGATCTTAAGGAAGGAGAAGGGAGAGACGGAAAGGTGCGGGGTGGGCTGAGGGGCCGGGGCCCGGGGCTGGGCCTGCGCCCGGGGCAGCCCGGGAGGCGAGCAGCCGGCTCCCGGCCTCCATAAACCCCGTGTCTTTTCCTTTTTTTTTTGGTTTTTTTTTTTTCCTTTTTAAAACCAAACACTACACCCCAGCAGCCTATCTGCACTCCTACCTCCCTGCTGTTGGGTAGCTCCCTGACATAACGGCGAGAGGAGAGTTGCAGCTGTATGAGAGGCTGAGCCCTTTGTTTGTTGGGAGGGTCATGTTTATCTCGCTGGATAACGAGGGATCTCATGGAAAATTGTCTCCTTTGGGATTGGCTGAAGATTTCTTAAATTCTGAGGTGTCTGGTTTCCTGGCGTGGCTTGCTGATCATCCAGGATATTCATTCCTGACGTTATGGTTTCTTGATACCGTGAGAGTTTATTCTGGTGTTGGTGTCTGAAGTGCTCTGCTTTCCAGAAAACAGCATTTCAGATTTATCATTTTGGAGCACTGGGTCAGAGCTCACAGCTTGGGAGAGGCACTGTGCAGTGATGTGGGGGTTAAAATATTAAAAAAAAATGGGAGAAAGGAAGACACAAACTTTAAAGGGCAATGGAGATGCTTCCACCTTACAAATAGGCAGTTTATTTTTAGATTATATATAAATAGACAGCATATAGGTTTACTTAAAATAAACAGATGTTTGCTTGTGCAGTTTTCAGCTGTAGAGCATAAGAAGGGAATGAAAATGGGAAGTCCTTAAAGGAGAGTAGAAGTAACTCCATCATTGAGAGAGGACTAAAATGCAAATACATAGCACCACTACCAAAAAATAAATGGGAGATGATTACTTTTTTTTTTTTTTTAAATGCTTTTGAATCCCTGTAAAAGCACTGCAGCTGCAACTGGATTTTAATAGCTGTCTAAGCTATTGTGGAATGAAATAGTTCCTGATGATGTCATGTGATGGAGTAATCACTGGTGGGTAGAGTAGGGGTGATCTTGCAGCTTTTTCTCCACTGCTTTACTAGCTAGTGGGTAAAGTTAAAAAAATTTTGAAAACTGACAATACTTATTTGTTTGTTTCCAGAAAACTGATTGGGAAGTAGCCATAAAGAGTATTAACAAAAAGAACTTGTCAAAGTCACAAATCCTACTTGGAAAAGAAATAAAAATCTTAAAGGTATGTTAATTTGCAGTGATTGTTTAAAGCTGCTTTGCTTGAAAAGGAAAAGAGACTTTTGACCTAGTTCATTCCGGGTCATGGATTGTATCACAGTAATTGCTGTTCTGTGTTTTGTTTCTCTGCTAGTTCAAGGAAAAATCCAGAGTTAAAAGACCAAGAGAAAAAAATAAAAATGAAAAAAAAATACTTCTTTTGGTTCTGGAAATGGTTTCAGAAGATGAGATGGGCATGCTTGTGCAGGAAAAAGTGGACAGTCATTGTAGAACCAGTCTCTGTGCTTTGCTTATTGCACTTATGAGAAAACTTTGTCCTTCTGGGTGGCTCATGTGGCACCTTTCCCTTGCAGTGGGAACAGCACAAGTCATAGCTGAGAGTCAAACGTCAAGCCTTGTATCTTCCTTCATCTTCTGTGCTCAAAGATGCCTTGAAAGCTAAACTTGGCATGCAGAATTTGATTCCTGAAGCAGTCTTCTGCTTCCTAATGAAGGAAATAAAACAGAGCATCATCTAGTTGCTCAGTGCTGTTTTATGGAGATGTCTCCTTGGATGGTTTCAGCATTCTCTGCTCTCTGAACTTCACCATGTCTCATTTTATGTAGCTTTGCAGGAATAATTACTGCTGGTTTTTTCCAGGCTTCTCTAGATATGTCCCTATTTTCTATAGTAGTATATACATATTATAGTGCAGAAGTTGGCGTGTTGGGTGTATTAGTGTGCTGCAAAGACAGCATGAGCTGTCCTGAGTTTTATTTGGTATTATTTGGTTTGATTTCCTTTTTGTTGTAAAATGGTAAGGTTGACTTACCAGAGTCACAAAAGTGTAACTGGTGTTACTCTGAGTGTAACTGGTTACTCTGTTAAGCAAGAAATTATATGAGACTACAAAATTAAATTTAGTTTCTTCAGTACTCTCTAAAGGATCTTGTGCTGTAGTACTTTATGTAACAAGACAGAAAAGTTCTGGAACCAAATGTTTTTATGACCTCTGAAGATATTGCCTAATTTCCTATCCCTGTAAATATTGTCTAAAGAGCTGGGATTTCCTCCAGATCCCATCAGCTGGTCTAAAAAAGATGCTACCTTTCTTTGTAAAATGTGGTTGTCTTTGGCTATCAGCATATTAAATTTAAAATACAGGCTATTGCCATAATACAGATATTTTGTTTTACAGGAGCTTCAGCATGAGAACATTGTAGCTCTCTATGATGTCCAGGTAAAATACATTTTGATGCCTTTTTCTTCTGAGTAGACAATTTTGGATGGCCATACATTTTGTTGCTGTAATCACTTTGGTATCTTGAAAAATAAACCCAAGTCCCTCACAGCATTAGGGGAGTTGTCTCATTTTCAACACACTGTGCATTTATTTTGTAGTGGCTCTTCTTAGGCTCTTTGTACTGGCTCTTTCTGATCATCTGAGCAGGATGATCAGGTGGGATAGAAAGCTGTGAGGAATACAGGTACTTCCAGGGCTGCAGAGCCAAGTGCCAGTCTGAGAACCTCTGCAGAGGCTGTCTGTGTAGTTTGGTCCTGTCTCCAGAGAAAAAGCACCAGTGGGCTGGGCTCTGAGCTCTGTCAGTGGCAGGAACTGTTCTCCTGAATAAGCCTTGATTCCTTGGCCCTATAATTTAATTGGGAAAGTGGGTGTTTGTGGATAGTGACTGAATACACCTGGAGGAAAATGTACTGGTAGCAGTTGAGCTGAATGGATGAAGCATCTGACATTGAGAACTCAATACAACTTAAAATACTCTTGTTGTAGAAAAGCAGCAGCATTTTTGGATCTCTGTAACAAAGAAATGTGTTGTAGAGCCCTGGGTGATGGTGAGGAAGAAATGGAGGAGTTAGAACACCATGATCACACATGTAGATATTGCTGTTAGCTGTGTTGAAAAAGAGAGGATCAAGTATAAAAGCCAAGCAGATATTTGACTCTTTTCAAGTAGGAGAAATAAGTATTACATTGCTTCAAATTATCTTCCTCTTTTTATTCCCAGGTTTCTGCCTGATAAGCTGGAGGAGTTACTTTTCTAGCCTATCTGGGGTAGTGTATTGTGCTTTGTAGTAGTACATTTTTTGTATCCTAAGGCCTGCAAACGTTGAGTAAAACTAAATGTGATGTGATGTAGGTTATACAGCCACTTGTCTGCTTGAATAAGAGCTACACATTTATCTCCTGGCCTCGATTCTGATCTTAAATAGAGTCACATTTATGAAAAAATTATTAGAAACAGCCCTAGGGGCATCACATAGTTAAAGAAATGCAAAATAAACATTTTGACAGCCTTCTGTTTTCTCTCTTTACACATTTCCACCCTAAAGGGTTTTCAGCTGATGTGTAGGTATGAATCTCTGTAGCTGCAGAAACTCATGTTCACAGAATACACTCCAGGCAGGCTCAGGTTTTGTTGTGTGTAGTGCTACAGGACATGTACTAAATTCTGTTGACTTTTGATACCAAGCAGTAATGTAGTAACAGGCTGTGCATCCAACTTCCTATTTGGATGTGTGGAGTCTCTTCCCTCCCAAGTCTTGACTCCAGAACTCTGCATTTTGAATTGTATTAGCTGCTCTGAGAGGGAAAGTACAGTGTCTTGTGCTCCTTGAAGAGACTGGGTTTTCCTGAGTGCTGCTAAGTGGAAATAATATCTCAGCATCCTAAATATAGTATATCCAGACATCTTAAACTGGAATTGTTGACTGAGGATGTTGGTGTGTGAGTAAGCAGCTGAATTTCAGATTTATCATTTACAGTTTTCTTTGCAGCTCAACCCAAGTGTAGTTGTCTAGGTCTGTATTTTGGTGATTTAACTTTGTGCATCTTCTAAGCCTTGGAAAGGCTCTTGCTTCTTTTAATTTCTGCACAGAACATCCACAAGGGAAGAGAGAATAGACACTTGTCTATGGTTTCTTTACCTAAAGGTTATTAAAAAACATAACTTTTAATCTTTTCTGTTCTGCCACAGAAAAGGGTGCCCTTAGGGTGACAGGACTTCTTGGATGTTCTGGCCTGTCCTCTCCATTTGGGAAGGGGATGCTGCTGTTTGTTCACCACTGCATTTAAATCAAATGAACAGTTAAGGCAAAGAGAAGGGAAAACTCATGTCTCATACCTTGGATATATTTCAAATACATTCATTGCAAACAAAAAGCTTGGCAGTATGATGCTGCTTCTATAGAAGAAATAGCTTTTCAAAGCATGGTGTAAGGAATGTGACAGTTGCACAAATAAGCTTTTCCCTTTCTGCACAGGGCTGTGTTTGGGAAATACTGTACATCATTAACTTGTGTGATTACATTAATTTATAACCCAGCAAGAACGAACACTATGCAAGGCATTCTCATGTCTATTAGGCTGTTACACCTACTAATTTTCTTTAGCATTTCGTGTTCTAGCATGTGCTGTCCTTTTTGTTTGCCACAGTATTGGGAGCATACTGATAGAGAACAGCAGTTAGGACTTCAGGTTTTCAAGCAATTTTGAAGTTACAGAAGTTAATTTTTTTTCCTCAGCAGTGAAGCCAGTGGAGTCTGTGTCACAGTAGGAAGTTCTCAGTGTGACTGGGAGTCTGTTTTATTTTTATAGTTCTGTTGGTCTGAAGCTTTCCTTAACTTTAGACAGTTTGAAATAAGAAGATGCTCATATTTCACATGCACTGTTTGGCAGGCCATTTAGCTTAACAATCCAGGAACTGATTGTACCAAGTTTTCAGGTGCAAAAGATGTGTGCAGTGTAAGTAGCAAAACCAAATGAAAAAGCATAAATTAAAATACTTAATCTTCATTGCCTGTTATATCTCATAATATTAAATGAAGTTATCTGTATTTAATGGCAGTGCTTTGAGGTTAAAGCTAAATCCCTGCTTAGCAAATTGAAATGTATCTTCTGAGAAGGAAAGGTTAATTATTATTTTACATATTGCAAAAGGCTTCGTGTGGAATTGTTTTCACAGGAGGCAGGTTCCTTCTGCTCATTTGTGTTCCTGTTGCATGCTCTGTGACCAGTCTCAAGTCAGTGCAGGAAAGATATGCACACCACTAAGGTTTTAACTAAATCTGGGGGGAACTTGGGAGCCATTCTCTGGTTGTATCTGAACACTGCTGTTGCCTCAGCTCCTGTGAACACCATTTTGACATGTTACTAGAGTACACACAGTGTCCACTGAGTTAAATTACTAGACTTGCCCATTCATCTGGAGACACACCCCAGTGTGCTGGGAATGTTATATGTGCATTGCTTGGCAGAAAAATCTTTTTGCTCTGGTGCCAGCATGATAATTGACCTTTATTTCTATAAGGTGGTTACATGCAGTGCTGGCAGGTTTGAGCTGCAGTTAAGCATTTTATGTAAGCAGAGCACACCATGGTTGGTTGTGCCACCTCAGGAGGCTGGGCACCTGCATACACCAGGGTGTGGAGACCAGTGGTTTTAAGACTGAAAGCATTTGTGGATGGACCTAAACACAAACTCTGTAAGAGGCAAATGTTTTACAGCAGTAGGGCTCTGAAAAATAAAATAAAATGTGCAGCTCACCTCTAAATTAATTTTTTTAAGAAATGCATTAAAAAACCCAGAATACGAGATGGATAGCAAGACAACCTGTTGAGACATTTTTTTTACTTAACTTCTTGGGCAAGCATTTGCTAATCTTTCAAGAATTAAAAAAACACTCTTGAATCTCTGGAATGGTATAAGAATCCAGCTCTTTTCCCATGGTGTTGCTATGAGATGTCATAGCAATTCATCCTGCAGAAGATCACACAGTCCCACATCATGTTAGTTGGAGAAATGGAGCCCACTGTTTCTCAAAAGCAAAAGGAGTCTAAAATAACCTTTAACTCACCAATATAAAATATATGGAATTCCTTGGATTATACTGAAGTATGCAGGTGTCAGTAAATTATTTGGAATGTGCTATATTTAGGATGTGAATTTACAGTTTTGTGTAGTTCATGATCCCAAGTGTGTGCCGAGTAGAACTAATGCCTTAGAGTTCCAGACAGTGCCTCTTTTAGCAAATAATTTAATTCAGAACCTCTTCAAAATGTCAGCCATCAGCATGAAAGCTTGTAATGTGTCCTGGAGAAAGCATTTTAGAAGAATGAATTAATGTCTTCACTGTATGGAGCCTGAAGCTTGCTATTTGAACAGTAGTTTAGGGAGAACTGATTTCCAGTGTGTTATTGGAGAAAGTATCTGAACAGAAAGAAATTGTTTATTGTCTTAGCTTGTTGGAACATAGCAAATAAAATAACTACAGCTGCTTCTGCTGTTCTGGGAAGCAGTGAGACCTAATGGGAACAAAACCAGTGGTGCTTCTGCTACCTGCACCTCAGCCTTTGCTTATACACAGGTGCCCATGAGTTCTTGCTAGTGATGCTTAAGGAAGGAGCCCTGTTTATCTGTACCTGTTGTTTTACCACTGGGACTTAAATATTGCTGTTTGGTTTACCCAAGGACTCCAAGTTGATCTGTTTGTGTTGCATGTATTTCTTGAGGCAATTGCCTCAGGCATCCTGGTGGGTGTCTTGATCTTGGTGTCTCACAGCTTCCATTGCCTCCATGCTCTCATCACAGCTGGTTCTGAACTGTTGTCTTTTGAACCAGAATGCCTCAGTATCTTTAGTTTTTTTTCCCCCCAGCCCCTTGATTAAGACCTTTGTGTTTCTCAGCATCCATCCTCACTGTGTGTGAAAACAGTCATCTGAAAACATGCTGTCCAGACAAGTTTTCAGATAAAAAGCAAAATCCTGCCCTGTAGGAATTGGAAAGATTTTGAAATATTACCTGGCAGCTGCTGCTAACTGGGAGGTTGGTTACAACAGTATTGGACTGCAAGGGCTGAGGCAGTGGAGGTGTTGAAGGTTTGGGGCAAAGTTAGAATTTATTTTGGCCCACCAGAGAGCTGGAGTCATTGCATAGCCCTGAGCTTCCCTGCTGTGCCCGGGTGCTGTAATTTGTGTTTCAAAACTTTTTCAGGTCCTCAAGGCTGTGAGGGTGGTGGATATTTGGTGTGCTGTGAGCAGTTCTGCCTTTCCTTTGTGCTGTGCAGCAGTCCAGGCTCTTTTAGTGCCTCCTGTATATGTTAGAGTGCAGCATTTCACATAACAGAAAATGAGTGATACAGCTATTGTGGTACATTTCTCCATGGCTCATTGCTCTTTTATGTGAATAATTGGCAGCATGCAAGCTATTGGAATCCTACAGGCACATGTCAAATGACATTTAGGCTGAGACTTTAACATTTAGTCAGAATTAACAAAATATTCAGTCCTTTAGACATGATAAGAGCTGAACATATTAGAAGCTGCTGATGTGGTGCACTTGCAAAACAAATTAGGAGTTATCTGTAATACAGTAAAAAACAGCCTTAAGATCTGGACCAGTGCTTTTTCACTAAATCATTAGAACTTTTGCCAAATGTATTTAATGCTCAGAAAAAAATGAGGAGTGTATTCCTAGCCAAAAAGAAATTAAGGCAAATAAAGCACAAATTAACATAGCAGAAAATTAATCACAGAATAGTAGTGCACAAGCTGTCAGGTTAACTCTGGTTGCTCTTGGGAGTCCAGTCATCAACTGCAGCTAAACAGAATCTGTAAACTTGGAGCTAAAACACAGTAACTGCTTCTTTGCCACAGTTTCTGCTTTGGCAGCTGACTGAGGACTCCTTGAAGAATTTCAGCTTGTTCTAAAGGAGGACTCCATAACCAAAAAGAAACCTAGGGTATGTTTCTGCCAGTACACCAGAGTTCTAGCAACAGCTGTCAGAAGTAACCATGAATGTTTTGACTTCTTTTTCAATTAATGTCTTTTAAATGGAACTACTGCACTGAGCCTGTGATTTGGGTTGGAACTTTACATCCCCCGAGACAACTGTTGGAAATCTGGGATTAAAACACAGCAAGTTTTGGCAAATATGTTGCCTCTTAATCTTTAATATATCACCTCAATCTTTCTAGTGGGTTTGTCTGTTAGCTTTCAGAATTGTCATATGGTTTTCTGTTAACCTTTGCTACCTTCTGCTTCACCTTGCAAGTAAAATTTACATTCAGAATAAGAAGGAGCAAAAGTAGTTTTTTGTAAAGAGAATTTTAAGCAATGCTGGGCAAGACTGTTCCCTAATGATTGCAACACAACATACATTTGTTTTGTTTGATTTTTTTTTTTCCTAGGTAGAAGCCTAGGCCAGAGCAACTCCAGCTTCAGTAATGTTGTGATCTCTGTGTCAATTTTTGAAAGCTTTGTTATCTCTTTTAAGTAGCAGTTGAAACCACCTTGCTAGGTCAGCTTTATTCCTAGATGTTAGATCTGAAACATCCTGGTTTACTAATCTTTTCCTTTCTGAGCACTTTGCTCTGATTTGCAAGTCAATAGAAATCACAAGTCTAGAGAGTGATCATAGAGATGGCTTTAGTTTCCAGCAAAATAATTTAGAAGGGAAAAATGAGTCTAGAGAATTTGTGTTTTTTGAGTTTATTTCTTAAATGAGGATCATTCCCAGTCAGGCTGGCCAAGAACTGCAGTGCTAAATGGGAGCAACTGGGAAGGGCTGAAGAAGTTCAGCTGTTTTGAACTAAAGCTTGGATTGCTGGAGTTCTGAGAAGTGTTTGGTTGTGAGTTAAATTCAGGATGAGATGCAGCTGGAGAGATTGGTACCAGTCCTGGACAACATATTTCTTGTGCAATGTAATTAAGTTTGACTTTTGACCAGTCTGGGGAAAATTTTGTGAGAACTCTCATCTGCTCTGCTGATTTAATAAAAAAGAAATTATCCAATAAGGAAATGCACTCTACTTCTTACTATGCATTTAACTCAGAGAGTTATTTGATTACATTTAATCAAGAATATCAGTTTAAACAAAAAAAAGTCAAGCAATGCTGTTTGAGGGAAATCTGGTGTAGTCTGTAGGAATGACTTTCTTTAAACAGGTGAGGGCTAAGTACAACAGGACAAATCATCAGCTCTGTGTATCTGAAGGGAGCAGTTTTATTAGACAGGACTTTGCTTCCAAGAGCATCCAGAAAACAGATTCTCTTAGTTCTGTGGTGAATACATATCTGTCATGAGTTGAGCATTACAGACTGCCATAAGCTGCTGGCTTTGTACAGGCTGTGTTGTGTATGGAGGCACTGATGCTGTGGAACATCTATTTCTGATTCATGGGATTGCTATGTTTGGGTTAAAGCCACTAGCTGAGCTTCTTTCTTGTCACTGGAGAATGGCTTCCAGAGTTCTAAGCTTTGTTATTCTTTTACACATCACATCCTTTACACATCCTTTAGGTGAAGTGGTCCTCAGCTGGCAGTATTTCTGCTTTGGTAAACTGGGATTTCAGAGCTGCTGTTTGGCATCCTGAGGGTTCCTGAAAAGAAGTTTCTCTCTTGAAAGATGCAAAGAAACAATGTAGAAAGAAACATTTATCATTATGGGTTTTTTTCAGTATTTTACAGAAGCAAGTAATTACTTATCTGTTTTTCCTTTAACTATGCACTTAGGCTTTGAGACATTTATAGGGCTGCAAATTATGGTTCATGTTGGCCACAGCTGTTACAGAAAGACTGAACAATTGGGACTTCCTGAAATGTGATCTACTGCTGCTTTAATGTTCTTTATTGCTTGAAGTTTTCCTTTCATTCCCAACAGATTCAACTAATGTTCCTAGAAACTTGCTTGCTTTGAAGCTAATTTCCAAATGTAAACAAGTCTGTAATGTACTTGATGTTCTGAGCTGGAAAGAACCTCAAATGCATTTCTGTAACACAGACAAGGGTGGTTAACTAAATGCTTCCAGAAAGAGAAGCAGCCTAACACACTCTTAACCTTAAAACATCCAGTTCTTTTTGAATTGTACTCACTGTAGCTGCCTGTAGTGAATATCTGTAGCTGTGTTCAGGGTTTGGGGTAGTTGGTTTCCCTACCCTGGGCCCAGTTTTACTTTTCTTTTACATTTACTCTTTGTTTTTAAAGCTTCCTAGCCTGACCTGCCAGCAAGCCCTTGAAAGTGACACACTGGTGGTACTTCTTGCCACTATGGGCAAGCTGAGCATGTGCTGAAGTTTTAATACAAGCACTGAGAAAAGTGGTGAAGTTCACAGCTTTAGTGGTACCATGCAAGCTCCTTTTGACTTGGTTTTGGCACTGCTCACCATCATACAGCCAGACTGTCTGCACTTCCACTTCCAACTGGAGCATTTGCCTGGCCTTGTCTGCTTTGCCATCTCAGCTGCCTTAAGTATATTTTCCCACAAGCTTGTCAACCTTTGCTTATTTGTGAAGTGAAAGGGAGATAACATACTGTGTAACTAAAACCATTACTCTGTTTATTGTCTACTTGCCTTTTGTTTCCTTCTAGTTCTCCCTTTTCTTCCCTTGCAATCTCACTCAATCAGCTCAGAGGGAAAAAATGTTTTTACTTTATGAAAGATCTGAGTGTCTTCAACTTTGCAGGCACAATAAAACTAATTTATGCAGGAGACTTTGTGGAAAACAATGCTGATTATTGGCATAGATGGATTGGCTCTCTCTTCCTTCACACAAAATAAATATTTGTAAGAAAGATGAATGTCATTGTTACAGCCCAGTTTAAGCACAGACGTTTTTACTGCATTTTCGTGGAGAGTGCAGATAATTAGAGTAGAAGTTGACTAATCTGTCTTTCAGCAACTTTTACCCAGTTACAAGAGAGGGATTTCAGGTTGCAAATAGGTCAAAGGAGGTCAAAGCTTTGGAACATCTCAGGAGGATCATCATAACAAATCACACCTTTGCCACAAGGCCTTTAAGTCCCTGGCAGGGCTGTGCTTCTGCCAGTGACTTGCTGAAGGAGATGCTTTACAGAAGTATGCATGATTCCTGAATTAATTATCCTACAGAATAGCATTTGGGAATCAGTTTATTCCAGACAGTTAACTGCTCTGTGATTTCTGAGTGACCTTCACCTTGTCAGATGGCAGAACCAAAGCTTGGTTTACTCGGAAGCAGGGAACATAACTTTGGAATTCTTCCTTGGTTGTCATGGCCAAATTGTCTTGCTTAATTCTGTAATTCTGTCCCCTGTGTTTGCAACTAAAAATTACTGTCCTGTTAGTGACTGATGTCCCTGATGTCTGGTAGTGAAAGTTTATTTATTTGTAAGGGCTCTTGACATAAAGGTTGTGTCAATAGAGCAGCTGAAGGCAGTTGGAAGATAAGCTTCTGACATGCAGTGGAAGCTGATGTCATTGTATGAAGCTCTTTCTAATTACAGTTTTATTCTTGTTGATTGTTTTTTACATATCCTGGTGCTTCTGAGAATGTTAAATATTTAATGGTGGGACATGTACAAATTTGCTACCCTCTAAAACAGTGACTTTAACATAATATGGCTCAGTTGATTGGAAAATTTCATGTTACACTTGCTTAATGCAGGTACTGAAGGCTTTGTCTTGTCACATTCTGAAATGGGATTTGTTCTTCTCTTTCAGGAAATGCCCAATTCTGTCTTTTTGGTAATGGAGGTATGTGTTAATGTGTGTTTCTTTCTGGCTGATTTTAAAGATGATTTTTAGGCACAACTCCCTCTTTACACAGAGCCAAAACAACTGTGACTCATTAAAGCAATCAATTCTGAAAGCTAGATTATTAATTTCCTATGCATTACTAAACTTGTCAGCAGTGTTCATTCCATAAATTATTCAGTTTCATTTTATGATACTGATAGTATTAATGAAGTGTTGCACCTCCATTTATCAACTACAAATAATTAAAAAAAATCTTGAAGGCAAACAACAGCAAAGTAAAATCTGTTTTTTGTAAAAAGATTACAAAGTAAAAATCATACAGCAAGTATTTCAGTGCTTGTGTTTTGAATAAAAACCCTTTCTTTTTAACAGTACTGCAATGGTGGGGATTTGGCAGATTACTTGCAAGGTAATTGGTTACTGTATTTCCCTATTAAGAAGCTATTGCATTGCATGTTTATACTCTGTGTTCCATTGCTGTTTCTTTGGGATTTTTTTTTTTTCTGTTCATACAAGGTCTGTAATTCCAGCATGCATGCTAACCCTCATGTGATTTTTAGAGTACCCTCTTTATAAGAGTCTCTCAATTCCCCAAGAATCTGTTTAGTGTTGTATTCTGTCTCCAGGCAAGGTCAGCATCAGAGTTATGTGTTTACTGTCTGTTTGTATGCCAGCACTTGAAAACTAAATTTTGAAGCTGCAGAAAGATAGAAGGGTTTGCATTTGTTTAAAAATATTTCCTAGTGTTTTCAAGTGCTGCTCATAATGGAAAATGAAACCCACAAAGTAGCAATGAAGGCAAATAAAATAATGCACAGACAGAAAATGCTTTTTGCCTCCACTTTTAAAACAGTTCAAGGTAACATTCTTTTGTTTGTGAATGAGGGGTAATATGTAGCTAACCATAATAATACTTAAAAATGTGTGAATTTCTATCTCTAAAGCCATATTTTGGAGGCTGCTCCCAATATTTTGATGCCACCTGTTTTCTTTTCCAAGATGAGAACTTAAAAATACTGAATTACTTATAAGCTTTCTGAAAAGAGGCAATTTTGGCTTAGGAGAGATTTTACCCTTCAACTTTGTCTTCACTTTGGGCAGAGCCAGAAGTTACAGAATCATGACAAATGGATTCTTACTACAAGCAATATTTTGAGCCAAGATATTAACCTCTTGGTTTATTTTTTTTTCTTTAAATGCCTTTGTATCTCAGTATGTTGAGGGAATCTTTTAGTGAGCAGCTATTGTTATGGTAACTCTGTATAGTATAAGCCTAATTCACATCTCCTTAAAATCCTTGAAAAGACTCACACAGAATAATCCTGCTCCTGCATTCAGTGCTTCTTCAGAATGCAGAATGAGATGATGCCTTCTGAAGAGACTTCAGATGTGCATCTTATTTTTCCCTTCAAAAGAAATTTTAGCCTGGATGATTTTTTTTGAGCAGTGTGGTTATCTGAACCCCATAATAATTTGTTTAAAAAACAGGTTTCCCAGCATCAGGTGGTAACATTAATAATGTCCTAACCTGTGAAGTTCTTTTTCTTGTCTTCTTTGTTGTTTCAGCAAGTTTATGATTTAACGATGATTGAGAAGTTTCACAGTTATTATGCTATCAAGCTGAATAAACTACTATAAAATCCAGATAATTCAGAGTAGTGTAGCTGGTGGAAAGCTATGAAGATGTAGATGTGGTCAAGAACACAGACAATATAGAAAAGTACTGGAGATTAAGTAGCTCTGAAAGTAATTCAAAGTGATTTGATTGTCTTCACTGGTTTTGTGGCTTATACCTGCATAGTTTATCACTTTTTACCCAAAGATAAAGTTATTTATTTTGTCATCTGCTAATTTGTATCTTGGCTTCTGTATTTCCAGCTAAAGGAACCCTCAGTGAGGATACCATCCGAGTGTTCCTCCAGCAGATTGCAGCAGCCATGCGCATCCTGCACAGCAAGGGAATCATCCACAGGGATCTGAAGCCACAGAATATTTTGTTGTCCTATGCCAGCCGTAGGAAGTCAAGTGTCAGTGGCATCCGAATCAAAATAGGTAAAGATGCTTTCTCTGATCCAAAGGTAGCACCACTGGTGGGTTGTGTCCCTGCTCAGAAGTGCCTTGGTAGCTAAAGGGTATGGGTATAGGAAAACAATGATCAGGCAGTAAGTCCAGGATGATGAACTGTATGGTGTAATGCAGATGCTCAGTATAAAAAAGATGGAGTCATAAAGACCTTTCTGATTAAATTTGCAGGGAGAAGATACCTATTTAGCTGATATTACTACTGTCAAACTATTCTAACTAGACACAAAACTGTAACCTTTAAAACCTGGAGTAGTCTTCAGCCCATTTGAAAACTGTGTGCACACAGGACTCTGTTTGCAGTTCCAATGGGGGTTTTTTGTGGCAGAGTGTCCTAAGGGTTATTTGAGTTTAGAAATGTAGGTTATAACCTATTTGTGACAGAATGAGGTTTGGCATTGGAAATGAGGAGAGATTTCAACTGCTCACCACCAAGCTCCTCTTCAGAGGATGCTTCAGGAGTTTTAATCTCATGCTGTTGTCTGTTAAACATCCATTTAGAAATACCTTGTTTTTAGCAAGTTTATGCTCTGTGCTTTTTCTCAGCCAGTATCTGAGATCTGTTCCAACTCCATCTTCTAAACAGCTCAGAAACAGAACTTCCTCTCTTGCTGTCCTTACTTGACAGTTTCAGATGCTTTTGCCTACACAGAAAATTCAGGCATCTGAAAATTGACTTCTTAAACATCTACCTGATGTGATTTCACTGAAGCAGATTGTATATTCATCACTCTTAATGAACCATTTATATTTAGCCACTGACTTTAATCCTTTCCTGCTGATGCCAGGCAGCAAGCTCTGCAGCTGGGGAGATGGCTGAGCAGCAGTTTGTGCAAATGGTGCCACTGCTGGTTTTTGGCTTGCTATTTATTTGGAAGATAATACATTATTCTCTCAGTGTAACATTGATTTTACTATTCCTGTAGTTGGCTGTATATTCTACCTGTCTTTTTCTCTCTAACTTGTAATTGTAGCAGATTTCAGTAGGAGAGAATTTCTAGACTTCAGAAATTTGAAAATTACCCTTCTTTCCTTTGACAAATGTGTTTCTTTACATAGCTGACTTTGGTTTTGCTCGTTATCTGCATAGCAACATGATGGCTGCAACTCTGTGTGGTTCCCCTATGTATATGGTAAGCACATTTTATTTCAGATTATTACTTATCTCAAACACTCTCCTACCTGACCAGAATACTTGCAGACTGGTAAATGCCTGATGGTTCAGTTCAGCATGCAAGTTCACCTTTGAATAGTTTGACTAGCTCCTTTTTTTCTTGTGATTTGGAGATCACAGTTGTTAAAATCAGACAGTGAACATTTCTTAGCACTGCAGGGAGGTAAAATCTTGAGGAAGCAAAAGGCAATATGTCTGAGCAATCATTTTTTGGCATTACTCTAATTTTTCATGGTTTTTGAAACATGGAGAGAGCTGTTACATTTCAAGTCATGTGATGAAGATTAAAATGCATTTTTTTTTCTGAAAATAAAGGAGTCTTCATATTGTTGTGGCTCTGCTTTCTTGTTTTCCCTTCTGAGATTTTGCTTTTCTTTCCAGGCTCCTGAGGTGATTATGTCTCAACACTATGATGCTAAAGCAGACCTGTGGAGCATAGGAACTGTGATTTATCAGTGTCTTGTTGGAAAACCACCATTTCAGGTAATACTTTGTTTCCTTTTCTCTCTTTTTAGTCTCATGGAAATTCCTAGGGCTTTTCCTTCCAGTCATGAGAACAGAAGTGGTGATGTCTGAGTGTAGTGTCAATGCTTCAAAGCTTGAGGATACCAGAGGAGAAGTTGCTCACACTTAGTCTCTGAGATCAGTGTGCTCACTCCAGAGGGAAATACATGAGGATACTGCTGTGCTTTGGTTTTTCTCCTTTAGTGCTCATATGCAAAGACCTCCTTTTTGTGTATGTGTGCATAGGTGCAAAAGCTATATCCTTCCTGAAACTGAGCTTTAATTAATGTACATTTTTATTTGACAGGCAAATAGTCCTCAAGATTTGAGAATGTTTTATGAAAAGAACAGGAATTTGATTCCTAGGTATGTCACCACGGCCTTTCCTGTCACTTACATTTGTTGATTGAATAGTTTTTTATCTTTGAGAATGCCTGGAATTCATAAAAACATTTGATGTTGGTGTCTTGACAAGGATGTAGTATGATACCAGTGACTCATGTTGCATCTTCCCATCATTGTACCTTGTTGAGTTGAAAGGTTCCTGTGCTAAGGCTACAGAGCATATATAGTGAAGACTTAGGAACATGGCAGAATGCTGACTTCCTGAAATTTAATGTGCTATGCATTATTTAATGCATACATTAAATTTAATGCATGTTTTACTTCCTCTTGTGTGCAGTATTCCTAGGGAAACATCAGCTTATCTGGCTGACCTGCTGTTGGGTTTACTTCAGAGAAACCAAAAAGATAGAATGGACTTTGGTATGTAACTTTTCCTATTGCTCTCTTGACTTGTCTTGTCAGTTGTATTCATGGTGCCAGAATAACTGTATTGACCTTTTGTCTGCAGCCAATTATAAGAAAAATGAAGTTTTTTTTTTTCTCCTTGCTTACCATAAAGAAGGCAGTGTAGCCAACACAAATGAGGTAACTACTGTCAGTCAGTATTAGGTGATGCATATAAATTATGACTTTGAATAGTGAAATATAAATTCATTTAATTCTCTCAGTTGTGACCTTTTTTCCCCCCTGCAGTGTTCACTGATATTCCTTAATTTTCATTTCAAAAGCCAAATTTCTATTACTTTTACTGGTGTGTTGGCTTCAGTCTGGGAGCAGACATCTCTGATCTCTGTGTGGTGTTGGTTGCAGAAATGTAACAGAGTACTGGAAGAACCCAGTTTGGAAGCAAAATTGCTTTTAATGGTTCTTTTCTTTTGCAAATATTACAACTGTTAATGGGAGTACAAACTGTGTGTTTGATTTGACCTTGAAAGCTCCATATGTGTATATCTGAGGGCAGTAATGTGATGTTACATCAAACTTGGTTTTGCAAAGATCAATTCCCAGTATTGCACTTAGCCATTGCTAGCTTTAGAGACTACTTTATTTCAGTGAAATAGTGCAATATTTTCACTGCTTTTTTTTTTAAAGCCCAATAGTATAAACCAGAGTTGTGCTTTCTATTTTTATTTTTATTATTCTATTTTATTGTGCTTTCTATTTTTATTTAATTCCTAAAATATTAAGATTTTTAAACTGTGCAGTGACTGAAGTTCACATGCTGATAGATTACTACAATGCCTGTTTAGGGATTTTGAATTAGCTGGGAAGTTAAACCTGGGACAAACTGGATGGATACCCCCTTAACAAATGTGAACTTACTTGGCTTCAGTTTGCTGCTGTGTTTGGCTTTTTCTCTTTAGCTGGAGATCTTTGGTTGCAGAACATTGTTCTGGCTTCTTAGGATTTCAGGGCCTCAGATGGGTACTATTGAATCATTCAAATGGCTGCAAGTGTTGCCTCTTCAAAATTAGTCAAGAGTAGAGTTTAAATTTGTTTGTGCTTGGTACTGGCTGGATTCTCTTTACTTCAGTCTCAGAAAGACTTTTTGTTGCTGGGTTTTTAGCTCCATATTGCTGCAAAAGTAGGAATGCTTTTTTTAATTTTGACTGTAAACTCAGGCAATATTTTTAAGACAACCAATGAAAGTTAAATCTTGTTCAGTTCTTAGCTGCATCTTGTATGTCATGTTATTCATGCTGGTTCTTTACATTTTACAGCAGTATTTGTTACTGTAGCTTTATTATAGCTGTCAGGAAGTGATTTTAGTTAATTAAAGCTAATATAGCTAAATACAATTATTTTTTGTTTTTATTTTATATCAATAGCAACATGCTTTATCCTGAGATGTGTTTTAGCACCAACACAGGTGACCCATCAAGTTCAATCTATGGATTGGCAGGAAAGAGCCTAAACCTTAGTCTTTTCAGGTTCTTGGTAGATAGGATCCAGCTTTTTCCTCAAGCTCTCAGCTCTTGTGGCATGGAGATCCTAGTGTGAGCTGCAACCAGAAGTCAGCTGTGCTCAGTTTTTGTTTCTGCTTATGAAACTTCACCCCTGCTCTTCAGTGACGCCTGCAAGCTTGGTTCTGATGCAGCTCTGAAATACAGAGATTGAGTCACTCATCACATGTGGTCCTTGTGTGTTTGTGATAAGACAACTGTTTGTTTGGCTGTGGAGACAGGAGGATTCAAAAGGCATTTTAGTTATTTACTTGAAGCTCAAGACTCTCCTAGCTATATTTTCATTTTCTTTTTAATTCCTGCTGTGTTTTGCTCCAAGAAATACCAAACTTTTTTTTTTTTTTAAATTATTTGGGATTTAAAAACATCCATCAGGACTGGCATAATTAAATTGTTGCTCTCCTGAGAACACATTTCTGTGTGTAGATGTGACTGAAATAACTTGATTTAACTGCTGTATGTAGAAGTCAGATACAGGAAAAAAAAAACCAGCCCAAACATGATAATTAAGTGAGATGTCCCAGATGCTAGTGACAATACTCAAAGGTCAATTGTATGCACAGATAAATTAGTACATTACAAACATGGAATTTGAGGAATTGGTTCCATTTTGCTGATTCCTGGGTGCTGATCCCTATAAAACCATAGGGAGATGGGAAATTCACTGTATCATTTTTGGTAGTGGGAAAACACATTTGTGCTTAGAAAGGAAAGTAGAAAGCAGAATGGTGGTGATGAAAGTAATGTTTTCCTTGGCTGAGCTGCTTAAAGGGCCTCACAGGGGCTGCTCTGGAATGTGCTTAGCAAAGGGAGTAAAAGGGAGAGTGTATAAATGAGCCCAGTTGCCTGTTGTTAAAGTAAAAATAGCATTGGAAATCTTGTTGATCTTTCAGCAATATAAAGCAGAAGAGCAGGTGTTGTACAAAAGCTGAAGAACACCCGATCCTTGTGTTAATGATTACATTGCCTTGCATCCCAGCCAGACTGCTTCCTTATCAGGCTGTGGAAGAAAGTGCTGAAGGAAGAGGAGATACTGCAGGCCTCAGAGTCTTTTTTTAATGTTTTTGCTTGTTATTTGCTTAGGTCTGATGAACAGCATTGTTTTTCCTCAACTGTCAGAGCATTAAAGTTCACAAAGCTCAGCAGCCAGCTCCTACCAACCTTCAGCTTCCCCTAACTGGCTGGATGTCTTCCTATAGAAATAAAACTTTCCATGTAAACTGCTTGTGAATTGGTTATGCTAAATCAGTGAAATGCATCTCAGCATTTCCATTTAGAACAAAATTAAAATGCTTCTGTTAAAATAGTAACAAGTTCACTGAGGAAAGTGTTAAAGGAATTGTGTTTAATTCCACTCTGGTCTATGAACTCTCCTGTTGGGAAGTGGGAAGGACAATAGTTGCTGCTCTGTGTTGTGATTTTTTTCAGCCATCTAAGGAGTAGCATTAAGGGGTTAAAAAGTAAGTGTCAGTCCATGGGAAAGGCAGAGTTGAAAATACTTTCAGTGTTTGATGTGGGAGATGATAGATTTGAAGAGCAAATTAAAACTGAATTAGTACCATACTGAACACAGATAACAATTTCATGAGGAGTATAGGGAGGCTTCTTGTGTACATGATCCTCAAGTGCAGTCATAAAATACCCTCCAGTAATTCAGTCTGATTTGCTTTGCTGGCTGTTTGAAGTTATTCAACTGTTTTTTGTTTCCTTTCCAAATGTTATAGCAACATATAACAGAGAAGGCTTTAATCTTTTGTAAGCTCTTCACCCTCTGGCTCTAAAATATTGATTCTGGGAAGGCAACCATTTATCACAGTCTGCAGTGCAGTCTGTAAATTCTGTCATTGGCACATTAACTCACCATGGTTGTTGTTTCTTTTTCTATAGAGGCATTTTTCAACCACCCTTTCCTGGATCAGATTTCAACAGTCAAAAAGTGTAAGTAGTTTTGTTTTTCCACTTATTTGTGTCAATGATGAATGTTGGGGCTGGAACCAGGAAAGATCTGCCAAGTATCACTCCAGTTGTTTATCAGGCATTTTCCTGAGTCTGACTTGGTGTCGTGCTCTATTGTGAGGCTGAGGGGTGATTTTTTTTTTTGGTGTTATGCTAGATTGAAATGTGGTACTTCACTTACTGTTCCTTTGCCACATCATCTGGGCATAAATACCCTCATGTGCCTAAGGATGTGCTGTGTGGAAGGGTTTATGAATGAAAAGTAATGAGAAAATGAGTTGGTTTGAAATTCAGCCTTTCAAAATCTTTATCTCATTTTTAATTCCTTTGGGTTTTCCTCTTTCTAGCTTGTCCTGTACCAGTGCCCACATATGCAGGCTCAGTCTCTGGCAGTTCCTGTGGCAGTTCTCCTTCCTGCCGGTTTGCTTCTCCTCCAGTAAGTTCTCTGTTTTACAGAGCAATCTCTAGCAAAAAGTGTCATGCTGGAGAATGCAGAGCCAGGAATATCTCTGTCTTTTGCTGGACAGATAATATTAACATTTTGTTTCTCTCTTGCTCCTTATGTTGCACTTTATTGATTCTTGTCTTTCTTTTTTTGTTAAAAAAGAAAAAAAATCCCACACATCTGCTGCTAGGCTACCAAGTTTTTAGATCATAGAATCATAGAATCATAGAATTGGCTGGGTTGGAAGGGACCTCAGAGATCATCGAGTCCAACCCTTGAACCACCGTTGCGGTTGCTAGACCATGGCACTGAGTGCCACATCCAGTCTTTTTTTAAATATCTCCAGGGACAGAGAATCCACTACTTCCCTGGGCAGCCCATTCCAATGACGGATCACTCTTTCCGTAAAGAAATTCTTTCTAATATCTAACCTAAACTTCCCCTGGCACAACTTAAGTCCATGCCCTCTTGTCTTGTTGAAAGTTGTTTGGTAAAAGAGACCAACGTCCACCTGGCTACACCCTCCTTTCAGGTAGTTGTAGAGAGCGATGAGGTCTCCCCTGAGCCGCCTCTTCTTTAGGCTGAACAACCCCAGTTCTCTCAGCCTCTCCTCATAGGGTCTGTGCTCGAGTCCCTTCACCAGCCTGGTTGCCCTTCTTTGGACCTGCTCCAGAACCTCGATATCCTTCCTGAACTGGGGGGCCCAGAACTGGACACAGTACTCAAGGTGTGGCCTCACGAGGGCTGAGTACAGGGGCAGAATCACTTCCTTGGATGTGTTATTATGTGTTATTATGGTTTGCAACATAATCAATGGTACAGAAAATTTCTGAGTGGGCCTTTTTGGCCTTTTATTCTTTGAATTGCCCTTTTATACTGATACAAACTGGTGACTTTAATTTTAGGTGCAAGAGGTATCTGTATTGTCAGGAATGATTGAACAAATAGCAACTGGTTAAATTCACAGCATATTTAGTACAGAACTGTCTAAACTGACACTACAGGATTATCCAGTATTTGAAATTTCCAGATTCAAATACATTTTATATTTCCAGATGCTTAAATAAAACACAGTCCCAAATTTATCCTTTTATTTTTGTTAAAGCTAGTGATGACTCTTCAGAAACTTCATAGTTAAAAAAACAATTCTGCATTTGAATCACTGTATTTACAGTGAGGTTTTTTTATTCTCACACCCTCCAGTCTCTGCCAGACATGCAGCATATTCAAGAAGAAAATTTATCTTCCCCTCCATTGGGTCCTCCTAACTATCTTCAAGTCTCTAAGGACTCTGCCAGTACCAGCAGCAAGAACTCCTCTTGTGACACAGATGACTTTGTTCTTGTCCCACACAACATCTCTTCAGACCACTCATGTAAGAACCTTCCTTATTTTTACATTTTAAAACAATTTCCATTCATAGAATACCTTTTTGCCCTCTTACTGTTTGGCTCTTTTCTCTAAATGTGTCTCAATTCACCTGTTTGATAACTCATTGAAATGAGACTGTTTGGTACACCTGCATGTGCATCTGGGATGTTTTCACCTGCAGTTGAGCAGCCAGATGTGTCAAAGATACCAAAGTGATTTAAAGTCATGAAGAATACTGGGTTTTAGAAATAGAGAAAAAAAATCTGTTGTAAGCAAGTGCTGAAAAGAACCCCAAGGATTCTCTCAATGTACATGGGGACATTGTTACTTCCAGACCAACTTAATATTTACAGACATATTATGCACATAGTAAAGTGTAGATAAAAGTATAAAAAATTCTTAAAAAGTAAGGCATAAGAAAAGACATTTTGCCATTTTATGACATCTTTCAAACCTGAGTTACCACTAGGAAGGCAGTCAGGTGATTGCCATACAATGCCACCAACTTGTGGTAAATGTTTGACTAAATTAGTCCCTTGATCTCTGGAAGTTTTCTGTTGTTCATTATCATAAATTTCCCAATGCTGATACCTTCTACTCTTTAACCACAGATTTCATTTTAAAATTATTATAATTAGTACAGCAAAATACCCTCACCAAACAGCAAAAGAACTAATTAAAGAGCTACCTTCCTGTTACATTCTTGTTGTAGGTCACATTTGAGGTATTTTCACACAAAAAGCAGTTTGTGGAAAACTTTGATATTTTCATAGAAGTTTGTCAAATGTTATTGTTTACACAACAGTAGTCCTGGAGATGCATTTTTTTTTAACATTCTGCTTTCTGATGTGGGTTTTCCATCTGTTCTTCTGCTTGCTGTAGATGATATGCCACTGGGAGCAGCTGGCAGGCGGGCTTCGAGCGAGTTCTTGATGTGTGGAGGGTAGGTGTGCTGAGCTTTATCCTAAAGAAGTCTCATGTTCTAAACTTGACACTGCAGCTGTAGAAGAGGTTGCTGGGGTTTTGGCAGTGATGGGTTTACCCAGCTATGTGTAGATTTTCTTAAAGACTAATAGACCAACTTGAGTTGGATATGAATATGTAAAGAGCTTGAATTCAGAGTTTCGCTGCAAAGGAGTTTCTCTGCTGTAAGGAGTTGTCTTCTGATAGTGGTTTTTGTTTTCACAGGCAGTCCCCATTAACTATTTCTGGAAGCTCAGGAAATGTACAGAAACCATCCTCAGCATCTTCTCGAAGTACTGCTTCTGGTACATCTAACAGGTGTGTGGTGGAGGCTTACTATTTCCTCTCATTTCAAAAGGTTCTCTGCTTATATATCTATGGTTGGTTGGTTTCTTTTAGTTGTATATGGCTACAGGAAACTGAAACAGAAGGTAGACCTGGTTTTTTCCAGGCTCTGTACACTTTGTGCATTCTAGTGGCTGATTGTTGCATAGCCAACTTCTGGTTCTGATGCATCCTCAAAAGATTTCCTTAAGGGAAGAGAGCATTCCTCTATCTGTTTTACATTTTTGACTGTTTGAAATCAGAAACTTCAGAGACATAACTGAGTTGTCCTTTTTGTGTAAAGAAGCACAGGAACTCACAGATCCCAGATTGCTATGGATTTGTGTCTGGCAGCTGGATTGTCTTGTGTCTGGTAGCTAGGTGTGGTTTCTGTACAAAGGATTACTGTGAATTTCATGTTTGTGTCTCACAAGTTTCCAAAGAAGCCATGTGAAGGAGCTGAACATGTGCTGCAGCTTTTCCATCAGCAGGACTGCTAAATTCTCTTTCTTCCATGTGATTGTAGAGAAGGTTTCTGGTGGTTTGAAATAGAATTGATACCCATCAGTTGTGCCTGAAATCTTTCCCATGTTATACTGGAAAATGTAAAACTTATTCATGCTGATTAACTTAATCATGTAATAACTAAAGAGAAGGGCTAGATTTGTCATTTGACTAAGTAATTAACTTCATAATGTTTTCAGTACAAATAGAAAGTGGATGAGTGGCTAAATGGGGAATAAAGCTATTATGCTGGGTGTATTTTTGGCTTATGTTAATACTACATGGCAGAGAGTCAGCATTATTTGTTTAGAACTGCTTGTCACCAGAAAAGTTTCCTACTTTGTGCTGATCTTTGTGCTGTTTGTGAAATCTGCTGACATGAGCTATCAATACAGCTTTAGCCTTACCTTTTATGTTTAAGGGCAGATAATAGGGATGGTTTGTAAAGATCCATTTGCTCTGGGTTGGACATTTAATTGCCTGTTTTAAATTGTCAGGTGTCATAATTTTTAGGTTTACAAGTTTAGTGAAAACATGACAGTTATCTGTACTGTAGTAACTTAAGAGGGAAATGGTTGTGGGACTAGAAACAGGGGTCTGCTGTTTCAGTGTTTGTACTATAATAGTTTGATTTAGATACTGGTTGAGTAAATTGGGTAACTGACAGGTTGCTTGGGTCACAGTCTGAAGGAAGCAGAATGTGTCTGAAATTCTACAAGATGCTGCTTTTGTTCTTTATTTCCTCAGAAATGTTCTTCCATACGGTGTGATTTGGGCTTTTAGTTTGTTTTCACAAAAAAAGTTTATGCAATGTGAAGAAGGGAGGTTTTATGATTAGCTGGTCAAACTGAATGAATTGTACCCACAGTTATATTGCTTTGTCAGGTAGGAGCAGCTGTAACACCTCTCAGCCTCCAACCAGAATGGGCAGAATAGGTAAAGGTGGTTCCCTCTCTCCTGTGATTAATTGCTAATTTTATTCTCTATGTATCAGAGAAACAAGATTTGCATGCAGCTCTGCACACATCTGTGTTGCATTTTCTCCAACCAGTAACAAACCACATCAGACTTTGGGATTCCTAACCAGAGCTGAGCTGGAGAGCCCTAATGGAAGACCCAGTGCTTACCATGCCCTCCCACCAGAGCATTGCTGCTTCCAGTGAGCTCACAACTCCCAGAGCTTGCCTGGCTCTGCCTGCAGAGCTGTGTGAGAGCAAGGGAAGGCATTTTCCTCTCCTACCTCAGCATGTTGTCTGAGTTGTAGCAGGCTGCCCACTGCATTGGTGTGGTTTCCATTTGTGAGAACTTCTTAGAGCATGGAAACTTTCAGGTGTTCCACCAAATGTTTTCTCACAGCTGACTCAAATTACTCAGCAGTGTTTAGAAACTGGGTGGCAACAAAAGGACAAACTTCTTTTGCTAAGAAAGCTCCAGGCTTGTGAGGAAGTGGTATTTCATTCTCAGCAGTGGCAAAGAGAATAGGACAAATGTGGTCAGAAACCCAGATTTCTGTTCAACAGTAAGTGCTGTAACTGCTGCTTTTCTAGAGCTTGTGGCAGAACTTTTTTCACACTTCCTCTAAGAATTTATAATCCTTTTCTCAAGAGTAAAGCACTAAACTGATTGTTTTCCCAAGAGCCCAGTTGTGTGAAATTCTTTTTATTGAGGTCTGCCTTTGTTTGAAAGTGTTGGTAACTGATTACCTTGTGGCAGTTTGATTTCCTTATCAGACAGTCCACTGAGGTAAGCCAGGTCACTGACACTTCCAGCTGAACTTGGGGAATGTTAATCTGCAGTTTGGCTCTGTGGATTAGTGTTCAGGTATGTGGTTTTGGTCAGTTCGTCAGGGGCTGGTTACATAACATGTTTTCCTTTTGCAAGTTCCCCTTGTCTCTTGGGATATCTCTGACTCTGCTTCAGTGGCTTTTGTACACATTCCAGCCCTGCTGCTGAACTTCCTGTCCTTGGTGCAGTGGGTTTTCCTAGAATGCTATTCTGAAGCCTGGTAAACACAGGAGGCTGATGGGCAAGAAGTTGGAGAGAACTGTAGATCCCAGTGATGTGGTGCTTCAACTCCATCTGATACTAACAGTGTAAGGAAGGTAGTGAGTAACAAACAGCCCTGTCTCATCTCCTGTTTCCATATTATCCAACTTCAGGCACTGTCAGCCTTCAGTATCCCCCAGGAGTGAAACAGCACCAATCCCAGTTCCCACTCAGCTACGGAATTACCAGCGCATAGAACAGAACCTCTCCTCTACTGCCAGCCCTGGGGCAAACCCCCACGGGTCACCAAGGTGAGTTTGGTGGGTTTTTTAATTCCTTTTTCTTGGTTCTGGTTTGTGTTTGTACTTTCTTGTTGATGTGTTGGGTTTTTTTTCTGCACAACAACATACTGGAGAGGCATTTTCATGATAGCAAAAAGTCCTTCTCAATCTCAAGATTGTTTGGTGGACACTTGAAATCTCTCACAAAAACAAAAGCTTATTTCTCTCAGAACACAAGAGGGTAAAAAGAAGTCTTGCTTTTTCCTCTTTGTGTGTATTATATGGCATTACATGATAAACTAGAAAGTCAGGAATGAGTTCTTTTGTTTTTGTGCAAATAGTGATGACTGCATTGTTCTGTAGAATATCAAGGAAACAAGTTAACATGCTAGTTAACCATCTTGTTTCATTGCAAAGCTCTAGTGTGCCAGGCTTATTCTTTGTCTTATGGTCTACTGGATCAGAAAGGTGAAGGTCAGACTCAGACTACTCAAAACTCTAGAGATCTTTACAAAACCAAAACCCCTTGGTTCCCTGCATTTTTTCCTCAGGATCTCTGATTTTATAATAGTTTCTACATTTGGAAAAGTGTCTTTCCCTTAAATAATCTGTTTCCAACTATCTGACCTGTATACGAGCCCTAATATGAACATTTTCATAATCCTTGTTAACCTAAAAATGGCAATTTGTGATAATAATTTCCACTGGATTGTAAAATTATTAAACATTTTATGATTAAGTTGTTTGAAGATTAAGAATCCATGTCTCAAGAGAGGTGAGTTTTGTAAGAAAGAGAGTTTTAATTCTCTCCAATAACAGATTATTATGGCACTGGAAGTTAAAAAGTCAATGTGAACACAGGGAGTTAAATCTTGGTTGTTTAAAGTATAGGAAGCTTAGTTTAAATTACTGGCCTCATAAGCTTCACCATTATAGGTTTCTCTTTAAATAGCAGCATTTTCTTTAACTGATCATTGTACTCCTTAGTGGATACTGAAGTTTTTTGCAAGGAACCACAGTTAGTACAGTGTGTGTGTCTGTTCTTTCCACCCTGTTAGAGCTGGAGTTGTGAGGCGCTCAAACACCAGCCCGATGGGGTTCCTGAAGATGGGCTCCTGCTCTCCAGTGCCAGCTGACACAGCACAGGGGGTTGGGCGTAGGTTATCCACAGGATCTTCCAGACCATATTCTCCTTCACCACTAGGTAAGCCCATAAATTTTTAGCAATTAGTAAAGGTTTATCTGGAGGAGTAGTTCCTTGCTTGTGAAATTATCTTAAACCAAAATCGCATTATTCAGAAATAATTTGTTAAGTGACTGACAGAAGTAACCTAGTGAGATTTGATATTGCTTTACCTCTATTTGGAAGTGAATTAAGAAGAGTAAATTTCACATTTCCATTTTGTTTGTGTAGTTGGAACCATACCTGAGCAGCTTGGGCACTGTTGTTGTGGACAACTTCAAGGACATGAATCAAGGAGCAGAAACTTCTCAGGTGAGTGACTTTGGACAATGCAGTCAGTGCTATTTTGACAGAACTTCTGCAGTGTTTTGTGAAGTGGAGCAACTCTACATTGCTAGGAGTTGAGGAGACACTGGGTAAGTGGTGCACTGAATTTTTGTGGAAACTTTGCCCATCAAGACAACTTTCCCCATTACTGATTCTCTATGCAATAAGGAAGCAACTGAAGTTTCTTTTTCTCAAGATGAGACAGCAACTCTGATATAATTCCTGTCTTTAAACAGGGATGGAAGCAGATGGATTATAATGAATGGTAGTAACATGCTTTCCAGAATCTGCTTTTGATAGATCATCTCTGATATGCCAGTCCTCAGAAAAGGGAGGAAGAACTGCCAGTGCACAGCATGCAGCACGTTTTCATCATTCCCCTAGGAAATAGACTGGGATCTGATGTTTAGTGTTGCTAAGCAGTCAGTAAGCTTTGCAAGTCATAAATTATTATAGCATACCAACAGGAAAAAAAGAAAAAGATATCAGGGAGAAACAGGACTTAAAGATGTTCTGAGTCTGTTAAAAATGCACTGTAATGCCAGAAGGATTGGGCATAAAAACGTGCAATTCAGCAACACTTTTGCTTTATGTATATTTTGGGTGCAATTTCTTCTTCATCTGAAATACTCTTTATTTTGACTTTCTAAGAGCTGATGTTGAAACTGCATTGTGGGTTTTTCTCCTATGTAAACACTTTACATAATCATCTGGAGATGATAAAGCCTTCATTTCTTAGAGCAGTCCTGTTACAAATATATGGGAATGGTTTCATCCATATAAAATAAGTTCTGTGATATGTCTCAAACTACCTTCATAATTGCTGTACCATTGGCAGTCTCAGCTAAAGACAGGGGCTGAATCCTCACAACTGAAATAGCCTCTTCTCTTGAAAAACAAAACAAAAAAAAAAAAGGGTGTGTGAGGAGAACACAAAGCAGTGTGTGCATGTGTTTCTTGTTGCATCTTCTCTTTGGAATTTTGTAGAGTTGTTGATTTAGTGTTGTCTGCCAGTGTCAAACTGACCTGTAACATACCACATTATTTTTTATGGCACTAAGGGCTTTTAATGTTTAATTTCTTCATCCGTTTCCTTCATTCTTTTTCTGCTTGACTTTATTTTTCAACTTGGAATGACTGCAGTGGTATTTCTCTTTGTAAAATTCCACAAATTGCAGCAAGCCTGTTTCTCAGCTTTTAAATGGGTATGGAAAGCTGTCTCTTGCTTCTGGGTGAAGTGAGGTCATCTGAACTGAGATTTTCTAAGGGCTGAAGATGTCTGTCATAATGTAGGATCTGAACTAATTGAGCTGCTCTTGCTGCCAGTGGTAGCAGAGGACAAACTTCTAATTTAGAAGCCTTCCTTGTGGTAGTGACAATAGAACAGTAACCCATGAGATTTAAGGCTGGTTTCTGAAATGACAGGTGAGGACTTTCAGTGCTATGAGACAGGGAGTTTCAAACAAGCAAATTCTTGGCTGGGAAGTTAATGAGAAATAGACTTGGTCCCTCTGCTGGAGCTGCAGGCAGAAAGGCTGTTCTGAAACTTACTGTTTAATAGAGTGGAGTGAAATCAAGTTGCTCATGTTCAAATTCCAACTAGCAAAAGCACAGGCTTAAGGAGGTTGAAAGATGTGTCTTTAAAACTGGGCACTTCCCTGAGCAAACTGCAAGATTTTTGTGTTGGTTTTTTTGAGCATGCATTTACAAAATGGAGTCTGTCAGGTTGTCTTGACCAGCTCTTAAAAATCTTATCTAGTTAGAATGGTTTATTTTCAGCTTGGTTTTTGTAGTTGGGGGGTTTTTGTTTTGTTGGTTTGGGTTGGTTTGGTTTCTTTCAATGTGAGTGATATTGTCACTGCAGTGTCAGGTTTTTTAAGGTTACAAAGACAGGCATTCTGTCTGGGAAGTTGTGGCTATAAAGCTGAAGTCTTATGAACTGTTTGTAACTTTGCACAGTTCCTCATCATGAGACATAAAAATATCACAAGGAAGAGAACATTTCATCAAATTTCAGGTTCCTTTTTTTTGAAAGAGGAAGGGTACCTTTGAGGAGGTGAGGTGTTCCCCAGAGCCCTCTCTTCTTTAAATGACTGTTTAGAGCTCTTCCATTTCAATTTACTTTAGGAGAAACTTTGCTCTGCTATTAAGTGTGGTCTTCTCTTAGAAAGCTGTTGAAAAAGATTCAGTCTGACAGATTGAAAACGAAATGTCTTCCCAAAGTAATGATCCCAAACTGTTCCATCTGAATAATTTTGTTCTTTTTAGTACCTAGTTTTCTTGCAGGCACCAGGAGATGAACTGCCTTTGTGTCTGCAAATGAAGTCATTACATACAAAACAAGTCATTAACATGCAACATCACATTCATGCACTTGTTTGCAAGAATGTCATCCCAGTGCTTGAGAATCTCTATTCACCCTACAGTCTTGGCGGCTGCACTTGAAATTTCAGTGTTGGTTTTGCTGTTCCTGCTGAATCCAACCATTTTATTTGTCTTGATGCAGGTTGCCAGAGGTACTGCAGCTGCCAATACAGCTGCCCCCCTGAAATCCTGCCTATTTGGCAGCTTGAACATCTCATCAGTGTAATGTAGCCTCAGTCCAAATAGCCAACAGACTGAATCCATTCTCCTGGCCGTTTAGTGGCTCTGATCAAACACATCTCAGGCTATTTGCAGTCCCATCTCCTTTCAGCTTAATGTTGATTTCTGGCATTTTGGGCTTTATTGACATGTTTTGCAAGCATCATTTTCCTTCACTGTTTTTCACCCCCACAGGTTCTCCAATACCACCATCCCAGTCTCCACAGTCACTGTTGTTGGGAGCGAGGTTGCAGAGCGCTCCAACTCTCACAGATATTTACCAAAACAAGCAGAAGCTCCGAAAGCAGCATTCAGACCCAGTCTGCCCATCCTATGCTGGGTATGGATACAGTCATTCTCCACAGCCAAGTAGGCCAGGTAGCCTGGGAACATCACCTACCAAGCACATGGGATCATCACCTAGGAGTTCAGACTGGCTGTTCAAAACTCCATTACCAACAATCATCGGCTCTCCCACTAAGGTTTGTCAACTTTGCCACTGTCTGAAATGTGAAGTGGTGATAACACTGCCTGAAACCATTCCTAGTAATATTTTGGAGGTTCTAACTTTGAGCTTTGTGTGTTCTTGATTCTTAAAGGCAACAGCTCCTTTCAAAATACCTAAAACTCAAGCGTCCTCAAACTTGCTGGCCCTGGCGAATCGCCAGGGCTCTGTAGAGACCCAGCTGCAACCTAAAGACATCACTGACCCAAGGGATTTCACTCACTTCCACTCCACCCAAGGAGGTGAAAAGCAGGCAGGAGAACAACACAGTAAAACAACATTTGGCAGGTAGGCATTGTAGTATTTGTACAAAATTTGCAATATAGATTTTTAAGGGAAAAAGGTCTCCTTATTTTTATGGTTAGCTCAGTTTCAGAAGGTCCATAATGAACAGGAAGATTTTGAGACCTTCTGTACTTTTGTTTCAAAATTCTTTATTAAATACAAGGAGTCTGAAGATCATCCTTAGCTGCAAGATAGACAGGAAGATTTACTGAAAAACTTTATTGTGAATGAATACGTTTTTCTCTCTAGGTCTGTTAGTACTGGGAAGCTGTCAGATCAGCAGGTGAAGGCCACCCTTGGTGGCCAGTTGTATCAAGGCAGTACAGACAGCCTCAATACTGAACGACCCATGGATACAGGTAAGGAACAGGTTGATACATCCACACCACCTCTATCTGCTAGGTTTTGTGGAGTGCCAACTGGCTACAGTTCTGCTTCCAGCTTTGATAACTGGCTCTGACAACTTTTAGCCTCAGTACAGAAGTGGGTTGCTTTTTTTTTATCTTTAAAGGGATTTGTCCCCTGCCTTTAGCATAGTTCTAAAATAACATACTGGAAAGTAGATATTTCTGTGTTAAATGCAGAAATATCTCAATTGCCTAATACTGGCTAGAGGGCTTGGGTTTTTTTGGTTAGGTTTTATTTTTAGTACAACGTTTGTGGCTGTTTCATTTCCTAGTTCCACCTTGTTTTCATATGAAAGCCAATTTATGTAATTCTGGGTCATTTTGTTTGGGTTTTGGTTTTTAATCTCCTCTCTCCACCAGCTTGTCCCTTGTCAGAAGTGGCCACCAGAAGTTCTCAACTCATTCTGAGCAGACAGGAGTTCCACAGACAGGGTTGTTCTTTAGCCTCCAGACCTGTCACAGTCTGCCTTTTCTGTTGTGTCTTTTGCTGCAGGGTTGGTATTGTCCTCAGGCTTAGGCAGGAGCAGAGTGGAGAGAGATTGAAATAAGATGTGTAGACCACATCCTTGACTCTGTGCATCACCAAGGTTGTCCACTCAGCTTGTTTTATTTGCTGTCAGGACTTCTAACTAGTCCAAGTCTTGGATTTACATCAAAGCATGTTGTGTTGCAGTGCTCCAATTTGCTCCATATAGTTAATTATTGATATAATTACATGTAAGGGGGACTAACTTGCTGAAATATTACATTCCAGCTCCAGCAGCAGCCTATGGAATTGCAATGGCACCTCCTTCCATGGGAAGTGGGGCAAGTTCTCGGGCTGTCATGTTCACTGTTGGGTCCCCTCCAAGCAGTGCCACCCCACCTACCTGTACCCATATGGTCCTCAGAACAAGAACCACCTCAGGTAAGGCTTCCCTGACAACTCTGGGCTGTTTTCAAACACAAGATTCAGACTTTCCTACTTCTGGGCCATACAGAAAAGGTGCTCTGTACAGCAAAGATTAACATCAGACAATTTCTGCTTTTTCTCTCCTAAAGGGAAGGGCCAGAGGCAGAAATTTACAATGCAGCAGTGTGTTACCTCCTGTGTACACAGCTTTACTCCACCACAGGGAATATAACAGATCTCTGACAAAGATGGAGAGGAAAAGTTAGATTTCTGGTTCTGTATTTCTGTCTCCTGCTGTGCATTGTACAAGAAACAACACCCGAGGGCGGTGAGCTGACTGTGTTTCAGCATGTGGCAGCTCTGTTGCCAAATATCAAAGCTCTCAAGGTACAGGACTTCATCTGCTTGGGATGAGCAGGAGGCTGCAGCAGTGTGTTTTTGTGAGCTCCAGCACAACTTTCTGTCCCTGCCCTTGGACTCTCTGCCTTGGAATCTTTGCCAGCCCTCTCCTAGAATCTGTGTTACCAATTGTCACTGTTTGTCACGGTGTAGCCTTGGCATTCTCTACAGTGATGCAAGGAATAATGAGGAGAGCCTCCCAAGAGGGAATCTCTGATGATGATTGATTTGTTGTTTGCTGCCAGCCACAGCCCCAGAGCTGTGAGATGAAACAGCCCTGGTAGACTGAATGTTTTTCTTGGTTTTTTTGTGTTTTTTTGTAGTTGGATCCAACAGTTCTGGAGGGTCTCTCTGCTCTACCAGTGGCCGTGTATATATGGGCTCTCCTCCTGGTATTTATATGGGTTCCTCTCCTCCAGGAGCTGAGGCAGCTCCAAGTCTGAAGTACATGCCTTATGGTACTTCACCCCCCAGCTTAGAGGGCTTTATCACTTTTGAAGCTCCTGAATTGCCTGAAGAAACTTTAATGGAGGTATAGAAAAAATAATTTAATGTTTTATAATGTGTAATGCTGCTAAAACAGAGACATGGTAAAAGCAGGACCTCTCAGTGTGCTTTGCAGTTTCCTCTTTGTTATTCCTTGTTCTTTTTTTAATATCTTGAAAATATCCCTGTGTCAGTTGTGACCAGTTTCTCTTCAGTAGTTATCCCTGGCATTTCATGTACTTGAATAGGTAACCAAAGGAACATGGCTGTTTTTGTTCACCAGAGCTTTCCAAAGAGGCCTCTGTTTTAATGCCAAGTCTGGATGTGGGTGCTGACAGTAGCAAGATCCTTCTGGGCATTGTTTTTTAACTGCTTCTTCACAGTCAGTGGATGACATTAAATCCTACATGTGGGAAGAGTGTCCTATTTTTTTTTTCAAGTGTGAAGGAGTGACACTTTAAACACACAAATTGGGGTGGTCTTCCACCAGAATGCTATCCTTGAGCTGTAAATCTCTCAAGACAGATTGCTGTTCTGTTTCTCATTCACACCTTGCTGGAAGGTGTTTGGATCCCTATTGAACTTGTATATTATATGGTATAACATTAATGTTTGACACTATTTTTCCCACAGAGAGAGTTAAACATGTACTTACACCTGCATTACTAATTAAAGGATTATAAATAATGCTAAGATATGTTTTATTATGAGGGCTACTTTTAATATAAGGTTGTATTTAATTTTGAAGACTTTTTTTTAGCAGAGATTATACAGGTACTACCTGTTTTAGTCCCCAAGATTCAGCAAGCTGTTAGCTCCAGTTGAAGTTTAGTTCACATTATAAACTTTTGGCAACTGCCACCTTTTTAACACAACCTAATTCTAGATCTAAGTGTAAAGTAGAGCAAGGCAGAGAAGTATGAAGCTTTAGATCAGTTCTCTTGTAGGTATTAAGTCTGTTATGTAATAAAAGCCAAATGCTTCTCCTAGAAGTGCCAAGCATACTTTTGGGTTGCTGATAATATAACAAGTAATGTGTCCCACTAGAGAGTCCTTTAGTTGCTCAGGTTTTGATCAATTCAGAACTCCATGTCCCAATTCCTTTGGCTTTTGCTGAAAGTATCTGTTGATCTGTTTGGACCTGCTCAGCTCTGTAGTGTCCCTAGTGCTGGCTCTGCTGTGGTACCTGCATAGAACTGACATACCAAGAAATCCTGGCACCATTAGCAAGAGTTTTAAGTGCACTTTTTTTTTTTTTTTTTTTGCCTCGAGGCTTCAAATGGTTGAATTGTTGTTGCCTTTCCCTCTGACAGAGAGAACACACGGATACACTGAGGCACCTAAACATGATGCTGACTTTCACAGAGTGTGTCCTGGATCTGACAGCAGTACGAGGAGGAAACCCAGAGCTGTGCACTTCTGCAGTATCACTGTACCAAATCCAAGAGAGCATAGTTGTTGATCAGATCAGCCAGCTAAGCAAAGACTGGGGGTAAGTCAGAGTTTCAAGAAAATTAGTGGATATTGGATGCATTTAAAATGTAGTCAAACTAGGCCCTTTTTGTTGGGAGTGACTGGAAGTTTTTAACAGCTGAAGACAGAGCAGAAAGAGCAAAGGATGGAGGAACATTTGCTAGTAGATGAATAAAAAGGAACAGGGTTTTCTGGCCTGCAACAGAAGCTGGGGAAAGGGATGAGCAACTCAGGTTGGAGGTGCAAAACTGCATTCCTAAGCTTGGAAATTTGTGTATCAGCTTTGATCAGATCTGACCTCTCATCTGCTCCTGCTGCCCAGGCTGAAGCAGTAGCACTGAGGTGGAGGTTGGGAAGGGGGAAGGAGTGTCCAAATTTGATCATTTTTGCAGTGGAACCAATTAGCCCTGACACAAAATCAAAAGCAGGGAGAAGTATGAGACATTTGGAGTGGTGGGAAAGGGCAGTTCCACTTCCTGACGTCTTCCTGCAAAAAAAAAACCAAAAACTACAGCAAAGCCCAACAACAAAACCCTTGCAAAGTGTTTGCTTTTCTCAACTGAAAATTCCAGGGGCATAGGAAATGATACTGGAAGAAAAGTACAGCCAGTTGCTTGTGGTGAGATGTTGACCTCAGGCAGTTGATCCCCACAAATAAGTGTTCCTTTTTCAGATGTCCACATGAAAGCAGTTTGCAGTTGCTGCTGCAGCTCCTAGCTGAGCTGATGTACTCTCAACCCGTGACAGTGTTTGTGAAGGGAAGGGAGGGGTGGAGTTGCATTTTAAACATCTGTCTTCCTTTGCTGCTGCTGCTGCTGGGTCCTGTGTAGGCTTGAGATTAAAAAGTGGTGTTTGCAGCTTGAATGTCTTCAAGAAAGGTTCTGATACATAATTTTTTTTTCCCCCTCTCCTTCCTAGACAAGTGGAGCAGCTGGTGTTGTACATGAAAGCTGCCCAGTTACTTGCATCTTCTCTGCATCTTGCCAAAGCACAAGTCAAATCTGGGAAACTGAACCCATCCACTGCTGTTAAGCAAGGTAGATACAACATCTTTCTTTTCATGTGTTTTGTTTGCTAATGCATCACTCAAAAAGCTTAAGTTGCAAGATTTGTTTGTTCACTCTGTACAAGAAAATTGTAGGTATGTGCAATTGCACAGTTCTGGTAAACAAAGATACAACTAGAAACAGTTTTAAAGTGGGCAATTAGTAGCTTGTAAATGGAAGTTACTTGAGATGTAATTCATAGAAGTAGCAGAGTAAATAAATATTAAAGCATAAGTTTAAACAGGTTGACTTTTCTAGTGCTGGGAAAAGCTGAACTTAGGCTATGTTGACATTTGGTTGTGTGGTTATTATGTGGGTTTTGTGTTGTTTTAATTTGTTGTTCCCTTTCTTGCAGTTGTGAAAAGCCTCAATGAAAGATACAAATTCTGTATCAGCATGTGCAAGAAACTGACAGAAAAGTTGAATCGTTTCTTTTCAGACAAGCAAAGGTTCATTGATGAAATCAACAGTGTCACTGCAGAGAAACTCATCTACAGCTGTGCTGTAGAAATGGTAAGTCCCTCCTGTAAGTTAAGTGATAGGAGACTAAGATGAATTGCTTCATCTCTCACACACCTCTTCTGCATAACCAGAAGACAGAATGTATGTTTCAGCACTCTGTTTATGGTAATTTTTGTTAGTCTTTCACTCTCTTTCCTGCCCTGCCTTGACTGTGGCTAGAGTTCCTGGCAGCTGCTGTTCCTCAGGGACATTTCCCCTCCATCAGCACATTTGGTACATAAACACCAGGAAATGAACTCCTAAGCCACACAGCTATGTGCTTCAGTCTCATCCACTGAGGCTTATTAAACTGTAGAAGCAACAGAAGCAGTTTCCTCAGCCCACCAGGTCAATTTGGGGAACATCAGCCTGTCCACAGGAAGCAAAAATGGTAGCAATCATGTGGAATCTTTTTCATGGATTTGATTAACTTTTTTATCTGCCACAGAGCATGCAGTAATCAGCCTGGAAACATCACTGCTGTCTTGCTGAGGTCTCCTTTAACATAGGTATCACATAATATAGTGCTTAATCCTGATAATGGTGTAGCCATGCACAATTAATATGTCTTCACAAGAGGATATAGGTGTAAGAAAAAGCATATTTATTTGTATGTTGTTTTAACACATGGAAACAAGATCAGGAAGTGCTTTTATAGCTTATACCTGTGGAACACCCTCAGTTAACAGAGCACAGGCACTATATTCTCTGAGAATTCATTTTGTTGTCTTCTTTATAAAAAAGAGATCAGCTAAATTATGGCTCAGAAATGGCTTGTTAATGACACTTTTACAACATCCATTTTGAATTTCTCATTTCATTACTTGCCTGATGCAGTTTCTGTAACTGAATCTCCTGAATGATTCCAGGTTCAGTCAGCAGCTCTGGATGAGATGTTTCAGCAAACTGAAGATATTACATATCGATACCACAAAGCAGCCTTGCTGCTGGAAGGACTGACTAAAATACTGCAAGACCCTGCAGATATAGAAAATGTACACAAGTGTAAGTTCATGTTGAATAATTAAAAGACTGTCAAATTATCTGAAATTATTCTAAACCAGCACTGAAGTCATCACCTATTTTACCTCTCTCTGCTTTCAGATAAATCTAGCATCGAGCGAAGGCTTTCTGCACTTTGCTATAGCACAGTGGCTGTTTATGAGCAGTAGAATATCCCGAGGACCAGATGGTGTGAACATAAGGGACCACATCAGTGAAACTGCACTTTTTTCACTACAGCTTAATTGTTGTCCTTGTTCTGCCCTATGTGGAAGATGATTCTTGCAGTTCTGTGGTGACTACCAAAGAAACAGCGGCATATTCAAAGAGGAGGAATTCCAAAAGTACACTTGCCTTACTGATCCAGCAGCTCCTTTTTCTTCCTAGCAACAGAATTTAAAAGAATCTCTCTTCACATTTCAAACTGATCCTTGTATGTGTGCTTTGACTTGAATGATCAGGGTTTGTTTTTTCCTCGTGAGGTTTCTAGAGAGCGGATTCTTCTGCATCAGGTACAAAAAGACATTTCCCTCAGAAGATCCCCTCAAATGTTTAGGAAAAATATTTTTAAATTGTCAGTAAAATGTGATGGAGTGCATTTGGGAAACCCTAATCATGTGCAAGTGTTGTTCAAAGCTTTGGGGCTATGCTGGCTTCTGTCAGAGCTCACATGTTGTAAACATGGCTCAGCTTGTGCAGAGGGATGGCGAGAGAGTGCTTGCTCTTTTACATGAGGGAGAAATGGTAGTGGAAGAAATTGCTCTCCATCTGTGCAAAACCCTCAGTGGGTTTTCAGCTGATGTGGAATACAGTATAATGATCTTCTTCCAAAATATTTTGTTTTGCACTAATTTACTAAAGCAACTGTATATTCATTTTTGAAGAAATATATTAAAAAAAAAATAGAGAAAGAAGGCACAATGGACTTGGCTGAATTTCATTTCAGTGTACATAAAAATTCTTCTCAGAATTTCAAATGTAGCTTCTAGAAGACTTTCAAACAAACTGTAAAAACTTGTATTCATGTGAACCTTCCCATTTTATACCTATTTGTCTAATACTTGAGTAACTACTGCTCTGGACTTTCTCAGTAATAGCAATGTTGAGTTGCTGGTTGTTTGCTTTTTATATAGATTTGGTTGCATCTTTTGTTGTGCATGCAATATGTGCATTAATGCCTGCAGTCTCTAGGGGTGTAATGACAGTTCTCTGTAGTTTGTTTCTCGGGCAGTATTACAACAAATACTGTAAACTGAAAGGTTCTGCAAGGAACCATGCAAAATCAGAAAATAACCTTGAGGTTTGAGATGCTGATAAGTTGATGTAGGATATCTACATATACAGCATATGAAAAACCAGGATTATTTTGCGTGCATTTTGGGGGAGAGGTGGGAAGCTTCACTTAGCCTTATAGGCATTATCATTTCAAGCATCCCATGAGATCATCAGGACAGCGATTTGCAAAGAATTTAGGCAGATCAGCTTCTCTGGAAATGGTTCCTACACTTCATTTTTGAGACTTTTTGTTTTTTTTTTTTTTGTTACTCAACTGCTTGAATACTTGAATAAACCATTCTCCAGGACAAAAATCATTTTAATCCTCTTAAACACAGTGGTCTGAACTATTTGACAAAGTTGTACAGGGCTTACACATCAAAATCTTGTTTCAGTGTTCGGATAACCATGTGTTTCCTTTACTTTGACAGAGTAATGTACTTTTTACCTTATTTATCTGTATGAAATTCCAACAATTAATTTGAAAGTGTTTGTTTATATAATGTTTGTATTTTTAGGTCTTTAATACGGTGTTTCTACCTCTCCTTTGTAATTGCATGCATTACTCTTGAAACTAGGTAATAACTCACTGAACTGTTGCGTAATAGCCTTTTTATTATGGCCTGTATAAATGTATATTAAGGTAAAAATAAATACTGACACTAGAAGTGTTTCTATGGTAAAACCAAGTTTCTGTGTTTCTCTAAGCAAAGGTTAAAGGACTTTAAAAAAAAAAAGTCTGTAGGTCTGTGTTTGATCTGGTTAAACCAGTTGTTTAATGTTCTCTGCTTGGGTGAAGAGATGCTCACCTCAGCAGTTGGACATTCCACCAGGGCAAGATGGGGCAACTTGCTCGAGCATGTTATCTCTGGATAGCTCTGGCACAAAGTGTCCCTGGGTTTGTTTTCACTTTAGGGGAACAATTTACCCTGCTTTTTTGGTTTTGGTTTGGTGTTTGTTTTTTCTAAACTTAGATTTGAAATCAAATATGGTAAGTAGGTGCTTGGGTAACAGCTGTGTGTTCTTCAACAAGGTGCTTATTTGTTGCCTTTAGCAAAGAAGAGCTCTTCAGGCTGCCAGAACAGCATATACAGAGCTAATTGACAAAAAACTGCCATTAAGTTACAATTTCTATCCAAACTTGATGAAAAACAGTCTTTGTCCACTTGTAGCTAGCATCTTCTCCCCAGCTGAGATGTGTTGTGGTAGCTGGGATGTGGCTGTTGTATTTCTTAGTTGTACTACCAAAATTTTCCCCTTTTATTTTTAAAAAAAACCCCTTGTGACTGGCACTTAAAAGAGGATGAGGAAGGAGTGAGCAGGGAATGCTAATGATACATTTGAATCTTGGGAACAAAGCAAAAGCCTTAACACAGAAGAGTAGGAGATAAGCTGCTTTCCCAGGAACTCACTGGGTTTTTTTGCTGTTGTTTCTTTTTTTTTTTTCTTCTTCAGGATTCAAGCTCATTCTCCTTCCACTCTTGCCAGCAAGACTCCAGCTGCACAAACAGGAGGAGAAGAAAAGCACTATTCTTGTTTGCTGCTTTCAGGAGGAGGAGAGCCATGTTCATGGCTTGTCTTTCTGCATAAACTCATTCCACAAAGATCCTGAAGCTGTCCTCTGTCTTCAGCTCTCTGCACTGAACAGCAGGTGCTTGTTTCTACCAAATTATTTTTTTTCAGCCTTTTAAAAGATAGAGCTTGAAAGGAGATACTTAATGTGCTGCTTTTCTAGTTCAGCTCTCCAGCATCTACTCAAGAGCTCCATGTTCAGACTTGTTCCACTCTCTCCATAGGGTATAATGTCAACTGAGGAATTGTATTTGGATTCTGACATTTGCTGCTTATTCTAAACAAGTGGAACTCTCATTCCTTCCTCTGATACAGAGAAGGAAATGTACTTACTGTAATTTGCAACTAAGATACTACACATTATTCTGAGGGGCACTTTTCAGGGAACAGAGGTGGTGTTTCTGGGACTCCCTAGGTTCTGCAAGGTTCTTGCTGCTTTCCTGTACAGCAGTGTCAGGGTGTTACCCCTGTAACCTCTGGGTTCAGAGGCAGTAACTGCTCTCATGATCCACGAGTGCCACAGCACTGCTGTGCCCAGCCTGGCTGCACCCAAAAGTGAAGCTTGCTTTTTGTCTGGAGCAAGTAAAGCTGAATATTACTGCTTTGAAAGCTTGTTGAGGCTTTGAAATCCAGATGGGTTGGCTTGTGACCTGCCTCCTTTTTGACTCCTGTTTCCTCTCCTGGTTTTTGTGGTGTGTTTTTTTGTTGTTGTTGGTTGGGTTGGGTTTTGTGTTTGTTTCTTTTTTTAATTTTGATCCTTTGACCTTTTTTTATCTGCTCTGATCTCTACAGGCCACTATTTTTTGACTGTCCAAGGTGCCTTTACGTCTTCAAGTGAATCTCTTATCCTGAGCTTCCCTGTCCAACCTGAGGCATATCCTTGGCTATGGCTTTTTAGTAGCTCCTCCTGTCTGTGGATCAGTGAAGTTTAGCTCCGTAACCCCTCTCTTGAGGTCTTAAAGTCAGCTGGAGCCCACTCTAACTAACTCTTGGCACTTCTTCTTTGGACAAACACCTTTTCAATAGGCTTTTGTATCTGGCAGGCTCCCCCCTCCTCTTGGGCTGAAAGCAAACTAAATGCCAGTGGTGCTGTTGAGTCTTGTTGCAGTCTTTGTGCCAATCATTTTCATTGTTTCTTTGTGTCCCTTTCACATTTTCCATGGCCCCAGCTATGTCTACAATGCAGCCCCACAGACCATGGCTCTGTGCTGCACAGTATCTTGTTCTCCCAAATGTGAGATCAGCCACAGCTTTCAAAACAAGTGATGCCATAAATGAACTGAGCTGCATTTATTCCTGTGGGTTCCTTAAAACCTCTCCCTGTTGTTCATCTTCTGTACCCGCTACTGTGATTGAGTGCTGTTTGGGCTTCTTTATCTGCCCATCTTCTTGTGCTACTGGCTGGATTCTGTGACCTTTAGAAAACTCTTGGAACTTGAGACTGGGCAGGTGTTTAAACAGAAACTGAGGGCCATCAGCCTAGCTAAAAAACTTGGAAGTTCTGTGAGCACGGTGTGTGAGCTAAAGAAACATTTATCGATCAGCTGTGTCATTTGGTGGACTCTTGAAATCAAATACTGCACAGCTTATCTTTGAAACCAAAGTCCTCCTTCCCCAGGCTCTGCTGGATGGCTTTGGGAGCAGGGCAAGTCACACTCTCCAGGCCAAGTGCAGGACAGAGCCTGTCTGACCTTGGTGTTTTGCTATAATTGGCTCCAAGAGGAGTGGGAGAGCAAGGGAGTGAAGGGGAGAGGGAAGTCTTGGGCTCAGCTTCTCATAAAACATCTCTTGCTGCTCTAAGTGTAGCTCTGGGGATAAAGCTCTCCCAGCACCACTCACCTCCTGATGCCTTTGGAGTTCAATTACTTGTCCATAAATAGTTCCCTTCTTTATTATTTCTGAATAAAAATTTTAAAATCCCATCAGTTCCTTGGTGTGAGGAGCACACTGCAGACCATGTGCTTCACCCAGTGCTGGCTGGGGAGTCCCATCTCACTCGGGAATCTCCTACTTCCCTCCAATCCACGTCTCACCCAGGTGCTCCAGGGAGCCTCAGCTGGTATTTTGCAAGACTTCAAAACACCCTCAGCCTTGGTTCCTGTCCATAATTGGCTGAAAGATGTCCTTGACAAGGTCCAGAAGGGACCATGTGCCAGAATGCAGCCACACTGCTGCTCTACTTTCTGTGAATACCAAGAACAGGTTTCTGTGGAAGTGTGGCACAGTACCAGCCTGCTGACCACTGGGAGGTACTGGGAGCTGGGATGTTTCCCTCCTTTGTGTGACTGCTGTGGCATGAAAGCCCTCGGGCTGAAGGAGAATTATCCAGGCTCTGGAGAGTGAAGGTAAATAATCACCTCCCTGCTGCTGCAGACATCCCCTGGTGGGTGCGCTGCCCTGGGAGGATGCAGTGTGACTCTGTTCCTCAGGCATGGCATTGTAATCCTCCAACGAGAGCTCCAAGACTCTTGTGTTCCTTGGACCTCCAGACATCGTGGTGCCTGGACAAAAGCTCCAAAGTGCCCTGCCTGCAAGGATGCTAACAAGATCAAGGAGCCCGTGTTTGCATCAGGTAATGCTCCTGCCAGGAAAGTTCCCACTTCTTGAACACAAACCCAACTTTTTTTCACGTGTCACCAGCCCAGCCTGATTTTTCTTTCCACGTTACCCCCCCTGCATGCAAGTACTGCCTGTTGCTAGTGTTATTCTTTGCCACGGCATCCTGTTTACTGCCGAGATTTGTGCAACAGCTTGTGAAACATTCACGTGTTGGCTGAGCTGCAAGCCTTTAGCAAAAGCAACTGACTTCACCCAAGCCAAACTTTAGTGTTTTTAAGAGGGGAGTCACAATCAAAGAACTGCCTGCAGGGCTAAAGGGCAGCCTCAGTCTCACAGAGCCAGGTTGAGCTGGGAAAGCCTCATGGAACTTTTTTTTGGGGAGCATATGCTCTGTGCTGGCACCATCACTCAGCTACTGGCTCTGGGCTTGCCGAGGTGAGTGGTGGACCCCAGGATTTATTGGACACGTTTCCAGCAGAGGAGCATTACTAATAGCTGGCCTGTGTACGAGCATGTCAGGAACTGCAGAGCATAACAACCTGCGTGTAATTTGCAAATAATCCCTTTGCATCTCTTATAACAAGTCGTGGCAGGGCTATTTTTAACTGGAATAAGCCCAGCCTTGTCTCAGCTCCTTTCTCTGCTTTTTTTTTTCCCCCTTCTTGTTTCCCATGTGAGGGCTCAATTCCACTGCTGTGCCTGATGAGCCTTTTGTCTCCTACAATCCACCACCTGAGTTTTCCATGCCAGCTGACCAGTTTTTCCTCGACAGACTGGTCTCTTCCCATACCCCCCCGAGCAGGAGATGGCTGGAAGGGCTCCATGATCCTCAAAAAAAAAAAAAAAAAATTGGGAAAAATTAAAATAACCAAAAAACCAAAAATGAGGCGCAAAGCTTCCCCACTGCCACTTACCTTTATCACTTGGATAAAGGGACTTTGCCTTCAACCCCCCCCCCCCCGCATTCTCACGCAACGCCCTTCGCTGCATTTCGCAACCCGCCGGGCTCCAGTCCGTGCCAGACCCGGTTCCACTCCCCGGTTCGGCAGAGCTGCCGGGAGAACCCCGGGGCCTTGGCAGAGAGCAGCGCAGGCCGGGGATTAGGGAAGAAGGAACATTCCTGACGGCGGGGATCGAGGTACTGGCGGTGCCCATTCCCGAGGGCTCTGGGCTCCTTCACCCCCATCCTCCGGCCTTTTCCTCTCTTGCCAAACTCTCCCTCAGCTCCCGCGGGCGGATGAAGGACACGGCCCCGCTTCCTGCCTGCCGGCGGAAGGGCTCAGCAGCCCGGCTAACCCACTGACATCCACCGGAACCGGGGAGTTCGGACCCTCCCGGACCCCCCATCCCACCCCGGGGTACGGCCCTGCCCTGTGCCGGCCGCTTCCATTCCGCTCCCGCCCGGGGGGGACCCGGGGCCGCTCCCACTCCACCTCCGGGGGGCGCATAGCCGCCTCGGGAGCGGAAGGCGGAAGCGGCTGAGGCGAGCGGGGACCCCGGGAGGGCGGAGGGAGCCCCGAGTGGGGAGGGGGAATGGGCTACGATGGGGGATATTCGCTTCAGGCTGGGGTTGGTGCTAGGGCGTCCCCGGGGTTCCTGGGAGGCGGCCGCCACTCCCGGCCGCGCCACCCTGCGCTGTCCCCGGTCTTGCTGCGCCGCGCTCGGTGCGGGGATGCGGGGACGGGCGGGGGTACCCCCACCGCCTGCTCCTTCCCTCCGCCACCCTGACTGGTTTTCTCCCCGTGCCCCTTCCCGAACGTCTCTAAATCAGCGAATGCAGTGAATTATTTAAAGTCTCCGAAAAAACGCGGTCGAATCGGGGGCAAGCGTGTTGGTGGCGGCTCGAGGAGTGACCGCTCCCGGCGGGCACAGCCCCGTCCATCCGCAGGAGAGGCCCCGCACTCAGCCCGGTCTCGCTGCTCTCTCCCCGCAGTAACCTCTGAGCAGCCATGGAGAGGATGCAGCAGGTCGTGGGCCGGGCCAGAGCCGCCTTCAACACGGGCCGGTGCCGCTCGCTGGAGTTCAGGATGCAGCAGCTGAAGGCCCTGGAGCGGATGGTGCAGGAGAAGGAGCAGGAGATCCTGGCAGCCATCAAGGCGGATCTGCATAAGGTGGTGATGGTTTGGAGGGGCTGCTCACCAGCCCCAAAGGGAAAGGTGCAAGGCCAAGGGCTGCCGTTGTGGTGCCAGGTGGCTTTTGCTGATGTCCCCCATGGTTCTGGCTCTCACTGTGGCCTGCAAGGTTTTGCTGCCACCATTCTTTAAGAAATAACTTGTCTGACACAGGTCACATCTGCCAGGTTTTGGCTTCTGCCACACACCTGGATTTGCTGTCATTTTTTGGGACAGCATTACAAGTAACTGCCCTGGCACAGCCTTGGTGGCAGCAGAGTTGACCTTGCTTCCCCAGGCTGCTCTGGTGGGTGCAGGAGGTGGGTTCTTCCTTCGCTGTCCCTTCACCAAACTCGCTGTCTTTGCAGTGCGGGCACAACGCGTACAGCCACGAGATCCTGGGGGTGCTGGGGGAGCTGGCCCTGGCCATGGACAAGCTGCCATCCTGGGCAGCCCCACAACCTGTGAAGAAGAACCTCCTGACGATGCGGGACGAGGCTTATATCTACCCTGAGCCCCTGGGAGTGGTGCTGATCATTGGGGCTTGGAACTACCCCTTTGTCCTGGTCATGCAGCCTTTGGTCGGGGCCATTGCTGCAGGTGGGTACCTCCTGGAAACCCCTTTCCTCTGTGGGGCTGTGGGAAGCATGAGAGGTGTGTGAGCACTAAGAGGCCATCGTGGGTTTGTGTTGTAGGCAATGCTGTGGTGGTGAAGCCATCAGAGGTCAGCGAGAACACTGCTCGGCTGGTGGCTGACATCCTCCCCCAGTACCTTGACCCGGTGAGTGTGTCCCCATGCTTGTCTTAAGGAAATAGTAGTAATATCTTCAAAGGGCTCCTGTGGGTTGAAATCAAATCAGTTGCTTAATCTCCAAAGGAGCATGAACAGGAGATATAGGAAGGGTTGGAATGTACTTATGCTACAAAGACATACTGACATATTCTTCCTGTTCTTGTGTAACCCAATGTGCCTACATAATAACCATGCAACTTAACAGCCTTTTTAACATTCCTCAGCCTGTAAAGAGGCATGTACATACTTCTCACTGCAATAGCTGATCCTTTGGATGCTGTGCTGGGGATGCCCTGCGGTACACATGAGTTTCTGGTGGATGCTGGCTGTGCCTGGCTCTTCCTGAGAACTGAGTGCACTTTGCTCAGTGTCAGACTGACTCAATCCCAGCCTCAAACTCTTTTAGTTCACGTGAGACAGTGTGGCACATGACACTGAAACTTCCAATCCAGAGGAACAAGCAGAGCTTGTCTGCTTTCACATTCCTTAATTCTGATCCTAAACGTAGCTCATAAGTGACACTGCCCCACGCAGAGCTGCTGACTTGATTTATGTGCTGTAAATTAAAGTAATTCTAAGGCTTCTTGTTGGCCCCACAGGAGCTGTATCCTGTCGTCACTGGAGGAGTACCTGAGACAACAGCACTGCTGACCCAGAGATTTGATCACATCCTCTATACTGGCAACTCCAGAGTGGGCAAAATTGTGATGGCAGCAGCTGCCAAGCACCTGACCCCCGTAACCCTGGAGCTGGGTGGGAAGAGTCCCTGCTACATCGACAAGGACTGTGATCTGGATGTTGCCTGCAGGTCAGGCTCTTGAAGCCCTTGGTGGGCCATTGTCCCCAGGGCACAAGTGTCACTCAGGCACCATCAGATGAGCAGGGGGGTCTGGAAAGGACCAACTGTGGAGAAACCATCTACCTTTCTCTTGTAGGAGAATAACGTGGGGGAAATACATGAACTGTGGGCAAACCTGCATCGCCCCAGACTATGTCCTCTGTGACCCCTCCATCCAGGGCAAGGTGGTGGAGAACATCAAGGCCACTCTGCTGGTGAGCATGGAGCTGCTTGTGCCATGGGAGTTGTCCCCGTTACAACCCAGGCCTGAGTTTCTGTGGCAGGGGCTGTTGGGAGGAGGTGTTGAGCACTTTGGTTCTGCTTTGGCTTCTGGCAGGAATTCTATGGGGAGGACGTGAAGTCATCTCCAGATTATGAAAGGATCATCAACAAGCATCACTTCAAGAGGATCCTGGGCCTGCTGGAAGGGCAGAAGATCGCTCATGGCGGGGAGACTGATGAGGCCTCCTGCTTCATAGGTGCTTGTGGCAGCTGTTGGGGAGGGGAGGTGGTAACGGGTGCTTTGGGGGCTGTGTGTGTCCGTGGGTTGCTGGGTGTGTGTTACACACGGGCAGTGCCCAGGACAAGGTCCAGTGATGGCTCACGTCTGTCCTGCTCACACCATCTCCTTTCCTCCTGTTTTCCTCAGCACCGACCATCCTGACTGACGTTTCTCCAGAGTCAAAGGTGATGGAGGAGGAAATCTTTGGGCCAGTGCTTCCTATTCTGCCTGTGAGGAGCGTGGATGAAGCCATTGAGTTCATCAACCGTCGGGAGAAGCCTCTGGCCCTCTATGTCTTCTCCAACAACAAGAAGGTGGGTGTGGGCTGTGCCTCCCCTGCAGACCTATCTCTGGGCACTTGGTCCTGAGCGTGAGCAGTGCCAGGCAAGGTCCCAGAGGGCCCATGTTGGTTCCTCTGTGTGTGTGAATTGTAGCGTTTGGCTGATGGGGCCATTGAGTGTCTGCAGAGCTGTTGGAGACTCCAGGTCACCTACTAAGGGGCTCTGCATTTGCATGACTTTGTGAAATGGAAGGATAAAAGGTTGAGTTTCTTTAATGATTGATTTAGTTACTTTTAATATATTGCTAGAGTTACTTTTAATATATTGCTCCCATGTTTCCATCCTTTCCTGTCCTTCCTCAGACCTTTCCCACTTCCTTTGAGTTACCATTGCGTGGAGATTGTCATCTGAGTTGTCAGCCTGAAAAAATGAAGGCCGTGACCAGTTGGCTTCTAGCTCTCTTCCTATTCGTGCTCTAGAACTCATTCTGGTCTCTTCTGGACCTTTGTAATGGTTTTGTTTTTTTTTTTTCTATTGTCAGTTAATCAAAAGAGTCATCTCGGAAACCTCCAGTGGGGGTTTCACTGGAAATGATGTCATCATGCACTTCTTCCTCTCAACTTTACCCTTTGGTGGTGTTGGTAAGTAACTGGAGCTCTTGAAAACTTGGGACTTGATGACCTGGGGATCATCAGTAGTTGGTTTGTGTCCAGGTGGCTGAGCCTGTGGTGTGATCTGCCCTGATTGTGTCCCTCAGGTAACAGTGGGATGGGTGCCTACCATGGCAAGCACAGCTTTGAGACCTTCTCCCACCTCCGTGCCTGTCTGATTAAGGACCTGAAGATGGAGGGTTCAAACAAACTCCGGTACCCACCTGGCAGCCAGAAGAAGGTGGACTGGGCCAAGTTCTTCCTCTTGAAGAAGTTTAACAAGTGTAGAATTGGACTGACCATCCTGGCCCTTCTGGTGGTTGTGGCAGCAGTGGTGGCAAAGGTGAGATCTGGGGCTTTGCCATCTGTGTTGGTGCATGTGCAATTCATCTTCTGCAAGTTCCCTCTCTGCAGCTGCAGCTTTATCTGAGGGCCCGGCCTCTTTCTTCTGTCTAGACACCTAAGATATCTGGCCCACCTGAAATTGCTAAGATCTGCTTCTCACTCTTGCATGTGGTATCTAAAATAGAAATGTCCTTTGGGAGATCTCCTAGACTGCTGAACTATATTGCTCTGCCTTGGTAGGTGACACTTGTGAGAAGCTCCCTCCAGAGGCAGAGTTGGGTATATTTTGTACAAGTCTTTCAGGTGTGATTTCAGTTTCTGGGCTGTCCTCAGAGGTGCTGGGAGCTGCTTCTCAGCCTTAGCCCACCCAGCTGTGCCCTGGGGCCCTGGGGAAGGGAGGCTGTGGGCTAGGACGAGCTCTTCTTCCTTGCCCAGCTGCAGCCCCCATCTGCCCTTAACTCAGGTATTTCCATTTCCTCCCCTCTTTCCAGCTGAGCAGTGCAGAAGGGTGGGAAATCCTTTTCTCTCTCTGGAGGCTGTTGCCTGCTGGTGCTGGCTGGAGGACTCAAGATGCCCCCTGAGGTGGAGGAGTAAGATCTAAAACTCCAAGTGTGATCTCTGGTGGTTCTCCATGGCTTGCAGACCAGGCAGCACTGGCTGCTCCTTGCAGAGCTCTGCCATTCCTCCTTCCCATCCCATCCCATCCCATCCCTGCCTTGGGGCTTTAGTAGGCTTTAGGGAACAGCCACTGAGGGGACAGGAAAAGGCAGGGTGGATAAGGGCTCTGTCTGTTGTTACTGGAGACATGCAGGAGCCCAACAAGCCATGGGCAAGAACCTGGCTGCATATTTGAATCCAAGAGGAGGTGTAAGAGCCAACAAGTGGCTCAGGCCTTGCAGCAGCAGCCAGGGAGGCAGGGCCTGTCTAGGTGAATGCCTTCTGAGTGGTGGGGGGGGAAACTCACGGCATCTTGAAATCATTTGGGTTTTCTCAGAATCACCAGTCTGTGCTGAAGAGAAAAGCCCTCTTGATTGTGCTGGCTGTTCAGAGGCTGGGCTGGCGCAGTGTGTGGTAAGGAGGAGCAGGTTTCAGAGCACTGCTGTGGCTGTCACGGTGAGGTAGGAGCCTTTTTCTTCTCCTGTGTGTGTAGACCTGGTTTGAGATCGGGCAAAGCTTTGTTAGAGAAGTGGATGTGGGGCTTGGAGAAGGTTCCTCCTGGAGCCAGAGAGCGATGCTTTCCCTTGGCAGTGCTCAGAGCTCAGGGGAGGAGGACCCTGGGGAAGTCACCCTGAGTGAAGGGGCTTTGCTTCAGGCTGTTCTGGAAGGGGGAGAGCTGGGTTTGTTTCAGCAAATCCTTCACAGGACATCGGTGTTGTGTTTTGCTTTCACAGATAGTTTACTACTGACCAGAGGAGAAGGCACCCTGTGCAAGTCATACTCTGAGCGCTTACTTTGCGACTGTTTCCTTAAGCTGAGAAGTCTTTTTTTTTTTTTCCTTTGTACTGGGTTATTTCAGTGAGCTGTCGAGCACGGAGCAGCCTTGGAGAGGCACTAACCAAGAGAAGGCTCGGACACCTGTTTACTAACAGCCATGCTGAAACAGAGGGACCAGAGGGTACAAGCTCTCAAAAGGAGGACTGCAGAGCCAGAAATACCAGTCCCTACCTCCACCCAACACCGTGCTGCTTCCAGGGATGTGCACACTGTGCCTTGCACCCAACCACTTGCCTTCCTTCAGTGACAAACTAGCAGAAGCTTCAGCTGTGATTGGGTTGGCAGTGTTTCCCCTGCAGTTTTTGGACAGTCTCTTCTTCTGTTGTGCTCCGAACTACCACCCCTCTTGGTGACAAGTCTGGGACAGGCTGATGGGTGTCACCAGTATGCACAAACCTACTTAGGTTCCCATTTGCTATTTAATCAAGGTGAAATCTTCATGGACCCTAGGAACAGAATCGTCCACAGCTGGTCAGGAGATGCAGGCTCATGCCCCTGTTGGGGCTCTGGGTTTCGTTGTGTGCCTGTAGCAGTTATTTGGCAGTTAGAAAATTACACAGCTGATAGCTCTGCTGGCTGTGTTTGCTGATAAGGGTATCCTGTGGTCATACAAAAAATAAGAAAAATCAATCCAGGCTTGGTTAGAGAAGTGGGAATCACAGCAAGTTATGGAATAGCCCAGGTGGGCCAAGTCCTAGACAGCTACTCGCTCACTCCCCCAGTGGGACAGGGAGGAAAATCAGTAGGGTGAAAATGAGAAAACTTGTCAGCTGAGGTAAAGTTTAACAGGTAAAATGAAACCTGAGTGGGCAGGCAAGCAAACTAAGGAATTCATTCACCACTTGCCCTCCACAGGCAGATGTTCATCCATCCCCAGGAAAGCATCATCACACATGACTTGATAAGCTGGATGCCATAACTTCCAGTGTCCCCTCACTTCATCTTCTTTACCCACCAGCTTTTAGCACTGACCATGTCATGCAGTCAGAAATATCCCTTTGGTAGGTTGGGGTCAGTTCTCCCAGCTGTGTCCCTTCCCACTTCTTGCTACCCCCAGCCCACATTGAGAAACAGAGACCTCAGTTCTGTGCAAGGGACTGTTTGGCAACAACAGAAACATGGAGGTGTTCCTATGTTTTAGTCACAAATCACTGTGGAGAAACTTAGTGACTATGATGAAAAAGAAAACTTTATCCCAGCCCAAACCAGTACAAACCCATTCCTGCTCAGATTCCTCTAAGAGCAAACAATTATCAAAAGAGTGTGAACTCCTTCGTGTTCCAGCTTCTGGGTCTGCTATAATCTTGCACTGGGAGATAATTCTGGGGGCTTGTTCTAGCTTGGGCAGAGGATGCCAGAGAAATTTAAGGTGGAAGGACCTTAGAAATACTGATTTTCAAAAAGATAAATTTCAAAATTATTACTAAATGCAGTTACTCACTATAGAGTAGAAAATAACATTTACTGTGCAATAGGTGGGATTTCTTCATGCCTGGTGAAAATCCACATGCTAAGCCTTTTTAATGATATATTTTGCAAGTCCTAAATAAACACTGAGAACTGAAATAACAAACTGAGCCTGGTAAGTCTCTGCAGCCCCCCGAGGAATCCTGCCCACCGCCTGCCACTCCCAAGGCTTGGCTGAATGTCACAAATGTGTGACCTCTGCTTGTGGGGACAGACCCCCTGAGCTGTACCCTGGGACTGGGGAGGGAGCTGGGCTGCTTCTCCTCTCTTGTGTGCAAATCCACCCCTCCTCACCTCAGGTGCTGCCTGCCTGGGGTTTGTTGAGATTCAGACACTGGCAGGGAACACCTTTTGCTCCTGATGTGGGAATATTCTCCTGGCCTCCGGAGCCCAACGTGGGCAAAGCCACCCGGTGTCTCGCAATCCCACCTGGGCGGCTGAGACACAGCTGAACGGGGGGTGGTCAAGGGCTTGGGTGTTCCCAGCACCTGGATATATCTGAGCCTGGAGCAGCAGCTTTGTCCACTTGTGGGAGGGAGGAGAGATTGCTCTGAGCTGTGTCAGCGAGACGCTGGTTGCAGGAGCTTTGCAGGAGGCTGTGGAGAGAAAAGCTTCTCTGAAGGTAAGGTTCTTTTTTCCTTTTTTTTTGGGGGGGGGGTTTTCTGTTTTTGTCTTTTTGGTTTGGGTTTGGTTTTTTTGTTTGTTTTTTGTTTGTTTGTTTTGTTTTCTTTTTGGTTTTTTTGAGTCATCTGCTTTCTGGGTTAGGACCAGGGCTGTCATGCACTTCTAGTGGTTATAGGAGAACCTTAGTGTCTCGTTTTGTTAGGCAGGGACTTTCAGGGACATCTCTTGTCCCGACCAAAAAGGACCAGACTGCTCCTGGGAAGAAGGACAAAGTCTCTGCATACTTTTCATGTGTTTCTGTGAAGCCATACAGAGCCTTGAGGTTACAAGAAGAAGGGTGCTGGATGGCTGTAGGCACACAGCTCTGCTTCCATCCTGCTGCTGGCCAATGCCACATTCATCTCCCATGGTTCAGGTCCTTGGAGCAGACGGTGGGGTTTGCCAGTGGGCTTCAGGAAAAAAAAAAGAAAGCACCTGCAGGACAGGCTCTGTCACCCATCCCCAGGGAAGCTGGACTGCCATGCGAGTTGTCCCGTGTGCAGGTAGGATGGGCCATGGGAGAATCTTAGCCCTGAGCACTCCACCCAAGGAGAATGTCTCCTTCTTGCTTCATGTGTGAAATCTCTTGGTAGTGGCCTCACACTGAGTATTGCCAGGGCTGAGAGATGGTCCCGTGGTGGGCTGGGCACACCCTTGTGCTGGTGTTCTCAGGTGAGGCCAACCATCTGCTTGATGAGGAGCAGCTCCCAGCACTGCCCAGAGAGATATAAAGGGCTGTGAGGAGTGCCACACCCTTGTGCAGGTGTTCTCAGGTGAGAACAATCATCTGCTTGATAAGGGGCAGCTCCCAGCACTGCCCAGAGGGATAGAAAGGGCTGTGAGGAGTGCCAGCAACTCGGAGCGCGGCGAACAAGCGCAGGCAAACAGGAACGGGGCACTGCAGTTAGCCAGGCAGTTCGTGCAGGCAGGGCAAGCAGGAGGGGCACAGCCACCTCCCAGCTCTCTTAAAGGAATAATGGTCTCCAAAAAAGGAAACCCTGTTGCTTTTAAGATGCAGGGTGTGTCCACACAGTCGGAACCCCTTTAAGAGGGAGAGTAAGAGAAACGTAGCTGTTCAGGCCTCTGGCTGTGTGGAGTGTCTGAGCCTGGTGTTAGCACCAGAGGACAGTGTGAGTGGGGTCTGTATGTGATGCCAGCAGGTGAATGACTTGCTGTGCCTGGTGGCAGAGCTTAAGAAGTAGGTAGAAAGACTAAGAAGTATTAGGGACAGTGAAAGGGAAGTTGGCTGGTGGCGTCACACCCATTCTAACCCAAAAGAAGTCCAGAAGGAGACGGTGAAGCCCTGCCCCTCCTGCCATCAGGCAGTTGGAGCAAACCAGGTGGATGGGAGGGAATGGAAACAGGTCCCTCATCAGAGAGGCAAAAGAATCCCCTCCCAACCCCCACCGTCGTCCCAGGTGCCCTTAGACAACAGATACGAAGCCCTGGACTCAGAGAATCCAGGCAGAGGAGAGACAAGAGGAAGATCTGTCTGGAAGGTCTCCTGTTCACCCCCTTCTGAGGGGAACTGCGGGCCCTATATGTTGACTGGACCCATCCCATAGGGAGCTCTGCTGCCTTCCTGGGGCCCGGGTGAGGGATTTCAGTAGGAGACTCCCCCAGCTAATTGGGCCCTCTGATTATTATCCCCTGTTGGTAGTCCAGGCTGGCAGTGATGACATTAATGGAAGAAGTCCTAAGACAATTAAAAGGGACTTCAAGGCACTGGGTCGTTTAGTTGATGGGTCAGGAGCAGAGGTGGTGTTTGCCCTCAATTCCTGCAGTAGCAGAGATGAATGAGGGGTAGGAAAACCTATCATATCAATAGGTGGCTAAGGGATTGGTGCCAGCGGAATGGGGGTTTTTTGACAAATTTCATCAAACCTTGTCTCTTCAAACCAGATGGGCTTCATCTATCTAGCAAGGGCAAAAGGACTCTAGCCTATAAGTTGGTGGGGCTGATAAGGAGGGCTTTAAACTAGGTTTGAAGGGGGATGTGGTTGAAACCGGGCTCTTCAGAAAGGAGCCCAAGGGTGGACAGCCCAAGTTAAGAGCCAAATGATGAGGGATTGAGTCCATCATCATCAAATTTGCAGATGACACTAAGCTGGGGGGGAGTGTCAATCAGCTGGAAGGCAGGAGGGCTCTGCAGAGGGACCTGGACAGGTTGGAGAGTTGGGATGATTCCAATGGGATGAGTTTCAACACGTCCAAGTGCCGGGTCCTGCACTATGGCCACAACAACCCCATGCAGTGCTACAGACTGGGGACAGAGTGGTTGGAGAGCAGACAGACAGAAAGGGACCTGGGAGTCTGGATTGATAGGAAGCTGAACATGAGCCAGCAGTGTGCCCAGGTGGCCAAGAAGGCCAATGGCATCCTGGCCTGTATCAGGAACAGCGTGGCCAGCAGGTCCAGGGAAGGGATTCTGCCCCTGTACTCAGCACTGGTGAGGCCACACCTCGAGTACTGTGTCCAGTTCTGGGCCCCTCAGTTCAGGAAGGAGACAGAGGTGCTGGAGCAGGTCCAAAGGAGGCAACCAGGCTGGTGAAGGGACTCGAACACAGATCCTATGAGGAAGGGCTGAGGGAGCTGGGGGTGTTCAGCCTGGAGAAGAGGAGGCCCAGGGGAGACCTCATCACTCTACAACTCCCTGAAAGGAGGTTGGAGCCAGGGGGGGGGGTTGGGATCTTTTCCAAGGCAACTCTCAGCAAGACAAGAGGGCAGGGTCTCAAGTTGTGCCAGGGGAGGTTTAGGTTGGAGATGAGAAAGAATTTCTTTCTGGAGAGGGTGATCAGCCATTGGAATGGGCTGCCCAGGGAAGTAGTGGATTCTCCGTGTCTGGAGATATTTAAAAAGAGCCTGGATGTGGCACTCAGTGCCATGGTCTGGTAACTGCGGCAGTAGTGGATTGAGGGTTGGACTTGATGATCTCAGAGATCACTTCCAACCCAGCCAATTCTATGATTCTATGATTCTCTGCTCTCTCCCCGCAGCTCTGAGCAGCCATGGAGAGGATGCAGCAGGTCGTGGGCCGGGCCAGAGCCGCCTTCAACACGGGCCGGTGCCGCTCGCTGGAGTTCAGGATGCAGCAGCTGAAGGCCCTGGAGCGGATGGTGCAGGAGAAGGAGCAGGAGATCCTGGCAGCCATCAAGGCGGATCTGCATAAGGTGGTGATGGTTTGGAGGGGCTGCTCACCAGCCCCAAAGGGAAAGGTGCAAGGCCAAGGGCTGCCGTTGTGGTGCCAGGTGGCTTTTGCTGATGTCCCCTGTGGTCCTGGAGAACTTTTCCCTTCCTGGGCTGCTGCACTGAGGGCAGGAGTTGGGTGCTGTCATCATCCCCTCTCCAAGCTCCCTGTCATTGCAGAGTGGGCCCACCGCGTACATCCAAGAGATCGTGACTGTAATGGTGGATTTGGCCCTGACCAAAAGTGAGCTGCCAGTGTGGATGGCCCCTCGACCTATGCCAAAGGGCCTGGTGGAGATAAGGGACAAGACCTACGTCTGCCCTGAGCCCCTGGGAGTGGTGCTGATCATTGGAACTTGGAACTACCCATTCCTTGTGGTCATACAACCTCTGATTGGAGCCATTGCAGCAGGTGGGTACCTACTGGAAACCCCTTTCCTCTGTGGGAAGCATGAGAGGTGTGTGAGGGCTGTGGGGCCATGGTGAGTTTGTGTTGTAGGCAATGCTGCTGTGGTGAAGCCATCAGAGGTCAGCGAGAACACTGCTCGGCTGGTGGCTGACATCCTCCCCCAGTACCTTGACCCAGTGAGTGTGTCCCCACATTGCTCCCTGAGTTTCTCAGCTCCTTGGCGATGTGCTGGGTTGGGGTGACCCCAACACCGTCACCCCACAGGAGCTGTATCCTGTGGTCACTGGGGGAGTACCTGAGACAACAGCACTGCTGACCCAGAGATTCGATCACATCCTCTATACTGGCAACTCCAGAGTGGGCAAAATTGTGATGGCAGCAGCTGCCAGGCACCTGACACCCGTCACCCTGGAGCTGGGTGGGAAGAGTCCCTGCTACATCGACAAGGACTGTGATCTGGATGTTGCCTGCAGGTCAGGCTCTTGAAGACTTTCTGGACTGTGTGGGGGTTTAAGAAGTGGGACAGGCGCCCTGTGGGACAGCTGGACATCTTGGGGCAATTGTCCCCAGAACACAAGTGTCACTCAGGCACCATTGGCTGAACTGTGGGGTCTGGAAGGGACCAACTGTGGAGAAACCATCTACCTTTCTCTTGTAGGAGAATAACGTGGGGGAAGTACCTGAACTGTGGGCAAACCTGCATCGCCCCAGACTATGTCCTCTGTGACCCTTCCATCCAGGGCAAGGTGGTGGAGAACATCAAGGCCACTCTGCTGGTGAGCATGGAGCTGCTTGTGCCATGGGAGTTGTCCCCGTTACAGCCCAGGCCTGAGTTTCTGTAGCTGGGGCTGTTGGGAGGAGGTGTCGAGTACTTTGGTTCTGCTTTGGCTTCTGGCAGGAATTCTATGGGGAGGATGTGAAGTCATCTCCAGATTATGAAAGGATCATCAACAAGCATCACTTCAAGAGGATCCTGGGCCTGCTGGAAGGGCAGAAGATCGCTCATGGCGGGGAGACTGATGAGGCCTCCTGCTTCATAGGTGCTTGTGGCAGCTGTTGGGGAGGGGAGGTGGTAACGGGTGCTTTGGGGGCTGTGTGTGTCTGTGGGCTGCTGGGTGTGTGTTACACACGGGCAGTGCCCAGGACAAGGTCCAGTGATGGCTCACGTCTGTCCTGCTCACACCATCTCCTTTCCTCCTGTTTTCCTCAGCACCGACCATCCTGACTGACGTTTCTCCAGAGTCAAAGGTGATGGAGGAGGAAATCTTTGGGCCAGTGCTTCCTATTCTGCCTGTGAGGAGCGTGGATGAAGCCATTGAGTTCATCAACCGTCGGGAGAAGCCCCTGGCCCTCTATGTCTTCTCCAACAACAAGAAGGTGGGTGTGGGCTGTGCCTCCCCTGCAGACCTATCTCTGGGCACTTTGGTCCTGAGCGTGAGCAGTGCCAGGCAAGGTCCCAGAGGGTCCATGTTGGTTCCTCTGTGTGTGTGAATTGTAGCGTTTGGCTGATGGGGCCATTGAGTGTCTGCAGAGCTGTTGGAGACTCCAAGTCACCTGCTAAGGGGCTCTGCATTTGCATGACTTTGTGAAATGGAAGGATAAAAGGTTGAATTTCTTTAATGATTGATTTAGTTACTTTTACTAGATTGCTAGGGAGGTAAGCCCCCATGTTTCCATCTTTCCTGTCCTTCCTCAGACCTTTCCCACTTCCTTTGAGTTACCATTGCGTGGAGATTGTTATCTGAGTTGTCAGCCCGAAAAAATGAAGACCATGACCAGTTGGCTCCTAGTTCTCTTCCTAGTTGTGCTCTAGAACTCATTCTGGTCTCTTCTGGACCTTTGTAATGTTTTGTTTGGTTGTTTTCTATTGTCAGTTTATCAAAAGAGTCGTCTCAGAAACCTCCAGTGGGGGGGTTGTTCAAAATGATGTCGTCATGCAATTCCTCCTCCCAACCTTACCCTTTGGTGGTGTTGGTAAGTAACTGGAGCTCTTGAAAACTTGGGACTTGATGACCTGGGGATCATCAGTAGTTGGTTTGTGTCCAGGTGGCTGAGCTTGTGGTGTGATCTGCCCTGGTTGTGTCCCTCAGGTAACAGTGGGATGGGTGCCTACCATGGCAAGCACAGCTTTGAGACCTTCTCCCACCTCCGTGTCTACTTGATTAAGGACCTGAAGATGGAGATTTTGAACAAATTTCGGTACCCGCCCCGCACTCAGAAGAAGGTGAAGTTGGTGCTCTTTGTCCTCTTGAAGTTGTACGACAAAGGCCAAGCAAGAGTGATCCTCCTGGCCCTGCTGGGGATATTGGCAGCAGTGGTGGCCATGCTGCACTTTGGCTCTTGCCTGTCTGCCTGAATTTGTGTTCCCAGCCCTGACCCCTGAGCCCCCCCTGGTCCTCCATCACCCCATTGCCTTGGCCTCTGCTCCCTCCCCGTGGGACTCAGCCTTGTCTCTCCTGATGAGTGTGGGGGGAGCCCCTCTGAAGCAGAGAAGCCCCCAAGGTGAAGGCTTTAGCTTCTGCTGAAACACCAGAATTGATTCAGACCTCAGCAGCCAGTGGTGACAGAAGGAAGGAGGCAACATCCACCCTGCTTTGCAGACGGGAGCTCTTGGGAATGGGTGTGGGAATGGTTTGTCACAAGGGCATCAAAACAAAGGCAGTTGTTACCGAGCCTGTTATCTATTTAATCTCTCTATTTAATCCCTGTAGAGAGCTGACCCATACCAACAATAACCCTGACCCAACACAGGTGTCACTGCTGTGGACAGGCTGGGCTGCTTGTCCTTATCAGCCACCACAGAGTAGAGGGAAAGAGCTGCTAAGAACCTGCAGCATCCCATCCTTGAAAGACTTCACTCTTGAAGTCCTTTCTGCAGGAGAAACCACCTTTAGCCACCTAAGGTGTGCAGAGGCTGCCTGAGGGGACAGCAAAGGCTTTCTGAGCTGTGGCCTTGAGAAGCAGCAGGGACCATCACACCACTGGTACATAGCATTTGGGGCTGCCGGGGGCAAGGACAGGGGAATTGCTGCCACCAGGGTCCTGGGTCTGGGGAAGTGTTTGTGCAGAGTGGCTGAGCAAGATGCCATCTCATCTGTAAGTAAATTTCCATTATTTATTGGTTTATCTACTGGTAGTCGTTCACCTCCTTATAACTTATAACTTGAAGCTGACCTTGAAGCTTTACTGAATAAAACTTTTGTGCTCCTGAATAAAACCACCAGCCCTGGGTTACCACATGGGCTGTAGTTCTTGGGGCTGATTCTTCTCCTACTCCAACCCTGCTTTTAGCCCCTACCCAAAGGAGCCAGCCCGAGCCCAGCTGAGGGTTTATTCTTTATTTGGCTTTTGTGATGGAGCAGCAGGGCAGCCAGGCTGTCCTGGGCTCTTGGTTGGCAGAGCAGGGTGGTACCCTCAGGCTCAGTGGGCATCAGGCAGCCCAGAGCCATGGTTTGGGATGTTGGAACAGGCACAGGGCCCATTCCCAAGCTGTGGCTGAGCAGATGCTGCTGAATGCTTCTGGGGGCCCTTGAGTTCCTGCAGGACAGGCATGTGCTGGGTTCTCTGTGCTTTCTATGTCCACTGGTCCTCAGGAGCTTTTGCCTCCCAAAATGAGGTCCCCACAGTCCCTGGTGTGAGTCAGTGTTTGCTGGTCACCAGTTTTATGACAATGCCAAGTGCCAGCAGTGAGATGGCTGCAACTGCCACCAGCCCCCGGCGGATGATCAGCTGCTTGGTGGTCATGGTGGTGGCTGGAGGGGACAGGGCAAGGGTGGCTTCCTGGAGCTCCAGCTGGTAAGTTGGTCCATTGATCCTGGTGATGCCTGTGAGGATGACTCCGTTCTGCACTTCCACTCCAGCTGCAAGGAGATCGGGGCATGGTCACTGAGGGCTTAAGGGAGGATTGAAGGGCTACTTGAGAGGGTTTTGTCTGAGGTCTGAAAGTGCTTTATGAGCCACCCAGCACATGGATGTCTCCAGCCCAGAGCAGAGCTTTGGTGGGACCCAGTGTCTGCGAGGTGAGAAGTGCCCAGGGTGCCCCATCCCTTCTTGTCATACCCCCCATCACCCTTCCTAACCCAGCCCTGTAAGTACCATTTGCCCAGAAATTAGAAGTGTCACCAGCACTACCCCACATCCCCATTTCCTGGGCTTTTTCCTGCCTTGTGTAAACCCTGGGGGACCCTTCCCAGACCCAACCCCCCCACCACTGGCAGTGCCCAGCTCCTGGCCATACCTACACACCCCCTCGCCACCATGGCAGGGGGGTGATCATAGGGTGGTGGGGCTGGATCCACACCCAAGGGCAGCTCCTTGCAGGCGGGTTCATGGCTGGGGTTCAGCTCCTCTGGTGGTGGCTGGGTCACTCCTGCACGGCGCTGAGCCTGGGGGAGGGAATGTGTCAGGATCAGCTGGTGGCAAAACCTCTTGCCTGATTTGTTTGGCTGGAAATGTCACCGAGAAGCTGAAAGGGGCCCAGAATGCCCAAAGATGCTGGCTGCTGGAAACCCTGGGGGTGTTGAGGCACAGGGTGGTGCTCAGGACTGCAGGGCTGAGGTAGCCTTGGTTGTCCCATCTGCTTTGGGCTTCATGACCCTAGCCAAGGGTGATAGGAGGTATGGAGGGAGCCCTCGAGGCCACCAAGTGCACAAAGGAGCTGAACACAGGGATGTGGCTGTGGTTGTGGGAGCACTGGGTTTTGTGGGGTCACTGGAGGACAGCCTGGGCCCATGGGATCCAACCCTTGATGCTCTCATCCTCAGTGCAATCCTGAGGCACTGAGGACCTTCCTCATGGTGGGGGTGATGCTCTGGGGTTACCTCCTCGGCCGCTGTCCTCCAGTCCATGCGGGAGATGTAGGTGATGAAGCAGGTGCAGAGGAAGGAGACACAGACCAGCATGCTGAGCCACAGACCTGCAGAGGGGACAGTGGTCTCAGCCCAGTGCTACTGTGGGGCCAAACCCAGCATGGGCAGCATTGAGGGACAGGGATTTGGGGGTTTGGTACCTATGACACCGATCTTGGCCACAAAGAGCAGCACAGCTGCCAGGGGCAGACCCACACCGTAGTAGCTCACAGCATTGAGGATGGCACCAAACTTCTGCTTGCCAATGCCTCTGAGCACCCCGCTGCAGGTACCCTGCCAGGGAGAGGGAGAGAAGGGCTGGGCACAGGACCACCCCCTCGGCCAAACCCAGGGTTCTGCCACTGCCTTACGGGGGCTGGTGATGAACCAGTTCCCCACCTCTGCCTGGATATTTCTGTCTCCCTACTCGGTCCTGTGGCTTGGCCCCATTTTGTGCACTTAGTGTTTTTGAAGGGTGATCCCAGGAGCTCTGCTGCAGGGTCCTGGCTTGTGTCCCAGTGCCCACCCTCACCAGCTCCATCCACCTGTGAGGCTGCTGCACAGCACCGAGGTCCCCCAGCAAAAGCAGCAGCATCCCCAGGGACTTACACACATGGCTTCAAACAAGTGGAAGACAACGTAGACTGGCACGACCCAGGCCACCAAATCAACAATCTCCCTGGGGACAGAGAAGAGCTGACAATGGCTTTTGGGAACCAACCTCAGTGCACCCAGGGCTGGGAGCCAGGGCCACTCACTTCTCTTGGGTGAAGATGTAACCCAGCACATCCTTCGAGGCAGCTAAAACAGCCCCCACAACTATGCAAAAAAAACCTGGGAAAAAAAAAAACAAAACAGAAAGCAAAGTGCTGGGTCCATCCTGGCCATGACAAGGACCTTGGGAGCACCGAAGGGGGAGAGCAAGGGACAGGGATGTGTGCTGCAGGCAGGGGACTGGAAGTGTCCCTGTTCCTGCTGGAAGGAGCCTTGTCAAAGGCTTCCTGGTGTCCTGACCTGTGAGGAGCAGGCTGGTGGAGGAGGATCTCTTGGCTGTCTCGACATCGCCGGCGCCCAGCGCGTTCCCCACCTGCACGCTGGCAGCAGTGCCCAGCCCCAGGGGGATCTGCAAGCACAGGGCTGAGGCTCACGGGTGCATCCAGGTAACAGGGCCACCACCGTGAGAGCAGAATGCCCATCAGGCAGGGAGGGGGATGGAGCAGAGGGTTGAATTGGAAATGTCTCCATAGGAGGGAGAGGCAGGTGCAGGGAGAGGTTTAAATGCAGATCAAGATTTGCTGGAGCTGAAATATGGAGAGACTGAGAGAGCTGAGGTGCAGGCTAGAGAAAAGAAGGCTCCAGGGAGACCTTAGGGCACCTTTTGGTATCTGAAAGGGCTACAGGAAAACTGGGAAGGAACTTTTGACACTGAGTGATAGGACAAAGAGGAGCAGTTTTAAGCTGAAAGAGTTTAGATTTCGAGGCGATACGTGAAAGAAATTCTGTACTGTGTTGATGGTGCCATGTTCAAGGCCAGGTTGGATGGGGCTTGAAGCAACCTGGTCTAGTGGGAAGTGTCCCTGGCCTTGGCAGGGGGTATTGGAACTAGATGATCTTTAAGTTCCTTTCCAATCCTAGCCATTCTGTGGTTCCATGATTTTTGCAGATTATCTGTACTGGACTGTCCCTGGGGAGCCCTGGTGAAATGATAACCTGCAGCCCTTACCATGAAAGCAACAACAGACACCTCGTAGATGATGGACTGAGCAGAGAGCTCTACGACGCTCAACAGACCTGGGAGAGAGGAAAGGGTGAGTGTTGGGGGTGGGTTTCCAGGTGTAAGCTGCTCTCAATCCTTGTGACAGGCACAGATGCTGCTCTGGGTCACTCTCTGGGGCCACCACTTTACAGCTGCCCCTCTCTGCTGACCTATCAAGAAGCTCCCAATTTCATAGGTCCACCACTCGATGCACATCATGAGCATGCTGGGGATAGCCAGGGAGGTGAAGCTGTCCCATTCCAGCAGGCACTCACTGGACCAGCCTGTAGAGAAGAGAAATGTCACCTGGTGGAGGACCAGACTGGCCACGTTACATCCTCGAGAGCAGCTGGAGGTGCTGTTCCTCTTTGCAGAGCCACCAGGGGCTCCACAGCTCCATGGATCTCCAGCAGCAGAGTGCAGCTATGAGCTCTGCTGATGCCATCCTGTGGTCCAGAGAGATGAAACCTTCAGCTCATCCCTCCCGGAGCAGGGTGTCTAAGGGCAACCTCATGCTCATGTCCCTACAAAGCCTCAGCAGAAAGTTTCATTTCTCCAGAATTAATGTTTACTGCCCAGCACGGGGCTCTACCAATGCTTGCTTGTGAGGTGCTGCCACCAGAGCAACCCCTGGCATACCAGGCTGAGGTTAATATTTCACTATCAAGACCAACAGGATTCACTTGGAACAAGTGGTGGAAGACTCATGAACTTTCACTTAAAGGAAGAACCAGGGGGAGCTGGAGAGATACCCTTACCTCCCCAAGTCTTCACGTGGAGTTTCTTGCCTATAATATACAGGAACAAGAAAATGGTTTGTGAATACTGAGCAACGGTGTTGGCCCAGGCAGAGCCCCTGCAAAGGGAAGGAAAAAGGACATTGGGATCCAGCTCCTGTCTCCCCGGCCTGGGAATGCTGAAGTGACACGTCCTGCTGTGTCCCCAACGGTGCCGGACTCCTGGCAGTGCTGGTGTCCCCAAAAAGTCCCTTTCCATGGCCATGTGTTGTGTTTACCCCTCTGCAGGACGTGGACCTGACTCACATGATGCCCAAGTGGAGCACGTAGATGAAGATGCAGTTTGCAATCACGTTGACGATGTTGCCAACGATCCCGCTCAGCACCAGAGGCCACATAATCATCTGGAGAGAAGGGGAGATGGGGGCTGAGGCACCTTCACCAAAGCTCCTCTGGAGAGAGGTGTGAAAGGTCCCCACCAGCCCCCTGCTCTGCAGCTTTCCCAGCCACAAAAAGCTCCTTCGGATTATGTTATCTGCTTGGAAAATGAGTGTGTTGGAGGTAAATCCCTGACATGGGGAAGCACAAAGGGAGGTCCATCAGGCAGATGGATATAATTGGCCATAGGATGGGATGATCTCCAGGGTCAGAGCTCCTCCAGGGCACGCGGGCAGTGGTGGAGGCAAATGCTGCCTCTACACCAGGAATGGTGAGCATGAAAAACCCCAAGTGCACGGTCAAGGGGAGCTCTGAGCTGGGGTTGATCCCTCTGTGGGACTCACCTGGTTCTGCAGGTATCTTGTCTCCAGGTTATACAGAAAAACTGCCTGGAAAGGAAACCAGTGGATGAAGTGAGTTGAGAGCTGAGGAGGAGCTCTGCTGCTACAGTGGAAAATAGGAGCAGGACTGCTGTGTGTGGCCAGCACCCAGGGTGCCCACAGGGACTCACTGGCAGAGCAGGGACAAATGCCATCACGTAGTGCTGGGTCAACCTGGGGGACACGAGAGGCAAGGTCAGCAAAAAGCCATGGCCATGATCCCCTCCCTGCAGCCAGGAGGGACAAGGTGGTGTCTGGGCCATGGGGCCACCCCACCTGGAGACCTCGGGGTCTTGGTGGATGAGGAGCAGGAACTGCTCAATGTTGATGAGGATGGCACAGCAGGGGAAGCAGCAGAGCAGGAGGATGAGGATGGCACGCTGCAGGATCACTCCCACACGCAGTAGGTTCTTGCTGCCATAGGTCTGCAAGGCAAGAGGAGGGTGAGCTGTGCTCTGCTGGCAGCTCGCTGGGGATGGGGAGGGACAGGGACACTACAGAGCATGGAACAGCCCTGACCACCTTGGAAAACATCCAGGCAGGATTTGGGATTTCAAGGGGAGCACAGAGTTTTGGGGACAAGCTTGACCAGGTTGCAGGTGCGCCCAGGGCTCTGGGCAGCATCAGCCAGAAAGCCAACCCCCTGTGACACCAGGACAAGTGCCAGCATCTCCTACCCACCTGTGATATCAAGGTGTCACAAGCTGAGGACAAACCATATCCTACAGAGATGGCAGTAACGTTTATAACCTGGAACCAGGAGTTAAAAAACGAAGCTGGAATGAGAGGATTTAAGACTTTAAGGTAGGGAGAGGGGCTCATAGGGAAAAGCTGGAAATCTCCTCCATTCTTATCTGTCTCCATCCCCAGATCCTGTCCCAGGCTCAGTGGGTGGGAGGTTGTGCCCAGTGTTGGGAGAGCCCCTGGCAATGCTTACAGCGATGGCCAACGTGACCGAGGCCAGCTCGACCTTGCCCAGGTGGCCACAGAATATGGAGCTGACGAGATGTATCAGGAAGATCATCAGCTGGATCAGGATCTAAGCATGGGGAAGAGGAGAGCCGAAGGTCAGAGACAATGGTGCTGGGGAGAGAGCCGGAGCATGGAAAGCAGCTGTGAGCATTCATCTGAGTGCAATCAAGCAACTCAATCCCTCAGAGGAAGCTGATCTGAGGGTTTTAAGCCCCTTGCTGGGTGTTTAGCAGCACTCCAGGTCTTTCTTCTCCAGGAGGTCTCCCATCAGCCAGGCTCCAGCTCCCTATGCCATCAGGCTGTGGTTGCGGCCACTCCAACCCCTCAGCTCTCTCCTCCCAGGGTCCTTACCAGCGGCCCTGCCAGCACTAGCAGCTTCTTCGCGTCCTCCAAGAAGTTCTCCGGGATCAGTCTCCGAAGCCCCCGGCGTTTCTTCCCCGTGCTGCCGGATCTCAGATCCTGCTGGCCGGCAGCCACCGCCTCGCCGAAGCCGCTCTCCTCGGGGAGGTTCACCTGCTTCATGCCGCCGCTCTGCCAGGGGGGAGTGGAACAACCCTGTCCCTCTGCACTCTGTTAAAACCCCCTCGGACAGGGTGAGCCACGGTGCAGCCATGCGTGGGGTGAACTTCACCCGGGGCTGGGCCGGGTGACCGGGTGCTCCTCGCTGCCGGCAGCCGGGGAGGCGATGGGAGGAGTGGGCACTGGGGTCAGGGAAGGACAGCGAGGGTCCTGTGCACCAGGGAGAGGAGCCCACACGAGGTCCTACGAGGAGATGAGCCTCCCCGAGTTGCTCCTGTGAGCCCTCATACCTCTCTCCTGCCTGGAGGGTTGTCCTCCTCTTCCAGCGGCGATGGGAGATCCGTGTGCTGTCTTCCGTGAGGCACTGCCAGCAGTAGCAGGGACGCTGCCGGTCTCAGCCCCTCTCATCACAAGACGGTGGTGGCCAAGACAAGCCAGCCCCCTTGGCTCCAGCTCCCACAGTGTCGGATTTCACCGGCACCCCGGGCCAGGCCAAATATAGCGGCTGCCTCGGCTCCTGGAGGGGCAGGAGGAGGGGAACTGAGCCCACCGTGTGGACCCTCTCCTGCACGGATCTGCTGGGATGGGGTAGCCCAGGGGGCAGAGTGAGAAAGTTATCTTCCTCTCCCTGCTCCCCAAAAATGCTGGGAGTCTGAGCAGTTTTCCACATCAGCCTCACATCTGGGCAGAGGCTGCAGAGGTTGGAGTTGATGGGTTTTTCAAGATCCTTCGGGTCACATCTTCTCATCCCCAGCCTACAGGAACCCAGTCCATGGGCCAGCAGAGTCATGGGGGGACATGCACCAGCTGGAGGTGGGACTCACCCTGCAGGGACAGGTAAGAGCCTGGGACTGGTTCTGAGGGCAGGGGTGGTTAGGAAGTGCTGGGGTGCTTGCATTAAGACATAAGACATTCCCCATGGCACCACACCCCCATCTCCCATTCTGCTCAGCAGTGGTGTGGGAGCCATGGAGGAGCACAAACCCTGCCTCTGTACCTGAGGTGAGCAGAACGCTTTGTGACCCCAGTCAAAATGAACCCATGACTGCTCAGGGGCAGGAGGTCGAGGTTATGCCCTGAGGAAGCCCATTATGCTGCACAAACCAGGCACACACCTCCCCTCTAACAGCTCAGTCATGCCAGCGACCAGGGTCATGCTCACACCACATCAACAGCCCAGTGTTTACTCAGAAAACTTTATTGTATCAAAAAAAAAAAATTTTAAAAAATCCCACCTTACAAAAGTGCAAAGAAGAGTTGCTTCAGGCCCCGTGCCTGCCACACAGCAGGGAGAGCAGGGCCAGCAGTGCTCAGAGGAGTCAGGCATCTCCCAACAAAGTCAGCCTTGCTCTGTGCTGCCGCAGCCCCGGGGCTCAGCCCTGCTGGGATGCTGGCACAGGCTAGGGTGGGAGCTGTGGGCAGCCTCTGCCATTAGCAAAGGACATGGACAACTGGAAGAAGCAGGAGAGCAGCACAAGGGGCCTGTGTCCTTCCCAGGCCAGCCCCAGGACACACTCCTGCCTTCCCTAAGTGACATCCCAGTGCAGTACAGGGGAGAGACCAGCTCTCCGGCTCTTTCCTCCCAGGTGCCACCTCCTCACCCCCTTCAAAACCTCTCAATGTGGGATAAAACTTTGTGAGTTAACCAGAAACTGAGCCAAAGTGACTCTTTACAAGGAACCAAGGGGGAATTCCTTCCCTTGCACCATCCTCCTCCTGGGGCATCACCGTGTGCCCTCCTGCTCTGTGCACAGCTCCCCAGTGTCACTGGTTCTAACCATCTCCAGTCAGGAGCCGGACCAGTACCCCCAGCAGCAGGACAGCAAGGGCAGAGGCAGCAGCCAGGACACGGTGGATGATCAGAGCCCGCCATAGCACAGCAGGAGGAGTGGGAACCACAACTGTTTCCTCCTGCCCGATGAGCTGGAGGTCGGGTTGCCTCTCACCTCCCACGATGCTTTCAGGCAGGACCACGGTGTCCACAGTGTCGGTCTCAACAGAGATGTAATCTGCACGACAGAGAGGTGAGTGCTGCAGGGAAGCAGAGCTGCATGAGTCCAGCCTGGTTCTAGTGGCAGTCTTGGATGTGCCACAGCAAGCTGGCAGGTGTTCCCAGGTATGGCAGGCACTGGCCAGCAGTCCAAGCTCTTCCCCGGAGCAGCCAGGGTGGTGCCATGGGTAACAAGAGTGTTTTGTACTCCATTCCTGAGTACAGCAGAAGCACCATTGGCCTGGGACCTGCTCAGACATTGCTGCCATGACTGTGGAGGAACGGAAGGGTTGGGTGGAGAATTTGGGCTCTCCCTCTGTTGTCAGACCTGGTTACATACCCACAGCAGATGTTTTGTTAGCAGCTGTGCCATTGGCGTTCACATCTTCCAGTGTTTTTTTCAGTCCAGCTCGGACCTGAGCCTAAAAACACACAGAAGAGTTGCTCTTCTCAGAACTGGGGTGTCCTGCCCAGCCAAGCAAACCTGAGCCTCCTCCCTCCAAAACAAGCATGGTCCTCATCACCAAATTCTTCCTCCACTACAGGAGAGGGACTGGTGCCTTTTCAATTTTGCCTCTTCCCAGGCATTGTACTGGGACAGGGACTGATAGAACACCTTTTAAACTACTGGAAAGCAGCACAAGTCTCACCTCTTCTGCAGCTTTCTTCCAATCCATGCGCATGACAAAAGCTGAGAAGGAAAGGGCTTGCAAAGAGATGCAAATGATCATCCCCACCCACAGACCTGCAGAGATGATGGAGAGTTACTTCAGGGAGGCTCAGAGGAAAGCTTGCTTTTGCCACCCACTGCCTACATGCCCAAGGACTTCAGTGGGGTCAGGTGCCTCCTGTCTAACCCAGTCTTGATAGAAGAGAAAACAGCTCCTGGGGATCCTATACTGAGAGCAAGCCTGGATTTACTGGGACATCTCAGCTCCCATTTGATGAAGGCTTCTCAGAGCCTGCATCAGCTGAACACTGATCCAGCCCCACCAAAGGAGGAGCAAAGTTACAGCTCTGAGCCTAGGCAAAGGGTTTAGCCCAGCAGAAGCAGTGCTGGTAGAGTGTACAAGATCCAAACCGAGGACACACGTACCTAACACTCCCATCTTGGCTGCAAACATCAGGGAGATGCCAGTGGGCAGCCCGATGCCATAGTAGCCGATGGCGTTGGCGATAGCACCCAACTTCTGCTTCCCTGTGCCCCGCAGCACCCCACCACAGGTTGCCTGAGGAGAGTGAGCAGAGGGGTCAATACACAAGGGACAGGAGTTCTGGAGCATGGCATATGCCCTGTGACCAAGGAAAGCCCCAGCAACGTGCCACAAAGCCAAGAGAGACCAAAGCTGCGCCACAGAATGGAGCAGGGCTCCTCTTGCTCCAGTTGCTGACCCAGGAGCTTCTTCACCAGGACACCTGGACACCTGCCAGCAGAGCCCAGAGTGATTTCCATACTGCCTGGGTCCCTCTGCCAGGAACAGACAGGAGGGAGCAGGCTGAAATTACTGTCTAGCAAGTTATATGAACACTGCTGCTACCCTGGGAGTACCTGACATCTCTGAACATCACTTGTGTTGCTCTGACAAGCCAGGAAAAAGCTGAAGCCTTGCCAGGGAGAAAGAACAGGGTTGTTCTGCAGCAATTGGCAGCTACAAGCACAGGGGATGCTACAGGTAATGCAACTGTTCTGACAGTTTTTCACTTGGCTTCTCTGTACCATTATAACAGATCAGGAGGGAGCTGGAAGCAGCTTTGAGCTCTCCATCACACCCCAACCTGCAGAGGAATCCCTGCACCTGCTGGAATACTCACTGCTGCTGCATCAAACAAGTGGAATGGAGCAAAGATGATCATCACTTTGGACACCAAGACAACGATCTCCCTGTTAGGAAGATGTAAGTACTGGTCAGGGAGAGCAGCACAGCCTGGTCCCAAGGGCACCAGTCCTGACATCTCTCTCAGCCAAAAATGCAAAAGTCTGCAAAGATGCAAGACTGACCCCAGATGCAAAGTCTGACCCCAGCCCAGGGGACCTGAGGGGATGAGTGCAGCTTGGGTACCACCATGGCACTGTCCCAATGTCAGCAGCATCCATGCTGCCCAGTGGGGAGGAACCTCTGGGGAACACATTTGCCAGATGGGAGGTTTATGAACCCTCTCCTCCAACCTGAGCAGCTCCTGGGATATAAATCCCACCCTCTGAGAAGGTAATAATACTCAAAAGCAAGGTGTTTGCCCACTTGTCATTGGTGAAGATGTATCCCACCACGTCTTTTAGGGTTCCCAGTAATGTTGCAACTACCACAGCAAAAACTCCTGAAAGAAAAAGAAATAGTCAGCTTGGTTATCTGAGGGGCAGCATGTTCCACACCCTGATGCCCCTCTGCAGGACCTGGGCTGACCTGTGCACAGCAGGGCAGTAATGCAGGAGGTTTTGGCTTGCACCACATCCCCTGATCCCAAGGCATTGCCCACTCTGACACTTGCAGCCACACTGAAGCCCAGGGGCACCTGAGTAGCAGGAGACAAGGAGGAGGTGAGTGGCAACTGAGACAGCAGCAACTTTTTTCTTCCCTAGAAAGGAATCTGGGGCAAACTGGCATTGCTGCAGAAAAGGGATTTTCCACCTGCAGCCTCCCCAAAATGTTCAGCAGCTGAACACATCACCTGCTTGGTACCAGGCCCTTACCATGTATGCTGCACAGGAGAGCTCATAGATGACAGACTGAGCTCCCAGCTCCACCACACTGAGCAGCCCTGGAAGAGATGAATAACTTCAAGAAGTCAGAATTAAACTCTTCATTTGCTGACAAGGAGGCAGTGAGCACAGGGTGCCCATCTAGCAGATGCAGCATCCTGCAGAACCAGCCCTGCAGGCCAGGAGGATGCTGGTAGGATGTGCTTGGGGACACAGACAAGAGGCAGACACAGCTGGAAAAAAGGATTGGGACTCACCTGCCAAGAAGCTCCCAATCTCAAAGGTCCACCATTCAATGCACATCATGAGCATGCCAGGTATTGCCAGCTGGACAAAGGAGCCCCAGTCCAGGAGACAGTCCCTGGTCCAACCTGCAGGGAAGAGGTGAAGCAAAATAAATTCATGTTCTCCCTCTCCTCCCCCACTGGGGAGCTGCACATTGAGGGCAACAACCACGAGCCACAGCTCACAGAACATCAGCCTGGTGTCCTGAAAAAGTGGGGTCTGTCACCAGGTATTCAATAACCTGATCCACACAGAGTTGAGATATTTATATATTTTTAGTAGGGATGCCTCTAGCCTATGGGTGAGTGTAGAGGCAAGATGAACCAGGTGCCTCGAATTGCCAGTGAGTGGGTGTGAGTCCACCTGTGCCTGATTAGGACAGGCCCCCATTGGGCATGCGCAAGACCAGGGGGCCAATAAAGGTGGGACACACACCCACAGAGCAGAGCTCAGCTCACTCTGGTGCGAGGCATGGGGAGGCCAGCAGCTCGTCGAGCCTCTGGAGCAGGAAAGGCTCCTCCTGCTACACTTCTACCCTGGAAGTGCTGTGTGGTGGCTGGAATCCTGGAAGAGACCAGCAGCTTGTTGAGCTTCAGGAGCAAGAATGGCTCTTCCCGCTACATGTGGGTTTTTTTCTTTTAGGATGCCAATAAGGCATTAATACATGAGATGCTAATGTGGGGAATCCAATTAGCCAGTGTTTTCTACCCAGTGTTCAAGGCTACAACCAAGATAAGTTGTAGGGAGTGCTCCCTTCCATCCCTTTCATCTATCTTTCAGTTTTATGTCTCAAGGACAGGCTGTTGACTACTTGGGACATGTTTTTCTCTGGTCCTTGCAGTTGCAGTGTTAAGTAAGCTCTGTTTTTATTCCATGTGTCTGTTTTCTTTTACGTGATTTTTTTTCTTCCACAAAATTGTATTTATTTCAATTGATAACTGACAAGCCTAATCTTGCTGTACCAAGGCACATTCCTGAGGCAGGGAGATCAGGAAGAATGTGCTTGGGGCTATAGTGGGGACACTGGGTCATGGCTACAGCATCTCCCTGCTGTGAGGGGATGGCCATCCCTTTGTCAGATCAAATTCCCAGGGGTAGGCAGGGGTATTTTGAAGGATTAATAGGAACAATTAATAAGGAACAATACCTCCCCAGGTCTCCACGTGAATCTTCTTCCACCACACATAAAGGAAGAGGAGAATGGCTTGGGTATACTGAGAAGCGGTGTTAGCCCAGGCAGAGCCCCTGGGGGGAAAGAAATTAAAGCAGATCACATATTATATTCTCCTCCACCACCTCCTCAGCTACAGCAGGAGAGACCTGGTGGCCTCCATACAAGCTTTGCTCTGTGTATGGGGCAGATGTCTCCAGCCTTATCTCTCCAGGTTGGTTGGGGGCAGAGGAGGGCAGAAATGGGCACCCCAAGACCCCTGAGCAAAGGCCTGTCCCCACCTCTGCTCACACTTACACCATGCCCAGCTCCAGGGTGTACAGGAAGAAGGCATTCATGGCCACATTGAGGATGTTGGCTGCAATCCCTGTCAACACCTGAGGCAAAATGATCTCCTGGAAGCCAAGGAGAGATTTTGGAGTTTGCTTCCACAGCACTGCACAAGCCCCCATCCTGCGAACTCCAGGGAAACCTCCATCAGTGCCCAGGGAGGAAGCCCAGATGGCAGCTCCTGTTTCAGGTAAAGCTGGGCTGTGTTAGACATGCAGAAGGTGGTAGGGTGCTGCACTCAACAGAATGCAGGGTTGGGAGGCAGCAATGAGGAAACGGAGCAAACCCGGGGTGGTTCCCATGAGCAATCCCTGCCCTGCAGGTCCAAGCTGAGGGCTGTGCATCATGCATTCCTCAGCCCAGCTTCCCCCAGCACAGAGTGAACTTAGATCCCCAGCTTTATTAATGTTGCTGGGATCACCTTGGGTCGATGGCCCAGAACCTGGTTAGTTATACAGTACCTGACTCAGTAAATATCTGGTCTGCAGCTGGTACAGAAACGCCGCCTGCAAAAGTCAGGATTCATTTCCTCAGCACCACCACTCTACGGTTCACCAGCCAGCTCCCATTTAACATTCCCAGGTGGGTCCATCCCTCAGCTTCTCCCAGTGCCTCCTCAGGGTGCCCCAGCCTGGCACACTGCCCAGCACCCTGCTCCTGGGGACTGGAGGAAGCATCTGCCAGCACTGGCTGCACCCCAAGCCAAGATTAATAAAAGGCACCTCCCATTCCCACTGGGAAGAGAGGTCAGGCTCCAAATGAGAGATCTCCTGTGCTCCCTCATTGGCATGTGAGTGCCTGGAAACCTTGGAATCAAACATTTACTGCTCCCTGTCGAAGAGGGGTTTCTCCAGAGGGACACAGTGAGAGCCCAGCAGCTATGAGGGTGTATGAAAAGTCTTTATCCCTGAGCTCAGAGTGAGCTCTGGAGCCCCAGGTTCCAATGTCCAGCACCAGTTACTCAGTGTGCAGAGATATGGCCTGGAGTAGAAGTCTTTACAAAACGAAGGAGTCAATGTTTGCTTGGCCAGCACCTGATGGCCAATACACATCTGGTAGGGTCCAAGATCAAGGGGCACGTTGTAAAACCTTAAACCATGCTGCCCCATGAGCCACCCAGCCCAGCCCCTCCCTGTTTTCCCCAAATGTCTGAGGGTTACAGAGTTCCTAAGAGCTTTAGCAACAACTTACAGGAAGTGCTGGAATGAAGATCATCACATAGACCTGAGTTAACCTGGAAAGAGAGTTGTTTCCCCAGTTAATGATCCAGCAAAGCAAGAGCCAAGCCAAACAGTGCTGCCCTCAAGCTCCAACACCCCACAGCAACCCAGCCAGAGCCCAACACCTGATCCAGAAAGGGCTGGATCTCCTCCCTGACCTGGAGACCTCGGGGTCCTGTCGGATGAGCAGGAGGATGCGCTCAGTGTTGATGAAGAGAGCCCAGCAAGGGAAGCAGCAGAGCAGCAGGATGAGGATCCCCCTCTGCAGGATGGTGCCCACCTGCTTCAGGTTCTTGCTGCCATATGTCTGCAGCAGGAGAGAGGCCCAAGGTGAGCAAAACCAGGAATCAAAGGGGCTGGGCAAATGCTCTGGTGATGAAATGCATCTCCTACACCCTGCAACGGCTGTGCCAGGCTGGTTGGGTACAATGGGATTTCAGGGGATTGCACATCCCTTTGCTTCCCAGGCATGACAGGGAGAGCTGGAGGAAAGGAGAAGGCTCCAGCCAGTGCATCTGCAGCCCCATGTTGGCTGGGAGCTGCCATCTTCCCACCCAGTGTGCACAGATCAGAGGTGAGATCCCATCCCACCAGTGAATCCCACCAGGCACTAGAAAGTGGGAGCTGCTCCTGACCTGGGACATCAGGGTGTCACATGCTGAGGCTAAACCAGCACCAATGGAGATTCCTGTCACGTTGATAACCTGGAGGAGAGACAAAGGACTTGGGTTGCAAGGGAGGGTGACAGGGGACCTGGCCCAAAGCACTGTGTCCCTCCCAGCTGGGTGGAGAGGCAGTTCTGCAATGAGTTTTTGGGAAATCTCCAGCCCCTCTCTGTTTCTCAGAATAACACATTCTTGTTCCCTAAATAGGCTCTTTTCCTCTCTGGTGTGGAAAAGGATCCTCTATCAAAGGGTAAATATCTAAAGGGCCACAAGCAGTGCTGCTCCTAGCCACAGGCTAGCCTGGTGGTTCAGTGAGCTGGTCATGGGCTGCAAATCCTTGCCCAGGTGCTGGCCTTGCTCCAGCACATCACCCACTGCCACATTCCCATCTCCTGTCTGTGCTCAGGCTAAAAGAAAGATCAGTTTGGTGGATGCAATGTTTGTGCTGCACCCCTTATGCACAGAGTCCTCACAAATAACACTCCTACAGAGGTTCTTTTGGTTTTTTCTTCTTTTCATTTTGGTAACAGAATTTTTGTGTTCTAAATCAGAGGGGAATCAGAATAATACATACAGACACAGCCAGAGTCACAGCATCCAGCTCAGCTTTCCCCAGGTGTCCACAGAAGATGGAGCTGACCACGCTGATCAGAAACCCCAGCAGCTGGGCAACAAACTAGAATGGGAGGAGGAGAAGAAGGTGAGATGATTAAGACTTGAGGAAAACCCCCTTCCCCCAGGCAGTTGGACTATGAACAGCCTGAGTGTCACAGCAGCACCTTGCCCCAAGGACATGGTTCTGCTCTCCTCAGAACCCAGCACTGCTGGGACAGAAGACCCAGCTCCAGAGCTCACAGAGGCTCTCAGTGACTTTGCCTTTCAGATCAGGCCTCTGCCTGCCCTGTGGTATTTTGGTCAAGCTGCCAGATGACCTTGCTTAAGTGGGGCTTAACAGCTTCACTAGAAATCCTCTTTTCCAGGAGGAAAGATGTGTAGAGAAGAAATCCCAATGCTTTTCCACACTTCTATGCTCCTGTAGAAAGCTCTCCTCCCAGACCACCATGTCCTCTCCTGCTGGAGAACAGCCAAGTCCAACCTTGTTTGCTCCTTGCCAGAGGCTACAGCAAGGCTGAATGATGCTGTAGCAGAGATTGCACTCCAGACCTCATTTTCCCTTGCCAAGAGGATGGTCCGTCCACAGGTGTCCGAGGCACAGAGTGGTGGCACAGCTAAAACCAGATGGTAGGAGTTAAGAGACATTTATACCCGCTGAGGGGTGGGCATGGCTGGGGACCATGCCCAGGGTCTGCTGATGCTCCTTTCCACCCTGCAGTTGGCAAGCTGAGAGCCCAGTGCTGCTGGAGAACCAGCTCGTACAGGATCCAAGGAAGGACAGAACAAAACCTTCACCTCTCCAGACCTCCAAGCACTGCCTGCAGATGCAGAACTCCTGCCAGGCCTGAGCATGTCTGACCTGCTACTGTGAGTAATCCCAGCAGGAGGGCTCTGTACCTCCCTGACTGTTCCTGCACAGGGTTTGACACGAAGTGATCATTGCCTAATAAGAGCTGTAGGTTTGGTTGGGAGGTTATCCACGTGGAGCAGCAGGCTGTGCTGTGGGCTAAGGGAACCAAGCTGGGGCTAAAATGTTCACCTACAGAAACTGAAACCAATCTGTATTTCCCCCCCACTGCCTGATGGCAGCAGGTCAGTGTTTTGATGTCAGGAAGGGTGTCTATGAGAAGTTCATCAGTTGCTACTTATTGACCAGAAAACAAAAAAGCTCAAACTTCAGCAGCAGTGGAGGCAGAGCAGGGCTGCCCTGCAGGCTTGCTCCCCCTCGCAGCAGCTTTGGAGCTGTTGCTGCTTCCCCAGAGCCATTTCCCAGCCAAAAGCCCTCCCCAGGCTCCCCCACTCTGGTTTTAAAGCCGTGCTGCTAGGCTGGGGCACAGACACCGGGTTGGACAGCACCGGGAATTCCTGTGGCCAAGAATAAGCTCTCGGGATAACAATTACGGGATGAACGGGGGACAGGGACTGCAGGAGGGGAAGAACCGGACCGGCCCCGGGGGAGATGAGACCCCGGGCCGGGATGCGAAGGGGTGGGAAGGGAGCTCTGCTCGAGGGGACTGGGGACACCCTGCCAGGCTCCCGATCCCGATCCCGGGCTGGCGGCCCTTCAGCTCCGCGGCCGTTCCCCCCCCGCCCTGGCTCCGCTACCACGGGAGAGTCCCCGAGCCTCTCCCGTCCCCTCCCTCCCACCCCCGGTTCTCACCACGGGCCCCGCCAGCCGGGCCAGCTCCCAGCTCTCCCGCCGGGCACCTGCGGGCAGGAGGCGCCGGGCACCCCGCAGGCACCGCGCTGCTGCTGCCGCTGCCGCCGCCATGCACCGCCGCTCCCGCAGCCCTCCCGCCCTCCTCATGGGCACGGCCTGGGCCTCCTCCCCGCCCCCGGGGCCGTGGGATGCCGAGTGTGGGCGGTGCGGGCCGGGGCTGAGCGGGAGGATAAGGACGGGTCCCCAAAGAACGAGGAATGGGACCCGCACCGCCGATCCAGGACGCGCAGGCGGGAGGGGGGGGCTGCCTGCAGAGATGGGTGGTCCAGAGCCCACTCGGGGGACTTGAGGGTTGGGAACTGCATGTGCTGGTGAGGGACTTGGGGCTCTGCTGTGTGAGGAGAGGGGGACCCCCCTATCTAGAGCCTGTGTGGGATGGGGACCCCCTGGGGACCCCACACACGTTGACCAGGGGGTGAACAGAGGTCCCCTGGCCCGGATGGTGGCTATGGACTGGGTATCTCCTTGTGGGGTGAGGGTTTAGGGGACCCCCCATGTGCTGGGGTGTCTGTGCCTGTGTTTGCCCAGCACCTGCCAGGAAGGAGCTTTGGTTTGGGTGGGAGCTTGGGCTGTTAGGAGAGTGAAATTTTACCTAAGTGCAGGTGCTTGTAACCAAGTAGTGTAACCAAATCTATTTCTAATGCACGGAAAATTAGAGTGGAAAGTGGGGCTTGGTTTTCCAGCTGTTAAAATGCTGCCTCGGTACCTTCTAACTGTGGTGTCAGCACCCAGCAATGTGAAGTCTTGTTAATGTTTCACTTGACCCTTTGCTCGTTCAGATATAATGTGACATTATGAAAAATTGTGTAGTAGCCATGGTGAGTCTTAGCCACTCTGATTTCGTGGTGAAATTGGGGCATCTTAGAACAAAATAGTGCCTGCTGCTGCTGTGGTTTTGTCTTGGTCGTAGTCAAGGGGAAAAGAGCAAAATTCACCTGAAGTTATTGCTTTGAGAAACACGTTTCAGTGTGGCCAAAGGATTTTATTCCTAGATCACCAATACCGTTTCACAATTAAAGAAAGACCAATGTGGACTTCAGTGTAAAATCTGGGAGCTTTGAAAGAGTTTCTTCTGCCTCCACATCGCTGTGACCCACCTGGCTGGCTTGGGCAACCCTGATGTGCTTTGCAGGGTGCACAGGCTGAGCTCAGGTAAATACTTTGCTCCTCTCCACTGAGGAAAAGAGAGGAACAAACTGCCTTGCAGAAAGGAAATGTGCTGGGCCAGATTTTTCAGACACAGACACTTCAATTTGGGTGCTTACCTTAACATTTCAGGGTCTTGAGGCCTTTCTCACCTTGGGTGCTCAGCACTCTCACCACCCAGTGTGCTCAGCTGCAGACAGGACTGCTCAGCACCACTGAAAAGAGGAATAAATCAAGATTTTCATGCTGAGGTTAAGAGAGGCAGCGTGCAAGCCTCAGCCACATCTCCTGAGGGTAAAAAACGGGCTGAAAAAGTGAAAGTGTCACTCCAGTGTCACTCTCTCTTGCTGCCTGGTAGAAGGTTGGTCCCAATGGCCCAGCTTTGTGCAGGGCTGGGTGAGAGGGGTTGCCCCTTCTCTCCATGATCCTTCCCTCCCCTGTGCCAGCAGAGCAATGGGTGGTTGGGTGCATGTGCTGGAGGCTGTGCTGCCTGCAGGACAGCGCTTTTATGGCAGCTATGAAGAAAGAGAATTATCAGGGAACAATGTGCATCCTGGCTGGTGGTGTGACTGCTGTGGCCAGCCCAGCCTTGTGATGGCTGGAGGGCTCCTGTGGTGCTGTTATCTCACCTGGATAGGAGGGGAAGTGATAAGGCTCAGATGGTGCCTTCATGGTCATCAACAAGCAGAGTTAGTATGAGGCCCTTTGAAGTTTTCTTGTGGCCCTGCTGAGATCAATACCCTGGGCTGGCAAAGAGGAGGGAGAGAATCCAGCAGGAACCTGGTTGAAAAGGAATTTGAAAAGAACAAACCTTGTCTTTTCAGGCTTAGGGGAGAAATGTGACCTCCCATCCCCAGGAGCAGGTGCTGGACTGGTCCCTAGACAACCAAAGGCACATGGAAGGACTGTGATGAAACTTCCCCTTCTGGTGTTTTACTGCTGCTGTTAGAAATCAACCATATTTGCTTTCAGAAGATCCTTTTTCTGGTTTTGTGGTCAGATGCTGATCTCAATTTTTCTGGGGTGCAGTGTGGGAACCCCAGGACCATTTTTGATGACCACAAGTGCCCCGAGGTCTCCTCCATCATCAGCACAACAGCCCTGGTTCTGCTTCAGCCTCTCAGCTCAGCCCATGAGCTGCCAGGGGGGGCTGTGGGTTGCTGCAAACCTGCAGGTAAAGCCCAGCACTGGCACTGGATGCCAGCACATTTCCTCCTTCCCCTTCTGTGACAGGACAAGGACCTTGCCAGCTGCCTGCTGAGGGGTTTATCTGCTGGAACCCACAGATGGGGAGGGTCAAAGGTGCCCATAGCCTTACACCCAGCTGCCCTCATCCATCCTGATGTTAACAGCATTGTAACACAGTTGGAAGAATTTGAAGGGTCAGATTCCTTCAGAGCAGAACATCTTTGAACTCCACCATTTTAGACCTCCAGTGAATTTGGAGAAGGGTTTTGGAAGGCTGTTACCTTAACACAGACCTTTTTAAAGGAGTTCATGTGTGGCTGGCTGGGAACCATCTGCAGCAGACAGATTTCCTGCCCTGTCAGAGCTGGGTCCAGCAGCTGGGACCCTGTGCAGTTCTCAGCAGTGCTGCTGTGAATCCAGAAGTGAGCAGCTGAGGGGAGAAGGATTGCAGCTCTCTTGCATCATCTGCAGAGCAGGATTAGGCCTGTTTTGCTGCCCTGCCTGCCCATGGCCATATTCTGAATCTCAGCCAGCATCCCACTACTAAAATAAACCCCACAAGTGTACCATGTCTGGAACCGTGGTGATTAAGAGCTACCAAATAAGAAAAATGTCAGAATACAATGGATTTATGTCAAAATGTTCACTGTTTCACTGTCCATTTCTTTTGAGAGACCCTGCTGCTGGCTGCTGGCCAGATACCATGGAAAATCCCTTCCTCTCTGTGCAATCAGGAGTTTGGAATACAGCTAAATTAAAAACTAAAGAGGCTTTTTGCACTCACATTCATTTTTATTTAAGTGCCACACCATAGCATCAGATGATCAGAGCCTTCAGCACACAGATTTGGGTCTTGTGAACAGGGAGAAAGAACCAGAATAGGCATCTTCAGACAGCTGCCCTTGTGTGATGAGCTGACTGGAAGAAAACTACTGCATTGTGGGGTGGTAAGTGCATTTTCCAAACATGCTAATGATTATAGACCATACTCTGCTTGTAGGGCTACACAGGGATGGTTTTTTCTGTTTAACTCCACATAACTGTTCCCAAGTCCATCCTGCTGATTAATGTGGCTTCCTCAGACCCAGAAGAACCAGTGTTCCTCAGCTGCCTGTGTCTCCAAGGTATAATTAATGTTCTATAATGTCAAAAAACATGTTTAGTAATGTTTTAAATGCTGCTGGCTGGTGATGCAGCTGCTGCACAAAGTGGATACAGGACCTGCAGTTACATGGCTGCTGACTTGCCTGGGCTGGGGAGTGGGAGGTCTCAGCAGTCTCCAATCATCCTGGTTGTTCTCATTGCCCATAAACCTATTTTTTAGGCATGGAGAGTCATATAAACAGGACTGTTCATACCATTGTTTGTCCCAGCTTGCCAGTGCAGACATACAGGGTTACAGGGAAGGTCGAAACCGATGTTTACAGTGGATGGAATTTATCCAGAAGGCAATTCCCTGCTTAAAATAAAATAAAAAAAACCCCAAACAAAACAATGAGAGATCTAGCAGCTCACTGGCACCCAGGCCAGCAGAGCCCTGGTGCCTCTGCACTGACACCCACCCACCGCTGAGTGCTGCTGCCTGCCCGTGTCCTGACAGTGCTGCGGGTGCTCGGAGCCAACCTGCTCCTCCCTCTGCATCCCGGGAGCTGCCTTCCCAAGGATAGGGACTCACCAGGCTGTTTCTGCTTTTTTGGTTTTGTTTTTCTTGGTTTGGCTTTTTTTTTATGCTGTGCCTTTAGGGTAACGCAGCAGCTGCTGTTTAAAAACCACCCTGGGCGTAGCTTTCATAGGATTGTGGAATTGGTTTTGGTTGGAAAAGACCTTCAGGATCATAAAGTCTAACCCTTAACCCAGCACTGGCAAGTCCACCAACAAACCATGTCCCTCAGCACCATATCTACACGGCTTTTGGATCCCTCCAGGGATGGTGACACCTGGGCCAGTGCCTGACAACCCTTTTGGGGAAGAAATTTGTTCCTAACATCCAACCTAAACCTGCCCTGGCACAACTTGAGGCTGTTTCCTCTTATCCCTTGTGACCTGGGAGAAGAAACCATCCTCCTCTGGCTCCAGCCTCTTTTCAGGGAGTTGCAGAGAGGGAGAAGGTTTCCCCTCAGCCTCCTTTGCTCCAGGCTGAACACCCCCAGGTCCCTCAGCCACTCCACAGCCAGACCTGTGCTCTAGCTGCTTCTTGAGGTCCAGACCATAATAAATGGTTGTGAGGAAAACAAATCCAGGCAAAATATTTAGCAAATACATTAGTGAAAATACAATGGATCTTATTCAGAGGAGGTGTGGCTTAAAACACAGCAGTTATTAGAAATGAGTGGGGGTTAGGGAAACGCAGAGTGGCACTGGCTCTGTCGAGACAAAAAATGCTCATTAAAAGCCCCAGGGTGTTGTTCCAGCTTTTTTATTCTCAGGCTGGTTTTCCAGTGAGCATCCTGACTCCTTGATTCTGCTGCAGAGCCTGAGCGTGGGCAGACTTCCACCCACAACAGGAACCAGGCAAATTTCCACGTGGTTTCACCTCAGCCAAGTCCCACCTCACCCTGTGATGTTGCTCGGTAAGAAGAGCTCTTTCCTCATCCTCATTTGGTTTTCTTTAAGAGGGGAAAATGCTTTTTACTTGTTCTGTATCTCAGAGCACCTTCCTTCTGCCTTTTTGTTCACTAAAAATGGGGCCAGGCAAATTAATTCCAGCCATAAATATTATTTTTACTACAGAATATTTATGCTGCCACATGGGTTGGTCAAGTTGAGGGCTGCAGACTTAAAAAGCAGCTTCCCTGCCCTGAAGAACCCGAATACTTAATTAAAGCAGATAAAGCAAGACAAATAAAAACAAGACAAAACCCTTCTTGCTTTGAACCACCCTTAGGGAGCAGGTCTTGGCAAAAGAAAAGAGAGATTGTGAAGCTGTAATAATAATAATAACGATAATTAATTGTATTTATAAAGCATCCCCTAATGGCTCTGGATGCTATACAACAGTTTTAAATACAACTGAAAGCAGTAAGAAGCCAAGCAGGGAAGTGTTGTAAAAAGAAAGGTTTCTTTTACAGCAGCTAGCAAGATTTAGGGTGCTGGTTTGGGGCTGTTTTAGAAGGAAACCCCAGAAGGTGTCCTGTGATCTGTACCCGTTGCTGCCAGAAGTTCAGGCAGTGCCACACAAGTGTGTGTCCCAGGGCACACGTGGAGATGCTCCAACCCAAAACCTCAAACTTCAGCCCCAAAACTCATCCTCTGGCCTCAGCTTCATGCATTAATTTTTCCCTACCGGTGTGTGAGAGCAGAGGGGGTGTGTTCACGTGTGGAGGTGTTTGCTGGTGAGGGTCAGGCTCTGAGGTGTCCATCCCAAGCAGCTGAGCATCTGGTCTGCTGCTAATTCATCAGCCTTGCAGATTACAGATTCAGATTGCAAAGAACAAATAGATTTTAGAGCCTTGTATGTCCCCTTTTATACTTTATTTCCTTTTGCTATATTGCAGCCACTGGTGTTTTACACTCCTCCATCGATTTGAAGTTTTTTCTGCCCACCCTGGATAAGGGGAAACTCGGATTTCCATCAGGTGCTGAAAACAAACTCTCCAATTCTGCTGGATCTGGGGGGTCCTGCTCTGCTGGACATCGCCCTTCCCTGGGCACCCATGTGAAGGGTGGGGGATTCTGGCAGTGGGAGCCAGGGGGCTGGCAGAGTTTGCGGGGTCTAGGGACCACTTGCCCCCCCAAGAGTGCTCAGGACAGCCCCGCTGAGGCCAGGCCAGCTCTGAAGTCCTTGGAGGGGGGGGAACCGCTCCCCGGTACCAGGAGGGCTCCGGGGTGAAGGGGGCTGAGCACTGGGGGAGGCTGAACCCCTCCACGCTGCGCCTGCAGAGGGTGGGAGAGGGGGCGGTCAGGCTGGTCCGGTCCGGTCCGGTGGGAACGCGGATCGGGCCGTGGGGAGTCAGGCCGGTCCGGTAAGGGCCGTAACGCAGATCGGGCCCGGGGGAGGGAGTCAGACCGGTCCGGTGGGAACCGGAACGCAGGTCGGGACCGGGTGGGGTGGGAGGGGAATGTCATGCCGGTCCGGTGGGAACGTGGATTGGGCTGTGGGGAGTCAGGCCGGTCCGGTGGGAGAGGAAACGCGGATCGGGATGAGGGGTTAGAAGTCAGGCTGGTCCCGTGGGGGCCGGGACATGGACTGGGCCGGGGGCGAGGGCGGGTCAGGCCGGTCCGGTGGGGGCCGGTCCGGCTCGGTCCGGGGGGGTTCGGTCCGGTGGGGCGCGGGGCGGCGCTGCTGGAGGCGGGGGCGGGCGCGTGGCGGCAGCGCCCCCTAGCGGGGCGGGGCTGTTGGGGGCCGGCGCGGGGCTGCGGCGGCTGCGGAGCGGGGCGCGGGGCGGTGCGGGATGGCGGGCGCCCTGACGGAGGTGCTGGGCGAGGTGCTGGTGGCGGCGGACGGGGAAGAGGTGGCCGTATCGGCGTTGGCCGCCCGCGGGGTCTCGTTGGTGGGGCTTTACTTCGGCTGCAGCCTCGGCGGTTCCTGCGCTCAGCTCGGCGCCAGCCTGGCCGCTTTCTACGGGCGCTTCAGGGGGGAGGCGGCGGCGGCCGGCGGGCAGCGCCTGGAGATCGTCTTCGTCTCGGCCGAGCAGGAGCAGCAGCAGTGGCAGGAGGCCGTGCGGGCCATGCCCTGGCTGGCGCTGCCCTTCTCCGACAAACACCGCAAGGTGAGACCGCGGGGCCGGGGGTGGAGGGCGCTCCCCGGGCTTTGTCTGGGGGGCGACGGAGCTTGGCCGGCCCCCCCCTCCGTCTCACTACACCGCCGGGGCGGGTCCCGTGTGTCGGTGGGTGTGGGGTGGGTGCCTTCCAGAAACTTCCCGGGGGGTAGATGAGGTTAGGGGGGGCTGAGGGGTGAGGTTCGGTTGCCGTCCCGCGGGGCGAAGCCGCCTCGCCCGGCTCCCCCTGTGCCCCCGGTTCCCGCTGCCCTTCTCTCGGGGGTGGGGGGCAAGGGGAGGAAGCCCGGTCTGAGGGTCCCGGTTTCAGCTCGATGGGCCCCTCAGAGGAGTAGGGCCGGGGTGTGAAGAGAGCTCCGGGGTGAGCCCCAGGAGCCCGAGGAAGCAGGGCTTGGTGCGGGCTGTGGACGAGGGTTGTGGTGCGGGTTTGGGTACAGAAAAGGGCCACGGCATCCGGCAGCCATGGGAGGGCATGTGGTGGTTGGAGCCCGGCTCGTCTGGGAAGCTGCTGGCAAAGCAGCCGGGCGAGTCCGTGCGATGGTGCCGGGGATTCGTCTCCGTTCAGCAGCTGCTGCGTTCGATACTCTCTGCAAGTTACAGCCCCTCATCCGAAGAGTTTAATTGGAAAGACAGATACCAGACAAAAAGCACTCTGTAAGACCCAGACAGGGGAGGCTGTGAGGAATAGGAAGGCAAAGGCTGGGCTTCCAGATCCCAGCGAGCTCCCAACCTTGCTACTTTAAGAGAGGAAAAAAAAAAAAAGAAAAGCCTTTTACTAGTCTAATCTCTGAAAGCTACTGAGTAAGATTAAAAAGATGGTGCCCCACTGTGCCATTTCTAAACATCTTTCCAGCCCGTGGTTACAGCCACCAGTCTGAGAGCAGAGAGCAGGCGTTGGCTCCCAGCGAGGCTCATCCCCTGCTCCAGAGGGGATTGGGGTAACACCGGTACCTGGGGGCAGCTGAATCCCTTCAGGAACTCCCTGTGTCTGGGCTCTGTGAGGTTTTGTAGCATTGAGGGGGCTGACCTTGTCCTGAGTGGGTCTCTGAACCCTCCTGTGCTGACACTTCCCTCTCTTCATTAGGCAAAGGAGTTGTTTAAGCAAAAAGGGGTGTAGCTGTTTGAAACCAGATTGGCTTTTTTTTCCTTGTTTGCTGCAGGCTTTTGTCAGTAAGCCCCCAGTTCTGCCAGAGCTCTCGTGTTTAATACCATGCACCTCGATGCTGTTCACATCTTTGAAGTCCCCACCCATCTAACAGGGAACTTGCATGAGGGGTCCCAGGTCTGGGGGCTGAGATGAGTTTCATTAACAAAGGGAGTTGCAACAGAATAGTCATTCTTCAAAGAAACTGCAGTGTGTTTCCAGTGTCTTTAAAACCAAACCCTCTCTCTACAGGGATGTGAAAAGACTGGTTCCAGTTAGAACCTGGCCATTCCCTTACAGAACATTTCAGATTATTTAGGTGGTAGGAGTTTTGCTTGCTGTATTTGCTTTAAAAATTCTATGCTGTGACAAAGTTCTAATCTATGTGTTAAAGGGTTGGGAAATCATAGAAGTAGAAGGTGGCATTAATTTTACATGCTGGCCAATGCTCCCATCTTACTAGATTGCAAGAAAAACATGAACTAAAAGATTATGGGGTCTTAAACTCTTACTCCAAGAAGCCCTGAGTTAAGTTCAGGATTATTTTTGTGTGCAGTGTAAAGTAATTGAAGCTCATGCTGTATATTTTCAAAACTAAGCAGACGTGATGTGGCTTTGGAGGAAGCTTAATCTATGGATAACAGAGAACCTATTTGTAAGTTACAAGGGCAATTATGTCAGGATATCAGATTTCTAAACAGGAGATTTATAACGTGTAGTTCAAGCAGTTAGAAGTTTCCTTGTATAATAGGCTGATTTTTAAATAGTCAGGGTAATGACCTGACTCTCTAGAAAAGCACAAACTCTGTTTTTCAAAACTGTGCCAGCAAGAGCTGGGGATGTTTAGCATATGTTCAGTACCTCGCGGGCTTAATTTGTTTAAAAACTTAAGCATTAGAAAAATGTAGGCAATCCTTTTGAGTTATGGTTCCTTTGCACTAAAGGCTACTCCTAAACCCGATGTGAGACAAGCCCTGGAGAATGATTTAGATTTATGGGAAGAAAGGGACCTTACAGATACGACACAGAGATAACAGAGAGAGAGAGGGAGGTGGGAACATTGGGCAAGGAGATCTTTCCCAGGCTTAGCCCTTAGGAGTTGCAGACCCTTGTTCCAAGGAGGTTGCAGGGTTTGGCTGGGTGTAGCTCTGCCAGCAGAGTCTTTTGTTAGTAACTACAGGGCTCAAAGATCTCCAGACATCCCTTCCATACAACATCTCCCACTCTGGGTTGGTTGCTGTATCTACTGAGGCTGGGAAAGGTTTGGGGAGAGATGGTTTCCTATCCCATGTTCACTGTAGCATCACTTCTGTTGCTCAGATTTACTGAATAATACTGCTGCTACAGTCCTGGATTCCTGTAGGAACATTGATCAGCGTGCACATTGGGTTTTTTCTGATATAGTCTGCATTTTTTTTTACCTTTCTCCCTCTCCCAAGCCCTGGCTACTGTACATTGATGGGTCTTAAAAGCCAGGCTTTCTTCTGGGCTTGCAGAAAAATTCCCACAGTCGTAAAAGTAAAACAACATCTTCCTCCCATGGTTACTGGTGAAAGTAATATGGGTTGTCAAAGAAAACAGCCACTCTTCTCTGAATGCCTCAGTAACTCAATAATGCCAGGGTGCAGTTACCAAGGACATCTCAGCCTGTGCGTCTGCATTAACCAGCTGAATTTGGATAACTTCAGCAGACAGCAATTTCTGTCTCCAAACCAGTAAGAAAAGAAAGCATACAAGTCAGCAAACATCTGGACATGGGGAAAGCCTTTGATTAATGAGGAGGATGGCATTATGCCTCTGTCTGAGCCACAGCCAGACGTATTACTGGGATTTTTTTTTTTTTTTCCCCAAGAACAAAACCATAACGTGCCAAATGAGATTGGAGGCCTTTAACTCGTGGTACACATCCCTCAGTGAAGCTGCTCAGCCCCAGGTTCAGCACTGCTGTTGATGATTGATCTGTCTTCCAATAATGCCTGGTGCTGCTGAGCAGAACACGGGGGAGAGATGTTGCTCTGTGTCTTTGTTGCGTTTGGGGTTTTGGTTTAACATCACCCTGTTTTTATCTGTTTGCCCAAACAGCTCAAGTTCTGGAGGGCTGATTTAATAACAGCTTTAATTCCTGATTGCTTCTGAGAACCTCAGTAATGTAAACAGCTCCCATCTGTCTACGTGCCCTCATGGCCACTGCAATGGGGCAGCATCCTTCCTGCTCTCAGGAGGACTCCAGGTTTTTCCTGGGAAGCTCCAGACCATCTCTGCTGCAGAACCCACCTGTCCTTGGGGTGAATTCAGGTGCTCTTTGAGGCCTTTTGGAAGGCAGCAGGAGCACCCTGTCCTGCTGAGCTGTGCTCCATGTGTTGCTGTAGGACAATTCTGCTTAAAAAGAAAACCAAACACACACATTCTCTGAGTGGGTCATCTCACATGGGTCCACGTAGCAGTGGGAGAAAGGAGAGTCAGGATACTGTAAGAGACAAGGCTGCAAGTGTGTCTGTGGTGGGAGAGGAGTCCATCTTTTCCTGTTGTTTATTTGCCTTTGTTTTTATTGTTACTGCCTTGGCCCAGTCATCTTCCTCATTCTTTTTAATCTTGACTTTTCTATTTATGCTTACTCAGTGCATCCAAGGGGTGCAGGGGCTGTGTTTTGCCTCTTGTTTTGTGTTTGCTTTCCACTGTGTTTATGCATCTGCTTGAGTGTTGCCCAAATTCTTCTTTGGAAGGCAAACCCCATTTCCTCTGGAGCTGAAATGTTTCTGCTCTGGTTTTTAAATAAATGTGAACCATGTTGATCATGTTTCTGTGATTATTCAGTCAAGTATCTGAAAACAGTTGGAGGATCTTTCTTTGCTCATGCTGGTAAATAAGATTTGGGTGGGACAGGGTGGTCTTCCTCAGCATTGTAAATAAAATGGTGCTCTTAAAGTTGGTGGGTAAAATGTGAGCATCCTCTGGCTTGTTTGCTGATGTCTTTGAAGTTTTTCACAACAAATCCCCACTCGTTCTTTTCTTTTTTAAACTGTGTTCTCTGTGTTGTCCTCTCCCCCTGCTTCTCAAGATAAATTCATTTTCTTTCCCTCTACTTGAAAAGATTCTCTCCTGTTGGAACCCTTCTGACAAGACACCAAATACTCATTTTGCAGGCAGAGTTTGTGCAGGAAAGGGTGGGGAGGAGGTAGAAATGTCATTAAATTTAAACTATGCATTTGGTTTTTGGGGGGAAACCCTCAAGCCATGATTACAGTTTTAAGATACGCCCTGATTTTCCGGGGCTTATAAGTTTTCTGTTTGAAAATCACCAATCTGCTGAGATCTGGGAGGCAAGTGGTCGGCCCCAGATGTGGGATTTGTCTAACAGAAAATTTTGTAAATCACTTGAAGCAGCTTTAGAGTTTCATCATATAAAAATATCTAGATAAAACTTTCAGCTGTATCCCTGACTTTGTATTTCTGGGGTGGGAATGTATATGAGATCTTTGGCTCACGGAGATGTAGATTTAAAAAATATGGTCTTTTCATGACATAAGGCTATTGAGTAAGAAGCGAGGCTTTAGCAGCACCAACTGATTCTTTGTTTGCTTTGAAACTCCCTGGTTCTGAAACGTAAGAATGGGGAGATGTATGAGAGGAGCAGAGAGGAGCCTGTGTGCTGTTTTTCATTGTGGCATCTTAATCCAGATGTTGAAATGAAAACGTTCCTTTAAAAATGCAGGGTTGACAATTTCATTTGTTATTCCCAGGTTGCAGACTTTGCTTTTTAAAGTACACACAGTTTCCCCCCAAAATGTGTAGTTTTTAGAGCTGAGCGTGTAACAGCTTTAAGGGAGAAATACAAAATAAGGGAATGCTTTTCTGTGCCATTTTGGAGAAGGACAACAGTGAACATCAGTTATGACTGAGGAATAAGCTCTTTGGTTTTTCCACATTGTGTGGATGGCATCAAAGCCAAAACATTCTCTGATTTTTGTTGCTGGTGATGGCACTTTAAAAATTTATTTCCAAGTGTATTTTACACAGCTTTGCAGTGACACACAATTACCAGTTGTCTCTCATGCCAGGACCCTAATCCTTCAGTGAAATCCCTGAAGGCATTCACTGATACCAGTAGGCTGCAAATCTGGGGGCTGTGTTTAAAATCCAAGCCCTGCAATAGTTGCAAAAACACCACTGGTGTCCTTGGAGGTTGATTTCCCTCTGTATCCAAACTGTGTCCTGCCCAAACACCTTCCCTGGGGGAGAATTAGTATTTTAAATGGCTTGCTGATGTGTGTCATCTGCTGGGTTGGTAATTGCCTGTGTTTGAGGGCCAGCTCTGAAAGTCCTTTCCATCATCAGATATTCCTGGCTGCATGGTGGGGAGATGCAGTGGGAGCTTTGGCTGCTTGGATTTGGGCTCTGCAGGTTCAGTCCTGAAGACTGCCATCAGCTTTGTCTTGCATTTGGATGGTGGTTGCTTCAAGAGAACCTTTTAGCTTGAAGTGCAGTCAGTCATCACCTTGTTTAATTTTGGAAATAATAATTTTGCACATACATTTTTACCTACAGGTACTTTTTATTGATAGTACTGGGAAAGTTGGTGTGAAATTAATTGTGAGTTCATCATTAAGAGGTACAGGTTTTGAGAGAGTCAGTTTTGAAGTCAGAGGATTTCTTTTATCCTTTCTCATGGACATCATTTTAATGGTTCAAAGTGGGGTAGGGCAGGGTTAGCTCATGTGGCTGGGGTAGAGTTTCACTGAATTGCATCTGGGTAGAGCTCTCTGTTTTGCATTCCTGTTTTTTTCAGCAATGCTCCCAGCATGGAAGTTGGGATATGGTTTTAATCTAAATCAAGTCAGAAGATATTTTATTTCTTGGTGACCAGGGGATTCTTGCCCCAGCCCCACACACCCTCTTCCCTGACAAGGCAGATTCAGTGTAGGGATTGTCTGCTCCTTGGTGCTAGAATTTTGATGAAATGTAGGGGTAAAAGAAGACTGAAAGGACTACTGGGGGCTGTAGAACTGCAAGCTGAACTCTGAATTCAAATAAACGAGTTTGAGCAGTGTTTGCCTGAGCATTTGCTTGGTTAGAAGCTCCTTGGTGTGTGCGGATTGACGCCTTCACCTCCTCCTCCCCCTCCACGTTTTTTATCAGGGAAACAAGTTCCAAGCAAAATATTCCAAAGTGATATTTAATTACTCTTTAAAATGCAACTATTTGTCTTATCAGCCATGTGGATTTCTGCTTGCTGCTTTGATTTGACAGTTAGTACTTTGTCATTTTTAAAAAGCTTAAACACTCCAGGAATCTGTGATTTTTATGCTTTTGAAAGTGGAGATGTTGAATTAACTGCAGCTTTGAACTATTCATGGATAATTTCAGGCCCCCTGCTTTCAGCAAGTAACAAGCTGACTCCTGAGCTTTCAGGCTGGGTTGAATACTGAATAATCAGGACTTTGTAGCTGTGTGTACTCTCTAAACTGGTTCCATAGCGTGTCACATCCTAACATATGATAGATCTGAAACTTTTGAGACAGAACACTTAGTCCTCATGCCATGTCTAGATAATGATTAGGAAAGAGGAGAGTAAAACCAGCATGGGAAGAGTGCTTGCATTCATTATAACGTTAATTCCAGGGGCTTGTTCAGCTCTGAGGCTTTTCCTCAGTGCTGCCTCGATGTACCTCTGCAGGGCAGCTGCCTCTGCCATGGCTGGTTTTTCTCTGCTGATTCGCTGCAGGCAAAAAATACAATTAGAATTAAATCTGTAGGTTGTAAGGTAAAGGGCAAGAAAGCAACTAGACATTAAATTGTCTGGTGGGAAAGTGAATTACACAAGTTTTCTGGGTGACAGTGTGTCTTGTGTGATAGCTGACGGTGTTTCCATTATCTGGGTTTTCCAAAGCCAACGTAGTGTGTTACTGCTTTGGCTCAGAGCAGACACAATTAATGGAAGAGCAGAACTAAAGAGATGCAGGGGTGGTTTCTGCCTGCTCTCACGCCTGTCTTTCAACACTCTGAACAATTGCAACCAACAATTAATATGTAAAGAATTTGTGGTCTTTATTTAGTGCGAACGAGTGACTGCTTTGGTTGTGTCAGGGCGTTTGCTGAGCTTTTGCAATCTGATCAACCCCCTGCTTGGAGCCCAGAGAGTCCCTCTGGCCTCCAGAAAAACTGATGGGAAGCCCCCAGGGGAGCACAGGGGTCCTGGATCCCTGCCCAAGCAGAGAGGTGAGTGCTGGGCACGGAGCCTAAATCCTGGGAAGAGTCTGTTCCATAAAGGATGCGCCTCAGATGCCACTGCAAAATGTTTTGATGGAGAAAGGCTGCAAAGATCCCTGTTTGAAAGGAGTTTGGTAAGAGTTACCAGGGTTTATGTTTCATGTCTGAGGCATAAAAGCTTGCTGGTGGCATCCCCAGAGGTGAGTGGGAGCTGGGTATGGCTGGCACCAAGGGGTGGCAGCTGGGATAGGGGGTCACATCCCACCAGGAGGGATCTGTGCCAGGATGGGCTTTGACAGCTGAGGAGGGAACCTTGTTTTATGTTTGAGTGCAAGGACTGAAGGTTTTTCTTAAGTAACATTGCAGAAGAGAGCAGGAAGGCAACCCAAATGAATTGCAACCGGGTGAGTGAGCCAGAGACAGAGACATTCTAATTCTCCCTCATTCCCAAGAGATTCCCATTGGAGAGATGAAGTCATAGCCCTTACTTCATTAGTGTTAACTCAGGATGCTGCCTTGAGTGGTGCTGCTTGAAGGGAACACTGCACCAGTTCTCTCCCTGTGCCCCAGCATTCTCTGCCCTCGCCGTGGTGCTGGCAGAGGCTCCCTGGCTGTGCTGATTCAGCTCAGTGTTTTCTTCTCCACCACTTCATGCCAGCTCCCAGTTGGCTTCTGCACATCCTGCTGGGCAGAAGGCAGCCTCCGAGGGTTGGGCAGGCAGGCAAGTGCAGCCTTGTCCTCTCCAGAACCTCTCCATCAACACCCTAGCCCGTTCCCTAGCGTGGGGGGTGTTAATGGTACCCAGCAGCACTGACCCCGCATCCAGAGCCAAGAGGTGGGGATGGGATCTCCCCCTCTCCTCCTTCCCTTCTGGAAAAAGTGTGAAATTTATTGTAATATGTGCTGACGATCTTCTGGAGATTCTGAGCTGCTAAATCCTCTAAACCTGAGCCTGCAACTTCATTGACAGGGCCTCTCACTTTACTCTACTCCAACCTTACGGTTTCACTGCTCCAATATTTTTCCATACATGGAAGCATTCCTGCCCCAGCCTGGGCTAATCCTGACATGCCACTGCATCTGGATGTTAGCTCATTTCTTGCAGCTGACACTGTGCAAAGGCAGATGTCTGAGCTTACTTTTGTTTAAATACATTCAATTCAACCAGCAAAAGTCTCACACCGTAGGTAAGCAGGGAAGAAAAAAAAAAAAAGTTTTTCCATTTTCCATTTAATTGACTTCCCAGGGCTGTTAGGTGGAGGATTTGGTGCCCAGTAATGCCATGCATAGGAAATGTATAGTATTTAAATCACAGAGGGGTAAAAACCCCACAATTTGGTGACTTGGGGCACAAGCTGAGCTTGGTTGATGGAGCAGAGCCTGTTCCATCCCTTGCAGCTGAGCCTCACGCCTTGATCAGACAGGAGAAAGAGATGCTGGTGAGCTGCTGTTTGAGCTGAGGACCTGTTTGTAATGCCTCCCACACCGGGGCAGGCTGTAAGTTTTAATTAAATGTCTGTAAGGTGCTCTGCCATCCTCTGCTGAAAGGCCCTGTGTGAGGGCAATGCCTTTGAATAAAAGCTGAGACCATTCCCACCCGTCGGGAAAGAGTTGGAGCTGAAACAGTGAGACCCAAGCAGCTGAATCTGAACAGATGTCACTTTCTCCCCTACTTTGATAGTTCAAAAGGCTTTTTCTGCCTCTCTCAAAAAAAAAGGAGGAACAGGGTGATTTTACTGGTGTTGCCAGGGACCTCAGCTCCCTCCCCTCCTGCTTGCTGCTGGTTAAAAGCTCACACACTGTGCTGGAGGGGTTTAGTTGTGGGCTGTGCTGCTTTATTTGCAGTTTAGCATCCACTTGCCTGGATGCTGATGGGGGTCCTGGGTTGCCATCCCTTCCTTTGGCTGCTGCTGTTGTGTGCAGGAGTAAGAGGACTTGAACTGAGCTGGGAGGAAGACAGCCAAGGGTAAAAAGGGGGTTTCAAATGAACCAAGCTGTGTGATGGGGTGGGAAGGAGAAGACAATTTCCAGGTTGCTGTTGGAGCTGTGAAGCAGATGAAAGTCTTTGCTTGGCTGTTGCAGCCCCAGCTGCCTCTCCTTGCCTTGCACATGTGCTTGGGTCTGACAGGATTCCCTCATCAGACAGGTTCATCGGGGGGTTTAGAAATGTTCTTTTTTTTTTTTTTTTCTTTCTCTCTCCCATGTTTTTCTGACTGTTGGGACACTCTTGAGAAGGAATCAAAAGGTACCAGGCTACAAATCCTGCCATGCAGGTCCAGCCTGGGTGTTTAGCTTGCAGGAATGCTCTTTTATCAGCTGATAGCTGCTGGGAGCTGGGTTGATTTCCTTCTGAGAGACTGATGACTCTGCAGGGTTATTTTATTTTTTTTTAGGTGCCTCCCTTTTTAATTCTGCTTTGTGGCTGGAGGACAGAGATCACATCACTGTTACATCACAGGCTGCTTCTAACGAGCTCTCCCCTGTAATCTTGGCACTTGGGAGCTTTGTAAATGGCTTTGTGCATTAGAGGAGTCCTTCTGTCTTCATCCAGGGGAAACTGAGGCAAGAGGGGGCTGGGATGTGTGACCAGAGTGGGATTTCCCAGTCCTTGGGAGCATCCCCATCTCACCAGGCCCACACACCACGAGAACTTGAGTTGTGCTCTGCTTCCCCCCTGCCCCCTGCTGCTGCCTCCCTTGTGCTCTGTGCTCCAAATCAGATTGGTTCCAGGGTTAGAAAAGACCCATTTTTGTGTCCTAAGCACTGGATTTCACAGATGCAGAGAGAGAAGCAGCTTGATCTGCTAATCTCAAAGCACAGCAAGTTTTTCCTAGGATGATTTTCTGCCTGGCTTTCTCAGTGCAAGTTTGCACAAATACCTTTTATTCCTCTAATGGGTCGTAGCAGCTGGATACCTCCCACCAAGATTGCTGATTTTTAGGTCTGATTTTGGCGGGGACACACAGCAGTAAATTAAATGTGTAGGGGAGTTTTGGAGAGTAGTAGTACAGATGGTGGGAAACTGAGGGTAGGGACTACTTAAAGGCTGACGTATGGCTCAGCTTTGACTCTTTTCTTTTTTAAAGGAATGTGAAAAGGTGTGAGCTGCTGCAGTAGCAATTTTGCTGCCTCCTCATCTTCAAAGACTCGCTGGCCACCTCTGTTTCAAGGCTTTCTTGATGGTCAAGAAAGGAGTTCTCTGTGCAGCTCCTGTCTGCTGGCACAGTGATGCTCTCCTGCCTTTCCTCTTGCTGGCCTGATCCCTGCACACTGGGGTTCTGTCTTTGGGTTTTCTGCTTTCTTAGCAAACCCTGGGAAAGCTGACTGCTAAATGAGATTTCTTAAATCTCCATCTTTCATTTTTCCTCCCTGCTTTAGGTTTCATTTAGCTGTGAAGATTCCGAGTAGAGTGATTTCATTTCCCTTCTCCACCCCCATCTGTGTTAATGTGCTGTGTCTTTGACTGATGGTTTAATTATTGTGCTTGACAGGAGCATCCAGGGCCCCAATTGGCAAAAGGTGTTTATCAGTGAGGTGGTGCACAAAGTAGATGTCTGCCACCCTGGTCCCTCCCAGGACAGGTTTTTGCCTAGAGAAGCAGTTTCAAGCCAGTTTAATTGCCATGTTGTGAGGCAGAAGGGGAGGTGGTGGATGGCCCTGCCCTTTCCCTGCAGCCATCTCCCTGCAGGCTGCATGGGGCCAGTGGCTTTTGAGATGGGAAAAAGTTGATGGGGTAGGTTAGGGAGGACCTTCTGTGTTGGGAAAAGCTGTTTCAGCAAAGGGATGGTGAGCATGGTAGGAGCAGGGGGAGAGATGGATGGATGGATGGATGGATGGATGGATGGATGGATGGATGGATTCTTGCATCACCTTTTTGTCTTCACCATGCTGTATTTTCTTCTTGGGGCTTGAAGCAGAAGATATGATTTGTACCTGGCATGTGGCTGGGGAAGAATTAAGTTGTACAAAAGCTATTTACCTGCTGGCCAAGTGCATCTCCAGCTGCTTCCTCCCCTCAGCTCCTGAGAGCCTGAGTGAGGATTATCCAAAACAAATCCTCTTGCCCAGCTGCTTCTGTGGCAGAGACCTGCTGGGCACAAGGTCACCCCTCAGCATCCCCAGCACTGATGGGGGACACAGGACAGGAGTTCCCCGTGGGGCATAAATCAAGTCACTGGTTGCAGATGACATCATGGGTGAAGATCAGGGATTTTTAGGGTTTCTTTGCTGCAAAGTGGCAGCGTTGGTTGCCAGGCTTGGTAATGAAGAATGTGAAGCTGTGATTCATCCCTCATTCTACATCTTAAGTATGTGGTGGTAAAGCTAGGAAAATCTGTGTATGTATGAGGTGTTTCCTCTTAAAGAGCTGAGAAACCCTTAGGTGCAGCAATTATTATTTCACTTAATTGGGACTGAAATACTGAACGCTCAGAACATGCTAACTCGTGTCTGTTGGTGGGAGAAACTCAATTGTTCAAGAGAAATATCTTTTCATCCTGCCTGAAGAGAAAATAAATCTATTGAAAAGAAAAATTCCTGACATTTTTTTTTTCTTTTGTCATCTGCTCAAACTGTTGTTCAGACCTGTGGAGGTGGCTTGGCTCTTGGTGAGGACATCCATTTGAGAGAGCTCCTGAGAAGGAATGTGTTTTCTTTGCTGATGCTCAGACCTTTGGTATTTGGTTTGGTCTTTTACTTTTTAATTACTCCAGCAATTAGCACAGTTAGAGATTGTGGCTGGCACTGAAAAGGCACTGGAGTGTGGATGTGAATCCCCAGCCCTGTGGATGGTAGCCCTGGTGAGATGCTGCCCCAGCAGCCCATGCACAGGGCTGTACTTTGCCCCTGCTGTCTGTACAAACGAGGGGCAAAGGCAATTAGACACTGCCACAGAGGTGGCAGAGGAAGTCCCCTGCCTCCCATGAGCTTGGTCATTTTTCTTAACAGTTTTGGTTTGGTTTTCTCCACCATATCAGCAGCATTGGCTTTGTTCAGAGCTCCAAGCTATAGGAAACGAGTGTGTGCATCACACCAACACAGAGTGGTTTGGGCAACCTTCTGATTTCCAAGCTGGACCTGCCATTTCCTCACACGTTTTCAGTGTGTCCTTGGTGAAAGCACCCAACCACTGAACCAACTAAAACACTGAACATTGATGGGAGCAGCACCTGGGGCAGTGCAGAAACCTGTTCAAGCTCCTCAAAGTGAACAGTCTCCCTCCAGCTTCCTTGCTAAGGGCCAGTGAAGCACACTAAGGTTTTTTCCCCCCCTTGCTTAATTCAGTGTTGTGAAAGAAAATAAGTTTAATCAAGTCCAGAGCTTTTTGCAGGAGGCACCAAGCTCTCCTTCCCCCCCATGGCAGGGAGGAGATGTGTGTGCTGAGTGGGTTCAGTGGCCCCATAGGGGCAAAATCCCAGTGGTCTGGCTGCCTCTTTTTCCACTCTCCTTCTTGTCACAGCCCATCTGGGCTTGATTTCTGCTCAGGTGTGAGCTCTTCCTCCATTCTGTTTAGGTTCTACTTCCCAACAGAGGTTGAAGCCAGGTGATTTTCTGCAGGGGATATAATTCCACTGGAGAGAATGGAATTTACACGGGAGCGTGTAAAACAGTCCGTCAGATTAGTGACACCTTGGCTCCTGCAGGATCTCCCCACCCTTGTCCTTGAAGTCTTATTTCTGTTCTTTGAAGCTGAATTTCCATTGCTGTTGATGCCCTGCAGGTGCTTTAGCAGGGCTGCTTTCCCTTGGACACAGTTCAAGAAACCATCGTTCCATTTCCTCTATCATTTGTCATCAAAGGGAGGGGAACAATCCTCTTGCTCTTTGCAATCTGCTGCTGCCTCCAGCCCTGGCAAGAGAAGAGGTGGCCATGGCTTCTCTTCAGACCCACCATGCTGGAAAGGTGAGCTAGGAAAGATTTTGTCAGGGAAAAATAAAGCATTTGTGTCCTTAATACACTTCAACATTAAAAAAACCAAAACCAAACCAAAACCTCAAGACCCAAAATCTGTTCAGGGTACCAGCAGAGGGCTTGGTTAAAGCCCTCCTCCACCCACACACTGATCTGAAGGTGAAAGATGTGTCAGTGTCATCTTTTAATCTTTAATCTTGGTGGTGTGCATCATTTAAGTAGACTGTGTTGAGTGAACTGCTGTGTGTCTGCTTCCTATACATCCACCTGATTTACCTGACCTCCCCTTATCCCTTACCTTGTCATGAGAAAGCAACAGGTTTTAGGGTTGTTGGGGAGAAAACCCATTTTCCTAGAGAGAATATAGAGATTTGCTGGATTTTCAGAGGAAAATGCATGAGCTTTATTGACAGGGGAACTGGCCGAGCAAGTTGGCAGTGGATTTGAGATTATTTGTGGCTTTTTGTCTCCCAAAGCCTGAGCAGCATTTGATGTGCAGACATGTTTGCAGACATTTCTCATAGGGAAGGTGTTGGCAGGTCTGTTGTTAACACCCTTGCCTTTAGGCCAAACTATTGAAAATTCAAGTTTAGCTCGAATTTTGTTTTCAATGACTTGGAAGACTGCAATCTGATGGGCTGAAAAAGCTCGTCCAGCTCCAGCCCTTATTAGGAGCTTAATCTGAAGTGCAGCCAAAGCCAAATAAAGAGGAGGTGGAGGGTAGGGGGGGGAAAGAAGGCAGTAAAATGGAACAAGGAAATGTGCATCCAATTTACAATATTCCTCTGCAACCTTAATTCAGCCCCCTGTATGTGTTACCAGGCAGTTTTCTAATTACAGGCTTACGTAGGGGTTTGTTCCATGGCATCCCTGCCCTCTCTGCTCAGGGAGGACAGCTCAAGGTGGCCGACTAAAGGATGGGGTTGTGTGTGTAGGATCTCTGCCCTGCAGGGTGTGGGATTCGGAGGGAAGGGAGCTTGGAAAGTCATGGAAAAATGGAGAGGGTAAAGCAGTGGCTGAGGAGACAAGATTCCTGCTCTGCTTCTGCCTCAGGGCTCGTGTATGGCGCCGGGTAAATTGCTTTTCATGCTGACAAGGGACTTGATTTCCTGGGTCCCCAGGCTGAGGGTTGAGTTGCAGAAGTGCTGAGTGCTCCTGCTGCAGATGATCTCATGGGAAGTCCTACGTCAAACATTTTAAAATGCCTCTTGGTGCTGTTTATTTTTTTAAAAAAAGGGAGCTGCAGGCTGGTATCTGGAACTGGAAGCCCAGAGCTTCTCTGTGCCTCTTCATCTCTAAACCAGAAGTGTTGTGAACGTAGTTCTCTAGGATTTGATGAAAATAAATTCACAGTCATTTGAGAAATATCCCAGTGGCAAGATGCTATCTTTTTGCCTTGGAGCAGCCCATGAAGAGTTTGCAGTTAAGAAGGCTGAGTGCCACACATGAGCAACCAGTCAGACCCCAAAACCCAGTAATTCCTGATGTGGTGAGCATCTTCTGTTCTCAGTAATAGCTGCATCAGGACTGTATGCACACATGGTATGTGGCAGTGCTGTAAAGACCCTACTCAAGCAGACCAGATTAAAGCTACAAAGATACAGCTACTTATTTCCAGTACATCCAAGGTTTTCAGGGCTTGGCAACTGTCATATTTTGTTAATGCAACCCTTTGATGTGGTCTGGTATCAATTACAGGACAGGATTTGTTTGCAGAGGGTACAGGCATTGCTCTGTCAGACTTTTCCAGGAGGAAAAGGAGCTCATCCTGAGCTGGTCATTCGTTTGCTTTCTGCCCTGTAACAGAAAGTAGGAGGATTGGGGCTCATCCAGGAGGACCCTGTGTGTATTTTAGGTTGCTAAAACCTTTTGGCTTCTCTGAACATGGGTTTCATTTTGATCTGTAGGTTGCATCCCTGTTGTGTGCTGCAGCCTCACTCGCCAAATAGCTCCTGTGTCTCTCGAAGAAAAGAGGTTGAGGAAATTACTTTTTTTTCTGTGGTTTTCTGGAACTCTGTTCCATCGTCTGTCTCTAAGGAAGATGTGACGCACGGTGGCTTCCCAACTATGCAAGCTTGATGGAGAGAGACACAGGGATGCTCAGCAAGGGGTTTGCTAAGCTGAAAGGCAGCTGGCATCCCCCTCTCTTCTCCAGTAGCCTTCAGACTTTATCTCCTTCCCTCAAAATGTTGGATTAGGAGCTGCAAAGCTCTCTGCAGGAGGAGCAACATGTTTTGGAGCAGCCTGGCAAGAAGAGCCCCATCAGCCATGCTGTGGGGATGAAGGGCTGTGTTCAGCTGTGCCCTCCAGGGCTTTGCAAGGTTTTGAACACAGCTTTTTGAACACTTAAATCAGCAGATGTTGTCAGGCATGCACAGGCAAAACTTTGCCATAATTCACTAATTATAAAAGTTCCTGGCAAGAAGCTGCGTGTGAGTCAGCTACAAAAAAATTACTTAGGAAAAAAAAAAAAAAAGTTTATGGTATAAGGCTGATTTTAGCACACAAGAAGGAAAGGAAACTGGGGCTTCTGTAAATCCACCTTTATCCTACCATGTCCTTGTCTGGAGAGAGCAGTGACAGCAGAAGCAGAGTGATGAAAACCTCAAGGCTTGTCCTGTCCTGCCTGCAGCTTTCTGAAGCTGGTGGATAGGATGGATGGATATATGGATATATGGATGGATGGATGGATGGATGGATGGATGGATGGATGAATGGAGAGTTTCCCTTCCCCTCTACATGAGAGCTGGTAGTCAGCCCAGGAGCTGGGCTGGTTCTGGCTTGTGACTGGGGGAAGCAGCCCCTGCCCTGCCAGCCCTGAGGACAGGAGGAGCTGAGCTGCCCATGCAGGGTTCACCTTTGCTTTTCTCCTCTCTCCACACATCTCTGCACAACTGAGGGAGCCTTGGGTCTAGACAGAATTTGAATTAACACAGGGCACTCACAGCACTGTCTCTTGGGAAGGCTGCGTGTTTTGTTTTTTTTTTTTCCTTTATAAACGTTGGATTTGATTTTATTTTTGTTATAACCCCACGTAACTAATTTCCCTTGGAATCTTTTGCAGGCGTCTGCTCTAAGTGTGTTTTGGCCTCACTGCCTGGTGCTGGTTTTGAATCCCAGTCCAGTGGTGGGAAGTTTTTAAGAACGAATGCCAGTTGTATTTTTATTTTTTTTTTTAAGAGAATCACAAATTACAAATAGAATGTCCACCCGTGGGTTTTACATAAACATCCTTGGCTTTATGTTCTGCCTGCGAGTAGCCAGTATCCAAAGGGTGTGTGGCCAACAACAGGGATTTGGCAAGGATGCAGCATTTCCCCTTTGGTCAAAAATGACTTTGTATATTTCTTTCTTCTTTTCCCATCCTCTCTGCTGTGCTCAGACCCACGCAGCAGGCAGGATAAGTGCCCTTGCGAGGGACTGTGGTGCAGGCTCCCAAGGGAGGTTGTGGCATCCCCATCAGTGAGTAATTTAACTCACACCTGGGGAATATGGAGCAGGAAAACAATCCCCAGTGCCTCTGGGAATGGAGGTGTCTTTACAAGGTTGGCTTTCCAGCTGGGCAGAACGTTATTTGCTTGCACTGCAAAATTCACTTGCACTGAATTTTCTGCCTCCACCAGTTTTCCTTCTCACTTTTGTGAAAAGCCCACAGGTACGTGACCTGTTGCTCAGGTGCATTTCCAATATGAAAACTGGTTTCAGTTGTCTGCAGAGTTGCTATTTTTGGTTTTTTTTTTTCTCAACACACTATTCTCCAAGGAGCTTTTAAGAACACGCAGCTCCCTGGTGTCTCCGGCGCAGCAGTGACAACAGCAGTGATCTCCTGCTGTACTTCTTATAGTCCTTTTCCCTTTGGTCAGCAGTTTTTTAGGTTTTTTTTTTTTTCTCTTTGATGTTGGTCACTGTCAGCAAAGAAGTTTGAAGCTGGTCTGGTAATAGCTGGTAGATTATATAAAGTGTTAATAAGGAGATGAAAAGTGAGCAGAAGAGCATGTGGTGGTGGTGGGTACTGGCAGGTGAAAGCAGTTTATTGTGATGAGGAAGTCAGTAAAAACATCTTCAGATTGGAGGCAGAAATCCTGAAACCAGGTTTGTATCTGCAAGAAGCTTTTATATCCTAGAAAAGCTTTAATTTATTCCTTGGAATCCCTGAGTTTGTGGAGCATGTGCTGGCCATGCAAACTCTCAGCTTTGCCGTAAATCTGCATTTTTGGCAGTGCTTGTCCAAATGCCATATTATCCAGATAGGAATAGATAGGGGATTAAAGCAGAATCCTTGCTATTTATGGACTTTCTTGGGGAATACTCTGTAATATTCTTTCCAATTGACAAAAAGGTAACCACAAAACCCCAATGCTTCATGTGCAAATCTTCCTTGTGTCTCCATAGACCCACAGAGGGGGAAGGAGGGGATGCAGCAAAATATTCAGCTTCCAGCTCTGAAATACCATTGTTCAGGCTTCAGCAATCTGCCACCTGCTGATTCCTGGGATTCAGAGCAGAATCTGGGACACGTGCTTATTTTTTTTCCAGAGATCAGCTGGGTTTAGAGCTTTAAAATCTCTGCTTTTGTAAGCGAGTGCAGGCTTGGAAGTGTTAATTATTTTGTACTATCTGTGGAAGCATCTTTCTGTAGAAGTCCCTAAGTCTTTCCCTCCCCCTTAGTAACAAACTTGGGTTCTGGGTGTCCCTGTTGGCACAGGAATGGAGGAGTGGGCTGGGTGCCAGCCTGCCAGACGGAGTCTGGGAATGTTCAAACAGCAGAGCTGCTGGCTCAGACCCTCCTGGTGCCTTCAGCAAACTGAGCAGCAAGAACTCACCCAAAATGGGATTTTCTCCTCTTTTTGAAATGGTCAGTAATCCAAAGTGCCACATGTGTGTTCATGGAGTTTAACCTTTAGGTTTCCAGCTGGAACCAGTGGAGAAAAGAGGTTCTCAACCATCCCAGAGATACACAGAAAACTCAGTTGGAGTTTTATGCTGCTGTTTTTTGGGGTATCCACTGCAGATGAATCCGTGCAGCCTGCTCTGTGGTGGGGCACAGGAACACAAAGGCTGTGAAACGCTGGTTTTTTCTTCGAAAACTCTTTGCTTTCTGTTGAGGAAGAGCAGGTTTGTTCTTGGCAGGAAGGACACACACACACCCCTATAACCTGCATCCCCTTCCTGCGGGCTTAACGCAGCCCATTTGTGTTTGTGCTCCCTGAGGAACAGCAAAAATCGGGAACAAGTGGATGGTCAGTGCTCCCTTTCTCTTTTAGGTGCCTGTTTAATGGGATAATTTACCATGGCCTTGCCTTTCTGTTTACCTTAGGGTTTATTATGACAAAGGAGATGATTTTTCCTGGCTCTTGCACCAGCACGGTGCAGTCCACGGGCAGTGTCTGAAGCCTGCCCTGCCCTGGGAGCTCAGGCTGTTCTTTAGTGAATCCCATTGGCATCACCTTGTTGCTCAGTGTCTGTGTGACACCTCTGTGACCAGGAAACCACTTTTTCTTCTTGTGCTTTTGGCCTCTTGCACTGCTCACCCCAGCTCAGGGGCTCATTTCAGATTGCTTTAACTGGAAGTAGGAGCATTTGGGAGAAGAGATTCCTTTGAGACTCCATCCTCACCTCCAGAGCTGGTGAATTCTTGGAAACAACAGGGAAACTGTTGTCAAACTGCATCTTCAGCTGTTTTCCCCCTTCTCTTTCAGTACAAACAAATCCCTCCCTGATCTTGGGAAGATTTTTCTGCAGACTTTTCCTCAAGTCCTAAGTTTCTGAGCCCTTATTTTCCCACCTGGGGGAGTTGTTATTTTTCCCCCTGTGCTTTATAAATCCTGGGGGATTTTCTGTGATTTATCAGTGCTAGCTTGTCAGCAGAGACGTGAATAAAAGGCTTTGTTAGTGTGCTGCTTAGCTGGATGTATAACATGAAAGTACTGGGTTTTTAACTAGCTTGCTCACATGGTTTTCCTCTGCAAGCTTTAGCCAAACACTCTGCTAGATAAAAGGGATGCTGAGAAAGTCCAGGGTCAGCCAGAAGATTGCCTGAGAAGGGGTACAACATTGATCTTTGTTTTAGTTTGACTTTTTATTTCTTGTAACTTCTCAGTGAGAGCGGGAAAGGAGGATAAATGGTTTTCATCTCTTGGTGGTCAAAGATTAAGATGGATGAAGCAGTGGGTGCCTGGGAGAAGCTGTTAAGAGCCCAGCTGTGTGTCCCTCTCTCTTGCATCTTGGATGAAGTTGGCTTCCTGCTCCCCAGGTGCCCCTTCCTCCTGCTCCTCCTTAATATCTGGGCTGGTGATTGATTGCCTTGAGTTTTCGGAGCTCTTTGAAGGGGAATAAATGAGAAAGGCTCTGAGGAGAGGCCTCTCAGCAGTCACTCACCTTTCAGCTCTAGGGACAGGGCTTTGGCACCAGGTGTTGGCATTAAATGCAGAAGGTTTGGTGCTCCTTGGGTCACGTTGTGCTAAGCCTCCCAAGGTGCTGGGTGTTTGCTGTAGTTTGCACAGATCCAAGAAACCAGGGGTTTAGAGTCCTGTAGTGTTTAAGAATAGAGGAGAAGGTGAAGGTGGCTTTGGGTAAGAGTCAGAGTGGTTTTTGGGTTCAGTCTCTGGGGTTTCAGGGTCTTTGCCATTCTCTGTGCAAGTTTTAACACAACAGGAATCTCATCTTTGTCCGAGATTCAAATCTCCAGGGAGAAGTTTCCAGGAAGCTTTGAGCAACATGAATCCCATTAGGGGAGGGCACAAGGAGGGGTGTGTGCTGCTGGGAATGGGATTTTGGGGCTGGTGTTTGTCACTGCTGTTTGCTGCTGCTGGAATAGCCCTGGTTGGTGTCACTAAAAGGGAACTGAAGCTTGGAAAAGCTTTTTTACTCTCTCAATTTTTTACCCAAGTAAAAGCTTTGGGTGGGGAGGAGCTGGTGGGTGTAGGCAGGTTGCTGGGCACTGGCCCTCGGGTGCTTTCCTGCCCTTTGATGTGCTGCAGGGTATGTAATGAGCATCTGCCTTCTAAGAGGAAACAGATTTGAGTTATAAAGTTGAAAAAAGAGGGAGCAATTTTGCTTAATCATTTTCACACAGATCCACAGGCGATTCTGTAAGAGCGAGAGGCATCTGGTTCAAGAGCAGCCTTGGCTGCTTTGAGCTCTCCTGCAGCTTCTGCAGTCTCAGACAGAGACTGGATGTTCCAAATGCTGTTCCCAGCAGTTGGATGAATGACATGCTTATTCAGACTTCTCATTTTAAAAGAAAAGGAAGAAAAAAAAATGTAGATTATAACTTCTTAAGATCATCTGAAGCATCAGGATCTGTGGGTCTTTGGTTTTCCCAGACTAAGGCACTGCAAATTGTCTTTTCTGTTTGTGAACACCACTCAGAAAGCAGAAGGAAGTGAGCTGCTTGCCTTGGGACCTTGCTATTCACCCATTCTGCTCTTTCCAGTTTCTAGGCACTGCAAGAAATAGAGGATTTTTTTATTCCAAGCACAATGCATTATTTCAAGGAGAAAGTACTTGATGCCCCACCAGCTGTCCTGCTGTGTGTTTCTTGCAGCATCTCCCAACTTGTTTGTGCACGTGGAATATTACTGAGCGACAGAGAAAAGTGCTGGAAAAGCTTGGGGGTTTTGATTTAAGCCTGATGAAAATGCAAGGCTGCTCACTGGAAGGTTTGTCAGCTGCCAGCACCCATGGAGGGGGGCTGCTGAAAGGGCTGCTGTGAGTTTGCTGCCGTGGTTTGCCAAAGCCAGGCTTGTTTTTTGCCATGCTTAAAGAATCAGTGCTGCCAGCCTCTGAAAGCTGGGTGGTGGTCACTGTGTTGTTGGGAGGTGGAGAGACCACTCCTGGCATCTGGCAGGAGTTTTGGAGTGAGTCCCCATGGGAATGAGAGTCCTTAACCACTGCACCAGTTCTCTTATCTCTGCTTTGGCTGATGAGCTTTAATTACCAAGTTCATAACTGCTGTGTTTTTCCTTGGGATGCTATGGCTCCTGGAATTGCCTTCAGCTGTCTCAGAGTGAGAGTTTTTGATGGCAGTCCATAAAATCTGCCCACACCAGAGAAGAACAGCATCTTGTCCATCTCAGAAGAGTTTGGCAGGATGCTGGATGGACCTGAATCCACACATGGCTTTTGGCAGTTGTGAGCATGTGGTGTCTGAGCAGACCTGTGGGGAGATGTCACAGGTTAATTTTTGCTCATTTGCTGTCTGAGATACAGAAAAAAAAACCCAAAAAAACCCCTCCACAAACCAAACTGGAATTAAGCTGCAGGTTTTGTTCTCATCAGTGTAAAATCATAAAATCTGATGTAACTGGTGTCTCTAAGGAGAAGGAAGGAGAATTAACTCCTGGAGATTGTAACCAGGGGATACTTAAAAGGCAAATTCTTTGCATACTTTCTTTAAAATTTGCATGAGTGTAGTAAAAGGTCATCAGCAACTGCAGAGTCTCCTCAGATCCTCACCCACAGCCAGTGGCTGATTGCAGGAGCCTGTTGCTAAGTGTTCCTGGAAACAGAATAAAGATGAAGCAAAGATAATTGAACACCAAGGAGGGAGAGGAGGGGAGAAACCTTGGAGCTCACAGCTGAACCCCAGGCTGCCAAAGGAGATGAGTGTGCAGGAGTTGGACTCGATGGCTGCATTGAATCAGTTTTGACCCAGGGGTGGGGAAGGGGTGGCTGAGTCTGGAAGTTTATGGCAGATCCTTGGAAAAAGCCACTTGGATGCAAGCAGATGATTTGCTCGCTTTTCCGGTGGCTCATCCAACTCCAAACCTGTTGCTTCCTAGGATTGAGGCTGGAGTGAGGATGGGAAGGCAGGCTGTGCTCCCCTGGAACTTTGTGCTCTTTTCCTGGATAAAATCTCTGTTCCTGGAGTGTGTTTTGTTAGCCTGGGATCTTCTTCTGGACTGTCAGTGATCATGGAAAGCAGCAGGATAAAACAGGAACATAAACAAACAAATCCCAATCATGACTAAGGCAGAAAGTCTTCAACTCCAGATGACTGGAGGTTATTTTCTGCCCATCTCAGGTCTTGCTCTGCTCTGAGGGAACAACTGATGGCTGCTTTGTGTATTGCAGACTCAAATAAACCCCTGATGCAGCTCTTTTTTATTGCTGAAACAACAAGGAAGCAAAACGTTCTCCTTAACTTTGGTCTTTCTCTAGAGAAACTTTCATAAAAACACCAGACTTTCTCTGTCTCCATGGATCAACGTCCTGGAAACAGTTTTTCTTCCTGTTTCTGGAGTGTTTTTTATCATCCCAGAGCATTTTACAAACTCTGAATATGGCAACAGCTGAAATGCAGCCACATCTGAGGAATGTCGACACCAGCACACAGCGGGCTTTGGCGTTTCATAAAAGAACACACAATGGGCTCTTCCTTTTGCACACAACCTCCCTTATTCCCACCAAAGACTCGAGGCAGCACTCCCACCATCCATCTCTTTCTCTGCCTCACCTCCTGCTTCACCATTGACCCAAAGCCTCGCTGGCAGAGCAGCCTGCGAGCATCCTCACCTCTGTCGCTGCCACCTCTGAGCCTCCCCGTCCAGCTGGGGCTGGAATTAACACCTCTCATCTGATCTGACAGGTTGAACACCCCCGTGGGATTCGTGTTGTCAGCAGCTCCTGGCAGCAGCCTCTGGTTTTGCTGCCCCTGTGCAGTGCTTGGGGCAGAGGGAGGGAGCCCATGCCCCCAGCTCACTCACACCAGGGGTCGGTGCTGCCCTCTCGGTGCTCTGTTCCATCCATGCTCTGGGTCATGGGCTCTCCCTCCTTTGAGAAACATCCATCTTGGGCTTTCCGTCAGTCAAGTCAGAGCAGAGCTGGAGCTTTTGACCTCGCTACTGATTTATCACCATCCCTGGTCCTCTTTTCATTGGTTCAGCAGCTGCAAGACGTGCTGCTCAAGCCTTAAATAAGAAGAGGGAGTCCTGGTCTGCTGCCTCGTTCCTCCCCGGGTGATGGCTCTGGAGCCAGGGGCCTCTTGTCTTGGTGCTGGGTTTCACAGGACAGATCAGGTTCCCTTACTTGCCCTGCACCTGGCCCACCATGTGTGAGTGTCCTAAATCCCCTGCCCTGGCTGCCTGCCCCCTCTGAGCTCTCCCAGCACTGGCTGTCCCTTCCCTGTCTCCTCTTCCTTTCTTCCCAGCCTCCGTCTCTGCTGCTTTCCCCTGACCCTCCTGATTGCCCTCTCCTTAAAGGTGATGCCACCAGCTTTGCTGTTTGGGAAAGCCCTTCTGCCAAGGAGCAGTTGGGTGGGGAAATGCCTTCTCCAGGCTCCTGCCTGCAGTTGAGATGTTGGTGCAGCTGAGCTTTGTTCTGCTCTGGTTTTCAATGTGTGCAGCTGATGAATTGTGAAGGGGAGGACTGACAGTGGCATCTTCTTATTTAGAGCTCAGAGGCTCAGTGTTGTTGGTTTATGTTTTCAGCCCCTGCAGCCTTTCTGCTGGGAGGCTGAGTGTCAGTCTGGGGAGTAGGAGGCGGAGAAGTGCTCAGCAGGAGGGTGTTTTTCTGACAGCCTGACTCCTTCCATCCCTCCTGCCTGTGTCACAAGTGGGTCTGATGGTTCTTCCCACAGGGCACCCAGCTCAGGACACTGAGCTCTGGGCTCAGCTCTATGTGTGACCCATGGTCAGAGGACCCTGACTGAGCACATGGCATCAGCAGTGGTTTAGCCCAGAGCAGTTCCAGGGGTGAGATGTTTGCACGGGGTAGACTTCATGGCTGCAGAGGAGAGATGCCCTGTGAGCATCCAGTCACAGAATCATAGAATGGTCTCAGTTGCAAGGGACCTTAAAGATCATCCAGCTCCAACCCCCCTACATGGGCAGGGACACCTCCCACTAGACCAGGTTGCTCCAAGCCTCATCCAGCCTGACCTTGAGTCAGCATGGGTTGTGTGATGCCCTTCACCCTAGGAGCCAAGGGGGAGCAGGACGACTCTGCTGTCCCTGTCAGGGATTGCTCTTTCCAGCTGGAGCACCTGGGGAGCTCCTGGTGTATTTTAACCTGAGTGTGGTTATGGAGTGAACCCCTTGGGGTGTGCCACCTTTCTGAGCTGGGGCAATGGGCTGTGGTTATGGCCTTTCTAGCTTTGCAGCTTCATAGGCTTTGTGTGAAAATCCTCCTTGGGTTGCTGACCATGAGCTCTGCCAGACTGAGACTCAACTCCTTTGGCAGACTCAACACCTTTGGCTCTGAGATGCCAAGAAGGATGTGGGTGCTGTCGTGCAGTAAGCAGGGCACCCTCTCCCAAGAGAACTGGAGCAACTGGATGAATGCATTTGCTTTTAAATCATCTGAGTGTTTGCAAGTGCTGCCTTGAGTGGAGGTTTTTGTAATGAAGTTTCAGCAGTGGCTCTATGGATGCTCATCCATAGCATTTAAAAAGATGCAGTGTAAGGAGCAGGTTTCCAGTCCAGTGGGTGTAACAGCAGCAGTGGGCACAAGGAGGTGTTTGCAGGTGTCGTGGTAGTTTTTACAAGAGTCTCTGTGTTGCTGGGCTGGGGGATGTCCTGATGCCAACATGCCCCAGGGTCATCCTGAAGTCATCGCTTCCCTGGGTGCCTTCCAATGCTAACAAATCCTCAGGTTTGATTGTGTAAGGTTACCTTTCAGATTAACTACTGAAAACAAAACAGAAACCACACTAATACCTCATTGTGTGCATTAAATGGAGAAGAAAAAAAAAAAAAAATCCCAATTGCCCTGCATATTTAAAAGGCTTTTGTGTTTGGTGGAACTCTGTCTAAACTCAGTGCTTTTCAGAAGTGTTTTTGTTAGTGATCTGGGTTTACAAGGTGTTTGATCTCAAGATTACTACCAGTGCTCAAGGCTTGCTGACTTGAAGCAAACAGTAGCAGCCAAACCAAAGGCTTCCCAGGCTGGGACACGGGGTGGCTCTGGCAACCATCCTGCTGCCCATGACAGGTGAGACTGAGGACCAAGAGAGACCCTGAACTTGGATTCAGTGTCCCAGACTGCAACCCCACCCTTGCCTTTCCTCTGAACAGATGGAAAAATATCCTTTCCCCATAGAGAGAGAGAAATTATTATTTTTTCTGATTACCTTTGTGTTTACATAGCTGTTTCTTACTCAGTGCTAGTCATTTGGGGGTGTAATTTATAAGGGCGTGAATGATACACTTCCACATGTACCTTACATTTTCCCCACAACCACTTTAACTCCCTCCACCCTCAGTGCTTTTTATGTGCTTGTCTTGCTATCTTATCTACCAAGAAATTGTGAAAAAAATGCCAGTGAAAACCAGGTAACAGCAGGGGGTTCTGGCAGACCCCTGGGTTCTGCACCCATCTTTGTGCAAGATCTGTGTCCCCATTCTCCTGGGGTAAAGGGAGAGTGCCCCCAGAGCAAAACCACAAGGAGAAAAATTGTTGATGAAATATCTTTGAGATGCTGACGTGCAAGGGTTTTTTTTTTAAGGGGTAAAGCAAGGCATGGAGGAAAAAAACATATCTTGGGAATACACAAAGGTATTTCCTAGCCCTGCTACAATGCTGCATCCTTAAATTCTGTATTGTCTTTGGGATGTTGAATACAATTTGAGGAACTCTAGAAAAAAGAGGTTTATGAAAGACATCCTCATAGTGTTGATAGACCAGCCTGTCTGTAGCATCCTCCCTGCATGATTTGCTGCCTGTGTTTTTATCTGTATGTTTAGACAAATGCTTTGCCCTGATCCTGGGATCAAATCAAGCTGCCAGCCCAGCACTGCTTTGAAATGTGCACATAGAAAAACAACCAGGCCACCTCCCATGTCAGCTCTGGGCCCCAGGGCTTTGCTCTCCATAGATCATGTTAACCACTCTTCAGTTCTGCTCAAATTAAATGTTTTCCTATCAGATGTGGGCTGTGGAGGATCCAGGCTGTCAGCCTGCGTGTGCGTCAGGAGGAGCGGAGGCAGCTTGTGCTCCAAGTAGGGTGCAGGCACCAGCCATATGCTGCTTTGCCCTTAAATAAAATGCTCAGCTTGCAGTTGGTTGGATGGCTCAGCCTGAGAAATGGCAAAGAGCACCAGAACCAGGGTGATAAGAGGAGGAAAACAGGAGAAAGCAAAGGGACAGGACACGAGGTTGCTCTGGCCGGGTTCCTCGCCACCGGGCTTTGGCTTCGGAGCTCCTCAGGGGAAGAAAGAGCATCCCAGCCCTGGCAGCCAGGCTGCCAGAAAACCCTACAGAGAGGATTTCCTTCCCCTTTGGCTCCAGAGATTTTGCCCTTGTGTTTCACCGACAAAGAACAAAAGCTTAGGGCTGCAAGCTGGCTCCTGCCAAGGTCTCCCCTGGCCCTTGGGGTGAGGCAGGCAGCTGGAAGCTGGACCATGCTGAGCCATTTCTCCCACCATGGAATCACAAACAAGGAGAGGATGGAGGTGACAAACAGAACTTTTGATTTGATTTGATTTGTTTATTTTGGAATGTGGCTGGCGGGAGGAAGCATCTGCAGCAGGCACTGCTGGGGGAAGCTGGTCCTAAGGTTGGTTCTAACTGGGCTTTCTCCCACCCTGGCAATGTGGGGGCAGAGGGGAATGATGACACAGTAGCCTGATGCCCCCAGCCCATCTGTGCCAGCAGCCCTCATGCCCTGTGCTGTCAGTCTCAGTTCACATCAATCTTATTTATTGCAATTCCAAGTCCTACCTCATCAGCTCATTAATGTTCTTGGAGCAGACGTGTCTCTCACCATTATATTTTCTAATTAGATTTTGATTTGCTTTCAGAGAGAAAGAGCAGCACAATAGACATTAATTTTCCCCAAACCTCTCTTGGTCTCGTCCATGTCTCAAGCTCAGACCTTTGGTGTGCACCATCTGCCCCCAGTGCTCCCCTGCTATCCAGCTGCGTGTTCCTGCATTTCATCCCTTTCATTTAAGGAATTCCCTCATGCACAAAAGGAAAGGAACAGCAAGGGATGGCTGGAAGAGGAAACCTTCATTTCAGCTGAGCTCGAATCGCAGGGACAGGCGTGACCTGGATTTTAAATTGACAAGGCAAGGGAGCAGCCTGTTTCTGCAGCCCTGTGCCTGCTGTCTGCAGAGCCTGGGTGGCCCTTGGTGCTTGTAAACCTTTAAGGCACGATGTCAAAGCCACAATTAACATTGCAATGAGAGAGGACAGAGGAGTCCCCCGCAAGCCAGGCTGTGGGAGCAGCATGGTGGGATGGCCACGGCTGTCTCGCCAACCCGGAGCCACTGTGCCCGGTGGAGCTGGGAGCAGAGCTGGGAAATGGGCTCTGCTGGTCCCTGTGCCCTGGACCAAAGTATTTTTCTCCCCAGGTGCCTGCTTTGTGAGTTCCTGGGACAGATTTTTTGTTTCAGCCAATGGTGAGAGACTCAGGAATGTGCTGGGAACCCCAATGTGGGCACTTGTGGGCTGCTGGAAAGCAGACGGGTCTTTCCACCCTGGGGATGTTGGCTGCGAGGGTGCATTTTTTACAAGAAAGAAGTGGGCCTTTGAACATTTCATGTAACAGAAAGCAGCAGCCATCCACCTTGGAATAGGTTCACAGTTGCTGGAGAGAGCCTCTTTGGGGCATTCAAACCAGTTTTGTCTGGCTGTCTCTGGCGAGGGTGGGAACGTGGGGTGCAAGATGAGCAGAGGCAACATCTGCCCTGGTGCTGCACAGGCAGGTGCTCCCAGGCCTCCACGTCTCCCAGTGCAGGCAGCTCCATGTCCAATGGATGATGGAGGTGTGAGAGCTTTTGTGCTCCAGGTTCACACCAAGAGCAGAGAACTCAGCCCCCACTGAGGGCGGGAGAGCCACTTTCCAGCAGCCAGGGCTGACGTCCCTGCAAGTCTGCTTCGTCTTGCTCCAGCGTGAACCTCTGCAGCTCAGGATTTATGTCTGTAAAGAGAATGCGACTAAGGGCTGATAAATCAGTCAGCACAACCAAAAATAGAGCCTGGCAGCTTTTGGAGCAGGGATCCTTCTCCTCAGTAACCCACAGTGCAAGAGGGGATTTTTTATCCACCCCGGCCGGGTGCCAGCCCTGCACAGAAACAGCGCTGGGGAGACCTCTTGTCTGACACCTTTACCTGGAAAAAATACTGAGCAGCCTGCAGAGCTCTCCATGTGCCTCTCAGCCAGGCGTTCCCAAGCACCAGGATTGGGGGAAATAACGAGCAGCTTTGTGAGAGATGCAGCAAACTGCTGTCTGGCCTGGGAGTGCCTCAGACCTCAAATAACAACCAGCATTTAAAACCCTCTGGTTGTGGATGGAGTGGACGAGAGGGAGCCCAGGGCTGCAGTTTCCAGGTCCTCCAAGAGAGCTTGGTGATGCTTTGTGTAGGGATAAGGTTACCAGAGGAATCTGGTGACTCTGGTTTTTCCACTGGGCTGCTGTACTTAAACCACCTGCACAGGAGCCAGAGAGGTTTCTGTGAAGCTGCTCAGCCTGTGCTGCCTCTGGGTTCCCTTGCTCTTCTCTCTCCATGGGGCATCCTGGAGTGAGGATTGAGTTTAGCAGGCGTGCAGCCTGAACCAGGAGCAAAAGGCTCTCTGAGAGGATCAGCTGCTCTCAGGCTGAAGAGACCACAGATTATTTCCACATCTGTGTTAGCTTTGGCTTGATCCCACAGATTTGCAACAGCTGTTGGGAAGCAGAGCAGAGATCCCCTCTTTAAATGGATGATCAAATCCTCAGAGTGTGGAGTCTGTTATTTCTATGTCATCCTCTTCACGGCAGGAAAAACAGCTTTTTAAGAGTTGCTGAGGCAGCACTCTGCCCTGCTGCCTGAGCTGTCATCTCATCACCCTGTGGTTTCAGAGCAAGTCATAATTTGCTTTCTGCATCCCACACCCAGCCCCAGACAGGATCCTCTGTGAGGTGTGTGGTTGGGGAGGTACTTGGACAAGGGATGGATGGCCTTCTGGATCTCCTCCTTGCCTGGACCACAGCTAATGGGTGTACCAGAACCAAGGAGAATTATCTTTGGTTCTCATCTCATTTCCAGAGCCTGCATGTCTGCAAACCCTCAGCATTTTACCCTGAGAAAAAATTAACTGGGGCAGCAGTTTGCCACAAGATGGGTTAGGTCCTGTGGTGTTCTGAAGCTTTAGGTGGAGATGGGATGTCTTTGCTGGAAGCTGCAGTTCAGCTGGGAAACTGTGGTGTGGGAACCCCATAGTGAGCTATCTTACCCTAAAAGCCCAGCTGAAATGAGCCAGGCCTATTGCCTATCAAAGTTCTGCTCTTTTGGGTAAGACCTGCAGTAAAAGAAACTGCCAGGATTCCCTCAGAGATGTCTGGAAAGCTGAGCCTGGCCAAAGGGGGCCAGGGTGGTGGGAATGGTGCTACACCCTGGCACTCATCCTGCAGCATTTCTCATTCCTCATCATCTTTCATAGTGCACAGGAGAACCATGAAACCAAACTGCTCCTCTTTAAACAGCACATTCGTGAGCTTTCCCATACAGACAGTGAAATTAATGGCAACCCAGTTTCAGTCCTCTTGATGTGCAGTTGTTGTGGTTGTTCATCCATGCTGGATGATGGGTTTCAGTGATAACCCAGACAGCAAATACATTGCACACAAGCAGTGCTGCTCAGTGTGTAGGAAGCTCTGGACATTTGGCATGATCTGGGATGTCTGGGAGCTGTGAGATGCTGGTGTCTTCTGCACAGATGGAGGGTAAACCCTGGTAGATGCTGCTCCTCATTTGCCCAAGGTGTGACTGAGGTTGATGTGATGTTCCTTGGGCTCAAGTCTTGGTGATGGACAGCAGATAACACACTGATCTTTTTTTTGATGCTTTTTAACCCTTTCAGCACATTCCTTGAGAACTGAGGCATTGTCCTGTAGACCCTCAATGATGACTTAGAAGTGACTTAGTACCCTACATTTCATGGGGCTGGAGTATCTGGATTGCTGATTACCCATACCACAGATGTCTGGGCAGTGAGACTATTCTTTGCAAAGGCAGTGTGGGCCCAGTGGGGCCTGATGGCATCCAAATCCTGGGAAGACTCGAGGCAAGTTGTTGGCAAGAGCTGCCAAGTCTGCTGGACCCCAGAGACTGCCTGGAGCCAGCCTTGCACCGCTCGCTCCAAGTGCTCCCAGTGAGAGTGGCTCTGGGTTGCTCTTATTCCCTTATTATCTGGGGTGTCCCAGCTCTGTCCCTCTGAGCACAGGGGTTTTGGCTCTGTTGTGCAGAGCCTGCCCTTCCCCAGCCAAAGCAAACAGCCCTGGCCCGACGTGGTGCCCAGAGACACCCAGCTTGGCAAAACTGAGTGTAATATAAGCAGCTATTCAAAAGAGAGCGATCCAAGTGCTAGCTGTAATTTCCTCATTGTTTGCAACACCCTCTTAAATGTCTGTGATCCTTATAAAGAGCTTTCCCCCCACCCTTTAAAGTTCACAGCAGTGGATTTTACCTTCTGTGGTTTGAACGCCCTCATTGTGAGGGGGCTGGTTTGCATTTAGCCCCATTTCTTGTGTTCTTTTTCACGCTCAAGGCCATTTGGCTTATGAATGAGCATTATGAATGAGTCTGCTTGTCCCAGGAAAAGATTTTCTAAGTCTATTGGTGGGAAGGACACAAAGCTTTGCCTTTCTCTGGGTCCTAGTAGATGCAGGGTCATAAAACCTTCCTAGCTCGGTGTTAATGCTATCAGACCCCAGAGGGTTTTGCTAAGGCTCTGTTGCAGGCTGGCTCCTGTCACTCATCCAGCTGTTCTGTTTGGTAAAAGGTGTTGGAAGAAATATATAATGCAGTGCCATTGAAACCTGAATGTAGCTGTGACTTTCATCCTCAGCTAGATCTCTGCTGAGCAAACTGAGGGATCTGATCTGCTCTGCCTGAAGGTTGGATGCCTTCCCCACCCTCGTTTTCCTGGTCCCCAGGTCACTCCCATCTCTGGAAGTGGGATTGGCTCTGCTCAGGCATCAGGGACAATGATCCTCAGTGGCCTCTTTCATCTGGGCTCAGTTTCCATGCATGGTACTGGTGGAAGCAGCAGTAGTGCTGGGTAGGATTCTCAGTCCCCTCCTGCCTTTCCCCCATTTCTGGGTTTTATTCTCCAAACCCCAGCAAGCTGTAAACACCCAGAGCCTGAGGGGCTTTGCAGAGCAGAGCTTAGGGGAAGGTGGTGATTCATTTCCTTCCCTCTGGCTCTCAGCTATGGTTTGGCTTTTGTTTTAGAGTTTGATAATTCACTGCTGGGCTGAAACGTTTGGTGATTGCAGCAGCTCCTCTGTGCATGGTGGGATCAGCTCCTCCAGCCACAGCCAGGCCACACCTGCAGGTTGGGCTGTGCCAGCAGCTTCCATCATTTTGTTTCTCCCCATCCCAGCAAGCTTCTGAACATGGCTTAAGCTCCAAAATAGCCTGTGCCAGACACATGTGCTGAGAAATGTCAACCCAGGACCGTGTGACACCCAGAGCGCTCGGTCACTGGTGGTGTGTGGAGCTGAGCTCACTGCAAAACGTAATGACCAGCAACATCTAGAGCAGGACACCCAAAATGTGGCCACCACAGCCTGCCTGGCTTTTGTCTGTGGCCTGCAGGGACCTCTGGGACTGGCTGAGCTGGGTTATGTGGCCCCCAGGGTGATGTCAAACCCGTTCATCAACTCGTGGGAACAAACCCAGGCAGCCCCAGTTGCAGAATTGTTGTGTTTCTGTGTGTTGGCCTTGTTCTCAGTGTGGCTGTGTCTTGGCAGAGGTTGTTGGTTTGTTTAATGAACACTGAAATGGGAGAGGAGGAAGCAGCCAGGGGAAGTATTACAAATTGCTTCAGAGCAGTGGCATTAAAAGTATTTGTGCTTTGCCCGTGGCTTCTAAATGGACCTCAGAGTATGGTAAAAATCCACATTTTACTTGCAAAGAGGCAAATTCAGCAGGAGGAGAAGCCTTACCTGTGCTCAGGGGTGAGCTTGGGACAAATGTTGGTCCTACCCATGGTACTGAGGGGTTGATGTTGATGGTGATGATGCTCTCTGGAGGCTCTGGACTGGCCCAGCAGCTCAGAGATGCTCGGAGTTGCCTTCACTTGTGTTGCCGAAGCATCAGCTCTGTTTTCTGTTGCTTGGCTCTGACCCCAAATTGTCCTCTTCACTCCCCCAAAGTTACCTTTCTCCTCTTCCCTCCTGATCTCTTTTACAGCTGAAGCTGTGGAACAAGTACAGAGTCTCCAACATTCCTTCCCTGATATTTATCGATGCCTCCAGTGGGAAGGTGGTTTGCAGGAATGGCCTCCTGGTGATCCGAGAATGACCCAGAAGGTAAGACCTGGAGTCCTGTGTGCCAGAGGAACCCGGGTGCATGGCTGCCTCTTCTCATTGCAGTTCATTTTGAATTGCCTTGGAGGGAGGATTAAAAAAAGGAAACAAACAGCTATTGTCATACTTAACTAATCGAGGCACTGCATTTCTTTCAGCAGAAGTTTTTCTGCATCCCTCCTGCCAGATCTTGTGTTTTGGTTTTGCTTGTTTGAAAAGAACAAAGGTTTCCCCTCCAGGATTTTTCTCTGAAGTGCTAATGAGGCAAAAGTTAGACTAAGTGAAGCATTAAAGTTTGGATATATCCGTGATGGAGGCACATGGACAGACAGAGACTGAGGACTCAGACTTCCCATAGCTTGGAAGCAGAATCCTTCCAAAATGCTGAGTGGGACTTTATCAGTGCACCACACTCTGTGAGGATAATGAATTCCCCATTATTTACCAAAGCAACAGAAAAAATGCTGCTGTTCTCTGTTTCTCAGCTTTACTCTGCTGGGGGTTGACATTAAATCCATCTTTTTTCACTATGAAGAAACCAAAACGAGCAGAATATGTGTTTTCCTCACAGACTCTTCAGACCTATCATTCATCTGCAAGCTCCACCTGTATTACCCACTTGTTTCTTCCAAGCAGTGGATACTGAGCGTGGTGGCTGAGTTTTTTTTTTTTAATTCAGGTGGCAGGAACTGTGCAGCAAGTATGTGTTGTGGCCTGAGCCATCTGGGGTGTTTCCTCCTCTCTGGTGGGATGTGTGGATTGATTGCTCTGGAGCTGGCAGAGGATGGTTCTGAGCATGTGTTTGTGTATATGCACACATGCTTGCTTTTGGGGCACAGAGAGTTAGTCTAAGTTTAGTTTATATATATATATAAACCTTATTATAAGCTTACTGTTAATACATATATACATATATAGGTTTTATAAAATAAATGCCTGTCATATATATATAGAAAACCCCTAAGGTTAATATCAGTATAAGGAAATATCCTGCCTGCATTCCTCAGCGTGTACCACCTTGCCTTGTCTAAAACAAAGGCTGATGATGAGGAAAAGATGCCTCATCAGGCACAGCCCCAGAGCTGGCTTGTCAAATTAAAGGTGCTTCAACTTGGGTGAGGGAGAAGAAGGGTGCTCAGGCTCCAGTGCAGAGCTTGCCCACATCTTTGCAGAGGGTGGTTCAAAAAAAAAAAAAAAAAAAAAAAGTGGAACTTTCTGAAACTGTACATCCTGCTGTTCTGTTCTTCTTTCCACTTCCATCCCAACTCTCTCCAGGTCTGGAGTTCCCCTGGGGCCAAAACCCTTCAGTGAAGTTGTTGCTGGGCTCTGTTAAGGAACAATGGCCAAACACTAGACAGCAGTGCCCTGGAGAGCTCACACGTTGGGGTCTACTTCTCTGCACACTGGGTGAGTAGTGGGTGCTTTGCAGAGAAATAAAAATGAGCTGGGGGGTGCTCTGGGGATGCTCTTGCTGCAGAGATGTGCAGGAGGCTGGTGTTGAAGCAGTTAAGATGCTCCATCCATTCTGGAGGAAGCCACAGCATTGCAGTGGCCTTGTCATCCTCAGCTGGCCCTTCAGAAGGAAAAGATTGATCAGGTTATAAGTGGAAGACATTTTTTTGGCGACGTATGGGCCATAAGCCAAGTTCAGGGCTGCTGCCTGGCACTCCAGCTAAGATGAGGCCACATCCTGTCTTTTTATGGTCAGTTAGGTCATCTGGACCTGCTGAGTGTGGGTCTGGCCCTGGGGAAGAGATGCTGTCCTTACACATGTGTTGTGTTTTGCAGTGCCCCCCGTGCCGAAGCCTCACGAGGGTCCTGGTGGAGTCCCTACCGAAAATCAAAGAGGCAGGGCAGAAGTTTGAGATACTCTTTGTCAGTGCAGACAGGTAAGGAAGCACTAACTCCATGCGCCCCTCCATGCTGAGAAGCTCTGGGCATTGCTGGTGTGATTTGAGGAGGCAATTTGATTTGGGGTGGAGCAGGTTGGCTCTGCTATCAGAAAAGCTGCCCTGAGTCCTTTGCCCTCCGCCCAGCCATGAAGCCAATTTAGTGATGGGCTCTGTTCCTGGAGCAGCTCAGTGTTTTGGTTTGTCTGAGGTCTGAAAAATGCTCAGGCTGCTGCTGTCACCCTGGGTTGACATCCAGATGCTCTGGAGAGTGTGAAATGTGTTAATCAGAGGGGAAAAAACCCCCACACCACAGAGCCCTTCTGGAGGAAACGGGGGGTTTAAAATCGATCTGGCTCTCCCTGGTTTGTGTTTGGTGGAAGGGATGAAGGGCTTTGCAAGCCAGGTTTTTAATGAGGACCAGAGAGGAAAGAGCTTTTTATGCCCCCTGAATCCTGTGCCCTGTTCCCTTGCACAGGTCAGAGGACTCCTTCAAGCAGTATTTCAGTGAGATGCCCTGGCTGGCCGTGCCCTACGCCGACGAGGCCAGGAGGTCACGGCTGAACAGACTCTATGGCATACAAGGTAGGAAAGGCCTTGCTGATGGCACAACTCTTCTGGCTGTTCCTTCCCTGGAATCCCTTGTAGTGTCTCCTCTGCTTTAACTCAAACAGGGAAACAGCAAAGCACAATGCCCCAGGCAGAGCTGCCTCCTGTTTCTGCTCTCCACGAGCTCACATTCCTACCACCTGCCAGGCAGGCTGTTAGTTTGAAACAGGACTTCCATAAACAACCTAATTCTTCCTGAAACTTGGAAGCTGTTTTTGGCTTGGATGGTTTTTTTTGCCTAATTACTGATTTATTTATTTTGCTTTTTCTGGAAGGTTTAAATTTCATTTTCTTGCTGGTTTATGTAACACAAAGGCAGGCCATCGTTCTCTGCGGGGACTGAGGAAGATGGCATCTGGTTTCTGTTAGTGATATGAATTACAGAAGAGTGTGTGTTTGATGTAAAACATGGCTTTGCCTTTACTGTACGTGCCAGTGCCAGAATTCCAGCAGTCCTGGCTGCACGGAGGGGCAGGGGAGAGGCTCTGTCTGTCTGGGTGGCTTCAAAGCATCCTGAAGACAATAAAAGCTCAGAGCAGCCCTCCTGGGGCCTGGCACCTTGTTCCTGCAGGGGACAAACTGGTGTAGGGATGTGCAAGGTGAATAGTTCACATGCAGGTCTTCTCTATATCCATCTAGTTTCTCCCTGTGGTTACAAGGTTTTGCTGCAAATTAACTGTTTCTTACCCATTTCTGTGCTGCAGTGGTGAAGTGGACACAGGCTGGCAGAGGGTTAATAAAGTTTGCTGTCTGGGAAAGGACAGAGGAGGTGGAGTGTTGCCAAAGATGGCCCAGAGCTTGGGGAGGGTGGCAGGAGAAATAATCCCTGCTTGGGGTCCTCTCCAAACACCCCTTCTGGGGTGAGCTCAGGTGGCATCACTCAGCTCTGCTCCCTGACCTTAAACCAAGAATATCCGTTTGCTTGCTTTAAATAGCCATCAGTTTACTGCTTAATTACCTTCCCATGAAGCAAGAGCTTTCCAAATTCATCTGGCTTTCCCTGGCCCTTCTCACAGACCTCTCCACTGCTGATTTCATCCCAGTGCTACAGGACAGCTGCCAGTTTTGCTGGGACTTTCTGTAAATAAGGTGTCCAGCCCTGGATACATGAGCAGCAGGCATGCTGTAGCCAGGGCAACAGTGACAACAGCTTTCCCTCTAACTCCAGCCACTGGCTCCTTAAATGTCTCTTTTCATTGTGTGCTGACCTGAAAATGTAAATATTTGCTGTTCCCCAGTGCCCTGACCTCTTTCTCTTCCAGGGAATCTCCCATATTACCCCTGATCTCTCTGACCCTGAGATCTGGGCATGTCTCAGTGCAACCCATCTACCATGGTTTTCCTGTAAGGTGGGAATCTCTCCCCAGAGATGACCTGTGATCCCATAAAGTCACTTTAGAAGATAGTAATAGGCTGATTGTCACCTTGCAGGGCAGGCAGCACTGTCCCACCTCCCTGCCTTCCTTGTAAGCCTGGGCTGGGCTCCTGTCTCTCCAGCACAGTCTGGGATGGAGCAGGATGCTGCAGGGAGGGTGTCAGGGCACCTGGAGATGAGGGAGAAGGCTGGAGGGGGTGAACTCTTGTCCAGCTCCAGGTTGTCATTAACTCCTTCACTGGCAGTGACTGGGGATCCTCTGCACCAGCTTTGGGGTTGGCTCCTTGTTTGCAGTCAGGCTTTCTCCACCTGCAGGAAAAGCTTTCTGCAAACACAGCTGGGTGTCATGAGTTCATCTCATCACCATCTCAGCACCTAAATAAAAAATCAGATCCATTTAATCTGACCTCCCTTTCCCCAGCTGTGTGGCTCTGATGCTGCCAAGCACCTTCAGATCCCCCTTTGGAGCTGCACCTTGGAAGCTCCAGTGAGGACACGTAGCTCAGTGTCCTGAGCTCAGTGTCCTGTCACACGTAGCTGTCAGTGTCCAGGTCACCATCCTGGTGGTGCCTTGGGTTGTGAGCACAGCATGCACCTGGGCTGGGTGTTCTGCTGTTTTTTGGAAAGCCAGGAGCTGAAGCAACAGAAGAACTTGTCTTTCCTGGCTGCTTTAAATCCCTGAGTAGTGGAAAGCAGCAAGCAAGTCAAATCTTGTGTTGTTTTAGTCCTGTGTTGGCCCCTACAGCATTAAAAAATGGAGTATAAAATGTAAGTTGAGTTATTGGCCTTTATTTGGGTTTACTTGAATGCCTCTATTCATAACCCATGTGCAGGCAGGGCTGTACCCTACCCACCTATATTAAATTGCCTCTGGGTGCAGCACTATCTTGAGAGAGAGTCATGTCTTGTGTCCTGGCTGCTTAGAAATAATTTCTCTCTTGTTTGTGCTGCTCCTGCTCTGGGTGGTCCTGCCAGGTGGAATGGCCTGACACGAGCTCTCCTTTGATGAAGGGATGGGAGCAGTGATAAATTTTATGTTTGGATGGGAATCACCCCTTCTCGTGGTGTGATTTCTGAGAGCTTTTGGGTTCCTGTATATTGCCTGGGGACTCCGTGGTGTGGAATCCTCTTTTGGGATTTGCAGTGCCCTGGGAGAACTTAGGGTTAAGGTAGGGTTGTTTCTCCCCTGACTTTTGTTGGTTTTCCCCTGACACTCTTACAAGCCTGGCTGATGGGAGCAGCTTGGGAGTCACTGTTCCAGGAGGCTTCTTGCAGCAGGTTTTCTGGAGCTTTCTTCTGAAAAGGTGAAAAACCAGCAATAAAACCCACCACGTGTCCTGTGGTTGGTGTGTTCAGTGTGTTTTGCTGCCTGTCTATGTTGATTACTCACCCAGCAGACTTAATGCAGATGAGATTTCTGTGTCAGATCTGAGGTTTAATATATAAATTAAGTAAATGTGTTGCCAGGTTCAGTAACAAACCATTTGGCCCTTGTGTTTTTCACAAAATGTTGGCCCCGTGGGATCCAAATCCATTTGCTAATGCATAAAATCCAACTGAGCACGTCTATGCTAATTTCTCATCTCAGCTTATACAATTCATTGCAGTGTCTGAATCCCTGATTCGTCTTGATAAGTAAATTCTGGTGTTATGACTCATGGCAATTACTAAATCCCTCAAAAGTGCTAAAATAACAAATAGTGGCTGGGATGAGTGATGTGTGACTAGTGGAGTCCCTCAGGGGTCGGTACTGGGACCGGTGTTGTTCAATATCTTCATCAACGACTTGGATGAGGGTATAGAATGTACCCTCAGCAAGTTTGCTGATGACATTAAGCTGGGAGGAGTGGCTGACACACCAGAAGGCCGTGCTGCCATTCAGAGAGACTTAGACAGGCTGGAGAGTTGGGCAGAGAGAAACATGATGAAGTTCAACAAGGGGAAGTGTAGAGTTTTGCATTTGGGGAAGAACAACACAATGTCCCAGTATAGGTTGGGGGCTGACCTGCTGGAGAGCGGTGTAGGTGAAAGAGACCTGGGGGTCCTGGTTGACAAGAGGATGACCATGAGCCAGCAATGTGCCCTTGTGGCCAAGAAGGCCAATGGCATCCTGGGGTGCATTAGAAAGGGGGTGGTTAGTAGGTCAAGAGAGGTTCTCCTCCCCCTCTATTCTGCATTGGTGAGGCCGCACCTGGAGTATTGTGTCCAGTTCTGGGCCCCTCAGTTCAAGAAGGACAGGGAAGTGCTTGAAAGAGTCCAGCGCAGAGCTACTAAGATGATTAAGGGAGTGGAACATCTCCCTTATGAGGAAAGGCTGAGGGAGCTGGGTCTCTTTAGTTTGGAGAAAAGGAGACTGAGGGGTGACCTCATCAATGTTTTCAAACATGTAAGGGGTGAGTGTCAGGGAGATGGAGTTAGGCTTTTCTCAGTAGTGACCAGTGATAGGACAAGGGGTAATGGGTGTAAATTGGAGCACAGGAGGTTCAAGTTGAATATTCGAAAAAATTTTTTTCCTGTAAGGGTGACAGAGCCCTGGAACAGGCTGCCCAGGGGGTCGTGGAGTCTCCTTCACTGGAGACATTCAAACCCGCCTGGACACGTTCCTGCACGATGTACTCTAGGTGGCCCTGCTCTGGCAGGGGGGTTGGACTAGATGATCTTTCGAGGTCCCTTCTAACCCTAGGATTCTGTGATTCTATGATTCTATGAGCAGGGAGGGGGAGTTCCAGGGTTAGCAGGTCTGAATAAGATTAGGATAATTCTCCCAGTCTGTCCCCTGGGCAAAGAGGACCTGTTTGCCAGGGGAGCAGCAACAAGATTTGCCTGGGAAGACAAGGCTTGATCCTATGGGATGGCCCCATAAGCCTGGGAAGACTGTGTCCTAAATTACAGGGACCTGGCCAGGGATGTGCAAGAGGGAGATGAGGAGACAAGGCTCAGGACTGGGAGCAGATGGGTGATGGCAGCCTCAGCCTTCACCAGGAAGGTCCAGAAAGGAAACCAGAGCTCTGTGACTGGTGAGAGAGCTCTGATGGAGGGTGATAGGTGCAGAGATTGCCCAAGTGTCACATACCACCTACCACAGAAAATCCAGCCCTGATTTTTTTCTGATGTGTTACTTAAATTCCTGAGTGTGCTAAGCCCAGGGTGAATTAATTACTCTTGTTTTCTGAGACAGTTTTTATTTGCAGTTGGAGGTTTTGGTGGCAGGGTGCTTTGTTGTGTGTGTCCATGTAGCAAGTCAGGTAAAGTCTGAGTGCTTTGGATGGTGGGTGAAGTCCCTGCTAGGTGTGAGATCACACTCCCAGCCATCTGTGTCTAAATTGGGCCCTTAAATTTCCCAGATCAGCAAAGCTCCTTTGAAATCTCTGCCTTGGCAGGCTGCATTCTTCAGGCTGACTGGTAAACCCACACTTCAGGCCTGTCCCTTGTGTGTAATGCAGGTCTGGAGAGGATGGAAAAGCAAGGCATTTTTGGGATGGGATTGGGAATCATAAATGGTGAAGATCCAAATCCCAAGGGGTGCTGATCACCCTGTGCTTCAGCTCCAGTTTGTGCCTTGCAGGGCAGGACCAGAGTGAGATTTCCCAATTCCTTTCAGTTAGTTTAACCCATCCCTGCCCTAGAGGTGTTTGGAATTCCCAGCAGGTAATGAATAAACCATTTTGTGATAGGAATGGGTTTCCTGGCATACCCTTAGGATTTGCAAGCCCAGACACTGGCTGTTCCTGCCCTACTCTTGCAGCAGCCAGGAGCCTGCAGCCCCAGCACACTGGCAGGAATGTGAGCAGCATTTTTGGGCTGGAATGAAGGGAATGCAGCCACTTGCCTGCCCAGACCTGCAGGCAGGCGTGGGACAGACAGACAGCCCCTATTTCCTAGAGAAATACCTCGAATTCAGAGAGCTTATGAGTAACCCACTGTTGTGCAACCATGGGAACACAGTGCCAGGGGTCCAGGGGAGGGTGAGCATTGGGTCTCCCCTGCTCAGAGAAAGGCTCTGCAGGGTGTTTCTAACAACTGAGCTTTCAAATGAGCTGTTGGCTGAAGGCAGGGGGATGTGAATTGCCTGGGTTTGCCAGCTGTGATCCAGGGGATGTTGCTGAGTGAGAGGCAGAAAGCATCCTCTGGCACTAACATGGGTCACTTGACCCTTTGGGCCTGATCCCAAACTCTCTCCTCTTCCTTCCTTATGGGATGTTTCTTTGTCTCCTTGATGACAGAGGAATGGTGTGCTTTCCAGATGTGACTCTCCTGGGTCTGTTCCAAGCCTGGAAAGCCTAGTTGATGCCTTATCAGATGGGATGGTCACCACATAGTGTCCACCCTGCCCCACTGCTGGCCTGGATGGGTTTAATAGGTGACTTGGACTATATCTCTGCTGCATGGTCACCTGTGTTTTGCCAGGACAGTGGCCAGGCAAGGTGGATGGCAAGTTTGTTTGCAAGCCTGATATGCCCAGTGGGACAGTCTGCTGGTGTGTGTGATCCCGCTCTACCTCCACTTTAGGAGAGTCCTGAGCTCTTCTTTTGGGGTATTCCTGGGGGCACCCATGGCCCTGAGCATTAAATCACTGTTGTTAGAGCTGATCCAGGGGTCTTTCCTCCACCAGAATGTTGGATGCCCACCTTGCCAAGCTCAGGCGGTGCGAAAGAGCAACTGAACCAAGTTCATGACTTGTCAGACACATCCCTGTGCCCTGGAAATGTCTGGGCAGTTAGTGCTGAGGAGGGGTGTGGGGCTTCATGGAGGAGTTTGTGCAAAATACATGGTCTTCCCTCTGGGAAGGAACACACCCTGCTTCCTGGCTGCTCTTGTCTGCTGTCAGCCCTGCAAAAAAAAAAAGAAAAAAAAAAGTTCTGTGTGTGTTCCTGTGAACCAGGGACTTGCCCAGCAGCAGCCACATCTCAGCACTGAGGCAGTGGTGCCTGGGAGGCAGAGCTGCTCCCTCTGGTGTGGAGGAGACACATCCAAATGGCACTTGGCAAGAGGCAGCTTGGGAGGGGGGTTCCTGCACGGGCTGGTGGGGTTTGCATCCAGGAGCATCAGTGTCAGACAGCACTGAGCCCTGCCAGCACTCCAGCAGGGAAAGGCAATGCCAGAGCCCATCTCCCATCTTCCTGCTCTGACTGCCCAAGTGCTGTCAGGATGGAAACAGGATCCAGGGACCCTGATTCCCGGGAGGTGCTGGGCTCCTGCCAGAGCTGGAGGTGACAGGAGGTGGCCTTTCCGCTCCCACCCCCCGGCTGCCCGGTTGACAGACGTTTGGGCTGATCCTTCCCCTTCCCTGTTTTTCTTCCCTCCCAGGCATCCCAACTCTCATTGTCCTGGACCCCAAGGGAGAAGTGATCACACGGCAGGGCCGGGTGGAGGTGCTGAATGACGTCGAGTGCCGCGAGTTCCCCTGGCACCCCAAGCCCGTGCTGGAGCTGACGGATTCCAACGCCGTGCAGCTGAATGAGGGGCCCTGCCTCGTTCTCTTTGTAGGTATGGAGCATCACTGCTTGGACAGCAGGTCCTGAGCTTGGGAAGGGGGCTGGGCTACCAGCCAGCTCAGCTGGAGCCAGCTGTGGGGCTTAGAACCTGCTTCTGGCGGTGGCCGCATCTGTGGATGTCCCCGTGGAAGGGATATTCCACGGATGTCCCCATGGAAGGGACATCAGCTCAGGAGCAATGCTGTGAGGTCCAGAGAAGACATGAGGAGTTCCAGTGGAGTCCTGTCAAGGGATTCAAGGGGACTGACAGACCTGGAATCTCACTGTACCAGAGAAAAGGGCTGCTGCAGCTCACAGGGGGTTGCTGGAGCCTGCCTGTGCCCGCTGGTCCCACACAGCTCCAACCCAAGCACCCCATGGAGCAGGGATTGGGAGTGGAGAGGAGCTGGTGTAAGGCAGGGTGGTTCAGCTGTGGAATGTTGAGGAGTACAAGAAATACAGTGTCACAGCCAGTGCTGGGGGGGAGGTGGGAAAAGCCTTTTCTGGAGCAGGGACTTAAGGCACTCGTGACTTTCCAGAGGAGGCAGAAAAAGTGTGGCTGTCTGGGAGGGATTACAGCTCTGTGCTGGAAAACACAGCCCAGGGCTTGAATCCCTGAGCTGAGCAGGGCTGTGGCAGTCAGAGGAGCCTCTCACATGGTCTGCTGATCCTTGGGCATTCCTCCTGCGAGGTACTGGCTGCAGGACAGGGCAGGATTTTTCCTAAAGTTCCTGTCCCTCTTCCACTGCTAACCCACACATGAAGTTCCTTTGCTGTTGGAAACAGCCCTAGAGCTCATCCAGAGCACTGCTGGCTCCTTCCCCATCACTTCCCTGCCAGCATCAGATGGTTACATCAGGGAAGGGCCAGGGCTGGGATAAGCCATGGCTTCAGGCAGAGCCCCAGGGGGGCCAAGGGGTACACAGAACATCCAAGGGAGAGAACTGAGGCGTCCTGAACTCTTGGAGGAGCGTGCCTGTCCCTTGAACCCTCTGTGGAGTTCTCTCTGAAGAAGCCCCCCTTGCTTGTGTTGCACGGGGGGGGGGTTTGCCCAGGGCAGGGCTCGTGTCCCGCTTCCTCTCCCGCCCTTTGTGAGCTGCACACCCTCCTCTGCAGCCCTGATAACGGGTCTCTCCCTCTTTCCCTTCTTCCCTTTCAAATTTCCTTTTGACCCGGGTTATTTATTCAGCAAAGCCCAGCAGGGGACGTGAGCACAGAGCCAAAAATACTCTTCCCTGCACGGGGAGGACCGGCCGGCCACGCCAGCCCTGACTGATTGGGCTGCTGGAAAGAATGATTTTTATCTTGCTCCCAGCAAAGTTTTTCTATCACCTTGTTGCAAACAGCTCGTGTGGAGAGTGGCTCTTGCTTGGTGCTTGAGGGGATGCCTGTCTCCAGGAGAAGGCAGGCTTGGGAAGAACTGGTTGTGGATAAATCCCGACTGATCCACATCTGTCCTGGGAGAGGTTAGGGCTGGGTTAGCCAGAGTGTGCAGGACTGCCTGGAGGGCTGCCAGCAGCTCTTGCCTTTAGAAAAATCAATTCCTGCAGACACCCCATAGCTCTTAACGTGTTTACTCCCCTGTCCTGCATGCAGGACAGACCCCGGAACACAGCGTGTGGCATTTCTGGCATCCCCTTTTTTCTTGGAGGAGCCAGAGAGGAGTGCAGGGAAGTGTTAAGTAAGCACAGAGAGCACTTTGGGGGCTGGACTGGTCATGTCAGGTGGTGACATCAGGGACGAGAGCTGCATGTGACCCAGAGATGTGGGGGGCCTCCATTCTGCCTTTTTTTAAATGCTAAAAGTTGTGTTTCAGTTGAATTCATTTCATCTCGGTGCTGCTCAAGGACGCAGTTTCTCCTCTTCCCAGCTCAGTATTTGAACTTCAGTGGTGCTGGTGTTTGATTGATGTTGCCAGCTCTTTCTACTCTACCTCTGTCAAATCAAAGCCACCTTCACAGTGCTGCTGCCACCGAGACTCCAGCAGAAAAGCTGCTGAGCAGCCATCCCATGGCAGTGGGATGGTGGGTGGCAGGCAGCCTCAGATCAGCCCATTCACTCGCTCTTCAAAACCTCCCAACACATCTCAAACTGCAAAGCAGCTTTTTTTTTTAATTTTTTTTTCCCCTTTTTGTGCCTGTTTATCCCTGAGCTTCAGCAGGGAGCAAGCAGTGAAGTATTTGGGGAGCAGGAGCTGCTCTTGGGTGATGTGTTTCCCTGCCTTACATGAAAAGCTCATTTCAGCTGCTCCCTAATTGCTACAGAGCCTGCATGGCTTTGAAGTTCCTGTGGCATCCCCAGTCCCTGGTTTCCTTCCTGGTGGTTCCGTGGGACAGAGCTGCCTGTGCCCAGCCCGTTTGCATCCGTTTGATCCTAACCTCCTTTTTTGCTTTGCCTTTTTTTTTTTTTTTCCTTTCTGTCTCTCCACCTCTGTGCTCTGCAGATTCAGAGGATGATGGAGAGTCAGAGGCAGCGAAACAACTGATTCAGCCCATAGCTGAAAAAATCATTGCCAAGTACAAAGCCAAAGAGGAAGAGGCACCTTTGCTCTTCTTTGTGGCAGGAGAGGTAAGTGGGAGGAGAGCACGGGGCTGCATCTGGCTGCATCTTCGTACAAGGACTGAGCTGGGTTGGGTACTGCTGTTTCAGGTGGGTAAACTGAGGCACAGAGCTGGGCAGGGACTGCAGAGCAAAGCCAGACCTACCTGAGTCTTGGCTCAGTCTCTTGTGCTTGTCACTGGATATTCCCTCTGGCAAAAAGGCTCCAGATGGTTTGCTCAAAGGTGGAAGAGGCTGATGGTGGGGAGGCAGGGGGGAGAGGAGCTAGGGTTTGGGTTTCAGTCCAGCTAAGCCAGCACTGCCCTCCTCACTGTGGGATGGGTGCTCCAGCCTCTTCCCTAAGGGATTCCTGCATCAGGGGCCCTGAACCGTGTGGGTTGTGCCTATTCCTGTGCTGTGTGGGTGATGCAGGACAAAATCCCCTTCCCTGGGAGTGGGAAGGGGTTGCTGGAGGAGCAGTGGGGCAGCACAGGGCTGTGACCCTTCTGTGGCAGCTCCACTCTGCTGAGCACCTCATGGCAGTGCTCCCCTGTCCTCCTGTGACACCAAGGCTGCTTCCTGAGCTGGCCAGGCTGTGGGTGGCTGGGATGGATTCTTGGGCACACACAGACTGCAGTGCATGGAGCCAGGGATCTGCTGGAGATAATGGGAGATGAGAAACTGGGGTTCTGGCTTCCCTTTCTCCCGCTGCAGGCTGGAAAATGAGGAAGGTTTTGTTTAAGGGTCAAAAAAAGCTCCCAGCTCCCCCCCCTCAACCCTTAGGCTTGCATTTCCCCTCCCTTTAGAGGTCCCTTCCAACCCAAATTATTCTATGATTCTCCCAGGGCCTGGGCAGGTGGCAGCTGCTGCGTGTCCCTGTGCCTGCTCCATCCCTCCACGCTCACGTCACTGCCGCAGCGCCCTGCACACAAATGGGTCCCCGCTGCCCCACCCTGGCCCCCCCAGCCAGACAAGCCCCCATCGACCCCCTCTGGGCAGCTGTTCCCCCTCTGGGCAGCTGTTCCCCCTCCCATTCCTGTAACGGGTCTCCTGAGCATCCCAGCTCAGCCCCGTGGCCCTGAATAAGCCCCTTGTTGGAAAGGGTGGGTTGGGAGGGTCCAGGACGTGCTTCCCTCCCCCCAAAGCTTGCAAAGCATTTTCCTCCCTGAAACATTGAGGCCATTCATCCAGCTCCCGACGTCCCTGCTGAAGAATGGGGAGCGTCCAGCACGTCCCATTCATCCCTCACCTCAATAGCCCCACCAAGGTCTCTGCTGGCCCCTGTGCACAAAGCAGCTCAGCCGTGGCCGGAGCAGGCGCATCCCGTTCTTCTCCCAGTACCATCCAGGCTGGTTTTGCATTGATTAAAAAAAAAAAGGGGTTTTGTTCTGTTTTGTGGCCCTTTTTTTTGGTCCCCCATCCTCCCTTGCCCTTCCCTGCCACGTGGTTGGGCTGCGCCAGGAGCTGCTGCAATGGCAGGGGAGGGGTGACAGGAATGACTGTGCCACCACTGCAGAGCCACCAACCAGGTGGATTGATTCCACTTGCTGCCCCTGGAAAGGGAGATGGATTTCAGATGCTGCAGGGTGTGGGCTTGGCTGGGAGTGGGAGATGAACCTCCTGGTGCTGGCTTTGTTGGATTGCAGAGCTTGGGTCCCTTTTCCACTGCACCCAGAGCTGAGCTGTGCGTGGCTGAGGAGAGGGCAGCCTGCACCAGCTTGCTTTGCACTTGGACCTGCTGGTGGGGCTTCATCCCAATCCCATATTTTTGTTTGCTCCAGGTCCCTTTTGTTGGCCCAGCAAGCAGCCAAGGCTGTGACTGTGCTGGCAGAGGGCTGGCAAGTCCCCACATTCAGCACTTGCCCCTGAAGCCAAAACATTCTCCTGTCCCAGAGGCTCTGGGGTGGCCCGGGGCAGTCTGGGGGTGCTGGGAGATGTGCCCTGTGCTGCAAGGGTGGGAAGAGTGCAGGGTTCCATCCCAACCTGGGAAAAATTGGGATAAATCAGCCCAGTTTGGGTTGCACACAGAGCACAGGCAGCAGTATGGGTGCTGCCCTCATGGTCCTGCAGTGCTGGTTCAATGCCCAAGCACTTGTGAGATTTTTCTGGGATGAAGGCAGAGTGTGGAAGCAGCAAATTGCTCCTGGTTATCTTGGCTCTTCTGATGGCTCCTCTTTCTCTCTCTCCTTTTGGCCTCCAGGATGACATGACCGACTCCCTGAGGGATTACACCAACCTGCCCGAGGCTGCCCCCCTGCTCACCATCCTGGACATGTCAGCCCGGGCCAAGTACGTGATGGATGTGGAGGAGATCACACCCGAGATCGTGGAAGCTTTTGTCAGCGACTTTCTAGCAGACAAGCTAAAACCCGAGCCCATCTAAGGGGGCTGCTGCCCCAACAGACATTATTTAAAACTAGGTCTCTCTTCCACCCGCTGCCCGTGGATTCTCCAGCGTGTCCTCACGCCCAACCCAGTATCCAACCTCCTTGTGGTGCCTTGTTTCACACAGTGAATCCTTCTCCTAAGCAAGCTCCTTGGGATGCACTTTCAGCAGGGAGTCGTTGGCGTTTGGAGACTGCGCTTGTGCTTCATGGTGATTTTATCCTCTAATAACCAGGCCAGAACTGTTCCCATATTGTTATTTTATACGTGACACTAGCTAGCAGGCAAATCTTTTTTTTTTTTGCATGGTGTTCTTCCCAAAGTATCCAGCAGACAGTGGGTGGGGTTCTCGGGGCTCTTTTCTCCTTCTCCCCTTTTCTTTCCTTTCTTACCACCGCTGCTGACTAAATGACTTTAAGGAAGCAATAAGGAAACTGTCCCCTTGGCCCCTGGCCTGTCCTGCTTTCCTGTCCCCATGAGTGCCCTGATGAGGCCAAGACAAAGTCTTAACTGCTGACAACCTCTGAAAGCCCCGAGAGCAGCCCAGCTCTTCCTCCTGAGAGTGTCAGACCTTTCCAGGTGGGATTCCCACCTCCCACCCCAAGCACTGACAGCCTCAGGCAGAGCTGTGGGTCAGGGGGGGGGTCATCCACTCTTCCCTAAGCCAGGAGGAGGACCACCACCATGCTACCCTCCCCTTTCTGTCCCTCCTTTGTGCTCTCCCTGTCCCTTCTCTTTCTTCTCTGGTATGAATTGTCCTGTCCCCTCTGTGTTAGTTGATTGAGCTGTTTTTTTGTAGGTGTGTCCCAAACCCAACGTTAATGGTGCTGTTCTTTAAAAAAAAAAAATAACCAAACAAAAAAGAAAACCACCACCAACAAAAAAATCCCTTCCTAACCCAAGCAGCACAGCCAAACCCCTGAAAAAAAAAGTGACATTGTAAAAACTGTACATGGTGATTGGAACTTTGTAATAAAACTGTTATAATAACCTCGCCCTGCAGGTGCTGAGTGCCACGACGCCGTGGGGGAGAGGGAAACCTGTGGGACACTGGGGTGTGTCCCCATGGGGGTGTCAGGAGGGGGACAGCACCCTGGAGAGCCTGTGTGGTGGGTGTGGGTGTTGTGCAAGTCAATTTTTCCCTTCCAGCTCCTTAGTCCCAGCTGAGCGGGGCAGGAGCTGTGTAAATCCTCCCTGTTCTGCACCTTTCAGAGGCTCTTGTGCCCAGTGGTGATTAACTGGCAGGTGAGCAATTGCAGGAGCAGCTTTGCTGTCCAGGTTGCTCATCCCTGTGCCAGGGAGGGCTGGAGGGGCCACGTATAGCATGGCCAGGAGCTGGTCTGAGAGCCATGGCAGCAGCACAGCAGTGTTGGCAGCTGCAGCTTGCTGGGCCTCCCCAGGTGTTGGGCTTCAGGCAACCTGCCCTAAACTACCTTCAGTCCCCTTTACTGGATGTTTTTGAGGCAGTGTCTTTTTCAGTGAGTTGTTCTCCACCTCCTGGCAGCAGGTTGGACAGTGCAGCCAGCCTGTGGGCAGCCTGGTGTGTGGCAGGCACCCAGGCAGGGTTGGTGCTGCTCTCATCGTGTTAGAGCACTAGGGTTGGGTAAGTACCAGCAGGCTCTGTTTGGGTGGCTGCTATTTTGTCTTTCTGATCCCCAAATCACTAGAAACAGCCAGGACACAACCTGGAGCTGCAAGAGGAAGGACACACTGACAGCAGCATCCTGGCCAGGCTGGCACAAAGCTGCAGCAGCAGCAGCTGTGCCCTGACCCCGCAGTGAGGGAGCCAAAGCCTCATCAGACCTGCTGGTGAGGGAGGGGAGAGGGAGCTGCCAGGGCTCCCACCCACCTGCCTTCCCCTTTCCAGAGCCACCCCTCCAACACAGCCAGAGCTGTTTCATACTCAGTTACTGCAAAGCAAACAGCCCAAGCTGCTCTTTTATTCACTCCACAACATGCCAAAGGGTAGAGGTTCTCCTTCAGCACCCAAACCTCGACAGTTCAGCCAACTACAGGCAACTTCAGCCTTTTGTTTTCCTGCTTGTGCCTCTGCAGCCACTGTCTCTTCCCCTCAAAGAGCACAATGGCAGCAGCCATAGCAGAGTTTAAGCTGTCCACACCTGGCACCACAGGAATGACCAATCTCTTCCCCCCAGTGCTGGCTGCCAGGTGAAGAGCGTCCAGGCTCAGCCCATGGGTCTCTCCGCCGATCACCACTGCCACTGGAGTTTGTGTCCAGTCCTCGTAGTAAAACTGAGTGGGCAGCTCTGGGAGGCAGGCACTCACCTCTCCCTCCTCATCCTCACACTTAGGAGCAGCCTTGGGTTGGGATCTCACAGCAGCCTTGGGGTTGCTGGGCTCAGAGCCAGCCCTCTGCAGGGCCACGCACTCAGCCCGAGCGCCGGGGTCTTTGTTGTCGGCCACGCAGACCTGGATTCCAGCAGGGAAGTTGTTGGGAAGGGATTCCCAGTCCAGGTTGGAGAGGATGGGCAGGCGGAAATGAGCTCCCATGCCTGCCCGGAGCACCTTGGGCTCCCAGGGATCCACACAGCCTGAGGGAGGAGGGAGGAAAAGAGCAATTCTGCAGTGACTTCCAGTCAAGAGATTCAGCCACAGATCACATCCAGGCTGGGCACTGCTTACAGACTCTCAAAGGCAACATCTTCACACACCTCTTACCACTTAAACTAAACTTTTTTTCCTCCTCCATCCAGGGAAGTGGCCTTACCTTTGGTGAGCAGCACTTTCTCACAGCCTGCTCCTGCTGCAGATCTCAGGATAGTCCCCAGGTTTCCTGGGTCCCGGATGTTGTCACAGATGAGGAGCAGTGGCAGGGAGCTGGTGAGCTGAGCAGCAGGGTAAGACATCTTGGCATGGTCAGGCTTGGAAAAGATCCCTGAGGAGAGAAAGCAAGTGCTGACAGACTTCTGGCTCACAGCCCCTCAGGAGAGGGCTGTCTCTCAGTTAGCTAGCCCAGAATTCACTGAAGAGGTGCAGGAGAAAGCACCAGGGAAAGCAGAGCTCCAGGGAAGTTTGAGAAGAGTTTGTTATCATAGAATCATAGAATTGGCTGGGTTGGAAGGGATCTCTGAGATCACTGAGTCCAACCCTTGATCCACTACTGCTGCAGTTCCCAGCCCATGGCACTGAGTGCCACATCCAGTCTCTTGAAATATCTCCAGGGATGGAGAATCCACTGCTTACTGGGGCAGCCCATTCCAATGCTTGATCATTTATTCATTGTACAAGGAGAGCTCAACTATTTCCCAGCAGAGTTGAAGCAAGGTGCTGTTAAAAATGAGCATCAGCACCTGCACTGCACTCTAGGAACCACTTTCACAGTTCTGCAGCAGGGACAAGGGAATTATCTCAACTTGTGCCACTCTGGATTTGCTGCCAGAATGTCTGGAGCAAGATTATGAAGAGAGAGTCATCAGAGAGAGTCATCATCCCCTCATTAAGTGTGGAGCAAGTTTCCCTTTGAGCAGTGTTGTGTTTCTCAGGCAACTCACCTATAAGCTCTTGAGGAGCTATGAGGTCAGACCAGGTCTTGATATCTTCAAATTTCACCTTCACTAAGTTGGCTCGTTTCAGCTTCTCCTCAGGCAGCTCCTTCAGGTGCCCCACGGTGCTGAAGAAAAGAGTCTGCAGGGCAGCTCCTGCCTCCAGGGCATCCTTGATCAGCCTCTGTCCTTCCAGCAGAACCTTCCCGTGGCGATCCCGAAAATCCTTTGATTTGGCGATTGTCACCACTTTTCTGTGGAGGAGTTAACCAGAGGAAATGGCAGTCACAGAGTGGTTTGGGTGGGAAGGAACCTTAAAGCCCATCCACCCATCCCTACCACTAGGCCAGGTTGCTTCCAAGCCCCACACAACCTGGCCTTGAACACTTCCAAGGATGGGGCAGCCACACTGTTCCTGGGCAGTGTTCCAGTGTCTCACCACCCTTACTGGAAGGAACTTCTCTCAACGATCTCTGGAGCCCCTTCCAGGCATTGGAAGGTGTTTCTAAAGTCACCCCAGAGCCTTCTCCAGACTGAACCCCCCCAACTCTCTCAGCCTGGCTCCAGAGCAGAACTGCTCCAGCTCTTGGATCACCTCCATGGCCTCCTCTGGACTTGCTGGGCTGGGGACCCCAGAGCTGGACCCAGCATCACCGAGAGGTGTTTCAGAGCGGAGCACAGGGCAGGAATCCCCTCCCTTGATCTGCTGGTTGTTTAATTTTTGACACATCCCAGGACGTGGTTGCCTTCGGGTCAGGATGTGCCTCAGATTCTGCAGATATGACACCGGGCGGTTCCACCCGGGCCGCGGAGGACCGTAACGGGACCGCTCCCAACCCCAAACCTCCCCCCGCTCCTCACCCCAGCCTCCGGTCACCCGGCGCCGCTTTCTCGTACCACAGCCCCGGCCCTGCCGAGTTCCGCTCCACCGCGGGCGGAGGAGGCGGTGGCGGCTCCCGGGGTTTCCGTTGCGGCTCGGCGGCCGCCGCCGCTTCCCGCTCCTTTTGCGGCGGCAGGACCCTCACCGGGCTCCTCCGCAGCGCCCGCACCCCACGCCGCCCGATCGGGTCCGTGGATCGTGGCCGCACCAGGGAGCGACTCAGCCGCCCCAGCGCCGCCATCTTGGGGGCGTCACGCCGCGCGACGTGGGTGGGGAGAGGGAGAGGGGCGTGGCGTGTCGCTGTCACGTGACAGCCCCGCAGCTCCCGTCCCTCACGGACATGGCGGCCCGGCGCGCGCTCCACTTCGTCTTCAAAATCGGCGACCGCGGGCGGAGCGCGCGCTTCTACCGCGAGCTGCTGGGCATGCGGGTGAGCGCGTGGGCAGCGCGTGGGCAGCGCGTGGGCAGCGCATGAGGGGAGCGCGGGGGCAGCGCGAGGGCTGTCGCTCTCTTACCTCAGCCCCCTCAGCCCCGGCTGTGCTCGGTCCGGTCCGGCTCTCCCGGAGGATGCTCCCGGACCTCTGTGCCGCAGCTCCCACTGACGGGCGCGGCCCTCGGCATCCTGGAGGGAGAAAGGGAGAAAGGGAGGGAGGGAAGGAAGGAAGGGTGTGGGTCTCTTCACTTCCCTGCCCCGGGACCACCGCCGCTCCCTGCTGCTGGGTGGCCTGGCGGAGATGGCTGAGGTAAATAAAGAGGGAGAGTTTTGTCTCCGTGCTGTCTGAGCTCTTTCTCGCCTGATTCCCCAGGTGTTGAGGCACGAGGAGTTCGATGAGGGCTGCAAGGCGAGCTGCAATGGGTGAGTTGTGTCTGTGTGCCCTCTGGTTCCTCATAAATCCCATAAATTGTGGCTGTCTTGAGTTTAAAGTCCCTCCTTGTAGCCCCTGGGGAAGGTTAGAATTGGGTATTAGGAAAAGTTTCTTCACTAAAAGAGTGTCCTGGCACTGGAACTGGCTGCCTAGGGCAGTGGTTGAGTCACCATCCCTGGGAGGTGTTAAAAAACCGTGTAGACTCGGTGCTTCAGGACATGGTTTAGTTGGTAGGGTGATGTTGGGTTGACATTTGGACCTGGTGATCTTAGAGGTCCAACCTTAATAATCCTGCAGTTCAAAGTCTCTTGTCCTTCTTCACAACTAAAAGGAATCTCCCAACCTGTTGCCTCGCCACTTGCTTTTCCTGCTTCACAATAAGGAAGTGCTCGTAGTATTCCAGCCAACGAGCAATTTATTCTTTTAAAACATGAGCTGTGAAGAAGGAAGTGGAGTTTTCTGTTGCATGGTTTGGGGGGTGCCTGTGTGCTGAGCCCCAGTGAGAATTATTCACAGGTATCAGCTCCTTCTGGTGGGAGATTACCTGCACTGTTTGCTCTAGAAATGCCATTCTTCCTCGAAACATTAAAATATGGGTTTATTTCTAACCCCCATGGCAATGTTCCAGCCCTTATGATGGAAGATGGAGCAAAACCATGGTGGGCTATGGGCCAGAAGACAATCACTTTGTTGCAGAATTAACTTACAATTATGGTATTGGAGAATATCGCCTGGGCAATGACTTTCTGGTGAGTACCACACTTAGCAAGATCTTTCTTCTTAAAATAAGCTTTTTTTTTCTTATGATTAGGCATGGATTCAGCATATAAGTTGTGCCAGTTGCTTTTGTGATAGTTAGTCCCTTCAATACTTTTTATTCTCACTTTTGTTGTTGTCTCCAAGTGGGAAGAGCAGAAACTAGAACAGCTTTGGGCTCACTTAGGATCCAGGAAACAACTTGAGCACCCTCCATCTCTTAGCTGCTGTGTAGGGGGAGGAGCTGGGATTTGGTGGCAGATCCAACATGGAATGGTCAGCCAAGCAGGAACTTACTGTCAGAAAACACTTTTATTATTAATGATTTATTTGTTATTTACTAGCTGGCAGCCAATAAAGATCTCGTGTTTCATCTATAAATTCATATATCTGGTTTTTTTTTTGTTGTTTCCTCTTATTTAACATCCTTCCCCCTGTTTGTGGGTGCCAGGGAGCAGGTGCTGACCTCACCTGGTAGAACTTTTAGGAACTCAATTTTCTGCTTCTATACAAGGTGTTGAATCAGAGTTTTAAATTTCTTTTCTTTTTCGTTTTCCCTTGGTGTGAAAGAAGGGGAGATTAAGGCATGCCAGGTATATGTGGGATGCCCAGTAAGGTTAAACTTATTTTATAGGGTCGAGATAACTTGGTTCTTAGGAGATGTTATCTGTTATAAAAAGTACTCCAGATTGTGGTTGTTTGCAGAGGCAGACTGTTGAAAGGCAGGACTTGTGCCCCATCTACCCTCTGAATTTAGTCTGTTTCTGTTCTCATAGGGCATCACACTCGTGTCCAGCCAGGCTGTGAGCAATGCTAAGAAGATGGGGTGGCCCCTCAAGGAAGTCACAGCTGGTATTTTTGAAGCTGAAGCCCCAGGGGGATACAAGTTCTACTTGGAAGACAAGGAACAGCTGAAGCAAGGTGAAGCACACACACTCTGTTGCTGCTGTTCAAGAGAGATTAAGGAGTGGGGATGTTGGAAGGGGCTGTGCCTTTGTCTCTGGTTTTGTGGCATAGAGGTTTTTTTGTTGTTTTTTTCTTTATCAAGAATGTAGCTGTGTGTTTAAAACCACAATGTATTTGTAACTAATTTCAATTTACTGCTATTTGGTAGATCCTGTGCAAAAAGTAACCTTGGGTGTCTCTGATCTTCAGAAGTCTGTTACCTACTGGTCTGGTTTGCTCGGGATGAAAATATATGAGAAGGATGAGGAAAAGCAAAGGGCTTTGCTAGGCTATGCTGATAACCAGGTCAGTCTTTAGGAAATTTCCCCATTCTGATCTTTAAGAGCTGCAAAAACTCATCACAAAAACCTCTCATTCCACGAGAACAAAATCTTAAAGGGAAGGGGGAAAAAAAAAGCTCTTAATTAAAGCAACAGTGAACTTAATCCTCTGCATTTTAATTCAAGCTTGTGTACACCTTAACTTCATTTATCTTGAAACAAATTGTGGTTTGGTAATTCTGTCTCACTGGGAAATGTGTGTAGAGATGGTGCTGAAGTCAGCAGTGAACACCTGGAGCAGAGGCAGCACTGAGAGGCAGAGTCCTTGCCAGCCAAGCCAGGCTTTTTCCTTGTTTTTTTTTCTGTCCCTGCAGTGCAAGCTGGAGCTGAGGGCGGTGGGAGGGGCGGTGGATCACGGGACGGCCTTTGGGCGGATCGCCTTCTCCTGTGCCAAGGAAGAGGTGAGGATCGCCTTTCCCTGACCCCTTTCCTTGCCCAGAGCTGGAGATTTCCAGTGGTAGCCAAGTGAACAAAGTAACAGTGAGCAGACACTTTGTTTATATTTGTCCCAACGGGAATGCAATAGAGTTGTGGGTAATGGTGAACAAGAACAACCTGGAAGGCATCTGACCTCCACCTCCACCTGATTTTTATGGTTTTGTCTGTTTGGGGTGGTTTTTTTTGGTTTTTATTGGTTTGGTTTGGTTTTTTTTGTGTATGTGTGTGTTTATTTTTTGTGTGTGTGTGTTGTTTTTTATTTCCTAAGCTGCCAAACATTGAAGCACTGATGAAAAAGGAGAATCAGAAAATCTTAACACCTCTGGTTAGCTTGGACACACCTGGCAAAGCCACAGTGCAAGTGATTATTCTGGCTGATCCTGTGAGTAATATCAGATAACATTTGATTTCAGCCTCTCTCTCCCAGGTGTCTTACTCACCTGCTCTTAAACTGTGTTTAGGATGGCCATGAAATCTGCTTTGTGGGAGATGAAGCATTCCGAGATCTGTCCAAGGTGGACCCTAATGGTGACAAACTGTTGGATGATGTGAGTGATGCTGTCTACATGTTATTTTCTTATGGTTAAAATGGAACCTAACTTTGGTTCCACGTGGAGTAACAAGTCACAGAGTCCCTTAGCTCAGCTTGCTGAGGAAAAAAAACCAATTTTTAAATTTCCCTTAGTGTCCTGGCTCGAGTTTTCCAGCCTTGCTCTTGGGGCAGCTGGGTGCTGGACACATCATCATTGCAGCAGTAGTGAATCAAGGGTTGGACTTGATGATCTCTGAGGTCCCTTCCAACCCAGCCAATTCTATGATTCTATGATTCTATGAATTCTGTTTTCCTAATTAGTACATAAACCCATAATTGCTCCATCAGAATAATTTTCCTGCAGATGAGAAAGTGTCCCTGTGGTGGGACAGGTGGGTGAGCACTAACGTGTCCCTGCACAGGCCATGGCAGCAGACAACAGTGACAAATGGTTTGCTGCACACAAGAAGCAGAAGGCTGCTGCCTAGCTGGAGAAGAGGACTGCTCCTTCTGCCTTGGTTTTCCACGAGCAAGATGCCAGTCACCTGCAGTGTGTTGTGTTGCCTTTTCCAGTAAGAGGTGATGTGATGATTCCTTTGATTTAATTTCTGACTCTTCCTGCAGCTCTGTTCTTTCAAGCAATGAGCATGTTTCTCTCTCTCTCTCTCTCTCTCTCAAGAAAAAAAATCAGGCTGTGTGGTAAGGAGCAGGATGAATTTCTCTCTTGTTATTGTACTTGACAAAGAGGTTTGCATTCCAAGCTGTTCCCCCAGCTCTTGGGGTGAAACATTCCCATGGGTGTGATTCCCACGGGGAGCACATCCCTGCTGGGATGGTTTCCATCCCATGCCAAGCTCCTGTGTGCCCATCCCTGGAGCTGCCCCTGAGCTGCTGGGAGGCAACATGAAATTCATGTGTCTTGGTGTCGTGGTTCATAGACTCATAGAATTGACTGGGTTGGAAGGGACCTCAGAGATCATCAAGTCCAACCCTTGAACCACCATTGCAGTTCCCAGCCCATGGCACTCAGTGCCACATCCAGGCTCTTTGGAAATATCTCCAGACACGGAGAATCCACTACTTCCCTGGGCAGCCCATTCCAATGCCTGATCACCCTCTCCAGAAAGAAATTCTTTCTAATCTCCAACCTAAACCTCCCCTGGCACAACTTGAGACCCTGCCCTCTTGTCTTGCTGAGAGTTGCCTGGGAAAAGAGCCCAACCCCCCCTGGCTCCAACCTCCTTTCAGGGAGTTGGAGAGAGTGATGAGGTCTCCCCTGAGCCTCCTCTTCTCCAGCCTCAACACCCCCAGCTCCCTCAGCCTCTCCTCATAGGGTCTGTGCTCGAGTCCCTTCACCAGCCTGGTTGCCTCCTTTGGACCTGCTCCAGGACCTTGATATCCTTCCTGAACTGAGGGGCCCAGAACTGGACATAGTACTGGTTTTGGTGGTTTTGGTGAGAAATCATCCTTGGAAGTACCAGTTCAGGGTGGATCCTGTGGGAATGAAGTCCCTCTGCCTGTGCTGGTGGGATAAGGGCTGGGAACACGGAGCACCCACCAGCCCCTCCGACCACGTTTGGTTTGGCAATCTTGATGAAAACCTTGAATCATTTTCACAGCAAAAAGCAGGCAGAACCAGCGACTTTAGCAGCTGCTGAGGCATGTCGGTGCTTGTTGGGAATATTGGGAATTCCAGCAAGGAGAACTCCTCACTGTGACTTTGCTGCTTGAGCTTTTGGTCCGGGTTCAGGTTTATGAATCACACGCCACTCCAGTTAAAATCTTGTGTGCAAGCTGCAACCCTGAGCGGTGTCGCCCTTGAACCAATAAAAGCGATTCAGAAGAACCGGTTTGGGTCCGGTTCTGGTCCCTTCTTCCCAGCCTCCCACTTCCCCCTCCCTTTGGTTGGGCTCTTGGTGTCCCTGCTCGCTCAGGAATCAATCCCGGGTCGGGAAGCAGCGAGCAGGCTCTGCCACCGCCGGGCCGCCAGAGGGCGCTGCTGGGAGGGGGCGGAGCTTTCCGCATGACGGCAGAACGCGGCGCCGGCGCCTCGGCCACGCCGCCGCCATGGAGCCCGGTGGGTGCGGGATGCGTGGGGAGCGGAGCCGGGGTGGGGAACGGTGGGGGAAAGGGGAGCCGGGTTGTGGTAACGGTGTCTCCCCGCAGGGCCCTGGGGGGTGTGCGAGCAGACGGCAGTGCTGCAGGGCGGCTTCCTGCTGGCCGCCCGGCTGGCGCAGCCGCGGGCGCTACGGGAGCTGCGCAAAGCCGACTGGCCACGCGTGGGACCCCCGGTCACCGACGCCTTAGGGGAGATCGGGGCCCGCTGCCCTTCGCCGCTGCAGCACAGCCTCTGGAAGAAAGAAGCTGTGGCCATCATCTGGGCTAAAGTCCTGGTGCCGGAGCCCCCGGCCGCGTCGCTGGACCAAGGGTGGAAGGAGGATGATTTCTTCTCCGTGGGCAGGATGATCCCTGACGTCAACCACACTGTCCTCTTCGAACTGGTCAAGGCCCTCGGGGCACCCCGGTCCTTCGTGCAGCTGCTGCTGGCGCTACCCCAGGATTTGGGTCAGAGTGAGCTGGAGCGCTTGGTGGAGTACATCAGCAGTGAGACATCCCCATCAGACATCAGGCTCTTCTTGGACGTGTGGTGGGAGGTGATGAAACACAAGGAGGGGCAGGAAGATGCAACAGTCTCTGCCTTCAGTGCTCTCATGCATCAGCATGGGTGTGAGGCCTCTCTGGATGATGGTCTCCAGCCCCCAAAGAGGTTCAAGTGTGACCCTGGCTCACTGAATGACCCTCCTGCTGCCACCAGCCTGCTCATGGTCCTGGTAGAGGGGTTAAAGCAGATCTTCAGGAGCATCACCCTGCCCTCCATGAGGTGCTGTGCCTTGGCCAACCTGGTGGAGCTGCTGTCCCTCTTCACTGAACTGAAGGCAGAGAGCAGCTCCCTCCCTGTCACAGAGTACCTGAACAAGGTCAGCTCTGTGGTCAGCCTCTGGAGCAGGGATGCTGAGAGCCAGTTCCACCCCAGGGGGCTGGATGAGAAGGTGAAGGAAGCAGAGAGAAGCATGAGCCACTTGTCCATGGCCAAGCTCTCTCGTGAGGAGCTCTTTGTTGGCTTGGACTTTCTCTGCAGCTTGTTGCATGCCTGGGGAGAGGAGCTGCCAGACCCCATGAACAGCTCTGAGGGGCTCTGCTATGAAAGCTACAGGCTCATGGACATTCTTGCCACCTTTGAGAAGAACCTGGTTCACTTCTCAGTGACCAGAGAGCTGGGTGAGAATGAGACTCGTGTAGTGTCAGAACTGACACAGACCACCAAGGACTTTCTCAAGGGGATCAGCAGCAGCCTGAAGGACAGGGATTTGGGCACCAGCCTGGTGCCTTCAGTTGCCATGGTAATCATTGAGCAAAGGCTGGGTCGGCATGAGGAGATCTGCTCCATTTTTGCTTCTGAAAAGACTTGGGCCTTTTCAAAGGACTGGGTTGACTGCCTTGTGAAAAACAAAGCTCTCTTCCAGAAACCAGAGCTAGTTTTGAAACTGCTGGAGACACTGGTGAGCTTTGCCATGTCCCACCAAGACGAGGAGGCCCAAGAGCTGCAGATTCAAGTGACCAAAGCCATTGTGGAGTGTTACACTGAGCTGTCATTAGCTGACAAAAACAAAGTCATCTCGGGTGTCCTGGCAGCCTGGGGTGGGCCAGGTCTGTGCCTGAACGTGCAGGTTGTCCTGGAGGGGTTCCAGGAGGATCTGAACACGACTTTCAACCAGATCACAAAGAGTGTGTCTGATGAAGGCCTGACCAGGGCTGTAGCTGCTGTGGCCAGGCTGATGCTGCTGCACCCCGAGGCCACAGTGAAGCAGATTTGTAATCTTGCTGTTGTCAACCTGGGAGCTCACCACTTCCTTGCACAAATCCTCTGCTCCTTCCCAGCTTTGAGCTTCCTGGAGACCCAGGAGGATCCAGGCAGGCCACACAGCCTGGTGGTGAGGTGCCTGGAGGAGGCAGCGTGGGGAAGACTTTCCTCTGTGAGAGAAGAGGAGCAGTTCCTTGAGTTCCTGGCCTTTCTCCTGCAGCCAAGCTCAGCTGCCCCACTTGTGTCACCTGCAGAGGTGACCAAAGCCTTTGTCCTTCCCTACTTGCAGTCAGACTCTGCTCAAATCGAGCTGAGCCTGCAGATCCTCAGTAAGGCTCTGGGGATGATACAGCCCTGTGCAGAAGAACACTGGATCAAATCCTGTCACCCCTTCCCTCTTCTCTTCAGCCTCTGCAAGCTTCTAGATGGTTACACAAAGTACTGGCACCAGCCCAGGGACCAGTTCTTCCCTTCACTGGAGACCAAAGACCTGATACTGAACATCCTCAGCCAGCTCTGTGAGGTGGTGACACCAGAAGCCACCCCCTCCTCTGAGCTGTGGGTGCAGTCACTGGCCTGGCTGCACAGGAAGGTGGCATCACTGGACTGGACCATTGGTCTCAGGCTGAAGAAGCTTTATGGAGAGCACTTCAAGAATGAGGTCCCAGCAACTCTGTTTGAGATCTGCCTGCTTCCCGAGGAGGAGTGGACATCCCAGCCTGTGCCAGCTTATGGGGCAGGCAGCGGGCTCCTGGCGTGGCTGGAGTGCTGCTGCGTGTCCCCAGGGCTCAGGGACACCATGCTGACACTTCTCACAGTCAACGTGGACAACCCTGAGGAAGTGAATCTCTTCAGCAAAGGCTTCCTGGTGGCCCTCATCCAGCTCCTCCCTTGGTGCAGCCACAGTGAGTGGAAAAGTCTCATCCAGGTGGTTGAAAACCTCCTCCAGAGACAAATCCTACACGTGCCTTACACCCTGGAGTACGTTCAGTACATGCCCCTGCTCAACCTCCGGCCCTTTGCCTCCCACCTCCAGCTCTCCGTGCTTTTCCTCCGGGCCTTCCAGCTCCTCTGCAGCTCCAGCTGTTCCACCTGGCTGCCGGCAGAGGCTTGGCTCCATGTGATCCAGCTGTATTCCAGCAGCCTCACCGACCTGCTGGGCTCCATCAGGAGCATCGCAGGATCCTCCTCGCCCCCCGCGGAGGACGGGACCCCCGTGCAGGAGGTGTCCTTCACCTGCATCCAGATCTTCTGCCACCTCCTGCACGTTGCCGCCATGCTGCCGGAGAAGGGGTGCGGGGAGCCCCTGGTGGTGGTGGCTCTGGAGCTCCTCCTGCAGTACGAGACCTTCAGCGGCGCCGATTCCTCCCCCAGCAACGCGCTGCGGAGAGCCAACGAGAGGCACTTCTTGGAGTCCATCACGGAGAACGTCGGCGACGCGGCGCTGCGCAGCACCCTCCTGCAGAAGCTCAGCAAGTTGGGAGCCCGCTCGGCCGAGGAGACGGCTTGAGAGGGTGGAGAGCATGATGGAGGAGAGCACTGACCCTGCCTCGGGGAGCCCCACTCGTGGGAAGCTGTAAGCTGTAATAAACCCTCTCTGGTTTTCTCTTTATTTTTTTTTTCAGCTTTTGTCTCCCCTGCTGTGTCTCCTTCCAACCTGAGCAGCCAAGGGGCCGTGTAAGGGTGGGTAGGAACAGTCACTATTTTCCAGTGGGAATAACTCCCCAAACAGCTCTTCCTGTACCCACAATTCCAGCCTTGCCTGGTGGTGCTCTAGGTGTAGAGAGAGCACAGTGGCATCAGGGAAATCATTTCCCTTTGGCTTCCCTGCTGCTGGGCCCTCTTTTCCTGGAGTAAGGGTGGGTAGGAACAGCCACTATTTTCCAGTGGGAATAACTGCCCAAGCAGCTCTTCCTGCAGACACAGTTCCAGCCTTGCCTGCTGGTGCTCTGGATGTAGAGAGGGAGCCCAGTGGGCTCCATTTTCCAGTGGGAATAACTGCCCAAGCAGCTCTTCCTGCACACACAGTTCCAGCCTTGCCTGCCTGCTGATGCTCTGGATGTAGGGAGAGAGACCAGTGGCATCAGGGAAATCATTTCCCTTTGGCTTCCCTGCTGCTTCTCCTCATCCTGGGCAGCTTTACCACGTGGACACGAGTGGGGTGATGCTGGGGCAAGCAGGTGTCTGTGGGGAGAGGTGTGCTCTGCTCCTGCTCTGCTCCTGCCCATGGGTGGGGGTGCAGTGGAGTTAACCACCCCCACCCAGAAACGAACGGGACAGAGGAGAGGTCCTGTGGTGTGACTCAGGAAAGAAATCTTTATTGGTCTCCTGTGAGGTGCTGTAGTAAATAGGGGCAGTGTTAGTGCAAACCAAGATGCCTTGTTGGCTATTTTTTTTTTTTTTTTTTGTTCCCTTACATAAGGCACGTTATTTGCAATGAAAAATGGTGAGAGACAAAACATCTGTAATGGGTGACAAGCAGTTTGTAACATCAGCTGGTCCCCATCCTTAATCTAGCAGCCACAGATAGGAAGAGCCCTTTAATTTTATTCTTTCCAGGATACAGCTGTGGCCAGGATGGGGTCTGACACCCAAAAAAACCCTGGGTCCTCAGCCCTTCCAGCTGTTGTTTTCAGACAAAGTGGAAGGCACGTTGTGACCACAAGTCTCTGGACAAGGGGGGTGCTGTGGGGCCACGCTGGTGCAGAACCTGCCCTGGAGCAGGGGACAGGAGGCTGAGGGAAGGGAACCAAACTGCTGGTGACACACACACACCCAGGAGGTGGTGAACACCATGGTTCAAGGTGAGCCTGTCCCTCTCCTGCCCTGGGTGTCTGTCCTACCAGCGTTTCTGTGAGACAACACAACTCTTCCTTTCTCCTGGTGTGAGCTTCCTTCCCTTCCAGCCTTGCTGGAGACCCCCTAGCCCAGGACTTTCAGCCCCAACCATCAGACAGTTGCAGTGAAAAGCACCTTTGGGTGATGTGGAGTCTTCAGTGAGTCCCCAGTCCAGCAGTAGTGGGAGGTGAGAGGCTGAAGGCAGCTGTAGTGTAGGGGTGAAGTCACTAAAGGTCGGGAACGGGCTGTGAAGGAACCGGTTGTGCAGAGATCTGTGCCACAGCCCCCGGGCTTGGCTCTGCTCTCAGCTGGAGGCTGCAACTTGTAGCCAGAGGAGCAAGTTGGGGCTGTGGCAGGTCCGACACGCGGCTCCCCTGGTCCCTGGTGCTGCTGCCTGGGGCTGAACGTGCTCCAGCATCGCTGCAGGCTCCCTGGTGTCTGGTGTCAGCCCCGTGAGATGCGGGGGGGTGTGTGGGGTTTGTAACAAACCCCTCTCGTGTAACCGTTAGTTGGGTGAGCAGCCTTGAATCCAGAAGGAATGTCCTGCTTACGGGCAGAGCTCCTCCTGGCTGGTTCCTACCCCGGCTCCCACGGGTGGGAGGACACAAGGCAGCGGAGCAGCGTGGGAAGGAAGCCCTCCTAGCCCAGGCTGGCACGGCGATACAGATGGTGAGGTTGTTCCAGCTCAAAACAGCCCCCGTGGAACGGCTGCTTCCACACAGCTCAGCTCCCGCCGTGGTCCCCGGAGCGCTGGTGGTGAAGGTGGAAGAGCCGGGGGCGGGGGGGGGGGAAGGCGGGCTCCGAGCCTGTTCCGGATGGCTCGGGGGCATTATCTGCTTTTGTCGGCGGCGGGTGAGCTGCCGTAGAGCCGGGCGGCTTTGCGGCAGATGAGCCTGAACCAATAGAGCTGGGGAGCGATGAGGGAGGCGTTGGCTATGTTGCAGTGCAGGGGGATGCGGAAAGGCACCATGTAAACGGGGATCCCCACCTGCCTGCCGTAGGCTGCGTACATGAAAGGGAAGAGGAGAATGCGGCAGACGAAGAAAGTCACCAGGATGATGATCCCGTTCACCTTGTGGAGGAGGGTGTCCTGCATTTTGAGCTGGGGAAGGAAGAGGGTGAAGGTAGGGTGAGTGCTAAGTGAGCAGCTCCCCGTAGCTTCTTGGGTGCTGGAGCATGAAGGGAGAAGGAGAAGAGGGTGGGAAGGGATGGAGGAGGAAGAAGGGAGCTGTGAGGAGAGGGCTGTGGCAGCAGGGAGGTACAGACGGAAGGGAAAAGTACCAGGACACAGCACAGCCCTCAATTTGGAGGTGCCTCTGGGCATGCTGCTTCCTGGGGAAAGGGATGGAAACCTGAGGGGAGTGGGGGCAGCAATGGGGGGAAGCTTGGGGTCACAGCCACAGGGCTGCTCCCACTCTGGGCCCCCAGCCTGGCTGCTGTGTGAGCAGGGGAGGATGAAGAAGGGCGGCCTGGGGAGGGGGGGAAGGGTATGAGCTGCTGGGGAATCCCAGTCCCTCCTTACCTACCTGCATGAGGATTTTGCCTAGCGACACGAAAGGAGTGCTCAGCTCTGCTATGAAGATGCAGCCCACAAAGAAGTCCCCCAGCTCTCCCCTGAAGTGCTGCAAACAAAGCCAGTGGTGAGCATGGGGCCCTCCTGGAGAAGGGGGCGAGGAGCTGACTCCAAGCATCTCCAGGGGGTTGAGGTCTCCTGACCAGCAGAAGATACTTTGCAAGACGTGCAAGCCCCCTCAGCCATGCTGGGCTCCTCAGGGGCTGGGTTCCACAGCAGCCATGCCCAGCTCTTACCTGGGTGATGGGGGTGAGCACGATGAGGATGAAGAGGTGGTGGGTCACCATCAGCCTCTCCTGCAGGAGGAAACTCCAGATGCTGGCCAGCGAGTGCTTCTTCTCGGCGACTCCTTTGTCCAGGCTCTTGTGCCAGTGGCAGAGGTACATGACATAAATGTCATAGGTCATGTAGGGAACGAGGACCCAGATGTACTCGACAGCCAGCCAGTGCCTAGGGGAGGAACAGCACACAGACATCACAACAGCCCCCAGCACCTCACGATGCTCTGAAAGGTGGGAGAGAGCCTCCAGGTCTGAAACTGCTGAAAAAAGCAGCGGGTTTTGAAGCTACTGGTGAGATGAGAGGGCTTGGAGTTTAATTTGTTTTGGCTCAGCAGAGAGAAGGTACCTGGTACGGGTGGAGGAGGCCTCCTTGGTGCTGCCCCTGCCTTGTGCTTGCCTGTGCCAGGCACTGAGCTGGGCCCTGCTGAGCACAAACACGGCACTAACGGGAGGATCCTGATTAGCCCTGGAGCTGGGTGTTTGCTGTGTGGGCTGGGGGCACAGCACTGCTTGGGATCCAGCACTAATCTGACACCTTTGCAACAGGTAATCCTCTTCCCTAAACCCTGGGATACCCAGAAGTGATGCTTAGTAGGAGAAAAGCTCCCAAACTTTGTCCTTTCTGGCTGCCTAACCCAGGGAGGATTTGTAAAAGCACCCGGAGACCTCTGGGTTAATTAGAGATGTCTGGCTTGGACTTTGGAGAGTGAAGAGCAAAATACTTACTATAGGCAATAAACCCCCGTGAGACATTTATCTGTTGGGAAATAATTGCAGGCAGCTGCCTGTTCCCCAAGCATGTTGGAATCCCTGTTGCACAATCCAGGCAGCAGCAAGCCCTGCTCTGCAGGGACACCCGGCTCCTTAAAAAGTCCTGAGTGAAATCACACTGATAAAAAAAATATAAATAAATAGAAAAACAAAAAAGAAAAACCGCCCTGTGCTGCTGCTTAAAGAAATGTAGCTTGGGGCCCCCAAAAAATCTGCTTTTGATCTCTTACCATCCCAAGAAAAATTCTGTTGCTTGTCCTCCTATTCCAGCTAGAAAGATGCAAGTGATGTAGAGCAGGGAGGAGAAATGACCAGCTATTGTGTTTGCAAAACTCACCCAGGGCTTTGGAGGGCAATTACAGTGCCAGCAATATAGTGATTGTCTGCCTGGGTAAATAAATTGGCAAATTTTACTGCAACCTTTGTGATGCTTCCTGGCTCTCTGTCTCGCTGTCATTCTCTGAGGCCTTCCCTGCTGAGCTCTGGGCTGTGTTTCCTCCAGATTCAAAGAAAATCTAGGTCTCTGGCCACAAAGTGTTTGCAAGGAGGTGCTGGCAGTGAGAGCAGCAAACAGCCCGGGGGAAGAAAGAGGAGCACCTTCCATCTGTGTGGGGCTGGGATTGATCACCTGCCCTGTCTGTACAGCAGGTATTTTATTTGAGAGCAAAAAAGAGAACTCATCAAACTGCCCAGATTAAGGACTGAGCAATTTGGGTCAATCTCACTCCCCAGAGCAAGGTAGGACGTTTCACATCTGCTTACTAAAGGCAAGCCTGCAATGACTGAGAAGGCAACCCACCCTAAAAATCACCCCAAAAACCTGCTGTGTGACAGTCAAATTCCACCTCAGCATAATTACATGCTTCCCTCCTCCATTCTCTCTGCTATTCTGGATAACAGCTCTGTTTTTAAATCTTCTGCCCCAGATTGTGCTATCACTCCTGCCAAGAGCCACGTCTGGGGCAGTTTTATCTCGTGAGCACTGAGGACAGGGCAGTGAGATTTTCCTTCAGAGCAAACTCCTTTCTGATTTTCTCCTTCCTGGAATTCCTCAGAATCCACCTGGCACAGAGGTGGTGATGCACCTCTAGAGCTTCTCACTAGGGCTGCTCAACTTGTCAGCAGTTTCAGCTTCCAGCAAGCAAACTCCTTAACCTCCCTCCCCCTTTAGATGTGGTGATACTTTTTTTTTTCTCATTTATGGGCCCATTTTATAGCTCAGCCTCAGGAGAAAACCCTGGCAGAGCAGCCCCAGGGCTCCTGCCTTTCAGGGGGTGTCCAACCAGCACGTTGCCCAACCCAACACCCAAAGTGGAGGAAAGAGGAACATGAAATTGCTTTTCCTCTCCCCTTTGTACGTCCAAGCCTTTGGCATCCAACCCTGCTGCAGGCTGGGCACAGCCTTCCCCCTGCCCCCAGTGGGACAACCAGGCTCTGGGACAGGGTTACCTGTCATGCACCACATCCTTGCAGTTAAGGACAACTGTGATCCCCGACACTGTTGCCATGGTGGCTTGGACCGTTGACACCAACCTGCAACCAAGAGACAGGAAATGGGGTCACCCCAAAATGTCACCCCAGAAGGACCAGGGACCAGGGGTGGTTGCAGCAGGAGAGCTGTTAGCACCGAGCCACCCACGCCGTGCACACCCCAAGAGCCGTGTCACGGCGTAGGACGGGACACGGGGGTGACAATGCCAGGCTCTGCCCCCCGGGACACGGTGATGGGGGGGGGGAGGAGGTTCAAGGTCTCAATCCCATCCCCGCGGATCAGTGGGAACCCTGGGCAGAGCCGCACCGGAGCATCCCCGGTACCCGCCACAGCGGGAGGTGCGGTTGGGGGGACTGCGCCTGCCGCCCGCTCCTACTCCTCCCCGGGCCGGGTCTGGGCTCGGGGCTGCGGGTGTTGGGCCCCCGGAGCCCCTCGGCTGCCGCTGCCAGCGCCGGAACTCGGTGGTCTTGGCCTGTCCCCATCACTCCCGGTGCCGCTCCCGTCCCGCCCGTACCTGCCGCTGAGGAGAATGCGATCCTTGAGGCTCCATCCCGGGGCGGCCCAGCGCAGCAACCGGATGCAGAGGACGAAGAGCCCCGGGAAGAAGGCGGAGGCGATGGCCAGTGTCCGCCACATGGGGACGGCCGGGGCCGCCCTGCCTCCCGCCGCCGCTTGTCAGCAGCGGGACGGGGGGCGGGAGGGCCCGGCCCGGTTCGGCTCGGTCCGGTTCGGTTCCACTGGGGCCGTCACCGCTCGGCTCCGTCCTGCTCCGTTCTGCTCCTCTCGGCTGGGTCCGGCCCCGCCGATCCCGCCGCCGGGACGCGCCCCGCTCCGCCGGGCGGTTGGGCCCCGCCCCGCGCCGGTTCGATCCCCGCCCCCCCCGAGGCCCCGCCCGCTCCGGGCCCCGCCCTCCCCGCACGGCCCCGCCCTCCCCTCCCGTCCCGCACCGCACCGGGCGAGTCCTCCCCTATCCCGGCGAACCCCGCGGCCCGGAAGCGGCGCGCCGGCCATGGAGGAGGACGAGCCGGAGCTGGAGGCCGGGCTGGAGGCGGCCCTGGAGCTGGCGCCCGCCGTGCAGGCCGCCATCGAGCAGGTGCGGCCCTCCCGGGGCCGGGAGGGGGCTGCGGGGCGAGGCGGGGCCCTCCCGGTGAGGGCCCTCCCGGGGTTGGCGCGGCCCGGCCCGGCCCGGCCCCCGCTCTCTGAGGCCCCCGCGTCCCTCAAGTGAGCTCTGAGGCCTTCGGCTGCCGGGCCTTGTAAAGGCCGTGCCTGGGGTGTCGGGAGCGGGGCAGAGCCCCAGGAGGGTTGTGCCGGGGTCCCGGGGCTGAGGTGGCCGCTGGCTGCCGCCTCCCGGGTTGCGGGGCCTGGCCCAGCCGAGCACAGCGCTCCCTGCCCCGGGTGCTGCCTGAGCACTCGGTACTCAGGGTGGGAAGCGGCTCGATGGAGCTTTGGCTTGGTGAGGAGAGTCTAAACGTCTTGGCTTGGCTTTTGTCATCAATGTTACATCCAGCCCGAGGCTCCAGTGTTCCCTGGAACCTTTTGTGGCACTTAGAGCCCAGGAGAAACCCGGGGTAAAATCACGGGTGTGTGTCAGAGCCTGACGTCAGGAACCCTTCTGTGTGAGGAGCTCTTTCCTGTTGTAGAAATCTGCAGTCAGCAGCAGCAGCTGCCTCTCAAAGTGTCACTCAGATGAGTTTCCCCCCTCTCCTGGGTTGTTGAGGTTTGTTGGATCACTTCTGGGGGCTCTGCACAGAAGTAGGGCAGAACCTGTGGCAGCTGCTGCAGCTTCTGGAGTCAGCCCAGTGCCAGGAGGTGAGGAAGGCAGCACAGCTTCCCTGGAGCTGCTCTGCCAGCTTTGGAATATTCTTGTTCCAAAGAGAGAGAGACCCCACGTTCTCTGTCACTGCAGGGGGCTGGCATGCCTCTCAGTAAGCCATGGAGTAATTTTGCTTCTTGAAACCTTGTGAATTGCTAAATTAAATAGCAGCTTCTAAAGGAGACCTGGAACTTGCCCAGAGGAATAATCCTTTGCACTTTTGCTGAGTTCTTTTTGCAGTAAGGCTGTAGGCAGGGGGAGGTGTTGAGGATGCCACTGCCTCCTGCCACTTCCCATCCCCATATTTGTTCCTGTCACTGTTCCTTCCTCAGTTTTGGGCAAAAGCTGCCTGGTTCTGGTTAAATGAGCAGAACTGAGTCCTGCCTGCAGAGTGGCAGGGAGCAGGGGGTGATCATTGCTCGTGGCAATGACCTGGGAGAAGCAGCTTGAGCTGGTTCAGCTGCCTGCAGCATTGATCTCTATCTGAGGTCTGAGAGTACAGGTCATGAGTAACCTTTATCTGCCACCCATCCTTACCTCAGCAGCTCCCAATGCATGGGGTGATGTGGGATTAATGGAACTGGAGCAGGATGAGCTGGTTGTGGTGCTGCAACTGTGCCCTGATGTCAGCTGGGCTGATGTCACAGCTCCTTCCTCCTCACCCAGGCACCACTTGGTGTGTGTTCACCTCCTGCCTGCTTCTCCTTGGCCTCAGGAGGAGCTCTGGGAGAGCTTCAGGGGGGGAATTGTTCTCCCTGCAGTGATCTCACTGCTTTTACCCCACTGCAAAGCTGGGAAAGTGCTGCTGTGACCAGGGTGATGCTGGGCAGGGCTTTGGCCATGGAGCTGTGTAAATATGGAAGCCAAATGGGAGCAGGGGAGGGAATAGAGGGGGTTTCATTCTGGGGGAGCAAAAAGCAGATCCTGGCAGTGTTATTTGTGGTGTTTGAGCTGAGATGGGATCTGTTGGGATCTGTTTGCACCACGGCTGCTCTTTTCCCTTTCCCACGGGCAGGAAGAATCACCCAGTGACTCTGTTCCTCTCCCTCTTTTTTTTTTTTTTTTCCATGTACAAGTGGCAAACCCAAGTCTCCAGGGAACTTGTACAACCATCTCTTAACTCACCACGTTTCCTGTGATGTGATAAGCAAATCCTGGGGCTCTCCCCACGGGGCCAGGCAGAGATCAGGGCAGTGCCTCAACAGGGAGTTTCATTCCCAGCGAGGGCAGAGGCAGCAGCAGGGTTTGGGATGCATAATTAATGGCTCGTGGAGCTCAGGAATTCCTTGCCCACGATGGGCTGTGCCCAGGCTGTACATGGAAGCACGTGTGGGGATTATCAGTGTTTACCCAGGAATTTTGGCAGGTCAGAGATCTCCAGAGCTGTGCTCTCTGCACCCTTGTTAGAGGAGTGGTGTGAACCCAGTCAGAAGAAGGTGCTGAATTGGGAGTAGTAGACACCATGGGAAGTTACAGAAATTAATAGGGCTGTCTTGCTGATGAGATTTGTTTTCCTCCTTCTCTTCAGGTATTTCCCAGCCAAGATCCTCTGGACAGGGCAGATTTCAATGCTGTTGAGTACATTAATGCCCTCTTTCCCACTGAGCAAGTAAGTAAGTGAGGGATAACCTGACAGTGACTGTTTAAACCTCTACCCAAGCCTTGCCTTTTCAACAGCAGCACAGGTTGCAAGGCTGTAATAATAATTTCTAATATTTTCATCTCTCAAGGTTCACTCTCATCATGTAAGTTTCTTTTTCCCCAAGCTGCCTGCTGCACTAAAAGTCCTGGAGTGATCTGAAGCTATAAATTACTTTTCTGGAACCAGATTTTCCTTACAGTAAATTTAATAACTTTCTGTCTGCTAATAGATGGGTGAATCCACTGGGGTTTCAGCCACATAAAGCAGGTGTTGGTTGTGAAATGTCACCAGGGAGTCATCCATGTTTGAAACCTGTTGCTTTTTTTTGGAGATGTAAAGACCAAGATTGCTGCTGTGGAGTCATATCCTTACTTTGCCTTCCCCAGGTCAGCCCAGGGGCAGTTTTGGACTCAAAGCTACTGCAAAAAGAAAATGTTTTTGCAGCTGAAGATGGGGCTGTGAGGCAGCTCCAACATCTACCACATTTAAGATCCTCTGCAGCACCCATTTTATTTTTTTTTTTGGTCTTTCAGCAGTTTCCAATCAGTTTTTAGGTGGTGCTGGCCTGTTGTTTTTTTCCCTTTGCCACTAGTGGAGCTCTTCCCCCTGCAACAAACCCCACCACAGCTCTTCCCACCCTCCCCTACACCTCCTGGGGGCTGCCTGGGCTCTGCAGGGGGGGTCTCTGCTCTGGGGAGGTGAGGGCTCTGTCCCCAGTGCCCACTGGAGGTCACTGTCACCACGGTGTTTGGGGAGCAGCTCTGCAGGGCTGAGGGCACCCTGTTTGCTTAGGGTTGGGTGGGAAGCAGGGAGCCCCTGGCCCCCCCAGGGCTGCTCTTTGCCCTGCTCCTGTCTTCTGGTGCTCATGATGTGACCTGAGAAGCAGCCAAGTTGCTGGAGGGGTCTCAGTTCTTCTGTCAGACAAAGCCATTGCCCTCCTCTTTGTCAAGTGCCACTCAGGAACAAGTGGTGGTGGTGGTGGGGTCACAGCTGGGTGGGGGTCACAGCAAAAGTTCCCTATTTCATTTCTCTGTGCTTGTTTATATTTTTTTTTTTCTTTTCATGTTGCAGTCTCTGGCAAACATCGATGAAGTTGTGAATAAAATCAGATTGAAAATAAGGTAAATGTTTCTCCATTTCATTGCAGCTCACTCTGGTTGTCACCAGGGCTTCATAAATGCAGCCTTTGCACTCTAACTAATTGGAATTAATTTGCTTAAAAGGCACTAACAGGGTCAATCTCATCCCATAGTGCAACAGAGGTAGAATTATTCCCTGTAATTATAATTCTTTTTGTTTTATACTTTGCCCTGCTGTACCTTGCCATGCCTCTCAGGTTATTTTAGCTGGTTGGAAAGTAGAGATTTGGAAAAACAAGTAAGAATCAACAAGTACTTCATTTTAATACAGGCAGAGAGAACAAGCTGCCTTTGCTGAAAATTGACTCTGTTTGTGAGGTCAAAATAGCAATTGGAAAGCCCTCTCATTTTGTATTAATTTTGGTACTGTGAGTACAAAATAAATATAAGCAGGCAGGAAATACTTAATTTTTGTTGTGCAGTCTGGAGTTACCAACCTGAACTGCTTGAGACAGCTCTTTAATGTGTGGAAAGTGGAAGTGAAAACGGGCAAGGGAAAACTGCCAGTGTTGCTTAAGGGAAGGGAAATACAAGAAGAAACACAAGAATCAATTCCTGATTAAATTAGGAAATGTTTCTTCATTTTTGTAACAGGACTTTTAAATTATCTTAGCTATTGATGTCCTCCAGAGAGAGAGAATAAAAGAAGTTAATTCAGCATTGGCAGCACCAGCTTTTTTTTTTTTTGCTTTCAAATCTGCAGCTCTGGAGGTTCCCAGAGGTTTTTGGGTCAGGATGAATGAGTTTGACATTATGGATTCTCTTCTCTAGGAGGTTGGATGACAACATCAGAACTGTTGTGAGAGGACAGACCAACGTGGGACAGGATGGCAGGCAGGTATGTGCATCCCATCATCTCATCCCAGCCCTGGTAATGCCCAGGGTTCTCATTTTGTGCTGCTGAATTGAGGAATGGCTCTGGCAGGCAGGAGCTCACTCTCCTTGTTCAAGAGGTGCTTCTGCTGTCTCTCACACTAATTGCTTTGTGAGCTGCTTGCTGTTCTGTCCAGCTTTCTGATCACCATCCTAAGAGAAGGGAATGAGAAATTGATTTTAAAATCAAAGGGAAAAACCAGGAGGCTTGTGGTTGTGCCACTCTGGAGCTAATGATAAAATGAATGGGATTAACTAGGTACAAGCACATTTGCTACTGAGTAAGGATCAATAAAGGCTGTTTTGCCTGTTACTGGGGTGTTTGCTGAGCTGCCAGTGACTCAGCCTGATGCCTGACTGCCAGTTCATCTTGCACCTCTTATTCAGTGATGAGTTTTCAGCTGCCTTTTGCTTGAGCACTGTGTTTGCACAGGGAGCACAGGGCCACAGCTCCTGTGTTTGTGAACACTGAGCTCTGTCTTCCTGTTACCTGATTCAGGGGTGTCACCCAGTGCTGCTGCATTTCCTGGGCCTGTTTTGGTTTGGACCAGGAACATTGATGTCACTCATTCTGTTTTCCTAAGTGTCAACACTGACTCATCTTTTTAATAACCAGATTTAAGACAAATTGCCTGGGATGGGGCAGCCATTCCCTCCCCAGCCTGGCATAGTTGTATTTTCCACTTCTTGCTGCAGTAACCAGTGGTGTATTTTTCTAATCCTACCTCTGCCACGGAGTCTGTGGCCTTGGCTGAGTTTTTAAACTCATCTGTACCTTTTTATTGCCTTCTAAAAACCAGGAGATGCTTACTTCTCCTAGCAGAACTAGTTTGATGTTTGCGTGGTTGCCTGAGTACTGCTATTAAATTGGGGATGTTCTTGGGATGTGGCATAAGGAGTGGTGCTGCCCCTAATCACTCCGTGGGGATGAGACAAAGAATCAAGTGGGGAAACAATTACAGAAACTGAGGAGGGAGAGGAAACTAGGGCAGTGCTGGAAGAGTCTGGGTGTGATTGGAAAGCTGGTGCTGTTACAGTCTTTTGAGCCCATTTGAGGTGACACATTGAGAGAAGACCACAAGAAAAAAGTGGGCTCAAGAAGAGCTGTGGGTGAGAACTGCCCAGAGTGCCTCTGGATTTGCAAATCCCAAGGGTGAAGGTGGTGAGGGATGAACAAAAGCAGTGCCATGGTCAGCTGTGTGTGCAGGGTAAGAGGAGAGTCTCTGTTTAGAGCTTTGCCTTGTATCTGTGCTTTCTCATTCTTTAAGCCCTTTGAAGTTCTCCAAAGATGTTCAGCCAGACTTGGACTGGATCCTGCTGGGAGGTACTGGGGAAGCAGCTCTGGCTGTGCAACCTTCACTTCAGTTGGTTGTAAAGGAACCAGTTAAACTCCTGTGCAAAGAGAAAACCTTCAGACATGGGCATGTGAGCAGCATGTCTGTGCAGAGCATCTTCCAAGTGGAATGCAGCTGCAGTTAGTCACAAATATTCCTGTATTTAGCTGTGAACTTTCCCATTTCCCCCTCACTTTGCTCCTTTGCAAGGCAGAAGCAGAGTTTGCAGTCTCACAGACTCAGCTAAGGCTCTCCCAGGACAACAAGTGTTTTCTTTAAGAGATCCTGACAAATACTACAACCATTCAGTGATTTCAAGTGTTACTTCTCTGTTAAGAAAAAAGGTTTGAATCTGAAAGGCTGCAAGCTTTTTGTTTCCATGTTTCTGATCCAAGCCCACCATTTCACACCTGCTCGTGCATCTCATGTGTGAATTGCTGGAACCAGAGAGTTAGAGTGGTAGGACTTGGCTGGGTCTTGGAGTTAAACTCTACTTTAAGCCAGTAGAAGAGCATCAGGAAGCTCAGGCTTTGTGTCTTAGCTGGTCAGAGGAACCAGCAGTGGAAGAGGTCATCTTACAGTGCTGGGGAGCACTTGAATTGCAATTCAGTTTCAGTGGAAATTTTATATTTGTCTCCTCAGAACAAAACAGAGAAAACACAAAAGAAACATTTGCTGTTTTCCCTCCCCCTGTACTGCTTTCTCTGAGCTGTGTGTGCTAGCTGAGGGGTTGAAGCAGCCTTTTTCACATGCCCACCCTGATGAGACCTGACCATGGGGGTGAGAAGCTTGCTTGTCAGCTTCAGCCTGTGCTGAGCAGTGCCTTTGTTTTACCAGGGTGTTCTCAGTGGACCCAAGGATGTTTTGAAATGTTAGGTTTTTATAGAGCCAGAGGCCTGGCTTCTTCCACTAGGAGAGGAAGGGTTGCATTTTCAAATCTATGATATTGAAACAACCCAAAACAAGGTACCCTGGAAAAAAGGCAGAGCTTGGAAGAGAGTGAGTGCTACTCAAAGGGCTTTTTTTCCTGATTTACCTTTTCTGGTAGTAGTTTGTAGTTTGGTCCCACTATAATATCAGGTTCTTTCTTCTGATTTTCTGTTCTTATTGAATTTGTGGGAAACCTGTATCCTCAAGACTAATATTTCCCTGCAGAATTTGATTGAATTATACACATGGATAGTGCCATCCTGTGAACCCACTCCCTGGAGAAGCTCAGGCTGAAGATGATGATGACATTTTGTCACAGTAACCACAACTGCAAACCACCCTTAATTAACAAAGAAACAGTTGGCAGGGAACTTTTGCAATAGGTTTGAAAAAAAGCTTAAAACCACAGCAAAAAGTTTATTCTTCAGGTTTCTTATTTATTATTTTCTTTATTTATAATTTTTTCTTAGTCTCTGAGCTCTCCATAGCCTGTGGTGCACAGCACTTGCAGCAGACAGGCTTTGGACACAGCCATTCCTGGCTTTTTTGACTTTCTTCCACCCCTTGACACGCTGAGACCTGAGAAGAAAGATGCAATTTATCCTTGAAAGTGTGTGCTGCAAATAACAACCCGTGCAAAATCTGAAGTTACAGCTGCTTGAACTTCAGGGGGAGCTCAGGATCCTATGGATTACTTAGAAAATTTGATTTACCTTGAAGTTGTTTTGCAAAAGCCTCTTTCCTACAGTCACCTTCTCCCCTCACAACTCCTGATGCAAACCATAATCTCTGTTTGCCAGAGTTGCCTGACTGGGTGGCAGCAGAGCTGGAGGAGAGTAAATAATGGTTTTCATAAACATCCTTTTCATCTCTGACTTCCTTCCAAAGGAAACACAAACCTCAGAAGTAAAAAAAAAAAAAAAAAGAAAACTAGCAAAACATCTTTCCCTCTGGTGAGGAGGAGCAGTGCTTCCCTGAGCCTTGCTGGGAGCTGCACCTTTGCAGTCGTCCAGGAGAGGGGAGCCCAGCCTTGCTTTTGAGACCAGGGTGAGGTTTTCCTGATCACTGATGGTGAGGGAGTTGCTGCCAGCAGAGAAATGTCTGAACAGTGCTCCCTGGTATTCTGTCCTTTAGATCAACCTATATCCCAGTCAGACCCAGTGGGGAATGTGCACTGGTGGGAATGTGCTCTCCATGGAAAAGGAGACTTCTAGTGAACAGCAAGTTCCAAATCCTGATTGCAGCTCCTGATTGCAGCTCCAGCCCTGTGCTTGAGTCTCCCAAACCCTCTAGTGGGTGCTGTGGTGGTTGTGATGATGGGGACCCCATGTCTGTGGGTGCAGAGAGATGAGTAAGCAGCTCTTCGAGGTGAATTGTAGGTGTGAAAAGGATGTGAGAGCAGCTGTTTGTAGTCAGTCTTTTAACTTTTAAGCTGTTTCCCCAGTAGCCTTGAGCACACACACACACATTCATATGAAATAGCATTTAGCTGTCTGAAAAAGCAGGTTTGCAATCTAAAAATAAAGTCGATCAAATAGAATTGGCCCCAAGACGGTTATTTAGGCAGCTCTGAAGGCAGGAATGCTCCCTTCTCCACAAAGCATAACGTTTCCCAGTTCAAAGCATTTGCCTTTTTGAAATTTTGCCCTAGAATTTCCTCCAAATGCAAAAAGCCTTAAAATAGTCTGGCTCGTTTGGCTTCCCCTTCCTGGTGCGGTATTTCAGTGGGATCTGTAGACAATACCACCAACTTCAGAAATTATCTCACTAATGGTTCTTTTATGGGAGGAAACAACAGCCGTGGGTGGAACATTCCTCTGTAGGGCGTAACAAAATTTTCCTTGGGAGTCCCAGACTCGGGTTATTTTGGATGCCTTGGGAGAGGCTGGGAATGCAGGAGCTGCCGTGCTTCGGTTGTAAGAACGCGTGGTTCCAGCTGTGCCTGCAGTTTCTGGGGAGCCAGCACTGTCTGAATTTTCCTCTTTAAGGTTTCTCTCTCTGAGCTGCTGCTGAACTGGAGTCTGGGCTGACCTTGCTCAGAGCTGCAGTCCAGTTGTGGCATAATTTCCTCCCTGCCCCAGGGAATAGTATAAAAACTTCCCATAGATTTTTCCACTCGGCGTTTAACGCACTCCCTACGTTTTTATTTGTCACTCTTCAGTTGGGTTTATTGCTGAACCTTCTGCCTGGACTGGCTGTAATTTTTTTGACAGTTGCTGACATGCCTTTACTGGTTGTTTGGCTGAAGCTGCTTCACCTATCAGGCTTTTGTCCTTGTATTAATGTGCCCTTTGTGCTTGCAGTCTAGTTTAACCCTTGAAAGTATAAGTGCAACCATGATATGGGTGCCTGGGTCAGTAAAGGTGTGGGGCAGCTTCCTGGGAAAACTGTTTCTGAAGGAATTAAGAATTCAAGAGGAACTCCCAAGATTTGTGGCTTTATAGTTTGTATTTAAAAATATTTTTTTGTCTCTTACCTCTGGTCACTTTTTCCCTTCCTGCCCTGTGTGCACTCATGCATAAAATCAATGCCTAAACTGCAATGAGTGAAGACAGTGCTTTAAAGAAGAAAAGATTTGTTTGTCACTCAGTATCTCCTACAGTATTGAGAGTCTGGCTCAATTAGTGCTAGAACAAATTGAAGTGTTAATGAGAAGAGAAAAGGAATGTTTTCTGGGCTGGGAAAAGCCTTGCATGTTTCTCATGGCTGAAGATGCTGGTTGATAACTTGGATTGCTTTGGTTATCTCCTGTTTCTGCAGTCCATGAGAACAGCAATATATATATATTTTTTTTTTCCTAGCTACAGCAGTGCAAGAAAAGAGGTGGCAGCTGCTGTGCTTAAAGAACACAAATATACTCTTGCTGCCCTGCCTGAACCCAGCACAGCAGCAGACAACTCAATTACCCCCAACAGCCTTGGGTAACCAGTGCTGTCCTTTCTTGTTGCATGTCAAAATAAATATATTTTTTTTTGTCTCTATAAATAGAGATCAGGAAACACTTTGCAGAATCAATACAGGGAGGAAGAAATAGTTGAAGATGGATGGTGAGCAGGAAAAGAGAGTGATGCTGGTGCTGCTTGTGGCAGGGAGCTGTGGGGAGTGGTGTTGTCCCCCTGCTGATGGGGTCACCCCTGTTACTTGTGTGCCCCTTTGGCTAGTGGTGTCCTGAGCTACAGGGCAACTGGCAGATGGTGTCACTGGAGTCAGTGGCTTGTCCTCTGCCCAGCTCTGTGGGTGCTGGGTGACAGGCAGTGTCAGCCTGGCAGGCAGGGATGTGGTTTTGGGCACTGTTTCATAAACATGTTTAATCAGCAGCACTGTTGCTTCAGCCTCTCTTCTTCCCTCCCTTCACCTGTTGGCATAGAGGTGGCTTTTTTGGCTGCAGGTTGTGTTTCATGCTAAGCTCAGGTAGTCAGAGCTTTCACATCTCCTACCCTAGGCATTTTTGTTTCTCTTTTCTAATATTATTTATTTAATTATGTGTTCACTTCCAGACATCAAATTACAGGCTGCTTCCTTGGCTGCAGTGCCCTGGGTTTGGCTCATGTGTCTGGGGTTGATGTTGCTCTGTTGCTGGGGCAGCACTGCCCACCTTTGCCTGAGCCTTAAGAGCAGCTGGGGAAAATCACTGTAAACTCTTAATAATTCATGAAGCCTCAGCCTATAAAATATTTGGGGGTTTTGTGTCAAAATCCCTCATGTCATAGGCACCATCTTTCACTTATATTAATTCTCTGCTGCATGGCTAAGCTTTATCTCCTGTTTTTTTGATGAATGGGTCATTATTCTGAAATATGAACAGACTAGTGTTAGATTTCAAGACATTTTAAGGTGGTGAATGGATGAGGGTTAAATATTGTGTCTTAAGCTGTGTAATTTTAGAAATTGGGAAAAAAAAAATGTTATGCCACAGGTTCTGTAAGACTCCAGTGGAGGGATTAAAGTCCCATAATATTCTTTTGTAACCAATGAATAATAAACAGAAGTTGAGCTGCCAAAATAAATCAAAAGTGAGTTTCGTTGAGAGTCATTTCCCTAGTGAATTATGACAGTTGGAAAATGTCCTTCTCATCTAAGAGACACTGAGCTTTTTCTAGCCTAGAACATGTTTGTTGAAAAGGGTTTCAGGTGAATGGCATGCCAGGAAGAAATAGTGCTGTTTATTGGCCTTCTGGCTACTGGCCATGAAAACTGGCATCTGCAACTGGCTGAAGAGGTCAGGCATAACTTTTACCATCTGCTGCAAAGCCTGACTGAAGGCAGGAGCAAGTCTGAGCTTGACCTTGCCTTGTTCTGTGGAAAGGAGGGAGGATGGAGCCTGTGGCTGTCCTGCAGCTGGAACCTGGGGGGTGTTTTGTGCTGGCACAAAGCTCCTTTTCTTACTGGTGGTGTTGCAGGCAAGTGCAAGCTGCAAAGTAAGGCTGAGCAATTCCACAGCCAGTGCTGGTTGGTTTTTATGGCAGCAAAGAGAGAAAATAGAAGTCATGACAACAGGCAGGAATTTTATTTTATTTTTATTTTTTACTGTGGATCTCTTTTTCTGTTGTCTCACCTTTTCAGTGCCCAGTGATGCTCACTCCAGCTGTGCTGCCTCTGTGCCTTACAGCAGGTGAACTGTCAGCATTTCCACTAAGAAATCCTTGCTTGTGGGGCTCACAGTATGGTTGTCCAATCCTCCCACCTTTGTTTTGCCTTTAAGGTCTCAACCTGCCCATGAATTCATCATGCAAAATGTGATGCAGCCTGAGTGGTTGCTAAACATGACCCCCACAGAAGCCAAGTGTGGCTCTGATATTGCTGATATGACCCAAATGCCATCTGCAATGTGCAAACTCATCAGCAGAGAAGTCAGCTGGAATGTTTCTGTCATTTACAGACTTTCCAGGGAAATTCAATGTGCAGGACTCCTGATCAAACAAAACCAAGCAGCTCAGTGTGGGAGCAGAGGCATCATCCATCCCTGCCTCCTGCAGCTGGGGATTGGGAGGAGATGCCCTGCAGGCCCAGGTGTGTCATGGGCAGTAACCAGCTGCAATCAGGGTGTAAACAGAAATGCTGTGAAGGGCAGGGACTCAGAGCTCTGCTCTTCTGAAATAAAGAGGAGTGATAAGGGAAGTGATAAGTGTCTGCACGAGAGAATTTTTCCTGCATGATAATAGTGTTGATTGAGTGTGTTGAGCAGGGCTGGGTGTGGGGGAAGGCTGTGGCTGTTCCTGTTCACCTGCCAATGTGAGGCCACGTGTGGAAGCTGGAGTAACCACCCAGCCTTGATGAAGCTGTAGTTACCCACCTGGAGCAGGATGAGGTGTAAGGCTTTGCTGGAAGATTGTGCCACTCATGCATTTAAGCTTTTAAATGGTCACACACTCAGGCACAAAGCCTGATGGTTAAACTTGTGCAAAATTCCTCTTCAGAGCAAGACCACTAAACCCACTGTCACTTCCAGCACATCATCACCTTAGAATCATAGAATTGGCTGGGTTGGAAGGGACCTCAGAGATCATCAAGTCCAACCCTTGAACCACCGTTGCGGTTGCTAGACCATGGCACTGAGTGCCACATCCAGTCTCCTTGCTTCATGATGCAGGTCCGGGTGATGCAATCAAAAAGGAGAATTCAGGAGAGTGTTGGACTAACACTGGAGTGCAGTTCAGGAGTTAAACGTAAAGGTTTCATCCAGCACAAGCTGGAAATTGCCTCTCGTTTCACACCCTGTGTCTGTCAGTGTTTGTGCAGCTATTCAGAGCGTGGGTTTTGATTCCTGAGCCTGATTTGGGGGTTAAGTGAAGGGGCAATAGTAGCAATTTGAAGCTTGGTGCAGTGTTGGACATAATCTGCTTTGTTGATTTGAAGTGTCCTGTCTAGCTGTAGTGTTTAGGACTGGAACTGATGATGTAAAACTGTTCTTTAGTGACAGCTGTAGCAGTTCTGTAGTGTTTGATGAACTCCTGAGGTAGAAATCTGCTAAAAATCAAACCCAAGTGTGATGAGCCCTTCAGGTTTGTCTGCTCAGGGAAATTGTCTGGCATGGCAGGGTACAGCATCACCCTGCTCTCATGGACAGGCCCTCTCAGCTTCAGCTGCAGTGATTTATCCCTAGCTGTAAAACTTCAGAGTTTGCTCTAAAATGAAATCAGACTGAGAATCAAAGGATATCTCCACCCTTTCTCCATCTGGAGAGACTCATTTGTATGAGGTTTTAGCGTCAGAAATTGTTAGGCTGGTCACAGCGTGCAAGAGTTTCTTTGAATTCTCCACAGCTGAGATTCCTTAGAGAATTTGGGGCTGGGAACTTATTTTTAGATGGTGGAGATGCTCATTGATCTGGTTTGTAAGTGTGGCAGCAAATGAAAGCAGCATTAGGGCTCTGTGTTCAAGAGTGGGGACTGATCCAGGAGCATAAAATTCTTAGCATCCTGACCACAGCCCAATTTGTAACATCAAAAATACATTTGGATGCTGTGAATTTGGCAGATGTGTCAAATGGCTATAAAATACTTAGTAGAGGGCAGCTTTCTGCTGGGAGTAATAACATCCAGTTGAAATACATATTAACCAGAGTCAAATAAAAATAGCACGTTTATAGCACAACACCGGTGAGCATTTGGATGCTGTCAAGATATTTTAACTCTTACTGGGGACAGAACAGTGTTAATTCAGTTAGTCCCCAAGCTCAGGGTTTTTCAAGCAAGCAACCATCCCCTGAAAATGTGCTTTTTTTTTTTTTTTCCTCTGTTAAGCAGGATTTGGAAGTTAGACCTGGGCCTCTCTTAATTCCTCTTTGCTTATTTCCTAGTACTTCAGAATTTGCTTGCACCAGATTCCTGACAGGATGAATAAAGAGGTATTTAGAATTCAACACACCCACTAATGAGCCACTGCTGCCTGATGGAGCAATGTGACAGCTCCATACCTAGGCTAGGGGGGGAGGAGGAGGAGGCTCAGTCCCTCTGCAGCAGCTGGGGGGGATTTGATGAGGCTGACTCTAATTCACTGAATTGTTTTTTTGGCTGGAATATTGTTGTTAGTGCTGTTTTATGTGTGATATTGTCAGTCTGGCACTGTAAATCTCTGGAACAGAACCTTTTAAAAGGATACATCACTGCAAAATCTTATTAGTTAGATGGTGGGTTTGTCCCACCTTGCACTTGGGTTATTTTCTTTCCTCCTTTTGCTGCTTGGAAGATCTTGTGTGAAAAGGTGACACAAGTGTTGATGTGCAGACTGACCTTGGAAGTCACTTGGGAGAATGCCAAGTACAGCAATTTTTTTAGGCAGTCTTTTTCTTAGTGATTCCTGGTTTAACTCTGCTCCTTATTGTTTTATACTGGTGTGTTTGGACTCCCTTCCTGTTGCATCAGAAGGTGAAGAAGGCTGAAGAGCTGTAGCTCATTCCTGTGCCATGGTTTTCCCTCCATCTCTGGAGAATTTGATGCAAACCCACACTGCTCACCCTCTGCTCAGCTTACCTGGGGTCTGGCCACATGCTACGGGGCTCCCAAATCCCACGTGTGGCTTCTCAGTCCTCCTGCATTTCACCTCTGCTGGTAACACAAGAGCAGGGAAGCTTCCAGGGCATAGATACAGGTTGGCTGAGAAACAGGAATGGCTAAAAATACATCCTGGTCTTCAATTGGAAGATCCCCCTCTCTGTTCCCTGCCAGGAGCTGCCATTCAGGTCCCTGATTCTGCAGGCACTGGGGCCAAACCTCCCCTGGGGCTTTGTGTGGAGCTGGGCAGAGCCCTGCAGAGGGAACATCCCACCCCACCATCCTATCTCACCCCATCACCCTATCCCCCATCCTATCCCCCCATCCTATCCCCCCATCCTATCCCCCCATCCTATCCCACCCCACCATCCTATCCCACCATCCTATCCCACCCCATCACCCTATCCCACCATCCTATCCCACCCCACCATCCCCTGCTTCCTTCCTGCAGCCAGGACACATTCTTGAACCCAGGGCAGAGGATCAGACACATTACACCAGAGGAGGAGGAGGAGGAAAGTGATCTGGAGCTGAAGCTCTCCTTGTGTTGTGCTCTCTCTGTCCAGCCTCACTTGCTCTGTTGCCAGTCCTGCCCTCTCTGCTAAATTTACAGTTGTTGGAGCAGCCAAGGTACCCTGGGGACAAACATCACAAATGCTCTGAGGAGCTGGGGCTCAGGCACTGCTGAGCAATGGCTCTGCCCCTCTCTCAGCCCATCCATGCTGTATTTCTCAGCTGGTGCCTGATGTCCAAGGACCTCAGAGGTTGCATGAAGTTTAATAAATAATGCTGATGGGTTAATTGTAGCTTGCAGGCTCAGTTGTTGATTAGAGTCATATGGTGTTTTTCCAGTACATCGCAACCTTAATTTCAACATCCTTGTTTCATAAAACCACAACAGATTATGTATCCAGTCTCTCTTTATTTATTCCTGGTCCTCTGGCCCTGAAGTGAGCTGATCTTGTAGGAGAGGAAACACCAGAATTTAACTTTTGCATGCTGGTTGGGGGGTGCATACATTTACATGCTTCCCAGTTGCCCCGGTGAGGACACCAATAAATTAGTAATGGAAAGTGAGCCCTGTGTCAAGACACAGATGTCAGATTACTGGGATGGTGTTCTTTGTGTGAGACAGTTATGCTGGACTAGGAGCAAGCCCTGATCTCTTGATATTGTTTAGTTTTTAGAATTTCTGTCCAAAATAAACCAGCTATTAATAAAGTAATACAAATAAGTAGTAAGAAAATGCTTTTCAACTTCATGATTTGCTGTCTAACTGGGAGCAGAGTGTGAAAGGAAATGCATTCTCCCCACTATGCAGTGTAGCCTTTGATGTAGCTGTGGTTTCCCTTCTCCTGTCTTAGAGATGAAAGAATAATCATCAGAAACATTAATGAACTTCTGAATTACCCTTTGAACTGTGAGTCCTACTTCCATGCCCCAGCTTTTTGGTTTACTATCTCTTACTCATCACCTTTTAATAAATGTGAGGTGTTTTCTTAAAATTGAAGTTTTTATTTCCTTGATTCTCATGCAGAGAAATTAACTCTGAACACAAGTGCTGAAACAAGGGCAAACAGGCATTTGGGAAGAATTTCAGGTTGGCTTTTTTATTTTTACTGACTTACCCAAATCTCAGAATATGCAGGACAGTTGCTGCCTGCTCAGGTGAGTAACATGCTGCAGCTGTGGTCTGGGACCCAGTGCAGAGGCAATATTGAAATACTTTAAAAGGAGCATTATTTGCTTTGCATTTGAATCCAAATGGAAGAGAAAACTTTATTCTAAAAGGTCTCTGGGCTGGAGCCAAATGAGAAGGGAGGTGGTGGTGTTCCTTTCTGTCCCTGCAGCACATGTGTGTGTTCATTTCCTTTGGTGAACATGCTACATGATAGCTTTGTGACATTAACAGGTAAAGCATAAACTTTCACAGGATTCAGGAGATATTTCAGAGGAGAAATTTCTCCCCCCCCCCTGGAAAATTAGTTCTAAAATGTTTCCAACTATTCTATGTTTAATATAATGCAGCTATGTTTCAGCAAAAGCTCCTGGCAGATAGTTTGCTCATCCATTTCCAAATGAAGATGTGTTAAATTTATTTGCTGAAAGAATTTGTAGCTTGCTCTGTAACCTTGGTCATGGGGCTGGATATAAAAACAGAGGGACAGGAGCCCACTTCACAGCAGGAGACAAAGTAGAGCTGGAGCTGGAAATGTTATAAGACTGGGAAGGCAAAACGTGTTGAATTACTTGAGAAATCAGATTTTGGACATGTGATTTTGGACATGTGGCTTCACTCATTGGATCCACGTGTAGCTCATGCTGGTTGTGTGAGGTCAGGATGCACCAGAGTGGTGTAAAGGGGGCCAGATACCCCAAGAAGCTTGCAGTAAAATAGCACAAAAACCCAGGCAAGGTTTTCTGTGCTCGACTCTCTTCACCTGCTAAGTCTGTGCCCTCCTTGTGAAGGATTCAGCAAAATATTATTTGTGTTTTCCAACAGGATAATAATACTCTGTTAATTCAGTGAAAGATTAGGCAAGCACTTAGTGTTCTCTATGTAATGTGTATTTTTTATTCAGAATTAATGATGAGCATAGAGGTTTTATGGAGGTTTCATTTTTCTGCTCTAATATGTATTGATCAGGACCAACTTCTATATGTTTTTTCACATCTAGTGCCTCAAAATTTATTGCAGTAACCTTAAACCTATTCATAGTTCTTAGTACAGAGGTGCTTTCATAATATATATCAATTGGATTTTGCCAGAGCATTATTGTAAAATAGATCCTGAAACCCCAGTCCACTCAGGTTAAATATCCCAACGTGGTACATTGATTTTTTTGTGTGCTGCTGCTGCTTTTTCCTTTGTTAGAAGACAGCTTCACTCCACTGCCCCAGCCCAGGGACTGTGAGGAGCAACTATGTGTAGACTGAATGCAGATTTTCTTTCCACTCTGACCTTCTTTCTTTTCCAGGCTCTGGAAGAAGCCCAAAAAGCCATTCAACAGCTCTTTGGTAAAATTAAGGATATTAAAGACAAGGCTGAAAAATCTGAACAAATGGTGAGGAGCAGTTTCTTTCTTACCTTTGAAAGGGAAGGGGGCACTGATGTTTGCTTCCAGTTCTCCTTCAGAAGGGAACATTTTTGTCTTTCTGACTGGTTGGTCATTTGCTGTCAAGCATGTGTTGAACCTCTTCCCTTTTCCTTGTGTCCTTGGCTGTGGAGCCAATGTGCTTGTTGAATTGAGGAGAAAGCCCTTCTTACCTCCTTAAATTGTCTTGCTGTGGCTTGAAACTTAACCAGACTCATTTTTACATTCACTAGGTTAAAGAAATCACCCGGGATATCAAGCAGTTGGATCATGCCAAACGTCATTTGACCACCTCCATCACCACCCTGAACCACCTGCACATGCTGGCAGGGGGTGTAGATTCCCTGGAGTAAGTGTGTGAATTTTTAGTGGTGCTTTGACACCACTGCTGAGTTCTTCAGTTTGGCACAGGGCTCTGAATAGGTCTGTAACATCTGCTTGTTTTTCTGGAGGGAGGTTTGCTTAATAGGTTGCAGTCTTGATTTTTTGCTGGCAGATCCTTTTTGTGCTGCTCTGGGTGACCTGCAACCCGTGTTGCTGTGTTTAAGGGCTTGCAGCATTGATTGCTTGAATTGCTGTGTTGATCCTTGGTGATAAGGAGCAAGTCTGGCTTCATTAAAGAGTAAGACAGGCTGTGCAGTTGGGTGTCCTCATTAGGGACATTCTCTTCAGGGATTTGGAGGGATTTTTAGCAGTCTTATGTCTTAAACTGGAATGAGATGAAAGCCTCCTTAAGTTCTGAGAATTATTTCAAAGAAGCCTTACAAATCATGAAGTGGGATAAGAAGTTTCTAATAATCCTCTGTGGGTTTTAACATGCCTGAGGAAAACCCAGACTAGGGAAATCCATTTTTTTTACATATTGCACCTATGAAGCTGCACAGCTTGGATTGGAGCAAGTTCTGCACGGACACCGGGTTGTTAAGCGTTCAGGATTAAATCCTACATGGGCTGCTGTGTCCATTGCAAGGATCCTGAAGTATTAAATAAAAATAAATAAACTCAGTTTGGGATTTTTTTTTCTGTCAGTACACTGGGAAAGTTATTAACTGGGAAGTCAAGGCTAATAGCTTTTCAGCATAAGGATTGTCCTCCCTGTTGAGCTTTAAATTCGCGCTTTGTGTGTGATGACGAATGACTTCACTCAGGTCATTCCAGTGAAATAACATTTACTGCCTCCAGACCCATGCTGAGAGGTGGCTGCATTCAGTAGTTTACATGTTCTTTGCCAAGTGTTGCTTTTGACATTTATGGTTTTTGAAGCATTGTTAGATGTCTGTCAGATTGGTTTATTTTAGCATCGCTTAAGTGAAATTTTAATGCTGCCTTGGAATGTTAATGAGGAGTTTTGTGTTTTAGACAAATAAATGTCAATAGGAACCAGCTTGCCCCAATGGGGATGAGGTAACCTGTGGAATTACCACCCAGGATTTTCAATGAACCTGCTTTTGTAAATCTTTAATTTCCTCTGCAGGGCTATGACCAGGAGGAGACAATATGGGGAAGTTGCCAACCTTCTCCAAGGTGTTGTGAATGTGTTGGAGCACTTCAACAAATACATGGGGATCCCTCAGATTCGACAGCTTTCTGAAAGGTAAAAAAGAGCTTTCTGAAAGGTAAAAAAGAGTGCACTTGCACTCCTGCTGGGAAGGGAGGTTTGAGAATGCATTAGGCAGAATTAGTTTCGCAAGGATATAAAAGCTGGACTTGGTCCATTGAGCTTCTTTCCAGCCAAAACAAACAGGTTAAAATTGGACACAGTTTGCTCAAATCTTAAGTAGCCTGTTCTGTTAAATAACAGTAATCAGTACTGCTTTCATTCATGAATGATCAATGCTTCCTGTTGCCTGGTTTTTAGTTTACCTGACCTGGAGTAATCTGTGGAAATGCAAATTGTTTTCTGTGATCTTCATGTGCAGGTGTTTGGGGTGAACCCTGAGGAGCTGCTTTCTCCTGCTTCTTAACCTCAATGCTACAGTTCAGCAGCCTGGTGTGAAGCAGAAATTTCTGCATTAACACAGTGGTGCTTGGTGCCTCTTTTGCCCAGCCATGTGCTTCCCTGCTGGCAAATTGCTCTCAAACTGCACAATTGCCCAAGGGCTCAAGCGGGCAGGATTTCTTTTTGTGCGTTTGCCAAACTCAGTTATTCTGAGCACCTTGAGTTTCTGCTTCCAAAACCCTACTCTTGTAGCCCAATTCTGCTGAGAATTGAGGTTTATAATGAATCTTCCCATGCAGATCACCTGGTTGCACTTAGGCTGAGCTTATGTAGTTTTGATTTTCTTACGTGGAGGTACACATTTAAATTTGGGGAGCTTTTGGTGCAGCCTCAACAGCAAGTGCTCACCATTCTCAGCAGCAGCAGGTAAAGGCTCAGTGGTGATTAAAATGCCACCACATCTCCCAAGGGCTTGGCTTCATTTGGGAGGTAACATCTGGGTGTTGAGGGAACAGCCCTGCTCTAAGTGACATTGCTGTCCCTGGCCAAAACCTACTCTGCCTGCTTTAGAGCAGGCTTTCTTTCTCTTACATCACACACATGATGTTTCCTCAACAGCCTGTAGGAGTGCTGAGCACAGTTCAGAAATGAAAACAGATTATTGATGTTTGGGTTGAACACTCTTAATGATGCAACCATACCTGATAGCATTTGTTTTCATTGTGAAAATTGCAGATCTCTCACTACCATCCTCTTGATACCTGAGGTGACTTTGCTCATTGCAAAGGTACTTGAAGGAGCCTTCCAAGCACAGCAGTTAATTATTTTGGTGATGAGAACAGTGCTTGAATTACTTGTTTGTAATAATTTCATGTAAATCTGTTGGACTTTCTTCATGGTATAGTCACCTCTTCCAAGAAACCCAGCTGGAATCCATGAGATGGAGCAAAAGAAAAATCTACCCGAAATCCAGAGAGAGATGGGGGCTTGTTTTAACAAAGCATTTGACCATAAGCATTTGCTTAAATGAACATGAACATCAAGGAAATATAAACATATGTCACTGCTTTTCTGAATTTAGGCTTTTGTCTATTCCAGCCTCGTGCTCAGAAACACAACTTGCTTCATTTTCTGCCAGAGTGGTAATGCCCTTGGGCAGAAACCTGCTGTCATTGACCATTTTAAGGCCAAATATAATTTAAACCTTGATCCAGAGTTCTGGCTGGTTTGCCTTTTCTGATGGATGCTTATTTGATACTTTTGTAGTTGCTGATAACTACAGAAAGCAATTCATGCTGCTGCTAAAAGGCACAGAGGTTTCAAGTCACGCCAGCAAGACTGGCAAGGACATGGAGGAAAACTTCCTTTGTTTTATTCACCCTTCAAGATAAGGATCTGAAAAGCTCAAGAAAGTCTGTTCTCCTCCCTGTTTTTAGAATTGCCTCAGCAGGGTTTTCCTTCCAGTGTTTACACAGGGAGAGTTGCACCATCTGGTAGCTGCATGTGGGGCAAAAGGAGAGCTGCACCCGGGGTGTTACTGGGATCTCTTGACTGCTTTGAGATCCAGGCAGCAAATCACTGCAGGGAGGTCTGTGGCACAGTCATGTCTGCTTTTAGGGCCTGATTTGGAGTTGACTTTCTCTCTCCTTTTGCTTGGAAATGCTTTTGTGTATTCATGAGACATCAAAGGAAGTTTGCCTGGCTTCTCGCAGTGCTCTTCTTAGGCTGTGAAATTGCTTGGGTTTGGTATCTCCTCACTTGGGTTTTATGGGACAAGTGAAACCTCTTGGATGTCTGTGAAGGCAAGAAATACTGTAGTAGATCTTGGCACAGACCTGTCACAGTAACCAAAGTCTATTATATACAATAAGTCTATTCTATAGACTGCTAAACAAGCAAATTCTGTTTCTTTAAAGAGCCTCTCTTTCTTGGCATGAATGGAGCAAAGCCAAAGATCACCGTGAAACCATGGGAAGGAAAAGTGCCTGCTTGGTGGTGTTGGATGGGCTCTTTGTCATGGGGTGTTCAATTTAGTTTCCTGCTCCTAGATGCTGTGAAAACTAATGATGTGTTTTTAGTGTTGCTTTCCACCTGTTCTGTCCCACTGAAAATAACCCAACAAAATCCCACTGTAGCCATTCATAGGAAACCTGGGTTGAATTCTCAATTAATTGGCTTCTTGTGCTGATTCTGTTGAGTGTTGGTAGAAAAACGTCACAACTTGCTTCCAAATGTAAATATTTCCCTAATCTTGTTCCTAAAACAACTTCTATGTGCATTGGATGTTGTTTGTTGTAGCAGAAAGCAGCATTCTCTCTCAATCCTTTTCTGTTTTCTGTCCACGGAGGGAGCGAACAGTTGGTGGTCACAAACCCACCCATGCAAGTGGCTGAGAAAACCTCACAGATAGTGGAAAAAAAGCCTGGAAAGTATTGAGGAGAAAGATGATTATTAATTTGCCACAGAAAAACAGGCTAGCTCAGCCTCTTTTATCTCAGGAAGCTGCCAGGCTGAGCTGAAGATTTCTGGTAGCTCTGGCTGAAGGACTTGCGGTTTCTGGTAATTTAATGTCATTTGAAACGTAACAGTGGGTTTTCTTGTTTTTATTGTTTTAAAGGCAGTTGAAACAGAGAGCGAAGGCCACTGCTAATAAAACAAAAGTCAGAGAAACAAAAAAATCACTAATACTTGGGTTATCAAAGGTTTTGGCACGTGTGAGCAACCCCAGGAGAAGGCAGTTCCCTGCTGCGGGGAGGAGGGACGGCTGCTGCTGGGGAATCGGGTCCAGGAAAGTTACCCTTATCAAACCCACGTGAGAGGAGATCCTCACTCTGTTATCAGGGGTTGCTAAGCCTTAGTGAGTAAATCACTTTCTGCAAGTGGTTGAACACACTCTCAGACACCTGCAGGAGCAGTCCTTCAGGGGTGAATGAAGATGAAGCCAGCCACGGGGCTGATGCTTTTCCCTCTGAAGTCTCCATTGCATGAAGATTATTCTGAATTATTGAAAGGCTCACAGCTTTCCATGGGCAGCAGCAACCTCCAGGGGCTCAAGCAAGTGCCTTCCTGTATTCTTAGCCTGAAGCAATCACTCTGGAAAGATATGGCATAAACATTTTCATGTTGCTCATTGCATGGTCATGGAAAAAAATGATTGTGCGTGACTGTGTGTACTAAGAGGGATAGCTACTGGGAGGGCTACTTTGATGTCTCTGCCTTATACCTATCATACAAATTATGAAGGAAAAAAAATCTAAACTCATTTTCCCTGTTTCCTTTGGAGAGATTTTTAAGCAGGGCAGCTTTTATTATTTTTCTTTTTAAATACATTTTTCACATCCCGGTTCAGCAAGGCATTCCTGCAAGTTTCTTTATTTAAGGCTCTGAGAATCCCTGTTAAGACTATCCTTAAGTACTTTCCTGAATTGGAGCCTAAACCAACAAAGCCCAGGGACAGGGCTTTTTAGCTGCTTGACAGTGCCTCTTTCCAATTTGTTGAGTCTTTAGGAATCTGGCTGCTGCTCTTCTTGGTGCCTCCGTGGGGCTTGGGCTGCAGCTGTTGTCACTTGGGAAGGACCCTGAAGCTGGACTCAAGGAATACTTCCAGTTGTTTATATAAACTCATTCATTTCTGTGACTGCTAATGCTAAAGACTTCTTGATTATGCAAAAGAAAAATTTTCAGTCCGTGTTACTGTCTTTTTTTTCTTCTTTTTTTCTTTTTTCTTCTTCTTTTCTTCCTTAAGGCTTAAAGGCTTTGGTTCTGTGATGCTTTCTCACAAGAACTACTGGTTGTGGCTGCTGCTGGGCTTATATGTCCCACTCCTCCTGTTTCAACATATTAGTGAATCCCTTTTGTTTCAGAGTTATGAAGGTGTTAACTGGGAATCTATACCTGAGAGAGCAGAGGAGTTTCTAAACATTCCTGTGAAGCAGAGAGCTTAAGTGAGAATTATGTTTGACACTGAGGGCAGGAAGCTTTTTCCAGCAAAATCCCCATCAATAAATCCTGGATAAGACAGGTCATACATTCAGTTAAATCACAGATATAAAGTTATATTTCAACTGTCACTTTTAAAGGAGTGGAATTTTCTGCATTTGGCAATATTAAAGAATGTTCTCCAGGATTGTCAGGTCATCTTGTAGTGTTTCTCTACTAATGGGTCTCAAACGGGAAGATTAAAGAACCAGATCATTCCTTGATGAGTTTGAGGAGTCTTAACAACAACAACAACAACAAAATCCAATCTTCTCCCTGCAGTCTGAACAGCTATTTTCCCAATAGTAAATGTAGCCACTCTTTCTAACATATCAGTCTCTGTGGAAAAATCCACTGCTTTGAGTGATCAGCTTAGACCTTAAAGCATTTCCAGTATAATAAAAAGTGATGGAAGAATTCAAGGGCTGCAGAGGGATATAAGTGCCTAACTGTTTGGTTTGGCTCTTTCTGGGGTGTGTAGGCATTTCCATTTCCCTAGAAATATCAATTAAACCCTATTGACTTTTCTTTCTGGAAATTGAAAGCTTTATTTTCTCAGCTAAATAAAGACCAGGATTGTGGTTTGTTCAAAACTTCTTCACCCATTTCATACCTTTGCTCTTTTATGCTTCTCAAGACACAGGGAGTTTACAGCATAAAACTGCAGCCAACAATATTCACATGGATGCATTTAAAAGGAGGTCAGAGCACCTGGAGCTGTGAAAGGTTCACTGTGAAGACTGAGACATTGTGAAGCTTTTTATGTGTTAGAAATGCACTTTTGTTAAAATGCTATCAACATCCAGCAATGTAAAGATAAATTGTTCACACTGACATCAAAGGAGCCCTGCTGGTTTCTCAGTTGATTAACTGGACCTTGTTATTTTGTTAAATTGCAGCAGGGCAAGAGCATCCAGGATGTGTTCTGATGCAGCTCAGGGATCAGTGCTGTACAGCAGGAGCTGGCCTGGTGTCATTCAGGGAGTAAATACTCTCCCAGTTTTGACATCCAGGCCTTCTTGATGTGGATGTTTTTCTTCAGCAAACTTTTTTTTTATCCTTTAAAAACTGTTGTGTAGCTGTTAGCATTTCAGTCCACTTTGTAGTGATGGTTGGAGACAACAAAAGAAGTTGCTGTACTGCCAACAAAGCTCTTGCTTCTTCTGTCCTCCTCAGGGTGAAGGCAGCACAGAACGAGCTGGGACAGCAGATTCTGGCTGACTTTGAGGAAGCCTTTCCTTCTCAAGGTACAAAGGTAAAGTTCTCACTTCCCCTCTTCTTCACATTAGCAGCTGCTGAAAACTATTCAGCTTAATCGTCATTGCTTTTAGTCTCATTTTACATCCAGATTTGATCTCTGTTTCAGGAGTTATTTCAGAAGGCAAATGAGTCAAGCTGTAGGGTGCTAGGTGTATTTCTCACTGTTTCTAGGGAGGGAATGTGGGTGAGAAATGGCCCCTTTGTCATATTGCACTCAGCTGTTGCTGCAAGGCAAAGAGTGCCCTGAACCTTCTAGACCAGAATGAGGGTTCCCTCAGCACCTCTCCCAGCTTGCTGGTTTATTGTTGGATGCAAAACCATTCTTGTTGTGTTTAGAAAAAGCCCAGCACAGGCTGTCTGTTGACATGTTGCCACCAGGTTTGTTTCTGGCTTGCTCAGACAGCACAGATACAAATCTGGACTAAGGCTTAGGCACCAAATGTGCTTCCCCAAAATTATGCATCCAAATGTTTGCAAACAATGGGGAAGTAGGTGTCAATTTGAATTTATTTTAAGGAAAACACTAGTTCTGTCTTCCAGAATACCAGCTCTGCTGTTTTTTTCTTAAAACTAGCAAGTATAGAAATGAGAAAACTGTTTGAAACAGATCCTTGGATTGAGGGCAGATCTCTGGCCGTGTGACATGCTTCAAAACAGCATTTTTTTTTTAAATGCTGCTAAATTTTCTTTCTCCTTTACAAACATCATGGTTATTAAAGGAGAACAGAACAACTTTACAGCCCGTGCAATGGAAGGAGCTCAGCTGTCATCCAACAGAAGATGCCCGAGTCATAACAAAGAGTAGCAGCAGAAGCACCAGAAAGAGAAGAATAATAGGAAAGGATAAAAAAAAAGTTAGCCTGGATGCAGCAGTTTCCAATCACCCATTCAGCTATTTAACCTTGAATCATTTGTTCCTGTTTATTCTGATAGAGGCCTGGTGGACCCAGCAATGTCCTACGTGATGCCTGTCTGGTCGCCAATGTCCTGGATCCCAGAATCAAGCAGGAAATCATCAAGAAATTCATTAAACAACATCTCTCAGAGTATCTGGTCCTTTTCCAGGAAAACCAAGATGTAAGGGAAGCTTAGCAAGCTACTTTTTGATTTTGCATTTTGTTCCTCCCCTGGCATTAACAAAATTCACGTTTCCTCAAGTTCCTTTGGTGAAATGTTTTTAACCCAAGGGTTAAATCACTTGTGTGATCTGGACTGGCTGATGAGTTGGGAGTCAATGTCATCACCTTCAGGATGACTTCCTCCCACTTCAGGTCCCAGTTTCATAGATCAGCTCTGGAAATGTTTGGTCCTTCAATAGTAAAAAAAATAAATTCAAGTTGGATACACTTTCTGCCCTGCAAAGGGTTGAAAAATTAAGCACTGAAAGCTGCAAATTCAAAAGCTGTCAAAAACAACACCACCTCCTCCTAGGCAAACAAAACAAAACAAAGCAACACCTAAAATGAAGGGGGTAAATTTCCAAGAAGTGGAAATTTATTTGTAGCTGATTTTTAAACTTCCTGCCCTGATGCTAAAGGATTTTATTAAATTTACTATAATCCCATCCTGCTCATATTATAAAATAAATATATTTAATACTTATATATAATATAAATATATTTATTTGTATTATTTGTTTCTAAATAAATATATTTATTTATATATTATAAAAATTCTTGTAGAACTTTGTGGGTCCACTGACTCCAGAGCATGAAAAACAGCTGAACACAAGAATCCAGGGATTCCTTCCTTTATTTCTAAATTTCTATGTCTGCCCAGCAGAGGCAGAATGAATTCTTATTGGATTGAGTTTTCAACAGTACCTCGATGATTTAGGATTTAGTTCCTCCTCATTTTTAACAGGATTTGCTCTCTTAATTTGCACAAGACAGGGGTTTTGGTCCGGTGTGTGTTTTGAAGGATGACTGTGAGCATTCCCAGGGCTTTTTAACAGTGCTCCCACGAGCATTGATGGATAACCCGAGCTCCTACAGCCACACAGTTAAGCAGTCAGGCTGAATATCAGCAGCTGCTGCTGTTAGAGGTGTTGTTCTTCACCTTCAGGTGGCCTGGCTGGATAAGATCGACAGGCGCTACGCTTGGATAAAGCGTCAGCTGGTGGATTATGAGGAGAAGTTTGGGCGCATGTTCCCCCAGGAATGGTGCATGACAGAGCGCATCGCTGTGGAGTTCTGCCACGTCACCAGGTGAGCCTCTGGGAAGCTCCTGGTGCCTCCCAATAGAGTCATTTCCTTCCAAACAAAAGGTTGGCTTGTCCATTGCAAAACTGAGCATATATCCATAGGGCTTTGAAACTTGAAATATCCGTGTGGTGTCGTCCGGAATTAAAAACAGGCGGAGAGTGAAAATCCCTGAGGATTGTGACTGAGTGTCCTGCTGGGAGAATGAGCTGATGGGGAAATCAATTTTTGGTATAACAGAGGTAAAAATCAGTAATATTAGATACCAGGTGAAATAGCATGAGCTGGCTGTGGTGTGACTTCATCAGACCCGCTCCTGGACAGCTGGAGGTGGGACACCAGAACAAGGTTCTAGCTGAAGGCCCAGGAGCACCATTGTCTTTGTTCTGGGAGTCCGGTCAGAGGCTCTGTGCTTCCCAAGGTTGGATCCTGCTGGCTTTCCTGGCTGCAGTGGTGTGCTGAGGTGTTAGGAGATGGAGTCCTGTTACCCACAGACCTCTAAACAACTGTGGTTGTGTTTGAAACACGATCTGTGAAGCAGTTTTATGTTGGAGACCACTTCAGGAATTAACTCAGATTTTGTGATGAATAAGGAATTCTCTAAGGAATAGACTGAATTACAACCTTAGGTTTCAGATCTTTCTCTTGATAGAGAACCACATTTGTTTTGTGTTTTCTCCCCCTCTCTTTCAGGACAGAGCTTGCTAAGATCATGCGCACACGAGCGAAGGAGATTGAGGTGAAACTGCTTTTGTTTGCAATTCAGAGGACAACCAACTTTGAAGGACTCCTGGCAAAACGCTTCTCAGGTTGCACTCTAACTGATGGGGCAGTGGTAAGGAGATTTCTAAAGAGCAGCCCTTTAATTAACAGCTTCTTGGGGACAAAAAAGCTCCCTCCACACATAGCTCCCACATGGCAGTGGGAGACTGCAGAAGGTGCCACCTGCAGCCTCCTCTTGTGCTGGCAGGTTTGTGTTTAGTGGGTTTAGTGTGTTTTAGGTTTCCTGCTTAGTGGGTTGTCCTTGGGAAGGTGGTTCTTGGTCCTGTAGAGTGTGGCAGAGGCCTCATGAGAAGGGCAGTGCACTGATAGTGTGCTTTCTCCATTCTTCTGGGCCCTGTGCTGTTTGCAACTGAAGCCACATTGCTGTGGAGAACCACAAAGTAATTCCAGCATGGTGACTGCATTATAATGGTTGTTCTCTGCATGTCAATGACACTTTATAACTAGAAGTCCCCTCTTCTCTTCATTTCTGGTCACCACAAGTTCACCACATGGTACCATCTTTCAGTTTCACACTGTTGGGTCAGTCTTACTTGCAGGGGTGTTGGTAGCTCCTGCTTTTCATTGTCTCATTTGGGAGCTTGTAAAGGCAGAGCCAAGAGAAACAGCTCAGGGAGTATCTCTGGGTCATCTCTGTGCTTTTTCTGCCTGAAATCTCAGCCAAGAGCTCTGCCAGCCAAGTGCCCTGGGGCTCAGAAGCCACTGGTTTGAGGTTGGCTTCTTTGTCCAGCTGGTGCCTTGAAGCCTACTTGGCTGTTGAGGGTTCAGCTTCTGAGGCAAGCCTGCTGGACCCACTCCTCATTTGCTGTGGATCAGAAGGTGCAGCTAATTAGAAAGGAAAGTCCTTGTAGGTTTTCTTCCTGGCTGAATATAGATCTTTCAAGCATATGGCTTTATTTTTCTGACATATTTCATATGAGATTTGCAGCTTTAATTACATTGGCTTCACTGGGTTGTTATCCCTTTGGAGAAGGCAGGCACAGAAGCTGTTAAAACTGAGAAAAACAGAAGGGGAGGGTGTGGCTTGAAAGAAAATCTTCTTTGTCCCTCTTTCTTATGTTCCTAGAGGCTATGACAGTCTGGCTGTCATCATCTGATCTGTTTTATACCCAAAATGAAAGCCATAATTGAAAAATGGTTCCTGGGTCCTCCTGGTGGAAACCCCATGCTTTGGTGTGTGGTTTGAGAGAGGAGCCATTTGAAGCTGGTCAAAATGTTCCTTTCAGGGAGGATTAGGGGAGAGTGGGTGAGTGTGGGGGCTGTGGGAGGGTGCTGAAGGTGAAGTGGTATGAGGGAGAAGGAGCTGTGGACTCTGTGCCCTCACCATGATGGATAGGCAGTCTCTGGGTCATCTTTGTGCTTGGAGAAGCCAAACTGCTGTACAGCCCTTTGAAGAGCTTTGTAAAACAAAATATGGGTGCAGCTGTGTGGCAGAGGGGGTGAAGTAGGCTGTTCTCTAAAGAGCTTCCTCTTTTTTTTCAACAGAAGAAGCCAGAAGTGCCACCACCCTCCACCAACCCGTTTCTGGAGGATGAAACTGGGACAGAGACAGATGAGATTGTGATTGAGAAAAGTGATTCAGACAAAGTAAGTCTTTGAAGTTCTCCAGCTGTCACTGTGTCAAAATCTCCAGTGGTGCCTCAGCTTTTCCCATCCCATCGATTTGAAAGGTTTGTTTTCACAGCAATTAATTTAGGGCAGTTTTAGTCCTCTGTGCAGCATACAGGCTCCCAGTAGGACCACAGTTTGCTCTGGCTCACTTCACTGAGACCAAAGCAATCTTTATTTCAGTTAATAGTGTGGAGACAATCCTGCCACCCGAGAGGGAGATGGATTCTGTTCTAACCTCAGCAGCAACAGCTCAAAAATAACTACAAGATATCTGTTAAAGGAAGATGAACTACCATAGTTTTCAGATCCCAGAAGCAGCTTCAGCTACAAACAGTTGCAATTCATACTTTGCCTTGTCAGCCAAGTAAATTTGGAGTCACCAGGCCACTCACTGAACTTTCAGGTGTCAGCTTGAGATTTTCACTCCAGATACATTACTTCTGAGATTTTTATCTCTATAGTGTTTTTATTCATTGCCTTTGTGAAGCAGGCAGCACCTAACCAGTTGTAAAAGCACTGGGCTTCTGAAGCCCTCTGCAAACAGGAGTGAGTAGCAAACTCAATTGTTTTAATTGGCACCAATATCAAAGCCTCTAAGCCCATATTTTTCACTCACCAGATGGACATTTCCTAAGTGTTGTGTTGTGAGTGGCTCGAGGCAGATACCTTCTCCTTTTGGGTGAGTTTACAGCCCTGTGAAGGGGCCACTCACAGGTGGTGTCCTGATGGATAAGCAGGGCCTTAGGACCTACACAAATCCATGCCCCTGGGGACTTGGGGGGTGGTAGCTCTCCACCAGCACAGTTTGGTGCACTGCATCCTCTCCAGATGGTCCCAGGAGCCTCCCACCCACAGCAGAAATCCTGAAACAGAATGATTGAGCAAAGTTTTGCTCTTTCCATTAAAGTACAATTTGGACAGTTGATGTTGGCTGGGCTTTATCAGTGATCTGGAAGGCAGAGCACTTAGGGAGACACGTGTGGGGTGTATTTTTTGTTAAGAACTTGCTTTCTGCTGTCTGTAATGGCTGGGAGGGAGAAGGTTGGTTCTGATGGGCATTGCTAGGATGAGGGGACATCTTTGGAGAAGTCAGTGGTGCTGGAAGCCAGGCAAATAATTGCAAATCATTCAGCCATTTAGGACTGGTTTTATTAAACAGGAGAATGCACTGTCCTGGTCAGAAGTAGTTCAGGACACTAGTCCTGGGATTCAGGACCCTTGGGAGTGTAGGAGGGAGCACAAGGGTTTGAGGGGAGGAAAATCATATCTAAAAAGAACCTCTTTTAGTGATCCTAGCAGTTCAATTTAATCTGTTTACTTTGGATGGTAATGAAAGGAAACTGGGCCAGCTGCAGACCTCCTTACTGTGACAACAGTAACCTTTTATTATTTCCTCATCTCAAGGAGGAAATAGCTTAAACATCTGCAGCTTTTGGACAGGATTGCATGCTCAGAAACACAGCTTCACTGCTACTGTTAAAAGATTTAGTATTCTCTCCACCAGACATGCTGGGAGCAGCATGGTGCAGAGCCACACGCTCACACACTCACACACACAAACACCAGTCCTGCATTAGGACTTGGCTCTTCCAGCCTGGTAGATTGTAAACATCATGAATCTGCAACCTTGTGTTGGCTCTGCCATCCTGGAGACTTGGCAACTGGAAGGTTTCTGTAATTACCCCCAATTGTTTTCCTCTGATGAGCAAACGCATCCGGCAGGAACGGGCAGGAGCTGGCAGAGGGGCTGGGATGGAGAATGCTGGGTAGTGGCTCTCTCCCAGAGCTGTAAAAGCTTAACATTCTCCAGTTGTGCTCTTAGGGAGAAGGTTAATGAAGCCAGGCTCGTAGAGGTGGGCTTGTCTCCATAAAACTGTTCACTTGCTTTAGGTTTGCAGCCATATGGTGGTATTGATTGTCTCTTTGAGTCTTAATTATTTCCCAGAGATGCTTGGCTTGTCATTCTCTGCTGTTTCTGCAAAGGACTTTGTGCCATCTCCTCTGTCATTTAGGAGAGTATGTCCTTTAGGCTCTACTGTTTTGCTGTTCTTGTGCTCAAAAAAAAAAAAAAAAAAAAAAAAAAAGATGGAAAAATTCATATCTTTATTGGTTGGGAACTGATCCTGGTTTTTTGCAGAGAGAGGCAAGAATTCCATTCCTGAGTCACTCTTTGCAGGCAGTGAAAAATTGTCAGTGTGCTGGGAAGCAGCAAGAAAAATTGTCTATGAAGTAAAGAAAGAAAAGTAAGGTCTTGCTGTAGGGCAAAAATGAGTTTAAGGGCCTTGCCCAGCCTGGTACTTAAACGTGCAGGAATTTAAGCACATGAGCAGTCCCAGAGGCTTCTGTGTGATGTGCTTGGCCACTGGGTAGAGTGAACTCAAATGAGAGGAAACCAAATGACTACCAAATGGCAAATGTGCTTAATGGTCTAAATGTGATTTTCAAATAGAAGTCTTTGCCTCCCCAGAAATGTGTTTCACAGTGCAAACAGTCCTGTAATGCTGCCTGTGTAATTCCAGCATCTCCAGTAATTACCTTCTGTTTATCTAAATAAAATTCATCCAAATGAAGTCTGTAACTTTGAGTTACTGTCCTTAACGTTCTGAAGTACAGGGTTTTTTCAGTGTTGCTTTCAAATAACTGCTGCATTTCATTTCAGAGGTGACTGGTGGAGTCTTGTTCAACGGGTGCAGCAAGGTTTTATTTACAAACTGCATTAAGGTTCTACTGAAATCTGGTAGCATGCAGCAATCTTCCCTTTTAGGATATTTTACAAGTGAAAAGATAATTCCTTGCAATACCAACAGCACTGTAAGAGCAAGGGAAGACTTGAACACACTGACATTGTATATCCTGTTGATTTCATGCCTCTGATTATTAGTAAATATGTGTGTTATAAAATTTCAAAATAATTAGAGCCTTTTGTGCTGTTGCTTTACAGTTTCTTCTAGGGCAGGTTTGAACCCAACACTTTAAATGTTTTCTTACAGCCAAAGAAGCCAAAGGTTCCTGACAATCCTTTTCATGGCATTGTTTCCAAGTGCTTTGAGCCTCACCTTTATGTGTATATCGAGTCCCAGGACAAGTGAGTAACCATGTTCTTTTGGGTTTGTTTGCTTTGGAATGTCTGTTACAGCTTGATTGTACCAGATTTTGTATTCAAGATGCAGTAAAATTAATTTCTTGAAAGTCTGCTTTCATCAGCAGCAGTATTTGTGCTAACAAGAAAAGTTAGGACCTTTGCTTGGGCAGAAATGAGTGTTCAGAGAGCTGTGGGTGTTGGTTTGATCTGGAATTGGCAGAGTAATGCCCACTGCCTTGCTGTGGAAGAGGCTTAGTGCTTCTGAAATTGCTTCTTTTGCCTCTGCAATTCCCACTGCAGACATTTGCCTTTCTTTCCTCTTATGCCTTCCACAAATAGTAGGTTTGCTTTTTCTCCCAGATACACATGTGGCTTCGTGGTGGAGGAGTTGCAAGATTTGCTTTGTAGAAATCAATTATTTGAGATCCTTAGATGAAAGCTGCTGTAGATGAGTTGGCTGTAAGAAAACATTATCTTCACTCACAGATTGGGACTTTGTCAGGGGCTTTAATCCCCAGAACCCTTCTTTGTCTTTGACTTGCAGCAAAACCAACTTGAATGAAAGGAGCTTTCTGCTTAGAGCTCTGAGAAGTTTTTAGAGCTCTCACCACACTTCTTGTGCACCTTGATTCACACTATGGGTTAAATGACATCTCTGTAACAACTGCAGTGCCAGTTGGGAGAGGAGGTAGCTGAAAAAGGTTTAATACAGTCTTCTGGTTCAGGTTAGTGGCTGGAAAAGAGAAACAGAGCTACATGTCTGCCTTGGGTAACTCATCTGTGTTCTTCTGTCTTCTAAGGATTTACACATGAAGCACTCCAAGTGTCCTGATTTTGTCCAAACTCCAAGGTAGCCACCTAGAGAAAGGTTTCCCTTGTCCCATCAAACTTTTATGCTTACAAAATATTTAAGTAATGAAACAAAACCTTGTGCAGTGGTCTGTCATGCTGGGTTTAGGTTCCACTCTGTAATGTAACAGAGGGAAACAGATATTTTCCCCCCTGCCCTCAGCCTACTGAGCACTAACTTGTTTGAATATTTCTTCCCTTCTCACTGGGGGCCATTTTAATCCCCATTTTGGTAATTCTACCCCACTGTAGTTCCTAGCTCTTTTGGTTGCTTTTTTTTTTCCTCCTTTTCCTTTCCAATCCTGAGATGTTTTATATTAGCTTTATAGACATAGTCTGCAAGGAGTTCAAAGAAAAACTGCCACAGAATTCCCCATGCTGCCCCTGTCTGCCAAAAGCTGCTTTCCTTGATGATTTTTTTCTCTTCTTCTGCCTTTGATTGAACTTTTGAGGGGTCTGCTGCTCATGTCTGAAAATGAGGAGTTGCTTAGATAATTAATTGTATGTTTGAGCTCTAAATAGGGAGAGTAGTGTGATGGGTTTGTTCATAATTGCCTTGAGTCTGTGGCAGAAAGCAGACTGGACCTTTTCTCCTGAAAAATTGTTTCCATACCCATTTCAAGAAAAAGAGTGCCAAAATTTGCAGAGATTTAAGAGGAGACACCTGAAAGCAAGACTTTAGTGATGCTGGTCTGCACCCTTAGGTTCCATGTAAATAACAGATTTCTTAACAGCCAAGAAGATTTCATTTCTGTCTCTTTTTGGGATGTTTGTCTTTAGCTCTTCTTCATGGTCTGTTGGAGTGGCAGGAGTGTACTTGTGTGAGAAAGCCTCTGGGATGGATTAAAGGGAAGAGCTGTCAGGGCTGCAGTGTCAGGGCTGTGCAGAGCCATAGTTAAGTGTGCTAAATGCACGTGGGCATCAGGTTGTTTGGAAAGCTGTCAGGTTTTCTCTGTAGTGTCTGTGTTTGTGGCCACGTGAGCAAAGAGGCTTCCAAAATACCCAGACTGTGGAAACTGTCCTACAAGTGGTGCAGGTGTCTCAGTGCCATTGTCCTTCCCCAGTGGCCAACAGGTACCAACTGTTCCATCACTGAACAGACGGGCTGCCTGAGCACCACATCCTTCTTGCATGCTGCTGAGGACTTGCCCTGTTCCTCTGGTGATTGCCAGAGATGCAGAAAAAAACACAGAATAGGTTGAGTGGAAGAAAAAAAGGAAGAGGAATACAGGAATGAAGGGATCTAAGAACCCAAATGTAATTCTCTTTATAAGATTTCATTTCGTCTTGTCTCTTGCTTCAATTTGGAGAGTTCTTACTCCCAATAAATGTGCTGCTGTTAGGAAATACAACACCTGTGCTACCAGAAAATCTGCTTTGAGCTTTTTTGCAGGGTCTCTATAGAGTAAATGTTCTCTTTCTGTGGCTCTCCTGCCTTCTTCATGTTTCAGCTCCCAAAAGCTTTTTCTGCCAGATTTTTTGTCCTCTCATTGTACCACACACAGCCTGTTTAGCTTCATATTGTATTTGGGGCAACTGAGACTTGCAGGAAAGTTTGATTGACATTAACTGAGGTGTGCATTAATAATATCTTAGTTCCCTTAATGCACTTATGTTTTGCTTTCATCAATCCCATGTTTGAAATCAGAGCAAGTCCTCATGGCCTTCCTTTGATAGGCAGTTGGTCCAGGTTAGGATCAGCATCAACATGAAGCTCTAGTGCTGTGCTCTCTTGGGCAGCTGCATTTGCTTGTGTATCCCAGTTGACAAGACTTTGGGGGGGACCAGGAACACGTAGATACATTTCACTTTGCCTGAGAGAAAAGCAGAACAAGTGGAGTAAGCATAAAGAACCAAAAGCCATCACCATTCCTCACTGCATCTCCAGGCTCCAGAGGTGGGTGTCCTCTTTCATGCCATGAAAAGAAAGAAATTACAGGAACTGGGGAAGACTTTTTGCTGATGGTGGGATTTTTTCCCCTTTCATTAGTATAGCTAAGTGAGAATATTCTGAAGGCTCTCAGCTGCTGTGTATCCATCCCAGGAGACTCTAATGCTGTCTCTTTGCATGAACTTTCCTGTTGTGCTGGGTGCCCTGTGAGCTGGCCTGAGAATACGAGAACATTTCCCGTTTAATTCTCTGGCAGGCTTTTAAAAGAGAGTCTTCATTTCTATGGACAGCATTGCAGTCCTCTTAAATAAGTGTTGCTGATAAATAATAATATATTAATTACAAAGTAATGGGATTTTTTTGGTGGGGGTTGTTTTGTTGGTTTGGTTCTTTTTAATAATTTGGTTTCTTGCAGGTGTAGCAGTCCAGGTTTTGTTCTTCTCCCATTCTTCTTCCAAGGCTTTCTACTTGGGTTTCCTGGGCTGTGGCACAGCATGGATATTACACCCTTGGCAGGGAGAGAAGGGCAAGGGAAGGGGGGAGCTGAGGGATGTAGAGCCATGACCATAGTGGAAACAAGAATATAAAATGTATTCCCAGTTCCTTGTGCTCAGCAACGTGCCACTCTCTCATCTGAAATGTCTGCTTCTCAAAAGGCAAATTTCCTTGTGGAAGGGTGGGTGTGTGTCTGGGGGAGGAGGTTTATTGCTATAATTGTGTTCATGTGGTTTCTTCACTTAGCTGGTGTCAGGAGAGCTGCTCTGGGTTCCCGACACGGATGTGCTGTGTCTGGAGGAGGAGGACCAGAGGAACTCCCCCAGATCAGAAGAGTTCTTTGGTCCTGTATTGATGGTTCTGGCCCTCTGCCATGCTAAAAAAGCCTCTTCATCCTGATGAAACAGTGGAGTGCAGTTTATTGTTGCCTAAAAACCTAAATATTTGAGTAAGGACCAGGTTGTAATGAATCACTTGAGACAATAAGAGAGCTTTTTGTGGGTTTTAAAGAGCTGAAGCAGGAAGCGCACTTTGGGCTCGCGCTAAATAAAACTGCTTGAAAGGATGTGTGAAGTTGTGTGAAACCAGGTGGTATCCAAATGGGACCATGAAATATGGCACAGGGCACACCATTTTGAGCACATCCCTTTTAAAAGCCATATTCCCTGAGGTCTGCTCCAGAGGCTGCTGATGTGGGAAGCCCGACTGTTACCTTTGCCAGTGCCAGGAATGAAATTCGAGTGCAAGCTTTATGCACTTGCATCAGATGTGCTGAACCCGAGTCCTGGCAGGCTTGGGAGTTTTTAGATGTGACTGGAGAACAGCTTGAAGCTACCACTGAAACTCTTGAGTACCAAAGGTCGTTATTCATTGGCTCAGTCCTTGATTTTGTGTGAGGTTTGTGCTAAGAGGGCGGGGATGAGGAAGGGCTGGAATACCCAGCTGCCAACATCTGAATGCATTGGCTGGTGTCAGAAGATGGGATGTCTGGTTTGAAGCATTATTCTCTCTCTTCCTTCTGTTTCCTGAAATACTTTTCTATTGCTCCCCTCCTTCAGGAATCTCAGTGAGCTGATTGACAGGTTTGTGGCTGACTTCAAGGCTCAAGGTCCTCCCAAGCCCAACGTGGATGAAGGAGGAGCCGTCCTGCCCAGCTGTGCCGACCTCTTTGTGTACTACAAGAAGTGCATGGTGCAGTGCTCCCAGCTCAGCACTGGTGAGCCAATGATAGCCCTGACCACCATATTCCAGAAGTATCTGCGGGAATATGCCTGGAAAATTCTGTCTGGAAACCTGCCCAAGTGAGTTTTGCTTCCTAAATGCTGCAGCAGCCTCTGGCGAGACATTCCAGTGGGAAGCAGATGCATTTGATAGCTAATTAATAAATGCATACTTGGGAACACTTAGGTTTCACTGTCCAAGCAACCACAGAACAACAATGTGACTGCATTTTCTTCATGATTTTCTCCAAAGTTTGGTTTGTTGCAGTGAGAAACAGCAAGAGACCAAATGGACAGTCTCCACCTTGGTTTCTTTTAAGGGCCCCTGGAGAAAAGCTTCATGTTTGGCTTTGATTAGGAGTCAGATTTACAATTTCATGAAGTTCATTTTGAAATGCCAGCCCAAGTCTCCTCAGAGAGGGATGGTTTTCAGAATTGCACTTAACCTTGGTAGGTTTTTAACAAATTCAGCCTGGGATTCTTAGCTGCCTTAGCTCAACATTACACAGGTAATAATTTATAATGTAGGTGGCTTGTTTGTGTGGCACTAAGGTGCTTACCTGTAACTCCCTCTGCTCTGGAGCATTTTATATATGTATGAATAAAATATTTAGATGTAAATGCAGTGAAAATAAAAGAAATCATTGTGAGTTTACACCAATACAGATAAGTGTACAGGCTAAAGGAGCTCCTCGAGGTATTACCAACCTTAATGACAGATAATTTTTTATGCTGTTTGCCATCTTCATTTTGTTTCCCTTACAAACCTGGGAGCAGCAGAATGAATTTCTTTAAATCTTTTACAGATGGAGGCAGAGAGGGTTATATCCAGGCAAGTGGAAAGATAAACTTAATGTGCATTCTTCATCAGACCTCAGTAGCATTCTTTATGCATATTTTTTTATGTGCTCCATTTTTGCTGTCCAAGATAAATATCACTGTCCTATTTTTTAAATGGATTTGGATTATAGAGAGTGGAAAGGTAGGGAATTTCCTGACTCCTAAACTCTTCTGAATCCTTCATTGTTGATACTCAGCCATTAATCACTGGATGATGGTGGAAAGAAGTTCACATCTTCTGTAATTTATTGTGTTGATATCATCAGTTTTAAAAACAGGCTACCAAAGTTTTAGATGCATGTTCACATCTGCTTGGTACTGAGAAGATAAATATGACAAGGTGCCTGATAGTTACTGAGGTTTTTCTGTAATCTTTAATTAGATTTTGAGTAACTGGCAGTGAAGGTGAAGTGAGCTGTGTTCCTCTTGCATCCTAATCTGTCATGTTGTGAATGAGTGACTTGTCCATTACCTGAAGACTTGATACCAACTTCTGTTTGTATTCCTAAAATATGTTCCTGAACCAAAACAGCAGCTGTGGGTTTGATGTAGAATGGCTCTAGCCTGTGATGCACTGGGCTTTGTGCTCATAAGGGCTTTTCCTGGCATTGAAATCCAGCAGTCATTTTGCAGTCTGTGTTTCTCTGAGCTGTGTGTGCTAGCTGGGGGGTTGAAGCAGCCTTTTTCACATGCCCACCCTGATGAGACCTGACCATGGGGGTGAGAAGCTTGCTTGTCAGCTTCAGCCTGTGCTGAGCAGTGCCTTTGTTTTACCAGGGTGTTCTCAGTGGACCCAAGGATGTTTTGAAATGTTAGGTTTTTATAGAGCCAGAGGCCTGGCTTCTTCCACTAGGAGAGGATGTACTCTAGGTGGCCCTGCTCTGGCAGGGGGGGTTGGACTAGATGATCTTTCGAGGTCCCTTCCAACCCCTAGGATTCTGTGTGATTCTGTCTGTACACCTGAAAGCCTCACAGGTTTTGTCTTTTTTCCCCAGGACAACAAGCAGCAGTGGTGGGCTCACCATCACCAGTTTGCTGAAAGAAAAGGAAGGCTCTGAAGTGGCTAAGTTTACTTTAGAAGAACTCTGCCTCATTTGCAGCATCCTCAGTACTGCAGAGTATTGCTTGGCTACCACCCAGCAGGTGAGCTTTGCTTTGCAGCACCTCTGACCACCTTGTGTTGTGAGCTGCTGTGCTGCTGCCCCTTCAGGAGCAGGCTCTGTGGAGACTGAAGTGTCAGAAGTACCAAAATATCTAAAAGAGTGTCAGCTCCATGTGATTATTGAGCTCTACAATATTAAATCTCTATTTCAAAGAAAGAAAAGTAGTGATTTTGCTCTTCCTACGTGAGAAAATCCTGCTTGTAATCCTTGTTGCATTAGTTTTGGATGCTGTCCTTTTATCCTTGCTACATAATTTGTTTTGGATTAGGAACCATATTTAGGGAAAAAAAAAAAAAAAAGACTTTTCTCATATTTCATGAGCTCCCTTTTATAAAAACAAGAAAAACAGTAATTCAAAATAGGTTTGGGAAAATGCTTCCATGAAATACTGGCACGAGGTGGAGTGAGCAGAGAAGAGTTTTTTGCTGCTACGCTTGGCAGCCACGATACTCTGTGCATTCCAGGGCTTTCAGAATGCCCCAGGTTGATGAGCTGGGATGCTGGGCCATACCAAGGCCTCTCCACCACTGGAGCTGGCAGCCCTCTCTGCAGTTTGTGCACAGTTTGTGTTGGAAAACATCTCTATTAGCAGGACAGATGGCCTAGTGTTAAGCTGGTACATTAGCGTGACATACTAGAGTTGCATGGATGACCTTGGAGGTCACTCTTTGAGGACACAGTGCCACCACAGCCCAACCTGGCAGATCAGTGTGTCTGGGGAGTCCAACAGGGAGAGATTTCCATTGTTCACTGGCTGCCTCTTCAGTATAGTCTGGCCACAGATCAGTTTTTAAGAAGCTGACTTTTCCAGGACATGGTGTTTTCACGAATGGTCGTTTCAAGTAGGAAATCTGATCTTTCTGTTGCTTCTTTTGTTTCCTAACAGCTGGAAGAAAAGCTCAGAGAAAAAGTGGATGCAAGTCTGGTGGAGAGAATCAACCTGACGGGGGAGATGGACACTTTCAGCATGTATGTTCAGCAGATGCTGATACCCTCTCAAAATATATCAAACATCCTGGTTTGTCAGCCAGATGGTGCTGGAACCCAAGCTCCCAGTGTTGTAGCTGTAGGACCCACCCAGATACACAGCACAGGCATTTCCCTGGTGAAGGAATGGTCTTCCCTTGGCTAGCCCAAGAGCAGCAGTAGTACAGGCTTCAGCTGTAGTTGTTCCTCATCCTCCTAGCCAAAGGAACAAGAGCACTGGAAAGGGGAAAGGAAATAGTGAGTTTCCATCTGAAACGTCATTTGCATCTTGGCAGCTCTGTAAGGTGGCTGTTACATTTCAAGAAAGGAAGCTATTTCAGTGCATTCCTTCCTGCTTTAACTTCCCACTGTTAATCAGAAGCCTTGTCAGTATGATCAAACCCCATTTCAGATGACAGAAAAGACTGATCCAATCTTATATTTGGGGATTATAATTGAGAGAAGATTAACATTCATTAAAATAACTTTTCATGTAACGATGCTAAAAATACTCCTCTCTAACATCCTCTCCTCTCTGCCACTGACAAACAGATTGAATATTTTTTGAGAGAAGGCAATCGAGGCAAAAAAAAAAATATTGTTTTGCCTCACATCAGACAAAAGAAAGCCTTGGCAAAGATGAGAAAATAATCCATACCACCCACTCTCCTAAGACTAAGATTCAGCCCAGATAGCAGTAAGATTTTTTTACAGAAGACTTCCTTCCTGTAATTCCTGCTCTCTTGCTCCAGTGGGCAGGATCCCAGGGTGTCTTCATCCAGGTATTTCACATGGTCACAGGCTCCATTCCAGGCTGCAGAGACTCCCTTCCTTTTCAGTATTTCTCAGATCTTTTTTTTAAGACAATCCCTGACCAAAAGCTGGGGTTGCTGCGTCCTCTAAGCCAAAGCAAACCAAGAACGTGGGCAGTAGGAATAAAATACACCCTGTGATGGGATTTTCTTCACATGGACAAGTTGAGGGGGTTTTCTCGTGGTCTGTGATTTCTCATGACCTGTCTGGCAGGAGTCAGCTCCCCTGAGCTGCTGCTCAGGTTCCACAGTGGCTGCCTCTCCAGGTGGTTGGTTGTAGGCAGGCACTGGGATGTGTTCTGGAAACTGTTTAAATGTACAGTTCACATTTGCTGTTTTGGACAGCTTTAAAGTTGAACTGACAGGCCTGATGTATCTTGTAACAAAGGCTTTTTAATTGACTTTCAGTCTGTTCCAGTGCAGTGCTTTGTCCAGCCTTCTGTCAGTGTTAAGTCATGGCTATAAACTTCTCTCTCAGTCAACATCAAACAAGTTGTTTCTTCTGGGATTTGATGTCTTGTTAGGCAGGGTCATAAAGAAAGTGATAAAACATTGCTTCTTACACACCCTAGAAAGTGTTTCTTCTTTTGCAGAAAGTGCAGCACCACCCCAAATGTGTATAAAGCCACAGGATGCTTCTTGCTGCACCTTTACCCCACTACAGCCCTTGTGTTTATTTTGAAATGCAGACAAAGAGATTTCTCTCCCTCCTGGCAATCTTGTGCTTTTCAGGCAAGAACCTGCACGTGGTGACTCAGCTTCAGCCAGACTCCTGACCTGTGGAGTCTGGTGATGAAGTCACTTTCCTTCCCCTCGGAGAGTTGCCCTTTGTTTTGGTGCCACAAGATCCTTTCTTCCAGAAGTCAGAGGCAGCAGGAGCCCTGCAGGAGTCAGCCCAGGAGACAGTTATTCCAGTCTGGCTCCCTGGAGCTGGTGGAGTTCCCCAAGGGAGTAAATCCTGTAGTGCCCAGCAGCAGCAGAGGCACCAGCAGAAACTGTCACAGGCTTTTTTTATCCCAATGCAAGTTTCAGCTCATGTAACTTGAAGCCAGTGGTCACTTTGTCTCCCACATTAATTTTCTGACTAATTTTGGATGAGTTTGCCTTTACAAACAAATTAATTGCTTTAAAGGAACATTCTTGACGTCCTGTCCTGGTCTTCACGTGCTAGTGTTTTAGGAAAGGGACAGACAACCTCAGTGGGTTGTGGTTTAATAGTGAGTTCCAGAGTAATACCCAAACTGGATGAGAAAGATGAATAGGAGGAAAGATGGTCTGGGGAAGCAGTGGTCTTATTTCTTGTAGATCTGTGCTAGCAGCAAGAGGAAAAGCCAACAGTTCTTACATGTATAATCCTGAAGTTGTAAACAGTCAGATTTAAAGCTTACACTGTTCTTAAAAACTGTACTTACTTAGATCAGTGTGGTCACTTATTACTTCTAGAAGTTGTTTGTAATACAAGTACCAGGTTACCTGCCCTTGAAGATGGTCTGAGTAGCTGCAGACAGTGTTTCTGGGTTGGTTTTTTAGGATCAGTTGCATCTTTAAGTACATGGTAATATGGCAGCATCAGATACTCCTCTGAGTAATATCATGCTGGTTAAAAAAAAAGGGGGGGAAGGAGGGAAATGTTTGACTAATGTGTCCTTTAACCTAGTGTATGTCTCTGGGAAACTCAAACAATGGATGGCAGCAGTCCTAGACATCATGTAAATAAGACATCTGCCTTGATCTCCTCAAATGGGAGGCAGATTCAGGACTCATACAGATGGACTGTTTTAAAACCCGCTTTGCAAGGTTCTGTGAGCTGGAGAGTGTTGGCTGTGAATAAGGGGAGAGCTGTTAAAATGTTAGTTTTATGCAGACTGGATTAAATTTGAAGCTGAATCCCAGGCTGGGCTCTGTACTTGGGGATTTCTCTTCTTCCCAGTGCGTGGGCAGGTGGTTACCCCATGCAAAACCTTTGATCTCCAGCCCCTTCTCTGTGTCAAAGCAGAGAAAGGTCACCTATAATAACATCCTCTCTGCTCCAAAGCCCACTGTTTAGCTCCCTGATGAAGAGCACACAGAACTTCCCACTTCTTACTTTTTTTCAAGTACCAGCTTTACCCATGTGCATCCACAGCATAACTCTGCTGTCAGCCAGGAGATAATTTTCCTCCTTTCACAGTCAAGCACTCCAGTTCTGGCACTGTGTTGCTGAGAAATAACCTAATACTCATTCTTGATTTGATTTGATTTGATTTTTAATTTGCAGTGTGATCTCCAACAGCATCCAGCTGTTAGTGCAGGACCTGGATGCAGCCTGTGACCCTGCCCTGACTGCTATGAGCAAGGTAAGGGGTGGGTTTGGTTTGGGTGGCCTCAAGATCCTTGTGAAGTTCTTGTTTGCTTTGATTGTTTGAGTCCACTGTTGACATATCCTTTTATGCTGCCTTGAGACTTAGCTGTGTATTGATTCTTTCTTGCTTCTTAGAGCAGCTATTGCTGTTTTTATAGATGGATCCTTCACTCCAAATTTCATGTTTGAATCTCAGTCTTTTCCAGCACATTAAAACACACAATTCAGTATTTTCTGAGAATATCTAAGGCTTTCTTTTCCACTCTTAATGCCAGTGAGAGCCTTTAAAATGGAGACAACTTTTGCTAATGTGAAATTTCAAATACACCTCCCCTTTGTGTCCTTTGAGAAAGGGTTTTACTGGCTTGCTTGTTTGTGGCTGTTAAATAGAGGGACTCAAAGGGTAATGTGGAATTGAGGTTGAGCCCTGGTGCTCCTGTGATCCTCTCAAGGACATGTGGAGCTGTTCCTGGAGAGGCCCAGGTGATTGGTGCTTAAGGATTATGTTGCAGTGACACTGCTGGCTTTTATATATTTGAAATGCAGAGCTGTGTTTCCTTGCCAAGGTATTGTGAAAACCCAGACTCTGCTTTAGACAGAGGTGAAGACAACAAAAGTGGATTGAACCCTTTTTCTTTTTTTTTTTTTTTTTAATTAGAAATATTAAACGTGGAGCTCCATTTTTGTAGGATCAACACACTGTCTCATTGCCATGAATTTTAATAGCTTTCTGCTTTATGATGTATTCCAGCTGTAACCAGCCCAGCCACCCCAAGCTAATATTTGAAGTGGAATGCAGCTGGTAATACAACTTGTGCATATTCCCAATGAAAAGAGGATTTTTATATCATTTTTTTTCCCCTGGTAAAATAACACCTTTAAGAAGGGCTCAGCACTTCAGGTGTGGGGTGACAGTGACAGTACTTTAGGTCTCCTGAAGCCATGTAGTAAAGCAGTATTTGAGTTGCTGAGCTCTGGCTGTTCAGACCCAAGTAAACCACAACCTTGAGAAGGCAGCAGCTGGTGGGCCATTTATTTTTGTCTTTGGAACACTGGTAAAATGCAGCACATGTGATGGGGCTGATGATATGTAAACAAGCTAAGTGTTATGAAATTAACTAAATAAATAGTTGTCACTCCTGCACACATTCCACTATTTGCATCAGAGGAGAGTTTCTTTTATGTGAATTTTTTTACTAGATCTGGGTTTGGAGCAAAGTTTTTTTTTCCTTTGGCCTCCTCCTCCTCCCTTTCCTTCAGGGCTGGCTTATTACTCTGACAGTTAAAAAAGAAATGCATATAATTATTTAAATGCAGAGTTATTATTTGAACATGTAAAATTTCAGTCTTTATTAAAGGAATAAAGACCATGTGCCTGATACATTCCAATCTTCCTGTACCAGGAAGGCATGTTGGTCTCAAGACCCCTTCTCCATTAGGGTTCTTCCTTTGTTTAGCTTCTTTTCAGTTACTTCCCTCTGGTGTCCTCCAAGATTAAACATTCCCAGTCCTTTGTTCAAGTCTGATTTTTTTTTTTTTTTCCCCTTGCAAAACTGTTCAGTAACTATAGAGGTAAATTAAGAAATATGTAAGCCTCTATATCCACTTTGGCAGCAGGCCACTCTGAGAGGTTTAACACAGAAAATGGCATTGTGAATATTGTTTTCAGCTGGGAGTGGTGTTCAGTTTCCATGATTATTTACCTTTTGTGTTCTGGAAGGAATGATAAGTGACAAGAAGGCCCCATATTGCAAAGCTGTTAGGTGATAATCTTTACTCAGAATGATGAAACACAACTGTAGGATGGGGAGCTGGGGTGGGAGAAGAATTTACCCTAACCCCATGTTGTCTTTTTGTGGATAACAAAGTACTGTGAATATATTGTACTGATCTGTTAGCAGGCACATTGCCTGGTGTGCTTTATTTTTGATTGTTGGGGTGAGGGAACTGCATGGGATATCTCTGGCCCAGTTAAGTTTATGGATTGCACTGGATAAGGTTTGATTTACTTGCAGAATTAAACATCGATTTATATGTAAAGCTGTGCTTGGAAGTGAGGCTGAGGGACATTTTTAGTGACTCACACTGATCTCTTGCTGGGTTTTTTTTCCTCTTTTGCTGAAACCTTTTTGGCACACAGCTGAGTGGACAACAGCAAGTGTTTAAACACGGGGCTCTAACAACCTCTCCAAGAAGAGAAGCCCCAAGAGCAGAGCAATCAGAGCTGCTGGCTGCTAATTACCAGTCAGCACGAGAAGGTTCCAACCAGCAGACAAGGTGCAGCATGCAAGGGTGCAACCCAAAACTCCTCTCAGCCCTTAAGGGAGGCAGTTTGGAAGGCAGTGACATTCCCCATCCCACCCCTTCCTGCTCCAGCACCACCAGGTTGAGGGAGCAGGTGCTGGGCTGGAGGCTGTGGGTGCTCCTGGTGCCTGGAAGGAGAAGCTGGCAGTGGGATTTTCCTGAACAGGGGGACAGTCAGAGGTTGGTTCCTCCTCCCTAAATCCCAAAGCATTCCATGCCAGTGCAGGACATGGAGATGAGAATCTTCACAAGCAGGAGCAACCCTGCTATGGGTAACACAGCTCTTGGTAGGGACCATCCCATCCCAGTTTTGCTCAGGGTTTCTCTTTCCTCTTCTCTTTTTCAAGTAAGTGCCCTAAAACCTTGAGAGTCCTCTGGCTTTGGTTGTAAAAAGCCATCTCTGAAGGCACCACCAGGTCTTCCAACCCAAGTCCTGCCCTTGCAGGTGCTTTTGGGGCACCCCATGTGCTGGGCTCCTGCCACTGGGCACGAGGCCTCACTACTCCTGCTCTTTGAGCTCCTTTTCAGCTTGTGCATGTAAACGGTGTGGATATCCCAAGAAAAACATAGGATGAGGGAAAAAGAGGAATTAATTTAAAATGACAGGAACAAAACTTTACCAGAAGAGCTGGGCTCGTGTTTCTTTTGATGACTTTTCAGTATGTGGACTGTGTCTTTCATTGCTGCTACTGTTTTTTGGTTTGGTTTGGGGTTTTTTTTTTTGGGGGGGGGGTGAAACACACCCACATACACACACACAAAGGGCTATTTTTAAAAGTATTGCTTTTGGAATGAAGAGCAACAAAATGAAAAAGCTACTGGTTTATTGATGTTGCAATAATTCAACTCAGCAGTCCCTGCCCACTTTCTGGCCTTTCCCACTAGATGGGGATGATCTGTTTGTCGAGGATCCCTGTCTGTCAAGAAGGGGGAATGTGTGAATCCATCAGGGAAATGGGCACAAAGTATTTTTTTGGGGGTACAGCAAGTACCATGAGGGGTAGGAAAAGAGTTGTTTCTCTTCCAAGTGGAAGGAGAGACAAAATTAAAAGCTGGAGATGAGAGGAACACCCCTTCTGCCTACCTGAGTGGTGTGAGATGAGGAAGTTGGGGTTTGGGCTGGTTTGTTTAAATAAAGGCAACTTATGTTGGACACGTGCAGACTCAGACATTGTGGTTTTGCAAAGAATTTGGCTTCTCTTGGCAATTAAGTCACTTAGGGGGCATGTTGGACCCAGCTGGGTTGCAGAGGACAAAGTAGCTGTAATGAAATTAAAGCCAGGAATAAAAAGCTTTACATGCAAAATCCAGAACTTGAGAAAACAGATTTGACCCCCTTGAAGGAAAAAGCTCATTTTCTGCATGTGCTCAGTTTCCTCTCCTGATTTACATACATTTTCCTCCTCTTTCATCTCCATCATGAGGAGCCACATCTCCAGACAGTTGCATAGTGCACATCTCTGAACAGTAGCAGAGCTAATAAGAGCATTTTGCTGGATGCTCATGTTCCTCTTCAGTAAGACTTCACTATATACACAGATGCTTGGCCAGGCCTTATCCAATTACCTCCTTGTTTTTTTTTCTTTCTTCACATGACTTCTGCTGTGTACTCCCCATGTCCTGCAAGCAAGGCTCTGAGAAAGTCAGAGGAGTCACTTGTCTGGCCTGCCAGGGTATTCTGTTGCATTTCTGATGGTGGTAAATGAAAAAGAAAAAAAAGGAAGATTGTAGTAACTCTTCCTGTTTTGTATTTTTTTATGTGTGTTTGGGATGAGCTGAAGTTGGCATCCTGGGGTTGTGCACCAGAAGTGTTTTCAGGGTGAGCAAGGAGGGTGTAGAGTGCTTTGGACTTTCAGACTATTTCTACCTCTTCCATCTATCTGTCATCAGTCTCACCAGTATTGCAGGCTTGGCTGCCATACAGGAATCCAGACTTTGCAAGCTTGCAGATATTTTCTCAAATGCCTGTAATCAGGATTTATATGGGCACTTTATCCCAGCAAACTGGAAACTGTTAAATATTAAGGCAGTCTGGCCTGTTTCAGAAGCCTTTTTGATGACAGTGATCCTCATCTGTGTAGGTTATCAGTCACAGTCTGTTTGGGTGCAAAAAGGGCCATTCTGGGATTTCTTTGGATCTTGTTGTGGAAAGGTTTTGCTCAATCAGTATAGTGACAATGAACTTGACCTTGGTGTTGAATTGCAGAGAGTCTCTTGATGATTCCTTAGAGATCTTTAGGCAGGAAGTTTATACAGTTTTCCTTACATATTGCTTGAACCTTAATGAATTAAACACTCTTTTTTGATTGTTTTTTCCCCTTTGTGCAGATGCAGTGGCAGAATGTGGAACACGTTGGTGACCAGAGTCCTTATGTGACCTCAGTGATCCTCCACATTAAACAAAATGTCCCCATCATCCGTGACAACCTGGCCTCCACGAGGAAGTATTTCACCCAGTTCTGCATAAAATTTGCAAAGTAAGTTTCCAACATGGCACAGAGGGGTCCCTGATCTCACTGATCTCTTTGTACAGAATAATCTGTTTGCTTCCTAGCACACAGCATCAGTGACTCTTGAGGTCTGGGTGAAGACCTTCTCCATTTTAGGAGGGAACAGAGAAATTTGGGGCATCATTTACCTCAAAATAACATTTATAGCAGTTCTGGTGTTTTAAGGAGGGTGGGTAGGATGAGTATTATTCTGCCTTCACAGTCTGAAAGCTGATTTTTTTGTGCAAAAATGGTTTAGTAAGGAAGGGAAGATATACATTCAGATTTTGGGGGTTATTACAGGCATCTTCTTGGCAAGTCACTTAATGTTGAGCAGCATGAAAGAACTGGAAGGTGAGACAGAAATTCACTTGCCTCTTGATTCAGGGTTGAGGGTGCAGCAGCTCTCCAGCATCTCTTGGACATCTAAACTTTGAAGCTATGTGTTCAAACCCAAAATTCAGTTATTTAGCAAGATACTTTGAACTCTTCCCTGCTTGCCTTTGGCCAGCTGAGCTTTGCATGCCAGTGCCCCAAGAAAAAGCCACAGGAGGACTTGACCAGTTGAAGCTGCTGCTTTTGGGCTTGCACGTGATTGCGCTGGTGGACTTGGGAGCAGTACAGATCGTGTGTCACTCTGAAATACCTTAACATTTCATTCATCTGGAATAAGCTAATCATCCAAAAATAAACTCTATGGCCTGGCAGTCACTGTGTGGGTTTGAGACCAGAGCCTCAGCAGGGAATGATGCAGCCAGCTCTCCTGGGAACTGCTCACTTTCGCAGCAGGGAGACTGCCCTGAGGGTTTTGTTCCCCCTTTCTGTCTCAGAGTACTCATTAGTTTGCATTAAGGAGCAGTGACTGATAAATCATATTGTGACTTTGCCCATAATCACTGTTTGAAATGCTGTCTCAGTCAAAATTTATTGCACTTAAGCCTCCTGTGTGGTTATGCTTGAGTTTTATATCACTAATGTGGTGATAAATAAAAAACCCCATTTACTCAGCTGTTCACAGCACACTCTTAATACCTCAGCTTAGTTGCCTCCCTTTTAACTTTATTGCTAAGCACATACCAAGTAAACTCCAGATAAAATACCCAGCACTCACACTGGAGAGAAGTTCAGGTCTAAGCTGGGTGCCTTCATCACAGCTTATTCCCTAAAATCCTGCAAAACTGCTGCTCCTCTTCAAAACCTCTTTTAATGCAACTGCAGCTCTGGGACACAGTCCTGAGTTTACTGTGCTGCAGAATTGGAAATTTGCTTGCTGAAAACTGTTTTTGCCTGATCATTTAGAGTCCTGCACAGCTTGCTTTAAAGGGGAGGTATCCCAGTGTAAGGGGGGACTGACCTACTTAAAATGCTGCTGACATTTGAATGCAGACAAACAGATGTATTTTTTGCAGTTCTGGATTCTCATGGACTCTGCTGACCTGCCTGATATAAATACCTGGCCTTTTGTGTGTGTCACAACGCTGAAAATCCTTTTCACAGGCATTGTGTATGGCTGTGCCTGTGTCTCTGTGAGCTGCCAGCCACTTCTCCACTCTAATGGGTTGTGTAGAGCACGAGTGTTGAGTTACAGGACCACAGGGGAGAAGGCATCTCAAGTCACTAAATTTAAAACAGAGGGATCTGAGCCAAGTCTGGAAGAAGAAAAACGACCCTCAGAAATCACATCTATCCCCTAACCTAATTTGTCATTTCTGCTTTCTTTTGACCAAAATGCACCCCTCGTTCACTTGAAATGCTGAGAAGGAGCTGGCTTTCCAGGAGGCACTGGTGGGCAGGTGAGGGGCTCTGTTCTCACTGCACCTCCACCCTTATCCTTTGATACCAAAAACGGCAGCGATGAAGCCGTGGCTGCTGGGCAGGGATGTGTTTGGGAAGTCTGTGACCTGACCTCAAAGAGGAAGAGATTAAAACCAAGAGACAGGAAAAACAAACAGTTCTCCTGCTTGCCAGACAACCAGCCAGGAGTGGTGGGTAGCTGCAGCAGGCATCCTCCTGGTTGCTCTGAGCTTTGCATCCTGCGCTTAGGAAGATCATGATGAGGAGTCTCTGGGAGGTTTGGAAGCAGTGGGCTGAGCTCAGCTCGGGCCAGGCTGCAGGCCACCACCTCAGAGGGTGGTGTTGAAGGAAAACCCAGTGACTCGGGGACACTAGGATGCTCTGAGTGATGTCCTGTGGTACCTTATCTCTTGTTAGGCAGGCAGACTGTGGTTGCATCTCTGCCTGCCTTGCTTAGCAAGGAATTGTGTTTGCTGCATCATCAGTGCAGGGGATTAGGAAAACACAGGCTTTGGCAGAGCCACTCCTGTTGGATGGGAGCCTCTCAGATGCTGTGGTTTCTGTGCTTTAGGTTCCTCATCTGCCTTGCACTGCTTTTCTGTTACACTGGGGACTTGTCTGCTTCTACGGACGGGGTTTGCTGGATTCAGTTTTATAGCAGAAACTGTAAATGTATTCTGGCACCCAGTCTCCCTGTGTGGATGTGCAGGGAGGGGAGGTGTTCAGAGTACAAAACCACGTGCAGAGCATTCCCACTGAACACGCACGTACTGCTCCCACCAGGAATGCCTGCTGGGTGCTGGGGCAGCCAGGCCCTGAGTCCAACCTCAAGCTGAATTTTTCAGTTGAGTGAAACTGCACTTGATGGTCTCTGTTCATCAAAAAAAAAAAAAACAAAAACAAGAAAACCCAAATAAACAAAACAAAAGAAAAGACAAAATTACCAGAGCAACTCTTGGATCTTCTGGTTTATCTTCTTTGTCTCCTCAACTCTCTGGAGCTGAGAAGCTGTTTCCAATAAGGCAGCGTGAAAGAACAGGCATGTGGGGATGGAAGGTTGCTTTACCCTTCTGCATTGATTGTGGGTGGCCATCTCAGGGGCCTGGGAATTCTTTCATGCAAGATGGAATGCTGTCTATGTGGTTATATAGAAAAGATGGTTTAAAAAAAAAAAAAAAAGGAGGTGAGGGGGTCTGTTGGCTGCCAGTCTGCAGAAAGAAAGGCTTGCCCTGTTTCTCATCCACACCATGAGCATTAACTCCATGCTTGACCTTAGAGAGGGAGGGAGAGTTGGACCTACGTGCAAGATCAAAAGTACAATTAATCTCTTGCACTCTTGCGCCTGTAGCAAGCTGCTGCATGCAGAGTTGCTGTGGATGGATCGTTTTATAGGATCACCTGAGCTCCAGCTGTGCTTGGAGCTCTCAGCCTGCCCCCCAAGAATCAGTTAAACACCTGAAAAATGGTCTTCTAAATCAGATATGTTGCATCTCTGCTGTATGCTTTTGTGCACCAGGAGACTGGGCTCGCTCTCCTCCTTTTATTTATATTTGGTTGCCACGGGTGTTTCTCTGGTGGCCAAATTCAAAGCTGTTTTGGGGCAGCCCAGTAGCTGGTTCTCAACGGTAGTTTGAAATTGTTCTCCTTGACACCTCTCCAGGAAAAAGTGAATCACTGAGAGAGGTTGTGGCTGTGTCTGAGGGAAGGGGGAAGGAAGGAGCCTTCGCTTGGACGAGCTCTTCCTTGAGCCGTTTCTTTCGATTTGCTCAGCAGCTTGGCATGCTCCATGCCTGAGTTACTCTTTTGTCATTCTTCCATGAGAAAGGGTGAAAAATAAATGTCCTGGCTTGGAAAACAGGTGGCAGGACAAACAAGATGCTGTCTGTGCTCCTTGTTTCTTGGGAAGGAAACAAATAGCTTGACAGATGCAATGGGGAAACCACGCTGAATTTAGATCATCACCGTACAAGGCGCCTGATTCAAAAGGACAGAAAACAGACTCACTCCCATGAACTTAGGACAGAGCCATTAAGTTCTAAGACCTGCCACCAGGTCATGGATAAGGTCCTGGAAACGTGAGCTTTGTAGGCATTTGGCCCAAGAAGAGCCTGTTAAAAACAAGGCAGCAAAAGGAAGACGTGTGGAAGTACAAGTGGTGTGGTCCTGACAGATGGAGTCTGTGTTGCTCACGCTGGCCTCTTTCCTCACCTACAGCTCCTGAGTTTTCCCAGTGGTGCAGCTGAGTCAGGAAGGTAGGGCAGGAGCTTCTCCTGCAGGTGCCAGCTCATCTGCTATCTCTGCTTCATCACTGAAGGGTGAAACTACCACAAAGCCTAAAAGCAAGAATCTAAAAGCTAAGGCCAGAGCTGATGCTCCGGAGGATGTTGTCCAAGGTGGCGAATATTGGGCTTCATTCTTTGCCAGTTCTCCCTGGTTGGGTGCACATAACTTGGTCACTTTTCTGTGCCTCAGGTCCACGTTAGTGAAGTGGGTTTATGGTGTTTTCCTTTCCACAAAAACTTTTTCTTGTCTTGATTGTGTTGGCCAGCAGCTTTCTGGAGGAGTGCCTTTCTGTGTGAGTGTCTAGGGCCCAGCAGACCTCCAGCTTTGGCTGGACCTCAAGTTCAGTGTGTAATATGCATGTTATGGAATTACTAGCATGCAGTAAAATGTCAGTTCTGGATACAATCAAGATACTTCCACTCTGTGAACAGCCGTGCAAATCCAGGCATGTTGCTGGGTTTATTAGGTACAATAGTTTGTGTGCTTGTTCTTGACCTTGTCCTGTGACACTTCACACATTGTTTATAGCAATCTGTTTACACAGACTATATGTGTAACTTCTCAATTAATTCAGCAATCAGTATGGATTAAAGCAGAAGAGTTGTACCTGGGGTTGGTGGGTTTGTTATTTGGTATACTTAATGTGGCTGGAGGAAACTTGAGGACCAAGCACTTACCAAGTCTTTGTAGAAGCCACCCTGGTTTGTTTTTGCATGCTTTGTTACCACAGAAGAGTCCAAATACTCACATGTAATTGTGCCTTTTTCTGTCTCTTCTCTGCAGCTCCTTCATTCCCAAGTTCATTAACCATCTCTTCAAGTGCAAACCTATCAGCATGGTGGGTGCAGAACAGGTAAGGAAAAGTTAATTACCTTGGCTGTGATACTTCATCATTTGGGGGTTTGAGATGCCGAGGCAGTTTTGGTTAAAAAGGGGCAGAGAGCTGAGTTATGAGTCCTTGGCTGGTTAAGAGGCAGGGTGGCAGCAGATTTACAGTGACAAGTGGTCACTCTGCCATTTGTAAAGCAGAGGAACAGCAAACTTGTCACACACCATTACGAGGCGTCACGATGAGTTTGTCTCTAGAGTGATCCCAGCACACAAAGGATAAGAAAGATCCACATGGCAGAAGGGATTGCAAGAAGCTCCCATTTCCTTCTCAGAAAGACTTGATTTCTGTCCCATCCTTTAAAAAAATGAGGTCATCACACAGTCACCCTCTGCTGCTGCTCTGCCTCCTTCCCCTGCAGGCTGGGACACTGCAGCTCTGCGAGGATGAGGTTTGGGTGAGGTTTGGGTGAGGCAGGTTTTCAGCTGTCCCCTGCACATGCAGCTGCTCCCCTGTGGGTTGATGGAAAAAAAAAAAAAGAAGGAAAGCAGAATCATCCTTAATGGGACTGCTGTGAACTTCAAATGGGTGCCTTAAAAGCTGCTTGGATTTTAGGCATCAAAGCTGGGTTCTGAACAGTGTGTTTCTGCAAAATGAAGCAGGAGCTTTACATCAAAACCTTCCTCTTTCTTAATGGAAAGCAAATGAGAGGAGCACAGCTCTTGCTTGTCTTGTGTGATGAGCAATAACCTGTGAGTGATTAAATGAAGTCTTTTTAAAAATAAGCATCCAAAGTGATTAACTGGTTGCCAGTGGTGGGCTGGTGTCTAATGTTAAAAAGTTCTAATATTACTGTACTGGAATAGCAGGCCCAATTTGGTTCTTCAAAGCAGACTGGGAAGGTTTTTATTAGCCTGATTGACAATGAATATTTCTCATTATAAGTGGGACATACCTTCCTGGGGTGGATGTCCAGAGGTCTTCAGAAGCTGATCTCTGTCTTCATGGGTCCTCATTTGCCTTAGCATAATTTGATCATCTCCCTGGTCACCCAGCAATGTATTCCCATGCTGGTTTTTCTCTTCTGATGCAAATGTCACCATGGAATACTTTTTCCTGGCCTTCCTGGTCCTAAGCACATATTTTCTTGCTCTTTGCTGATAATTGTGTTGAGATTGATGGCATGGGTTGAGATTGATGTGGGCATCTCACAGCTATGATCTGCTGCCACAGATAACAGGGTTCAGATTTGAACCGGTGTGACCCACCACCCCCTCTCCCCAGCTGAGCCCTTTGGATTTGAGCTGAATTCCTAAATGGGCTGAAAATCATGCCATAAATGTTCAGATCATCCATGGTGGCTGCTGGGGGGTTCTGCAGTGCCCATAATGTCACGTGTTGCTCCAGTAGAAGGAGCTTCCACCTGCTCCTGAGAACTGTGTAACAAGAAATGCACTGAGAGACTCACGTGTCAATAAATCATTCTTCTCTTCCTCTAGTTTGATTTCAGATTTCTGTCCTTCACTGGTGGTGTCTCACCTCTTCAAATAAACCTCATGCAATCAGAAGAGTGCAGTATTTGAGGTGATTTTGCTCTGAGAAACCCTAACCCACAGCATTTTGTCATCACACAGTGCTTGTTTGTTTGGGCTGAATTTTGTGGCTTCTGCTTGTTGCTTATTTAGCCAGGGCTCTGATAAAAACCAACGTGCAGGCTGTGAGTTTCAGTGTACCCGTGAGCACAGGGCACTGAGCTGTTCTCAGTGTAGCTGTGTTGTGTTCCAGTTTTCAAACAAACAAAAAAAAAAATCAAGCAGTTGAGTAAATGCAGAACAAGAGACCCAATGGGTGGCTGGGTGCAGGATGAAGCACGGTGTTAATTCATGTGACCTCAGAGTCTAAATAATGGTATGGCTGCAGGTAATGGAAATTGTTTCACTTGACACTGTCAAGGGAAGAGGGCTGGAAACCCGTGCTTTGTGTGCCAGATGTTGAGCTGCCAGAAGTCATTTCAAGTCAGCACAGCAAGGTTCTGTTAAAATCAAGGAATGGTGCTGCCCCGTCGCCATGGGTGATCGTGTCTTCTTGAAGTGTCATTACCTGGGTCAGTTCTTGCTCTTCCTGCAGTGCAATTACTGGGACTTTTCCCCAGAAGTGTTAATTTTTTAAGGATGTTGGATTTTAGCAGCTGGTAAAAGGGCCCTGAGTAACATGTTGTGATTAACTCTTGCAGCTGCTGCTGGACACTCACTCTCTGAAGATGGTTCTCCTGGATCTGCCCTCAATTGGCTCCCAGGTGGTGAGGAAGGCTCCTGCCAGCTACACAAAGATAGTGGTGAAAGGCATGACTCGGGCTGAAATGATCCTGAAGGTAACTCAAGACTTTTGATAACCTGCCAGCCAGACTAGCTGGACTGGGAATCAGAGCAAGCAAATTCCAGGGGGCCCTTCCTTTGAACACAGCAATCTGCAATCGCACGTGAACGCATGCGAGTTTGTCCGGATGTGCTGCCAGCTGCTCTACAGAACTGGCTAATTCTCCTTGGTTTTGCCCCCAACACTCTATTAACATCACGTTTGAGTTTTCACCCTCATTTTTCAAGGTAACCAAGGGCTCAAGTTCTGCTTACTTAGGAAAGTTGGGGCACCAGATTCCCTCAGGAGCTTGTGAAAATCAGAGCTAGCATCCGTAAGTGTCTGCTGTGGGGCAAAGCCTCCAGTTCAGGTTACTCCAGGCCTTTGTGCAGACTCCATGGTGCAGGGGAGCCAAGCTGTGCTTGAGTCACCTGTTTACTGTCTAGTGTAACAGCCAGTGCAAACATGTCTGGGTTACTGTATTCACCAGAGCCCTTTTTCATTTTCCAGACCTGGTGCCTGGAAAATGACCCAAAAGTGGTGTGGTGTCCTCATAAAAAAGTAACAAGCAAAGCAATCTCCCCTTCCCCTCTGTTGTTGGAGTAAGAAGTTAGGTTTGATCCCAGAAGCCATGGGATCTGTGCAGTGGGACCTTGCTGGGCCATGAGATTGTCCCCTGCTCACCAGCAAGGCTGTGAAGATGCTTCTGTGGGTGACTTAGAGCTGTGGTCAGGCAGCTGCCAGCCAGAGCCTCCTGTAAACCACAGCCAAAGCAAGGGGAGGGTGCAGGGTCCAAGCTCTCTGTGCTGGCCTGCTGCTCAGCCTGGCTTTGCTCCCATGCCCAAGATAATGTCAAGACTGAGTTTGTGTTCTGAATTCAGAAACAAGTTCTGCAATTACATGGTTTTGGTGTAAGGTGGCTGAGGTGTTTGTAGCTATGTTAAAGCAGGTCTAAATTTTCTTAAGAAGGACCTCAAGAAAAATATGCCCTGGTCCTGCTGACAGGAGCAGGGGAGAGCAGTGCCTGCTGCACAGGGAAACATCTCTTTCCGTGGAGCTTGTGTGTGAATCAGAAAAGTAACATAATTTGTCCACCCTTAACATCCCACTGGCTCCATTGGGATTGAGGTGGAAGTAATGCAGGGAGTGCAGGAAAAGCATGGCCAGGCTTCCACCAGTGTAGCTAATTCAGTAGGAGTATCACTGAGCCCATAGATGGCACAAACAAATGAATTCAGCCAAGCCCTACAAAGCACATGTGCCAGCAGGGAGGAGGGCGTCAGGGTCTGCACGTCCTGCAGTCCTGTTTCCTTTCTCCTCTGGCTGTGCTGTCTGAAGCTTCAGCTTTTCATCTTGGCAGAAGATTTTTACAAGGGCTGTAAATTAAGGATTTATAAGTGTATACATGGCTATGATGTTTCATTGGTCTGAAGTGCAGGGAAAGAAAGAAATGTCTCGGTGACAGAATACAGTGTGGGGTGAGCTGGGTCAGTGGAAACATATGGAAATGTTTTCAGAGACAGGGGAGAGTCTGGTCCTGTGCTGTTTCTGCCCTGCATGCAGGCACACAGTCACACACACACACACACTCTTCCCCAGGAAGATGGTTTTTCTGCCCAGCACCATCAAAAGACACATTCCCCATGGAGCTCACTGCTTATGGAAGGAAAATACAACAATGAGTAATCATCTTCCCAGCTTCAAGGCTGTTCTAATTTTTTTCCCTGACATTGCTGGGACTAAGAAGGTGTGAGCTCCAGGGAAGCCATCAGCAAGGCTGCATCCCAGTCAGTCCAGAGGAGCTGCACCCAAAGGACAGAACAGTTTTGTGTGGCACTGCTCACCCATCAGGTGTGTCAGAAGCAGAGTGCTCTGCCCCACACCATCCTGGGGACAGGGGGTGACTTCAGGGTGTTGTCCCATTTCCCTGCCACACGCTGTCTGCTCTGCTCTGGACAGGAGGGAGCAGGAGGGATGTGCAGCCAAAGCAAGGGTCTGGACTATGTCCAGGCTGCCTGATCTGCTGGGGACTTTGGAAGTGTCCCCCTGCCACCAGCACTGCCTTTCCCCTCACAAGCATCTCCCCAGCCAGGCTTCCCTGATGCAGCAAGATGAAATCTTGAGCTTTGCCATGTGAGTTCCTGCCAGCCCCCAGGTGTACAGACAAAGTCCTGCTGCTCTCTGGAACATGATGTGCAGCCTCTTGCCTCTGAGCACCAGTGAACATGCAGGAGACATCCCAGCTCCTTACTGTACTGCTTCTCACTTAATTCTTGTTACTAGCAGCACATGCAGCCTTTTTCCTGTTCCTTTAGTATTTTATTTTAGAATAAGCCAGTCGTGCTGTCACTTGTGTGCCTGAGTTAACAGAGCACTGGCTTTGACTCATAGAATTTCTCTGATTTCTTTTTGTCTTGGCAGGTGGTTATGGCTCCACACGAGCCCCCAGTTGTGTTTGTTGACAATTACATCAAACTCCTTGCTGACTGCAGCACAGATACTTTCCAGAAGATACTGGACATGAAGGTCAGAACCAGTCCCACAGGGTTTCTGCTCGTCCACTTAGTGCAGGGTTGAGATTGTTGGTGACTCTTTTTCAGCAGTGGGAAAAGCCCTCTGAGGCGAGTGTATCCTCAGTACCCTGAAAGTGTGTAGAGTTGCTACTGAAGAGTAGATTTCCAGTTCACTTCACATGCTCACAGCTGCTCTCTCTCCAGGGGCTCAGCTCAGTTGTCCCTGGATCATCCAGCGCTCTACACACCACTCTTGGAGGGGGTGGGTGAAGAAAAGGTTGAGGTTTGAAATGGGTTTTCCTGCAGCTATCCTCAGGCACACCCACTCCCTGAGCAGCATCTAACCAGCTTGCTGCCCTCTCCTTTTGCTCCCCCAGGGCCTGAAGAGGAGTGAGCAGAGCAGCATGCTGGATCTGTTCCGCCAGCGCCTCCCAGCTCCACCCTCCGGAGCGGAGAATTCCGTCTCCCTCTCGCTGAGCGCTCCTACACCCGAGCAGGAATCCTCACGGATACGGAAACTGGAGAAACTCATCAAAAAAAGACTCTAAGTGAGCAGAAGGGAACTCTGTTGCTCAGAACTGGCTGCAGTGATCAGGAGCAAAGCTGGTCAGGCTTAGGATTCAGGATGTGCTGCTGAAAAATCCACGTCCCGTCGTTCCCACGCCCCGTGATCCTCCAAGCGTTGTGTGCCGCTGCGCTGCGTCTCCCTCCAGATCCAGGGAGGATCAGACCAAAGGGTTTAGCAGGAATGAAACCCAGGATATGGTTGATTCCATGTGGTGGAGAAAATAAAGGTACCTGGAAGTCAGCAGCTATAAAAATGGTTTAGGTGGATTCAGAGAATATTTGTCCTGAGTGTCCCAGCTGTGCTCCTTCTGCAGCACTGAGGATTTTGTTTAGAGTCAGGTGTTAAAGCTCACTCCCCATTGCAGAGCTGTTCCTCGGTTTCATTATTTATTTCAGGGGGGAGGAATCAACCCCAAACCAACTCCACCACCAAAAAGAACCCTTTACCAGCTGGGATCCAGACATCCACAGCTCCACTGGATTCGATGCCCAGGAGAGAGCCCCAAAGCAGATTTCTCCCCTGCTCCCGGGACAGGCCTGCAGAAACCACCAGTAAAACAACAAGGCAAATCCTTTTCAGAACAGGAGGAAAGGGCTGGGTTAATGCCTTCTGCACCTTGGCAAACCTCCTGCCAACAACCCAGCAGCCACAGTCACTGTTACAGCTTAAAGGCCAACCCAGACATCTGCAGAGCCCATCTCCAGCTGCTTGTTATTTCTCTTGTGTGTGCTGGATTTTCCTGCTGTCCCTGCTGGGAGTTCCTGTGCCACCTCTCACCCTCTCTCCACAAAGGGCCGTTGTGTCATGGACCCAGTGGCAAACAGCACCAGCTCCTTGTTCTGGTGCCAGCTGGCACATCCCAAGCAGGGCTGTGCCCCTTTGGCATCTTCTCCAGCCTGCAAGGAGAGGTGCTGGGAGAGTTTGCTTCAGCCAGGAGCCTGGGATGAGATGCTTACACCAGCCTCAGACCTTGAGGGCCTTCCTCTCCACCTCTTCTTCCAAACTTCAGCTTGCAGAGAGGAGGAAAACCAGAAGTGAAATATTTTGGATAACTCAGCCACAGCGCCAGCTTGGAGCAGAGCTGGAGTTGGTGACACCTGTGCCCAGATCCTTGTGTGAGCTTCTCTGAGGAGTCTCAGTGCAGACAGACATCACCTCCTCCTTAACGACACTGGGTTTCTTCCCAGGCTCCTCTGTACCCTTTCTGGGGGACTTAGAAGGCATATGGCCAACCACAAATGATTGAATCCTAAATGGGTTTTAGATCAACCAGTTGTGCCTGCTTTATTTTAACTCAAGCTTCACCTGCAGGAAGAAGTCCTGTATCAGTTTGGCAGGTGAGGAGCTATTGCACTGTCAGATGCCTTCTCAGGAGAGCCCTGCTCCCCACCAGGTCAAGTTTGGGCCTTAGGACCGTATTTATTAGGGGCTGTGCTCTCTAAGGCTGGTGGTACTCTCTGCTTCACATCTGGAAGGGGAGGGGGATCAAACACACTCCAGGAAAATGATCTCTGTGCCCATGCTGGGACTGGGGAAGGAGGAGATGAAATGAGGAATTCCCCAAGCAAGGCTGAGCCTGGTCTCATGCTGCATCTGCCTCTTCCTGCTTCAGTCTGGGCTCAGGCTGCTCCCTTTCCCTCTCCTCAGCCCCATGGCTGCAGGAGGGCAAATTTGGTGCCTGATTGGTAAAAATCTCACCTTCCCTTTGCACAGCTGGCAGGGCCCTGGCTGCACCATGCAGAGAGCTGCAGAGAGCCGTAGGGTGACATCTGTGGCAGTGACAACACTGGTGGGGAGGGATGGCCATTTCTCATCATTCCAGTCTTAAAAATCAAGTCCACTGCTACTCCATTTATTTCCTCTCCTGATTTCACCCTGGGTGACAAAAGGAGTGGTCTGTTCCCCAGGGAGAGGTTATCTCAAGGTGCGTGTGCAAGATGGCTCACACCTTATAGCCAGGGAGGAGGGAACTTGGTTTGCAGAGATTCATTATTCCTGTGGAGGGACAAGTAATTTATTTTAGATTAATTTTTCTTTGCTCTGTCAATGGGTGACTCTGTAACTAAATTATGAATAGCTGAAGATGTTGTTCAAGTTATCGTTGCGTGTCGTTCCCCAAAGGCTTCCCCTGTTTCATTCTCCACATTTTCTTCTGGAGATAAGAAGAAATAAAAAGGAAAAAAAAAAAGAATTTTTAGTTTCAGCCTTTGGAGAATGCTACAGGTCTGGGTGTTGGGAGTTCTACTGTTAGAGAGCAAGTCTGCATTTTTCTACTTTGGGTCGAAGGGTTTTGTCCTCCTGGCTCTTGGGTATTTGTCAGATTTGGCACATCTGTGTGTGTATGTTAGCTCTGTGGGGTTTACATCTCGGGGGAATAAAGGATGATTTTTTTTCTGTGTAAAATGCCACTTTTTACGTTTTTTGGCTGAGGTGTAAGTGTGGCAGTACGTGGAGTGTGACACTAAAATGAATTAAATGGTTACAACGTTCATCTGCTGGGTGTTTTCTGTGCAGCAAACCCCCAGGGCTGGAAGGGACCTCACCCAAAATGCACAACAGCCAGGGCTTTCTGCTGGCCATCTCCTGCTTTCTCCTGCAGCCTCTTTGCTGGCTTTTCCATCTTCTGCTCCAGTGCCCCACAGGCAGCTCCCTGGGCCATGCGGGTGGTTCAGCAGAGCTGACCTTGTGCCCCTAAATAATCAGATCATTTCTGCTGCCTTTGACTGCTGCAGAGATTTCTGAGAGATCCTAATTTTTCCTTTGAAAAAGTAAGAGGTGGTGCTTTTCTTTCCACAAGATGGATGACGTTGGAGGAGTTTCTCTTGCCTAGAGAATTAATGACTCATTTGCTTTTCTCCTACCGGTCCTGCCCTCCCCACCCTTGGGCAGGAGCAGCCCGAGCCTCGCGTGTTTATTTCTTTTACAGCCCTGACTTCAAACATCTGAGTGATGATGTCCAGGTCTCCACAAGCCTTTTCTTGGTGGCATTAGGACATTTGTCTCTGGGCTATGTCAGAAAACACTTGGCCAGAAGGAGTTAACTCTGCGCGCCCCTGGGGCTGATTCCACCACGTAGTGCTGCTGTCACCCCAAATTTAGGTTGAAGCCTCTGCTTGTCCTCTCCTCCCAGCCAAATCAGCTCTGAGCTGGAGTCCAAGTGGAGCACATGGGCCATAGTCACCTTTGAGAGGACTTCAGGTGGTGATGGAGGCCAGAATACAGCAGCTCCAGAACCCACGGTGCTGCTGCCAAGGTCTGGATCCTGTGGGGAGAGGAAAATCATCCTTTGAGCCCTGCTTGCAGCAAGTGGAGCTTCCAAGGTCCTGGTGAAGCCTCGCCTGGTGGCTCAGCAGTTTGAGAAGTCAGTGGTGGGGCTGGAAAAGCCCCTCAAAGGGCATTGATGAAGCTGCTGAGCTTTGAGGCCCCTCAGCTGCTGTCCCTGTCGCAGGGCAATCCCACCGCCTGGAAGTGTCGCTGTGAGTAGAACTCCAGTGCCCGTTGGGTCCATGGGCTGCACCGTGGGGAGCAGCCAGGCATTTCCCATCATTTGGAAATCATTTTCCATCGTTATCAAATAACAGGGATTCCCCCTGCCCGCAGCGCCGGCCCCCCGCGCAGCATCAATGTGCCTTTTGTTCAGCTGCTGATTAAACAGAGCCCGCCTGGCTCAGAGGAAAACCCTTTCTGGAAGGAGGATCTTGATAAGATACTGTGTGCAGGCAGTTAAAAAGTAAATAATGTGGACAAACATGCTGTGATGTACAGGCAGGGGAGGAGTTTTCAAATATCATCATGGATTGCAGGGATCGGGGCGGTTTGAGAGGCTTAGGAAGAGAAAGGCTCTGAGAGGGCAGAGTCCTTGTGCCTTCAGAGCAGGGCCCCTCTACACGGTGGCTACTGAGAGTATTTGAGTTACTGAGTAGCTACAATCCGGGTTAAACACTTCCCTTTCCTTCTAGCAGGTGAGTTTGCAGCTCTGGACACTGGCACTGCAGGAAATCCTTCAGTCTTGAAGGGCTTCCAAACCCCCTCACCTGCTCAAACTCCATTTCACCTTCCAAGCCCAGAAACAAGAGCCTGGAAAGGCACAAAATTTGTCATTTGTGTCAAGCCAGAGCAGGGGGAAGGGTTTTTTTTTTTGCTACTACATAAAGAGAACAAGATTTCCAGGAGCCTGTGTGGCTCCACAGCACCCCAAGCAGATCCCTCATGCTCAGACCCCTCTGCCCCAGTCCCCAGAGGAGCAGCAGCTCAGATGCCCACAGCCCTCAGTGGTGGCTGCCAGGAGGTGCCACAGGTTCCCCCCTCCCCAATTCCTGCATTGCACTCACTCAGTTATTGGCAGCACAGGGTTTGGCCCAGGAGCTCCACGGCAGCTCTGAAATAATGATTGTGTTCATCTGGAAACTGCTCCAGAGCCTTCTGAGGCATCTTAATTTCATAAAGGGCTTTTATGAAAGGAGATTTTGGAGCAAGGAACAATCAGCTTTCCCACTGCTCACAGAGAGCAGAATCTCTCTGGTTTTTGGGTGGTTTTTTTTTTTTGGGGGGGGAATGCATTTAAATCAAAAGGAAGAAAACACCTGTCCAGCACATTTGCTCAGACCCCAAAGATTTCAATCACATTTTTAAATGTTCTTTTTCTTTCCATCTGCATTTTTCAGCAAAGACAAACAGCCTCATAGTATTTCTTCAAAGGAATGTAAATTCCTTGAGGAAGTCTCCGGAGTTCCCAGCACTGCATAGCAGCAAACCACAGACGCCTACGGCTGAAAACTCTGCTCTGCTTTTAATTTTGGGGCAGGGAAGGAATTCTTTTCAGGGGTTTGGGTTCACTTGTGCTGGGCCCATCAGGCCAGACTGCTTGTTACTGCACAGGGGAGTGTTGACTTTGGCTGGCTGCAGGCTGTTGCTTTCCCTCCACAAGAGTATTCCCCCACCAAATCTGATGACATGGCGCAATTATTTCATTAGGATTTTCCAAAAAACGTTCCCTCGATCTCATGTAGTGCTGGAAAAGCCTTTTCCTTCTGGTCCCTTGTTTTGGGCTTCAGCAGCTCTGCCTGGAAAATGCAGTTTAGGGTGACAGTGGCATATTTAGGTCCAAATCCTTGGGACTTGAGGGGGTGAGAAAGAGCAGTCTGGGGGAAAACTGAGAGTTTTGAAGGGTGTTATCAACCCCCGGGGATGAGTGGAGCTTGTGGTAAGAGCTGATGCTTTGCAGCCTAAATTCAACCCCTGTGAGCTGCTCCACTGCTGCTAAGGGTGAGAAATGGGAGAGAGTTTTGGAACGCCCAAGGGACACGGGTGTCCCAGGCCCAAAGTGCCCCCACCACGCCCGGGCAGGCAATGGGGTGATAATGGGGGTACCCAGAGGATGATGAGGGGTGCGGGGAGATGCGGGAAGAGGCACCGGAGAGAGGAGCGGAGCAGCCCCCGCCCCCGGTCCCCGCCGTGTCCCCGCCTCCATCCCCTCCTCTCCGTGGCCCCTCCCGCCGCCCGGGCGCAGCCGGCGCAGGGCGCGGAGAGGCGGCCGGTAGAGTTGGGTCGGGTCGGTCCGATCCGGGACGGCTCCGCCATGGTGGGTCGGCTTAGTCTGCGGGAGGTGACTGACCTCCCGGACATGAGGAAACGGGGCGACACGGGGCTCGACAGCCCCGATTCCGGGCTGCCCCCCAGCCCCGGGCCCACCCCCCCGCCTTGGCTCCTCTCCTCGGGCAGCCCCGACCGCGTCGCCGCCAACGGGCTGCCGGAGCCCGACCCGCCCGCCGCCGCGGTGAGTACCGGTACCGGCCGCCCCCGACACCCCTCCTGCAGCCCCTGGGCCAACGGGACCCTCCAGCCGGGGCTGCTGGTCCCGGGCTGCCTGCCGAGCCCCGGGACTGCCCGGGGAGCGGAGGAGCCGCTGCCCTTCAGCCCCCGCCGTGGTGCTTCACGGGGGCTTCGCCTCCAGGCCCCGCAGCATCCTTGGGGGAAAGGAGGAGGGAAAACCAGCCCGGTGGGGCTGAGGTTACGGTGGGGCTGGCACCGGGGCGTGGGGCAGGTTGGAAAACAAGTGACTCTCCCAACCCTATTCCTCCCTTCCACATCGTGTCCCTTAACACGTTGGGGAACCGGGGTGTCAACAGCCAGGTCCGGGGCTGTGTTGGGTCTGGGGTGTCCAGGGGCTTATAAAAGCCTTGAGTTTTAGGGGCAGCCCTTGCTGATGGGAGTGAAGAAGCTGCTGGTCCTGCCCCAGGTAGGGCTTAGGACAGGGTCCCAGCATGCCTTTGAAACTCTCTGTGGATGATGAACTCTTGTTACTCCAGAGAGAGACCCAGAGGAGGAAGTTTGTCTGTTGAACTATGGTTGAACAGACAGCCATGTGCTCAGCTTATTAAAAAATGATTGTTGAATGTTGTCCCTGAGCTGTTGGGACATTTTGGGAACTTCAGATGAAAAGGAGCAATCCCTTTCCTAGAGCTGCAGTGTGGAATTGGAGCAGGTTGTAGGAGAACGTTGCCTTCAACAGGAGAAACACCCACAGCCCCTTTGCCCATGGATACTGAACTCTATGTGTAGAGGTGGCTTCAAACCCACAACTGGGTTCCTTCTCTTCAGGGCTGTGAGGTTCTGGCTGAAGGTTGCTCTGGTTCCCTTCTAGCTGCAGGATGTTGCTGGGGCGGTGTCGGCACTGGCACAGCACGGCCCAGCCCGTCCATGAGAGGAGCATAGGGATACTCCATGAATTCATCCTTCCTGACAGGTCCTGTGTGAATTTGGTTGGATTGAATGCCTCAAATGGTGTAGGTCTTAAATGCCCTGTGATTATTTCCTCCTGTCTGATGAATCCAGCAAGGAGACCTCTCTCATACAATGTTAGCTTTAAAATGAACGTGAGCTCCTGCAGTCAGTGGGCCATGTTTTGTGCTGCAGAAAGCCATCTTTCTCTCCCATTTCCCAGGGTGGCCCCTCTGAAGTAAGCTTCCAAAGTTAGGGCTTAGTCTGAAAAAAGTACACCTTGCCACATCCCTGGTGCTCTAGCCCAGCATCATGTCAGACCTGCTGGTTGTGACTGTGGGCACGACTTGATTAGCAGATCCTCTTGGGACCCAGAAGGGAACCTCAACAAAGTACCAAGGGCTAAATCAATGTAGTTAGTTACTTGAGAATATATGTAACATAGTATGTTGTATGACATGTAACATAAATGGGATTTTTTTTCTTTCTTTCTTCTTTCTTTTATTTTTTTTTTCCAGCATTCTGTGTTTTCTCCCAGCCCTGTTCTCCCCAGCTACCCTCCAAGGTTGTGTCCTTTATCCTTTGGCGAAGGAGTTGAGTTTGACCCTTTACCACCAAAGGAAATAAGGTAAATATAAGGTGTTACAGATACCTAGTTCTGAAGGAGTCAGCACGTAAAGGAGTGGTTCACTCTTATCAGTGCCTGGGAGCCAAGTTAATTTATTTGCAAAACTATTGTTTCATGCAGCTGTACATTCCTGGACATTTTTACAGGCTGAAGGAGTGTTCAGTCTCTTATAATTCCATGTGGGTTGTTTTTTCCAGGAAGACTTTCCTGTGTTTTAGTCCCCTGATTTTACTTCATTGCACTGCTCCAAACTGTTGCTTTTCAAATGATTAACTAGGAGGTAATCATGAGGGAAGCTCTCTGAAGGACTGTTTTATTAGGGGAAAGGAATTTTGCTCTTCTAATCTCATGGGTTTGTAATAAGTCCTTTCTATCTTATCAGCTGTGGCTGGTGTGTGAACTAAAAGAAAAGTTAGTATTAAGAGAGTGTATAATTATTATTTTTAACGTGCTGCATCACTCCACAGCTTGTGAATTATTCCTTTGAGCATCAGAGTTTGCAGTAATGAAAAAGGAAGGCTTCCAGCTGATTACTGTGCAAGCAGAGGTAGACAGATAAAATCAAACAGGAGCCTACTGCAGGGGAGGATAGAAAAGCACTGGTTGTCCTGGCTGGAATTGCAGGCAGTTAGCTCCCTTACAAAGCTGTCGTGGTGTGAAAGAGATGAAAACTTCCTTTTGCCATCCAGGCACAGAGGCTTTTTGATGTGGAAATTGTAGTATTTTCCTGCCAGTGGGATCTTCAGAGAGTGGTCCATGCCGAGAGCAATAGTGGGGACCTCCCTTGTGACTCTTGACAGAGGAGAACTGAGAAAATTTTGTGTGCTTGGCAAACTCTGAGGAACTGGGATGCTTTTGTGCAAAGCCTAATTGTGGGTGTGTGCCTCTGGGTTTAAGCACTGGAGTCTGAAGGAGGTTCTGAGTTTCATAGAGCTCGGGCTTAAAAGGAGGGACATGAAGGTTGAGAAGCTGTTTGGCAGTGCTGGCAGGAACAGTGGCAGTCCTGGGCATGCTGCTAACATAAGGTTTATTCCTTAACTGGGACAGTCTGGGAGTTCCTGTGCTGGCACAGGTCTCAGGAGCTGCCTCAGTGCTTTGCTTGCTCCAGAGTAGCCTGTTTCATTTGCTGGAAGAGCTCACACAGGTGTCTCTTGTATTTCAGGTACACCTCCTCAATCAGATACGAGTCGGAGAAGCACTTCATCGATGACGTTTACATGCCGGTGGGTCTGAGCGTGTCCTCCTGCAGCCAGACAGTCATCTGTGTCCCCAACTGCACGTGGCGTAGTTACAAAACAGAGGTTCACCTCCAGCCCCGTAACAAGCCCCAGCGTTTCACCAGCACCACCATTATCTACCCAAAGCACGCCAAGACTGTGTACACCACCACGCTGGATTACAACTGTCGTAAGACCGTGCGGCGGTTCCTCTCCAGCATAGAGCTGGAAACTTCAGAGTACCTTGGGAACGACTGTGTCCTGCTGGATGGTTGCTGACTGACAGCTGTCTCTCTTGCTCTGGTCCATCCCAGTCCCATCTAACATACTGTGCTGACTCCACTGGCTAAAGTGGGGACAGATCCTCTTTCTCAGCTCTTACTCCTGCTTTAAGCATCAGAATGGCCCCGAGCGCGGTTTTTTCTTTGGGAACATAAGGTAGTAAGGAGCTTGTTTCTTCTCTCCCCTTCCCCACAGTGCAGTAATCAGGTGAGAATAAGGGGAAGTCTTTTCCCAGAGAAAAAAATTGACAGGTAAGGAAGAATGTGGAATAGTGCCTGGCAGGTGGAAACCTGTTTGAGGCTTTGTGGTGATGTGCAAAATGAGGGTGGTCTGCAGTCTGGCAGAGAATCTGCTGGGTTACGTTTGGTTACAACCAGACAGAGCTGTCACTTGTTTTGGTTGAGATCCTGAGATGAACCATCTCCTGGAAAATGCTGGGAAAAGCTAGCAGAGAAAAATCTGGAATTCTGCATTTAACAGAAACAGAAATGTTATCCTCTGGCATTCATGTTCAGATTGTAGGTATAAGTTGGAAAGAAGAGGAATTCTGCGTGGGGCAGGAGATAAAACTGTTTGTGGCAGCTCCAGGCAGCAGAGAAAGGATCAGGCAATTGAAGTTCCTTAGATGAATGATGCACTCAGTCTTCTGTACTTACAATGACTTCTGCTCTGTCAGTGTCACATGCCAGCCTTGGTGCACTATGTGCAGTGGGACTTGTAATGAAGAATATCAGGCCAAAAAATATCCCTGTATTGCTGGCAAGTCAGGTCTTGACAGCATGGTTGTGAAAAAACACCAGTGCCTCGTTTTTACTGACATTGTTCTGTCTGCACTAAGGGAGCTGCAGATAGGAAAGCTTTGGAAAATGCACCCTGTCTACAGGGATCCAGAGTGGACAAGGAGACACTGGGATCAAGAGTGAGGCTGTCAGGATAGGGCTTGTGAAGAGGTAGAGGGTTGCAAGGGACTGGAAAATTTTTATTGCATAGCAAAACCCTACAGCCACATCTCTGCTTCTCCATTGAACTTCTCCTTGCAAAGGTCTGTGTGCTCTCTGGACTTTAATATTCAGGATGTCACTGGGAGGGGGTAGCATTTGCCTGTCTGTAGGCTGCTGAGTGACCCTTCCAGTCCCAAGTGTGTGATGAGTTTGGGGACCAAAGGGAGTAACTTCAGGTACTGTGAAAGGCCATCTGGATGTTATGTGCATTAGTTTATCATGTGTTTGATGCAAATAAGACAGAGAGGTTTCTTGCTTTACCCAGATATTTTTTTCTATATTGACAGCAGTGTAGTGTGGAGAGCATGGCTTACACTGGTGGCTAGTGTGGTGTAGCAGCTCAGAAACACTTGGTAGACTTGACTTAACTGGACATGGCTTTGCTGTGTATTCCAAAACTCCTCTGGGGTGCAGGTCACCTTCTGGTGCAACATCAGCCCTGGACCTGCTTTTAAAGAGGACTTGGCTAGTGCAAGGACTTAAGGGTGAATTTTGTCAGTGGCATCTTATAAACTTGGGAGCCAGTTCTTGAGCTGTACTTGCTGTGTGTTTGTGTAAGTGTGATGAATGGTGTGGAAGTGTACCTAACCTGAGCTGAAGTGGTTTGGGAGAGTCCAAATGCATTGGGAAGGAAAGCTTGAGTCTGTGTGGTGTGAGGTTTTCTTTTTTGTTGTTGTTTTGGTTTGGTATTTTACTTATTTATTAGCTCAGAACAGAATGTCCTTAATCTTTGGTACTTGCCTCGAAAAAGGGAATCCTCAAACCAGGGTGACAGAGGATGCCAAAGTCAGGTGGGCATTGCTCTAGAGTCACCTCATTAAAACCATGTTGGTTTCAGCCTACAGCATTTAGGAGATGTGCCTTAAATACGTGTTGCAATTCTCCCCTCAACATTGCCCCAGGACAAACCTGTTGTGTAACAGGAGGCACAACCCAGCCCCTCAGTGTGTGGGGTTTCCAACAGACAGAACTCTGCTTTTGGGGAAGCTGTTGTTGCATCATGGCTTGCTTTGCAGTTCTGTGTACCTTGCTCCTGAAGCATCTGGTGCTGGCCACTGTTGGACACAGGACTCTGGAAGAACAAGGACCCTGGATTGCTCTGACTGCTCTCTTCCAACGAGTTCATTTGCAGGAGCTCTGAGAGAAGATGATTTTAAGTTGTAATCATTAATTGTCCCTAGTTGAGTTAGAAACTACATGACCCCTACTCTATGGTTTTAGGATAAAGCCACTTGATTTTTATAAAGGAAACAAACTTAATTATGTACCTCTTAGAATCATTTTAATCGGTAGAGATACCTTTTAAATTATTTATGTTCCAACATTTGCAAAGCTCTGTGCAAGTGTTCTGATGTCTGTGATGTTTCTCATCTCCCCCCTTCTAATTTTCAGTTTGTCTTTTACTTTATTGGTAATAAATGATCTGAAAACCATCATGTAGAGAAGTCTCTTTATTTTTCACTCAAAGCTTTTCAGTGTTTATGATGCTACTTTACTAAGTAATAAATACATAACATACCCTGCCAATCCCAGCTCCCTCCTTGTTTCTCTTACATTATGTGTTGCTGTTTAGATATTCTAGGAGGGTGTTTCCTCTATAAAACTGTGTATTAAAAAAAAAAAAAGCCCAATGCCAAATGCTGGGCTTTTATCAGTTTAGTAAGATGTTTGAAAAAGTGCCTTGAAAAGAGTTGAAAATCCTCTCCAGTACATATTTGAGTCTGGTCTAGTTTTATTTTTAAAGAGAGTTTCTTGTGTGGATTTCAGCTTATCCTGCCAGTGAGGCATTTATCCTTTTCAAATACAAGTATTTAACTAGATCAGAATTTCTTTTCACTTTTTGGTTAAAAATGTGAATTCTTAAATGGCACATTAGTAAATACACCAGAAAAACAAGATTAGAAGGTGATAATGCATTAAACTTTATAAAAACAAAATAGGTCGTTACAGCTATTGTTTTGGGAGAAATACTGGAGTGTTTTTCTGGATACTTGCTCTGTTCTTTAATCCCTTCTGATTTTGCAGGCCTGCTCATTTTGTTAGGATCTCTGGCAGAGTAGAAATTATTGCAATTGAACATCAGTTAATTGATTCTTAATGGGATTTTTTTGCTTACTTTTTATTGTTCATTTGGTTATCTGCTTGCAAAAGCTCTAGATTTGCATGTAATGACATTATTGGAGTCTAAGAAGCTTTGAAGCTATTTTAAAGCATGCTGCTGTTCCTGGGGAAGTCTGTGCAAGCATTTGAGTATCGGGCAGTGTTTGAAGTATTAAACAAGAGAAAAGCCATATATAAACACCAATTGCTGTATAAAAGATGGTGTATTTGAAGAGCCATTAAAATAAAACTGTAAAAATCAGAAGAGTATCTTTCAGGAGGGCTTCAGGAAAAACCTGCCTTTCAGATATGCTAACTTCCAGATATTTCCTTTAGTGTGACCTGGGCTGTTTTCCTTTAATCTTGTAGTAATGCTCTGTATGAAAAATGTTCCTTTACTATGAGAAGTTAGAGAGTACAGGGCAACCTACTGCTTGACATGATTTTTAGTTCACATTGGCCAAATAGGCTTCTTGTTACTGCATGGATAACCCCATTGTTATAGATGAGCTCCATTTTCTACATGTGTGTGCTGTACTTCTCCAGAATATCAAATCTGAGGGTCTGATACACTGAATTTTTATAACAAAACAAAATACTGTTGCCTAACAATTAAATCACAAGCCAGGAGACAAGGAGTGGATTCCATTTGCCATTTTGCAGCTTGCTCAGTTTCATGTTCTAGGTAAGTTTATGTGCCTGCAAAAGCTTGGCCTCCAAAGCATGGGGTCATGCAGCTGCCCACACTCAGTTTCCTCATCTGCCACAAGGGCTGTGCCTGCTGGTTGCAGGACAAGCAATTCATGACATACATAACTGAGAAGCTCAGGTGTAATGAAGTGAGTATTATTTTTAAATAAACTAATAGCAGTAACTAGGGGTACTGCAGGATAAGTAGGCAGGATGGGAAGGAGTACTCTTGATTGCTGAAGCAGTCTGGGTTGATCTGTATTTGAATTAACAGGTTGGTTTGTTTTGAAAATATAAATGTCTGTTTCTTCACACAGGTCTCAGAGTGATCAGTACTGAGCTACAGAGCTTGTTGTAAGATTTTGGGTGAGAACTCTGCTTGTAACTCGTTCCACATCCAGGACCAGCTCACTCTTGCTCCTCTGGGAGAGCCCTGCTGCAATTTTCTTTACAGCCCGTGTGGTGGCTCCTTGTGGATGCTGCCCTGTGATGAAGCACTGAGGAATGCCTGGTAGCAGGGCATGGCTCAACACCCAAATGTTGCTGGATATAAAATTCATACCTTTTCCTTCTGTTCATCTTATAGATCTGCAGCCTTTCTTCTTCTGCAGCACGATCATCAAGAATCCCATCCCATCGAAGGCTTTCGTGGAGCTGAGCAGAAAGAGCTTGGTCTGTTTGACTACAGTCCAAAATGGTAGAGGTTGATACTGCAACTGAGTTTATTTCTGCATCCTTCTGATTTTTTTCTGCCTTATTCTGGGCTGAGTCAGGGTTCCTGCCAGGACCTGGGATTTTGGCTGATGGAGGGGAGTGGGCCCGCTGCTTTCTGGTTTTGTGGTGGTGTTTATCTGCTTAAATGATAAACACTGTTAGCAAAAATGTATGCATTGCTTCTGAGGCTTTCCAGCTTATTTAATCAAGTAGATTATGAGACAAGTGCTTGCTGCACTTCTACATGCCCATTAATAAGAGACCAAATCTATAAAAAGATATTAATGGCCTAAAAATGTTGTTTTTCTTAAGTGGAAAATACATATTTAGCAGATTAGCTAATGTAATGATTCTCACACCTGTAAAATGTACTTATTGAGGTCATTAATGCAATAATAGCACTTCTACACTGGCATCAAGTTCACCATGCTTGCCTAACTCAATTCAGGCAGGAAATTGATTCTTAGTTAAGAGATTTTTTTTTAAAGCTGTTATCCATTAACACAGTAATGGATTTTTTTTTTTTTTAATAATTTCTGGAAACTTCCAGGCACCTTTTTTACTAAGATCCCGGAAGTGAATGGCTGTTCCTTTGGATGGAAGATTTTTTGAATTTAACATCCCATTTCTGTAGCTCTAACAGAAATTCAGCTACTGATGGGAAGTTAGATCAGGGCTCTGACTCATGCCTGTGGAATGGCAAATATTTAAACAACTATACTGTAGCTCACCAAAAGAAAACCACTAAATATTTACAGCATCCCAGATCTTAGGCAGTTTATGAGTTTTCCCATTTCTTGACAGATGTATTCTGCCTCCTACTGCTTGTGCTGTGTAGTTACATCTACTCAATCTTGGTTGTTTTGTTGTTTGTGGGTTTTTTTGATAGATGTGTATATGAAAGTACATATGTATACTAAAACGTTTTGCAGTGCCATAGGTGATTTCTTAAACAAGGCTGTTTTTTCTCTCCAGGTCCCGCAGGATGGAGGAAGAGAGACCCAAGCACAGCATCCTCTGGGTGACAGGGAGAGGTGAACCCCAGCTGTTTTCCTGCTGGGGCACACTCAGTCCCTTTGTGTCTGTGTGGTGGGGATTGCACAAACATTCTGTGTTGAGCAGTGCTCATGTAGCAGCCTGGTGGTGCACACACACCTCCACCTGATGACCCCTTCCCTCCCCAAGCCTGCCCAGCCCTCCTGTGGGGTGTTTTGGGGAGCATGGTTGCTCTCTGAAGGATGGTGGTGGCCAGCCCAGCTCCTCACCTGCTTGCACAGTGGTGATGGTGGTGGCAATCCTGCGGGGCTGCTTCTTCTTTCTCCGTGGTGGTTTCCTGCCAGGGGGCTGTGGTGGAGGGGCCCTCAGCCCTTGCCTTCTGCCAGCTCCGGTGTCCTGCACGGGGGGCTCTGCAGCCCACCTGGCATGGCCGCCCACAGCCGCCCTCCAGCCTAGTGGGGGGCAAGGGAAGGAAGGTCAGCAGCCCTGGAACAGCCTCTCACCTTGTCCGTGACTCCCCTCTCAGTCTCCCCTTGGTGCTGTCCTTCCCTCAGCTCTTTCACTCAGCGCCTTCCTGCCCCATTTCCCCTCAGTGCATTCTTCACTGCTCCTCAGCCCTTCCTCTCAGTGCCTCTCTCCTCCATTTCTCTCTCCTCCATCTCCCCTCAGGTCTTCTTCTCAGCGCCTTCCTTCTCCATTTCCCCTCAGTGTCTTCCTTCTTCACTGCTCCTCAGCCCTTCCTCTCAGTGCCTCCCTCTATCTCCCCTCAGTCCTTCCTCTGTGCCTTCCTCCTCCATTTCCCTCTCCTTCATTTCCCCTCAGCGTCTTCCTCCTCCATTTCTCTCTCCTCCATGTCCCCTCAGCCCTTCCCCTCAGCTTCTTCCCCCTCCATCTCCCCTCAGCTCTTTCACTCAGCGCCTTCCTGCCCCATTTCCCCTCAGTGCCTGCCTTCTTCACTGCTCCTCAGCCCTTCCTTTCAGTGCCTCCCTCCTCCATCTCCCCTCAACCCTTCCTCTCAGTGCCTTCGTCCTCCATTTCCCTCTCCTTCATCTCCTCTCAGTGTCTCCCTCCTCGATTTCTCTTCCTCCATTACCCCTCAACCCTTCCTCTCAGTGCCTTCCTTCTCCATTTGTCTCTCTTCCATCTCCCCTCGGCCCTTCCTCTCAGTGTCTTCCTCCTCCATTTTCCTCTCCTTCATGTCCCCTCAGGTCTTCTTCTCAGCACCTTCCTGCTCCATTTCCCCTCAGTGCCTTCCTTCTTCACTGCTCCTCAGTCTTTCCTCTCCGTGCTTCCTTCCTCCATTTCCCCTCAGCATCTTCCTCCTCCATTTCTCTCTCCTCCATATCCCCTCAGCCCTTCCCCTCAGCGTCTTCCCCCTCCATCTCCCCTCAGCTCTTTCACTCAGCGCCTTCCTGCTCCATTTCCCCTCAGTGCCTTCCTTCTTCACTGCTCCTCAGCTCTTCCTCTCTGTGCCTCCCTCCTCCATTTGTCTCTCTTCCATCTCCCCTCAGCCCTTCCTCTCAGTGCTTCCCTTCTCCATCTCCCCTCAGCATCTTCCTCCTCCATTTCTCCTCCTCCATCTCCCCTCAGCTCTTTCACTCAGCACCTTCCTGCTCTATTTCCCCTCAGTGCCTGCCTTCTTCACTGCTCCTCAGCCCTTCCTCTCTGTGCCTCCATCCTCCATTTGTCTCTCTTCCATCTCCACTCAGCCCTTCCTCTCTGTGCCTCTGTCCTCCATTTGTCTCTCTTCCATCTCCACTCAGCCCTTCCTCTCAGTGCCCTCCTCCTCCATTCCCTCTCCTTCACCTCCCCTCAGCTGTTCCTCTCAGTGCCTTCTTCCTCCATCTCCCCTCAGCTCTTCCCCTCAGTCTTCCTCCCTCCATCTCCCCTCAGGTTTTACCCTTCCATCTCTCCTCCCCTCAGTGCCTTCCTTTCCACCTCACCTTTCCCCTTCACCTCTTTTCCCCTCAGCACTTTCTCCTCCATCTCAGCCCTGCTTTCTGCCTTTCCTTTCCCCTCCTTTCCCCTCCTTTCCCCTCCTTTCCCCTCGGTCTCCAGGGCAGCCATGGTGCAGGGTCAAGCCCGGACCTGCCCGCTTGGCCAGCAGCCCAGTGCCATTGCTCTGAGGGAACAGCCCCATCCAGCACAGTTTTCCTCCTCCCCTCTGCCCCTCTTCATGTGCAAGTCCTGGGGCTTGCCTGAGGTAATATGGCCACACCAGAAAGCATTGGCTCCTTTAAGGCAGCACATCAGTCCTGTAAGTATGAAGGTGCTGAGGGAACCTCTCATCTTGCCTCCCTCCCTTCCACTTTTCCCCAGATCAGAGCAGTGAACATACATGCGAACCTCTGCTGAGGTGGCAGTGGCTCTCCCGAGTTTTTTGGGGACTGTTCAGTCCTCAGATCTTCTGTTAACAGCCTCACCAGCAAGAGAGATCAGTGCATCTCCTTCAGAGGTGAGCCTGGGCCAGAAAAAAAAAAAAAAAAAAAAAAGTTCACGGAAACTCTAGCAACAGTTTCTGAAGCAATGCACCTCTTATTTGTCATCCTTTCCCTGAAATAACATGAGGATTAATCCTGGTTTGGTTGCTTTCTCCCCCTCCTTTCCTGTCTCTTTCCTCCTTTCCCTCTGATCTATTTAGATGTGAAATTTGGCAGCCACTGATGGCTGCATTCAAGAAAGGTTGTGATGAAATTGGGCTCCCAGGAGGCTGCTCCCACAGCAGATCCCTGGGCTGCAGGCAGCACTTCTCTGACTGCTGCTAATGGTCTGATTTCAAAGTGTCAACAGCAGGGGTTTCACAGTGATGGGTATTACCAATGCTGTACAGCAGCCAGCAGGTCTCCAAAGCCTGTGTCTGGATGAAAAGGATGGTGACACAGGGCAAAAAGGCAAGGAAAATGGGAACAGCAGTGATGGGATGTAAATAATTCATCCAGACTGAAAAGTGAGTACAATATTTCTTGGAGCACGGCTGAAGGCAGGGGATTACTTGCAGCTTACTGGTGTTGTTTTGTTAATTTTATTATGATAAAACCTAACTTGCCAAGCAAAATTAGAACCCAGTGGTAGCAGCTGGCCTGAGCTACATTTCAAGAAACTACTTTTCTTACAGCTCCTTCCTGCAGTACCAGAACAGGTAGGACCAACCTTCATCTGGTTAACCTGTCCCTTCTGCTGCTGCAGTTGGCTGGGAGGGTAGGCTGGGTTGTGAGGTGCTCCCCAGCATCAGATAATTTTATTCTGAAGGGGTATCATCCCCAGGCAAATCCCTTACTCTCTTGCTGCTTTCTGTCACTTTTCCCTTAGTCCCTCTTTTCTGTTTAGACTGAGTTTCAGACTCCCCCATGCCCAGGGCACCTTAGGCTCCAGTCTCTGTGGATGTTGTGCATGAAATCCACAGTAACAATGCTAAGAACAAACTTTCCACAATCCTCAGCAGGCTTTATTGCATCTTGGAGGCATATATCTTCTGAAAATAAACATGTCATAAATTAATAAAACAGAAGTCCAATTTGCAAACCCTTGCCAGGAAGGGTAATTGTATTCAAGCAGTAGATTTAATCCATATGTGTAAGGGTTGCTAAATTAATCTCTCAATTTACTAGAATATTCCTACTGTCCTCTTCAAGGCTTCCCTTGAACAAGGAAAAGAGAATTAGATCTGAGATTTGTTCATGCAAGCAAAAAAGAGCATTGGATCAGAATGGGGAGTTTGTCTTTAAAACTGGTTAAAAAAGCAGCAGCTTACTTTGCTATAAAGCATCAGTATTCTTTAAATGTTTTCTTTGCCATGTATATTCTTGAGCAGATGTGCTCTGTTAGCAAGACTTTTGTTGTTGTATGGATTAAAGACTGAATCACTGACCTTTTTATTGAGGAATGATAATTGGAGGGGTGAATACAAATTGAATCACTGAGGACCAAATAGCAAAGGATTGCAATCAGAGTAACAGCTTGAAAAAAAAAAAAAAATCATGGCCTTCTTGCTGTGAATTGTAAAGTGAATGGGCTGAGTTGGAGTGGTCAGGGTGATGGGAGGGGAAAGCCAAACATTTCTGGCCATGGCAGCTCCTTGCCAGTTAATTTGTTGTGTTCCTGGGAAATTGGTCTCTTTTGTCATTAGCAGCCAGTGAGTTTGGCCTTTGGTTACTCCCTGTGTTTAAAATTGCTCATAATTAATAATCTCATTATTTGTGTATTAAAACACTAATTGTCTACCTCAGATTCTCATGTCAAACACTGAACAGACAGACAATATGAATCCTTACCTGAAGGAACCTGTGATCTGAGCAGAAATGACAGCTGGGCTGTGAAAGCAGAGCAGCTGTGCAAGGACACAGCTGAGAACGGGAGCTCAGACCCTGCTCTCCATCCCTGGAGGGTTTTAAAAAAGAGACTGGATGTGGCACTCAGTGCCATGGTCTGGGAACCAAAGTGGTGGTGGATTAAGGGTTGGATTTGATGATCTCAGAGGTCCTTTCCAACCCAAATGATTCTGTGATACCAGTCCAGAGTCCAAACTGGGACTCTTTTCCCATAGGACTGTTACAATTAGAATTGTTTTGCTGTACAGCAAGGCTGCTTTTAAGCATCTCTAGTTCTTCTCCAGGCCACCTTCATGCCCACCAGTTGAACACCTCTCTGAAAACAGTCTTTATTTTTCAGTTCTTGAGAAATGTGCCTGTCCAAGGATGACACAGAAAGGCTGCTCCCTGGTGTGCAATTATGTGCTGTACTGGAAGGAGAGTGGATCAGCTCAGGGCATCCATGGTGTGACTGTCAGCACCACTGATAGGCCTGGGGGAAGGGGCTGCTCTCTGTTACAGCCCTTGTTGTGTGTGTGTGTGTGTTTTAAATCTCTGGCAGCTGTGATCTGGTGAATAATTCAGTGAAACTCATCATTGATAAAAGGGAGATTTTGAAGGGTTCTTTGGGTGGAAAGTGCCTGCATCCTGAGAAGCGAGTGTATTAAAAATTGACTTCATGCTATCAAGTTAAAACTCATATTTAGCCTTTCTAAATCTTTAATGCCATGTCATATTTATTCTCTCTGACTTCCAGCTATCAAGGCCCAGTCAGACTCCAAAGCATCTGTTGGGTATCCCAACAAACAAATTCAACAGCAGCATTGTTACAGCCTCTGAGGTCTGTATCATTTCCTGCCAGTACAGCTACTTAAATAACATAATTTATATTTTTCCTGAAGTTGACTGAATGGGATGTTTAATTTATTTATATTATTGACTGTGTGAAGAGCAACCCTGGTGAGAAATGTCATCTTCAAGTGCTTTCTTCCACAGAAATACAGGCTCTATATTAATGCAAACACTTCTTCCTCTGATGTATTTTTCAGCACTTGCTTAGACCAAAAACCAAAATTTATACTCAGAATTGAACTTGATTTATGTAAAAGGTGACTTAGGGAGCCTATGCTAGTCCTGAAGTCTTGTGGGGAGGCTCTGAACGGGCAGTGGAAGCACAGACATGATTTCTTTTTCTATTAGCTTCTCTTTCCCTTCTTTTTCACCCCGTTCCTGCCACATGGCACATTTACTCGCTTCCTCCACTGAACGTTTAAACAGTAATGGGCCCTAATTTCCGTCTTCACAGGCTGGTGCAAAGGAATAATTATTTTCCTGTGGTTTTCTGTTGACTCACAGGATGATCCCAGAGCTGTCACTTCACCAGGAGCATTGCACTTGTACAGCTCTCCAGACATGCAATGAGGGACGTGTTTTCTGCCACGAAGCGTGAGAGTCCAGGCTACGAGCAGCCCTCAGCACCTCTGGGAGGAATAACTTTGTTGTCAAAAAAAAGCAAAGCTAAATTTTGCTGCTTTTCCAGGCAGCTTAATGTAGCCGTGGACTCCTAGAGGATCACTCTGCAGATTTGCACCCTTAATGGTTTCAAAAGTCACAAAGCTCCCCGGGGCAGCCCCAGCCCCAGCAGCTTTTGCTTTGCAGTTGTGGGTTTGGGGTTTTTCTGTTGTTTGTATTATTTTGGTGGGTTTTTTTATTTGTTTTCTTTGTGCGGGTTTTCTGTTGGGTTTTTTTGGTTTTTTTTTGTCGTGGGGTAAGTTTTGGTTGTTGAGGAACTTCGGATGGGTCTGTGGTTTGGTTTTGTTGGTCTTTTTGTTTTGTGGATTTATTTTTTTTTTCTGCCAGCTATCCTCGTTTGTAGTTCGGATTTCTTGTTGTTTTCTTTTATTTATTTGCTTGCTTTGCTCTGTCTTGTTTTGGTGCCGCCGGGTTTGTTTGTTTCGTTGTGGTTTTCTTTTGCGGTTTGGTTCGTTTGTTTGTTTTTCCCACTGTTTTTATATTCAGTTATTCCATTCCCTTCTGGGCCTCCCACTCGGTCCCAGCCCACAGCTGGGCAGCTGCCGAGGGCTCCACTCCGAGCTCCGGCCCGGACCTTGGCGGCCGCCCCGGTACCGGTGCCCGGGGAGGGTCGCGGATCCCAGCGCGGAGCAGCGCGGAGCGGGCGGAGCTGGAGGCGGCCCGGCCCGGCGCAGGTGCCTCCGGTTCCGCCTTGTCCCGGGAGGAGCCTTGGAGCCAGCGGGAGTTGTGGAGGATCCGGGCCGGAGAGCAGGTGGGTGCTGCGGGCCGGGAGGGAGTCGGGGTGTTTCGTACCGAGTTTCAAGCAGAGTTTTTGTGTGTCGGTACCGAGCGGTTGGTTGGAAAGCTGTAGGGAAAAGCGGCGTGTCCGGCTCCTGGAGAGCTGGGAGAAGGGAGCAAAGTTTGTGAGCTCCACAGGTAGGAGAGTCTTGCCTAAAATGCAGCTGAAAGTAGTGCAGAAACACGGTAAGGCAAAGTGCACAAGGCTGGGTTTGGGTGGAATTCAGGTTTCTGAAGGTAGCTGAATACAAATGACAGAGGGGGGTGCGTGTGAGACGAGGCAGAACTGGGAGGCTGGAAGTGTCATGTGCTTTCCAAAAAAAAAATAAAAAAAATTGTGAGCCTTGCTGTCCTTTTGAGAGCTGCTTGATTTGTGTCTGTTCTGTAGTGAGAGCAGCCATGTGCATCCTGCAAAGGATGGATTGTCACGGTCCTTTTGGGCACAGTGACACAGAGTGATGGGTGCTGCTGTATCTGCAAAGAAGAATGAGATGTTGTGCCCACTGGCAGGGATTTTAGCCTCCTGCAGTTTGGGTCACGTACTCCCCAGCTCTTAGTCAAAGTTTATGGCTTTCATTTTGTGTGTACCGACAACTTTCACAGTGATAAACGTCTTGGGGTTACTGCTAGCTGTTCTTCTGTAATGTTCTAGGGCTTCCAAACCAATACTAGAGCTTAAGGATGCTGAGGAAGGGGATTTCATCCTCCAGACGTGATGGCAGGCCTGGGGCTGGGAGCCAGGCTGGAGAGAGAGTTTTTTGTCAAGGGCATCAGGGAGTTTCTCTGCACAGCTTCTCCGCTGTCTGTGAACGCGTTTTTCCTGGTTCACATGAGGTTACCCTTGAAATAGGTTGGCATGTGGTCCTCCTGCAAGGGATTCCTTGCCAAACACTGCCTGGTGCTCAGTGCTTCCTTGCTATGTCCAATCCTTTCTAAGAAACTTGATGCTTCCCTGGAGACTGGGAGGTACCGATTGCACCCTGCCAACCTCCAGCCCAGGAGGCCTCCTGAGCTTTTTTAGCATATCAGAATAGTGAAATGAGTCTCTGTAATTGGCCATTTAGATGCTAATTTGCTTCTCCTGTGCCAGATCAACCTGCCCCAGAACGTGAGTCAGAAAGAGCCCGCTGTCTGCATGAATTATTCACTTTGCAGCAGCACCTGCCTGGCTGGGGATCAGAAGGAAATCGGGCCAAAGTCTGATAAATTAAGATACACCTTGCTAGGTGGAACAGCGCTGGCATCACAGGGTGCTGGGGAGCTGAAAAACTGCTTTGCTTGGGCAAAACCTGTTTTTTCATAGCTTACTATATATCAAATAGCCACGGTAGTGAGTGCCTTTCATTAATACAAGATTGTTGGTGCCGTATGTCGGTTTTCCTGTAGTGCTGATTTTATCTTCCCACTCGTAGGACTGGCATGGACCTCCAGGGCATTGTATTTTATAAGCTCTTTAATAAGCTCTGCCTTAAAACGAATGAGGCTTCTTGCAGCTGCTGGATTGGGAAGCAGCTCTGCTTCATGGGAACCTTCTTTGTTTTGTCCCCCCCAAAAAAAACCTGATCCTCAGTTGCTTCTTTTCTGACTTGGCCTTATGTGACAATTACACCTCTTGCTTTCTGTCTGCTGCATCTGGATTGTGTTAAAATTAAAGCTGGACCAACCAGAACTGAATACATGAGCTTTTCTCTATTTTGCTGGTGCTGGTCCTGCTTAGATTGAGCTTTCATGGTGAGACAGACTGGAGAAGGTCTGTCTGATTGGGTTCTTGTTGTTGTTCAGTTGTTGTCCTGAACTTGCCAAGGAAAACATCGTGTGTTTCCCTTGTCTTTGTTGGCCCAGCCCGCAGAGATGCAAATCAAGCCTGATCAGATTGGAATCCTTGTGTCACTTGGCTCTCCATCTGCTACTCAGGGTGTGGAAGGGATGAGGAGCTGCTTAGATGGAGGTGTTGAAGGGGCAGTTCAAGGTGGTTTGTGTGTGAGATAAACTTTTAGAAAGCCTTGATTCAGGCCAGCATTCGTACAGGCACAGTTCCTCCTGTGGCTCTCTTGAAAGTCAAGTGTCTTCTGCCAGGCTTCCACAGCTCCAAGGGTTATTCTGTCACTTTAAAACACTTCTGAGCTTTGACATGCAACTGGAGCACTGGGAACTTTAAAACAGGAGGGGAAGGTTTATGTCTGGACTAAACAGACTTTCCCTGCCTACTCTCACTTGTTTCCTTGCTGGTGTCTGGGAGGAGAAGGGACTGGCCAGCGATGGGTGGGAGGCAGGGGCTGGGTTAACCTTATCTCCACTCCTCATTTATCCTCTGGCATAGCAACAAGAGCAAACACTCAGTTGCTAAGGGGATAATGGGGTCTGGTGCAGGGAGCAGAGAGTAATTACTCTGCCTCTTAGAAGGAGCAGCAGCTAAAAGGGAAAACAGACCAGCAAGGTACCTGGTGCAAGCTGAGAGTCCTGGGGGAGGTGACGCCCTGGAAGCAGGCAAGTTAATTACACCAGCACAGCTCAGCTTGGGAATTGGGAGCTCATCTCCAGCCAACTGTTTAATTTGTATTTTTTAATGAATTATTTTTTTTTAATTGCCTAATTAATTTCCCATAAAAAAAGAATTAGTATAGACACAAGCTGCTTAGCTGAAATAAGCAGGCAAATGAAAGCTGACTGGAGAGCTCCTTACAGGCCTGAATAGGACATTTTTGTGTTCAAAGGGCTCTGAGGAATTCATGCTCTGTGGGCACCTGTAATCAGCCCAGCTGCAGGAGGGCTTGTGCAGGCTGTGCTTTTGCTGCCATGAGGAGGTTTTTCTACTGCAGTGACTGCCTCAAAGTCAGCCAGGCACTTCAGTTTTAACTTTGGCACAGTCAAGGTAAAGTCAAAATGTTTTTGAGGTGGAGGAGTTGGGACTTGGTGTAGCAAGATGATGCTGAAAGTGGATGTGAGATGAAAAAGTTAGCTGGTAAATTTGGGACAGAGAAGTGTTAACAGTGTTAAATACAGAGCTATGGCCTGGCTCAGGGACTGCATGATGTGGGATTCTCTGGAGGCTGGGAGGGTATTCTGGGGAAGGATTGCTGTGTTATGCTCTGTTCTTGTACTCTTCTTTAAGTGTCTGCTGGTCAGATAGTAGGCACTATGCTCACAGGACCTTTGCCATGACCTGCTACTGCTGTGCCCTCTTGTTAAGGCAAACAGACAGGATGTTCATGTTGCTGTTCTGCTGGGAAAGCTGTCCTGCCTTCACAGAAGGGCCTGAAATTCTTTGAAGAGAGCCATGTCAAAGGGCTGTGGCTGTGCACTGTTCTAGCCAGGCCTAGCTCTGGGACAGGCCAACGTGGCAACGTGCTGCCAGTGCAGCTGCCAGTTGTAGGTTGTGCCAAATATCCTGGAACATGGACCAGGAATACACCCAGGAACACCTCCCACAGCTGGTCTGTTGCTGCTAGGGAAGGTGTGCCTGCTACAGGAGCCATGGCTGTGTGACTTTGTGGGGTGACACTACAGGGTGCTTGTCCTTCCCCAGCCTGTGCCTGGAGGACATCCTGCTGCTCAGCCAAGCTGCATCCCACCAGCATCCTCCAGGCCAAGAAGTGGGAATTGCCAAGTGGGAAAGATCCTGCTGGCTTTGTGGTTGCTCTGCAGGGCTGTGGTGTCAAGTCAGCAGTGACCCTGCTGCTGTTTCCTTCACTCAGCCCCTACCTGAAGGTTTCTTCCTCACAGACTGAAGTCCTGTTCTTTGGCTGCAGAGCCCAAGTCCCATCGTGGGGACAGCAGGAGCAGTGCCACATCAGAGCTGCCAGCAGAGATGTGCTCTGTTACACATCCTCCAAAATGCTCCTGGCCCCTTGCAGAGGGCTCTGCAGGGCAGTGCTCCTCTTAGCTTCTGTGCCAAGGGCAGCCAGGTGGACTCAGATTTAATGAGGTTTTGCTTCACATGACTTCTTCCATCACAGGAAAGGAACAAACAGGTGGAGGGCTTTTCTAAGGAGGTCATGGAGTATCGATAAGAGCTGCCTTTTAATTCTTAGTTCAAGGAAAAAGCAGAATCCTGGAGTGGAAAGTTTTCTTTCTGTAACACGAAGTACTTTATGCAGTGTACTTGCAGCAGGGCCAAGAGCTGTGAATTTCTCTTGTTCTCTCACTGCTAGACACTGACTGTTTCTGCCCTTTAGCTCCTTGAGAGGAGCGGACAGCTTGGTCAGGTAGGTGCTAACTGGAGCATTTTTGAGAGACAACACAGTGGAGGCTGACAGCATGAGAGGGCTGTTTCACCATAACCCACAAAGATGACTCCCCAGGCTGGCATGGTGTTGCTATCTTGGTGTTTCTGATTAGGCTGCTTCCCCTGTACTTCTTGTCCTGTACTGAGATAAGAAAGGGGATGCTTCACGCCTTCCAGATCCTGGTACCACTTCTCTGTCATCATTCCTATGGCCATGCAAGATATTCCTTTCCCTCCAGTCCTGCTAGAGCTCTGCTTCAGCCCAGCAGACTGTGGCCTGCAGTCCCATGTCATTCTTGTCTCCTTCTCCCAGGTAGTCGTGTCACACCTCACTGGGCTTTTTTTCAGAGGCAGAAGTCCAAAGCCACCTGCAATGCCAGTTTGCATCAGAGGGAGCAGCAGACACCCAATGCTGCTGAAAGAAAACGCTCCTGTAAAATATTTTGGGGAATAATGGATCTGTTTTGGGGTATGAGGGATCTCTGGGCTGCGTTTTGTTTTCCTTCTTGCTTTGCAGATGCTGCTCAGGGAATGGTGGAGGGCAGAAAGCATATGCTGAATAAGGAGGCAAAGGAGCATGACATTGCTTGTTTTTGTTCAGTCATGCTGAGAAAAGTACACTGTGGTATGAGGCTGGAGAATCTGTTTAGGTCTCCTGAGAAAAAAACACTTACCTGATGTGCTCTATTCTGAGTTGCCTCCAGCTCTGTTGGAGCAGATAAAACCCTGCAGAGGAGCAGCAGATGCTGCTTTCCACCCCGAAGGCACAGCTGCTGACAGCAAACTCTGCCCTGACCATAGTATGAGACTCAGCTCCAGCTTTAGCTTTTATACTCGACCTCCCACAGCTGCTGTGGGGTGGTTGGGTGCACCCAGCCTCACCAGTGGGACATGGGGTGGGCTGTGCATGAGTGGGAGGAGAGAGTACATGGTATGTCTGAAGAGTAGTTTAATATATGCATTTGTGTGTGTTCAGGGAGGTTACATGTGCAATCCTGTTACCTGTTACAATCCTGTAGCAACACATCACAGGCTTGGAAATTATCCTGAGGATGGCAGGTCAGCAGTTCTGTGGGAAATTGTAGCTGCTTCTAGCTCTGCCTGGGCCAGCCTGCCTTGTTCTTTAGCTCTTACTGCTGGGTTGCTGCCCAGTGTGTGAGCTGCTGTGGGACCTGTGGGGACTGCCTGCTCCTTTTGCTTGAGATGGTGAAGGAGATGAAAAGAGCAGGAGGTGTTCTGGGCCAAAATGGAAATGCAAACCCACAGCATGTGTGGCAATGAGCAGAGCAGGGAAAGTCAGTGGTGAATCCAAGATGCCAGGGTGCAAGGATTTCTTCTAGCAATGATCCCTTTTGGAAATGGAGTAAAGGTTTAAAGAGTTGTGTGTGCCACATCAGTCTGTCCTTCCTGTCTCAATCACCCCTCTCTCTGCTGAACATTTCATGCTGCCTTCCATCTCCTCCCTGCCTTGCTTTGCTGCACAGTCAGGCTGTGTGGATGAATGATGCTGAATTATTGTAGCCTTCACCCTTTTTACACCTCTGTGCCCCTGCACTGAAAGGAATCTGTGCTTTGTGTGGAATCCCTCCTCTTCTCCCCTGCCTGCTGTTAGCACTGGGTTTTCAGCCTCTCCAGGATGGGATCATTGGGATCATTGTTTGTAGCTGTTTGGCAGGACAGAGCTGTCAGTTCTCTATCCCGAGTGGGTGTTTCTGTGCTGGGGGGGGAGTGCAGCGTGTGTGGCACTTGTGAGCTCAACCCAGGGAGACAAAATGGATTTGTAGAAGCTGCCTCCATGGCAGTGTGAGGGGGCCAAGGCTGTGTGCAGCCTCTGCTGCCTCCCAGGCTGGCCCAGCAGCAGCAGGCTCGGTGTGTCAGGAGCAGATAGCACGCGTGGGTGCAGCAAGGCTGAACCCTGGGCACTGCAGGAGGGAAATGTGCTGTGGATGGAGAAGGGAACATGTGCTTCCTTCCTTGGGAACTGCTGCACAGCTGGCGCCCTGCCTGCTATTGTATCTGATTTGTGTTTGCCAAACAGCATTAAGCACCTTATCTCTGCCCAGCAGGTATGGTTTCAAAGCTGGCAGGTGTCTATTCTGGGAGAGGTAAGTATTAATACCTGGAAACTTGTTCATTAGGGCTGGTGAGATGTTTGCTCTGCTGGAGAGCAAGTCCAGCAGGAGGAAAGGTTGGTGCATCAGGACTAGTTTTGTCTCCACTGAAATCTCTTTGGCTGTGTCTGTCCTTTGGTGCTTCCTGTCAGACTCAGAACTGCTTTAGCTGCCAAGTCCCTTCTGAGGATGCCTTCCTGCCACCAGCCCGTGGAAGGTGGCTCTTGCTGCCTTTACTGAGCAGTTCAGAGTGACCGTGCTGGTTTCAGGAGCCTCAGTAGGAGCTCTGCTGCCAGAGGTGCTGTCTTCAACAGCAGAGAATGCAAACAAGCTGCTATTGTAGGCAGTGGCTATAAATACCAGGCTATTATGGAGGCAGTTTTAATGAACGGAGTGACTTGGCACTATTCATGCTGATTGTCGCGTGGGTTTTTCTTTGTTACCCCATTAAGAGGTAAAAAAAAAAAAGCAACTGTAGCTCCTTTGTGTCTTTTAGAGTGGTTTTCTCTGTCAATACTGCAGCGCTGGGGCTCTAACCGTGATGGGGCAGAGATTATTCTTGGAAACAATGCATTTCTCCAGCTTGAAATGAAAAATCAGAACTGACAAAGGGTCTCTTGTTGGATTTTTTTTGTTTGTTTTTTTACTTGTTTTGGTTTTTTTTTCAGAGTAAACAGAAAATCTAAGCTTCCAGCCTTGACTTCAAAGTATTGGAAGGTATTTACTGTCTTGTATTTCATGGGAATGTTGGTATGTTTTTACTGCTGTCTGTGGGGGAGTCTCCTCACCTCTCTTCTGCTTTGCCAGAAGAGTTGCCCTGGGGGGAAGGTTAATCAGGCTGTGCCAAACACTGCCCTGTGCTTTTTGTTTTGGTTTTTTTTTTTTTTTTTTGGCGTGGGGTGGCAGCTCTGCTCAGCGCTGGTGTTTGCATCTTACAGGTGTTTGCTCCCTGCCTCTCCTCTCAGCTTGGTACCATGGCCGACACGATTTTTGGCAGCGGGACGGGCCAGTGGGTGTGCCCCAACGACAGGCAGCTGGCACTGCGTGCCAAGTGAGTCCCCACCACCCCCCTGGTCACCTTCCAGCCTTCCTGAATGGCTTCCCAAGATCTCTGTGGAGCCTTGGGCATGGCCTGCTCGGGAGGCAGTTTGTCACCCAGACCCCTCTGTGCCCTAGAAGTTGGGTGGGACAGGAGACAGCAAAGCTGGGGCTTGGAGCTTGGCTGCTTGCTGGGACCTGCCAGCAGTTTGGGGCTGGTGTGTGCTGGGAGTCCACCCCATCAGTCCTTCCCTGGGTGAAAGGAAGGATGGTGATCAGGCATTGGGATGGGCTGCCCAGGGAGGTGATGGATTCTCCATCCCTGGAGATTTTTAAAACGAGACTGGATGTGGCACTCAGAGCCATGGGCTGGGAACCACGGTGGTAGTGGAGCAAGGGTTGGACTTGATGATCTCAGAGGTCCCTTCCAACCCAAATGATTCTGTGGTTCTGTCTCTGCAGCACCCTCAGTATAACTGATAGCATCCCCCAGCTGCCAGCACTCCTTTGTTTTAGGAACTTGTCATTTGTTCTCGTTTTCTCCTGAAGTTAAATTACTGCCTAACCTGAAGACAAAAAGAATGGAGATGAGTCAAGCACTAAAATTGCCTTTGTTTCTTGGATGCTTTCCTTTTCTGGCAGCTAATACCATGCCCCTGCCACCTCTGCTCTTGTCTGCACCTCTGGGGTCAGCCTCCTACAAAGTGTTAGAAAACAGGAGGTCTGAGAGGAGTGCCTGAGTGAGAACACTTCACACCAGTGCCACTTGCCAGTGTCATCTGAAAGCCTCATTAAGGTGGCTGAGTCTGATAGTGCCCTGCATTCTGCTGGCAGCAGTGAGTTTATCCAGTGACCTCTAAACCCCTACTGAATGGTAATTAATTGAGCTGGGAAAGCTCCTGCCTATCCCCAAGAGAAAGAAAGAGAAATCTCAGGTGTCTAATGTGAGGCATGGAGGGAAGGAGCTTGCTGAAGTCCTCCTGTGGGCCAGGATTAGACCCAGGGAGTGAGTTTCCAAAGTGTGCCTGGTGCTTTGTGTGTTTGAACTCTGAGGACCTTAGAAATCTGATGTGGAGGGAGGAGGGTGCTGGTAATCCCCATGTTCTGGAGCTGCTCTTGGCATCTGCTGTGTCTGGCACCAGCACCCATCTCTTCAAGGGCACCCCCAGGATAGCCAGTCCCTGGAGCACTCATTTTCTTGATGGGTTTTCAAGCAGGAGGAAGGACATGGAGTGGTAAAATACAAACTGGAGCAGAAAGGGACATGAGAGAGCAGGGAGAGACAGAGGAGCACTCAGTGCTGCTGGAGAAGTGGCATGGTGAGCTGTCAGTCAGAAGAGAGTCCCACTTTGGGTGTTAGCTGGGGTGTTCATCAGACTCCTCTGGCAGGTTTGGCCTGCGGGGCAGATCAGAGGTTTTGGACTTTTCCTTTCACAGCTTAATTCTTCCCTCCACTCCCTCCAACAGGCTCCAGACAGGCTGGTCAGTGCACACGTTCCAGACTGAGAAGCAGAGGAAGATGCAGGCTCTGAGCCCACAAGAACTTGAGGTCATTCTGGAAGTCATCCACAAGGCAGAGAAATTGGAGATCACTGAGCAGCAGCGCATTGGGTACAGTCCCTTTCATTTGTCCCCTTCCCTCAGAAGGAAAGGTCAGCACAGACAGAGCAGTGGCTCTCCTGACTGCCTGAGCTCAGTCAGAGCATCCCTTAGGTTGGTTATTTTCCCCTCCCATGTTGTTTGGAAGTGATTAGCATTGGGAAGGATGGGATGTTTTCCTTCTCCCCATGTCTCAGGCCTTTCTCATGCTTTCTTTGAGCCTTGGTGCTTGCTGTTGGTTGCAGCACTGACACAGCCCCTGGTAAAAGCAGCCTGTGCTAAGGCAGCTGCCCCAGTGGCTCTGGAAGAGGCTGAAGAAGATGTTGAGCTGTACAGCTGCACCCACTGCTCATGGATGGCAGTGTTCAGGAACTGCTGCTTGCAGCACACTTAGGTTTTTTCCCATGTCTGTCCCAGCAGCTCCCTGGGATTTTGCCTGGAGCACTGAATGAATCTGTGTTCTAGTTGGCTGAGCCCAACTGAAGGGGTTTGCTAGCTTGGATTATTTAATTTACTGGCATCCTTTTGCTGCTGCAGCTTTCCATTTGTTTTCAGTCCTGCTGGAAGTCTGGCCTCAGCTGTGTCTATGGTCATCCTATGCTGCCTTGAAAGCCAGGGAGCTGGGGCAGCCCTGCAGCATTTCCCAGCAGTGTTTTGTCTTCAGGAGACAGGAAATCCCAGTGATTCCCACCCATGGCCAGCTTCCTGCCCCTGTGCTCTGCTCTGTTCCTGTGCAGTGCACGTTAGAGAGAGCTGAGGAGAGCTCCCAGTGGTGTCTGTGATACATGGGGGGACCATGAGGGGCTGACTGTCCCTGTGCTGTGGGTGTTGTGTGGCTTGGAGAAAGAGAGAGCCTGTGCTGAAGCATTCTCTAGTGCTGAAGTCAGGGATCATAAATCCAGGAACTATGGCTCAGCCTGGCTGTGCTGCCTGACCCCATCAGACAGACCTTGCCTTCCTCCCAGAGTGGGACTTGGTGGATGGGGACATTGGGGTGGCCTGGGCAGCAGGGTGGGGTTTTCCTCCCTGAGCTTCACACACACACACAGGGCTGGGGCTGGTCACTGCCTCTGATAAATGACCTGACTGTTGTTATCCCCATCCCCAAATGGATGCCTGAGAATTGCCAAGCAGTGATCTGGTGGCAGCAGCCTTGCTCTGCATGCTCACCACATCTCGCATCCTAATTGCTCATCCTGACTTCTCCTGGTCCTGCTGATGCAGACATTGTGCTTCCTGTCTTCCAGAGGGCTGTTGAGGGGAGCAGTTGCTGGCATTCCTGCACTGCACCCAGGCTCATTTTGCTCTGATGGCTTCAGCCTGGCCTTCCTGCTTCTGATGGGCTGTGGGCAGTGATCTGCCTGCAGTGCTGGTTTCAGGGAGTGTGTGTAGGAATGGAGCAGAACTTGGCAGGTTTAATTCCTTTGCCCTTTTTCCTTGCTGTCTGACTCACCCTGACCTGAGCACCAAATGTTTTCACTGCTCTGCAGGCAGGAACTCATTGTGCTGAGACTCTGTGGCCCCCATGACACTCATCTCCTAAAGAGTGCTGAGACCAAGCCTCTCCTGGGAGTTGTCTGCTCTGCACCCTTTGGCTGGGTCAGGCTTGTCAGTGGTATTCACAGTTCTGGTTATTCTGGGCTTGGTGAGCACTGGTGGATGAATTTACAGAGATTTACTGATAGAGTTTACAAAGATTTGTATCCTGGGAAGTCCAAGAGCCAGTGGGAAACACTGAGTGCAGAGACTGAAGTGCAAATACATACAGCCTCAGCAAGGGGCCCAGAGCTGCAGGGAAGGTATGCTGAGTCTGGAGCAGAGCTTGCAGGTTTTTGGCATCCCTCAGGACCACGTGCTCCCATTTCCAAGGTGACCTCTGTGACCTCTGCTCTGTCCTCTTCCCTGCAGGCGCCTGGTGGAGCGGCTGGAGAACATGAGGAAGAACGTGATGGGCAATGGCCTCTCCCAGTGCCTGCTCTGTGGGGAGCTGCTCGGGCTGCTGGGCAGCACATCAGTCTTCTGTCAGGATTGCAAAAAGGTGGGTTTGGTCACACAGGTTTTGCCTGTTTCTGGTAGCAGCTCTGTTCAGGAAAGGCCCCCCAGGCCTCTCAGAAGCTGGAAAGTTCTGCAGAGTTATCTTAGCCCCACTTGTTTAGGTCAGTGGTGTCAGACTATCAGGTTTTTGCTTGCAGCCTGGTTATTTTACTCCTCAGGGACCTAAACTGCACTTAGTGCCGAGGTGGGTGCATCACCCCCCTCTGTGCCTCCCCCTCAGGAGCATCAGGGTGGGAAAAGGGGCAGAAGTTTACATCCATCAGAAACAACTCATAAAAGAGATTGAGTGCTTTAGTGTTACTGAAATATCTGCCCTTAGACCTTCCAGTAATGTGTCTCTTCAGAGGACTCAAGTCCCCCTTCAAGTTCCAAACCAGTGCTAGGTTTCCAGCCCCAGAACAGAAATTTCCCTGTGCATCAGTGGCTGCCTGTGGCTGTGTCTGGTGTTGGTGGGACTGGATGGGTGCTGCTTGGAGGGGCCATCAGTCTGCAGGGCCACTGATGCTCTGCCAGTGCCCTGGGGGACCAGTGTGTCTTGTCTAGACCCAGCAGCTAAGGGGTTAATCTGTATTGCTGTGGAGATGATCATCTCCAAGGCAACCACCTTATCCTCCCTCTGCTGGGAGGCTGTTTTTCCTGCACTTAGAGCCCATCTTTCCCTGGGGAGATACCTCTGTCAGTGACTGCCTCAGCAGGTTGCCTGGGAGAGGTGAGGGTGCTGGAGTGTTTCTGACTTACTGGTGGTAAGGTGGAAGGGAGCAGCCTCTTCTGACTGTCCTTGCTGGGTGCTGGAGCCAAGGAGACACTTGTCCATGTCACTAGTGTCACTGAGATGTCCTATGGAGCCCACAGGACAGCACCTGCTCCTTTGCCATGGAGTGGTGCACCTTGGCACATGTGTGGTTAGGCAGCCATGCAGGCCATGGGTGAGAGAGAACCTTTTGTGCTGGCCCTGCTGGAGGCTGTGAGATGCAGTTCCCACGCTGAGCAGGCTGCCTGGCCTGGTCTGTGGCTGGCTGCAGCACTGCTGGGCTTAGAGCTCTTGTAAGAGGGCAGAGGTGGGTGTAAGAGGGAAGTGGGTGCCTCTTGCAGCCAGAACCATGGTCCCAGTGTCCTTCCATGTGTGCTCACTGGGCTGGGAGCTGCTGGGAGCTTTGCTGGCATTGGATTTTCTTCTCTGGATCCTGTGCACAGAACTGACCTGACTAGGGCAGAGGTTATGCAGAGGATTGCTGGTAAGGCACTGACTGGGAAAATAAATTAAAATCTTGGAACCCCTGAGTCCTAAGCTGGGGAGAAAGAAGCCCTTTTAGGAAGGGCTGGGGAAGGAGGCAACTGGGAAGTGAAAGACTAAAAGAGGAGATACTGGGCAGCTCTCTTGGAGAGGACATGGGCTCTGTGCTCACGTGTCTCTGGACAATAAGGGGCTGAACAGCAGACTGGCTGTTTCCTGCCTTTCAAGTGCATGGAATAGCAGGATGTGCTGTGTTCTTGCCTTTTTCCCTTGGTAATTTTGCTCCTGCCTTGTCTGGAGCCAGGTAGGTCACAGCCAGCTAGGTCACATTGCCACAGCACTTCCCAACCTCCTCCTGTGAGCCCTCTGCACTAATGAGGAGGCAACAGATTCTCTTGGGCAGTTCAAAGGACTCAGATCCACGTTGGTTTAAAGTGAGTCCCTACTTTTCCAGGGTGCCTTTTGCAGCTGCTTTCAGCTTGGTTTGTGGCTTGTAGCTGCTTTCCAGCTGTGTGCAAGCTCAGGGTGGGGAAGCTGATGGGTGCCACAGGCTTCTCTCCTTTAATGTTGTGAACTGAGGGAACAGTCAACCTGTCAGCAGAGCACACAGACTGAGCTGTTATTCAAGCTTGTTCCCCCTCATCCAGGGATATCCATCATTGGTGCAGTGTTGTGTACAATAAGCAATGATGTGTCAGGGAATTATGGATTTTTAAAGTTCATGTTTCTCTTGCTGATGCTGCTCTGTTACCAGCTCATTGCAGCCCATTTAATCCAACAACAAGCCCTCCTGCAATGATGCAGCTGAAATGGGCAAAGAACTTGCTTTCAGCAAGCTCATTCAGCTGAATAAAGGTTCTGTATTTCTTGAAGCCTGGTGGGTTTTCCAAGATCCACTTTCTGTTTTATGAAAAATATTTTTAATATTAGTTTTTATCATCTTAGAAAGAAATGCATTATGGCAAGACAAAGATGGATGCAAATCCATACATGTTAATAATAGACAAAGCATAATGTGTCATTTACCATGCAGAGAGTACTAGTATCATGTGGAAAAGATGAAATAGAAGATACAAGTTTTACCTAGTATTTAATGAGGAACAAGGCTGTGTTTAATGCTCTTGAATTTTATGTCTTCTGAGGAGGTTGTGTGATGATCAACTTTTCAGTTAGGCTGCAGAGAAGGGGAGGAGGACAGCCCTGTTCAAATTGGAACTTTGAAGATTGATGGCAAGGAATAAAATGCCTTGGGAACTTCCACTAGAGGGAGTGTTTGAATGTGCTATATGTGTGGGGATGGGGATCTGAGAGGGTGTCAAAGGCTGAGTTGCTCCTTCAGATGTTGGGTTGAGGGAGAAGGAATTTGTGGTTCCTCAGGTGGTGTCTATGAGTTACGTCTCAATACCTCTTGACTTGGTAGCACCATGTTGAGGACTGATGTACCAGCCCCAAGGGATTGTTCCATGATTTGTCTGAGATGTTGAGGGTAGGAACAGAGTGATGGAGAGGAGCACCAACCCCTGTGGGACTGCTGGTGCCACCTCACCCTTTGTGTGCAGCACGAGTCAGGGACAAATTTGCCTTTGGACTACACTGACCAAAATAATTGGGTGTGTTTGTTCATGCAGTGAAGCCATCACCTCAAATACCAAAGTTCTGCCTCTTTCTTACTCCAGACAATGACACTGAGGGCTGAGACTTTTGTCCTTGGACACAGACCTCAGGGTGGAGCAGCCTGGTTAGGGGGCTGTGGAAAACCTTAGCTGGGGAGATTAAATTCACATTTCTCTCTAAGCAAGGCTTTTCTCCTCAGAGCCCTCTTGTGTGTGGCTTTTGCTCTGTGAGGATCAAATAATTCATCTAATTTCTCATTCAAGCTGTAAGCCAAGCCTGATACACATCAGCTTCATTATCAAATATTAGGTGATTCAGGTTGTAAATGGTTTGTAATGCCAGCAGAGCCATGAAAGTTCCCCTGTGCAGCAACAGAGGCCGTGTGGCACTCTCAGGCATTCTGCTCAGGAAATGTGCATGTGGGCACATCCCTGCATCCTGAGCAGCCACAGATCAATAAATGCTGAGTCTGTGTTGGAAAGGAGGGGAAGTTATGGGCTTCAAAACAATGGACATGGGTGGAGAGAGGAGATTTCCAGTCTTGTACAAACTCATGCTTGGTTTGTACTTGGTTACAGCTGCTTTCCATGACACAGTGGTTTGGTTTGAGCATTTAGAGGAATAAAAACAAAAAACAAACAATAAAAAAATAGTTTAGAAATATGCCTGTTGCTCACAGGGTTTGATTTGCTCTCTCCACTTGCCTGCAGTCAAGGGATTTCCTAAAGATTTGTCTTTGCCTCCTGTCTGTGTAGACCTGAAGAAGCTTCCTGGGATCAGTGGTTCTCTGGGACAAATAACAAAATTGTGCCATGTTTAGGTTTTTAAGGAGAGCAGGACTACTGGGACAGATGCTTCTTGATGTTTTCCCAAGGGCTACAGGGAGTTGCTAAACACCCCTTTTTTTTTTTTTCCTCTCCTTATTTCAGAAAGTTTGCACCAAGTGTGGAATAGAAACCTTTGGAGCCCAGAAACGTCCCCTTTGGTTGTGCAAGATCTGCAGTGAACAGAGAGAGGTAAAATCCAGCTGTGGAGAGCTGGGGCTCAGCAGTCTGCATCTGCCTGACCCAAGTTTGTGCTGAATGTGCAAGGGCTTTTTCCCTGTGCCTGGGGAGGAGGTTGGGATGGAGTTTGGGAGACTCTGCTGGAGGCCAGACAAGTTTGATAAATACCCACAGTGGTGACAACTCTGATTTGTGAGGGGGTGGAGGGAAAAGTCCCACACCTGGGTTTGCAGCCTGTATGGCTTTGTGGAGTTTTTGTGGAGTTTTTCTAGCTGTGGTCATAAAGAAACTGTTACCTTTGCTTTCCTGCTTTCTCCCTCCTAGCTGTGTGGCAAACAAACTTGGCTAACAGCAGTCCTTCAGTGCAGCTGGAGAGATCTATAGCATAGCTGTGATATTTGTCTCTCTAAAATAACCAGGACTGCAGCTTTCAAGTCTGTTTCCCTCCCTGTCTGCAAAACCCCATAACTTGCCAGCATGTTAGAGTTCTAGTGCAGGTCTCTAAATTTTTATATCCTTCATTCTTGACTTTACACTGCAAAAAGTAATGGTCTGTCTCAATTCTTGTGTGCCAGCCAGCATCTACCAACAGTAGGGCTTGCTGCTCTACAGTGAAGTCAGTGCTGTGATTACAGAAGGATTTTCACTTGTTTCCATCAATTTATTTTGGGCTTTTGCTTATGATCCTTGAACATCATTCCAGTAGAGCTATTTCTGACCGTTTCAACCAACAGTGAAACCTGGGCACTCAGCTTAATCATGTTTTTGAAATCTACTGGAAGCATTTCTGCAGTTGTTTGGGATGCTGGCTTTGTAAATACACATTTATATGTATATAATTTTTATCTACAGTTGTGGAAGCTCAGCATTGCTGAGGTTTTACACAGGAGGGGTTTGACTGTGTGGGAGCACTTTTACAGTTAAGATGGAGTGGTACATGGGCACTGTCTCATTTTTCAGAGGTGGTGTGGGTAAGGTAGGCAGAGAACATTCCAGCTTCCTGGTGTATCACTTTAAAGTGGTATTTTGTTAAGTATCACTTTTTTTAAGTGTTACTCTGAGCCATCCAGGAGTTTTGAATTCCAAATGAAGATCTCAAACTGGAGAGTGAAGCAAGTCAAGGTACTTTCTGTGTTCAGTGCAGAGATGAGAAATTGACTTAATTTCTTTTGTCGTTTTATTTCATCTCAAGCTGTATAGTTGTGGGTTGTTTTTTTTTTCCTATTTCTTATAAAAATAATGAGAAGCTGTGGTCACAGGAGAGAGAATATGAACCTATCCAGTAAGTGTTATGTGCCACCAGTGTGTGAGAGTACGGTGACCTTCAAAGCTCACTTTCTCTGTGAAACCTGAGATAAGGCCAAAGTGCTTCCCTAATGAAAATGGATGGAACTTTCCTTCTTAGACTAACTAGAAAATAGCCTCGTTTTACCTCCCAGCCTTAAGCTTCATCTTTATTTTTTTTGATTCTCTTTAATGTTGGTTCAGGTCTGTTTCCTTTCTTGTTTGCAGTGGTGCTGGTGCTCTGACCAGGGGATGATTGGAAGGGTCACAGTGTGGACATGCAGCCAGGCATCAAGCCATACATCCCCTCTGTCTTCCCACTTGGCTCTGCTTTTATTTTGGGGGAAGGCAGGGGAGCATTGAGAATTAGCAGGAGCCTTCAGGCATGTCAGACAGGGCAAGGGAGTCGAAGCAATATCAGACTAAATGCCTGGGAAGTGCCTTTGATCAGGTCTTCCCTAAGAATCTGTGTGAGGAGGAGATGAGGGTCTTGGGCCACAGAATGGTGTCTGACACTAGTGCAGTCCCTGAAGCCCGTTCAGATGCCATAATACCACAGGCCATGCAGTAAATTCCCAGGTTTCTTTTCAGGGCTTGTATTTACTACAAGTTCTTTGCTGCCATCAGTTTCTGTGATCTGGATCTGCCATCTGCTCTGGCCCAAACCCATTTGGCCACGCTCTTTGCTGAAGGTTATGTTTGCTATCATAGTGTGCAGATGGATGGCTGCTCTTTGGGATCATTCTCATTTCTGTCTAACCTCTACAATGAGTTGGTATCAGCCCTTTTTTTTCCTCAGAGCCAGGCAGGGAGCTTCAGAGACCCACCAAAGCACTTTGGGTTGTGTGATGCAGTAACAAGCAAGGTTCTTCAGCCCATGCCAGTGAAACACATGCTAAAGCCTACTTTAGGCTTGTCCCAGGCTGAGAGTTCTGGCTACACCTCCCAGATTGTCAGCCCAGGGGAACTTGGCCAGCTCCAGTGGGTTTGCACCAGTTTGATGCTGGTCTGGAGTGTCCTCTCCCCCCAGCAGGTGTGATGAGATGTGGTGATGCCCTCCACATCAGCTCTTTGATCACTGCCTAATTTTCTGAACCAGCTATTTGGGCATGGTGTTTGTGAAACTCTCAACTCTGTTAGTGAGAGACTCTCAGGCACTGAAGTGAGAAAGGAAGGTCATTTGGAAACCTGGATGGATTCAATGATGTTGGCTAGAGTTAATAGGTGTCATCTGGCTGGGTCAAGAGCTTCTGACTATAATTGTCCCTTTAGCCTCTGCCATGTGCTGAGTGAGCTTGTGTTCCACCAGGATCTCAAGCCAGAATGGTGGGGCTGAACACTCACATCCACTGGCTAACAGCTGCAGTGTGTGGCATCATTCATACCTGCTGAAGCTTTCATCCCTCCATCTTCCTTGTTGTTATTTCTCCCTGTGGCCTTGATTGCAGCCAGCCTAAGTTTAGTGATGTGGTTGTCATCTCCCCCTTTTGCTGTGTGGTCAGGATCTCTGCTGGCTTCAGTTATGACTGAACCATCAGTATGCCTGTGTCCAAAGGAAGACCAAAGTAACAAGGTATTGTTTACATCAGTTTTTCAGTTGGAATCAAATGCATGATGCCCATAGATCCCTCTGGGAATCCCAGCCTCAGCCCTTCAGAAGTGCTCTTGGCTGCTTTCTGTTTCTATGAGAACCTCCACTGGGAGGGCTGTGCTGCACAGCAATGAGGAACAAGTTGCTCTGACACTGTCTTATTTCTGGAGAGTGGAGGTGATTAATGGATTCTGCTGCCTGCTTGTGTCCCAGTCATCCAGAAGCAAAACAGTGTGTTTGGCAGCTTTGGAGCTGCTGAGCAAGATGTGTACATGCAGGCTGGAGGGCTCCAAAGTGTCAGAGAAGTGCTGGGAGGAAAGTGCAGTGTCCTGACAAGGCCAGGACCTTCCAGAGCTTTGATATTGCTACTGGCAAAGAGAACATCCCCAAGGACCAGCAGGCACTCCTGTGTCACAGGTGCATCATTCTCCCTGGGATAAGACACCTCCTCTGCTTTAGGCCAGACCTGAACTGTTGGAGCTGCTGCTTGTCCCAGTGGTTTGCAGAGGCATCTATCAAAAAACCCCTTGTGTCCTTCCAGGATTCTGTGGATGTTTGCCTTTGCAATGTCTTCTGAGAGCAGTGGAATTAAAGCAGGTGTGGATCATATTTTATTGTTCCTGCAAGCAAAGGTAGAAGCAAAGTCATTCAAGCTCACATTCCCTTCTGAGGGCAAGGATCTCCCTTCCTTCTTCCCTCCTCCTCCATGTGCTGCATTGCCTCTCTTGGCTTTGCATCTTGCAAATCTTTCTGGAACCTGAAGGGCTGATCCTCCTTGGGGCAGTCCTGTCTCTCCACACGTGTGGATTCCCATGGCATGATCAGGGGATCTCATTCCTGACTGCAGCAAACACTGGCCATGAGTTTACAGGGAACCTGTTTGCTAACTGGGCAGTGAAGCAGTGGGGCACCCAGAGGAATGAGGATGCAGAGCAGAAAGGGAGCAGATCCTCCAGCAGCTGCTGTCAGAGGAGCAAAGCTTGCCTGGGAGGAGCTGCAGTGGGCATGTGTACTGTTGGAATGATTCCCTCCTGCCAGGCCTCTGGCACAAAACACAAGCTTGGTAACAGCTTGGGCAGCAATTGCTCTGCTGAATTAGTCGTGTGTGGCCCAAGTCTGCCTGTCACCTCCTGGCCTGAAGGAGAAATGGGACCTGCTGTGTTTTGTCAAATCCCTGGCCAGCCTCTAGACTTTCTGCACAACCTTGTTTTGACAGTTACCACCAGGTTCTGCAAAGCACCTTCCTGAATTACCATTATATATATATATATTTTTAAAATATATATATACACATAATTGGCAATGCTATCATTGTAATTAAAACCCTCTTGGAAGTGTTCATGCACATTTACATTTGAATTGACACATCCAAAATTGTAGTGATAATGAAAACAGCTTAAGTAGGGTGGGGGGGGAAGAGACAGCTTTTTTTAAACTCCATTGAATATGACAGAGAGTGTCAGCTCTCAGGGACCTGTTAAAGTTTTAATTTGCCCCCTCTGCACTTCTCCTTAGCTAAACAGCATTTTCATGGCTGGCTGCATTTCTTGGTTCAGCACAATAACCCATGCAGAGGAAGAAGATGACTGCACTGGAGGAAAAAAAAGTCTCCCCCCTTTTTGCCCCCAGGGTTTCCCTTTTCATATATACACTCACACCCTTTTGAACATTATAAACCACTGTAGCCCAGGGCTATTCCTGTCTGGCATGATGATTTCTTGGCAAAATATCATCCTGATGGAGGGGAGTGTTTATTTTGGGTGACTCTGGATTGAATCAAAGTGATGTGCACCTGTTTGCAATTCAAAGAACTCATGAATAGCCTGCCATATTATTTTGAGGGGCGGTAGCAAGTGGTTAGACTCAAAATAGTGTCCTCTAGAATAGAGCCATGGGGAAAAAAAAAAAAAGAGACTTGATTGAGAGGGGGATGATAAATGGTTGAACACTGGCAGCCATGGCAGCTTGAGAAACGTTGGGGTCAGAGGTGCAATGGATTTTGCTATTCCAGAAACAAAGCTCTGAACAGCAGTTTCACTGCCTTTTAATTTTCCTCATCCTCGAGCGCTGAATGTGGGAGTTGACACCAGATTGCTGTAAATAATGTAATTGGAAATCTCTGTGTTATGGAAAAGCAGATGAATGCAAATAACGAAGCTGAGGAGAGTTTGCTCTTTCTCCTTGCCAGTGGTTTGCAGCCTGCCAGAGCCTTTGGTGGAGAGCTGGGACCCAGGGAGTGTGTGGGCATGTGCTGCAGGAGGGCAAGAGCAACCAGGTCCTCCCAGGGTGCTTGTGTTTGCAGGTGCCTTTGTCTCCATTAAGCATTGGAGCCCACAAAAACCTCCTCCCCTGCCTGTCAGCTGCTGGGGGGTTGAGCCAATAATGCTGGTGTCAGCATGGGAAGCTGAAGGGAGCTTTTTTTGCCTCTCACCCAGCCCAGGGGACTGCAGGAGAACAGTTACAGTCAGTAGGTGGGAGAGCAAAACGTGGCTTTCCAGCTGAGACCCTTTCTAAGCTGCTCAGGGCACTTTTGCCTGGGTGAAGGGAACTCTGGGAGGCTGCAGATGTTTGTTATGGTTCATTCCCAGGTTGCTCATGGTGGTGGTTGGATCATCACCATCCCTGGAGGTGTTTAAAAGCTGTAGATGTGGTGCCTAGGGATGTGGTTTAGCACTGGACTCGGTACAAATGGGTTAGTAGTTGGACTTGATGATCTTAAAGGTCTTTTCCAACCAGAACCATTTTGTGATTCAGCAGTAATCCTGTCCCTTCATCAGCAGGGCCTAATGATTTCTTTGTTGAGGAGTTTGTTCTGTCACTTCTGTGTTCACAGAAAGAGGAAGGAGAAGTTTGAGCAGTAACATGCTTTTAACCAGGGCCCAGTGATTCTCTGCTAGGTCCCATCTACCAGCTGTAATGTGCCAGATGAAAACACACATCTGCTTTTGACTGGCTCATCCTGTTGCTGTAATGATAGCTTGATGCAACTTTAATAGGAATATTATCAGGGTTATGAAAGGCATTGAGCTCTCTGGAGTTGTCATGGCCATAGCCCTTAAATTGGTTGGAAGTAATAACAAGAAGAGTCTGTTGCTGGTGTAGTTCATCTCTTAGAGTTTCCCACACACTTTGCTTTAGGGTAGTTGAGGTGAGAAGGGCAGGAGTTGGAAGGCAGGCAATAGGTGGTGTGGATTTTGGTTGTGTTTGCCTGGCCTGGTTTGTGTGCTGGGGGCAACTGCAGCTGGTGACCTGTGGTGTGGCCTGAGCCCCACACGGGGCCATCTTGTCCTGATCTGGGATCTGATGCAGATCTTCCTCCCTTCTGCCAAGCACTCAGAGCAAGGGATGATAAAAAATCAGGTTGCTGCAGGAAACTGGCAGGGGCTGGCTCTCCCTCTTGCTGATGAAATTGCAGCTCCAGTCAAACTCGAGCTGCCCGGAGGCAGAACTTCACCTTATGTGCCAGCAGGACTGGAGGGAGCCAAATTCTCCACTCCTTGGAAAGAACAAACTCCTGGTAATAAACAGGACTTGTATTCTTGAAGTGCTGTTATAGATTTATTAATTTAAAATCAAACAAGAACTTTGCTGTCAGGCCACTTCTTTGCGATCGATGAAGCTGCCATCAATAGCAGTCAGCAGCATTGATTTATTTTGATGCATGGGTGCAAAAACCAACTTGTGTGCCCAGCTTTAGGACAGAACATGAACTGTGATCATTTTGGAGCAGAGGTACTAAATTATTATAGGGGAGAGCATCTTGCTACAGATATTTTAGAGCCGATTTCAAAACAAGTTCAGTCTGCTGTAATGAGACTGGGCTCTATTAGATGCACCAATTTAAAGTGAATATGTATGCAGAGAATCAATTTTATACTAGCATTACCACATCAGAGGTAGCTGTGTTATCCTGTTAACTCTTTCTATAACTGGACTTGCTTTGGGGTAGTGAAAAACCTGGGGGTGAGCAGCCTTTTCTTACAGCAATCCTTGCTGTGTCTGATGAGTTTTATGGTGTGCCTAAATTGGAGTTCTCCTGAAGATAATGGGTCTCTTCAGTGCTTCAAATTAAATTACAGATGTTGCAAAGTCTGTTCAGGGAATGACTGTAAGAAAGGGATGCTTCTTCCCTGGCAGTTTGTGCAGGGAAGCTACGTGTGCCCCAGCTTCCCATTGTGCAGCAGGGGATGGACAACATGCTCTCCTCAAGGCACGGTGCTGGTTGGGGTACAAACCCCATGTCCCCAGCAGTCCCTGCTCTGCCTGCTGTGCGCTGCCTGTGCCCAAAACCTCCTGGACAAAGGAGAACAGGGGTTGTCCAGCCTGCAGATCCTGTGTATGTTTACCTGAGTTGTGATGGGGTAAGCTCTAGGTAGAGATGTCTGTCCCAGATTTAAAACTCTTGCTGTGTTTCCCAGTTTTTCCTTTTGCAGGGATAGCAGAGCCCATTCCTCCAGAGTCTCTGTGCCTCACTGATTAATGCTGTTGTACAAGCTGTACCAAATGCTGTGCAGTCCCTACATGCCTAACAGAAGGAGCTGTTTCAGTTTGTGCCTTGACCATTCACCATTTTGGCTGTTTGCATGCTGTTGAAAGAGCTGAAGTGTCCTGCCTGCCAAGACCCCCTCTGTAGAGGAACTTGCAATCTTCTCTCCTCTTGAGGAACAGTCTTCCCAGCTTTTAGTTGGATGGCAGCCTGACCATCCTGCTGGGCAGGAAAATGTTGGTATAATTGCAGTGTGCTCTCATCTCCTTGTTTCTAGATCCTGCCATGGTGCACGTGAGCTTTGCTCTTGCACTTTCACAGTAACTGCTGTGGGTGCTTGGTCACAGTGATGCTCTGCTGGGTGCTTTTCTTTCAAAAAGCATGTTCCCAGGGTGGCCTCTGAATTCAGATTGCCTTCACTTGGCTCTCAAGACCTCAAGTACAGAAATTGTAGCTCTCTGTGTTGGTGGCTCTGGACTAGGAGCTGGGCAACCTGCTGAGTAATTTCCTCCTATCTGTGTGATGGTGGTGTCCTGCTTTTTGGGTCTGCATGAGAAGAACTTCTCATGAGTGCCAGGTGTCATGACTGCTCTCTGCTTTGATTAAGCCCTAAGTGCAAATTGCTGTAATTAGGGGTATCTGCAGTTGCACCCATTGGCATCATGTTGGTACTATATGCAGAATGCTTCGGAGTAGAAACATTGATCTCCCTGACTCTGAGCAGAAGTGTAAGGTTTCTACCCCTCTGCATGAATTAGAACATGGTATTTTTGCTATGTTAATTTATTTTTGCCCTGGCTGTCTCATTAGCTCAATATTAGACTGCTGGAAGGCACAAATGAATTAGCTTTTTAGAGGCCATTTCTCCTTGTCTGAGCTGCCATCCTTTTCCCTTCCTCTAGCTCACAGTAGGCTTTCTATTAAATATACTTAATAACGCTCCTTCATCATAAGCTGCATTAAAACTAAACTAGAGAGCAGAGGATGTTCTTACAGGAGATACTACAGTTTGGTGCTCACAGTCCCTTTCCTGCTTCAAGTTCAGCTTGAGTGCCACTCTTCTTGTTCTGGGGTTTTCAAGCACACTCCTTGGATGCTTTGGCTTCACCTGAATTGCTCTGTGAAATGAACACTGAGGTTGTGCCATTTGGTACCACAGGACACAGTGTTCCTGCTGTCCTGGCATTGCCACCTGCAGCCCCCAGCCCCTCTCTCAGAAGTGACCCAGACTGAAGGACCTAGAATGGACTGAGAGAGTTGTCAGGACTTGCTGCAAGACTTGTGCAAGACTTGTTTTACTCTTAAGCAGAGCACGTGCTTGGGGCTGGTGTCACCCCTGGCATATTCCTGCTCCTTCCAGGAAGCTTTTTTTTTTGTGGATTCCCAACAGGGGAAAGCAATAGATGTAGAGTCTGAACTGCTTAGTGCAGGGAATTTCATCCTGTAAGTGTGTATCAGTGTCCTGTAGTAAGCTTGGGAACATGTGTTGGACTCAAACACAGCATCAGAAAAGCATCTGATCTTGACTTGGAGAATTCAAGAAGTTCCATGGCTTGTACAATCACCTTCTGCTCCTCCTTCAGTCTGTGCCTGTTGCTCATTCAGATTTGTGCTTTTTGGTGGTGGAAGGTGGATGGAGGTGAAGCCGAGCTGGTGGGTGTGGGGGGAGAGATTTGGGATGCTGTGGTAGTTGCACTGCTCCGGGGAACTGGTGGACTCTGGGAGCTGGAAGGTAACACAGGTCTGGTCAAGGTAGCTCAGAGGGAGCTGAGCTTGGTGTGGGGGCTTGTTTGGTGCTGGTTGTGCTCTTTTGCTGTAAAAAACCTGGGTTTAAGGTGTCTCCATCTCCCCACAGGTTTGGAAGAGGTCTGGTGCATGGTTCTACAAAGGGCTGCCCAAATACATCCCACCTTTGAAGAGCAGCAGCAAAGCCAGTGAGCTGCCCCCACAGCCCTGGCAGAGCGAGACAGCTCTACTGGAGCCTGAGGACAGCAGGACCAGCAGATCCTTCACCTGGGCCAGGGGAAAAGGTTGGTTGTCTGCTCCTTGTCCAGAAGAAAGCAGGGAGAGGGGAGGAGAATGTGTGGGCAGGGATGCTCTTACAGTCAGTGGGTAGGAGTGAGCTGTGTCCTTTGTGCCTGACCCCCTCAGCAGGTGAGATGATCAAAGGAGGGATCAGCCTCGGGGAGGAGGCTGAGGTTTGCAGCACAGAGACCTCAGGGCTGGGTTGTTCTTTAAGATGTGTCTCAGTGAAGCTGTTGATTAACTTCACCCTGTGCAGGGCTGGAACACTGAGAAACCTGATTTATTAGCTTCAGCACTCCTATCTCTGTTCTTTGAGGGAGACCTTGATTGAAGTAGATCATTGTATCACATGTGGCATCTTGAATTGCTGCCGTGTCAGATCCCATTAACAGGGCTGCCTTGCAGGGATTTTTTTCCTTGCTCTCTTCCATCTGCCCACCCTGTTGTTGCTCATACACCCACTCCAGTGCTGAGCCCAAAGCCAGCTGGGGGGAAGCAGCAGCTTGGCATTGAGGAGCTGAGCACTCAGGGTCATTAGCACAGCAGCGGATGGATGCTGCAGACTTAGAGCTGCTGCCAGTCTGCTTTGATTTTTCTTCATTTCTTTCTGGTGTGGATTAGCAGAACTGTCTGGCCTTTCTTCCTCCCCTGTCTTTTGCTATCACATCCCCTCAAATGGAGAAGACCTCATCAGTGTACCAGCAGCATCCACTCTTTCATGTAAAGATAAATCTTATCAGTAGTGCAGGGGGAAAGAGTCTTTTAATGAAGAAGACTCAGGAGAATTAAGTTTACAAACCTTCTCTTCAGGGCCCAGCTAGGAAAGCACTCCCAGCTCTACTGTAACTTTTGTAATTAATGACAAATGAGATCAACAATAGATGGTTGTGCTTCCCCTCAAGGACATGCTTGGAAAGAGTTGTCTTAACAAATGAACTGATTGATGATGAGGTACTTTCTGTACACACAGTACAGCAAACTTTATGAGTCAAATATGCAGATCCCAGACCCAGCCTGCTTTTTAGTTCAGCTTGTTTGTGGGTTTTGTTTTGGGAAAAGACCTCCCCTTAAATACCAGCAGAAGCAGGAAAGGAACAGGTGAGGGAAAGCAAAGTGGCCTTCAGTAAGATTTTTGGCTGGCTGCTATTTTATGAGTTGGATTCTAAAAATTTATAGTTTTGTTTTCTGGTGCTTTCTCTCCTTGATGGCCTTCTCTGTTAGGCTGCCTGTCCCCTGGACAGCTTTCAGTGGGCACTGCAGGCTGTAATTCATCTCTGAAGCTGGGAGCTTGTACCTCTCACCCCTTCATTTAATCCTTTTTCACCTCCCAGTGCTGGGGCTTCTGTTTGTCACCTGAAACCTCTGACATGTGCAGTGTCCCCTTCCCCCATGGAGATGATGTAGCTGTGATACTGCCAACCTGAAGCAGCTCTGACATTTAATGTGCCTGACTCTGAAAGGCTGCTGTCAGTGGGTCCTTTATCTCTCCCCACTGCCCAGGCACCAGAGGAGCCTTCTCTCCCCTCCTTAGGGATTCAGCTCAGGTGGGACCAGCACAGCCTCTGGGAGAGAGGAGCCAGGGTTATTCCATCAGCATCCTCCATGCCAGGAGCTGCCTTTTAGCTGGGACAGGGCAAACCTCAAGTGTCCCTTTTTCCCCAAAAAGAAGGGGGTCAGGGTACCAGATCCTGGTACCAGCCATTTCTACAGCTCCTGCTGCAGGAGGTTGGGAAGGCAGTGGGACTGAGGGACAGCAGGAATGTGCCTCTTGGAAGAAAAACCAAACCCACCAGGAAATAGTTTTATTTTTACACACCCATTATTTCTCGCGTGCTCGCTGACACTGGGATTTGCTGTTGCTTTTAGTTTTCCTGTAATAAACAAGCAGTTGCCATGGGAACCCTGCTATTAGTTAAGGCACAAATGTATTATCATGAGGAGAATAGCAGTAATATTTCTTGTGCTGGGGAGCAGCTCTTCTCCATGTGGTGGAATGTGGGTGGGTTTCTACACTGGGTCAGGCGGGATGGAGGCCACCAGGGGGTGGGGAGCAATAAGCAGCAGGGCTTTCCTTCCCCTGAACTCTTGAGTTCTGCAGAAAAAAATGTAAAATCTGCTTGGAAAAAAAAGAAGTTTGATCCCTGAGCTATTGCCCTGTTTGGCAAGAGGGCTGCCTGCTGCTCTGCTTGGTCACTGGTGGTTTCTCTCCTTGCAGTGTGTTTCTGTCCTCTTGCCAGGCAATGCTGTGCTGCTCTCAGAAGCAGCAGCTGGGCAGGGGGACAAAGGGGGTTTGTCCTGTGTCTGTGTGCTGGAGGCCAAATCCCTGAGTGATGGAGCAGTGAGGAGGGTGTTTGGGCACAGCAAATGCTTTGCAGGCCATCAAGGGGTCATCCAAATTCTCCACAAGTTTGTTTAAGTGCCAAAGCTGCACGTGCTGTTTCTGAAGGGGAGAGAAGTTTGATCTGGTCCTTTCCTTGGAGATGTCCCTGCAACTCTGGGCAGTGCTGGGCTTGATCTAGCATAGGAACTGCACTCTGTGAGACACTTTGGGTGTAAAAAACCATCTTCATCCCCACCCCTCCCACCCCCAGTGACCCAGAACTGTTGGTCTTCATGCTCCCTGGGGCTCATGTTCTGCAGAGGGTGCTGCAGGGGAGCTGTGGGTTTCTCCCTTTGGCTCTCTGTGCCACGAAGCTGCTGTACCTCAGAGGCTGAACCATGTATTAGAGGGTTCACAGGCTCCAGCAGCTGCCTTGGGGGTTCTGGCCCGTTCCCTGAGGGGATATTACTTTTCTTGCAGGTTTTATCTCAGCATATATTTTTTATGGGCTTTTTTTTTTTAATGAGATGGAGAGGGATAAATCTGTTACCTTCTCTGAAAGTACAGCTGTCCAACGACTGTTACTGATATATCATCAACTGCTGGAACACCAGATTTACGACTTCTGGGCTGTGGAAAGTGCCAGCAGAAGGTCTGGGAGCTTTGGGAGAAAAATTACCTTAAAGAGGGAAACATTGGTGCAGTGGGTAAAACACACACTTATTGGCAGCAGAGAAAATGAGAGCAGGCAGGGCTGCTCCTGTGGTGCAGATGCCTTTTTGTGTCATTAATATTTTCCCCCTCTTGTGCTGGGTCATTTCTGAACTGCTGAATGGCAGAAGGGAAGGCAGCTAAAGTCACCTCCAGTGATTCACTGGGGCTTTTTCCAAATAAATCCTGACTTCCAGCATTTCTAAATGGAGGAAGGAGCTAAAGCAATGGGTTTTATGAATCTAGGAGGCAAAAAAATGATGATGCCCAAGTGGGACAGGAGTGTATGTGCTGAGCAAGTTGGGCAGTGGGGTGGTCAGAATGGTACTTGGAGCTGAGGTTTGGATTTTGTAGCAAAGAGCCTGGGATGTCTGAGTTGCTACTGACAGTATTTATAAATAGTCCCCCACCTCTCCCAGCTTTGGGTTTGTTCTGCAGAACAGAGAACTTATTTCTCAGACAGATGTCAGCTTATAAGTACATTCTGATGAATAGAAAGAAGTAGTTGGGGCTTGTTTTTTCTCCAGCAGAGGCTGCAGGTTGCAGCATTGCCTGATCTGTGTCCCACATGAGGCAATATTGTGCTTTCCTCTGGGTTTTGTGACCCACTCTTGGAAATGTCTCCTGAGCTGCCAGGAGAGCTGCTTCCTGCCTTGGTCTGATGGAGTAATGCTGGAGGTGCAATCCCTCAAACAAGAGTTATTTTCCCCTAACCTTCCTCCTCAGACCCATGATTTCTGTTCTGAGATCAGGCCATAACAAAAACCCGGGAGATGGAAAAACACCTTTCTCATTTTACCCAGTGCAGCTGGAAGTCAAGGTATCTTTTACACTGGTCTAAGCAGGAGAGGAACTTGCACAATTGCATGGAAAAGTGGAAGCAAGCTGCCAACTTGGGAAGTTATGTCTGGCAAAACGAGGCTCCTTCAGCTCTTCTGGAAACTATGGAGGGTGGAAAGCAGGAGGAATAGGGCCAGAATTCAGGGAGAGGAAAAAAGAAGTCCTAAAAGGAGGGGAACAGTGTGGGAGCAGGGGAGCAATCCTTGCATATTCAGCCTTGGGGCATAGGGGTAATCCAGTTCTGGGGATGGGTGTCTGATGAATGGACAATGAGCTGGTGCTTCCTGTAATCACTGCAGGCTTTTTATGCTCAGTATTTATCTGGTGTTTTCCTCATCGATCCCTGAGCCTTCACAGAAGCCCTGCTGCTCTTGCAGTGCAGCTCAGAGGAGCCTCTCTCTCCCCATGTCACTCAAATGTGGGTGCTCTTATGATGGAGCTGGGACCCCTCAACCTGCCACTGGGCTGGAAGCATCCTCGTACCCAGCCCAGCCCTTTGGGGGTGGGAGATGGTGAATGGCCTGAGGAGGGGGCTCACTGGTGTGCTGGCAGGGGGGGTCAGCAGAACAGAGCCCAACTCTTGGGCCAGCCACACCACAGAGCTCTCAGCTTTGCAGTAGGGAGCTGTGGGCAGCAAAGTGTGGTACAGGGAGGGGGGGTCCCCATGTCTCAGTCAGATTTGGGAGGTGTGTGCATCTGCTTGAGGTGCTGGCACCACTGCAGTGTGTGTGGTGTAGTCATAAATCATTTGTAAAAAGTAGAAGTGGATGATGTTTGAGAGGAAGAGGGAACAGCTGTAGGGGAACCGCAGGTAGGGCTCCTTTTGGAGAGGGAGAACGTGACTGGCGAGTCAGCATTTGTTCTGTTTTTATTTGGATCCATCTGGCACCCTCTTTGATAAGTGTTATGAACACTGTGAATAACTCTGTCACTCTTCTCCCCCTGATCTTCTCTGCAGTGGTTTCTAGCGACAGTGAGAGCGACTCCGAGTTCAGCTCCTCCAGCCTGGATGACAAACCCTTCCCTGCGGGCTCAAAAGGCTCACAAGGCAGCAAGCACAGAGCAGGACTGGGTGAGGAGTTGCTGTTCCTCATGGCTGGAGGGTGGGAAGTGTAAAGTGCTGGAATGTTTGGCTCTTGATGCCGTGGGGTTTGGCTTAGCCACTCGCCTGCCCTGCTCCAATGCAGCCCATTAGCTTTAGCTGTGCCAGGTGAGGATCTGGTCCTTTCTTACTGGAATAGTAGCAATGGTCAAGCTGGTGGAGAGTCACTCCATTGTCTGCAGCCTTCCAGGGGCTGTCCTTGCAGTTGGGAGCTGCTCCTGACCCACCTGGCAGGACTTTCCCATCCAGCCTCCTCACTTCTGGCTTTATAACCCTGGCATCACCATTTTAGGAGCAGAGAGCGGGAACTGAGTGGTGACTCTGCTCCTGAGGGTGCTTTTCTGTTGTGTCCCAACAGCACCCATCAGGGAACCCAGCCAGGCCGTGGGCAGGGGACTGGGGAGCACCCACTCTCCTGCCCTTTCAGGGAGCAGCTTGGGCAGGGAGCAGGGGGATGCCCTGAGGACCACCGAGAGGGACCGGTCGGCCGACGGGTGTGACAGTGATGTTGGCACCAGAGCCTCTGGTAAGCTGAACCTCCTGTCTGGACAGATCCATGCATTTGGGGCTTACTCCCCTTGAAGCACAGTTTGCTCAGAGGCACACCTGGCAAAGCTGCAGCCCTGGAGCACCTTTCCCTGCTGCTTTTCTCCTGGCAGATGCTGTCACAGCGTTACAGCTCACTCCTTCCTTCTTCCCAGCATGCAGAATCTATTCAGCAACATAAATAATCATCTGGGAGGGAGGTGCCTATAGTCACCTCCCAGAGCAGCCCTAGCCTCGGCCTGTCCCCCTTGCAAAGACCTGGGGCTCCTGTCCACCATGCAGAGCTCAGACTGAGCTTTCACTGAAGCAAAGCAGAAGCCCAGCAGCTTTAGGAGACTAAAGAAATCTTTTCCTAATATTTAGACGGCTCTTAAAGCCAAACACGGCTCATCCCAGAACTCCGCAGTGCTAAAAAATAGATACTTTTTACCTCTCAACCATCTTGGAACAATTTAGTGACTCTCAGAGCAGAGGCTGCTATCACATCTGATCTGAAAGAGATGCAAATGTTACCGTTTAGCGCTGCTCCCCCGGGAGGCTCCTGCCGCCCTGGGAACCGCCACTCCTTTTGTTCCTCGGCTTCTTTTGTGCCCTCCATGCTGAGGCGTAAATTGGATTAGAGAGAGCAGATTTATCCTTTGGTGCAACACAGAATGGCAGCTCCCCCCCAGCCCATCCCTCCCCACCCTTCCCTCCAGAAAGAGCCGGCATGAAATTGTTTCTTTGCTCCATTCTCAAGTTCCAGAGATTTGCAGTTTTGCTCCCATTTTAGTTCGTGCCAAAGCAAATCAGATGTGTGACACTTCTGCTGTGTTTGTCCTCTCTCGGGATTATCATGCTGCCCCGGACTGGGTGGTTTATTTTAAGCCCCTGTTGGCATTAGAAAGCTGATTCCCCTTGTGTGTTGGCTCGGGTTGTTGTGGAGAGTGGGGGTGACTTCTTGGGTGCTTTTTCTGCTGAAGTCTGGATGGTTGCACACCTGGACAGTGTGTTTGTACAGCCCTTATCTCTTTATAGCTGTCCTGCCAGCTGTTGGAGCTAACTGCTGCCTGACCATGACACTGCAAACTACATCTTACAGGCAGAAAATGTCTTTTTCCTGCTAAAAAATCCTGTATGCAAAGCTCAGCACAAGGGGTCAATGCTCTGCAGTGAGATCTCCCCATGGTAGGCAGAGGAGAGCTAAAACTGACAGGTAGCATGGACATATATTTTTAAAAAGAGTGAAAAATGTAGTAATCTCATGAGCCCAGTTAAAATAGTCCCTGAACTGTCGAGAGAGTTCTGCTAAGGAAAAGTTTAAGCTAGGTTGGCTGACTAGAGAATATCTGTAAAGATCTTTATTACATCTGGGGTCATTCAATTCCCAGGCTTGTTGCTGGAGGAGCTGCCTTGCTCAGAGGTGGTGTGTGCAGCAGCAGGAGGGTTCTGCAGGAGGGTTCTGCATCAGGTTCTGGAGGGGGTGGTGGTGGCTGCATTCAGCAAGGACAGGCTTGGGAACTGATGGAGGGTGGCAGCAGGCTGGGTTCTCAGTGTCATTGTCACCTCAGGGAACCAGGCACCAGCCAAGCATCCTCCTGGCTGGGGAGCTGCCATGGCCTCCCAGCTTCTCCCTTCCTCCAGGATGTGTGGGCACAGAAGATGTCAGAGGGGGTGACAGGGCAGCTGACTCCTCCTCCAGCTTGTCCTGTGCTGGCATTAGCAGCAGGCTGGGACACTCCACAGAAGGTGTCTGCAAGGAGAAGAAGTTTGCTTTGTCTCAGGTGTGTTTGGGATGTGGTCCTGCCTCCTGCAGGGTGTGAGCAGCAGGGTGGGTGTCTGTTTTCCTGTGAGAGCAGCTGGGGAGATGCTGCCAGGATGTGATCTGTGCAGTGAACTCCTGGCAAGCACCATCCATTATGTACGGATTCAGGAATCAGCCACACGTGTGGCCTCCTGCTCCATGCTGCTCTCTAGCAGGTGTCTTCAGCAGATCAGGCATCCAGGAGGCTGTAGCCTGGCAAGAGCAGAAAATAAGAGGAAAACCAGTCCCTTAGGAAGTGTCCTGCTGTCCAGAGGGATTTACAAGCTCTGGAAGTCTGGATTATGACAGCACTGGGAGCCTCAGGGTAGGTGGCAGTGCCTCTCCTCCTCTTCATTTAGCTCAGGGCTTCATCTTCCTGTGCTGGGCTTTACAGACAGGATGCCACAATTTGTCAGGAAGCAGAGGCTGATCTTGCAGTCTCTTTAGAGAGTGGTGGAGATGATAAATCCTGGGTGTCAAGACTGTCAAAAACCTTTTGCTGTAGCTTTTCTGAAAGGCTCTGCAACTTTATAGCACTGTGTCAGGAGCAATTTTTGCTTCATATTGGCACCTCAGGTGTTGTCCTACCAGTGACTTTCTTTTCGCTCCTTCTCACCTCTGCTCTAATTCCAGTCTCAAGTGTGACTTTGCAAAACACTTCAGCATCCTGAAATCCCATGTCCCACCCAGAACAAGGCATTAAGAGAGTGGTGCTGCAAATGCAGCTCTTCTCATAGTCCTTAGCTCTTTTAGCCTGAAGGCCAAGACAACAGCATGGTTGTGCAGCCAAGGAGAAACAAGGAGCTATTAAGAAGAGTTTGTAGGATTCCAATGTGTTGCTCCAGCTCTGGCTGGGGTTTGGTGAGGCAGATAATGAAGCCTGGGATTTGTCATAAAATGAGTCATTGTCAGAGCTGCACTGGGATTTAGGCAACCTCAGCCCATGAGCCAAAGTTACAGAAGAGAATGGTGAGTTGAAAGGCTGCCAACTTATATATTTTTTTATTTTTATCATTTTTTTACTGCCCACTTTCAAACCCTTTCAAAAGCATCACTTTCTGAGGGTATGCTGCTGGTTCTTCTGAAGCTCTGGTTCCTGGAGGTGCCCACTCTGACCTGATAGCTGTTAAGAGGAAGGTCATGCACTGGTTGTCCTGGAGAATGTTTTATCCTAAAGAGGATGAAATTTGCACACCAGAAAGAAGCCCAATCTTTCTTTTTCCCCTGACTTGCCCCCAGCTAGGGGGGTGACTCACCTTATTCTGGCTGTACAGCTGTGTTAAGAGGTGCCTCACTTAACAAAGACCAAAATCCTCACTGTTTTTTAATTATGACATTTTTCATAAAGAAATCATCACTATCTTACAGTGGTTTTCATTAGCTCATGGAGAGCTATTAATGGAGATAACATCTTTGGGCTTGGACCTGGCTGCTGCAGGAAGTAAATTAAAGGCATTTCTCCTCAGATCATCAGCAAGTTCTACTTTGATGGGTCCCAGTTAATGGTGTCCTTGGTGTCTTTTGTGGGTCACCTGAACAGCTTGCTGGTAGGGAACAGTGAGTGAGCTTGGCATGGGCTGTGGGGCTGGAGAAGGCTCTGATTTGTACTTAAAAGAGGAGTTTTGAGAAAAACAGCCACCAGGTAAGCTAATGAATGAGTAGCAAACGTCTGAGTGCAAATCACAGACTCCCCATCTCTCTGTGTGTGCCACTGTGTTGTCTAAATCATCAATACTTGCAGTGATACAGCAGCTGGCAGTTCAACAGAGCCACATTAAACAGTGGTGGTGCTGAGTCTGGGAGCTGAGGCAATGGTGGAAGCCCCTGCTGGGGTACAAGAAATGTTCTGGCTTGCAGTCACAGGGTGAGCCCAGCTGGAAGGAGCTCCAGAAGTCAGCAGGTCCAGCCTGGATCTTTCTTCCAGGGTGCTGAAGCTTCAGCTTCTGGATACCTCCCTTAGGTTGCTTGCTTTGTAGCTGTCATGCTGGGAGAGGCTGAACAGAGCTGAGCAAAGGGCCTGGAGCTGAGAGATGGGCAGGAAATGCTGCTTCCAGCTCTCTTAATTTGAGGAGATTTATGCCCTGTTGTTCAGGAACTGATTGGATTTAGAAATGAGGTGTTGTCACTCTCTCTGTGGCTCAGTGCCTCCCTGGCTGGGGTAGGCATCAACTTTTGCTCATAAATATGCAGGCTGCTAATACATGAGCCAGGCAGAGGCATTCTGCATCATGTACATGGCAGGAAATTCTCAGGGCATCTTTGAAGTTAAAGCATTAACTTCTTTTTTTCCCTTCCCTTGTGTTTCTCAGATCTCTGCTTTGCTCCCTCAGGGAGGATGAGGAGGTAACATTTTGCTTCAGTGGGTCTAACTACTCCATTCCATATAGGAAAAAAAAAATTGTCCTGACAGTAATTAGGCTCCGAATGGGGTAGTAATTTCTTTAATGGTTTTATTCCTGGCAGTCTTTGGGGAGGTGACTTTTTGTCTGCCTGGGCTTTGTTAGAAAGTTGCTTACATGTTGTCAGACCACTCACTCCCTCATCCTTGTGAGCTACAGGCAAGCAGCCTGTAGCTTCCAGCACCCCCTGCTCATCCTTCCTCTGGAGGGTAGGAAGGAAAGGAGGGGTCAGATGAGGAGGAGAGACCCTCACCCACATTCAGCCTCTCCTCTCCAAGCTTCTGTCTCAATAATCTTTGGGGGCCCCCACTCTTTGCCCCCCTGTGCTCAAAGCTTGCTGCTGCTGCTGCCACAGGACTGAGGTTTCCTGCTGCCAAGGAGTTGTTCTTCTTTCCCAAAGTGAAAAAATTGAATTGTACTTTGGTAGCTGAGAAGCTTTGAGCTGTCTCTGCCTCTTCACGTTGGTACTGCAGAGCACCAAATGGTCCTGCTGTATTTATAAATAAAATATGTCTTCAGGGAGCAGCAGTATTAGGAAATGATTTAAGGTTTGCATCCTTGGTGGAATCAGAAGCAGCATATGCACCCTCCCATGTTTTAAAGAATTAAAATATTTTCCTCCTCAAATGGTAGAGCCAAAACATCTTCAGCTCTTTTGAGTCTGCCTTGAAGTTAAGTGAATAAAGGCTCAGAGACCTAAAAAATAAATTGCTTTCACAATTTCCATAATTCTTTATGGAGTTTTAAATTGGAGACTTCTTCCTTGAAAATAGAGGAATGACAAAGACTCATTCTCTTGCCTCTTTCTCTCAATATATCTGGAAACAAGACTGCTGCTGAAGATGAAACTCCTATTTTTGTGCCTTCTTTCACATTGCAGAGGTCTTTGACCAAGCAGCCTGCCTGGCCTCCTGCCCCCACCTCCTTAGAGTTATTCTCTGTCCTTTGCAATGCCTTTACTCCTCCCTTCCAACTTTCTATTCAGCATTTTGCACAAAGCACAGAGGGCAATAGTTGATGCAGTCTTCCAAAACAAAGCATGAAGGAAAGAGCATGGCAAGTCAGTAATACAGAGGTTAAAAGTCTGGATTGTGGAGTCTTTGTAAACACATGGAGAGGTTTTATGGCTTGGTTATCTTTCAACTAGGACATCAGCCAGTAGCTGGTGGGAGGAGTCTGAAGGACCCCCAGTGCCTTGAGCTTTTCCATGAACACAGCAACTGGAAAAATTCCCTTTCCTTTCTCCAGGAGTCAGTGTAATTTGTGTCCCTTCAGTGCTGGCAGGACCTGGTCTGGAACCCTCAGGGCTGAGGCTTGACTTGCTGTCTGAGTTGGTCCTTTGAGGGAAGCGTGTCCTAGAGGATCAGTTCTAGCAGCACAGCTCCTTTCTCCTTCTTTGCCAATTTCTTTCCTCTGTCTTTTCTTTCTTTAATAAAGCTTAATGGGCCTTGACTGCTGACATAGTGCAGAGTAATGATGCACAGACGTTCTCTTCCTTATTATTTTTAGGAAGCTCTTAAAAAGGTGCTGAGCGTGGAAAAGCAAATGTAAAATAACTTTTTCCGAGTCTCTCTGCTTCACTCCTTTCCAAACAACACTTTTGTCTTTATATATTTTGAAGGCAAACGGTGCATCCACACCAGAACACGATGCTGATGGAGGTGAAGATGGAATTGCATTGCCTGGATCCAACACTCACCCTTTGCCCACTCCTGTAGGACCTCACTCCAGACAACAACTGCTGCCAGTGGTGACTTTCTGATGCCAACTTTATACAGGCATTAGCAACACAGTGGCACCTAAGAAAAAACATCTGCTCGTCCTCCCTGCCTCACTGGTTTGGTCTGGTTTCCCCTTCTGCTGACTGACACACACTTTGGGGTGCTGCTTGGAGAGGGGTACAGTGCTGTCTATTGGGTTTGTGGAAAGGCACATCCAAAGTTCTCATTGGAGCTGCAGAAACGTGTGCTGCTCATTGCTGTTCTGTCTTGCCAAGCCCAGCCCAGGGTTCAGCTCCTGGCCTGGCAGTCCTGACTTTGCAATCTTCAGGAGAGAGGGAAATTCACCCCTATGTCCCTGAAATGGGCTCTGAGGAGACCACAGCCCTTCTACTCTTTGTCTGCCCAGGGGTGAATTTCCCTCTGTGAACCTCATGGGTGAGCCCAGGGCTCCAGTTTGCACTTGGCTTCCACATGCCCAGGGAGTCACCCCTTGTGTGTTTTGACATCACTGAGTTGGGGTGAGTTTGGTGGGAGCATCCTGATCAGCAAGTTGTGCTCCTTTTTCCCTCCACTGAGGTCTCTCTCTGCTCAGGGAGATGCTTCACTTGGTATGGAAACACTCAAGGAAGTTTGCTATGAATTTTTCAGTCCTCCTGGCTGTGTTTCCTGTGGTGAGGGTGATGCTTTGACACTGGGCTCATGGGCAGGGTGGGTTTCCTGCAGGTCCATACCCATCAGCCCATGGCCCAGCTGGCTGCCTGTGCATACCCAAATTGGATAAAAGCTTTTAAACTACTTAATCTTGTTAAGCTCTGCATATTCTCCTCCCACATGTACGTCTTGTAAGCTCTTGCATCAGCAAGGGCTTTTGTTTTACCTTTTTCCTGCAAGTCTTCAGCATCTGGCTGGCTGGGATGGTGTCATCATGAGTCAGGCTGTAGAAAACTGCACGTCCCAGTCCTGCTGATTCTCTGGGATGGACAATTTCCCTCTAAGCTCTGACAGATGAGAAAAATCAAATTACCTGACATTTCTAGAGCAATTAATTCTTTGAAGGCCTGAACAAAACTCACACAAGACAAGAAGGAGTCTGTGGGTTTTTAGTAAATGCTTTAGATCTGACCTGTCTTTTTTGCTGAAGAAATAAAAGATTCCAGAAAGTTCCCTCTGAAATAGTGCATTTAAAGGCAATTTGTGCCTGTTAATGTCAGCCTCTCCCCTTGGTTATTACTCTTTTGTTCTCTTCTCCTTTGCTACTGGGTGCTTTGTGCACATGTAGTATATGCTCTTACAAATGGCTGCAGTATGAAGATAAATGAGACTGGGTGCTGGAACATTGTAACAGGAGATCAGAAATCAATCCTTGACTTTTCTTGCTAATTGAACATGGTCCAGCAGAGAACCTTCCTGCTGTTCCAGCTCACCTGCTATGGCAGGTTGCTGAGAAAATCCTCCCAGCTCTTCCTCCATGATCCCTTTCTGCCTTTTAAAAAACAAACCCAGAACCTTTGGGTGATGTGGGCTGTTTGAGGTGGCAGAAAGAGAAACCCCTGCCTGTGGGCTTCACAACGTGGGTGCTGAAGAGAACAAGGGATGAGATTGTTCTCCACAGAGGGATGCTCTGTGTTGCTTAAACCTGGCTGTTGAGACTCAACCAGCTGCATCTCTGAGGGCATAATGCCAAAATTATATTCAGAAAAAGCAAATCCAAAAGTCAGCCTTGGGTGGATTGCAAGCTGAAGTTTTGTTGCTTTTTCTGAGAGCTGTAGGGTCTTCCATTTCATAAGTGTTTTGTCACCAGGGAGGACCTCTCTTGCCCTGGAGCTTTTGGCAGTCCTGCAGATGCTCTCTTGCTCTCCCTCTCATTCCTGCAGTGCCTCACACAGCCTCTGGTAATGCTTTTGAAGAAGGAAAAGGACACTTAAAAATGGTCTCAGCTTCCTTTAAACCTGTTAGTTTATCATCAAAATCTTGGAAAGAGTTTCTTGTGCTTCATTTCTGGGGGGTCTAGAGAGGTCACTGGTGTTTTCACCCCACACCCTCACTCCTCAGGGCCATTTCCCACACCGTGGAGTTGCCAGATCTGCACAGGAACTTGGTGACCCTTGCTGGCTTGGAGTGCTGCTTTGAGGCATGATTTTGATTTTAACTGAGGCCAGGATTTATGAAACACTTTCTGAGGTAAATCTGAGACTGATCTTTTACCAGTAAGACTGGAAACATTTCTTTTTTTTACCTCTATATTTTACCTCCATGGAGTAATTCCACCTGAGTGGTTCTGGTTCCACCCAGAACCATGCAGCCATCTATGGGAAGATTTCTCCTGGGTACAGGGAAGGGTCTAACCCTGGAGAATGTCATCTCCCACCTATGAAAGTGACAGAGGAACATCTACAGCTCTCTGCACATATTTTCTGTAAAAACCACTTTTCTCTTTGTTATGTCTTTCTTGGTTGTGTTTGTAGCTGCAGTTGGCATCTGATCTGAAACCTGTACCAGCCAACTGCCTTTTTCATTGGCTTAAGGTGAGCAAGAAAAGCTCAGTGAATCCAGCTCCATCTGCTCTGGTTGTTTGTGTTTCTTTTATTATTTTGTTGTTCTTGTCTCCATCCCGTGCAACTTTTATGTAGTGTTTTACTATGGAAAACAATAAAGGTTTGGCTCAGTAACAACTCCTTGCCTTGCTTGAAACAGTAAAAAAGTTCTTTTCCATTCCCAGGTTGCAGATACTCTCCAAATCCTTGGGCTGGCTCCAGCAAGGAAAGAAAACAATCCAGGCCATGGAATGGTGATTCACAGGGCTGGAACATGATTGAATTCTGCACTTGCATATCTCCTTTTGTCTTGCTCCTCTTTGGCTCCTCTTTGTGCTGGCAGGGGGTACAGATCTGCTCCTCAGCCCTTCGTGGAAGATGCTCCTTGTTGTAACCACTGAGTATAAAGCAGCACTGAGTCTCATTCTGGCCCCCTGGTCTCCCAGGGCTTTTTGCTCACTCCAGTTTGACAGTCAGGATCCATTTAGCTTTGCTTCCAGAGGAGCATCTCTGCATTATTCCTGTGCAGCCCAGGGATGCTCTGTGGTCCCTCCCACTCAGCATTCAGCTTCAAGGTTTTAAATGGCTTTTTAATCTGTTTTTGCTTTTCCCATTTTAAAAGCACCTCAGTAATTGCTGTTGGGATTGTTTTGCTGGGGAGCTGCCATTAGTCCAAGGCTGGAGTGTGTCAAGGACTAACCACCTCTTGTGTTCCTCCCCCCTTCCACTTGCCATGACAACAACCAATATGTTGGGAAAGTCAGCTGTGGGATCTCCCCAGTCAAAAACAGTGGCCACAAACTGCCAAGTTTCTATGTTTGCTTTTTTTGTTTTGTTTAATTTGGGGGGAACAAGGATGCTTTCTCTGTAGTTCTGCATAGCTGAAGCAAACAGGGCTATGAGCTGGTGTTCAGACAATGTCTTTCTGGCCATCAGTGCATGGGACAGTGACACAAAATGGCAGATAATCTCTGCAGATGGCTGAAGTTTATATTTAAAACAAAACTTAGCATCAGTTGCTCTTCTCCTCCCCATCCCTCCCAGAAGATGTTTCCTTCCAGGGAAACTGGAAGCTTGGGGACAGCCCTGTCTCACCAGCCCACTTCTCCCATTTCTTCCTGCCACCTCTCCCATCCTCTCCACACTGGAGTCTGCTCCTCTGATTGTAACACCTTGTCTCCTCAGGTGGCTGTGCTTGGAGGACCATTCAGGGAAGAATTTTTTTTTTACAGGCTGATGCTGCAATCAAATAATGAGACTTTCAGCAGGTGCAAGATGACAAGTGACAGGTGAGCATCTTGTGGAAAACTTGTATCTTGAGCTGCTCATTCAGATTCCTTCCTGACCACTGCCACTTATTAGCAGTATATTCAGGCAGTGCTAGAAATGTCTGCAGTGCTTGAGAGGCACGAGAGGAGGAGCTCTCTGTGTGACCTGTGCTGCATGCTGGGGACCCTTGTGCACCCCTGCCTGGCACCTCTGTCCCTGCAGAAACATTTCTTCTCATTATCTTCATAGCAAAACATGAAAGGAGCCAGCCCTGCCCCAGGTCTGGTGTAGCAGACCTGTGTCCTGCTGCCCAGCACACCCTGGAGATGCCTGTGCAGCACCTAAGGGTGCTGCTGTGGTCAGTGCTTGGGAGCTTCACCCTTTCAAATCCCTTTGAGGTGGAGGGCTGTCCACACTGAGGATCTCTGGGTTTGTCTGGAGGCATCCCTTACGTTTCATCTTCCTTCCACTGATTTCTGTCTGGCACTGGATTCTGTTTGTAAAGTCTTGGAGGGATTACTGCTCTTGTTTTCCTTCTCTGCAATGAGTGGCTCTACATAATGTGTTCATATTTTGCCAGGAGGGATGGATTCTGTTTCCAAAGTGTTTTTGTTGTGGACTATAGCAGTTTAACAGCAACAGTGACACTCTGAGCCCTTTCTCAGCTGTGCTCTGTTTCCTTCCAGGTGCTTTCCCTGACCAAATGCAGCAAACAGGCAGCACCACCTCCCTTTCTCATGAATGCTTCTCCCAGCCTAAGCACTGTGAGTAATTATTATCTGGGGCTGTAGATTTGCTGCTTTTGGGGCCTTATCAGGACAAGGGGTGCCAGCAGAGACACCATCTCCTTCCTCAGCATAACTGATTTCTGCTTTCAGAGGTAGCTCTGAGCAATTACCCCTGAACTGTGGATGCTGTTAATTATTTGCAATTACACACCTGCCCTCTGGCTGTCCTGTCCCATGCTGCTGAAGCAACCCCTCACACATTGGAGCTGCCCTGGAGCAGCTGCTTCTTGGGCTCAGTTTTTGGGGCTGGATTTGGGAGCTGGTTGGAGAGTTCACCTCTCCAAGGCAGGTCCTTATTTTTCCAGGCTGAGCTGCTTTGTAATGCCAAATATTTCAGATACTTCTGAGCCTCATTCACCTCCAGGAGTCCCAGTCTGATAGATACCTGGCCCCTTAGTGTGGACAGCAGCTGGATCACTGAGAGTGGCTGAGCCCAGAGTTGTTTGTTTTTTTTCTACTGGTGAAGCCAAGCTCAAGAGACCAAGAAAAATCTCAGTGAACAGCTGAGCCCACTGCAGGAGAGCACAGAGCAGGATGTGGGCCCTGGGTGAGCAATTGTCAAGCTGCTGACAGGACAGACCTTTATCTTCAAATGACACTCACACAAAATTAAACTCCTCCAAGCAATCACACCATGACCATTAAAATAGTGCCTTGGAGGACAGAAAAAATAAACCAGGAAATGCAAACCAGGGATATAAATCTTTGGCTGTGTCTGGGAGGTACCTTTTTAATTAGCAGCATGAGCAGCCTTGATGTAGTAGGTGCTAAGTAGGAAACTTGCCAAATTTTCCCTGTTTTGATAGCAGGTGATTTGTGTTCTGTTTGAATTGCCACCTTGTGATTTTTTTTTTTCTGTACTTGCCAGAGTTGCTGTGTTGTTTGTAGTGTGAGGAATTAACTGTTTTCACCTGGGCTAATCTTATACCCCTTCAGCCAGGAGGAGCTGCCCTCACCCTCCTGCCTGAACCTTCTACATTCATGGATATCTCTGCATCTAAGGCCTAAGGGATTGCAAAGCCATTTCAACACAGTATTTTGCAGGGGAGTTCATGTATTTAATCATGTTTTTTGGTCCCTGTCCTCCTGGAGCACAGAGGTCACTCACCACATGGAGATTTTTGAGAGGGGTTTTCTTCTTTGCTGCATTGGTGGGGAGGGAGGACAAGCTTGGTTTGCTGCACAGGACGTGGCCACGTGGCTGGGATACAAACCAAGGGGGTTTAAACAACCTCCAGGAGGTTGAAGATGAGGCTTGCCTATATTTGTGCTTCTCTGCATTGCTCCCAGTGCTGCACAGATCCCCACACCCTGGTCCAGTGCAGGGGACAATCCTTAAGGCCCAGAGGAACCTTTTGTCCCCTTTTGCACAGCTCTGCTGTGGGGTTTTCATCCTAGTGATTAATATTTCTGCCAGGATTTGGTTCTGGGGGCTCCTGAGGCTTTGTTTATCTGTCACCTCTGTGCATTCCAGTGCTCTGATTTAGACTCAGTAATCTTAGAGGTCTTTTCTGATGATTCTGTGATTCTAATTGGGATCACTGAAATAGGAATCTTTGTAACACTGCTCATGGGTTTGAGTTATTGGATGCTGGGCCTGAACCTGCCTGGGAGTTCCAGGGGAGGTGTCCAGAGGTGCTGTGCTCACCCAGGCATTGCCTGGCTGGGTTTGTGTCCTGCTGGATTCATCCTGGCAGCCTCAGCATCGTGCTGTTTAGCAGCTCCCTGCTGCTGACCTGTCACTGTGGGAGACAGTGGGATTAGGATGATAGAGTGGTTGGAAAGAATAAACAATGGTGATGCTACAGCCCAAACAATGCCTTTCTTTTTCATGTTTTCTTTCCCTGTCGGGTTTGCCAGTCAAGTTTAATAAGATCAGTGCAGATAATTTCTGTATTCACACAAAACATAATTTTCCCTCCTGTGCTTTACCAGCTGCACTGCAGTCAGACACAAACACACGTTTTCCTTTACGTGGTTATGAATGGGTGCATCTGTTCCTCAAAGATAGGGAAAGGGGGTTTGGAAAGGCAAGGAAATCAGATGCAGTCCATTCCGTTGCCTCTGTAGGGAGGGAAGTGCTCAGGAATCAGAAATGAGATTTCTGCAGCACACCTCAGTCCCACACAGGTACCAGGGAAGTGGGTGAGACACTGGTGGGTGGAAAAGGCAGGGAAAGGGCTTTTGCTCAGCAGAGCAGGAGGAGGTGCAGGGCTAGAGGTTGTAGACCTACATGACTGGGCTTTCCTCCCTTCTTTTTTCTGTTCTGAGAGAGGCCCACTGGAGAGGTGATGGGTGGAAGGAAAAGGAGTTTAATTTTCTCCTGTTATCTGGTGTCTCCAGCTGTGAGCAACGCTGACAGCCCTGCACTGATCAAACACTTGAGCATCCTTGATTCAGCATCCCATCTACATGGGCATAAATAATGTAAGTGCTCTGGCTCTGCCTGAGCCCATATCCTGGCAGAAGTGTACCAGAACATTCCCTTCTCCTGTTGCCATCGTGTTGGGCTCCTGCCTTCACTGCTTGTGACAGGGAGTCATTAGGCATTAGCAGTTGGCACGGGTGCCTAATGACACAATCATGTGCAGACATGTTCTTCCTCCAAGCAGGACTTTTTCAGCCAGAAATCCTACCTCTCTGCTCCTGTTGAGCCTCTCTCACCCTTCTGCCAGGTTTGTTTCTACTTCTTGTATGCTTTGTGAGTCCAAAAGGTTCCAGATGTAGGAACTGAGCACTGCTTTGGAGTGAAATACAACCCACTCTGTTTAATATAAGAGAGAGAAGTTTATCAAAGTGCATAGAACTTCTGAGCTGCCTTCAAGCTGAGGATCTTGACATGATTTTTAGAATGTCTTAAAATGTCCCAGTTTAATAGCTTGGGTGGTTAGAGCAGAGATGTGCTTGGTGCCAGGCTTTGAAGCTGTTGGATGCAGGTGGCAGAGATGGTGGGTGGGAGCCATGCAGGGCAGGGACAAGCCACCTCCCTCACCTTGCTGCAATGACAGGGCTGCTCTCAGCTCCACTGGGGAGATGCCGTGAGCCCAGATGGCAAGGACATGGCTGATGCAGCTGGGAGATGGGACAGGGACTCCTGGGAGCACATTTTGGTCCCCCAGGGCTGTATTTCCCCCAGGAGAACAGCTTCTTCATGCTTTCTTTCTTCCCAGTTTCTTCAGCTGCAGGAAGTGGCAAGAAATGAGGCAGATGGGAGTGTTCAGACCCTGAAAATATCAGATGATCTTGTCTGAGCAGTTCTTTCATTTACATGGCAGCATTGTCACTGCCACAGCTAAGGGGAGAGAAGGCTGCTCCAGCTCACAAAATCCCAGTAAACTTCCCACAGAATTTTCTGCTCTTGTTGCTGTTGATAGATCTGGACATGTTTAATTCTATGGGCATTTTGGGGTTGAGCTCTTTGCATCCTGCAGACCAGCACTTGGAGAAAAGCCACTGGAATAATCTGCAAAGCTTTCAGTGGTGGGGAGGCTCGTGCTGAGTCTGGATGGAAATGGTTTGGACACCAAGGGGCCAAACTTTTAACCTCTTTTCATGTCAGTGTTTGGTAGGAGCACAGAAGCAATTTCTGGGGCTGGAGATGCCTGGGGAGTGAGTCTGAACCTCCTGGTCCCTCCTAACTCCTAATTACTGGCCCTGAGAAGGGACTCAATAACTCCTCATGCAGCTCTACATTCAGAGAGCACTTAGGGGCATTTAGTCAGGCAGCTGCCCACTGAAAGCCTCTGGCCCTATAATTTTGTGGGTGGGCTGCAGGCCTCTGTGCTTCAGCACCACTTTAATGCTGAAGCAGGTTCTGCTGAGGAGGCCAGGAGTGGAAACTGCTTATTTCTTACAGCCCTGTAAATCTGACATTGCTACCAAATTGTTGCAGTGTAGCTTTGAAGAGTTTTTCACCTTTCTGTGGTCCATGGTTGCAGAGTCCATATTTCTGTGTTAAGAAATCAGGAATCAAGTAATTGAATCTCTCTCCCCTTTGCTGTAAAATCAAGCAATTGAATCAAAGATCATGTTATTAAAAAAAAAAAAAGAAGGCAGAGAAAAGAGTTCATTTTGGCTTCTCTTTACTGGCTTCTTAAATCCCAAGCTTTGCAGCATTCTAGGAGTGTTTTATTGAACTCTTTTCACAGCTGTGAGCAGGATGGATTAAACTACCCAGGAGCTGGGCTGTTGAGTGGCAGCAAGAGTCCATGGGGACAGTGAAGGGGAGAGTTTTAGCCTGGGTGACCCCAATGCTGAGGCTGTGTTGCTGCTGACCCCTGCAAGGGACATTCCTGTCCCAGCTGAGGTATAACCTCTGTAAGACCCCGAGGAGGAAAAATATTGCTGTGTTGTTGGCATCTGGGTGGCCTGGGCTTGTGCCTGACAGCAGGAGGTGGTCCCTGGTGTTGAGCTGCCAATGGCCATGACTTGTCACCCAGAAAGCTGCTGAAGGTGCAGTTGGACAAGCTTCATTGGGATGCAAATGGATGTAAATTCATGTAAACATATGTCTGAGTGCAGGTAGCTGCTTGTGCCCAAATTATGCAAATGTTCTAATCCAATAATGCTAATGTCATGATTATCCAGCAACACGGTGTTCATTAATATGGTTCCTTGGCTCTTACACCTATCACTGTCAACATGATTATCCTGTGGCAGGCTTGCAGTGTCTCTGGCAGGTGGAGCTGGTCTCAGGGAGGGAAGGGGACACTCAGTTCATCTGCCTGCTGGGGCCTGGAGGTGCCACGTGTCCTGGGGAGTCCTGGCCAAGGTACCACCTGGCTGCTGCCCTCTCCTCGAGAGGCCCTTCCTCCCAGAAGGAGACTTGGAAGAGGTTTCACTGTCCCCCAAAGCCTGCAGAGCAGCTAAACTAACATTTCCTAATATCCATTGCTGTGATCAGATGAAGAGGACTAGCAGGGCCATCTAGTGACTCCTCTGGCTGCTTAATGACCCAGGAGGTGCCCCAGGTTAGATGAGGATAATTTGAGTGTTTGTATTTTGAACCATATATCCCTGTACCTCTCCCTCCATCTCTCTGTTTTGGTTGTTGCTGGTTGGTTGGTTGGTTTTTTGGTTTTTTACTCCTTGCTCTGCAGTTTTGTTTTCCCTGCTTCACCACAGAGCTGGAAAAACACTTGAGCTTCCCCACTGCAGGATGGAAATTTGTCCTGGATTGCCTCAGGTCGGGTGACATAAGGTCAGACAGTTAAATAGTCCAGAGACCTGTGAGGAGAGGGATCCTGGGGGCTGGCTTGCCTTCCTAACACCACCAGAAAACCTGTTCTCTGGCCAGGAGGCTGCTTGCCTTGGCTGTGCCCTCAATTTCTTTGCTGCTGTCCCCCAGGTGCCTGTGTAGCTGCTTGCTGGGACACCACGGGGGCTTCCTTGTCACCAGCAGCTCCTGGCTGGCAGCTACAAAGAACTGGGGGGTGGTTGGCCTGGGAAAGGGTTCAGCATATCACCCCACTGCCTCCCCAGCAGTGTTGCTCCCTCAGGTGCCTTCATGGGGGTTTTGCAGTCCCCAAATGTTTGTCTGTTTGGAGCAGCCCTGCCCAGCTCAGGCAAACAGGGGCTGTTTCCCTTTTCCAGCATCCTGACCCCAGAGTAGAGAGGGATTTACCCTTCTCTTTGCATGACTCATTTTGCTCTTTCCTTTGCTTTGCTTTTTGCAGTGTTGGTGTGAGGCTGGGATTTATGGATGGGGCCAGGAAATGCCCTGGCAGCTGATTGCCTCACAACTCACTGGTTGAGCCTCATGATCCAGGGTTGGGCAGCACAATTCCCAGCAGCTGGGTGGAGAAGCAGCAGTCAGGACAGAGCTCCAGCAGGCACTGCAGGGCCATGGCAGGTACATTTACTGCACTGAGTATCAGCATCAAAGAGGGGCTTTGGGTAGATTGCTTTTGACAGGATGTCGTTAGCCTGATGCCTATGTGGGAGAGGAGCAGCTATAATGTTCTCTTAATGCAGCCAAATTGCTCTTTAATTCTGCCAAACCAAGATGTTATTTCATGAATCCCTGGAGCTTGCTGTGGAGCATCTCAATGCTGCTGGTTATCCGTGGCCTTTTCCTTCTGCTTGCATCCAGCTCCAAATCTCAGTGTGTGGGGTGGGAGCTGCCCTCCCCTGAGCTCCCCTCACTTGGCTTCATGTGTGTTAACTCTGGAAAGCTGGTGGTGACTCCTGACATGCCTCCTCCCACCAAAATGTGAGCAGAAAGTCTATCAATTTCCATGGCAACAGGACCAGGCCCTAAATGCTGATGTTAACTCTCTTCCTGGACATCTTTGGAACATGGATGTGTGGGATGCAGTGGTACCCAACCCCAGTGCATCTCCCCAGGACAATGGTGCTGGGCTGGACACTGCTCACTGCATGTTCCAGCCCCTGGAGGATAAGGTGCTGCTGCAGAATGAATACTGGGCTATTTTTCCTGCCTGCCTGGAAAGTCTTGAGAAGTGATGTTGTCAATCTCCTGCAGCAGCTGGGAAGCTGTTGGGAAGGGAAGAGGTAAAAGCAGGGTAAAACTGCTTAAACAAGTTGGCTGGATAATCTCAGAGGACATTGACTCCAGCTCAGAGAGGCACTGAGAGCAGATAAAATTAGCCTAATAAGAGTTGATGCTCTGCAGAACTCTCCCCTCTCTTGAATGCAAGGGCTTGGATCTGGGTTCAGCTTTGAGACACATAAGAAGAGCCAGCACCATGTGAGGGGGTGGCTTCTCTTGGTCTGGCAGTAGCAAACGCCTGGTTAAGGCTGGTTTGGAGGAACCCAAAGACCACGAGGGGAAGTAACAGGAAAAAGTGAGAAAAGGCTGATTCCTCACAGAATATCTCAGTGCTGTGTCCCAAAATCTTGCTCAGAGTCCTGCTTTGCCCAGGGCTGCCCTGGCCTCTCTTCTCCTGCAAGTTCTGTTTCCTCTGGTGTGTGCTGGCAGGGCAATGGGGTGGGGATACCCCAGTGGGTGGGGGAGCATGGATGTGTTTCCATCAAGGGTTAACCCAAACCATCCCACATCTCTAACCCTGCAGGATGAGCTGGCTGCTGCTGCCTGCTGATGTGTGGGGAACTCATGGCTCTTCCCATCATGGTTCTTCCCATCTCTGCCGTTGGGAGACTCCCAAAAGCCTCCAGAGCAGGCCCAGGGATGCAAGTGAGCTGGGTGCATGGGATGGGGGGGCTGCCTCTGCTCTCCCATGGGTTTGGGGAGCACTGGGTGCTTGTGCATCTCTGGGGCTGCCTGGCCCTGCTGACTTTATCTTCCATCTCAAGAGGCAGGTGCAGGGCAGTGGTGCTCAGGGGCAGCTCACCCTCCTCTTGTGCACCATTCAGTTGTTTTCTCCCAGTTTCACCATGTACAGAACCCACCCTGGGTGACCTGGTGTGGTTTTAATATGTGCTGATATTTCCAGCATCTGATTTTCTACTCCAGTTGATTTGCAGGTGGCTGGTGTGTTGCAAATGGGAGGTCAGGGTGCAGAGGCACAGAATGTTCCCTCCCCAAACAGGAGAGCAGAGATTTCACAGGACTCCAAAAAAACTGTGCATTAGAATTTAAAAAAAAAAACAACAAACCCAAAACACAAAACGCCAACTATTTTGGGATTCACATTGAAATGGCAACATATGCTACACATTAAACATCAGCCCCTACCAAAAGTTTAGCTATTCTGGGCCCATCCTGAGTGGCACTGAAGATGCACAGAGACCAGATGCCTCCCTGCCTCCTCCTCTCCTCTTGGAAGGTCCCTTGCAGGTCCATCTGTGGGTTTCAAAGTGCTGAGGAGGAGGACACCATCCACTCCTGCCACTAGTTGGGTGTTTCATGAGGTCTCTGGGAACCTCAGGCAATATTTTGAGGGGCAGAGGGTTCTTTCTTGCTGGCATTTGCCCTTTGTGTGGCTTCCTGAAAGGTTTTGTTTGTGTCTGCTTTCTAATAGAGTGTGGGCTGTATTTTACCACAGTGATTTTGTTCACAGCTAGTAATTGCTGGTTAAATCTGGTCAAATGATGGTTGTTAGCAGGTCCTGTTTGAGCAGAGATAACCTCAGGTTTTATTCCTCTGGTGAGAGCAGTGGGGCCCAGGGGTGCACTTGGGCTGTGGGCACTGCTGGGGAGCCTTAATCAGCACAGCCTGGAGTAAGCCTCTCAGGATTATTTAACCAAGTTTCCAAGTTATCATTATAATTATAGCTTTATTTAGCAAATGCAAATGCTGTTCAAGCAGGGAGGGTCTGCAGTGCACTCAGTGGGCTCAGCCAAGGTTCAGCAGCCATGGAGGGCAGAGATCTTTCAGGGAGAGGAGTTGCTGGTATCTGTGCCTCAGCCAGGAGAGAGAATCTTGCCTGAGCCAAGGAATAAGGCACATGTTGCTTTTCAATTAACCCCCTTCCCATGCTCACAGCCATGCTGGAGCTAAGCTCACTTGAAGAAGCAAGCAATGTGTTTCATACCTGACAGCAGGGTGGACTGAAGGTAATGTGGGTCCCAACTCACCCCACAGGGATGGAAGGGACTCTTCCAGGAGCATTGGTGGTGGCAGTGTGGGTATCCCTGTTCCTGCCCCAGCAGCCAGGTTGAGCTGGTGGTATATGCTGGCACCTTCTCATGCCTAAGGCTGGGGGTACTTGCTGTGGCTTAAAAATGGTCAGGAGAAAGCAGAAAGCAAGCTAGGGCTGTACAGGCTGATGCTGGTGCTGCTTTGTGTCACTTTCTTAGGTGACTGTCAAACCTTCCTGCTCCCAACCTGCAGTGGATCTCCCTGAGTTTAAGGGGGTGTGAGATCCACAGGAAATTCCTCCAAAAAAAGATTTTGGCATCACCTTGCTCTGCACTCTTGAGGCTTGTGTTTTCTCCAGCAGCAGAGGGGAGGATTTCTGTGAGATCCTTTGGGTTTGAGCTGACACAGTATGAAATAAAGAACTGGTGGGTCAGTCACTGAATCTCTGGTAAGTGATGGGGATGTTGCAGAGCTACTGCTGTACTTTTCATTTGGAAAGGAATTGATAAAACTAGAAACAGTCCCTGTTCTTTTTCATTTAAAACTGGAGTAACCGATGGCAGAATTTGCAGGTGTGTGTTTGAACCAAGTTTGATTCAGTGTGTCCTGAGGACAGTCTGTACCTTTTTGGATGCATGTTTAATCTATGTGCTGCTGTGCTGTTTGCTGTAGGAATGCTCCTGCTGTTCACCCATTTGTGTAGCACCAGCAGGGTGGCTCCCTGGTCACAGGAGGAGGCTGAGCTGCTGCCTGGCTCTGCTCAGGGCACAGGGTGAGTTAGTGCCACAAATCTTTCTTCCAGGGGTGCTTAACCTCTGCTTGTGCCCCTGTTCAGGGCAACATTTACATTTAAGTCTAGGCTGTCCTGGGTCAGGATGCTTTTTTTTTTTTTTTTGGAGTGATGGTCCCTGCAGCACATGTCCCAGCTCTCATTATGGGATGCTTTTGGCACACCAGCCCGTGCCTTCACCCGAGGTGAGCAGCTAAACTTCTCTGTTGCACCTCAGAACAAGCTGCTGAAGTGCAATGTCAGGTGTGCTGAGCCTCTGGATATTGTCACAACTTGTGCACACCTCTGGCAGGAGACATGGCTGGTGACAGGGACAGTGTGCTCTTCCCATCATCCTGTCCCTGCTTTGATGTTGACTCTGTGATGTTGAGCTCTGTGATGGGCACTTTTACCTTCTCCCTCCCTGCAGGAATGGGATGTCCCCCTGCAGAGCCCTGAAGAGCCCTGAAAGCAGCTCCATGATGGCTCTGAGCAACTTGATCCAGTGGGGAGGGTGTCCCTGCCCATGGCAGGGGAGTTGGAACTGGGTGATCTTAAAGGTCCTTCCCAGCCCTGAAAATTCTGTGATTCAAGCTGTGGCCCCTCTTGCCAGGCTGGTGAAGAAACCAGTGTTCCCTGTTTCTGGAAAACAAAGGGCTGGTGTGTGGGCACTGCAGGAGCTCTGAATCACCCTGGCAGAGTGAGGGATCAAAGAGAGTCACATTCCAGGGCATTAGACAGACGGTGGGAATTAAAAGCTTTACCTGGAAACTGGCTTTATATCTCCAAGCCCTGCTTTTGTCTCACAGCCTGACTATTTTTGTCCCTTTTACCTCCCGTGTTGTCATGCATCAATGTCATGCCAGTGCTTGGTGTCTGGTTGTGCTGCCAACCCTGGGCACATCTGGGGAGCCCTCAGTAAATAGTGGGCTGTGCAGCTTGGGTGTTGCAGCCTCTGGTTCTGCAAAGCCAGGAGGAAACCTACAGAAGGTGGGAGACAGAGGTTTAATAAAAACAAAGCAGCTTTGGGACTTACTAAAAGCTAAGGAAAGGCTCCAGATACCTTCAGCTTGGGATCCCTCAGGGACTAGAAAGTCCCATCTGGGCTATTAGAAGTAAATCTTGGTTTTGTTGCTTTCAGTCTGTAAGGTCTGGGGACAGGGTCTCCTCTGGGGGCCAGTCCTGTCCTCACAGCAGGGAGCTTTGTCTGCTTCAGCTCTGTCATTAGTCTGGTCCCTGTGTGCACTGTGCCCCTCTGCAGCCCTGGCTGAGCTGAGCATCCCCTGTCAGCAGGGCAGGGCAGCTTTTGAGGTGCTGCACAACAGGGGAGAAGGCAGAGCTCAGAAGCTCACCTTAATTCCCAGAGCCATGATACTCTGACCTCTAAAACCATCCTGATCTGCTTGTGTGTCGTGCTCTGTGAGGAAACATTTGAAATATGAGAGATGCTTTTGTAATGATAATAATGACATTTGGCTCTCGTACATAACTTAATTTTATTTATTTATTTATTTGCCCTTTCTCAGAGGGAATTGCTGCAATTTTCTGGGCATCAAGCCCAATTTTAGCTTCGTTCTGCTGGAGTCCACACTGCATCCTGGATGCTGCACCCAAAGATGGAGCCTGTATTGGATGAGCACATCCAGGCTGCTCCATGCCCAGAGGCAGCTCTCTGTGCCACCCATCATCTTGCCACCAGCAAGGTTCTCAGCTCCCAAGCAGACAAATGTGAAGTAGGTGCCATTTCCATCTGAATGAATATATGAGGGCTCCTTGGATATGGGAAGAGGGTTGAACTGTCTTGGGCTGATCTGCTCCTTTTCTCCCAGGTCTTTAGAGCATCCATGTGCAGCATGTCTGGGTACTGAGGGATGACAAGTTTGGATGCTTCAGGAGAGAATGTTTGCTTCCCTGGTGAGAAGTAAATTAGGTTAGTTTGCCTAGTGTCAGTGTGTCAGCAGTCAGGGAAGTTCATTAACATTTACCAAAATCTGAATTTAAAATTGACTTCTTCGTTAGAGGAAAGGGGTGGGTGTCATTTTGCTGGGTTTTGGAGGAAAATTCTTTCCAAAGAATTGAGCTTTATTTTTAATAGACATCTGCATGCCAGCCTGCACTTCTGTATGCATTGATACAGGTTCTGTGTGTTGTCAGGTTTACCTGGTGGTACCAGCTGGGATCAGCTTGACACAGTGGTGGGTGACAAGCACACCCAGTGTGTCCCAGCTTCACCCCAGACCTGAGCCAGCAGAAAATCTGCACTGGGGACACATTTTCCTGAGCTGGGTGAGTTTCTGTGTAGCATTTTCCATGATGTTCTCACAGCATGTCTGTTCCTTGCTCCAAATCCCAGTTCCAGTAGCTGGTGGAATCACAGTTTTATTGATTTGAAGACAGAAGGAGATTAGGTAAAAACATCAGTGCGAGATCAAAGCACAGCTTAGCATTCACCAGGGATCCTGGGGCAGGCTGGCAGGGAGCCTGTCCCCTTCCTGGCAGGTGACAGGCCCCTGTCCATGCTTGGCAGGGCTGCTGGAGGAGTGCTGAGTGTGGCCATGCTGGCTGTGGGCCCCAGCCCATTCCTTGCTCCTCATTGATGCTTCACCTGCTGCATCCCCCTGTGCTGGCTGGGCTGGGAGCAAGTGCCATGTGTTGCTTCAGTCCCTGCTGTGTTCCCAGCCCCAGAGACTGCAGGCAGCTCCAGAAGGGACATTGCTGAGGGTGCCAGCTCCAGAGGGGACATTGCTGCAGGGTGCCAGACCCTGCATGCTGCCCCTGGGAACAGCATTTGGGGTGGGTGTAGGAGCAGGCTGCGTGCTCAGCATGCAGCACAGCATCTTCCCAGCACAGCCCCACAGCCGGCCAGGAGACCACGGGGGCTGCCACGACCCCTTGGGCTGGGACAACTCAGTTTCCCTCTCCACAGGGCACCAGGGATGAGACACAACAGGATGGTGGCTGCTGGTACCACGCCGTGACCTTCCCCCTCTGGAGAGGTCTGGTGAGGACCCATCCCACGCCGGCAGCGAGGTGGGGTGAAGGAGCACAAGGAGGTGAGCTTATACCCAACTTCTGCTCGGCTCCCTCCCTCTCCCCCCACCCTGGGCACGGCGTGGCTTCACCGGGGAAGGGGCAGGGGACTGGCCTGGCTGTGTGGCCGGGGCGACAGGCTGGCCACAGCCCTCATTCCTCCGCTGCCGGGTGCCGCTTTGTTGCTAGCTGGTGACATCACCCGAGAGCCCACCCCCTGCCTCTTATCCGTCTCTCCCTCTCGCTCCCTTATTCACAGCAGCGCTGGCAGGAGCAGGGGCCGTGCGAGAGCCAGAGCTGACGGCAGCAGCATGCGTGAGGCTCAGAGTGTGAGAACCACCTAAGGTGCCCTCCGGAGCATCTCCCTCTCGCCTGCCGCCCCCCTTCCCCCCTCCCCGCTTCCTCCCGGTGGAAACTCGACGGATCCCACGGTCCGGGCTTCTCGGGGGGGAGCTTGGCGCCAAGAGCCGCATGCATGACACTCCGAAAAGGAGAGAAAACGACCATAAGTATCCAGGAGCACATGGCTATTGACGTCTGCCCCGGCCCCATCAAACCCATCAAGCAGATCTCCGACTATTTCCCCCGCTTCCCCCGCGGGCTCCCCGCCGCCGTCGGCCGCAGCGGTGCCCTGCGCCCTGCTGTCACTCAGCCCTCGGTCAGCCCCGCTGAGGCCCCCCGGGAGGAGGATGAGGATGTGGATCAGCTTTTTGGGGCGTACGGGACGACACCCGCCGAGCAGCCAGCCAAGTGCCAAGCACCTGAGGAGGTGGTGGACCCCGAGGGCTATGAGTCCGACGACTGCAGTGAGTTGCTAAGTTGCTGTGGGAGTTTGGAGGGTGCTGGGGGTGAGGGTGGGTGTTAGGGCTGGTGTCACCCCCCCTTCCCACCTTACTGCCCGAGCTGTGCGCCCTTCCCGGCCGCTGATTGTGTTGTCCATCCCTGGGATTGTATTGCAGCAGTGCCAAGCCCTCTGGTCCATCCAGGGAGGCTGTCACAGCACGGCCCCAGTGCAGGGAGGCCCTGGGAGTGTCCCTGCTGCAGCCAAGCTGGACGCTGATCCCAAACTGGGGAAGTCTCCCAAGAGCCACCAGTTGCTGGGCTTTGCCGTTGTGGTTGCTGCACTTCTCTGCCTCATCCCTGCTCGGCTCCTTGCCTCTGAAGGCTGCCAGCCAGGCTCAGACCCTTCAGTTAATCCATCTGGGTGGTGCAGCCTGCTCCAGCCACCCTGCTGATCAGCTGGAGATACACTCCAGCATCACCCAGCTCCAGATAAGGGAGGTTTGTTTGGAATGACATCCCCAGGGAAATCTCTGCCCTCTCCCTCGGCAAACTCCAGCATGTCATTCCTCACTCTCCAGTTGCAGACAGAGCCCTGCACGAATCCTATGGAGGTGGTGGTGGGGTGGGTTTGAACAGAAGGCTTTGGTTCTGGTAGATGCAGGTGTTTGCAGCGAGGTTTAACCCCTCCCCACCCAAAAATGTCCTTCCCACCCAGCTCGGGGGAGCTCACAGGCTGCAAAGCAGCTGCTGTCTGGCTCTGGCAGTGGCTGGGGTAGTGCTGCTTCCCTGGAGGCAGGTGAAAGCACAAGGTCTTGCTTCAGCCCAGGGTCTGATCCTGCACAAAGTTGGAAGCCAGGAGATGTCAAGAGAGGGAAGTCAGTGGTGCTGAGCAGGGCTGCCTGCTCGTCCTGGGGGGGAGGAGGAGGAGGCTGAGCTGTTTACAGCCCAGCGCCGGGCAGGCAGTGGCTTTCCCTGTGCAAAATGTCACAGCTCTGTCTCAGTGCCTGCCTGCCCGGTGCTGGGCTGCTGCCATCTGTGCCAGACCCTGGAGCTCCCCCAAAGGTTGGGATGGCCGCAAGGGGCATGGCCAGCCCCCTGCCCTTCTCTGCCTGCTGACCACCCCCAGCTCTGGCTGCAAGCCCCAAACTGCTGCTCCCTCTCTCCCTGCCCTGGTGCTGGGGTCATGCTCTCTCTGGAGGAGGTGAGAGCTGCTGTGCTCTGGGGAGAACATCTCTGCTAAGCTGTGTTAGTCCCAGCCAGGCAGTTACAGTGACTTTAACCCGATTTGGGTTATTTGCTGCTCTAATTATTAGATCATCTTTGCTTATCCCAGCGATAGGAATGGGAGCAACTGGGCTGCAGGGGCCAGGGGTGTGTGAGGGAGATGAAGTGCTCAGGGCTCTGGGGTGCAGCACTTTTCCTGGGGTGACTGATGGGGATGTTGCTCAGGATGTTGCTGCCTTCTGCCTCCAGCCCTGCTGGCGATGCTGCAAGTGTCTCCGTTTGGTGCCAGGGTCCAGGGGGTGTTTGTCTCACCCTGCCTGGTGTTAGGAAGTGTTTCTCACAACGTAACAGGTGTCAGGCAAACTGCTGAGGCTGTTTTGCCAGATGCAGTGGGTTTTCAGCTGGCAAAGGCACAGCAGCAGAGCGGGGAGGTGGGACTGCTGTGAGTGTCACATCTCTGGGGACAGCACAGGATGGCCCCAGCTGCTTTCAGGGCACTGCTTGGCATAAATGTGCAGGATGAGACTGTCACTCCTCCATGTTTAACAGCCAAGTCTCAAAGCCAGACAAGGGCTTGCTGGCCCCGTTTCCCAGGCAGGAGCTGGGAGAGGATTTGTGCAGCCTGACTTGAGCCATCAGCTGTGCTGGGAAGCATCTTTCAGCTGCCCGTGTTCCCAGGGGGTGATTCAGGGCTGCTGCATTAATCACCTGCACTAAATTGACTCTGGGGAACCTCTCTGACTGCATGGCAGGACAGTGTTAGGTGGTGTCAGGTCCCTCTGGAGACACTGGGAATGGTGATGGAGCCTGGGTGCAGCACTGGGTGCTTGCTGGGCAGGAGTGTGTCTTGCCTCCCTCCCCAGAGATGTTCCCAGCACAGCCCCTGGAGAAGTATGGGGAGAGGGATTTTGCCATGGCAGGATCCATGAGGAGGATGAAGAGGAAAGGATGACTCTTACTCATTTGTCTCATCTGTCTGTGGGTTTCCCTCCCCTAACACCCAAGCCATGGTGCTGGCTGGGTAGGAGGAGTAGAGCTGCCCCTGCCTGGAGAAATAAATGCAGCATTTGTCTGGGTTTCCCCTTGTCATGGTTCCTGCCCGAGGTGTTTCTGGGTTTCCAGCAGCACCAGGCTGATGGGTGAGGGGGAGATGTTGCTCTGTCACCACAGCACTGCAGGGTGGTATGGGGATGGATACCGGACCGGAGCTGGGTCCAGATGGGACCCATCCAGAGATGGTAGGGAGCTGGCCAAGGTTTGTTGGGGTGGCAGGGGATTTGCTGACCCAGGTGTTGACCCTAGATAGGTGACAGCAGTCACCAGGAGGCTGATGCAGAGGCTCCAGTCAATGTCTCTGGGGCTCACAGAGGGCTCAGGGCACTGCAGTGCTCAGGGAAGCTGTAGAGGTGCCAAGGAAAAGAAGTGTGATCCCCATGGGGCAGCCCTAAGCAGCCTGTTGAATGCAGCAAGTGGCAGGGAGCAGGCAGGGCTGGGGAGCTGATGGAGCAGATAATGAGCAGAGACACTGGGGCTTGGCCCTGGGAGCACTGGGAATTGCCTGGAGCCAGACTGTCCCCTCAGCCCTGCCAGCAGCCAAGCTGTGAGGATTTGCAGGGTCATGGTGGGCACCCTCTGCTATATCAGGGCCTTTGGGACACCTCTGGGAGAGGGACTTGAGACTGCCCTGTGCCTCCTCTGTCCCACCTCTGCTGTAGGACCAGTGCTGGCATCTTCTGTGAGCTGAGAGGACCAGCAGGGATTTGGGGATGGGAAGAGGGGATTCACTCCTATTCCCTGGGGACACCCACCTCCTCTTTGGTTCCCCTGGCTGGTGCTTGGTGACAGCAGCAGTCCCCTGTCTCCTGGGGTCCCCAGCCACCAGAGATGGTTCCCACGCAGCACACTGCTGGGGGAACTGGGTTCACAAGAAAAATAAGCAAATGCCAGCTAGATGGCAATGTGCCACCTGTGAGGAGCTGGGTTTTTCCTCCCATCTCCCCTGGTTCCAGCCAGATCCCTGCCCCTCGAGGTGACTGAGTGTTCCCCTCCCCAGCACCAACCTGAATTTGTGCCTGGCAGATTTGGAAAGGTCTCTGAAATCTCTGTACCAGCAGCACAGAGGGAGGAATGTGGTCCCTCTGGGGGAGCACTGTCCTGGCTGCTCTCACCAGGGAACAGGAGGGAGCTGCCGTAATTCTCCTGTCATGTGCACATTTCTAGCCCTTGGAGAAATGCTCCATTCCCTTGAGTCTGGTTTTGGAGTAAGGATAGGAACAGTGCTGGAGTTTCCTCCCTCCCCTCTCCTGGGTGATGGGGAGGCAGCCTGGGACAGCTTGCAGCAGGAGCTGGTGTTTCATCTCAGCACAGAATCTCAGACTGGTTTGGGGCGGGAAGGAACCTTAAAGATCACCGAGTTCCAAACTCCTTGGATGGGCAGGGACACCTTCTACTTGACAGAAGGTTTCTGGAAGAGGTGCCCCATTCCTGTTCCTGCAGGTGCTCTGGGGATGTTTATCTGTGCACAAATCCAGCCAGTTCTGGAAGTTCACTCCTGGGAGGAGCAGGCTGAAAAGGTCCTGAGCTGCAAGCAACATAAAAACAACTTCTCCAAGCTACAGCTGAGAGTAGTACTGGTGCAGGGCTTCTTGTGATGCCTCTGAAAGCAACACCACAGAAGTTATTTAGGAAGACACTAATTTTGAGCAAAGAAGATAATTAGGCAGGCCCAGCCATCATGCAGATATTATTTACTGGCTGCTTAAAGGTGTAAAGAAGAGCAAAGGTCTTAAAGGGTTCAGGGTTTGCAAGTCACCTGGCAATGCTTTTGGCCAGACAGGAGGAGGAGGGGAGATGTGCATTGAAAAATATGAGGATATTTACTTCTGAAATGCAGCTCCTTAGCATATGCTGCCACTGCTATTTATAACCTTTGAATCGTCTTTTCAATCCAGATAAGGCCAAAAGAAGAATTTTTTTTTTTATTTTCTTTTTTTTTTTTTTAACTCAGGAAACCAAACAAAACCACTGCTGATTTCAGCAGAGCCTGGAGTGTGTTTTTTTCAACCAAGCTTGACCCCAGCTGCCTACTCCAAAGAAATGTGTACAGGGCAGTAGCAGACCTGAGGTTTCAGGGCACTCACTGGAGGATGACCCTGGGGAGATGTAGGGTGTTAATGAGGGTGACTTGGATTATCCCCTATCTGCTTTCCCATGGGACACCCAGATTTCAGGAAGGTGCTGTGGTGGGGGAGTGAAATCTCACCTTTTCCTGCTGGTCCAGGTGGAATCTCTGTGCTCCTGGTCCTCCAAGGAGCCTTCAGTGTTGAAAGGAGCATATGGGCTGTGGCCTCCAGCATCTCTGCTAATGAAGGAGCCAAGCAGCTGCTGGTTAATGAGGGGCCCTCCTCCTGCCCAGCTTCCTCCCTCCCCAGCAGCAATTCCAGCCTTCACCTTCATGCTTGGACTCAGTGATCTTAAAGGTCTTTTCCAACTGTGATTCTTCTGGTTCTGGCCTGCAGGAGGGGGGTGATGCTCAGCAGCAGCTCTGCCACCCTCATCCCTTCCCTGATACCCCTTCCTCCAACAGGCTTAAGCCCAAGGGGGTTCCCAGATCTTTCATCTTTGTATTTAACACTGAAGGCAATTTTGGGGGGTTGTTAATTGCAAGACTGTATTTCATTAGAGGAAAAGAGAGGGAGATATTTGAAGGCCATCTCTAAATTGAAATTGCTGAAAGTCTAATTGCTGCTGACATCAGGGACCATTTAGTGCTGTAAAACATAATTGCATCTCTGAACTGTTCTGAGCAGATAAATGTTGCTCTGAACACTCCTCCTGGAGAAGACAGAAGAGCTGATGAGCATCCATCAACCAGCCTCACAAAGAACCAGCTCCTTTCTCCAGAGCTTACCAAGGGCTGGCACTGTGTCTCCAAAATGAAGAAAAAAGGAATGCCACAGATTTTAAACAAAAAACCCATGACAAGGCAGGGATCTGTTGCAAGAATGGAAAGTTGTGCTTCCTCCTCACCCCCAGTCCTGCTGAATTCAGCCAGCCAGGTCTGTGGAGCTCCTGAGGAAGGAAGGTCTCCTGCCTGTGTGTTGGATCTGGTCCCTTATGGGTTTTTATGTAGGACTGGGAATGTCCTGCCCTGCCTGTGGCAATGGAGCAGAGTCCCAGGATGCTGCCAACTGGGACCAGAGGTTTCAGGGATCAGTTCCCCCATGGAGCAGGGGAGGAGTCAGTCCTAAAGCTGCCCCATCATGTGCTGCTGGACCTGGACCAGGTGCTGCCCCACCCAGGGAAGCCAGAGAACATGCAACCACCTGCCAGAGCCATCTTCATCAGCCTTGCTTGGAAATGGCAGGAAATAATTGATATTCCTCCCAAGGAATCATTTACCAACATTTTCCATGGGGCTGTAAGTGCACAGAATTACTTGGTGCCTTTCAGGACCTTTAAAATTATCTCCATTGCAGAGGAAAATTAAAGCAACAGAAGAATAGGTGCCTATCTTTTATAGTGCATTAAAAAATACCCAGTCTGAAGGTTACTGAACCTCTGCTTTCTGTAAGGGAGAGCTAATCCAGACAATCCCCAGCAGTCCTTTTTACTGCTCCACTCTGATCTCCCTGGCACAAAATCCATGAGCAGATTATCTTGGGAGCAGCAATGCTGATAAGCAGAGGGACTTAAGGCTTTTGGACTTCTTTTTAATTAGTTCTATAGTGTGGTTTGTTGGGTTTTGTTTTTTTTTTTTTGTGCACACCTCTGTTTCTCTCAGCACAGAGCCTTGCTGGGCTTTCTAATGGCAAAAAGGTTCCCTGACTTCGGAAGGTAAGGAGCTCTCTGAGGTTCCTTCCTCTGTGGGCTGTGCTGAGGCTCGTTGCAGCAAGTGCTGGTGCCTCTTCCATGTTTTGAGCATCTCTTGGGATGAGAAACTCTTCTCTGGGGGGTGTCCCAGGCCACCAAGGGATGAGATCTGCCACCCCGCGTGGGCACGTAGGCTGCAAGGACAAGGGAGAGGAGCCAGGATTTATCCTTGTGTTTTGCCTTTCACCTCATGGGTATAAATAGAAGCTACTTCAGCCTCTCCCCGTCACCCTGGGCACTGATGGGAAATGTCAGCAAGAAGCAATTTCTGCCAGCTCCACCAAGCAGGGTGCTGTGCCAGGGCCCCGAGCTGCCCGCCGGCTCCTATCCCACGGCTGAGCCTCAAGATGCATCTGCTGATTATTCTGGCCTCTAATAATGGTTTTTTTTTTTGGGCCTGCTGAATGAATCAAAACACCCAAAGGTCAGTGGGAGAAGGGGCCTGTGCATTCCTCTGCAAGTCAGATTGATTTTCCTTTTTTCAAGCCCACGTTTAACTCCAGCCCCTGGCCAGCACCTTCCCATCAATCTCTCCCAACTCCTGGAGAGGACGGAGGGTCAGAACCTGCTAATGAGTTCAGCTCTCCTAATGGCTATTTTATCATTGGAGCAGAATAATTGTAATAATAATGATACATCCTGCCTGCTGCCCGGAGAGTGCAAAGCTGCCTTTGTAATGCCTGACAAAGACATTTATTTATATTTTTTTTATTTTTTTATTTGCAGTCTGTGTGATTAGAGGGCAATGTTCAGAACAACCCAGTCGAGTTAAATACGTCTAGGAACAGCGCTTCCGGTCTAATTGCTGCCCTTTTCTTTTTTAGGCACTGGCTCCCATAATTAAGAGCACAGTGGAGTTGCATCTCAGCTGCCAGGAGGGGTGAGAGGGGGAAGGCAATCAAAAAAGGCTGATTGGGCTGATTTGCAGAGGGTCCTGAGGGGCTGCTGGAGGCTTTAGGCATGATCCTGCTGGCTGGAGATGCTGGGATTCCCAGAGCCAGGGATGGGTGTGTTTGCAGGAGGGGTGAAAGCAGTGAGACCCATGCTGGTGTTTTGCTGCTCACTTGGGGTGCTCCCCACTTCAGGAGCACTGGGCTGGATCCTGCGCAGAGCTCTTCCAGCTGGAAGACGTCTCCTGCCATCTCCTCAGGCTCCCCAGCAACCCTGGGGCCAGTCAATTAGCACAGCACCTTCTGCTGATGTTTCCACCTCCTTCTGCTGAAGGCTGACCCTTCCTGGGGAGTTGAGACTCACTGGCAACACAAAGTGTCCTTGTTTAGAGGAAAACCCCTCCAGGGCTGGGGACAGAGCCTGAAAGGGCTGGGAAGAGCCATTCACCCCCATCCCTGCCCTCCCAGAGGTGAGAGGAAGGTGCTGGAGGTGTGCTCATGGACCACCAGCACTAGGACCTTAGTTTTATATATGTATTAATATTTCTTATATATATTTGTTTATTATATATGCATCTGTTTTATAAATCACCAGATCCAGCAGGCTAAGCCACAGGCCCCCTTCTGTGATAAAAATAAAATAACAGCTTGATGTGTGGAGGGCAGGAAGCAGCTGATTAAAGGGCAGGTGGAAATGAGGAGCGGAGGCTTCAGCTTCCCCTCTCCAAGGAAAAGGCAGATTTGCTGAGTTTTGTTGCCTTGCCTCTCTCCCCTGTGCTCTGCAGCCCCCTGCTACACCCACCCTGGCAGGATGGGCTGTGCTGAACCTGGCTTGGTGCCCTGGCACTGCTGGGCAAGGCAGTGATGTCCCCATGGGGCAGGGACCATGCAGCCTCCAGCACTCTGGGACACCACTGAGTTTTCCTCCTCCTTGTCTGATGTGGAGGAGGCTCTGGAATTGCTCTGGAATTGCCCATTTGGGTCAAATCCTGAAATGACACACCAAGTGTTGCAGGTTTGGCTTCACCCTGTGCTGCATCCATCATGCCTGAGCCCAGGTAAACCCCACTTATTTGTGACTTACCTAAACCAGGAGCTAATGTGCCATGAAATTACTCCAGAGCAAGAGGGGGGGGTACATTTATTCCATCAGAAATCTCTCTGCATATTTGCTCTGCTTTGAAGGCAAAGTATTTGCTCCAGAGCAATGATTTTTATTTGCTAACAGGCAAACCTGTAGCTCACTTGTGTTTGGACTGAAAGATCACTGTGAAATTGCAGCAAGAATGTTTCAGTCCCATGAATATCTGCTGCCTCCTGGGGTGCCTTGCTGCAGAGGCTATTGATGCTGGGGAAAAAAAAACAACAAGCACCTTAATTCCTACCATAAAGTTTGTCTAAGTTACCCCCTGCAGGCAGCAACCCCTGCTTTGATATTAAGCAAAATTGTCCTAGTTTTTATTTTGGAATATATATATATTTATTTTTTTTCCCCCCCTGCTCTGAACCTGTGTGTGTGGTGGGAAGGTGCAGTTACCTTGGAAACAGTGGTGGGATGCTGCATGGTGGCAAGGCCTTTTTGGGAAAGGGGGCATGGAAAAGTGGGGGTTGCCAGGTCCAGAGTCACCCTTGGAAGTTTAGGGCTGGTGGTAGGAGACGTGCCAGGGGAGGTGCTTCTCTGATTCCAGGCTTTGGTGTGTAAATGGGATCTGGGAGCCCTGGAGAAGGTTAAAGCATGTCTTTGGAAAACGTGGCTTCTTAAGGCTTTTCCTCTGCTTTGATTTAGCATGATTTGCTCAGATCATCCAAAGGGAAAGAATTTCTCAGACCTAATGTACTTTTGCTGCTGAGGCTCTTCTGGTTTGTTCTGCTCTCCTGCCCCTTCCCTGCAGTCCCATCCCAGGAGCTGCTGTTCCTGGGTTGCAGATGCCATATGGGGACACAGCTCTGATTAGAAGCTGTTGGTGTTTTTCATCTTACCCATAAAAGTATTTCAATTCTCTCTGGATTTAATTTACAGTTTGCAGCCAAATCGGAGCTGGGAAGGGATCCCATTGGTGGCTCATTTGTTTGAAGGTGTCAATATACAAATAGGAGTTCTGGGAATGCCAGCAGCACTGGAAGGGAGGGGATGTGCCCACAGCTGGGCTTGGCCATGCCTCATCTTCCTGGAGAGGATCCATCAGCTCCTGGAGGATGGGAAGCTGCTGGCTGTGGTGGGGCTGCTGGCAGATGGGGGTGACCCATGTGAGAGCCCATGAAGGAGAAGCCTCTGTGCTGGCTGTAGCCATTCATCCCTCTCCCTGCTCTCCCAGGGCTGTGCTGAACGTGGGGATGGCCACCAGCCTCCCAGCATGAAGCCCCATTTCAAAACAGGGCTCACAGGAGGACACTTTTCTGTTTTATAACTCCTGCAGCCATTGCTTTATCATCTTCATCCTCTCCTTTTGTGCTTCGAGGGAGACGAGCTGGTGTTTGCTGGGCCCTGCAGGTTAATAACATCTTCTTCTCTTTTGCAGCCACTCTGGGGACTCTGGATTTCAGCTTGCTCTATGATCAAGAAAACAATGCCCTGCACTGCACCATCAATAAAGCCAAGGTAGGGTGTGTGAACAGCAAGGACTGACTGTGCCTGGAGCTGCCCACCCTTGTCCTGCACCACGGGGCCACCAGAGCCCTGCCAAACCCCACGAGGCCAGCCAGGTGCTGCAGCTGTGCCAAGAAAATGCAGCAGTGAGAGCAGCACATGGGCACAGCCAGGTGTCCCCCACCCAACCCCAGGTTGCACCCAGGGCTCTGGTGTCCCTTTGCCAGCTCCACACGGTGATCCCGACACCCGGTGCTTCTGCCCTCTCCTTCCCTTCATCCCTGCCTTTCAGGGCATTTCCAGCAGGATGGAGACATCTGCTCATCCCCGTGACGAGATGGTTGCAGCTATTGAGGCTTTATAGAAAAGCACCCAGCCCGATGCTGTCGTTCTCTTGATGCTGGGATCAGCTGTCACTTTAGAAATGGTTCTGTTAAATGCTGCTGATCACAAAGTGCTCTGTCTCAACGTCTTTGCTGGCTGCATGACTGAAGTAATTAGGGTTTGGGGTTGGTTTTTTGGTTTTTTTTTTGCACATTTTGGAGCGAAAGCAGAGGTCCTGATTCTGCCTATGGGGCTGCAGACAGTGCTTCTGGGTTCTTCTCTGCTTCACCCACCAGAGCAATGAAGGCTCCAGGCCAGCACAGTGGGTTCATAGAAGACCTAAGTCCCTGTAGACCTTGGGTTGGAGGGTTTTTAGCAGAAGACAGGAGAAACTGCAGGGGAATGGGCTGTGAGCTGAGCCCCCAGAGGATCAGCCCACACTTGTTTGCCTTCATGGGATGCTCCTCTCCCAGCTGCCTCATTTGTACCCCCACCTCAGGCCCCAGTATGATGGGAATCCACATCCCCACCCCAGGGTTTTCCCCAACTGGAATAAGACCTCAAGCAGTGATGGGGACAAATGTGGGGACTTCTGCCTGAGCAGAGCTGGAGCTGCTCCTGGCCAGGGGACAAGCACAGCACCCAGATCTCCAGGGCAGGGATTTTCTTCTTGCTTTGTCCCCTGCAAATCCCCTGGGTCAGACTTCTCTTGGTGCTAAGGAGGAGATTTCTAATTGGGTTTGCAGTGGGTGGCAGATGGGGGGGAGGAAGGAGACCTGCAAGTGGCACCTGTGAGATGTCACAGCAGCCAGAGCCAGGGCAGGGCAGCCCCATGCCCACCCAGCTGTGTGGGAGCAGTGGTTGCTGATCCCATCCCATGGGGTGGGTAGAGCCCCCCTGGCCCCTCTGACATTCAAGCATTTGACTCCTGTTCATTTCCATTCTGCTCTCATTCTCCCATTTTTCTCTTTTATTTACACTGCCATCTGCTCGCTCTCATTTCATCTCTCGCCCGGGGAAAGCTGCCAAAACTTGACTACAAAAAGGTAAGGGCCAGGACCCCGGGAGCCAGCGTGGGCTGTGTGGATGTTAGCAGTAGTGTTGGAGAGGAGATGTGATGGCTGGGGAGCACCAGGGCCACAGCACAATCCTGGGACATGTGTCACCTTTGGATCTGGGCTGGCCTTAGTGGTGTCTCAGGCCTGATGTCTCAGGAAGGTTCCATCAGGTTCTGTCCCAACTCCAGAAGCTCCTGGATGCTCAGTCACTGCCAGCAGCTGTTCAAACCTGGACTATTTCAGCCACATGAGGAGTGTTTCTATTTTTCCCCCCCAAAACAACCCTTCCTCTCCCTTTTGTTTTATTCATTTTGCTTTTCTCTATTTATTTTAATCTCCAGCAGTTTTATGTCTGCTGATGTCCCTCACAAGTCCCATTAGCAGCTCCTGGCATGTGTGAAGGGGGTTGGTGGGCTCTTGGCAGGATCAGCAACAGGTTAAATCCAAGCATTTGAGCCCCACCACTGATGTGCTCTGCAGCCATCAGCTGCTGTCTTGTGCTGGATGTCAGGGCTTGGCCCTGGTGCCAGCTGCCTGGGGACATCTGAGGTGGTTCTTGGTGTATGTGCACAGCAGGATCTGTGAGATGCTGGGTGTTCACAGACCCTCAGGACAGTCTGTCTCCCAGGTTTGGGTGGAGCTGGGAAAGGGAAGGAAAAGTTTGCATTCTTGCAGGAGGTGGAAGCTACCCCCAGGCTGGCTGCTTACAGCAGAAAAGAGGCACTTGGTGCCTCAGTTTCCCTGATCTGCCCTTCCATCAGGCACTTTGTGCCAACAGATGGACATTTGGAAGCTGATTTCCTGCCTGTCCTGCTGAATTCCAGCACATCCTGGCTGAGGTAGGATGGGTGGAGAATGACTGAAGAAAGGGCAGGAGGGTCCCTCCGGGGTGACACTGACCTGTGCTGTCCTGTGTTTCCTCAGGATATAAATGTGTACATGTTCTGCACAGCTTTAAAAAGCCCAAGTGCTGCATGGAGGAAGAGAATGATGATGACTGAATAATAATAGGACTGGAGGAAATTGTGCCAGGAGAGGTTCAGACCAGATAGGAGGAGAAATTTCTTTACTGAAGGAGTAGTCAGGCACAGGAACTGGCTGCCTACCAGGGTGGTGGAGTCACCATCCCTGGAGGTATTCAAAAACTATGTAGACAAAGCACTTCAGGACATGCTGTAGTGGCATGGTGGTTGGTTTTTTCTGGGTTGATGGTTGGACACATTGATCTTAGAGGTCTTTTCCAACTGTGACAACTCTGTGATTCTTGAGGGGATCTGTAGGGATGTAGCTCCTGTTTTCAGGAAGAAGGTGCCCTGGGTGAGCCTCAGGTGGCTGTGCAGGCAGCTCCATGGCCACAGCCAGAAAACACCTGGGAGTTTCCACCCCACCAAGCACTTGGGTGTTCCCCCCCTTTCCAACTGCAGCCCAGCACTGGAGGTCTGCACTGAGCATTACTTATGGATTTACTCATCAATATTTATCACTGCAGCACTGCAGGGAAATTTCCCTCTTGAAGAGGTTGTGTCTCCTCTGGGCTGTCAGGGTGGGAGCTCAGAGTTTGCCCCATTTCCAGGTGGGGTGCCTTGGCTTGGGAAGAGGCATCCAGGTGGGTTTTGGGGGCAGCAGGGAACCTGCTCACCAGGCAGGCAGTTTGTTGTGGGGTAAATGATGGGCTGAAACCATCTCCTGGGTGTTCTGCGTGCCTCTAGCAGAGTGTTAATCGACTGCCCGATTAGCCTGGCTGGTAATTAAATCCTATTGATTAGCTAAATATCACTGGCACAGAGAGCAGCTGCCAGCAGCTGGGATGCAGCAGGGCATCCCACTTCAGATTGCAAGCAGGGATTTTGGGGTTGGGTAGAGGAAGGGAAAAGAGGAAACTCGGGCTCAGCTCCATCACCCGTGCCGTGAGGGGCAGCACCCCAAATCAGTCCTGGCAGGAGGAGCAGCAATGGGAACCTCTGCCCCATCTCCCAGCCCTGTGCTCCTGCTCTGCCTCTTGGTTCTCTCTGAGCACCTTTAGGCTGGAGGGCTCTCTGCTCAGGGGATGCAATGGCACTGCTCAGCCTGGGGGTCCCCAGGAGGAGTGAGTTCCCACCTTTACAGGACAGAGCCATCAGAGCTGCTCTTCTCCTAAATTCAGCCCTGTGCCAAACTCCCTATCGAGTGACATGGGAGGGAGGTAGATGTGACATTAGGAGACATTTTCCAGGATCCTGTCACTCCATCTTACATAGCACATCTATTAAAAAAGCCTTTAATAGCCTGCTCAGAAGGTAATCTAATTGAACTGAATTGATGGGTGAATTACAGAGCTGCCTGTCTTTCTCCATCCATTTTCATGGGAATTTACTTGCTTGCCTCTGATTTCATCTGCCACGCAGCGTCGGGCACCTCAACCACAGGAGCTTTTGCTCCTCTGGGAGCAGTTTGGGTGCCCATCCAGCCAATATTCCCCCCCCACCTCAGCCTGGGCACCAGCCCAGCCCCTCACTGCCTTTTCTGCCCGTGACCTGCAGCCCCCACCCCTGCTGCCATCCTCTTCCCTTGGGCCTGGGACATCTCCCCAGAGACACCACAGTTAACCAGAGCTGTTCCTTCTGCATTCTTTGCTGGTGGGTTTATCCTTTGGGCTCTGCTTTGGAAGCAAAATCCTCTTTGCTGGGCACCATTTGGTCTCCCTTGCCTCTGGACTGTGTGTTCACCCCCCAGGCAGAGCCCTGGGTGGGACAGGGTGGCCCAAAGGGCTCGGTGTGCTGTCTGCTAAGCTGGGTGCATTATTTCATACGTGTGAAGTATGGAAGCAATTCACCCCAGCAGTTCTCTCTTGGATTCTCCCATTTTCCTTGCCTGCAGCCCCTCAGGATGCTTTCCTGCCAGGTGGAGCCCTGGCAGCTGCACACACTCAGTAATCCCAGGCACTGAGTGCTCTGCTCATCACGAAAAGGGCAAAAATGAGTCCCCAGCATCACCCAGCCTGATTTCCATGCCCAGCTTGGAGCCAGGGTTGGATGGGTGCCTCTGCAGAGAAACCCTCCTGGGATTTCTTGCCTTCAGACAGCCTAGAAATAACTCCTGCAGGGATCCCACAGCCAGGCTGGAAATAATCCAGGGACTTTTCATGGTGTAACTGTTATCATTTCCATCTAGGACAGGTGAAAATGAGGCTCCATTATTCATGCTCCTGTGTTGCTTCCCTACCCTGTGGTGTTTGTGCCTTCTGTGCAGTTGTGGCTTTGGGCTGGGTTTGTGCATCACTCCTGGATAATTTTCAGCCCACTGGTTGTTAAGAAGAGGAACAGGTTTGTCTCCTCCCTCTGCCCAAAGCAAGATCAACTCCAGAGCATCTCTGTAACAAATGTGATCTCTGTTATCCTTAAAGAGGTGTGAGGCTCTGATAGGAAATCCATCAGGAATGGCTGCAGTGAGTGTTTCCTTGCCTTTGGGCTCAGATTTTCCTTCCAGTTCCATGGCAGTCAGCTAGCAACAGCCTCCAGTGGCCCAAAAACTGTCCTGCCTTCAGCTTTGCCTTTATAAAAGAGAGTAAGTAGGTGCTATCACACCCTCTGGGAGCACTTAAAAGTAACACCACAACAGCAGAGGTGTATGTTTGCTCATAAGCAATTATTAAATGACAAAAGCCTGTCATTTTAAACCCTGAAAATCACTGCACTGATTTACTTAACCCCCAAATTAATTGGGATCAAAGTGTCAGAGGCAGCTCCTGGAATAGGGGCTGCGGTGCTTTGCGGCTGAGCCCAAGCGTGGGTGCGGAGCCTTCCCCCAGCCCTCCTCACCACAAACCCCAGATGTTTGAACACTGAGGGTGCTCAGCTTCTGCTTCACAGCCTGGATCCCCTACCACAGCCTCCTCCTTCCCCAGGCCTGAGCAGACTGGAGAATTACTCTGTGGCCTGATGACATCCCAAGGAAACGGGTGGCAGTAGATGGCATCCAGCATCCGGCTGCTTCCCTGACTCCTGGTTTTTGCTCTTTCCTCTCCAGGGCCTGAAGCCTATGGACCACAATGGTTTGGCTGATCCATATGTCAAGTTGCACTTGCTTCCCGGAGCCAGTAAGGTGAGATGCTTTTTCTCTTCTCCTTCCTTTCCTGGGACTGTGCCTTTCCATTTGAAATCAAACCCAGAAGGTACCCCAGGGAGAAACTCTTCACCAGGGGCTGCTGGTTGCTGCAGCCAGATCTCCAGTCTCCTGCCCTGGCAGCAGGAGAGAGCAGCACCAGGAGGTAAGAATTTGGGCTAAAAACTTCCTTGCAAGGGCCTGGCTGAAATATCACTGCCTGGGAGCTGGGTGGCAACCCTCACCACCCTTGGGTGCAGGGGGTGCAATCAGAAAAGCCCCCATTAAGCCTCTAAGTGAAAGGATCTGGAGCTATAAACAATCCAGCTCCTTTTTTTTTCCCCTTTTTTCTTTTGCATTTAAAACCCCTCAGATCATAATAAAGCAGAGTGTAAAACATAAGGGGAATATTTCCATCTACTTAGGTTCAGTGCTTGCTGGAAAAAAGAGTAATTAAAGATACTGATGTGTAGGGAGAGCTTGGTGTAACTGATGGGGATGCTGAATTTAAATGCTAAATGTATGTTATGAATATTAATTGCACTCTTATTTTACACTAAAGGAAAGACCTTGTGGGGGGAGGTATATTTACTTGTTATGCTTCAGTTGAATTAATTCATAACGTTCAGGGCGGCACAGGGAGTTTTTAACCACGTTTCATGCTGGAAATAGGAGAGCCAGGAGCACTTTCATCAGTGATATTATCTGTCATTTCCACGTTTTGCAAATGCATTGATTAACATTTCTGCTGGAGGTGATGGAGAGCAGGGAGGCAGGAGGGAAGCACTGAGCTGAGGGTAGTGCAGGAGCCCAGGGCAGCCACGAGGGTACCTCCTGCTGTCCCCTCCTGCCTCAGCCTCCCTGCTCTGCCTGTATGCCTTGTTTCCAAACCACCCTGCCCAAATCTGCTCTGGGAGAAGGGATGGTGGATGGATCCTCCTGGGCAGGATGGGTTCTGCACAGTCATTCCAGCAGCAGGATGGTCCCCAGGTCCTGCAGATTCAGTCTCTTTTCTTCCCCCTGTGCTTCACATTCTGCTTGCCCCTAACTCGGGGCTGGGGAACCAAAGGTGGGGAATGGAGCAACTTCCTGGAAAGATACATGAGACAAACCTAAAGTATTGATCTCCTGACAGCTCCTTATGCCCAGCAGTGGCTGAGGCAGAGACTGAACTTTCTGATTTTACACCTTATTAAAGGGAAAACTGCTGCTATGTCAGGCAGGGGGAAGTGATGGAGAATCCCCATCGTGCAGCCCATTGCTTCTACTCTGCTTCTGTCCCAGGATGAAGTGGGTGGCTCAGGGGGTAAGAAGATTGATGTCCCCTGACCTAGGGGACAGGGTGCTCCATCCATGCCAGGGCCACAAACAGCTACAGCATCACTGCTCTCCCCAGCATCCTGCTCTGCAAAACTGTGGTGCTGGAAGGAGCTGCCAGCACTAACAAAACGTGTATTGAGGAAGTTATTTTGAGTCAGGCAAGACCAGGAGCTGTGCTGGGAGCAGGAATGCAAATAAACAGCCAGAACAGCAAATTGGTATTTTTTAATGACTCTGAAAAGACATTTTTTCCATCTCTCTTGCTTTCCATCCTCTCGCTGCAGTCTGCCAACATCCCCATTTTGCTGTCTGTTTCCAGCAGGCAGGGTGCAGGCTGGAATTGCTTTGCAAATGTACCAGGGAGCTGCTGTGTCTCTGCCCCTCTCATTGCTGTTCTCGGGATGGTTTTGGGCCACCCCATTGTGCACCATCCCAGGTTATGGCACTGGGGCAGGAGAGGAGCAGCACCCATTGCCTCTTCATCCTTTCATCCCCAAACTCTGCTTCCTTCTCTCCTCTCTCCCTGCCCATTGGTCCTGCTGACCACCATCTCCTTTGCTTCTCCAGGCAAATAAGCTGAGGACCAAAACTCTGCACAACACTCTGAACCCCACCTGGAATGAGACACTCACCTACTATGGCATCACTGATGAGGACATGATCCGCAAGACCCTACGGTAGGACCCCACGATGGGGACCCCTCTCCCTTTGGGGCCACCCCAGGCATCCCTCCCCATCCCAGTGATGATGTCCAAGGGGAGGTCACTAAGACCCCCACCCCACAGGATGGTCCAGGTGGCTGGTGGCCCCAACCAAAGCCAATATTGCATCCATCAGCCCTGTGGTGACCAACGCTTGAGTTACAGGGAGCCAGGGCTGGAGCAGCTGGTGAGGAGCAGCGTTCTGCTTTGTCATTAACTTCATAACTCCCTGGTGGGCTCCTGCCTGTGATTTGCCTTTAACCTCTGGATGCTCAGTGCCCACAGGTTAAGATTTTGCTGAGAAAAACTCCCTGGGAAAACTCTGGGCCCATTTTTGAGTATGATTCTTTTTTTTTTTTTTTAAAGAAAGCTAGAGGCATCTGTGAATTATTGTCAGACTAAATGAAGAGCATTTGTATGTATTTATTCCATTCTCTTGGTTTGGTTCAGCATCTCCTGGCAGCATCTCCTAGGGCTGGATGATGTTGTGTGGGGCTCCAGGTGGGCAGAGGCAGCATGGAGAGGCTGGGTGGGCTTGGAAGTGCTGCTTCTTGGCCACTGTCCCACCTGGGTAAAGGCAGGGAGTGCCCTGGAGTCTGTGGATGGATGCTCATCCGCCCCCTCCATCCTCTCTTTGATCTGGGACTGCTGCACAGAAGGATTTGCTGTAGGATCTGCTGTAAAACAGGATTTTGCATCCTGTGCTGAGGACCTGGAGCTTTGTCAGTTCTGTGAGTGGAATCTGACCTTCCCTGAGTGATTGTTTTCCCCATATTGTGAGCACAAAGCTGCCTGGTAGAAGGTCCTGCTCAGGGATGAATTTGGGCAGAGCTCACCTGTTGTTCCCCATGTGCACAGAGATGAGACATTTAATGCCATGGATTATTATTTCACATGGAAAATATTAGTCATGCTGAAAGGGCTGCAGACTTGCTGGGCTGGGAAGCCTCATTTATTAGTGTTATTATTGGTGGGTATTTTTTGTTTGGTTGTTTTTTTTCATCTTTGTTTTGGATCTTTTTTTTTTTTCCACTCCAGGCTTTGAAGTTTTCAGCCTCTTCAAGCGTGGAAATCAGTTTGTAGAGAGGTGTTGAGCTGAGTTGTTTGCTGAAATCCATCAGGGCGTAGAAAGATTTAACCCCACCTTGTTGAAGGGTTTAACCCCATGGCTGGGAGGTTGGGACTAAATGATCTTTAAGGGCCCTTCCAACCCTGACAATTCCATGCTGGATCCCTGGTAGCCCAGGAAGGGGCTGCACTTGCCCCCCGTGCAAGCTGGCTGCATTTCTTACCTTGCATGGGGGAGCCAGAGCCTAAAATTCAAGTGCTTCATTTTCCTCAAGAGCAATTCCCCAGCCCCTTTCTGATTTTTTCCATCTTTGTGGTTGAAAATACTGGCAAAGAAGATTTTGTTTATCCTGAGGCAGGTTTGGATGAGATGAGACTTCTTGCAAGCCAACCACGAAGTAGAAAAAAAAAACCAACCCATCTTTTATTTTAATTCTTCACTTGGATTTTCTTCTTTTCAAACACTGGATAGTCAATCAAGGAGAAGGACACATGGCTGGGAAATGTGGCTCCTTCTCATTTAGCTACCCACTGAATTCTGTCCTCCCTGCTTGTCTGGGGAGGGATTTTTGGTTACTCTGCAGAGAGATGGTTGTGTTGGGGCTCCCGGGTGGCTGGGGCTCACCGAGGATTCTTTTTTGGTGTTGGCTGAGCCTCTGTGAGCCTCTTCACAACACCAGTGGCCATGGCCCTTGGCCTTCCCAGTGCTGGTTCCTGCAGAAAGCATCTCCCATGCTCTGTATTATCCTTCCTTCAGTGTTTTGCCTCATCTGCCCATCCTCTCAGCAAAATCTTTCCTCCTTCTCTGCCAGGAAAAGGCAACTTCAAAGCTGCGGGGACGCCGGCTTTCCGCGTGCTCATCAGGCGAGGCTCCTGCAGGGCAGTGCTTGGGAGTTGAAAGAGCATGAGTGATGCCCCCCTTGGTCTGGGAGGTGTTTGTTCCCCCAGGATCCTCCTCGGTGCTGGGATTCACAGAGGGGCAGGGAACAGGATTGTGAAGTCTTTTTAATGTAAAAATAATGGCAGAGATCAAAGCCGCCGCCAGCCGCTGCCTCCCCGCTGTCTGGCGAGTGTGTGATGCAGGGGAAAAAGCTGGAAAAGCACCCAAAAAAATCTTCCCTGCCCACCTGGGTTCTTGGTGGGACGTGGCCAGCATGAGTTGGTGGGTTGGTGTTGGCACTTGAGCTCTCTGCTGGTGCCTGCAGCCCTCCTGGGGGGACGAGCAGCCCCATCACAGGGGCCACAGGACATCCTCTGCCTCCTGCAGAGCAGGATAATGGATTCCCTCTTGCCCCAGCTCCCCACTGTGCCCCAACTGGCTGTCCCACATCCCTTGTGGCCTCATCTGATCTGGCTGAGTGATTTAGGTGTGACAGACTCAAGTCCTGAAGCTTTTGGGCTTCACCTCCCCAGGCAGGCAGAAGGAGAGGTGAAGGCAACCCAGCTAATTGTGCTGGCAAGCAGGATTTTCTTAATGAACCAGCCCCCTCAAAAAACCACCCGATCCTTCAGCTTTCATCAAATGCAGCAGGTGGGAGGATCTTGAAAGGTCTCATCCATTCATTGAATTAAATATCCCCAAGTCTAGCCCAAGGCTTAACAGCAAGGAAACCACCCACAACCTGAGAGAAAGCAAATTCAGAGCTGCTCAGAAGATGCTGGACTCGGGCTGGGTGAGCTTGGGGACAGATTCCCTGCCAGAACCAGGGGTAAATCCCACCCTGCTGTCCCCACTCCCTGTTTGCCATTGGCACAGAGCTGTGCCATGGCAGCTCGGGCACTGTCTTTGGTGGTGGGAAGCCCAGGGGGGAGGCAAAGAAGTGCTGCAGGGGAAACTGGAACAGGCAGAATGCAGTCGCCTACATTTAAATAATATGTGGAATAGGCAATAAATAGATTGTATTCATAATAAATATCAGAGCTGGCCAGATATTAGGAGCAATTATTCACATCCAGTTCTACTGGCGAAGTTGATGCATTATTCATATGATCCTCAGCTAGCACACGAATGCCAGGAATTCTTTGTTTAATCATGTGTTTGACAAACATAATGACTCATTAAATACATTATTCAGAAAATAGTATTTGATCAGGTCTAATAAGCCAACTGCAGACACTTGGAGATGTGGGGTCCCAAATTGCTGAGCTCCAGAAGCCCTGAAGGAGGTTTGCTCCGGGGCTGCAGGCACGCTCCTTGTTTCATCCAACTTTTACTGTGCTTTCTGTGCTCAGACTTGGAGGTATGTTGTGACAGAGCCCAGCACTGAATCCTCCTTTTGGTTTTGGGAGAGCTGGACAGTCCCAGGACACCACCTTTTCCTAATTTCTCTCCTTGCCAGACATTGCTTGTCCTTAAGCCAAGCAGGCATCACCTGCACAGCTTCCCCCCCATCCAGAGCCTCTCAAGTTGCTATAGGGACCAGAAGGGATCTTGGATACAGGAGATGCATCTTCAGGCTCTACTGCCTATCACATCCACACACGTGGTGGAAAAGGGTCCTGGGTGACTCTCATTTTTCCCTTTCCATGGTGGGGAAGGGGCTGGAGGAACCTGTGTGCCAGCAGAAGCCGTGAGTCACAGAGTGGGGCTGCTGGATCTGGGTGAGTCAGGACTGAAACCCAAGAGCCCGGGCTGAGTAGGAGGGAGAAGAAGTTTAATGAGCAGTGATTGTTCACTTGCTGCTTTTTTTTTTTCTTTTTTTTTTTTTTTTCTAAGGTGGTTTTCACAGCCCTAACTTAAAGATCTGGACCCCTTGGTGGATGTTGTCAAATCAAAAGGCCAGCTTGAGGGATTTGGGTTCATCAAAAGGGTTGGAGATGGGGGATGTTTCAGCTGATGGGCTGGGAATGGCAGGGGAACGTCACTGCCAGAGGCATTTCTTGCTGTTTGTCATGGAGCTGATTTTTCTAACCCAAGGCATAAAAATTCCATCACATTGATTTCTGGTAATAAAATTCAAGCTGGTGTAATTTCATTATGCCTGTTCCCAGAGGAAGGGGTGGGGCCAGAGCTCCTCTGACTCACACTCCCTCCCTTCCCTGATGGGATGGGTGCTCCAGCCTCCCAGGCTTGAAAATACCAACCTGGGGAAGGTGACCCAGAGGGACAGGGTCCAAGGACCAAGAGGGCTGGCACAAGACTCTCTCTGGTTGTTGTGCAGAGATGGACACAAAATTTTGGGAGACCCAGCTGCAGGGTGGTCAAGGCACCAGAGGGAAAAGGGGGCTGGGGGAGGAGAGGTGGTGGTGCCTCCAGCTCCATCATGCAGGTTCTCCACCAGCACTGGGGGTAAATCCCACCCCACAGTCCCTCTCGCAGCAAGTTGGGCAGTGCAGTTGGGATCTTCTTGGGGTGTATTTGGGCATTGTTGAGGGGGGGGATCTTGTTACTCATGTTTTCAGAGGTAAAGCTGGCACCAAACCCTGCCAGAGTCAGGAGATGACACGGCTCTGCAGATGCTGGGTGTAAAAACAGACCTTGGGGAGGGGGTCAGACCTCTGCTCCTCCTCACCCCCCAAGTCCTAACATGTGCTTACCTTCCCTCCCCAGAGCTGGGGACAGATGGGTGTGGGGCTGGGTGTGCTTGGCAAGTGGCACTTCTTGTCTGGAGCTGCTGCTGCTGCTCCTTTTTCAGTCCTGTTCTATAAAAGAGAGGTGAGAGGAGGAAGGGAAACACGAAAAATTGTGCCTACATCTGAGATTTTCTTTGGGGATTTTACTCTTGCAGTGGGGTGGGATTTTTTCCACGGGTATCTATAGTAACGCTGCAGCCAGCTGGAGTTTTCTGGAGAGCAGCATTCCCTGTCTTCCCACTTGGATTATATTTTTTCCAAACCCCCTTCTTCTGCCACTCCTCAACCATGACAGTCCTTGTGCCCTGAGACTGCCATGCCCATGGCTCCCTCACTGCTGCCTTATTCACTTGTGAGCATGAGGGTGGTCAAACCTCCCATGGAATAAACCATGGAATAAACCACCCATGGATAAAACATCCCCAGATAAACCATCCAGGCCAGAGGCTCAGTGTGCAATTAGTTGCTCTGAGGCCAGATCACAGGGCACTAATTGTTTTTAATTACTTTTACCCCGTTCCAGGTAAGTCCTGTTTGTTGAAGCCCAGCAGGGTGGAGCTCAGCCCCAGAGGGCAGAGGTACCACCCATGAGAAATAGGCACTAATGGGAGTGTGTGAAAGACAGGAAAAATAGGGCAACAAAAGGAATATTTTAAAAACAGGGGAGAAAGGAGGGAAGGGAAGGGAAGGGAAGGGAAGGGAAGGGAAGGGAAGGGAAGGGAAGGGAAGGGAAGGGAAGGGAAGGGAAGGGAAGGGAAGGGAAGGGAAGGGAAGGGAAGGGAAGGGAAGGGAAGGGAAGGGAAGGGAAGGGAAGGGAAGGGAAGGGAAGGGAAGGGAAGGGAAGGGAAGGGAAGGGAAGGGAAGGGAAGGGAAGGGAAGGGAAACAAACACCTTTCCTTTATGGCCAGGGGACTTGGGCAGTCCCTGTGTACCTCCAGTGGGGATGCAGGATGCTCTCTTTGGAGGTGGACAGCCAGTCCCCTGTGAGGCAGCTACCACTCTCCTGGCCCTTGCTGTGAGCAGAGGCTCCCTGCAAGCACTAACTTTGCTTTTCTGCCATCCCTCCTGACACCCAGAGCGGGCTGGGAAGCAGCAGAGAAATGACTCATGAGCTGCCAGCTCAGGGAAAGGCATTTAGAGCTGTTCCATGGAGAACAACCTCCCCTCTGCACCCCCTCCTCAGACACAGGCTGCCCTCCCGGGGTCCAGCCCAGCCCCCAGCCCCAGGCAGACCCCCATGGGGCTGGCAGAGCTTCACCTTTGGCCAGGGCAAAAGGCCCTTTGCAGACCAGGTCTGCAGATCTCTCCCACTCTTGTCTGCATGGAAGTGGAGAACCTGCCCCATGTCCTAGTCTGGGCAGCCAGGTCTCCAGGAACAGGGGACACCCTGGGAGCTGCCACGTTCACCGTGTGCCCAAGCTTCTGGGGAGGGAGGGAGGGAAGAAAACAGTGGCCTGAAAATTGTCCCTTCACTGAGGGGACCTGCAATGGGATGGGGCAGCCCCTTCCCTCGTGCCATCACCTCTCTGGTGGCCCCACTCACCCTCTGCTCCTTGCAGGATCTCGGTCTGTGACGAGGACAAGTTCCGCCACAACGAGTTCATCGGGGAGACACGGATCCCTCTGAAGAAACTGAAGCCCAACCAGACCAAAAACTTCAGCATCTGCCTGGAGAAGCAGCTGCCGGTGAGTTCAGAGCCCCATCCCCAGAGCCAGCTGATCCCATGGGATACTCTGACCCTTCAAACGTGAGCAGGGGTGGGGAGGGAGGATCCTTTGGAGATGGGTGTCTGGTCGTGGCTGTGTCTCAGAGCAGCCCTTGGACTGGGTGCTTTCCCTCTCCCAGATAGATAAAACAGAGGACAAATCGCTGGAGGAGCGGGGCCGGATCCTCATCTCCCTCAAGTACAGCTCTCAGAAGCAGGGGCTGCTGGTGGGCATCATCCGCTGTGCCCACCTGGCTGCCATGGATGCCAATGGCTACTCCGACCCCTACGTCAAAACGTGAGTGCTGCCCCCTGCCCCTGACAGCTCCCTCCCCTTTCCCTGCCCCCCGGAATTCACTGATCCCATTAGCAGATGGAAAGGAGGGTGTCACGGGACCTGCGTGGGGGTGGCGGCCGTGCCAGGGCTCTGCATTGTCCCCATCCAGCAGTGGCCATGCTGCCCCTCTGCCAGGCTCACTGCTGCCCACCAGCACTGGCCCTGGACACAGGATTGGTGGCCCAGAGCAGTCAGGATTTGGTGGTGGGAGGTGGTGGGTGTCATCTGGTGGGGATGGGCAGCCCTTGAGCAGGGCTCTGCCTGTGCCACATGGTCCTGGACCTCACTCAGCACCTGTGGGTGCTTTTATCTCTCTTCCTGGTGATGTCCCCAACCTCCTCCCTCTTGGAAGCCCACACTGTCCCTGCTGGGATGGGGATGGCTGCTGGGTCAGGTGGCATCCTGAATGGTGGCTTTGGGGTGCAGGCATCCCCCCTCCCAGCTCCAGGGGATGGGCAAGTTGTTGTCCCCTTCCCCAGCTCCTAAGAGGCTCCCAGCCCAGCAGTGAGGCCACCCCCCTCCCTCCTCCCCTGAGCTTTGGAAAGGCCCTAATTACAACCTGTGTGTAATTAGGACAGACAGCAATTTGATCACAACCCCTGGCTCTGGGGCCTGGTTAATGGAGACAAGGGCACATTTGCAGGTCCTGCTGACACTCCAAATGTAAATGGCTGGGAGAAGTTTCCTTCTGAAAAATACCAGCAATATGTAAGAGGAAAAAAAAACCATTAAAATCAGTGGAATGAGCTGCTGAGACTCAGCTTCCCCCAAGGGATTCAGGGAATTCGGGGCCATCCGGGGGCTGTGAAGGGCTGCTGAGGAAGGTGATGCTTGAGCCCTGCATTGTTACAGCTCCTGTTGGTTTTGGTGTTTGTTGTTTGTTTGTTTTTTTTAGGGGGGGAGCAGCATTTTTCAGGCTCATTCTCTGCAAGGCAGGGGGGCCCATGGTGAGGAAGGTCCAGCAGCCCCCATCTCTGCACCCATCCCACATCCCAGTGCCTTGACCCAAACTTTAGCACTTTGAGGGATGATATTTCTCCAAGCAGAACTACCAGGATAAACAGCACCCGAGGGGGGCAGTGATGGAGTTCATGGCAGCTCCTTCCTATTAATTGTGCTTTAGGAGGGGTGGTGGTTGCATCAAAATCCACTCTTGCTCATAGGAGGCTCAGTCTCTGAAGTAACATAATTCCTGCTGCTGCACACAGTGGTTTTGTCATTGCCCCCTGTGCTATCTGCAGGAGATTGTATCTGCAGGGCTGGAATCAGAGCAGATAAAGAGAGGCTTTGTGGTGCAAGGCCTAATTTTTTAATTAGGAGCAAGATCTGGAGAGTGTAACGGGGAGGCAGCATGGGTGTTTAGAGGAGCCTCAGTGACATGAAACACTGATGGGTGGGCTTTGGCCTGGCACAGATTTTGGGTGCCCTCTGTGCCTGATGACCCTTTCATCTCATTTGCTTTTCAGCCCTGCTGCTGAGCTGCAAAATATCTGCAGGAAAAGGCAGTGCAGGAAACTGCAGCCCCTGCTCCCTCTTAGACACCTGCGGGTGGTTTCTGTCTCCTGGCAAAGCTCTGGATGAGCAGCCCAGCCTCAGGGTCCCAAATCTGGCCTGGTTCTGGGCTGGGAGTGTCTGATTTTAGCAGCTGGGAGCCTGTGTGCAGTGCCAGTGTCCCCTAGGGACTGGAGCTGGGATCATCCCGGGTGGCTCGGTGGGGAAATGCTGCTGCCTTCCAGCCAGCTCCAGTCTTTTGGCAGGAGAGGGGAGAAGGGAGCAGGTTTGGGGGGGCTCAGCCCCCATCTCCCCCTGGTTCTGCTCAGGAGAAGGTCCCAGGGACCCCAGGGGAGGGGACTGGACCTGCCTGTGTGACCCTGCTGCCTTGGTTTGGTTGCAGTTACTTGAAACCAGACGAAGACAAGAAATCAAAGCATAAGACAGCAGTGAAGAAGAAGACACTGAACCCCGAGTTCAATGAGGTGAGTCTGCACTTCTGCTTCCCACCTGGGAGCTTTCATCAGCCCTCAGGATTAAAAGGGAAAAAAATAAACCCAACCTCAAGTCATCAGATGAGTTCCCTGTGGGTGGCAGAGGGCAACAGGAGAGGAGGAGGAGGGACAACCCCAGCCCCTCCTGGGGGTCACAGCCACTGCAGGAACCCAGCCCAGGTTTGTCCTGACTCAGTCTCTGCTCCCCTGCAGGAGTTTTGCTATGAGATCAAGCACGGGGACCTGGCAAAAAAGACCTTGGAAATCACAGTGTGGGACTATGATATCGGGAAATCAAACGATTTCATAGGTGAGTGGGGCACTCCAGAAGGTCTTTTTGGCATTTTTTTTAAATCATCATTTTCTGTGCCTCTGCTTTTTTCATCTGCTGCTCTTATGGACTTCTCCATCCTCTCATTCTTTCTTGCTGGGTTTCTGTGCTGCTTTTTACCTTCTTCTGCACCCAAGCCTCCTGTCCCACAGCCACTCCTGCTCTTCCTGGCTGCAGATCTGAAGCACACAGAGCACCCAGACAGGGAGAAGATGCTTCTCTCTCTGCCCTTCTGTTTTCAGATCTTTTCTTCTGATAAAGAACAGCTTTAACAAGGAGGTTTCATTTCTCTCTGTTGGATATCCTGGCTTGTTGTGGGCTTTGTTTACTGGTCACTGTGATTTCTTGCTAAAAATACGCCCAGTACCTCTGCCAGCCACTGCAATTGCAACAAGAACCCAGCCCTTGGCACCAAGACAAGCTGCCCAGGGCAAGTCCTGGAGCCTTGTGGGGCTGGGGACACCAAGCTGTGATTGCCTGTGTGTCATATCACACCACACGGGATGCCATGAGATCCAGCATTCCCTGGCATCCCTGGCAGGGCTTTGTGCTCACCTCTCATCTTTTCTCTCCCCATCTCTCTCTCCAGGAGGTGTCGTGTTGGGAATTAACGCCAAAGGCGAGCGCCTGAAGCATTGGTTCGACTGCCTGAAAAACAAAGACAAGAAGATCGAGCGCTGGCACACGCTGACGAATGAGCTGCCAGGGGCTGTCCTCAGCGACTGAGCCCCCGCGGGGCTGCTCCCGGGCGGGCACAGCTCCACCAGACACAGCCTTTGGACTTTTAACACGTTTACAGCTTTGGAGACCGGGGTGGTGGTGGTGGAGGAGGAGGGAACCGTGGTACCTGGAGAGTGTGAGCCCCCAGGGCACGGCACGGCTGCTGCAGGGAAACCAGGGCAGCAGGGGTTTGCTCTGCCGGGCAGGTCCCATCCCCCCGGAGGTTTTTCCAAAAATGCCTCTTTGCACCCTGCCGTGGTCAGACACACACACCTGGAGCATGCACATACACACGTGTGCACACACACACACACGCGTGTGCACACGGGCACCACCCCCCTGCATGCCCCGTGGCTCTGAGTCCTCACTCGTTGCTGTTCTGAGTGCCCTTCTCGCTGCCTTGCAATTCAGTGGCAAAGATGAATGCACCCCTCTCCCTCCGTGTCTCTCACATGAGCAAAAGGCGTCGCTAAAACCTGCAACTTTTTTTGGTTGGTTGGGTTTTTTTGGTTGGTTGGGTTTTTTTTTTCCCCCTCAAGGCAGTTGTGCCACATCTCTGGTGGTTTGTCACGCTCTGTGGTGTGGGGAATGTGTCCCCCTAATCTCCTAGGAAGACTCTTTGCTTTTCTTCCAGAAATGATGTGCTCATCCTCTCCAGTCATGCACCCAGCAAGCTGAGAGCCCTGCAGAGAAGACCACAGCTTCCCTGCTCCACACTTCCAGAAGTAGGGAAGCAAAAAGAAAAGTCCAGGGAAACCCAAGGCCCTTTCTGCTTCCCAACACCAGCAGCAAAGTCTGCAGCCACTCTCTTAACAATTCCCCCCAGTTTGTTAGGTATGATGGACATTCCCACCAGGACCCACACAGCCAGGCTTCACCACAGCTATTTTATAATCACAGATTTGCCCATCTGTGACCCAACCTCCTTGGGTTCCCTGTCCCCATCCCACCGGGCACCAGCTCCTGTGCAAACACCACCCCAGCAGCAGGTGCCTGGTGGGACGAGCTGAATCTTTCTGCAAAATGCTGCACTTCACCAGGAATTTTTGAAGCCTTTAAACCCTGATTTCTTCAGAAAAGCAGCTCTTTCCCCATCAGCCTCAATCACCTTCAGCTTCTGAGCCCTGTAGCTGCATGTGCGAGCTCACGCGCGTTGCTGGTGTCTTTTTTGGTTGGTTTGGGGTTTTTTTTGGAAAGCAAAGGGTTCTCTGGAAACCAACGTTGACTTTTCTCGTGTTACACTTTGTTTGATATGGGGAGGGGGTGGGAACCAACAATGTTGATAGGGTCTTTTTTAATAACTTAATCTTTGTAATGCACCCTACAGCTAGGCATGGGTTTTTATTTGAATGCCAGCAGCGTTTCCAGTTGGATGTTCCCACTGATCCTGTCACTGCTCCAGCACCTTAAAAACCTCATTTGGGTCTGAGCTTCCAGGAGAGCTACGGGAGCACTGGCTCGGCTGTGCCTCCCTTTTCTTGCAAAGTTACTTTGAATCCAGCATTTTGTTTCAGCCTGTCTTGCTCTGGAGCTGGTTTATGCCTGAGGTGGGGGAGGACACAAGGTGTTGTGTGGGTTCCTTCACTTTGTACCCCAGTCTTCTGGAAGCAGACAGGTCTGTCTGTCTGTCTGTCTGTCTGTCCCAGCTGCATGCAGAGTGGTGGTTGTCATGCCAGGCCTTGTGAAATGTTTGATACTGATGTTTTGCTACCATGTGAAGGCTGCAGAAACTGTCCTTACCTGCATCCTAAAAGACTTTTTTGTATTTCAGTATTATCTGTGTTACTTTTTGTCAGATTTGTTAATATTTATAAACAAGAACTCCAAATAAAAAAGGGAAAATTAAAAATAAAATAAAAAAAAGAGTCAATGCTGGTAGTGTAGATTTTGGGTGCTGGGGGGGGTGTTTGTGTGAGCTCAGCACATCCCAGTGTGTCCCCCATGGAGCACGGGGTGACCTGGAGACATGAGATGAAGACCTGGGACCCAGTGAGGACTTGGGGAGCAGAAGATGCTCTTAAACCAGAGGACTGGGTGCTGCTTGGCTTTGTTCTCCACTCTCTAGGCTCTGGTTGCTGCAAAACAAGCAACACTGCCACAATCTCAGTGGCTGCACGACACCCAGGAGGGTGCTGAGACCTTCACACAGGCACTGCAGGGGCTGGGAGGGGATTGGTCAAGGGAGAATTAAAAAAAAAAAGAACGAAAAAAAACCCACCCCAAACCCAACCATTTCTGGCCTTTCTGAAGGTCCATTGACTCGGTGTCCTTCCTGGTGCTGGTCAGCAGCATCAGCCCAACAGTGTTAGCACCCAAATACACCCATCCACCCCTTCCTACACCAGTACAAATAGAGTTAAAAAACAAATTATATACAGAAATACTCAGGCATATAGGTGCACGTGTGTGTGTCTGTGTGTGTAAATGTGTGCCATGGTTTGAGTGGCCCAGGATAATTTTTGCTAACATATATATATAAGGTGTGTGTGTGTATATATATATATATATATAAGGATTTAAAGTATAAGGATTTATATATATATATATATATTTATATATTTATATATATATGTATGTATATAGGTATGTATATATACATATAAGTATAAGGATTTAAAGAGAGGGTTTTCAGGACCCTGAGGGATCTGAAAGGGGATCACACAGAGGGGTCACCATCCTCTCACAGGCACAACCCCTCTGCCTCCTGCTCCTTGCTTGGCTGCTGTTCCCTCCTGAGGTGGCCCCTCAGGCACCTATCCCTACCAGAGTGTATATATATATATATATATATATATATGTATGTATGTATATTTATTCCTTACCTCAGGTGTTAATGCCTTGCTGTTCTAGTAAAGCTGTTTCAGGTCTAATTTCCAACTTTTAAGTCTCTTTTCCCCTGGGAGGGTGGAGGGGTTACAAAGCACTTCTTCTGTCCTCTGGTTTTTGGTTCTCCCAGACTGCTGACCTGTGACAGAGTTTAGTAATCACCACCTTGTGCCTGTTCATGTATTTTTAACTATAAAGGCTTTTCTGTACCATTTTTCACTCACTTACATGATGCAGGAGCCACAGCAGCAGTAGCAGGAATGTCCCCAGAGGCAGGTGGCTGGTGGCACACTGTCCTGTCCTGCTGGGGGTGGCCAGAGCCACATGGGCAGTGCTGGCACCACGGTGCATTTAAAGAGTTATGTGAGACTATTCTATAACTTATTTATATGTTAAATAGCACAGAATCATAGAATGGTTTGGGTTGGAAGAGATCTTAAAGATCATCCAGTTCCAAACCCCCCCTAAACCCCTGCATGGGCAGGGACACCTCCCACCAAAGCTCCAATATATATGTAAATATATATAAGGATATATACAGTATCTAATGCATAATATATACTGTATGTGTACATAACTACACATGTTCACTTCTGTGTATTGCAGTATTACAATAAATGTTGTATTTATACATAAATAAGAAAAAATTAAATCTTTAGATAGTAAATATACATTAATATAAATACAGGCATTCTTATATAATATAGTTCTGTGTGTGAGTAGAAAGATAAAGCTATATATATATATATATATATACATATATGTGTGAGCATGTACATGTATTTGCATAAATACAGGCACTTTGAATTAATGATGTTATGATATATACATGTTCTTGCATACTTTTATCTAACTGCTATAAATAGATCTATTTTATATCTATATACTTTTAGTTATCTGCTATAAATATATAAAATACTTTGTGTCTATTTCAAATATTATATATAAAATCTATATGTGAGTTTCTATATTACACAGTTCCAATTAGCTATATTTAAAAGCAGCCATATATTTGTATATATATCTGCACTCTTTATATAATAACAATAATATATATAATCTATTATTATATACAATAACATACACTACTATGTAATGTGTTATAAAATACACTGAATAAGAGGGAGGCAGGTGGGAAGCACAAGGACAAAAACCTGATTTACTCAATTAACTGATGCAGTGTTCAACCACCTGCATCTCCTCTAAGTGCCTCCTGATCCCCTCTGGAACAAAGAGCTGATTATAAAAAGGGGGGAAGGACACAAACCCTTCAGATTAAACAAAAAGCTCAAGGTATTTTAAAGCAAAGCTCCCCGGGGGCACCTCAGCCCCCTCCTGCCTTATAAAGAGGCTTTGCTTTTGAGGGGAGTCACCTGCCTGGGTCCTGGTGCTCCAGGGAACTGATGCTCTCCCCCAACAGCTCACAGGAACCCCCCAATAACAGGACACCAGGGCCCTTTGATGGTCCCCAGTGGCCCCACCAGGCCCCCCGGGGGTTGTACCTCTCAGTGGCTGTGCTGATGGGCACCATCCTGGTCTCTGCCTCTCTTCTCAATGGTTTGGTCATCGTGGTTTCCATCAAGTACAAGCAGCTCCGTTCTCCCCTGAACTACATTCTGGTGAACCTGGCTGTGGCTGACCTGCTGGTGACACTCTGTGGCAGCTCCATCAGCTTCTCCAACAACATCAGTGGCTTCTTCATGTTTGGCAGACGGATGTGTGAGCTGGAGGGCTTCATGGTCTCCTTGACAGGTAAGGACAACAACCACCAGGCCTGCCTTGGTCTTTGGTTGGTGCCATTACATTTAGCAAAGTTTTGGAGACTTCCATCAATTTGCTGCTTCTCCTAAAGGAATTGCTTTAGGAAGTGATGGAATGATGGATAAGTGGTGTCCTTCAGCTACTCTGTAGTGCAGGGCAGGGTCAAGCAGGGGTTGGCTGTGCTAAGTCACCATTTGTTCTGCCATGGTCATCACAGGAAGGGAAATTTGTCACTTGGGCACATCAGGGGTCCTCACTCAGCATGTGCTGTGTCAGCACAGGATGTTTGTGTGTGCACCAGAAACGTGGGATACTGCAGGAAACCTTTGTTCGTGGCCACTCAGGTGGAGAAGTGGTGGTTGTAACCACAGCCCCGTCACAGACACCCGATTTCAGCTTCTCATTTATCCTCAAAATATCCTCACAGCAACCCCTACCATGAGAAAACCATCTGGCACGGTGTTAAAACAATATTTACTTCAAAAACTCTTAAATGTGGTTTGCCACACCCCAGCAGAGGCAGCTGAGCCTGTTCCTGAGACACAAACCCTCCTTCTCCTCCCCCAGGCATCGTGGGGCTGTGGTCCTTGGCCATCCTGGCCCTCGAGCGCTACGTGGTGGTCTGCAGACCCCTGGGAGAGTTTCAGTTCCAGCACCACCATGCCCTCACTGGTTGTGCCTTCACCTGGAGCTGGGCACTGCTCTGGACAACCCCACCACTCCTGGGTTGGAGCAGCTACGTGCCTGAAGGTAGGGGAGATGTGCTTTGGATGTGAGCTCATCCCTATGGCTTCTTGGGTGAGGTTTCCAAGTCCAGGGCAGCTGGAGAGTCTCTATAGAGGTGTTTAAAGTGTTAATACCTCCTGCTTGCTTGGCCAATTGTCCTCTTTTGGAGATTGTTCCTCAGAAGTTACAAACTGCAAACACACTGCAACCCTGCCTGGTGGACACCAGAGCCATGAGCAGCACCCAGCCCAACTCTGCTGATGTAGGAACACTGCACATCCCAGCACATTCCCCTCCTCCACAGAGCAGTCAAACAGACAGAATCTGGAATGGGTCTCCAGGCCATGGGTGGGGAGGATGAGAGGCAGGGCAGCACCAGCGTTTGCTATTTTGGATCCTGTTCCTGAGCCTCCATCCAAGCCCAGGTGGCTTTAGGCTTGTTTCCAATCCTGTTCCAGGTCTGAGAACCTCATGTGGGCCCAACTGGTACACGGGTGGCAGCACCAACAACAGCTACATCTTGGCCTTGTTTGTCACCTGCTTTGTCATGCCCCTCAGCCTCATCCTCTTCTCCTACACCAACCTCCTGCTGACCCTGCGGGCGGTAAGTGCCGTATCTCTGATGGGTTCCTGGGTTCCTGCTGGGCACATCTCCACAGGGCTGCAGAGCTTCTCAGCAGGGTTTTGTGATTGGCACTGCTGTCAGGGCACCTAAGGGATGGATGGATGAAGTTGGAGGTTGTTGACAGCCACCTCTCTGCCACAACACCCCACAGGCTGTAGCGCAGCAGCGGGAATCGGACACGACGCAGCGGGCGGAGCGGGAGGTGACAAGGATGGTGGTCACCATGGTGGTGGCTTTTCTCATCTGCTGGCTGCCCTACACCACCTTTGCCTTGGTGGTGGCCACCAACAGAAACATCTCCATCCAACCAGCTCTTGCCTCCCTGCCCTCCTACTTCTCCAAGACTGCCACAGTTTACAACCCCATCATCTATGTCTTCATGCACAAGCAGGTGAGAGGGAAGGGCAGCAGCTGGGAGCACAGCTCCATGGGGACTTCTAGAGGGCATCAGAATGGCCTCAAAATTTTGAGGAACCATCAGTCCTACCTGGGAGTGTAGATGCAGGCTCAACCCAGGGGTTGCTGTACAAGCCACGGGGTTTGGGGAATAAAATGGAAAGGGAGGGAGCAGCACCCAAGCCTGAACAGAGGTCTTTTTTTTTGTTTCTGCTTCTGTGGTGGTTTTATAGGATCAAGCACAATTTTAGATGACAAGCTGCTTGCTGAACACACAAAGCAAACAGAATGAAACTTATTATCAATGAACTGCCAGTATCTCCAAAAAGAGCTGGGCTGGAAATCCAGACCCCACCCAGAACACAAAGGGCTGAGGAGCACCCACCCTCCACAGCTCAAGCTTTCTGCCACAACATGTAACCTTCCTTTTCCCTGCCCAGTTCCAGAGCTGCCTGGTGGCAATGGTTTGCTGTGGATACCAACCCCAGAGGAAGGGAAAAACCACTCCAGCTGCCCCTGCCCCAGATGTCCCTGCAGAGAGGCTGTGGAACAAGGTGACACCACCTCCTCCTGTCTAACTGCTGCCAGATCCTCCTACACCAGCTTGTCCACCCACCCTCCTGCAACTCAGGCACAGAGAAGGGTCCCCTGGTTCCCATACCCAGGAGCTGAGTGGCCCTTGAAGTTAGAGAGGTCCCCAGCAACCTTCCCTCTGCTCCCCAAAAAGCCACCAGAGCATCTTCTCATGGGAGAGGAGCCACCACGGGGCAAACCACAAACTTTATTTTGCTCTCCTAGGGAAAAAGCCCTTCCCTTCCAGCCCCTCACCTCAGGAGGTCATTAAAAACAAAACAAAAAATAAGAGTAGTATTTCCTTGATGCAAAACATTCAGCCCTGGAGGCAGAAGGAACACTCTCAGCTGTGCCATTATCTCCAAAGCCACTTGTGGGCCATCCCTCAGCAGCCTGAGCCCTGTCTGCATTGCCCCATCTCTTGTGAAGTTCAAGGTGATGCTATGGAACTGGGAAAACCCCAGCAGGTTTAAGTGCAGATTGCATTAATAAAGCTTAATAAACACTGACAAGTTCATGTGCATCTGTTCTATGAACTGATAGAAGGCTGGAGAGAAAACAACTCCTGCTACTCCAGCTATTTCTTCTCTCCTAACAGCAAGAAAAAAACAGTTCAAAGACACAATAGTTGTGTGTTTTATTTAGGGCTGTAAGGTTTAAATTCACTGATTTCCCAGAAAGGTTTTAACAGGCCCTGAGGAGAGCAGAGCCCCTGCTGCCTCAACAGAAAGCAGATACCAAAGCCTGTAAGAAAAAAATAATAAAAAAACCCAACCAAACAAAAAAACTGTGGGATTCCACAACTACAGACAGCAGCTGCAATTACACTTTGGGACTCTGATCAAGTTTATGTAATTTAGGAGCCTACAGGTCAGGCTTCTAAGGGCAATGTTTAGCCATGCTGCAGACAGGGATCCCCTGAGACTCTGCTCCATCACATTCCTCCAACTTACAGAATGCTATCAGCAGCTTGGCTGCTTTCATCACTATTTGTCTTTCAGACTTTGATTCTGAACACTCAATTGCTTGCCAAAGGAGACTGATCCCCAGTCACAGGAGTTACAGTTCTCTCACACACCCCCCATGGGTTTGTTTCTACACACCTTGCTCCCCTCCTCCTCCTCCCACCTTCACAGCTTCTGCTGCTGCAAAACACACCAAGGGTTTGGAGGGAAGAGATGCTCAGACCTGGCCATCACCTCACATCACTGCTCCCAGGCACTCCAAAAGAGCCTCTGGAGCCACAGGGATCACACTGGGATTTGGAGGACTCAGCAGGTTTGTTTGACTTGAGATTCTCTTCCCCAAAACAAGAACAAAAGAAAAATCCCAAGACCAAACTGAGGACAAGTACAAGGCACCTGTAACACAACTGCTTAAGAGAACTGGTATTTGCTTCTTTCTTGTTTTTACCCTAACAGGGTCCTGCAAGTCCCTCCAGAGAAATACAGCAGAACTGTCTCCCCAGTGCAAGGGTCCTCACCCCCATCCCCATTCCCAAGTCCTGACCTCCCTCTCCATGTATTTTTCTACATAAAAAAGGGCTGGAATGCCAATGGCTCAGGGAGGAATTAGAACAGCTCAGTTTTAATTTAATTAATTGGCCTTTGGTTCTCTAGGAAGCTAAGAAACAGCATTAGCTGGCCCCCCTTTGATCCTCTCTGCTGTCTTTCACTGGTTCATGTTTAATTGCTCCTGTTAATTACAGCTTTTGTTTCCCTGCTTTATGTTGTAAGGATTATTTACATTCTTGCTAAACATTTCTGTGGAAAAGTACAAGCAGCTGAAAAAATGGGGAACTCTCACTGCTGCTTTCTGGTCTTGATAAGAGCAGAGAGGCTGGGGGACTGCTCAAAAGGCTCTTCCAACAGCAAGAAAAATTCACCACATAAAAGATTTTTAAAGATAGGGCAATGGTTCACAGCCTGCACACCATTTGGTCTGAAAGATAAATTAAAAAAAAAAAAAATCCAAGAAGCTAAGGACATTTCACATGTTGCAAAGCAAAGTCATAGATAATTATGTGCTTCTTTTCTGGAGAAAGCTCCCCTAGGTTTGTAGCATCTGCCCTGGAGCAGCTCTTCCAACATCTAGTTGTACAGATAGTCTGATGATATTAACAATTTAAAAAAAAGAGCAACAAAACCCCCTGAAAAGCTCCAAATGAACCTCAAAGAACAGAGTAAGAACCATGGGGCAGCACAACAACCTTGGAAATATTTATTAGTATTGTTAAACCAAATTAACTAACAGCTACAGACAGGCATTTCCCCCACATGAACAGGAACAAAAAAGCAGTTTGTGGCTCACCCAGCTTTGTAACAGTTGCTGTGCTCTTCAAAATCCTCATCCAAACATCAGTTACATCCAGAAGTGTTGTCTGAGGCACACTAAAGTGTGCTTTAATTAAACAAGAGGTATCTGTGTAATACTAACCAGAGCTTCTCATATTCTCTCTAATGCTAGCAGGGAATGTACTGCTGCTCTTGCAGTCTCTGGAGAACACTGCCTTTTACTCCTTAGCTTTTTGCACAGCAATTAATCCCCTTAATCAGTCAAATCAGTTCAACACTGGATCACAAAATCACTAAGAAAAGAGAAAACAAGAAATTACCTTGTTAAATTTAACGAGCAAGGAAAAACATACACTCCATGGGCTGGAACAGTGCTGCAAGCTCCAGCATGGAGAACTTTAACAAGTGCCTGAGCAGTAACAGCAGCCCACAGAATTACAATCATTTTGTCTGTAACACTGAAAACTGCATAATGCAACAGAGCAAGAAATTATTTTGCTTATTAAAGCGTGCTTATTAAAGCTTATTGAACCCCACCAAATCCCATCATAAAGATGTTACGTTCAGGAAACAGTTCAGACCTCAGCTGTTACTGTCTTGACAGGCAGTGGTGGTGTAAAGCCAGTACAAACTGTGTTACAAAGTAGATCATTAGATTTTCTTGCTTGCTGCTGCAGTTAATGGAAGTCTGGAGCTTTACAGTTGCTTCTGTGGTCAAGAAGTGTTGTAATTCACAGGCTGTATACTGTACAGGCAGCAGGAAGTAGTGATATATGTATATTAGAATTTATTCATTATCTGTTTAATTATGTAGGTGAGTTTTGATCCAAAGCTGTTAACCTCTAGCTACACTCTTGGGTTTTTTTCCAATTTAAACTGCAATTTAAATGCAATGGGATTTCTTATCAACCCTTGCACCTCCTGGGGATGGAAAACAAGAATGTATCTCCTGCAGCCAGGGAATACACAAATTTTGGCCAAAAGGCCAAGTTAAACTCACCTGAGTGGTGAAAAGGGAAGACATGGGCTTTCTGATCTTCAGGATGGATGTCTAAAAAAGATGTAAATTCAGCTGAGAAGCATAAGAGCATCCACAGCCACACAGCACTTCAAAGAGAAAGCTCTGGTTTGTCAGCACACTGCTCTGTCAAGCACAGAATGAAGTCCCACAGATCTCTTTGCCAGAGCCATTTAAGTTGCAGTTGTAACCAGAAACCTCCTTTGTTGCTGTTGGGTGCATTACACACAGCTCTCTCTGTGATCAGGAATTTCAAAACCTGAAGCCACATCAGTCCCTACCAGCTCAGTTCTTCCAGGAGTTTGACAGGGTCACAAATGCTGCTGCTGTGCAAATAACAAGCAGAACAACACCTCCAAGCCTCCAGGTTTACAGTACAATATTATTGCAAATTCCAAGACTGAAGGGGAGCTTTAGCTTTAGATCTGTACTCGGACTCCAATCAATTCCTTTCCCACCAGCAGTCAGTACATGGAGTCAGACTACAGGGATGAGCAGGCTTTGGATCAAGCCATTTATCAACATGGCAGCTGCTCCATCCTCTTGGCAGGATCCCCCTGGTTCTCATGACATTTGCCTTCGACTGAAAAAACAAAATTCCTGATGCCAAACACAAGAATATCTGGTGTTCCTTCCCAAGATGTTAGGGATGACTTACTCACTGGCATTTACTGTGGAGTTGTTCAGAGTTAGCAGGCTCTGAACTCCAGTTCTATCTTTCCAAACTCTGCTTTAGAAAAGTCTTTTCTAAAAAAATGTTCATGATTCTGTTTTCTTAATGTACATTCTTCTGGCTCTAACAACCCCACCATTCTGTCAAATTCTTTCTCTCTGATTTCTGTGAAGACTCTGCACTCCTTTCCAAGCCCACTTAAGTATTTGCTTTCCACCTACAGGAAAATATGGTAGCAAAACATTCTTTGCCTTCTCTATTCATTATGGAGAGTTCAGATTGGCTCAGGACAAGTTCCCTGACACTTCTCTCACTCTAAGAAGTGAGAGCTCATTTTATGCTAAGGCCTGCACAGTTCTGTACACAGAACATAAAACAAATTTATGAAAAAAGTATCAATCATCAGTGTTCTGGGTTGATGGGGCACTGTCTTTGGTAACAGGGCAGGTGACCCAGGGGTGGCTCCTGTCAGGAAGAAAGGAGGGGTGGGGGAAGGTCCTGAAGCTCTGGTTTCTTTGCTTTCTCTTTGCCCTGTTTTGATTTGATTGATGAGAAATGTAATTTATTTTTTTCCCCAAGCTGAGCCTGTTTTGTTCATGACTCTAATTGCTGAGTGGAATCCTCCTAGTCCTTGTCTTGACCCTTCAGGTGGATTTCCTCCCCACCATCCTGCAATAGGGCAGGGGGAGGTTAGGTTTAAACCATGACAATCAGCTTACCCAAGAATGTGTCCCTGAGGTTGCTCTTGGGTCTCAGCATCTCCTGGAATTTCATGGACCAATCTTTCTAAAATATCATCAAGACTAGAGTGAGCCCTGTTCAACAGAAGGTTTAAAATGGATGCTGGCAAGTTTTTTCAAAACTCCACATTTTGAAGTAAATAAATTGTAATTATCTGTGTTCTTAAAAAAGTTGGCTTACTTTAAGCACTGAATCTTGTTAAAATATACTGGAACCATTATTCTGAATCTTTATAAACCAAAGCCAAACATGCCTTATCATCCTTTTTTCCTACCTTTCTGTTTCCTCTGCTAGAGTAAATGTCTCATTACTCCATAAACTAGATTCTTTCTCCAACTGTCTGTCTTCCATCTTCATTTGATCAGGAACTATTCACATAAACAGAAATATTTTAACATCAAAGGTATGAAGGAAGATAATAAAGAAATTAAAATGTCTTTTTCTTTACTGCACTTGGGAAAAGTCCAGTCATCCATTTTTCAATTACTCTTTCCTCAGTCATCTGATTTTCTACCAGTAAGCAAATTCACATTATCTACAGTCAAAGGTAGCCAAGTACCAAGACACAGATAAATACTTTGCTGTAACACATTTTTAGATTACCAGGACTGAACATTTTGCTTCATTTGAAAAATGCACGTGGAAGCTGATTGTTCATCTTCCCTGTTACAATCCTAGATATGGGAGAAAAATCAAAAGAAGACCTGTGGATGTTGGCTTTGTTACCCTACTTAGCAAAATCCAATGATATCCCTCCCCAGACTTATCTCAGTAAGTTCTGTTCCCTCCAGCATGGGAATGTATTCAGCCACCTTCTGCTAAGCTATGATAAGCAGGAGGCTGACACAAAAATAGAGTCCAAAGTAGCTGTACTTTATGCAAATACAACAAAACCCCAGTGATTGAACAGCAAGCCACGTGGGCTGCTGCATTCCTTAACACCTAAAACCAAGATACTCCAATGAATAAAGTCACAATAGTTTCTCTCCTTTGGGTAACAGCTGCAAATGGAAGAAGATCTAACAAAGCTGTAGGATAACAGAAACAAGTGTCTGTATCATTCTCAAGTGACTTTGCTATTTAGCTTTTTTACAGAATAATTTATATTTTTTTTTAATACCTGAGGAATGCAGCTGCCTGGCTTGCATCTGTCTAAGTGGAGAACATGCATTGCTCCAGGACAGCTTTGAAAAACTCAGTTGACACAAAATTCATCTCAGTGTTAAATTACACCTGCACTCAGGAAGCTGCCTGCTGTCAGCAGCACCAGCCATGATGTGAGATGCAGAAACTTCAAGGACTAACTTAAATATTGCCTGGTATTTAAGCTGTTGATGTCTAACTTCCTAATGGTTGGCCTGACTGAAGCTAATTTGGAAGCTCTTGTGTATTTTAGCAGAGAATGATTTGGGAGAAATCCTGATGATTGAAGACAGCTGCCAGGCTTCCTACTGCTCTGGGTGAAGTGCCTCTTCTCAATTTCATCCAGCAGCTCTTGGGCTGGTGAAGGCAGCTCATCAATGAAGTGGTTAGATGCCTGTGAGAGTGCTGAGATGGAAAAAAAAAAATCTAGCTAATTAGCAGTGATTACTCCTTAATAACTGTGATGTAGGCTCCCATTATGACAGCATCTTGCTGACAGATTTCATTTACAACCTGCACGAGCCTGGACTGTTGACATTTTATCAAATATCCTTAAATAATTTCATAATGGAAAAAATTATTTAGAGCTAGACTTGCACATTTATTTCTCAATCTTGCATTGCAAAGTATAAGCCAGTACTATTTACACTTCAAATGTAGGTTGATTAGAGGTCATGTCTGCAGGTGCAAACACAAAATCCACAACCTAATTAGCACAAGCAATATGCAATTGTGTGCAAAGCTATTTATCCCTACAAAAAGAGATGCCCAGAAGGAGAAAAAAAATTAAAAATGTATAAGCCAAGTTTATTTTCAAATCTGTCTCTCTATTTATTGATTATTCAATTTGGGCTGGGTTAAGAGACTTAGCTGCCTTCCTGGGGCTTCTCAAAGATGAAGCAACTGAGAGTTCCACCTCAGACATGACTTATGCAAAACTTTGGCAACTGGGAAATTCTGACTACTGAATTACACCAAATTAATGACAGTACAAAACAAATGAGAAAATTCATTGCTCTTAAACAGCACTTGAACTCAACAAACATTGAGACCACTTTATCAACACACAAAACATATGAAGTGTTAATTAGATTGTCTCTCTCCAAAATGCCAAAACCTACATTTATCACTCCAAATCAGTTTTAAATGTCTAAACCATTTTCGGATTTATGAAGGCTACCATCAAGTAATTATCTTTCAGAGATAATTAAATAAATAAAATAATCTTTCAGACCTTCCACACAGTGTTTTTTCCAGCTGCATCCCTGCAAATACTCCCTTAGCTCTGTATTAAGAGATTTCTTTTGACCAAATAGCCTCTAAATACAAAGCTGTAACCATCTAACCCAAAACCCATGAGATTTCAGACAACAGGGACAGCATTTCTTGTGGTTCCTTATTCCAAGCTTGACATTTCCACACTGGTACTACACACATGGAGTTTCCATTATTCACATCAATTACTTTTACACTAACAACTCTTGGCACAGACTCCTGGCAGAGAAAGGTTCAGCAAGTCACTGGTTTGTCCCTCTCTCCTCTCTGCAGTTACCTGAGCTGATGGGGGTGCTGATGCTGGTGGGTGCATGACTGGCTCTGGGAGTTTTACAATCCATGTCCTTGCTGTGCATCTCTTGCTCAGAGGGGATACTTGATAAATCCTGAATATCTATCACTGATCTGAAGTATTCAAAGATGTTCTGAGTTAGAACAGTCACTTCCTACACTTGTGAATCACTAAATTCTACTATTTTCAGGTTCTTAAAATTTTAATTTTGTTCAGTGTTATCTAGTTTTCCAGAAGGAAGAGACACATTCCTTTTGAAAACTTCCCACTGACTTCTGGAATGCTAAAGATCACCACCATCAATAACTTTGCAGCAGCAGAGAAGGTTCATTATTTACTTTCCCTTCCTTTAGCCAAGGGAAGACCTCATGGTCTAACAAAAATTAACAAGCCATTAATTAAGACTAAATGTAGGTCTTGAGAGCTTTTAAAAGGTTAACTCTGTATGTGATAGTTCTTTTACACCCAATCTCCCAACTTAAAATGTTTTTTCAATACTTCAGATAGTTTTCTCTCAGTTTTGGTCATCTTCCTGCTCTGCATCAACACAAAACTTTTACAAGGATCCTGACCAACTTGATGATGTTTTGCTATAAAATGATCTATGGCTCTTACAACTCTTTCCCTTTGCATGCCTCCTGTTCCTCCCACAGTATCTCTTCTTGTGCTGCTCCAACACTGGAATGAGGGGAAAAAAGGTTGAATTCGTTGATCCTCAGAGAGAATTATGAAGATAAACTTATTTAGCCTCCTCTCTCTCAAAGAGTTTAAAGGACTACCTTCCCTCTGAGCTGTGCTGCAGCTCACAAAACCTTTCTGCTTATAAAATTAAAAGATAAGACTGTCCTAGGAGAAAAATGGCTTTTCAAGCAAATTAGGAATTTCTATCAGGTAAGGAGAAAACTTCTTACTGCTCCATGCAGTTTCAAAAGAAAACTGTAAGTTAAATAAAAACCTATGAATATGCATCACTACGTTGTTTTATCATCCTTTTGATAGCTGCACTGTAAGCTGTTCTCTCTGTAACAACCCTATTTCAAGGTCAAAGAGGATTAGGCTGATGATCAGAAAGCAACAGCCCTCTGTCCTGCTGCCAAAAGCTCCATTTTACCTTATTTTACCTCATTTTAACCTTGAGGACAAATCTTTATACACTTGCTGCCTATTTGTGACACTGGTAACTCAGTTCCTCCAGTGGAGGAGAGAGTGCAACCCTGACAGTCCATAAATTCAGCTCCCACTCCCACACTCCGAGAAAGAAGGTGAACAGCTGCTAACTCTGGAGGAACACAAGGAAAGCTGAGCTGCAGGGAGGTCAGAGGCTTTTAAGAAGCCTGAAAGCCACTTCTGAAAGCCCTTCAAGGTGAGGATTACTCTTTAAGCAGAAGTACCCCTTGCAGGGTGAGGTGGTAATTCTGGCCAACATCTCTGCATAACAGTAGAATAGAAAACACACAAATACTGGCTCTAAACCTCTCATGTTTGACAGATGAGGCTTCAAGTCTCCAAGAATGAGCTAATGTTATCTGCAGGCAAGATACAGTGAGCATACTTGCATGGGATTGTTCCCACAGGAGGGGAAAAGGCCTGATCTTCATGCCACTTGAGCTCCAAACCCAAAGCACAACAAAATTAAAACAGATGACTGAAGCCTCCATTTGAATTATCTTTGCTCTGTTTAAGACCACAGTTTAGTAGTGTAAAATGAGCTGGGATACACACAGCTTGTTTTTCCTATCTCAGCTGCTTCATTAAGGAAACAAAAAAAAAAAAACAACCCAAAAAACACATAGAACACAAAGCCCCATGAGACTTGTGAAAGACTTTTTAGTATTTTTTCAGCAAGAAACCATAGGATGTGTAGATAACTATTAAAAAACACCTCTGACATTTTATTTGAATGTTAGATATATAAGCAGGATTAATGAAGAGAGCACTTTTTATAATCTAATTCATGCTTGGAACAATGATGAAAAATCTACCTGGCTACAGGCATATGGCTAAGTTGATTCACTCCTAATGTGTTCCTGCCAGAGTTCTGTGCTGCTGTGCTGCAGAATGGTGTTTTTCCTCCTGAATACAAATAACAAATTTGCCTGTTATTGGGTTCTGCAAGTACCAAAGAAAGCCTCACAACTCATTGAACAGGAAATTGCAACATTATTAAATTTTTTAGTTCTTGTGACCTTTGTTGTTGTCAAGAGACAAATGTGTTTTAAAGGTGCATTTTCATAAACATACCACAGCTGCCAGACAGACTGAAGCACTGGGGAATATCACAACATTTACAAATTTCAGCTAAGAGAGGCAACAGAGTAGAGGAACAACAATGACCCTTCCATTATTCAGCACACACAGTGTCAGCTTTTACAGTTTTCTAAGCTGAAGATCCTCCTAGCAGTAAGAATATTAATGTGTAAATATAACTCCAATTCAGTTTCCAGCAGCATAGCAAACTGCAGGAAAAGACTGAACTCAGCCCCAGGGTAAAAACAAAAAGGTTGTGAACAAGTTTGTTCTGGTTTTTAACTGAAACACAGCAAGCAGAATAATGGCACTCAACAATTATTCAGTTACTGCAACATCCAAACATCTTCCAAAATCCTGAATATCCTGAACTCTCACTAAAATAATGAGGAATAAGAGACCAAGGGAGCCTGAAGAATCAAGCTCCAGGTTTCTGACAGCAGTGCTGCTGACAGAAATGGAAGTGCAACAAGATTCCATCTTCCTGACTCAAAAATACCTTCAAGAGAAAGAGCACATTTACCTGAAACCTTAATACCTGATCCTGCATCCTCAGGTACCTGTTTCTGTAAAAATCCTTCACAACCATCTTCTAATTTGCTCTTGGCAGCTGAGATCTAAAAGGTGAGAGAAAAGGAAGGGAATTCAGTGTCTCCCAGGCAAGCTGTGAAGAGCAGGGCAACTCTCACAACAATGAGGATGCAGAGACAAACTTTCCCAGAGCTCATCAGGAAACAGCAGGGACTGAAGAGCCTGTGTAATAATTCACTTCAAGAAATGAATGAAGATTAAGACCACTCAGTACCATAACAGTGAAGAAAAGGCTCAGATTATTAACTCAAACTTTTCTCAGACAGATTATTTAATTTTCTAGTAAAGAAATTCAGGAAACATGCCTCTGTCTGGGTGTTTTGGGGGTTTTAGTTGTTAGGAGTTTTGTTTTGGCAGGGCTGTATGTTTTAAAGGAACAGGCTTAACATTTTCTCACTTTTACATAAATCTTTATTATTAGATATTATTTCAACAGGAAAGAGTAAAAAATAGTCATTCTCATTTTCTACAGCTCATCTTCAAATCAAATGGGACCACACTAAAACCTCTTGTTGTGTAACTTACATTCCAAGTGTTTTAGAGATTTAATTTCTGTTTTTTTCTGTCATTTTTACCTCTACTTCTGAACTTCCCCAAGTAGCAGGAGGAAAGACATAATCAGGATCAGGAGTGAAGAATTCTTCAGACACACGAGATGAATTACAGGAATACTGGAATTCCCTTGACTGCCCCTGTGGAAGACATCATCTGAAATGCTTTCTCCACTCTCTATTAAAATAATATACATTTTAGTCAATGTTAAACAGCACTGCAACAAGTGGATATTTATGTATTTGATCATGCTGGGTTTCAACCTACCTCCTGCTCCCTAAGTTAGCTTGATTGATTATGGAATCAAACAACAAAAAAGGGGAGGAGGGGGAACTGTTATTCAGATCACAGCTGAAATTATCAACCTAGCTTGGTAGTTCAGTGCCCAACATGGAGAAACCTGGCTAGGCTCTACCTGGAACTAGATTTCTTGGTTTCTATACATACTCTAGAGAGATTCTCAACTTGTCCAGGCTCTGCTTGCTCATCTTGTGATGGTGAATTTTCCCCTAGGATGTCAGAATGGAACAATATTATTAGGCAAAGAAACAGCATGAAGTGATTGATCTGAACCAGTGAAGGAATATCAACGAGAGCAGACAGTAAAATTACATTGTCTGTCAGGAACATGGAGAAATAATGACATTTAAATGCTCACATCATTCATCTAGGAATGGGAAGCTTTCCTTTTTTTTTTAGCCATAACCATTAGCACTCCCCACTATCCTGCTGCAGAAAGAGCACCTCTGTAATCCAATTCCAAGAAACAAAGTGTGGAAGCACACTCATGGATTTGAAAGCTCAGGGTCTTCCAGCTGATACATGGTGATCAACAATGCTGAAGGATCTCCAAGCCCACTGACTGGACATTACCTCCCCCTGTTAACATGTAATACTCATCTTCAGCTATTAATTATGTTCACTAATGACTGAATGATTGGCCTCTTTGGGGGAGCAAGACTCTGAAGATAAAATTTACAGGTATCATAACAAAACCACAGAAGCAGAAAGCTGCTGGGAGATGAAGACAAAGAGAGAAGAAATAATTTTTTTTTCAACCTTTAGGTTTTTCAACCTTACCTGCAAAACTTGATGCAAGCTCCAGATCACCCTCCTCAGATTCAGCTCTATCCTCACTGCTCAGATCCCAGTTCTCAACATTATCCCCTGTCTGCCACCTACATCTTTGTTGGTCTTGACTTTTTAGGGCTCTAAGAGTGACATGTTGAAAGGCTTCCTCTACACTCTCTGTTTGACTTTCAGATGGATATTCACTGGCTGGAGATGGAGAGCTGAGTTTCAGCTGTCCTAAGGCCACTCTTCTGGCCATTTCTTTTACTTCAGCTACACAAAGAGAACAAAATTACCACCTCATGCAACAGAATCTGGACCTTCAAAGCATTCCCTGAGTTGGAAATTACAAACCTATAGCCTCCTTTATCATTAAAAGAGCTAAACACTTCCATTTGAAGAAAAGCTTAAAATCTGCATAAATTTATATGCACAAGTCTTTAGGTGAAGAGTTTTTTAGTCTGCACTTTCTATTACTCGTGCCTGTACTGCCACCCACTGATCACTGCTGTATTACCCTTTCTTTATCCTCCAAAACAGGGCTAGAAATTCCTTCAGCTTTAAAATCAAAGCATCTTACTGTCCCTGTAATTATTTTATGCCCTGAATGTGCAAGACACAGAATCCTACTCATTTGGTTTCCATCCCAGAACAGCCTAATAGAGCTTCAGCAGTGAAGGCACAGGAACCCTTAAGTGACAAAATGTGTTAAGTTAAACGTGCTGCACTGCAGTGAGACTTGGAAACATTCCTGTTGAGTTGACACTGATTTACTTACTCCTCCAGTCTGATTGCATCATCCTTCTCTCCTCACTTATTTTGCTACTGTGAATTTTAGATCTGGGTTTTTGATAGCACCTGTAATAAATTGGTATGAAATACATCAGGCTCTGTTAATGCACAAGCATTGTGTTAAGTATTCCCCAGTTAGTAGAAGACTAGAAGTTGCTTTTATGTTAATTAAAAGGCTGAAAGCACAGATGTTCTAAGAACCCAGCAGAACGAGCAGACTGAGCTGTCAGAAGTTTGGAAAACAGTTATTTAGGTCTATTACAGATTAACCAGACAAGCTGTACATTAAAATATACACTTCCAAAGCTGCCAACTGCCTCCAGGTGATGTTATCTGTACCAACACTAACCATGAATGCTTTGTAGATGGGTTTTATTCAGGTCAGTAAGGTGATCAGAAGATACTCAGAACTTCAGACTTGGATAACAATGCAATTCCAACCCAGAGTTCACTCACCTGACCATCTGACCACACCAACACCTGAATATTTACATTCTAACCAAGTGTGCCTGTTACCAACATGTCTTACTGACCTCTTGAAATGAAATCCAAAGTATTTCTTACTGAGAACTGAATGAGGCTGAGCAGGGAGAGAAGAATCACCCTTGCTAGTAACATGCCAGTCCTCCCTAGGCACTGTTAGAGTTTGGGAGCACTGATCTCCACCAGGGAGCCTTGTGGAATATGTCTGAACACCACTCTTTAAAAGCAACTGCCCTGTCACAGCAGTTACCCTGTGAGCTCTGCAGCTGACAGTGACTCACAGCAGGGTCCTCATTGGACAGATGGCTTCTGGCTTGCTGGGAAAACATTTAATGCCATCCTTGGTCCTGGATGTACCTACTTTTGACAGTAGCTGTGTCAAGATCAATCAGCTAGAATTAACTCTTCTGTGAGCACTGTGGAAACTCACCACCCCTCTTCTTCACTTCCACTTGCTGCAGAATGTGAATCACCTCCTCTCTGACACTGCAAGTTGAACTTTTTTTTCCTTCTTACAGATTCATGTGGGAGGGAATGCTGAAATGAGTCCAATAAGCCATGATTCAGCACACATCAGGCATTCTGGTAATTACTTGTTGAGTGGTCTATGAGACACACTAAGAACCAGACCATGCATCCCCTGGGTTATATTTTAGTAGCACTGTTCAGGAAGAAGAATGACAACTCCAAGTCTTAGCCCAGTGAAAACTGTCCTGGATTTACAGCAGGTTTTGTACATATGCAGGCTGGGCTATAACAGCATGGAGTTACCAGGGGAATGAGTGGAACTAAATGAATTCTACAGCAGACAGTATAGAAATTTCTTTCTTCTCTTTGGGTTAATCATGTCAGTTGTATTTAATAATGAAAACTATCTAGAAGCCCTTACTAATGACAGCTTAGGCCTCCAAAAGAAAGTAAACAAGCACAAACCTTTTCCCACTTGCCCATTTCCCTAACAGACTCAATCTCCACTTCAGACCTGAGACACTGGACTCGTATTTTGCTGGAGAGGGTGAGGAGAAAGACGAAATAATGCTACTGCACTGCTCAGCTGACTGTTTGCATTTCCATATGTAATGATCATAGATTTTAAAGACAGACTGGTCCCTCTCCTTGGCCACCAACCATAACCATGTCTCTTTACCTGCTCAGGAGCACACAAGAAACACAGCTGCCCTGCTCAACACTTTACCTCATGCTCCAGACTCATTTGATCATCCAAGATTTTCACCAAACTGAAGCTAAGATCATGATGGCCGATTCCATCTTCCTCTTACCTACCTCATGAAAGCACTTCCATCTTTCAATCTGAATTACCTCAATTTCTTTTACTGTCTTTGAAAGAGCTTGGCCTCTGTCTCCACACAATGCTCCTTGTGCCTGGGTTACCTTTGGTGGAATATAGACACTTGATGGTGGACCCACAGCTTTCCATAAAAAAGTATTAACTCCAGGAAAAACTTTATTGATATCCTGGGAAGTCTCCTCAGATCTGCTCCAGTGTCCTTCTTGAGAAATCTGCTTAGAATGCTGATTCATTCCGTTTTCCTGGAGCAGCTTCTTTTGTTTCTCAGAGGCCTCTAAATTGTCCATTTTCTCCTCTGTTCTGCGCAGGGAATCTGCTGCCTGCTGCACCATGCTTTGCATGATCTTTAATTCCAGAAAACATTTGCCAATGTACTGATCAGTTTTGGACACACTACTCACTCTTTTTCTAGAATCTTCTCTCACCTGTGCCACCACACATAGGTCAGAGGCCTCACTTATACTCTCCAGCTCTTCTGAAGTGTACTCAGTGCTCGATTCTGAAGAGCCACTTTCCTCAGAACCTGGGCTGTCCTCACAGTGCACAAATTCATACATTTTTCTGTGGGAAGCTTTATCTTCTTCCTTTTGCTGCTTTTTTTCATCCTGTTGAGTTTGACTTAATCCACCTGCTTCTTCCAGGAAGTCTTTGTCAAGTTCTGGATAGCTGACAAAGATTTCATTGGCTTCAAAGCTCCTGAGGCTGTCATCTGCATCACTGGCACTGAAGAGTGTTTCCAGTTCAGAGGCTACATCACTATTTTTGTCCTGTGTAATTGGCTGTTGATTGGTTGGTGCCCCTTGGTCCACTAAAGGATCCTCCTCCTCATGAAAAAGAGAGTCCCTTGGGGAAGAAGAGCTGTCTGGAAAAAAATTGATTGCTAAATGTTAAGCCATTTCTCCAGATGCCCAAGCACACTGCTTTTTTAGGAGCTGGTGTCTTCAGAGACTACATGAGCAGCACTTAACACCTCTGCTGAAACCAATGTGCCTGAACTTCAAATATTAACCAGACTTACAGCCTTGAGTTTACACTGACAATTAGGGTGGTAGCCAGAAACCCAAACTGACTACTTTCTATTTTAAAAATCTGTCATAAAACCTTTAAGTGCTCACACCTCTAAATCATTTATGTTAGACCTTTATGGGTTGAGGAACACTCAAGTGAAGGACAAAAACCTCTTGCCTGAAGAAACTCACCAGGCTCAGCTACCTCTTTTCCTTGCAGTTCCTGTGTTCTCTGCTCACAGCTAAAAGCTGATGCCAAACCAATGTTCCTATCTGCAAACACAGTGAGTCTTTGTGCTTTTGACATCTCGTTAGCATGACCAGTTGGAGACCCAGTTAAGTCCTGTAACACAAAAACCACAGTGAAACAACTCTATTTGACAGCTCAATGTCACTTTGAAGGTGGTTTGTCTCCATGGTCAGAAAGGGATACTCAATGTTTAGATGTGTTCCACCTAAACAGAGTAACTCCAGTCTGAATGGACACAAAACTCTGCTGTTTTAAACACATGAAAAGCTACAATCCTGAAGTCACCTTTAAGTCATTCTTCATTATATACTGAATATCCTGAAGTTCCATGGAGCGATTCTTCTGCTTTGGTTCCAGTCCTGACTTCACAATATCATAATAGGGCAGAGGAAGCCTGACATCTGCTTCCAGCTCTTTTCCTGAAACTACGAGGGTTTTAATAACAGAGTCTTCAAAACCTGTCCATGGAGGGGTCTCTACAAAACACAGACTTTGTATCACAAGCTGTACATCAATGTTAATGAAAATAAAGAAAAAAAGATAAAAAGAATCAGATACTGAAGCATTATTGTCTGCACATTGCCTAATTTACAACTACTGTCACGAATCTGTGCAGTCTGGCACCTCCTCCCTGTCTTATTTCAACAGTGGAGGCTTCAAAGGGAGCTGACAGCAATCTCTAGAGGACAGTTACACTGCAAACCACACTGCATTCTTCACTACCAATTAGCTAATTTGTTTATCCCATTTCACTGTCAAAATAGTCAAAGTCAACACATAACATACATTACATTACCAGTAATAACAATACCTAAAAGTTATCTTAGTGATCAGAAAGATAAAAGCAGCAGAGGCTCATTTTGCACATTGCAAAGAGCTATCTGGATGTTTTGCTGTCCTCATATGAAGAAGAGAGAGATGGAGCAGGAAAACACCAGACACAAAACTGCATCTTCCTAATAACAACCATTAATCTCATCTTTCAGTCATGCAATTTCAAGTTCTCATTACATTTAACAAGTTTCCAGTCATCCTTGTCATTAACATTTCAAGTTTTTCTGCCTACCCTGCACAAGCCATCCCAGCAAGGTTTTATCCCATTACAGACAGGAATTAAACAGCCATTAGAGGGCTGACAGTCTGCACTGCAAACATTTGGTGGGTTACCATGGTGACAAAAGCATAAACCTACAGATATACCTGTCAAGGCCTCCTGCACTACTGCACAGAAGCTGTAAAGATCTGATTTCTCTGTAACCATTTTTTCAAGGATTACTTCAGGAGAGCACCACTTATACAGCTGGACTGGGACAGGAATATGTGTCAGATCACTGTGTTCTCCACCATCTTTGCTGCAGAAAGGCAAAAAAGTTGTAAATTGGGACATACAGTGCACTAGGTGTAACTTTCAGAATGAAACACTTGAGTTTATTTGATCTGCTTTTGGTTTCAATACCTAAAATGCCCACAGAATACCTGCAAATAAAAACCTGTAATATTTTCACATAAAAATGTATTTAGGCACATTACAGCAAAGTTTTTTTGGCTTTCTTGATTGTTCAGTGAGGTGAGGAATCTTCAACCATTTTTGATAAGCCTCCATAAGCACAAGTTCAAGTATCACAAGAGGAAACAAATTATTTCCAGCCCAGTAGCAGAATTAATGATTCAAAAAGGAATTTCAACTCTCTTCTGTAATATTAGGTTCCAGTTCCCTATATTCCAGTGAAGAGATGATTCTTTACTACTTTCTATTTTTGGATACTTAGAAACTAAGTCTAGCTGAAACTTGCCATACTGCCTGTGGTGAAGCTAATGTACCTAAACAGATTTAATCTGGAATTCTTCACCCTTTGGAGCTCTGCTGTCTGCCTCAGAGGCAAGAGGCATCACCATCGAGGGGCACTTCAGTAGAATCTCACACTGGATTTGTCATTACACAAAAAAAGCAAGCAAGTTCTTTACCTCTCTATCATGTATTCCAAGTTGCAGAGTTTTGCCTCAGCAGCAGAAACAATCTGGATGGCATAGGAGGAAAGTGAACGGTGGATAAAGCCCCGGTAGTGCAGGAAACGCAGAGCATCCAAGATTTGCAGCAGCACACCCAAAATCACCTCCGTGTGCAGCACTGGGAATTCTGTTCTCTGAAAAAAACAGAAGAGTCAAATTTGTATAGCAGGTCTTTAAAGCTTGATGTAGAGTAAACTATTGCTGTAGAGAAAGCAGCAAAAAAAAAAAACAAACATGAAAAATGCAGTGGGAAAAGTCAGATGAATTGCTCTTGCTAAATGATGTTTATTCTTGGTGCCAAACCAAGCAGTAATATCTTAAAAATTAATTAAGGAAAAAAACAGATATTGACTATACAAAAATTAAGTCTGAAGCAGAATGAACTCTTCAGAGTTTCATGCCTTTGACAGACCCCTGCATTTAACAGCTAAACAACAGAGTAACAACTGAACTAACTGCAAAGAAAGTAGAAGAAAAATATCAAATGACATAGATAAAACATGTGAGTTGATTAAAAACCAAAACAAAAGCCACTGAACCCCACCTGAGTTCCAGCCCTCACTTTTATACCCAGGCACTTTAAAATGTACATGCCAAGTATTTAAGGGCAAAAGCTGGTCTTGCCACATTTGCAGTATACAACCCATGCAGAAGAGATTAAATGATTTTAACAGCAGCCATTTCAAGCCTGACACCAAACAAGAAAATCAATAGAGTTGCACCTAAACATTAATTAAAGTATTTGCCAATTACAAACTTTATCAGCTTACACAGAGTATCTGATACTGTGCCATGAATCAGAAACCCAAATACACAGATGTAATTACTAAACATCTTTCTGACAATTAGTGACTATTTAGAAAACAAGCATTCCATTACCCTCTCATGAAGGATGCTGTACAGGGAACCAAAGTGAACCCTTTCATATATTAAACGGGTTTTCTCCAGGTCACTTGACAGACAGACAGACACCAACTGCAGCAAACGAGCGTGACGGAGTTGACTGCAAAGGGAAAAGAAGAAGAACTGTAAAGGTAAATCTGAAATAAAGAGTCCTGGCCATGAGAATGCTTCTAATGTTTCATTAAAATACCCAAAGTTTTAAAAGAAACATAGATTAGGGGGCATTTAGGAAAAGAGTGGCAGTGAGAATCTATACACAAGCCACCCAAGTGTGCAGTGAAGCATTCAACCAGACATGGTAGAGCAAACTGGGGAGCAAAAGGAATGGGAAAAGAGAACAGAGACACCTGTATTTCTCATTCAGAGACAAAGTACTACCACTATTTAGCAGTCCTCCTGCAGTTAATGGCATTTCCCCACCCCCCAGGAGCACTTGTTGGTATTGCAGGTGCTTCCTTACCCACTGTGTTCCTGCTCTGCAAGGAGAAGATCAGCGAAGTGCAGTTTACGAGAGTGCTGATGGGGCTTAAAGCTGAGTTCCTTCACTGTAACTCTGCTGCCACCCCACATTAAGCTACAAAGAGAAGAAAAATATCTACAGGATGTTCTCTGCAGTGTTTTCTTCCCAGTTATGAGATTACTTACAAATGATTTCACAATTCTGAAAGGCTCTGGTGCTGTCCCCTGCTATTAGCAGCATTACTTTGATGATCCTGCCTATAGCATATATTCCTTCCAATTTTTCATCACGTTGAAGACTGGATGTAGCAGGACAGTTTGCTGTCCAGAGATGCTGCTTTTCCATGTCTCAAGGTAAAGAACAAGGACACTCTAAAATTCTGTTCACTGAAGGTCATCTTGAGAAGATTAAATCACCAATTGGTCAATTCTCTGGATGCCTCTGAGGCACCACTACTTGCTGCACAGCATGGGAGATAAAAAAAAGGCTCAGACTGCACTTGTAACTCTCATTTCATCACAGGTTTAAGCAAGTGCATTGCAGACATGCACATCATGAGGTCTGACCCAGTAATTACAAGGACTAAACACTGAGCAACCCCAAAAACGTATTTCCAACCACAAAAGGAACCTGTTTTGAAACACTGTTATCAATGAATAAAGCACAACTAGGTTAATACTGCTGGAAAGCACAAGAGCAACCCACAGGTACTGAGGGAGTCCAAAGAAGATACTCATCAGTGGATTGCAAGCAGAAAGAGTGGATGAATACAGAAATGACAAAAAAAAACCAATCCAAACAAGGCATCTGGTACAATTCCTTGCTGCTTAACATTAACAGATATACACCAAGAGTGGCTAAAATCCCTCCAATTCTACTTACTTTCTCATGATCATGTATGGTCCAACAGGGTAAGAAAACATTGGCTCATCATCTGCCTGAACCACATCTTTTTCCCCAGTAATAGGGAGAGAGGTCACATACCCAAGATGCCCACCACCTGCAAGACAAAACTGAGCCCCCAGCAGGGCATAACCAAAAGGAACATGAAACAGGTCCCAGGATCTGTCATTATCTGCTGCAAGCTCACTAAAAGCTGGAGTGCAATCACTGCAATGGAAGCATGAGCCAAGCATCAAAATGAAAGCTTAAGATATTTATGTCAAAAGCTTCTCTTCCTAGAGAAGCTGTGATAGGGAAAGCAGAAACAGTCACCAAGGACTCCCACATCTGACATTTAACTGGAGAGTTTCTACTGACTGTTCCAAAACAGCTTCCTCTGATAAGGCCTAAAATGACTGAAAGCCTGAATATTTGTGGCTCTCCATATGTGTTTTTTTCCCTCACCATTCCAGTATGAGAACACTAAAAATGAAAAAGAACACAGGTGGGATAATTGCTGTGAAGAACCTGTGAGTCTGAAAAACCATTATCCATACATCTTACCTTGCCAAAACCCAAGCTGTAAATGTTCTTGGCTGCGTTTACTTCACCTTTCAGAAATCTTCTCAGAGGACTGCCAACATTTCTAAGTATCAAAAAACATTAACAGTAACTAAAAAAAAGAAAAAAATGCAGAAATTCTGCAATAACATATTCCAAATGTTGCAATGGGTTAGGTCCCATGTAGGAAGTATAAGGCAGATGCTGAAATTCCAAATTGTTGTGTAACTACAGCCTTGCTGATACACTGTTGTGTTTCTTTAAAGTAAGACAACCAATTAAAACAAAAAATAAAACTACAGTCATCCTGCACTGCTTTCTGTTCACCAGTATGTATTTTTCCTAACATGTACCTGGTATAAAAGCTCTTCAACAGCTAGAAACATACCTCCAAGAGATCTGTAGTGACCTCAGAAGTCAAGAAACAAACTACTTCATATTACTAATATTTTAATCCTACTAAAGGCCAGTATTTCATACTGGTGATTTTAAGAGTATCTCTTAATGCACGGACATTACAACTATCAAGTTTCCAGTCAGAACTCTCAAAACATAAATAGAAGTATCACAACAACCCCATGCAGCGCTACAGGCTGGGCACAGAGTGGTTGGAGAGCAGCCAGGCAGAAAGGGACCTGGGAGTCTGGATTGCCAGGAAGCTGAACATGAGCCAGCAGTGTGCCCAGGTGGCCAAGAAGGCCAATGGCATCCTGGGCTGGCTCAGGAACAGCATGGCCAGCAGGTCCAGGGAAGGGATTCTGCCCCTGTGCTCAGCTCTGGTGAGGCCACAGCTTGAGTCCTGTGTCCAGTTCTGGGCCTCCAGTTTAGGAAGGAGATTGAGGTGCTGGAGCAGGTCCAAAGGAGGCAACCAGGCTGGTGAAGGGACTCGAGCACAGACCCTATGAGGAGAGGCTGAGGGAGCTGGGGGTGTTCAAGCTGGAGAAGAGGAGGCTCAGGGGAGACCTCATCACTCTCTACAACTCCCTGAAAGGAGGTTGGAGCCAGGGGGAGGTTGGCCTCTTTTCCCAGGCAACTCTCAGCAAGACAAGAGGGCAGGGTCTCAAGTTGTGCCAGGGGAGGTTTAGGTTGGAGATTAGAAAGAATTTCTTTAGGGAGAGGGTGATCAGGCATTGGAATGGGCTGCCCAGGGAAGTAGTGGATTCTCCGTGTCTGGAGATATTTCCAAAGAGCCTGGATGTGGCACTGAGTGCCATGGGCTGGGAACCACGGGGGGAGTGGATCAAGGGTTGGACTTGATGATCTCTGAGGTCCCTTCCAACCCAGCCAATTCTATGATTCTATGATTATTCCTAACACATATTTAAGTCTGGTATTGTCAAAAACAATTAGTAACATGGTAACAGAATATGGAAATAAAAGTCCTTATTGATCAAGCCCTAAGTACTTGAGAATATATCCTTACCCTTGAACAAGGCCACCAAACCTGGTTGGACTGTAGACCAGCATTTTTGATGAGCCAACCCTGCCCAGTAGATCAGAAGGAAAATTTTGAATGGCAGCCTGCATGTGGAACCTACAACGCTGTATGAACTCCAGCATCTAAAGAGGAGCAGGAGGGGGGGGAAAAAATCAACAAAAAAAATTACTTCAGAATCACAAGGTAAATAATTTTAAATGGATAAACCATTACTACTGAAAAAGTAACTTGTTACTTGTAATTGAATTTTTAGAGGCATTTCCAGAAATGGATACACAGAAAAACTCAAAGATAATCAATTACATGAAAATGTAAGAGAAGATTACTTTAAGTACTGGATGACTAACTTCCAAGACATTCACCCACTGAAAATTTCATTACCAGGTGTCTTTTTAATAGGAGCATGGTAATAACAGGAAAGAGGACTACTGAAACTTGAGCCTGTCATTCTCCTTGAGGCACACTTACACACAAGGGTCCTACAGATACAGTCCTGCACCTGAGCAAAACTTAGCTGAATAATCTGAACTGTGAGGATTTAAAAGCATCACTACTGACATTGATAAAAAATGTTAAACCACTTTTCCTAGCATGTAAAAGCCAAGAATTTTTCTGTGGAGTGTAGAGGTTTCTTCACTCTTAAGATGAAGATGCAAACACACATCTAGCACATACACGTGTTACATGCATACCTGAGCACTGCTTTCTTTTCCAGCTGACATGGCCCAGCACTGAGGGCTTTTTCCCTCTTTACTGTGCAGCCTCAGATCCCCTCCTTCATCCAGGATCCTGCTAAGGATGCACTGATTTCCTGAGAAGGCAGCTGCATGCACTGGGGTGCTCCCATCGTAACAGCGGCTGAGGAGAATTGAAGCAGAAATGGGTTCAACCTGCCCTGACTACACCCCACCAGCTGAGCTTCTGGGGGAAAAAAGCATCTTAAAATATTTACATTCTCCCAAACAACACCATACAGCATGAAATAAGGAAAATTAGGCATCCATTTACCTCGGAGGATCTTCAGCTAAAAAAGCACCATGTGTCTTAAGTACATTTATATACAGTAAATATTGTGTTTTATATTGATTAAACTCACTAAAAGATTAATCATTTTTTTTAATTTAACAATTTTACACTCAACTGATTAGGGTCTGAGCCATTATCCAAGAGCACGTCCACTATTTTTCCAAGACCCAGCAAGGCAGCAATGAAGAGAGGTGTTTGTCCCATGGAATTTACTGCATCGACAAAAACACCTACAAAAACACCAAAAGATTATGAGGTGAGTGCTTATCCCTCCTCACCCTGAAAAAAGGACGTGGGTTGATTAACACTGAAACCACCAGAATCCTTCAGAGCAAAAACTCAGTGTTAAAAGAAACCGGAAAAAAAAGAAAACAAAGCAACTCACTGGAACTTTCTATACATACCATGTGTTTATTGTGCACAACGTTTTAATGAAGAATATATAAATGTAAGAGGCAAAGTGTTAAACTGGATGAGCACAAATTAAATTGGAGGACAGCATTAGTGTGTAATTGGATTATTATGAAGCAGTATGGGATTACTACTTTGATACTTTAACCAAACTTCTATCAAATAGTCATCTACACTTAGGTAACAGTGCAGTTTGAATCATCACTACTCAAAATACGTATAACGATTAAATTTCTTCCTTTCCTTGCAACCATTTGTTAAAAAAGAGGCTCACAAACCACTCAGCCCGTGTTCTCTCCCTCCCAAGTCCTCATCAAGAGCACTGGGAACGGTCATCAATGGTGAACGGCTCCTGCACAAGCAGCACCGAACACCCGCTTCGCGCTCAGGAGAGAACACCTCGCTCCTCCTCGTGGCTTGTGACGCCGATCAGGGAAGATCACTCTCCTCTAGTGACCAACTACAGAAATGATCCCTGAAAGTATAGTCTTAACCTCAACCACCACGCCCTCAACAACCACACGCACACGCACTCCCACACACCACACGGCTACCCGCACACCTTACACCCCACACAACCCGACCGAACCCCCCGACACCCCCACCCTCCCGACCGCCGCCCAACACCTCCACCTCCGCTCCACGACCCGCGGAACGGCCGCGCGGGGCGAGAAGCGGAACACGCCCCCTCATTTGCATCTTTACCCCACACAGCCAATCACAGGCGTCGGCCGGGTAAACCTCACGAAGACGACACCGGCACCGCGCTCCGCCCGCCCCGGGACCGATCGCTGCCACGGGGATGGGGTGGGCGATGGCGGCGACAACTTCGGTCTCCTGCGGGAGTAGGAACGGGGCCCTGGCTATGGCACAGCCCAGGCTCGGGTGGCGGCAGCTCACAACGTCATCTGTCAGACGGTGATTTCTAAAGAGCCTCCAGAGCCACGGAGAAGTTACAGCCAACACAAGTGCCTCTGCTTTCTTCCAGGTCACCCAGAGGTGATGGAAAAGGTCAAGTGTTAGAGAACTCTCAGTTCCTAAGCAAAGTATGAGCTAGTCCTCATGGTATGAAATCGCACAAACTCTCTTAAAACATAAAATGGCTTTTTGCATACTCATGGTTGAGCAGGCATGACCAAGGGACCCCCCAGCTCATTGCAGGGACAGCCCCCATCCTGAAGTTCTTCCAAATCTTAAAAGCCGCACAGGGAAGAAGAAAAGGTATCTCTGGACTACCGAAACCAGGCCAGCACCCCAACCCCTCACACTTGTGTGCAACCCCTGCATTACCCTGGCATCACAGATAAGGAACTGACACTCATCATCAGACAGAAGCAAATGGGTATTGACACCATGGACTCAGAGTTGGTTTGCAAAACACTGGAGTGTGTGTGTGTATGTGTGTGTGTGTGTGTGTGTGTGCTAAAGAGTGGACAAATCATCTTGCACCTGAATGTCAGAAAGGTATTAAAACCATGTTTGAAAACACATCTGGGCTACCCGGGTTTGAATGGGACACCTGGTGTGCCTGGATGAGGCATTATACCTGTAACTCAACTACAACCCAGCCTCTCTCCTCACACAACACGGGCCAGCTACAGTTTTCAATACAATGGATGAGTGTCTCAGCCTGTTGCTCCCCTGCCAGACGCCACTAGGGAAAACACCAGGCAGCTCTGCCTGGCTCTTGCCTGGTGCCCTGGAGGGGATGCATTGCTTTTGTCACCCCCCTACACAGCAGGTGGCTGGAGAATACCACAGCCTAACACACACCCGGGTATGAAGAAGCTTCACGGCATTTCATTTCACTGTATACCAACCCCAGCCCACCAGACACTGAGTCCCAAATCCACCTGACTGCTTCCTCCTTTCCCTGCCCTGACTGTAAAAATCCCACAACTGCTACCGGTGACTTGACAGGACACTTCGCAACAGTATGAACTGAAACAACATGAATCCACGATACTCTAAGCATTGTGTGTAGTCATTCTATTGTTCCGGATTTCTTGCCTAGCTTTGAAACCATGATTAAAAAAGCAGTTCACAAACCACTCAGCCCGTGTTCTCTCCCTCCCAAGTCCTCATCAAGAGCACCGGGAACGGTCATCAATGGTGAACGGCTCCTGCACAAGCAGCACCGAACACCCGCTTCGCGCTCAGGAGAGAACACCTCGCTCCTCCTCGTGGCTTGTGACGCCGATCAGGGAAGATCACTCTCCTCTAGTGACCAACTACAGAAATGATCCCTGAAAGTATAGTCTTAACCTCAACCACCACGCCCTCAACAACCACACGCACACGCACTCCCACACACCACACGGCTACCCGCACACCTTACACCCCACACAACCCGACCACCCCCCCCGACACCCCCACCCTCCCGACCGCCGCCCAACACCTCCACCTCCGCTCCACGACCCGCGGAACGGCCGCGCGGGGCGAGGAGCGGGACACGCCCCCTCATTTGCATCTTCACCCCATACAGCCAATCACAGGCGCCGTCCGGATACACCTCACGAAGACGACACCGGCACCGCGCTCCGCCCGCCCCGGGGCCGATCGCTGCCCCCACCGTGCCGGTGTCACGCTGCGGTGTGCAAGACACAATGCAATGCACGTTTCATTCCGTGCTTGAGTCCCGGGCAGCAATGCCGGGCAGCACAGCGAGAGTCCTGCACGGTGCCCTGAAGGGGAAGCGTTACCGATTCTTTCAGGCACCCTCTCACGTACTAATTACAAGGCCACAGAGCACCACCGTAATTAACTCTATCCTCTACACCTCTGGATCCAGCAGAGCACCACGGACTTCCACACCATGGAGTCAACCTAACACTGACCAGTTTCTCCTCACCTCGGACCCCAGCTGGTACCCCTGTGTTCCCAGGATCCAACCTGACCCATCCCACCTTCCATGGGATTGAATTGGATGTAAAAAACAGCATCTTCCTGACCGAAGCCTCATCACACTCCAGATCCAGCTTGATCCCCACAGAATCCAAACACACGACATGAATTGCAATTCTTGTGCAGTTTCTTCCCGGCTCATTGTCAATTTGATAATACGCTGCTCATCAGAAACAACCCCACAGCACTCGCGTCACCTTGTGCTACCCAACAGGTGGATAGAGAATCACACGGCTTAACTCCCAAGTTGTAACAAACATCCAAATGCATTTATTTTCAGTACCTGCTGACCTGAATGCACCAGAAATTCCCAAATCCAAACCTGTCTGGCTGCCCGTACTGTCACTGCACATGAAGGTGCACGTTGGGCAGTCAGGACTCGAGTGTCTCCCCCTAAGGACAAGCTCAGTTGTATCTCTCTGCACCACACTACTACTTTCCGATATCTTTTATTAATACAGTCTTTAAAAGAAGTTCACAAACCACTCAGCCCGTGTTCTCTCCCTCCCAAGTCTTCATCAAGAGTACTGGGAACGGTCATCAATGGTGAACAGCTCCTGCACAAGCAGCACCGAACACCCGCTTCGCGCTCAGGAGAGAACACCTCGCTCCTCCTCGTGGCTTGTGACGCCGATCAGGGAAGATCACTCTCCTCTAGTGACCAACTACAGAAATGATCCCTGAAAGTATAGTCTTAACCTCAACCACCACGCCCTCAACAACCACACGCACACGCACTCCCACACACCACACGGCTACCCGCACACCTTACACCCCGCACAACCCGACCGAACCCCCCGACACCCCCACCCTCCCGACCGCCGCCCAACACCTCCACCTCCGCTCCACGACCCGCGGAACGGCCGCGCGGGGCGAGGAGCGGGACGCGCCCCCTCATTTGCATCTTTACCCCACACAGCCAATCACAGGCGCCGTCCGGATACACCTCACGAAGACGACACCGGCACCGCGCTCCGCCCGCCCCGGGGCCGATCGCTGCCCCCACCGTGCCGGTGTCACGCTGCGGTGTGCAAGACACAATGCAATGCACGTTTCATTCCGTGCTTGAGTCCCGGGCAGCAATGCCGGGCAGCACAGCGAGAGTCCTGCACGGTGCTCTGAAGGGGAACTGTTGCCTTCCAGGGGCTACCAATTCTTTCAGGCACCCTTTCACATACTGATTACAAGGCCACAGAACACCACCGTAATTAACTCTATCCTCTACAACTCTGGATCCAGCTGAGCACCACGGACTTCCACACCATGGAGTCAACCTAACACTGACCAGTTTCTCCTCACCTCGGACCCCAGCTGGTACCGCTGTGTTCCCAGGATCCAACCTGACCCATCCCACCTTCCATGGGATTGAATTGGATGTAAAAAACAGCATCTTCCTGACCGAAGCCTCATCACACTCCAGATCCAGCTTGATCCCCACAGAATCCAAACACACGACATGAACTGCAATTCTTGTGCAGTTTCTTCCCGGCTCATTGTCAATTTGATAATACGCTGCTCATCAGAAACAACCCCACAGCACTCGCGTTACCTTGTGCTACCCAACAGGTGGATAGAGAATCACACGGCTTAACTCCCAAGTTGTAACAAACATCCAAATGCATTTATTTTCAGTACCTGCTGACCTGAATGCACCAGAAATTCCCAAATCCAAACCTGTCTGGCTGCCCGTACTGTCACTGCACATGAAGGTGCACGTTGGGCAGTCAGGACTCGAGTGTCTCCCCTTTGGACAAGCTCAGTTGTATCTCTCTACACCACACTGCTACTATCCGATATCTTTTATTAATACAGTCTTTAAAAGAAGTTCACAAACCACTCAGCCCGTGTTCTCTCCCTCCCAAGTCCTCATCAAGAGCACTGGGAACGGTCATCAATGGTGAACGGCTCCTGCACAAGCAGCACCGAACACCCGCTTCGCGCTCAGGAGAGAACACCTCGCTCCTCCTCGTGGCTTGTGACGCCGATCAGGGAAGATCACTCTCCTCTAGTGACCAACTACAGAAATGATCCCTGAAAGTATAGTCTTAACCTCAACCACCACGCCCTCAACAACCACACGCACACGCACTCCCACACACCACACGGCTACCCGCACACCTTACACCCCGCACAACCCGACCGCACTCCCCGACACCCCCACCCTCCCGACCGCCGCCCAACACCTCCACCTCCGCTCCACGACCCGCGGAACGGCCGCGCGGGGCGAGGAGCGGGACACGCCCCCTCATTTGCATCTTCTGCGCAACACAGCCAATCAGAGTTGTGGCTCCACCCCCACTGTGTTGAGCAGCGCCCCCTGTCGGAGCCCGGTGGCCGCAACAGGCGGTCCCGCCAGCGCAGTCACCGGTGAGCGGAGACAGCGCTGGCGACAGCAGCGGCTATGGACACTTGTAATAATCAAGAAATAAAACAGCGTCAAGCCCTAAGTTTCTTTTGCAAAATCCTCCGTTGCTATGTGGTTAAAAATCTAGGTGTCAAAAACACCCATCTGTAAACCACACCGCACTCAAAAGAGTTATAAAATCCCATTTATAAAGTATTTTCCTCAGTAGTTTTATAATTTTAATTTTACCATAGCTCAATTATTTTCTTACGTGCACAATTAAAAGTAGACTTTTCAATTTACTCCTTTTCTTACGTACAGTTTCGATCCACTAATTAGTGCCACTTCCCAGAAAACAAAACATGAACAGTCCATTTTTATCAACACCCATCACTCAAAAAACACTATTTTTTACCACGAATACAAGCATAGAGAGAAAACCTTTCTGCCAGCACTTGGCTAAACTTAGCTTTTACCTTTTTTCAGGATCTTTTTCACTTTCTCGTAATTCCCCTGCCTCACATACTCGTGCAGCTGAGCTTCCAGCGAGTCACCAGTCACACTGCCGAGCTGGACCGGGCAGGGCATGGGAGGAGGGATAGGACGAGCCATCTTCTTCTCTCAGCACCGCTAGGAGAAAGTATGAAACTATTATAATAAAGCCTCAAAACGCCAAAGAAATTCCTTTTGAATCCCAGGCAGGAAAGTAGCACCCCTGCCCCCCAGTCCATGCCCTCTGATGGAAATCCTGCCTGTCAGACACACTCAGGGACTTAGTGGCCAAGGGCAAACGTGGCCACAAGGACCAGGAGGGAGAGGTGCCCCCTGACGCCCGAGAGGTGCCTGAGCCTCCACCATTTACCTCAGGACAGGGCAGAGGCACCACCATTCTGGGTCAGCGCTGCTCACGCTGTTTCTGCCCCTTCCCCACGACCATCTCCCCTTGTTCCATCCCTGCTAAGCACATACCCCCTGTATGTGCCCTCTAAAGGTTCTGGCACGGCTCTGTCACGGTTCTATCACGGTTCTGTCACGGTTCTGTCACGACCCCTCCACAGCTTCTCGAAGCTTCTGCACCGCCATCAGCACGCGCCCCGCTCCCGCCTCTCCTCACAGCTCCGCGCGCTGCGGCCCCCCCACCGCGCTCCTCCCACCGAGGGGGCGTGGCTTGGAGTAGAGAGGGCGTGGTCTTCGATGTGGGCGGGGCCCGGCGCGGCCTAACTCGCCCGGGAGCCGCGGGATCGGGGCCGCTCGCCCGCCCGTTCGCCCGCTGGCCCCGGGGATGCAGCGGGAGGTGGGCACCTTGCCCCTGGCCCCCGCTCTGCGGGCCCGCCTGGTGGCCGCTGGCTTCCAGACAGCGCAGGAACTGCTGGAGACCGGTCCCTGCGGGCTGAGCAAAGGTACCGGCGCGCAAACCGGCGCTTCTCGTCCCCTCTTCCGCCAGGTTGCCTCCCGCTCCTTCCCCGCTGCGAAAGCTTCGCCCGGGGCTTCTGAGCGAGGAGATTGGAGCAGGGTTTGGGGTTTTGAAATGGTCGGGGCGGACTGAGGAGCTTGGATGTACTGAGGGGCTGTGGGGCAGATCCCTCGGAGCTCTCACTGGGCGGAGTGAATATTTACGTGCTTATCATAGAATCATAGAATCATAGAATTAGCCGGGTTGGAAGGGACCTCAGAGATCATCTAGCCCAAAAAAAATAAAAGAAAATCATCTCGAAAAACACATGGTTTTGGTAAAAGACCTGTCTTGTCCCGAGCGATAGACGTGAGATGCAGGAAAAAAAGCAACCAGAGGATTTTGCCTCTCTCCTTCCTCTGCCCAAGTGTAGATGCTTTGATCAAAACACATCTGTGGAGTCAGAAAGTTGCCTTAAGTTATAACAAGTTAAATAAGATTTGCACAGGCAGGGTCAGAAGTGATATCGATTGTCAGTAGTTTTATTATCCATGATAATCTGGCAATAGTTTTACCTTGGTGCATTCTGCTGCATTCTGGTGTCTGTGCATGCAGAGATTTGCAGGTATCATCTCTTATTCTGTGTTTAAAATATTATTTTGTGTTAAAAATAATGCATTTCCTGCCCAGCCCTGGAATACCCTGAGAATTCCCAGTAAAACCAGTGGGTGTGCAACCTGCCTGCTGGTACAGGACCTTCCTTCCTTCCAGTGAACTGAATATGATGCCACATTCAGTGCAGAACAAGGTGAATTGCTCTGCCAGATCTCATGAACCTTTATTAACAGCAGCTTTGGTTATTTTTTTATTTGCAGAGCACTTATTTTCAACTGATTTCTGAACACAAAGCACTTGGGATTCTTTTGAAAGAAGAAAAGCTGTGTGCATTGTTACATGAAAAGGATTATTATTTATGTGTTATGCTGCAGAATGATCAGGTTCTGTCAAATAAGCTGAATAATCTCTCCATGCTTTGCTTTTTGGTTTTTTTTTTCTTGTTTTTTGGTTGCTTTTTTTTTTTTTTTTTTTTTGCATGCTTTGCATTTTGTTTATAAAAATAAGATTGTGTTTCATCACCTTGACTCTTCCAGAAATTGGAATCTCCAAAGAAGAGGCACTGGAAGTGTTACAGCTTGTGAGGCAGGAATGTCAGGGGGATGCTACAAGGAGTGCTGGGGGATCAGGTGCCACCAGAAAGTGCACAGCACTGGAGCTGCTGGAAGAAGAGCAAACCCAGGGCTTCATCATCACCTTTTGCTCAGCACTAGACAATATTCTGGGAGGTGGTGTGCAGCTGACAAAAATCACCGAGATCTGTGGAGCACCTGGTGTTGGGAAAACACAGCTATGGTATCTTATTTTTAAATTACTTTTATGCAACTGAGAATCAGTTTTCTTTGTTTAATTTAACTCTGAAATGTTAATCTAACTCTTTATTTTTCTTGTTTCATGACTGCAATCCCAGTTTCTTCTATAACACTCTAACTACAGCCATGATCATGGATGTACTGCTTCCTCTTCCATGTATTCCTCAGCAGAAACGTTGCCTCAGGAGTGAGTTGGGAGCTTTCTGATGTCAAGATTTCTCTTTTTTTCTGTTTCCCATGGCAGTATGCAGTTGGCAGTAGATGTACAGATCCCGGAATGCTTTGGGGGTGTAGCTGGAGAAGCTGTGTTCATTGACACTGAAGGCAGTTTTATGGTAGACAGAGTAGTGGACATTGCCACCGCCTGCGTGCAGCATTGCCAGCTCATTGCTGAGGCTCATCAAGAAGCAGGTACAGTGCTGAGTGCTTTCCTCCTATCCAGTAGGATCAGACCTGAGTGGAACAAGTGTCCCATAGGCTGCAGTTTCACAGTTGGAGGGTTTCAGCAGCAGTGCTGGCAGTAAAGGAGTTCCTGCTGCCAGCCTTGCATTCCCACCTATATCATACCTTGAACTGCGTGGGTATGTGGAGCCAGGCTGCAGACTGAGCTCATCTTTAACAATAATTCTTAATTCTTTTACCACATGGTGATTTGTAGAGGGTTTTTTAGGCATGTGGGGGTGGGGTTGGCTTTTTCTGTTGTGGGTTTGGTTTGGTTTTTTTAAAGCATGGATCACTAATGATCACAGTTACACCAAAACCACAGCTCTGTCAGAAAAACTGGGAGATAATGTTCTGCAACACAGACAGAAGAGCAGCTGGGGAACAAGAAGGGAAAAGGCAGAATTTTTTAAGGCAATGTTGCTGCTTGAGCCCCATATTGTAAAACTGTACCTGAAATTTAGCTCCTTCCTGAGGTCAATATAATCAGGCTGCATTTAATGAAGAGTTTCATTCCACAAGTCATTTGGGGGTTTGGGAAAGTTTCTGTGGTTTATTTTATACAACAAAATCCTGTTTGAATGTGTAAAAGGACACCATACTAAATGAGCTACTGCCTGTACATTAAACAGTGGATGATTAATTCTCTCTGTTGTGCTCTGGTGGTGGTGTTCTGGCTTGAAAGTTATTTACTGGAAAAGTTCCTTTTTCAGAAATAAATTTTTCATTTTTGGAGCTCTCCCTTGGAGGCTCTGCTGTACCTATGTGCAAATGCTGGGATAGCATCTGCTCACCACCTTCTTGACTTTCAAACCAGATGGAAGGTATGTTTCCCACACTCTTTATCTTGCCTGTTTCTGGGGGTTTTGCTGTCGCTATATGTGGAGGGCAGAGTTTGTTAGGATGATGAAAGCAACAATATGCTAGGAGAGACTTCTGACTCATTTACTCATCTGTTTATTTGTTCTCAGATCATCTGAAAGCTTTGGAGAGTTTCTCACTGGAAAGTATCCTCTCTCACATCTATTACTTCCGTTGCCGTGACTACACAGAGCTTCTTGCCCAGGTCTACCTCCTCCCAGACTTCCTTGCAGAGCATTCAAAGGTAAGGGTTATCACAGCTTTACCAGAAGACATGACTCATGTTCACAGTAAAACTTTCAGGAATACTCATCTGGTACAACAAGAGTAACACCTTAATACCTCATCAGCTTGGCAGGAAAATACTGGCTGGTGTCAGTGTACACACGTAAGGCTTGTGTACAAATTATTCTTGAGTTTAATTTGCTTTTGCTGCGCCTGCCATCAGCCTGCACCTCCACTTTGAGGTGAGGATACTGGATCTGTGTTGTCACACATTGTCACATTTCTGGAAGCACCCAGTTACCATCAGCAGAACTTTCTTGTAAAGGAGTCTCTGAGCCAGGTGTGGGTGTGACCCCCGTAGTGCAGGGGGATCTGGGAGGCTTAGTGCTGATTTTTTTTTTGTCCTAGAAGATCACTGAGGACCAGAAGCATCCTGCACTGTCTTGGCATCCAGGAAGTGGCTCTTCCCCTTCTTCCCAATACATTTTCTGTTGCTACAAGCAACCAGAGCCTGCAGCTTGACTCTTGGGTGGACTGCAGCCAAAAACTTCCCTAGTACCCCGTGTCTAAGGGAAATGCTATTGTAAGGCAGATTTTCACCACCTCCCTTCCAGATTTCTGAGTTCTGCACAGCAGATCCAATCCCTAACGGGATTCAGGAAAGCTGATTTGTGCCTCGTTTCAAACTGAGCACAAACCAGGGTTGTTTGGTGAGATTGTCTCTTGCATACATAGAATTTCCATCTTTGGAAGCTGTGATGTTCTTGGAAGCACAGATGGGAGCCTTACTTTTGCTTAGTGTAGTCTGGTATTTCCCTTTCTCTGCCAGGTACTAAGGGTGCCCTGTTGTGTTTGCTCTTGTGGAAAGTACATGGCTTCATTAGCACAGTTACATGGGGCTGCAGTTCTCTGGTACCATCTGTGCTGATTATTTGTGCTTGGCCTGGAGCCAGAGACACTGAAGGTTGCAGGAGAACTATAAAACCTTCTGGTGATTCCTTGGACAGGCTATAAGTGACTTGACAGATTGTTCATTGCAGTCCAGCTCTCATTAAAATTAGTCTGGTGCCCCTGTGCAGATCTGGAGCTAGAACTGGGATCACAGGAAGCCTCCAAGATTTATTTATTTTTTTTTTTTTAGAGAGTGTCATTTGGAAATATGATTTAGTTTGAGATCTTGTGAATAATATGAAAAAGACCACAAATATTTAAAAGACTGTGTTAGAAAATATTCTTGTCATAATAAACCTAATTCTTAAGGTCTTCCAGAGGTAAGGAAATGTTCCCAAGCTTTCTCTGTGTAGCTTAATGTTGAATACTCAAGTCTACTTGTTTGCTATTTTATAACAAATGCAACTGGGAGAAAATAAACTAAGTTGCATCCTACCTGGATGTAGTCATGGGAGAGAAAACAGAGGAATATTTTACTTTAATTCTAGCTTTTTAATCTTCCTTTTAAAATTAATTTTTTTTTTTCAGCTGGAGGCCCAGGGCCATTTCACAGAGTGATGTTTGCTGCAGACTTGTATATTCCAGTCACAAAGTGACTTGCCAGTAGTGAGTTAAATCAGTAATAAAGAAAATAGGTTTCCTTGTGTTGTTTGTAATTTAGGATTTGAGTGACATGTAAACACTGTAAGACTATTCATCTCCCTTCTGTATTGCTGAAAATTTGGGTCATCAAAACAGCTACAGCAAATGAAGTTACAATAAATCAAAATCCCAAACTAATGTTTTTATAGTGTCTTGAGAGAGATGAGCCAGCAGCAGCATTGTGCTCTAGCTTCAGCTAATGATTGCTACAAAAGAAATTACTCAGCAAAGCAAACATCTTCAGGCAAGATAGATACTCAGCTCCATTGTGCAGTGCCTGGAATAAAGCATCTGATAAAATCCACATTTCTGCAATAGTTTGATAATGATTTTAGAATCTGATGAGTTGGCTTAGCAGTGACTGCAGACAGCATGTATTCTAGTTCTGGGGTGGATTTCATTTTTTGAGGGAGGAGATGGAATAAATTATTCTTTGTGGAGAGCTGATTGAAGTCCAAAGGAGGGCAACAAAGCTGGTGAAGGGATCCAGCACAGATCCTATGAGGAGAGGCTGAGGGAGCTGGGGGTGTTCAAGCTGGAGAAGAGGAGGCTCAGGGGAGAGCTCATCACTCTCTCCAACTCCCTGAAAGGAGGTTGGAGCCAGGGGGTGGTTGGGCTCTTTTCCCAGGCAACTCTCAGCAAGACAAGAGGGCAGGGTCTCAAGTTGTGCCAGGGGAGGTTTAGGTTGGAGATGAGAAAGAATTTCTTTCTGGAGAGGGTGATCAGGCATTGGAATGGGCTGCCCAGGGAAGTAGTGGATTCTCCGTGTCTGGAGATATTTCCAAAGAGCCTGGATGTGGCACTGAGTGCCATGGGCTGGGAACCACGGGGGGAGTGGATCAAGGGTTGGACTTGATGATCTCTGGGGTCCCTTCCAACCCAGCCCATTCTGTGATTCTATGATTCTGTAAGTACAATGCTAATGGGTTGTTTTGTTTTGTTGTTTTTTTTTCTCCAGCTTCAATTCTGCAAGGCTTTTACATCCAGTTTTGTTGCTTTGTATTCTGTACCAGCACTGCAGGGATCAGCCAGCTAGCTGTAAGGGAGCAAGCTCTGAAACTGGGAACAGTCAGCAGGGCAGTTTTGTGATAACTGATGGGAGAGCTCAGGGCAGCATTCAGGTGAATGCAGCTCTGTTCTGAGCTTGTGTCTATGCATAATGCAGCACTGCACCTCACATGTGTCCTGTGTGTGGAGCTTGAGGCTCTTTACTCTGCATCCTTGTGGAGTGCTGATTGTGCCCCACGTATAAATAGAGCCTGTAGGTGTTGCACTGCCACGCACTCGAGTGTGAAACCACAGATTGTCATCATAAAACGTTACCGTGCGCTTAGAGCTCTTCCTGCTTTTCCTCACTGGTTTGTGGAGCAGTAACGGAGGTGTTGCCTTTCCCTCTGCGTTTAGGTCCGACTGGTGGTAATTGATGGAATTGCTTTTCCTTTTCGCCACGACTTTGAGGACCTCTCGCTGCGAACGAGGCTGCTGAACGGGCTGGCCCAGCAGCTGATCATCACAGCCAACGACCACAGAGCAGCGGTAAGGACAGGGTGGGTTTAAAGCCCCAGAGATCCTCCTCGGGAATAAATACATCACCAAGAAATAAGCGACTGTGATTTCTGATTGTCTGTAAATAGCACCAGAAAACTGCAAGGATGTCCTCTACATTTGCTTGGGTTAGTAAAAATAGATGCATCCCACAGACAAAACTGCTGAGGTGGGAAATTCCTGTAGTTGCCAAAAGAAGTGTAATTTGTATTAAAAGCATCCTGGGGATCTTAATTAAATGGTAGCATATCAGTTTGTCATGCTGCTTCACATCATCTTCTTTAATGATTTGGTTGGACAAGGAATGCACCTCTGGTGACTTTCCTACAAAGTGCACATTAAAATGCATGAGAGTATTTAGCAGTTCCAACATCATTTTCCACTCTTTGTTTAAAAATAAACTGCTGTCTTAGCAGAGGAACTGTTCTGAGGGAGGAAAACCACTTTATCTGCTAGTTTGGGTTGCTGGTATCCCTGGAAAGCCAGAGCTTCCTCCCTGAGCAGTGTTTTTACATCATTTACCCCAGCATGGAGGCCAGCAGATCTGTAGCCAGCAGATGGCACTCAGAAGCTACAGCTGTCCCACAAGTTGTCTTGGCAAATCTTGTACAGCCCAGGAGAGCATTGTTCAGGAACTGGAGCTTACACCATCTCAAAATGGTGCTTGTAGCTGTTTCCAGGTGACTCGCAGCTTTGTCACCCACAGCTTGCAGGTGCAGTTGGCTTTTGTTCCCAACTGCTAAAAATAAAATAAAAAACCCTCCCTTTGTGCTTCCTGCAGGAGGGGAAGGAGCAGAGCTCCACGTTCTGCTGGGTGAAGTGATGGGGCTGGCTGGTGGAAGTGTCATCCTCTGCCTTGTCCTGACATGAATTATGAATCCTCTTCCTGCAGGCGTGGGCACCAAAGGGAGATGACTGTTCCTGACTGCCTGATTTGCACCCTGTGCTCTCACTCATTAATTGGCTACCTGGTGACCTTGAACAGGAGCAGCTGCCATTATTCAGTTGTTTGGGTTTTTTTCTTTCATCAAGGGAAGCATAAATAACTTATTTCTATTGAACAAGCAAGCAGCTGAGGACAAACGCTTGCAAAATAAATCCTGGTGAAAGCAGCAATCAGCCACAGAGCTTCAGAACTGCCTTAGCCCTGAGTAGCCCTCTTTTTAATTTTTGAATTAGTTCCCTGTAGCTTGCAAACAGTCTAAACAGTCTAAATTCAGCTTGCATGCCAGAGATTGCTCATTGGGTGGCACAGCTGGGCACTTGGATTGCTCCAAGATGGTACAAGATAAATTCCTTTAGTTTCTAAAGCTGAACTTGATGGTTTGTGCCAGGATGACCAGCCCAGCCCTTCCCCAGCAGTGAGGTGGGGCTGTTATCCTCCATATATGATGAGTTACTTTTTCTAAAATATGCAATATGTCTCTTGGGGCTTTCAGCTATGTAAATGTTTTGATGCCTACCCCATGTGCTCAGTGGAATTCCTTACTCCAGCACACTTCCTAACTGTGCAAGTAAGAAATCACACAAGGATCTCAAACAGTTAAAGCCCCTAGGGCTTAGGATAAGTCCAATTTTTTATTATTATTATTTTTTCATTTTTAATGAACTTTACCATTAATATTCCTGGCTCTTTTCTGTCTCACCCACCCCCATTTCTACCAGGGATCTAACCTAGACTGTCTGTGAACCTCCCACAAGTGCTTCGTGCTGCGAAAACACTCCCCCGCTCTGTCTGTTCACTTCCATTCTGCTTTGTATTGTACCCACTTGCACATTTTTAGACTACAAGGTGCAGAAATCCTGTTCATCACTAGGCATGTGCATGTTTTCAGCACCACCACCAAGTTCATTTATGCTCCTGACTGAAAAGCTGTCTCTTCACAAGAGGGTTAGTCCAAGTCACCCACATCTCAATGCAGATCCAAGCAGTGTTTAGTACAAATCCAGTGGGATGTGCACATTGTGTAGAGTTTGCATCCCTTGGAAAAGAAGACATTTAGGGTTTTTTAAAGTCTTGAATGGAATAAGTTTGCTTTCCATGCAAACTGAAAATACGTTTTGCAGGGTTATTTTGTTTTGGCTCTTGAGAAAAGATGAGGCACCTTTACAGTTTCTACTTAAAACAGAAGCTTCATTACAGTTGGCAGGAGTTTTGTCTGAACAATTGTTTTACTGGTAAAAGCTTTTTTGAAAAATCCCTCTCTTCTCTCCCCACCAGTATGCTTCTGTTCTGGAGACTTTCTTGTTTGCTTCTCTTTCCTCTTCTAGGTAGTTCTGACAAACCAAATGACAACAAGGATAGGACAGAACCAGTCCACATTGGTACCTGCTTTAGGTAAGTGTTTAATTTGTGAGTTGAACACAGAGTTAATCTTCAGATATATGGCTTTCCTTTTTTGGGGGGCATTGTATACAAGGAAAATAATTTTTGCAACTATTTTTAAAAATCCAGCTGCAGCCAGGCCAGCTAAGGAGGCCACTACCCCTCCTGGAGGTGACTCCTCCATCCTAAATGCTGGCTGAGCTGTTTGGTTTTGCCTCCCTATCCATTTCTCCCAAGAGTGGGCCAGGTAAGCTTGAGCTATTTAAATAAATAAACATCTAATAAATCAGGTAATTTAGATTGAAACAGGCCAATGAATGATCATATAAAAAATGTAGGGGTGGACCTGGGGATATGAAATTTCTACCAGGATTGTGGTGCTGAACAGGTTAAAGCACTAACAGGAGAAACCAGCTTAATAGTTACACACCTCAAACTATGCTGCAATTTCCTAAATTCCCTGAGAATCATTCAGTGCCTCTCCAGAGCAGTTTAAATTGTTTATTTTGCCATTACACTTGAACACATTCTATTACTTATTTGTGAAGGCATTTCTTATTTGCTGTATAGCTGGAACTCTCTGCCCATTGCTCTCTACAGTTTTGATGCAGAGGGAGGTTCTGGGTGGGATCTGCCCACAGTGAGTTTAAGTGTTTTTTACAGGCTGCTCAATTTTGCCCTGTAATGAGCAGAGTAACCTCATCTAGACTCTTCTGCTGCAGTCACAGGGGAAAATGGAACAGTTCTTTTGAAGTAGAGATTGTGACAAATTAAGAAAAAGCTCAGTGGTTGAATCTTATTTAAGGTTGTAACTTTATATTATTTTATGATGCACTGAAAGGGCACAAATTCTCTATCCACACCTTCAGTTTCTGTGAAAAAAGTAATTCCCTGGGTCTGGAGGGGTGGGAGAAGAGGAGGACAGGACAAAGAAAAAGATGTTCTCAGTGTCTGTGCAAGCACTGAACCATTTGACACAGATGTAAGATAAAATGAACAAGTACAGACCATCTCCTTTGAGAATGTGAAGAATGTGGAATTTTGAGCTGTGCACACAGATAAAGACCCAGCCTCTGCTATCTGACCCTTTTTGTTAGTTTTGCCTCTTGCTCTCTCTGATACATTATTTTTGGCAGCTTTTCTGGCTGCAAACTCAATTAAAGCTAATAGGTGCTGTCTTTATTTCAATAGCTCTGTTTGAGAGCTGTTGTGTTCATAGAGTCATAGGGACAGCAAAGAACATGCAGCCATATGGAATAGGTTACTCAAAGGTAGCTTGTATTACCTTGAGCATATTTTCTTTTACAAACATTTAATTTGAGATAACCTCACACTGACCATAAACTGATTGTGAGTCCCAGAAGAATGTGTGTGTAACCACATAGTATAATTCAACTGTGTAGTGTGTACTCTTGGAAAAATGAAAGTTTGTATTAGTTGTAAGAGGTATTCCCTTCATCCTAAACAGAGATATCTCAAGCTGAGCATTTCAAAGTGGCACAAAGATGTGAATTTATTCCATCTATTCATTCTAAGTATTAAGCTGGTGGATTTAAAGGTGGGTTTTATGACCCACTCTGAAAAGAAGCTATTTCAACAGTTTGATCATACAGGCTAAAGGACCTCCTGCTCCTCCATGGCTGATTGTAGCCAAAGGAACTGTTGCAGGAGGCGTCAGCAGCAAAATCCCAAGTAAAATCAATCCTATTGCCTCACCTAAATAGGTTTTTCCCCCATTGATTGCTAAGCCTTAGAAACAGCCTTTTCTAAGATTTCACAAGCACATTAATCTCTAAACCCTTATTCCACTTCCTAGCAGAGGGAAATTCTTAATTATGGAAAAAAAAAAAAAAAAAAGAGCACAGATGCTGCAAGGTATTAAGAGCTTTAGGAAGGAGACAGCTTTCTTCCCCACTAGTGGTAGCTAAGCTGGGTGTTCCTAGACATTTCTACTGGATATATTTAGAAAGGAGGTCAAATATTAATCTATAGCCAGTTTAACTGGGAAATATCTCATTTTACAGCAGCACTTTTCTCTCCCACTTGATACAGTTGGAAACATTCTGGTGTGGAATTTTTACCCATTGTAAAATGTGTTTTGATCTCTGACTTGGAACCATATCTGAGAGCCAAAATCTTTAATCTCAATTTAGATATAGTAGAGCAAAGTCTGGAAAGATGCCTGGAGGGTGGAGGTCTTCATTACAATTGAATTTTATTTTTTTTTTCTTCTCCATGCTATAATGAACACCAGAGCACGTGGGGCATCTCCAAATGATGGGGACCAACAAATGATATGGAAGTTACAGGACTGTGCTCAGGTGACCAGGAGAGGCTTGCAGCACTGTAACAAAATGACTGCTTTAAAATGCAATCTGGTTTTGGACTACTGACTGTTTTCCTGTGCTAAACAGAGAAAAACACCCAATAAAACTGTCTAGAAATTGACTGAGCTTGTGGTCAGGTGTGAACTGAAACAGTAGGACTGTTTCCACTGAAATAGGAGAGCAATCCAGACCTCCTTCTCTGTTTCCACCACACTCCCCTGCCCCTTGCTTTTGGTTGTGTTCTTTTGCATTTTGCTGTCAGAAACAGAAGACTGCTTCAGGGGCCCTTAATACTTTAATAATCATTTACTTTCTCCCAAAGGGAGTGATGTTTGCTCATAATTATGCCTGAGAGACAGAACATCACAATTTTGAGGTAGGATTTAGACATACTCACTAGACTTCTTCAGTAGTAATTAGAAAAATCTTTCTTCATGCTGCCTCAGTTTTCAAGATTTGTTTAGTACTTGTCCTTTAGAAGGTATCTAGAAAATCCTTGCATGAATATAGAAGTAGTGCATTGGATTTCTCTTAAACACAGTGTTTTTAGAGTACAGAGGCTAATTGCCTCATTATATTTGATAAACAAGCTGTGAAATCCTCGCTCAAATGAAAAAGATGTGATTCATTCCTGCAAGAAAGGTATACATGGTTTAACCTTAGTTTGGGTTTTGTTTGGTTTGTTTGGAAGCCTTGTCTAATTCCAGTTCAGTTTAGTGATGGTTCCAAGAGATAAATAACAAATAAAATGGCCTTTCATTTTGTGTCATCCAGGAGAAAGCTGGGGACATGCTGCTACTGTGCGTTTGATCTTTCACTGGGATGAGAGTCAGAGGTGAGTGAAAATTTGGGGCCTCAGTGGCACCTGTTTAGGCTATGGAATGGACTGCCCGGTGAGGTGGGAGATTCTCCGTCCCTGGAGACATTTAAAATAAGACTGGATGTGGCACTCAGTGCCATGGTCTAGCAACTGCTGCGCTGGGTCAAGGGTTGGACTAGATGATCTCTGAGGTCCCTTCCAACCCGGCTAATTCTATGATTCTGTTGGACCTTTGTGCTTCTGAATGCAGTAGGATGGTTCTGCAGAACCGGGCAGCTTTGCAGATACCAAGTTACCATGACCTGTAAAGAGTTAGAAAGAGAGAGGCATTTACTCCCAGAGCAGAGCTGACCTATGGAAGATGATTTTAGAAGCCCAAAGGAAAGAGGATGATAAAATCAATATGAAGTTTTGTCTGTTGCAATGAGATCTTTTCTGTTTCCTGGTTGTTTTTTTTCCCCTGCTCACTATACTCCAAGCTCACTTCTCTTTCCTAGTCAGCTAAATTTGTCTTCTATAAAGTATTGCAGTGCAGTAACATAAGAATCCTTGCTTCACCTCCCTCATCTTCTGCAAACAGGGAACAAAAATGCAACTGGAATGTTGCTGTGCATAATTTTGCTTGTTAAACTTGAAATAGAAAAGCAGTGACACTTTTGTTTGAAGGCAATGCAGAATGATTACAGCAGGCTGTTTAATTTGGAGTTAAATTAACATCACTGGTTAGTTAACAGCCTTTATAAGAGAGAAGCTGCATCAGCATAATGATTGCAGAGTGAACAAAAGTTAATTTTATCTATCAAAAGTGAAAAGCTTTTCTTCTTCTGCAACACAGGGAGGCTTGTGGATGCTGGTTCCAGAAGGCAAGCCAAAAATAGACAAACATGTTTTATTTACTGTTCTAAGTATGCAGCTAATATGGAGCAAGGCCTGCAGAAGCAGAGCAGTGCTGATTACAGCTGCCTGTCTGTAAAAAGCAGAAATTGCTGGATTCTGTTGCATATTTACATGAACTCCCTATACCTGATGATCCATCATGGTTTTCATGTTCTTGGTTTTATTATTAGGTTATTGAGGCACCAAGATGACCATTTAAGAATCAATTTGCCTTTTTTAAAAATTATTTTTTTATTTGTGCTTTGGCCAAATATGATACCTGTCTTTATTTCTACTACTGAAAATGTCAGAGCTTCATTATAAGGGTTCTCATTGCTCTGAGGAAAGATCCTGTTGAGTCAGAGGGATGCAGCAGAGCTCCAGCTGAGCACTTGTAAAAAGCATGGCTGCTGGAACTTCAGATTTAAGCTGCTTTGGAAAGTTTAAGCCCCCACTTAAATGTTCTGAGGAATTCCCTGTGTAGCTAATATGAAGTGGCAGTGTTCCTCAGGCTGTAATTACGTCCTCTTTAATAGAATGGCACCTCAGGGAGGGAAAAAAAAACCCCAAAAATAATTAACAGGATCTTTGGCAGGTGTTTTGATAGGGAGAGCAGAACACTTTCTAGAGAAAACATACAGAAATGTATGGTTTGGGAAGGTGGGCATGGTGCAGGTTTAGCAGCCCTGGCACTGCCTGAGAAGCCCCTTGCTTTTGAGCTGCTTTTCAGTCTTCTGTTTGTTATCCAAGCATTATCACTGGACAAGGTGCTGTACAAACAGAAAACCCATTGCTTGGGGTCTAAATCCAGAAAATCAAGGAAGTGTTAGAGGAGAAATACAAGAGCAACAATTTCCTCAAGGTTATGCTGTATGTCAGTCCAAGGTCAGGCTTATAAATAGAATATTTATTCTCCTTCTCCATCCTGCAGGTCATATTGACAGGCTTGTGAAATCTCTAGGAAAAAAACCCCTCCCTAGAAGTATTTGAATTCTTGAGGGTATCTCCCAGTTTTAGAAGGTCAATGAACAAATGATTGCTTAATGGAGTAGGAAAGAGTTGTGCTCAAAACCTTTTTTGCTTGTGTTTTAAGGAAATGGCATTGGGAATTAATGAAATACTGTAATGAAACAAGACTAATTAATCATTCATTCTTTGTAGTAGGTCTACATATAAGCTGACAGGTCATATAAGTGTGGGAATTAGGCATCCACAGTTTCAATGACCTATATAAAAATGCATAGATAAGAATTCCATTGGTCATCTCCCCCATGATTGTGGGAAAACTTGGGGTCTGGTCATTGGGTTACTTGGATTTTTTTACTATTATATTCACTGATCATAATTACCTATTTTTTTTTCTTTAACCAGGTTGGCAACATTGTACAAATCACCAAGTCAGAAGGAGTCAACCATTCCATATTGCATTACAGTTAGTATTTCTTTTGGGATGGAGATAGAGAGATGGGAGCAAGTTGTTATCTGTAAAGGAATTTCCAGACACATAAACAAATCTGAGAACAGTTTGCTTCCTTAGTGTTGCCTCCTGAGGGTAACCAGTAACACTGGGATGGCTCCCAGTTAATGAATATTTTGCTCTTTAGCAAAATGACCCAGCTTGTTAGTCCTTGTAGATTTGATTTCCAGGCAGTCTGTCCCCATCTGTTCTTCTGCTGCTACTGCTTATTTTATCTGCCCTTGATGTTAACTTCTGGCCTAAGTGCAATTACAGAGAACAATCATGCACTCTCTGAGCCTTCATTTTGAGAGACCTGAGCAAGCCAAGCTGTTTTTCCCTTTGCCAGGTAGGTTGTTGTTTCCCAAGTGGCTTTTCTCTGCACCTGCTCCTGTGAAATTTATCTTTTTAGGACAAAGGTGACCAGAATCACAGAGGGTATTGCAGAGGTCTCACCAGTGCTTTGTGCCATACATATTTCCACATCTCTCCTATAAGTGCATGGCCTGATATAACCTATGTTGTATTTATCTCTGTCCTCCCTGTGGCCCAACAACCAGCCAATATATTCACATTTTTCTCTTCTGTCACTACTGTATGAGGAGTTCCAGCTTATGGCTGGGCCCCTTATTCATCCCTAGCTAAATCCTGTGATTATTTTCTTTTGTGCCATGCTTAGATACATATTAATGAGAATATATACTCTCTAAGCTGTATTTAGGCTCAAAAAACCCTCATCACTCAATTCTTAGATCCTCAAATATCAGATACTTAGGTACATGCCATAACTATTTGCTGTGTGTCCTCATGGAAACACGTTGCCATAGCATTTACTGCAGATTTTAGTGCTGCCATAAGATGAGATCTTCAAACTATTGAACAGAAATCAGATTTTTGTCACTCCTGAATGTATCCACCTGGACAGAAAAAAAAAGACTGCAAAAATACAGAGATTCTTAGTTCTGTAAAGACTGGAAGGGGATGAGGGACTGCATCCCAAGGTTGTTTGGGTCATGTGATGTGAGTCTGCAGCCCTTTCTCTCCAGCTGATAAAGAGATGGATTTTATCTATCTAAAGACAGTTTAATTGCCTTTTTCCTTTCAGTTTTAATGCATTATAAACCAGCTATGCTGTTATCTTCTGTGTGAATGCACACAATCTTGAAATACAGTTGAGAGTGTGTCCTAATCAAAGATTAGTAAAAACTTAAGATTATCCCTGTGTTTTTTCTCTTAATGCTGTTGAGCTGCTTCACCAGATGGTTTCTGTAAGTAAAAAATGTATTATGCCTGTTTCTTTCAGGAAATTCAGGTCTGATGGTAAGAATATGCTGTTATAATTTCTCATTTCCATCTCTGTAGTTAAGATGGGAGCTGTAAATACATCCTCAGCATTTCCAAATCTGATCTTGCACATCTATCTATAACCAGCATAGGAAAAAAAAAAAAGATAATTAAAAAATTAATAGATTCCTTAAGCCTAGATCCCCAAAGATGTTTAGGCCTATGCAAAGCAGACACTTTGGTATCACTGACTAACTGGGTGCTTGCAAACCAGTGGAGAAGTGTGTAATTTAGTGCCTGAGCTCCAGTTCTCTTTCAGCTCTGTCCTTCCCAGCACACTGGCAAATCAGTCCCCACTTCTCAAGTGTGGAAGCTGTGGAACACCTATCAAATGACACAGAGTTTCTTTCACAGGCTGATAAGGATTCATTCTTAAATGCAGAGCATAAAAATGTAAATTGATTTATGCACAAGGGAGTGAGTAGATCATCTGATTCACCTAAATTTCCCAGATAATGTGACCTGGTTTTTATATCCTGAAAGACAAGAGGCACAGGGTAGGAATTGCCAGTGTTTCCCTGAACTGTGGAGGGTCTGCCAGGCTAGCAGTGAGAGTACTGCTCAAGTAATCAAGCCACCTACCTTTGTCAGTCTTGATATAGCCTGTAGAAACCAGGAAACATTTAAGAAAATTCAAAATTTTCCTCTCTTCCATGAGCCACCTTCTCTCAAGGCTCAAAACCCACTGACATGCTTGACAAACACACACAAAATGATTGTATTTTCAAGATGCTCTGCCCAGAAAGTCCATGCCTTTAAACTAAATGTAAAACATCTATACTAAGCAGCCTAGTTTGTCATCTGGCCTTTATAACCATTGGAATGCTTTCCCTGGGAGTCTAGCATGCTGGATTAAGTGGATTCTTGGCTACAAATCCACCTTTGTGCCTAAGGGAAATGGCAGAGATTAGACACAAGCAACAGTGAAACACTAAACTTGAAGATTCCCCATTATGCTATTTAGAATTACACTTGAGCTGCTTATAACAGCTGAGGGACTGCACAAATTCTGCCCTTGTGGTACCCCTTGCTGCTTGTTCCTTTAAGCACATAGCAGGCTGTGTGAGGTGAGGCATTTAGAAACAGAAATACAGGGATGGGAGACTTAAGCAAAACATTTTTAATTGGATTTTTGTTTTGGATTGATCTTGGCATGGGAGATGCTGGCATTTTAGAGAAGTCACGTGGCCAGTTGATAGTAATTCTACCTGCTTCTTTCACACTTCACCAACCTTAAATGTCAGCTTTCCTGAAATGCTCTCATCCCCACAATGTCTCTACAAGAGTGTGTAGGATCCCCAAAGCAATTTCTTTTTCTGATTAACCCCTTTTGCTTTCTAATTCTGCACTGCAGTAAGAATCTTCAGAGCTGTCAGAGTGCTCCCAGCACACCATTTGTCTGGAGATGGGAAGAGAGTTCACAGAACATCTCAGTTTCTCCATCTGCATTGATGACATGTTTAACTAACTGATTTTCCACATCTTTCATATTTTAGTATCTTTTAAGATCTTTGAATTGTGAGCCAAGGTTACAGAAAATAAGAACAGTTCTGAGCCAAATAGATGACTTTAAGCTCCCTCCTGGGTAGTTTTCTCTTCTACATTTAGTTCTTGGCAGTTAAAAGGTTCTCATCCTGTTGTGTCCCATAAATTACTATGCTGAGGGAGGCTGCAGTCTAGAGACTGATTCAGATAATGCTGTTCTTTTACAATGTCTCATTGATGTTTTCAGTTCATTAAGTAGATGCCTGAAATAAAAATATGCTAGGTTTTGGAAATTCAGTTTTGTGTCTGAAAATTACTGCAGCAATTAATCCAGTCATCTCCTTGCTCCTGCTGGAGCTTGGGTAAGGGCTGAAGGATTAGGCTTTTAATTTGTTTAAATAGGCAACATAAGTTAATTTACAGAGCAGCAGCACTTCATAGCCATAGGGGTTACTAGTGGTAAAATGAAAATGATGGCTGGGATGGTGAAAATAAAGGATCTGTGAAAAATAAAATGAGGAGGCACAGTTATGAGTTGGCATGGGTGTTGGAAAGCTTGCAGTTCTGAGCCTAGCCTGGTCTATAAATGTTTTGTGGCTGCTCATCTAAAATAAATGACAGCATCATAACTTATTCTGATCTTCTGGGAACTAGTTACTCATGGTTTATATCCACACAAGTCTTATTGCATGATTTTGCTTATATGTTCCAGCCTCATGGCTTCAGAGATGTGCAGCCTCCAGCTGTCACTCAGGAGGCAGAAGGGACTGAAATGAACCCTCGGAAACGGCCACGGAGAGAAGAGGAAAAGTGACAAAATGTTACAAAATGTGTGCTCCAGGAGAACAGCTTTGTAGTGAACAGGCAACCAAGAGTAGCCTGAAAGACTACAATTCCTGCTCTGGATGTTACTTTGACATTAAGGCTGCAATATGCAAGCTTCTGCCACAGGAGATTGCTTTGTGTATGGCACAGTTTTATAATAAAAAATTATGTTTTCTATAATGAGGCTTCAGCTCTTTGTGGGGAGGGATGGAGAATACTATTTAAAAAAAAAAACACAAGTGTGAGTATCTAATACAGTACATTTAATGACACAGGTCTTGGTAATTCATCTGGGTTTGTGTGTATCTGAATTTTAACAAAGTTTTGTGTAGCAATCTGTTCACATGCCTCAGCCCAGGACAGAAGGCAGTGGAGCTGCTGATGGATGCTTTTAGATGCCTAAATGCTTTGCCAGATTGGGGCATGAGCCCTTACCTGCTGCAAAGTCCTTGTTCAAGGACAATGAAAGCACCGTTTTGAACTTCACATCTATCTGGCATCTAACAGCAGAGATGAAACACAAGATCTGAAAGACAAAAAGATTTAATCCAGAATTACTAGCTTAGTAAGAATATTTTACTTTCACCAAACTGCTGCATAGCCTTTAGATTCCATGTTTTTGTTTTACCAGAGCATTCAGAGTGATTCAGTAGTGGAGATTTTTTGTGCATGTGGCTTCAGTAAAGAGGAAATTCAGGCTTCATAGACACCAGCAATATATTAGCAGCTCCAGATTGTAAAACAAATGAAAGAATGAATGTACACTGAAAATGCAGCAGGGTTTGACAAAACCTCTATTTATTAAGAGAAAACAAATCAATAAGGTTACAAGAGGAGAAGAAAGGTACTGCAGTGCAAACCAGTAATTACTTCAATTATGAGAAGTATTTGTCTGTACACATGACCCTTTTCTGGCACAGTGCTTGATAATGTTATAGCTGAAGAAACTCAGCCAGGAGGCTAAATGGAGCATTCAAGTTGTGGGAGTCACTATCTTTAATTTTTAATATAGTAACACTAAACTGACTTTGCCTCAAAACAAAATTCAGTGCTGAGGCTGAGTCACAAAACCTCTGTACTCAAAAACCTGCAAAAAAAAAAAAAAAAAAAAAAAGTGGCAGTGATTTTTGGATCATTACAGTGTTTGGGTATAAATTACATAATAAAATATTAAAAGGAGAAGTATTCAACTGCCATGCAGCAAACCAGGCTGTGTCAAAATCTCAGAAGAGTGAGTCAGGGAGAAGCTCTCAAGCAGGAACGACAGGGAGAAAGGAAGGCAGTGGGATTTGTGACTCAGACAAACATTTCAGTGCAGGAGACACAGGCAAACAAAAGGATCCTACTGCATGTGATGTCAGCAAGCAAATGCTCCATTTGGGAATAACAGCTGCCTACGTATTGCTGTGCAACAGGGGGGAGCCAGCACAGCACACATGCCTACGTAGCCACAAGGAAAACCATCCATTAAGGATGTTGTAGCAATATTTTAAGCAGCACTGCTGGTTGCTAGTGATAGCTGCTCTCTAAAGTGCTTGATATTTATGGAAAAATCCATTTCTCTCTATTTACTGTGTTCTGATTTAATAGCCTCCACACGTTCTTCATGTGCAAGGAAAGTAAGGACGTCCCCACTATACTATTAATTTCAGCTGACTGGGGGTTTTTATTTTGATTGGAGTGAGAGTCTCATCCAGAAGCCCCAGCTGAAATGCTGATCCTGTTATACCAAGATAAATTGTTTTGTCTGAGTAAATGTTAGATCTTCCAGTATTCCAGGCATCATTATTAAAATAAAATAATTGCATTTTTACTGATTAGCAGTGGGAGGTACAAAACATCCAAAGGAAACACTGGACATTTGCTATGCTGAGATTTTAATTTTTTTTTTTTCACATTGAAGTTATTACAAACTGCAACTCTGCAGAGCAGAGCTAGAGAGAAGGATCTTTTGGAGGAGACAAAATGAGATGAAATGAGCCAGATTTCATTCTCATCTGCTGGAGACAAGGAAGCTGTTCCAGGCTTGGAATTGAATATAAAGAAAGAATATGACCATTGCCCCACCAGTAAATCTTCCAGGGGAAGCTGGTATTTTCTTACATGTGCCTGGAATTCTCTTGCATTTCACAGCTCAATAGTGAGTTGAGTGAGAGAATTTTATGGCTGCAGAAAATGTAAGATTCTAACAAGGAATGCCACAGCACTGCATCAAAAATAAAATAGGTGGTTTGATTTGCTGCTTAAGTCCCAGTTTTCTGAAGGCCAAGAGTTTTAACTATCATGCTGAGTTTAGAATTATTCCATTTTCTTGGGAAGACATTTACTTGTGGTGAAGGAACCTGCTTGGTCACCACAACAAGAATACAGTATCTACCACAGGGCTTGGCAACAGGAAAACACTGTGGTCACAGTGCATTTCTCAAGCCCAGAATCCTCTCTTGAAACTCTTTAGTTTGGACAGGGAAAATAACAATTTATTTTTCCTGATTTCATGTGCTCTGCACATTTTCCAGTATGAAACACTGAGAAACCAGTTAGCTTCCAACTAGAATAAATCTGAGAAAGAACAGAGAAGAAATAGCTTAGCTGAAGGTAAAAAGGTGTAGCCAAGGTTCAAGTTACACCATCAAAAGCTGGTATTGAAATCAATTACAAACTGGTTGACTAATGTGGAAGGAGACCCAGCTGCTGACCTGAATGTTGAACACAGTGCTGAGAAAAGTACCTTTCAAAAATAACATCCATTTTTCTGTTGAATTTCAGTTACTGTTCCTCTAGTTATTTTGAGGTGATTAACTTAGATTTATTCAAAGCCATTTCATGGATTGGTGACAAAAGTCAGTCATTACTCCTTGCCTTTTTAACCCCTCCCTTTTTCTGAACAAAAGAAGATCTATAAATTAGAAGAACAAGTCATTGTGTTCCAGCTTCTCAGAAGAGATTGTGTTTACCATGCTCAGGATCATAATTATTTAGAAAGGCACATTAAGCTGTATCATATGATTTTAGCACATGCTAATTCTATATGGAATATGTTTACTTAAGTTCTGAAGTCTGATTTAATGCATTCTTGCCCTAAGACAAGAGTACAACTGGAGGGAAAGTGAATAAACAGAGCACTTACATCGCAGCTACACAAATATTGCACATAAAGGAAATAACACTTCTTTTTCCAGGATGAGAACCAGAGAAGGTAACTGGGGATTCCCAACCAGTCCAAGCACAACAGCCCTGCTAAGAGCACACAGGCAGGAGCCTGGCTGAAGAGGAATGTGAGGGAGCTGGCAGTGCCTGGGGGCTGTGAGCAGCCTGCCCAGCCCTCCTCTGCACCACTCCTTCCCTGCTCCAGGAACCAGTGCCAGCTGCTCCATGTTCCTGGGCTTCCCCTTTCCCTGGCTCCTCAGGCTGTGTACTCAATGTCTTGTGGCTTCTAGCCATAGAGCCATTTGGGATGATTAGGGTCAGGAGGGTTGGCTTCCCTTGGCTAGTGCAAGACTGCTGCATTAATGTTCTGCACTGAGGAATTAAATCATGGGGAACTGGCCCCCTTCCCAGTACTGAATTTCACCCACAAATGCACCCACTGTAAGCTACTGTCTTGCTTCCTACAAGAAAGGAATATTCATACAAGATACACTCTTTATTTATTAGAACCTGAGCCCTACATGGCTTTAACCTTACCTGCAGAAACAATAAGCAGTAATAAAAGTAGTATATAGTTCAATCACTACACAAAGCAAGAAACCCTCCAAAGGAGGCAACCAGGCTGGTGAAGGGACTTAAGCACATATCCTATGAAGAGAGGCTGAGGGAGCTGGGGGTGTTGAGGCTGGAGAAGAGGAGGCTCAGGGGAGACCTCATCACTCTCTCCAACTCCCTGAAAGGAGGTTGGAGCCAGGGGGGGGTTGGGCTCTTTTCCCAGACAACTCTCAACAAGACAAGAGGGCAGGGTCTCAAGTTGTGCCAGGGGAGGTTTAGGTTGGAGATTAGAAAGAACTTCTTTCTGGAGAGGGTGATCAGGCATTGGAATGGGCTGCCCAGGGAAGTAGTGGATTCTCCGTGTCTGGAGATATTTCCAAAGAGCCTGGATGTGGCACTGAGTGCCATGGGCTGGGAATCATGGGGGGAGTGGATCAAGGGTTGGACTTGATGATCTCTGAGGTTCCTTCCAACCCAGCCAATTCTATGATTCTATGATTCTCTGAAACACATCAGCTTGTGTGCTGAAAGGATGCATAGCAAAGCACAAAATCCCACTAAGTCATCCTTCAAGAATTACAGCCAACACTGCTCATTTTATTTCCAAAAAATTACTTGCTGTAATTTTGAGGATCCCTGCCCCTCATCTCCCTGGAGCAGTAAAAGGAAATTCTGAGGTTGCTGAAGTGGATTCAACCTTACCAAGAAGATACTGGGCTCTGGTGTGCTGGCTGAGCTCATGATTTGACAACATCCAAACCACCTCACCCCGTGCTCTGTGGTCAGCTGTGTTTGCTGTCAGCTGGGAGTGCTGAGGCAATCCCAGGGCACCCATCTGCACACACATCAGTCAGTCAAAGGTTTTATGACTTAGCAAATTTTTCTGTCTTTGCCTTTGTTAATTTGTGCTTTGACAGTGTTCCAAAACCTGTTGAGTCATTGTGAAGGGCTCAGCTTTCCAGCAGGTCTTTCTTTCACTTACTTTTTTCCCAGCAGAATTCCAAATCTAACTAAAGAGGCATGAACTAAACATCCTGTTTCTCACTACTGATAATTGAAAGAAACCCCTTTCCTAAAGATGGCTCTGAATGGAAGGCTGAAAATGGAATTTTCCTTTGGAATGGGATTGGAAATTTCCAGTAGAGCTGGAAATGGGATACAGGCCTGAAATCCTATGTTTTTCAAGGATGAAGATATTTTTTAAAAAATTATTATTAAGGTGGAAAAGCTGACTTGACCTCAAAACCCTTTTCTTTCAGAAAGAAGAAAAAAAAGAGAGAAAGAAATAAAGATAAATCTGCTATTTAAAAACATCCTACTACAGTACTTATCACAATATTGCAGCATCTATCAGAGGTATCTTAAATATTGTCAATCTAACCTTAACACTCCTACATATTTTCTACTTGTCAGTGCACAGGAATCACTTCAAAGGGTTACAAAAAATTAAAAAGCACTTCTTTTTGCACTTCATACAATTCAGGTCATCTCCCAAAGGCCTGTTAAATCCTGCTTATTTCTCACCAGCAAAATGAGAAAGAGGAAGACATTTTAAGGCTAAAATAAAACAAATTTCTTCTGAAACAACACTGTGAAACCTTCTTTTTAAAAAATGAAATGCCATGAAGCTGGAAAAGGATAAAAACACCTGTGTTTCCTTCTCAAGGTACAAGCCTTACCTTCTACTTGAAAATCTGTTGCAAATCAACAATTTCAGACTAAAAATTTTACAAATTGCAAGTTTATTCCACCACACAGGAACCATTCATCCTCCTGCTACCCAGCAACTCAGGGAGCACCAAGGCATTCTAAATTTAGCTTCCAGAGTTACTGAACACTAAAACCATTTCATAATGGTACCAAATACACCTCTCACAGATTAGCCCTTCACTTGATAATGAACTGTATTTAGAGCTTCCTTTTCTGGCCAGAAGTAAGGAAGAGTGTGGCCACCTCCTGGGGTAATTGCCCACCCCACTGTCTCCACAGAGCAGAGTGCTTGCAGGTTCCTGGCTGCCTGGCTCAGCCATGCCACTCACAGCTACCATATGCTCCACGTTGCAGGTTATTAAGAATGGTTTTTCACCTTCCCTCCCAGCCACAAATGTCAGCATGGCTTAGAGCCATAAGCTCTTCATTCCATACTGAAGCAAAACAGTGCCAAGACTTGACAAAGTATCCCAAGCACAAAGTTCTACCCTGTTTCATTTTAATTAGTGTCCTTTGCAATTAGTCAAAGGATGAAAAGCACATAGGGACTGCCAAGATGAATCAAGGACATCTGGTAACTTTAACATTTCAGCATGAAAACTGGTAGGTATTGCTCTTGTCTATGTGTGGTTTGAAACAACTAGAAAAAAATATATATGGTTAAGAAAGGTTTAAGAAAAAGATTATCTAAATGCTTTTGAATCTTTTCTGGGATGGGCTTAATTGTTGTTTGTCATACAACATGAATCTGATCATGCATCTTGTTGAATTAGCTCTTACTTCCCTCTGATACTGTTAAAACTGGAATTTTTAGAATTGAGATAATATTACTCAAAGGTTACCTGGATTATAGCTCCTCAGAAACTCCAACAGCCTCTGATTTACTAGTGAAAAAGAACTGAAGATGAACTTAAAACTGTTTTTGTGGTGCTTGCATTGAACTGCATTCTCTTGAGGCTTGTGACTCACTGATGATGCAGTATACACAAACCTAGGGAAAAAAACAAAATCCAGCAATGACATCATCAGCTGCAACTGTGGGTTATCTCTTCAAAAAGAACTGCAATGTTTTTTACCCTTCAACCCCACCTGGCATTGCTAAATAAATGAATGCTAAACTGAAAACATATAAATGGGGTAATGAAAAAACAAGAATACTTCTGAGATATCCTTTCAGGAGAAGCTATGCATTTTCCTGTCACTTTAATAGCTTCTGGCTGTGAAAGACTAAGACTAACTGTGACAATCACATTTTTAACTCTCCTGGCTTTTACATATTCACAAGATTGCAATATGATCAGTCAATGCAGTTACTGGAAATATTCTAAAATGAGTTTGGCTCTGAAAGAACAATTCACCAAACAGAAGGCAGATTTACAGCAGCACCTGACATGGAGAGGTAATTACTACAACGCAGAGAACAACAGGTTTCAGGAATCTACTGTCCTTGTTACAATCCATTACCATTTGAGGCTCTTTTTGCATACCAGCCTTGCATTTTGCCCATTTTTCAAGGTATATCTGACATTAAGGATATCATTCCCTCCCATGTGTACAAGCTATTTATAAATATGTGACAACTATACCTGCTCGTTGCTGGTATTTATGGACCCGATAGCTCTGAAAATACCTTTTCAGCAGTAATTAATAAACCAAGGCAAAATGCCTTTTACAAATTCAAGGTGTTTATCAGACAGCAGTAGAACATCAGCTCTAGTTTGACTCCCACTGACTGGTTATAACTTCAAGGTCTCATTTACTGTAATATCTTCAGCTATTTATGAACTCCCCTTTGCCAGAGCATCCAACGTGTGGATGCTGTGTCACATTTCATTTATGAGACCATATGGCTATTCATTCATCTGCCGATCTTGAATGTAAATTAGCGGCAGAAGTTTTCTTCCTAAGCGTGCAAAATCGGTAAATACGACCCCAAAGCTCCTCGTCCCGGGAATACAGCGTTTGGAAGAGGCTGTGAAGCCCTTGGGGGGGGGGTTCCCAACCCAAGGCGGGAACCACCCCGACCCGGGCAGCCCGGGGCCGCACACGCAGGGTTTACAGCGAGGATATAATTATTATTATTTTTTTAAAATATCGTATGTTTAATTGCAGCTTTCCCTCACGCTTAACCCACTCTGATTTCAAAACCTCTCTTGGGAGCCTCAGTCTTGGCAGTCAGCCCGGGGCTCCGCGGGGCAGCGATGCCCCCGCACCATGAGGTGAGGCCGGGCCGGGCCGTCCCCAAGCCCCGGCCCCGCTTACCCTCCGGCCCCATCCTGGCAGGAAAACGGGAGCCCGGCGGAGGCGACACCGGCGCCGGAAACGATGAGCGCAGGGAAATCCTGAGGCAGGGATTAGGTAATAGGGAATGTGCTCTCAGGTTTCCTTCGGGTTCCTGTGAGGAACCTACGCGTCTGGCTGCCTTCGCATGACTCATCACATCGGCGCGGCTGTCAGGCGGCGTGCCTGCCTTCCACCTGCCTCCCCCCCGGCTCTTCTCGGACCGTTCGGACGCTTTTCCCTCCCACATCCCCTTCTCCGTCCTCTCCCGCCGAGGGTCGAACCGACCCCCGGCCCGAACGCCCCCCGACTCCCTCAGGGCCGCCCGCGCTCCCGCCGCTGCGGCGTGCACACGCCCACCCCCCTCCTCCCCCCTCCCGCGCCGTGCGCGCCCCCGCGGGCCGGGCTCGGGAGCGCGCGCGCAGGCGGGCGGGCGGGCGGGCGTCGGGCAGGGAGCTCTCTGCGGGCGCAGTGCTGATCCGGCCGGGAATGCGAAGCAATGGCCGCGGGCGGCTCGGGCAGCGGCGGCGGCAGCGGCAGCAGCGTGGAGGAAAAGACCTACCGCCGTTTCCTCGAGCTGTTCTTGGGAGAGTTCCGCGGGCCCTTCGGGGCAGAGCCGGCGCCGGCTCCCCCCCCGGCTGCCGACGCCGTGGCCGCCGCTGACGAGGACCCTGGGGCTGAAGGAGAAGCGGGAACGACCGCTGAGGCGGAGGAGAGTGAGGGTGACGCCGGCGACCCTCAGCCTCCCGCCCCGCCGCCGCCTCCTCCGCCTCTGCCCCCGCTGCCCCGACCGCTCTCGGAGTACATCACGGAGGAGGAGGTGGAGGGCGAGTGCCTGGACCTCTGCCTGCAGCAGCTCTACAAGTAGTGAGTGCCGGGCTGAGGGGAGAGGGGACGGGGAGAGGGACTAAGGGGAGAGCGGGCGGGGAGAGCGGCTGAGAGGAGAGTGGCTGAGGGGAGCATCCTGAGGGGAGCTGAGGGACACTCCCCCTGTGTGGGGTTGAGGGGATCTCCCCTGTGTGGGGCTGAGGGGATCTCCCCTGTGTGGGGCTGAGGTGAGCTGAGAGGATCCCTCCTCTGTGGGGCTGAGGGGATCTCCCGTGGGGTGGGAGGCGGGGGCAGGGTGTGGGGCTGAGGGAGGTGTGTGGGGACGGGGAGGTCCCCGAGGTAAGGAGTTAAGGACTTAGGTGGTGCTGAGCTGCTCAGGATCAAAGCGTCCTGCTCTGCCCTGTTCCCCCTGGCTAAAAGGCTCCGCTCTCTGCCTCTTCCTTTCCCTCACACCGGGACAGGGAGCGAAGAGGCGAAAGGAATAGACAAGGGGGTGCCACGAGCATCCATCTGGAGAGCAGCTTGATGGGGAGGGAGGGTGCGGGGGGAAATGTCTCACGCTCCGGTGCTAAAGCAGGAGGGGGTTTGCCTGTGGTTGGTCGTACTGAGGCTTGAAATTGAAATGTTCCCCTGCGTGAGGGTTTGGGAACGGGGAAACCACTGCCAAGAGAGAAGGGAAGGGAGAACAAGGGGCGAAGAGACAGAGCCCGTCCCTTGACTCCCTCCAAAAAAAAGAAAAAAATCCCACACCGAGAAAACCACAGCGTGCGTTTACAGACCCGGAGTATAAAGCCTTAGGAGATGGTTATCCATAACCACGGGGCTCTTTCTGCCGTCAGCTGAGGAAAGCCAGCTCCATACTCTGTTCTGTACGGAGGCAGCTTCCAGATCTGTGCTTTCTAAAGGCTGGTGCATAAAGAGGAAACAGATGGGAGCTATTCCCAGTGTGAAAAGTCTGTGGACTGAAACATAAAGATCAGTTACCAGTGCCTTGTATTGTGCTCAGCTTTGGCTTTGAAGGCTTGAAATAGAAATGGTTGTTAGTGGCGTTTCTCTAGGATCCTTTTTAAACTGATGCCACAGGAGGAGATAAACGAACCTGTGAAAATATGCCCAGCACACCGGGGAGCTTTCTGCCATTGAGCTGGTAATTGTAATGAGAGGTGTTACTCGGTCGCACAAATAAATAAATAAAGAAGCGGGTTTTACAACTGCACGGTCTGTTTCTATTCTGTTCTATTCTCATCTGCCCTCTGCGTTTGTGAACGATAGGGACAACACAATGATAGCTGCAGAGGACAAAGCTCTTCTATTCACACATGCTCACCCTGCCACCTTTGCAAAGTGTCTCTGGAATACAGCAGCACATTCACAGGATGTGCTAGAGAGGAGAGAGGCAAGTCCCTTCTATGTATTTAGAACCTGTTTTGTTATGTTTTTTTAAAATGTGAAATAAAAAATCAGCCAAAATAAAGTTTTAGGGCAGATTATTTGAAATATATCTGTGGAATGATTTTGATTGTTAATTCTTCCCCCACAACCTTTCTCTTCCTGCTTGTCCCCCATACTCCAGGACAGGCAGACTTGGATACCCCAGTTTCTGAGGCCCAGATTAATGGATGAAATTACTAAGGAAAAAAAAAAAAAAGACATTTTTGGAGGATTCTTTATATAGGGATAGCTCCTGCCAGGTTGGGGGGGGGTTTGTATGGGGTTTTTTCCTAGCTTTTGTGTAATTTTTTGATGGCTTCTGAATGAAGCATTTCTTCAGCTTTGGCTTTGTTTATGGTGAAATCACAAGACCTCCTTCTACAGATCCCTACATTATGGAACAAAAAGCAGTATCTACCTCAAAATTAAGATTGCAGGGAATCATGTAAGAATTTTTTTTCCCAAGGCTAAAGTATTTCTTAATGTATACAAAATGCATTTTTTAAAAGGAAATCAGTATCTTTTAAGTGAAGATTGATAAACATTGATTTGTATCTGTTTAGCTAAGCTGCAGAATGTAATTCTTTGAAACATTTTAAAATATTGTAAGCCCAATCTACTAATTTGTAATACAGAGCTAAATTGAAGTAGCTTTTTCTTGAGTGGTGGTGGAATCTGAGGTAAGTGAAAGTATTTTGGGAAACTGTTCTTCAGGTAAAATATTGTATTTTCAGTACACTCTCCAGTCACCAGAGAAACTAAAACTGTCAAAAGATTATAAAATAGGCTGAAGTAGAAGGTTTTCCATCTTAACAGCTAAGGGTTTGATTAGTCAGATGATTCCAGAGATGGGAATCTTCATGCCTATTATGGGTAAAGCTCCTCTTGTGCCAAATGGTTAAAAAAAATTTTTTTTAAAGCACATGAAAACTCATGTGAAGGAGAATGTTCCATTGATTTGTCATTAGCAAGAAAGACTGTGTTCTGAATGCAGAATGCTTTCTGTTACTGTTACTATATATTAGTTAAATGACTGGTTTGCATTATATATAGCATGAGGATAAAATCCATTACTGTGAAAAACCCAACAGCTGGTTTTCAGTTATTTTAAGCACACAGCTTTAGTTCTTTTTGAGGGAAGAAAGAGTGTCTCAGAAATGAGAACATAGTGCCTGTCATTAAAAAAATACACTGAGTAGATCAGTATAAGAGAGTTCCTACTTAGGAGGTTTTCCTGCTGTTTTCTGAAAGACTCATATTCCCCTTGGAGATTTCCAGTTCCTGGTTTCTTTCTGGAGACAGCATATGCTTAGAAAATTAGGTTAATGTAATCTTTATATCTGTCTAAATGCCACCAAATGTGTACTGTGAGCTTTCTTGGTGACCCTTGCCAGAAGGAAACAGATCAATAGGAGGTATGTTAGATAAAGAAAATAATAAAAATAACAGTGTTTGAGGAATTGCCTTGAAATGTTGGTTGATAGCTTGAAAGTTCATTTTGTGATTGTCTTCTGTAGCATCTTATTCAAGAGAAAGCTCTCTCATATAAATAGTTCTGTGTAGAAACCAACATTCCAAGCACTTAATCTTACATCTGTTAAATGTGGGATCTCACTTCTTCCTGCCCCATACTCAGCAGGTTCTCTAGACCTCCTGTGTAATATTGGGTGATGGTGATGCTGTAGCATACAGAGATGGGCACCATTTCTTACACTTTAGTCTGGAAATCATTATAATCTCCAAAGAGGTGGTATTTAGTGCTAATCACTTTCAAAACACAACTAGTGGGCTACACAGCAAGAGTCTTTGAGTTGTTCTTAAAACATCTTCAGTTTCTACTCCCACGCTTTCAGAAATACTGAATCACATCAGATATTTTGATACTGCTTTAAAAAAAAGGAGTATTAGCTAAAATGAGCTATTTAAAGTGCAGATTTACATTTTGTAGTGGTTAACATATATGGTGACATTTCAAAATTTAATAATTAATGATTAAAAGGATGCTGAGATTTTCAAGTGCAATGCTTTATATAGTGTTAAAAAAAGTTCATTCTTAGTGAAGAGATTATGGGAATGTGTTCATTCCAGAGCCTTTATTTCAGTGGATGTTGGTAGCAGTACAATAAATTAAAGGGAATTTTGTTAGAAACTTTTCACACTGAGATTTTTTGTTCTGACCTGTGAGCAATTAGCATAGATTCTGCTACTCCTAGTGAAGCTGTTTGCTTTTGCATATAAATTGATTGAAGAATTAGACCTGTGCTAAAATGTTCTTTTATAACCACTGTTGAAACAGATTGGGTTATCAAGAAAGAACATATATAAATTGTGTTTGTAATCTGTTAACTTTTCATTTATAAGTCACTCAGAAAGCTTTTACAAACTAAAATCTTATTGGCCAACATGTGAAACTACTGTTGGACTCCTGTCTTTTGGTTGTGATGAGCATGTTAGGCTTTGTTCCTTCAGAGAGTTTGTTTAGTGATTTTCTTGTACAAAATACTCTGCATAGAACAGTTTTAGCCTTAAAATTCCTCAGTGTAGTTACCTTCAGCAAGAGCAGAGTATTTCTCCACTTGAATTCTGAAGTAAAGTTTGTCTAGTTAGTAGTGCTTCTTATCACAGAAGTCTTTAAAAATTATTTTTATTAATATTCAGGTTAAAAATTTTTGGGTTTTTTTTACAGTATGTTACTAGAAGTTCCAGTGCCTTGATTGCTGTCACTGGTGTGAGCTGTCACTCATTTTTATCTTCCTAAACTGCTTCAATGATCACAATAAAAGCAAAAGCAATGGGTCATGCAGTACCCAGAGTGTATTCTTTATTCCTATATTTGATGTCACTCTGAAATAATCTCTGCATAATTTTTTCTGTCCTGTTGTTTTGTGCATACCAGGTTTTGCTTTGTTTTCTCCTAGGAAGTATTCTCACTACCTAAGAACTATCTGTGAAAAATGAAATGAAACAGAGTTGGTGATTTAAAACATTAAACATTCTTTGAACCAAGACTCTTTTATGCAATGCAGCCATTATCTCATGATGGCTATAAAATAAATAGGATGGATGATGTATTAGTAGCCTGTGACATGCTGTTAACTGTAAATGGGCATTGCTACACGTTGGAATCTGTGTCCTCATCTTTGGTTTAGCTGAACTGCTAACCAAATGTTGTAAATTTTTGTTGTTATCATGGGACAGTGATTAGATGAAATGAATGCAGATGGTGGACTTGTTCCACAGAAACATTTCTGCTGTGCCTTTGTACTTCATTAGGAAGGAACAACATCACCTGCCTTTAATAAGACATTTTATAAAGAAGTAATCCTCAGAGTCACCAATTAGAGCTGCGTGGGAAATAGCTGCCCTTGGGTGCTTCAATAATTAATACAGAAGTTAAACCAGTTAACTAGGTTGCAGGATTACCTCAGTTTATGTTTATATTGGATGGAAAACACCTAGAGGCAACTAATGATTGAGTAGCTGCACCAACCTTTCAAGCTGTAGTACTGCTCCCCAGTGCTGAACTCTGCAATCAGTTGAGAAGGTTTTTGTTGGGTTTTTTTTTTGTAGGGCAGGATTAAAAAGTTGACTGCTAAACTCTGATCACAGGGAATATGTGCTCAGCTGCAGACAAGTCTGAACTGGGAAACATCTGCACTTTCTTGTAGCTGTAATTGCAATAAAAGGAATATTAGATTAAATGGATGAAATTGGGGGTAGCTCCTTAAAATTTCTTTTCTCAGAGGATATGATATTCAAGCTATTTTTGCTGGTTGTTTATGATCTAGTAGTCTCTTAAATTGTCCATAATATTTTCTCAACTTCAGTTTCTTTGGTCTTCATTTGTTATGAGGAATTTGAGTACTTTCAGATGAGAATGTTGTTTTTTTTAATGGGCCCTGTAGTTCCATCAGGATGTAACTAAAAATAGAAGCAGTGTATAAAAATAGGCTTTGGCATTTTAACTTCTTGGCACTGTCTCTGGGGCTGTTCCTTTCACCTCAGGCCATGACCTTCTTACTGAGGTTCAAAAGTCTGAAATGAATGCAGTAAATTATTCCCCATCAGTGTTACCAACACAGTCCTCTACACCTTACATTAATTAGCTCATGGAATGGTTCTTTTCCTTTTAGTCCTCACTTGACTTTATGGAAGGCTGAAACCCCCACAATCCAGTTGAGAATTCAACAAGTAGTTTTGTAGGGGTTTTTTTTCAGTTTTTCAATAGCCAAACTATTAGGTAACTCAACTTTGGTTTTCTGTGTATATTATGTGCTGTGAGCTTTTAGACACTGCTTGGTTAGTTTTAAAAATGATACCATACTGTAGCGAGAGGAGCCATTATTGCTCCTGAAGCTCGATGAGTCGCTGGTTTCTTCCAGGACTCCAAGCCACCACACAGCGCTTCCAGGGTAGAAGTGTAGTGGGTAGAGCCTTTCTTGCTCCAGTGGCTCGATGAGCTGCTGGCCTCTCCATGCCTCGTACCAGAGTGAGCTTGGGTCTGCCCTGTGGGTGTGTGTCCCACCTTTATTGGCCCCCTGGCTTTGCTCATGCCCAGTAGGGGCCTGTGCTAATCAGGCACAGGTGGACTCACACCCACTCACTGGCAATTCAAGGCACCTGGTTTATCTCATCTCTCTACATTTCCCCTTTTTTTTTTTTTTTTTTTTTTTTTTTTTCTCTTAAAGCTTTCCCGGTTTGCCCTAGTTTACAGACATTTTAACAAACATACAGGATTTTTGCCATACAGGATTTTTCTTCAGGCCCCGCAAGACACTCAACTAAGAGCATTGAGGGGGCCCCGAGTACAATACAGGATTTTTGCCATAGGATTTTAACTTATGGGATTTTTACCCTTTACAAAAATACACTTATAACTTATGGGATTTTAACCCTAGCTTAGGCAAAAATACAACTTATGGGATTTTAACCCCAGCTTAGGAAACATACATGGGATTTTAACCCTAGCTTAGACATTTTAACAACAAACATACAGACATTTTAACAAACATACATGGGATTTTAACCCTAGCTTTTACAAACATTTTTAACAAACATAGGCAACCGAATGTCAGCCCAGGCACTCTTTCACAAAGTCTCTACCTTTTATTCTTCTCCCTCCTGTTTCTGCTCTTCTCTTGGTTTCCCTCTGCTCAGGGGCCTCCAAAGAGATTTTCTGGTTCCTCCGTGGGATTCCATCCCTGCTCAGGGGTTCATGGGTTTCATACCCTGGGATTCCATATGGGTTTCTGGTTCCTCCGTGGGATTCCATACCCTGGAATTCCCCCCTCCTGGCTTCAAAGACAGAACCCTTATTTTGGCTTCCCTCTGTTCAGGGGTTCCCAATCCAAAGAGCTTGCTGATCATCAGGGAGAATGTTCTTGTCTAGGGCTGATCCTGAGGCCTCGGGGTTTAGCCCATTCCTGGACAATGTCCTAGGGCTGTTCCTGAGGCCTCGGGGTTTACCCCTTCTTGCCTGCTCCTGGGGCTTCTTGTCCAGAGAGCTTGTTGATACAGGGAGAATATTCTTGTTGCCAGCTCTTCACAAGTTGCTTCTTAAGTTGTCTGTATGTTGCCCGCATTCTCCACCAAATGTAGCGAGAGGAGCCATTATTGCTCCTGAAGCTCGATGAGTCGCTGGTTTCTTCCAGGACTCCAAGCCACCACACAGCGCTTCCAGGGTAGAAGTGTAGTGGGTAGAGCCTTTCTTGCTCCAGTGGCTCGATGAGCTGCTGGCCTCTCCATGCCTCGTACCAGAGTGAGCTTGGGTCTGCCCTGTGGGTGTGTGTCCCACCTTTATTGGCCCCCTGGCTTTGCTCATGCCCAGTAGGGGCCTGTGCTAATCAGGCACAGGTGGACTCACACCCACTCACTGGCAATTCAAGGCACCTGGTTTATCTCATCTCTCTACACCATACACTGATAGAGCTCATAATTAAATTTATTTTTAAAAGAAGGTATTTGATTAATTAGTTTATAATAAATCACCTCAAAATCAGAGGAAATATCCAGTTCCTGTTGGAACCTATGGACCCAGATAAACTGATTCTACACACTTACCTATATAGCATGGTATATATTTTAAAGTAAAGCTTTTACCAGAATTAATTGGTCCTTACCTTAACATTCAAATACGAATGATTGGTGAAAGTGCCCTTAATAGAATCAATGTTGATATAAAAACTGTGCTGAACTCCTAAGGTTACTTGGTGTTAAGTTCAAATAAACATCAGTGAATTTTAAAATTCAAAAAAATCAGAGAAGTTTAAAATATTGCCCCGTGGAAGTGATTACAAAGTGGTGCTGGTACATCTTGCTGTGTGATGGCAAATAGAGTGGCTGATAGGAGTGTCCAAAAAGGATCAAGTTTGAGATTTATTAATGTCTTAGAAATCTGAGGAGGAAGTGGGGTATATTATCCATTTCTGATACTATCCAAGCAGCCTGGGCTACTTGGTTGGAGAGCAGAGCTGAGCCTGTGTTAAGTAATCTCATCCTCTTCCCCAGTGCATTGTTCATTTGAGAATGAATTTTAAGTGGTTTCAGCTTTCCTCATTGCTGTTAACCTTCTTCAGTTTGACTGATTAGGAATGACCCAAATGATCATATAGAATACTTCAAATCGTGCTAATTACATTGTATACTAATTTTAGAGTCACATTTGTGGATATTAGATACTTTGGGGTTTGCAAAACCATTCACGTTCAGTTTGTGTTTCTAAGTGCTGAGGATGTTTATGACATACAATACAGGCAGTTTTAAAAACATGCAACAGCCTCCAAAGTTCTAAATGGTAGCTCTGGCATGGAAGTAAAAATAGTTCCTCCTATGAAATTACTAAATATCCAGAAGTATTTAAAAAAAAAAAATCTTGCAAACTCTCCCTGTGTCTCAGGAGACGTAAGCAGAGTCAACAGAGAGTAAGAACAAGTATTTTTTATTATCTGGAATCAGTATATGTCTTAAAATAAAAAAAAATTAGAAAATGTGTCTTCAGTTCATCCTAAGTAGCTGAAAAATTAATGCAGAAAGCAGCAAACTCCAAATATTTTGATTAAATTTGTGTGTAAATGGTGTTCTACTAATGTAATTCTAAATTATATCATTATAATAATTCTGTAATCTTAAGAAAAAAAAAAGGAAAGCACTTGGAGGAGTCTTTATATTCCTAAAGATGTGAAAACCAGCAGTCAGGTAGCATGAAAAAATAAAACAGGAAGAGGAGGAAAGAATTCAATAATATCACAACCTGAGTGACCCATTTCTTAGAGAATCATTGTCAGTCTGGGAAATGGGTCTGTAAAATAGTTTTTTCTAACCTTTTTTGCTTGTGGCAGACTTCCTGAACTGAAAGTTGGTTGCACACTGTGCTTGTGCTTGGTTTGACTTCACTGCAAAGCATCAGGGGCTGTGCTGTTCCTTTAACTTTTAAGTTAGAGAAGGATCTGGTATGTTCTTGTGCTCTTGCTTTGATTTGGGTTTGCTATTAATATCTTCTTGCCAGTTACAGATGCTTTTCAGAGAGATGTTTTAGGCTTCACTGAAAAGTTGGGGTTTTTTTTTTTTGAAAGACAGATAAAATAATTCATCTGTCTCTTTAGTGGTGAAAAAGGGCTGACACCATTCTGTTTTGCCAGTGGCCATCTAGTACATAGAAAATAAAACTTTAATAAAAGGTCTGCTTCTATCTGGTAGTAAACTCCCAAGTTTCTGCAAGCTGGGAATAAAAAGAAGTTAGATTTTTTAAAATTAACGAGCAAGTAAAAGCATAAGATCATGTAGCATTTTAAATGTGCCTGCAGAATGTTTTCCTCATCTTCCAATATGCTCAACTACTGCAAAAATTTAAAAATGCCATATCATGTTATTCTGGTAGCCTTGAGGGGTAGTCTCTAGCATCTGAGGGTTCTGTTAATACTCACAGAAGAAAAAGGATTCAGAGGCTTTGCTAGAAAAAAAAGGTTGCTGCAAGATTGATATTTTGAGAATACTCAAGAAAACTGAGCAGAGGAAATCAGTGAAATATTTTACTTGAAGCAGTGCTGTGGAATTGTTCTTAGCTCAAGTGTTTGTCTCTGGAAATATCTTCTGCACTAACTGGTGTTTATGTTTCTCAGTTGTTCATGTTTGGTGATAAAATAATGTTGTCCACTGGAGGAGTAGGGAGCAGGAGTTGCAAGGTTAAGTGACATGAGAAATTTCTGTTGAAATTCAGTGATATCTGAAATGTCTGTTGAAATTTCACCACTGGTGGTTACACCATAAATACTTAATCATTTGTCTTTCAGAATTTTTGTGAGTAAACATATGGAGTCTTCCAGACTGCTCTTGAAAGATGTTTTTTTTTTCATCTGTGATATCCAAATTCTTTCCTTGAAATATTTACATTGAAAAAGAATGAGTACTTTAAAGCTTCAAGAATTCCTCCAAGTACTTCTTATCACTCAAACCCAAAAACAATTCTTCAGGGAGATAAGGGACAGAATCTGTAACAGAGGAAATCTAAATGGGGTTGTTTTCCAGACATAGAGATCACCAATGGACACTTTAAGAACAAAGGGACAGAATGAGAAAATGCAATAGACACTGTGTCAAATTAAACCATTTTTTTTTAATTGTGATTAGACCACCTGAAACACCAGATCAGCTAAAGCACCACTAAAAGAAAATGCCAGCATGCTCACTGCTTTAATCACTTACCTGCTACCTAATGGGCTGTGTTTAACCATCTGAGTAAAATGTTGATTGACCCTAATAAGCTGCTCTGTTCCATTTAAAGTCTGGACAGCTGAAATCGATGGAAACTGAAGGACTGGTGCCCCTTCTCCCTCTCCAAGGTGAAAAACTGGTAGCTGTAGTGCAACAGCTTGAATATTATTACTATTAATTTACAGACCTGGATTTACAGAATCTTTCTTAGGTGTCACCATCCTCTTTTGTAAGTGCTGAATGTTTCCTCTGTGCCAAAGCCTTGACTCCTGGTAAGTTAAATGGGGGATCCAAATGGTTTGGTTCAGCAGCTGTTTCTATTTTCAAACCAGCTATGGATGCTTTTATACTTTCAGGAGCAGTTTGGAATAAGTCTATCATTCTCTGTCAGTTCCTCCTCATGTTATTTTACTGTTTTGGAAATATAACTGTTTGGTTATTTTACTGAATGGAAAATAAGAGTTTATCATCATCTAGAAGGCCCCTAAAAAACCAGAAGTACATTTTCATAGCACACTGCCCAAGAAACTGGTGTTAATCAGCTTTGGTTGCTGCTTTTTAAAGACTGTGAGGAGGACAGTTCAGTTTTCCGAGTTTCAAAGCTGAAAGACTTCAAATAATATACTAATTCTACACCCCCAAATGCATCAGATACATCCAGCCTCCATGCTTGGATATTCTGTGAAGGAAAACATTTCACAAGTATTTTTTCCTCTACAGATTCATCTTTTTTCCACCTCCTGAATCCAAGTAAAATTTACACGTGTCTGTTGTGTGAATGCAGCTAATTGTGTGAGGGTGATGCTGCTACTCTTATTTGCTTGCAAAGGTTAATTATTCATTTGTTACGATTGTAATCTGAGAAAAACAAATATATGCCTGATGAGACAATATATTTTAAAAACAGCACTGGTAGCTACATTGCTGATTAATTTCATTGTAACCTTTACTGTTGCTTTCTGTGCCTAGTTGTAAAATCATTGCAGTCCTATCCATGGAAACAGTAGACTACTAGAGTTAGTGTGAGTAGAAAATACAAGCTGCTAGTCTCAGTACAAGGGTAAGTGAAAATTTCACAGCCCTAATCATAACATTGCAAACCAGGAAAGTTTCCAAAAAATAGCAATATAGACAAAGCAGTTTAGGAAGTGTTACCCTTGATATCATGCTTGAAAATATCATTCAGATGATTTCATCTCTGCAAGCTATTGGCCAAGCCATGGTGTGCCATAGAAAAACAAAGCATCCAAATACACAAATCCCACCTATGACAGCTTTTACTTATACCCAAGAAAATAAATAAGTTTGGCCGTGGTCACCACTAGGATTTTCCTTAGTTAACAATAAGATGCTTGTAAGCATAAAAAAAAAAAATCCCAAAGCAGCTAATCAGTATGTTAATGTGTAAGTTTAAATTCTTGTGGTGATTTGCTTTGTTCTGAATGAAGCCTGCAGGGAAATTCTAAATTTTCCTCTAGGTCATATTGTAGAGTGAAAAAGCTTTATATGCTCTGGGTTGGTTTTTATCACTGGAGTAGAAAAGAGGGAGTCAGAGGTATTGCCCCTGTCAGGGGGTCTCTTACCACCTGCAGAGAACAGACTTTTTCTCTCAATGAAGTATATGGGGCACCCTTTTTGAATGCCTGTTTCTATAAATAAATAGCTATATAGTGATAATATGAAGTTAAAAGTTGGTTTGACTCCACAGGACTCCAAAGCCATTTCTGGTTTTTACTGTGCTCTTCAACTTTTCTCCCATGACAACGCTCTGAGCTGCTGTCTGCTTCTTTCTGGGAAATATCTGAGCTTCAAGAAACGAATCTGGATGGTTTATAATCCCAAAAATCCACATGAATTCTTCCTGTCAGCTCCCTCTGCACTGGTATGAATAAGTTTCATTGAAGCCCTATTGATCACTATTAAGGGTTGAAATTAGAAATTGACTTTCATTAGCTCAAGGCAAATGAACCTCAAGGCACTGCTCTACGTTGTACTCACTTTCTCTTAGTGAACCTGACAGTCAGGTTCAGTTAGAACCCAAAAGTGCAGCAGAAGGACTGTATCCCAAGACCTTAATGTGACAGCTTCCAAGGGAATTGCTTTCTGAAGCAGAAGAAGGGAAACTGCAAACGTTGAGGGGGTGGATGCAGACAGATCTGACAGAATTCTGAGAACCTGGGATTCCTGAGGAGTAGGCCCTCAGAGACCACCCACTGAGCTTTGGCAGGTAATAATCTAGGAAATGAGATTACACTTAAAATAAGTGAATCTGATGACGTGTTTGATCAGAGATCTTCATTACACAGATAGGAATCTCTACTCTAGCTTTTATTGCTAGAGTTCTCTTATTGTACCCAATTTCTACTGAAGATGAGGAAAGATTTCAGAATGGATTTTGTGGTGATGTTCAGTCAGTCCAGGTCAGGGAGTAAAAACTTGACCATGTTCTACATAGGTCAGCATCATGGTATTCCTGTAGGAAACTTCAGTCAACTCAGATCTGCTTTTCCTGCACAGCTCTGGCTCCTGTCCTCACACTCTGCATCTGTGCCTGTGTGCTAATTATATCAGAAAAAACCCAGCATGCAGAAGAACCCTTGCGACTGCAGGTCTAGGATTTAATCCTCTCCCAGCTGTAGTGTTTCTACAGAAACTTCTTTCATTTGCAGCTCTGTGCAAATGGTGGGAATGACTGTAAACATTTAAAATGAGGTCTTTGCATTGTTCCTGCTTTGCCTTGTTCCTTTGTCACAAAGCCACCAGACAGATTTTCTTCTTACAGCTAACCAGATTAAGCACTCTAGCTAGATCCCTGCATGCTATTACAAAAGCATCCCAGCCTCTCCCCCTCCCAGCCCCATTATGCATGATCAGTTATTTTGGACCTGGAATATAAAGCAGTGTGTATGTATGTCACTGGGGAAGGAAATGGAATATATTTATTGGTGGCAAGGGAGTTGAGGCTGCAGTGGGGCAAATGGCAGTGTGCATAATGAGGTGCAGAGTGTAAGGTTTAGGAGCATTGTAAAGGAATTCCTGTCAGAGTGTGGCTCTGATAGGACTTGTCAAAGACTACATGCTACTTATCTATCTTTGGCAGAGAACTCTAACTCCATTTAACTGTCAGTGCATCTCTAATCCTTCTGAGTCTGGAATTGTTGATAGAGTGCCAAATATCTTGGATTATGGATTGTCAGAAAGAGCAAGATCTGTGATTGTATTATCAGACAAAGCAAATGTAGCTATTTAATGAAATAATGCTAAGCTTTCAATATGGCATGGTATAAGCCCAGATTTTTGATATTCTTTTTTTAAATTACATTTGGTAAGGTGAGCCATCTTGATGTTGTACTGGAGATACAGAGACATTTGGGATTACAGCTACCTAACTACAGACAGATAGCACAGACAAAGCTAGCAATTTCTCTTGGTTATTTTTGCGCAGTGCCAGTCTTAATATGTATATTGTTGAAATGTTTGGTCAGTTAGTATCTTTGTGGCATTATGAGCATGGTATTAAAATACACTGGGGATCAGACAATGAAAAAATGATGTCAAATAGGAGAAAACAGCCGAGTGCTGAATGGTGTCATGGGCAAGTGGGCTATTTTAATTCTAATTCTCCATAAATCAACATCTGTCTGCTTGCTGTTTTGTCTTTAAAAGCATACACACACAGACAACATTTTAATTTAGGGCTGACAGAGACTGCTGTTTTTCTCTTAAAACTGAAGTCCTGAGTTAATCCTCAAAACAATTTCTGCAGTTCTGGTTTTCCCTCTGACATCTCCCCAGTGCCCATGATTCTAGCTGAGAAAAGGGGTTAGCTCAGGGGGTCTTCCAGTTTCTGTTGTTGTTTCATCTAAAATTAAATACTGCTGGCAATTCTGTTGGTAATTGATGTGACAGTGACAGTCACCTATCAAGAACCAGACCAATGCCACCAATTCCTGTTAGCTCCTTGCAGATAGTCAAAACTTCCAGCTCTCTTGATCCTGCTTTTGACATGCTGTGGAGAGGATGGCACCTTATATCCATACCTGTCTGTAAGGTCTCTCTATTAAAAAGAACATTTAATTTAGGTGAATAATTCTTGTCCCTTCCCAAACCCAAACTTTTTCTTTTTTAATTGACTGATAACAAAGCCCTTGGGCACGTAGCTCCTACAGGGCTGCATTTTTCTTCATTTCCTTTTCAACTCAAGGGTAATAGCAGTTAAATCTAGTAAAATAAATGTTGATTGATGGAGTTTATTCAGCATGCCAAGATAATGAGGCATCATAAATATCTTTTTGAATGTGTGAAATCCACTGGGGGTAATTGCTACAGTTGGATAAAAGATGCAGTGGCTTCTTGAGTCACTTGTCTTGGAGTCAGCAACTAGCTGAGAAAGTTGTTATTGATTCAGATTTTTTCAAAATGCAATGGTGCAAACAGATTCTTTATCAAAATTCTCCAGAGGAGCAATGTGACACAGCAAGCCTGCCTGGTTTTTGAGCTTATCCCCAGAGATGCAATAAAAAGAAGGAACTGGATCCAGAATTTGCAGGAGTAAAATTAATGTTCCCATTCCTCTCTTGTTGACATACTTTGTTTACAGGATCTTGGCTGAGTACTTTTGTGGCTCATCAGTGTCCTTGCTTTATATATCTGTGTTTGCCACAGAACTGGTTTCCCTTCTAAAGGAAAAGCAAAGGGTTAGCTGCATATATTCTACAGAATATCAGTAATAAAACAATGATCTTATCTGTGGCCAGAAAATGTCTGCCAGGGTTTAGAAATGTTTCTCATAATATAGGGGCTTCCAAAGGCAATTGGTAGGCTGGAATTTTTGTTCACAGGAGCTGCTCATTTGCATCTTAACTAGATACTTCCTCATTAGTGGGAGAAATGCATATCAAAGACCGTGGTAAAAATCAGTTCATTTTGCTTCTGTCTGGTGCTGCTCATCTCAAGGATAATTCAGTTGAATGAGTGAAAGGGGACTCCCTATTAATTATCAGTATTATTTGTGCTGGGAGAAGCAAATTAACCTTTACTTAAAAAAAATACCTCACTACAGTGTATTAAAGCTGTGAAAGGTTTGTTATTCATCTTGAAACCTTAGCGTGCTTTGCAAAGTTCAAGGGAATAATATTTTTATGTCGTATTCCTTTGGGTATGGTGGTCAGAGCTGTTAAAATTTCCTGTAAATCACAATGTTACATTTAAGGTCATTGTTCTTAATGCATAAGAATGGAAAGAACATGATGCATTTGTAAAGGAAAAGAGCATTGCTATGGGAAACATCAGCATGAATTATTCCTCTCCTGTATACAGAGGTGCTGATGTCAAAGGTAAATATTGCTGTATTAAATGCCTTGGAACTTCTTTAATTATAATAAATGTTCTCAGGCTCAGCTCTTGTCTTCTGAGTATTAACTTGTCTGATTTGGTCCTCAGTTACAAGAACCCAACACTGACATTTAGCATGAACAGGAGGACCAGGAGCAAAACCAGTGTGAGTGGCAACATCCTGGCTTGCCAGAGAAAATGTTCTTGTTGTCCTCCTTCCTGTGGTTGGGTTTTAAATTATCATTTTGTCATGGGAAGAGTGTGCAGATGTCTTAACTCAGGCATCATACCAACAGTTCAGTGCAATAAATTAAAGCAGAAGGTGAAGGCTGTTAAATTGGGTTGGGAGGGAGCTCAGTTGATCATCTTTCATTAGAAAAACCTTGAAATACATCTGTGTGTTTTGTACTTTGTTTTCCTGTGATGGGATATGACTACAAAACTCTGACATTTACTCTGCAAGTAGTAGGTGTAAGGAGAGAAACCCCAACTGAGATCCAAATCAGAGAGTATTCAAGTTGCATTCACACTTTTTATAGTACAGCAGTGTCCCTGTTTCTAATTATCACTACTATTTTATTTGCTTTATTTTCCTTTACTAAAGAGTAAGCTGATGATAGAGCTATTTACTATAATTTAGAAGCTGGTTCTCCAAAGTGGTTATAATCAGCTCCCAGCCCACTATTTTATATATGAATTTAGGATGGATATTTTTCTCCTGGGTGCATCCTTTTACATTCCTCTAGAGCCCAGCTTTGCCTGCCCTGTTGCCACCATCACCCAATGGCATGACATTGTAGCAACAAACATTATTCTAGCCTGAGTAAATATTGTATTAAGAAATGTCATTTAAAGGAAGGGGTATGTAGCACTGTTTAACTTTTAAATGCTTAACAGATCAAAATAATGAAAACAAATTGCTCCTGTGTTAAGTATGGAATGCCCATGAATTTTAAACAACTGGCCTCAATTATCCTTCCTGCTGTGGTGCTTTCATTCAGATAAGCCTGCAGCAAGGCACTTGGCCTGAAGATGTTCATATGCTGTGGTCTCTCCATGGAAACAGTTTTAAACCACAGAAAACAGTTCAGTTTTAAACAAGCAGAATCTCCTTTCCAGTTGGCTCCTAAAATAACTTGTAGTTCAGCCTCACACGTGCTTGGTGCAAGGTAAGGAGGCAAAGGCTGCAGGATATTGTGAAAACCTTTGTAAGGAGTCAGGGCCATTGTTGGAACCTCCATTTCACTGATCCATCAGCTGCTGGCAGTGTCTTAAAGAATGATCTGTTCCTTCACCACTGAATTTTAATGTTGTGGCTCTTTTGGAAAGCTGAGTATTCTGGGTTTTGCTAAACTCAGATTGTAAAAACCTGCCTTTAATTAACCATTTGATTTTATTTTTTTTTCAAATGCAGAAATTCCAGTTAAGGTTTGGTTTTCAAGCTCTTTTGGCAGTTGCTGATCTGAATATAAACAACCTTGTTTGTATTTCTCTGTTGTCTCCAGACAAAAACAACTTTTCTAGAACACATGAGAAAGAGAAAGGATTTTGGGTCAGTCGTAATTCCACTGAATATTAAGCCCAGCAGACAGTTTCAATAGCTATTAAAATTAAATTGGGATTTTAAGTTCCCTTGGAATATGAATACCTGTTCATTTTGCATCCTCTTCTTCTCTCCATAGCTCTCACATAGAAAATTTTCCATGAAAGGAGATTGTATATAAGAAAATAAACTAAATTATTCTGACCATATGTCAGGGATATCCAGGAATGTATATTTTGCAAACATGAGAGCTTGAGCCAAAAAAACATAGCAAAATCTCTCTTGCTTTAGTGATTTTTAGTAGTATGACTGTGAACAAAAGAGGTATCTTCCTGATAGACTGAAGACAGGCAAGAGCCCCAGTATTCAGAGGGTTGGGAACTGAGACAAAAGGTAAGTCAGGACTTTCCTGAATGGATGCCAAGCCCTTTGTGAGCTGTCTGAAATGCCACTGGTGAAATGACTGGGTTGTGTTGATTCCTTGTCACTAAGAGAAACAGCAAATGCTGTACAATTGTTCCAGTCATGTTGCTGTGACATGGCCTCCTTTGGGTAAATCTTCATCTCCTTTTGGAATCAGAATTATTTTTATGTTAATGTTCAAAGCTCCCCCTTATTTTGGTCAGTTTGCTTCCTCTGTGTTTTATGGCTTCTTGCAGTCTGATGTCCCCTGGTGCAGCAGTCTGTCCAGTCACCTTTCAGACCCATTGTGCTCATTATATTTCCTCTGATCTTGAATGATTCTCTGTTTTTCCTTTTGTCCTTTAGCTCTTTCTTCCAAGATTAATGTTCCCATCAGTGTTTTACTGCTGACTCATTCCTGATCTCTTAACTGACTTACTCTCACAAACTGGATATGTCAATTTATGAAAATAATTCACTTGATAGAGAGAATTACCAAGAAAACATATGGATAATTAAATAACTTATAATTTCCCTTACTGTTCTGTGTCTGTCAGGTCTCCTCCCCATGATACTTAAAGATTTAGCCTATTTTTGTCTGTAATTTTGCCCACATCCAGCCATGGGCCTACAGAATGGAGGCAGACACTGAGTTTGCTCTGTTTTTGATTGTCCTTGTTCAGAAGCTGCACAGGTACTTTCCTTCTTGACAATTCTGTATGTTTTTCTAATGTTTGTCATCCATGAGTTTTCAAACTCATCCTTTATCTCCCTGACTATTCCTACTCACTGATATTACATTTTATTTTGAGTTATTTCTAAGTATGGGGGGAAATGGGATTCTGGGATTGTTTGATTTGCCAAAGAAAACCTATAATAAAGCTAGGCACAAGCCTGGGCTTTCTTCATTTCCTTTCCTTGCCACTAGCATTTTGTCCTTGCCAAACTAAGGCACAGCAAATGAAATTCCAGAGGGTTTTGTGGTTTTGGTTTACACAAAATTTAGCATCATCTTTGTTTTGTAGGAATATTGCCTCCTAGTTACACTGAGAGACTTATAAAAAACCTCAGGAAAATCAAATCACGTTGCTTCTTTTTTTTTTTGCCTCCTAAACTGCCTTTATGTTTCTAGAACTTCAGTTAGATTCTGCCCCTGTACTCAGCCCTGGTGAGGCCGCACCTCGAGTCCTGTGTCCAGTTCTGGGCCCCCCAGTTCAGGAAGGAGATTGAGGTGCTGGAGCAGGTCCAAAGGAGGCAACTGGGCTGGTGAAGGGACTCGAGCACAGACCCTATGAGGAGAGGCTGAGGGAGCTGGGGGTGTTCAGCCTGGAGAAGAGGAGGCTCAGGGGAGACCTCATCACTCTCTACAACTCCCTGAAAGGAGGTTGGAGCCAGGGGGGGGTTGGGCTCTTTTGCCAGACAACTTTCAACAAGACAAGAGGGCAGGGTCTTAAGTGTGTCAGAGGAAGTTTAGGTTAGATATTAGAAAGAATTTCTTTACAGAGAGAGTGATCAAGGATTGGAATGGGCTGCCCAGGGAAGTAGTGGATTCTCCGTGTCTGGAGATATTTAAAAAGAGCCTGGATGTGGCACTCAGTGCCATGGTCTAGCAACCGCAACGGTGGTTCAAGGGTTGGACTTGATGATCTCTGAGGTCCCTTCCAACCCAGCCAATTCTATGATGCTATGATTCTCTGATTCTATACCTGAGAGAGCTGGAGAAATCCAGGTGATGCCACATGGGTGCCCATGGTGCTCAGGCCTCAGAGTGCGTGGTGACAGAAGGGACTGCAGGAGGAGGAAAGTAATTTCTCTTTTCTTAGGAGGTTTTCTCAGTGGTTAGCAACTGAAAACTTCAGCCTGGTGAGTCCTGTAATCATGGGAGATAAAAGCCAACATGTTCAATTTTTTTATAGTTACTGTAGCTGCTGCCACAGCCATCTGGAAAGAGAGATTCTCAAGTCTGCAGCAGAAGAATGAGCAGGAGATGGCTTTGGTTGTGAGGAGCCAAAGAGACAGCATCTGACTTCAGGCACCAAAATGTCTTGTAGAATCTCTGCTCCTAAGATACACTGGCCTGTGAGCAGAGTGCTGAGAGGGAAGAGGAAACCTGTGCAGCTGGAGCTGCCCTCTGAATATAGAATTTCATTTGCCAGGACTGTCAGACCAGTGCTTTTCACGTGCCCTAAAATTTAAAAGAAATGGGAAGTCTTTCAGGCTTGTGAGTATACAGTCTAATCTGTTTAATTGCTGTCTGACAATATTAAATCAGTTATGAATGTATATCATTCAGTAAAATAATAATTACCATAGCAACACATACTACATCTGAAATACAGCTTTTCCCTACAAAAGCCCAGAAAGAGAAAGCCTGAACTCTTCACACAGCTCCAAGAGCAATTAATGAGGTTTCTTCCCCTTTTCAAATCACTGTATTTGAAAGCAGCCAACAGATGCTGAAAGGTTAACAACAATCAAATGTTGTTTCTGTACTTCATCGTTAATTAGGGATAAATCAGCATATTGAATCTTTTAAGGCAGAGATTTTAACTGATTTTGTGCAGAGCTACTCTCTGTCCTTCTGGAGAAGAAGTGCCAGTTTTCTGTGGTCTCCAATAAAGAATCTGTGATGATCCCTTGTCCCATTTTCATTGAGAAGTTCCATGACACCTGACCAGTGGAGATGGTCAAATAAATGCAGAATCAGGTCTTTTTTTCACCACTCTGATTACTTAAAACATCAGGTGTCTGAAGTTACTGCATTTACACCAAACTACTTGTTTGTATGTGTGAAAAACAGTTTGATAACTCCACCTGTTCTTTATTTTTTTTTTCCTTACTCGTTGTCCTATTTATCATTTTGTTACAGCAGATTTCAATTTTTTTTCAGTGTTCCTCTGAGGAAGAATTTATTGTTTTCAGTTGCTTAGATCCACAACAGCAACAAAATCCTTTGAAAGGACTTTTTCCGGGAAGCAAGAACATGTTTATATTTGGAGTTTAAATTGCTTCTTTATTCACTTTTCTTTTTCCTAGCCTGTGCTTTCCGTGTTTCCATAACAACAGAAAACCTCTTTCTGTTGTACTTTTTTCAGAGAAACACATATTTTGTTTCCTCTCTTTTTTTTCTTTTTCTTGGATTGAGACTGAAATGAGTACAAATTGGACACGGCAGTGGGACGAACAGTTCCCTCTTCTCTTGGTGAGGTTTCCAGAGGTCAAGATTGCTTCTGACTTGCTGTAATCAAATACGTTTTTTTCCGGGGAACATGCCCACAATCTTCACATTTTCCACAGTTTTTGTTCTTATTATTCTCTAGACATAAATCACAGCAACTCAAACTCAAGCCAAAGAGCACTGAGAAGAGCTTGCCAGCTCCTCTCTGAGCTTTGGCAGGAGGTGATGGCTTGGGAAAGACAGAGGAGCCTTAAGAACTCTTTCTGCTCATTAAGTCATATTATTAAAAGTCATACTGGCAAAGCCTTGGTATTAATGGCAGGCTTCAGTGGATGCACCTTTTTGCAATACTTTATGATTAAGAGGACTTAATTTTATTAGTTTTAACCACACTTGTCAGATTCAAAGCATTAATTTAGTTTTGTCTGCGTATCTCTAGGGAGATTATTTGTGACATGAAGGATAGAACAGGGAGAAATACCATAGCTTTTCATTGACTTTTTTTTCCCCCAAGCTATTTCCGATTGCCATTTCTGCTTTAAATTTATTTAAACCTTAGATTTGTTAAATAGCATTAAATTTATGCAGCAACTTTTGATTTCACTTTGTGAATCACATAATAATTTGAACAGAGAGCAAAACCAGATTGAAGTCACTAGGGATTTTTTTTTAATTAAATAATTCATTTGGAAAAATTGTAGTAAAAAGGTTTGGTAATGTTTTAGTGTGACTTGACTGTGAAGAACTGATCCTCTTTATGAAAGGAACTTTTTAGAATATCAGCACACAGGATCAGGGTCACTTACATATTCTGAATGCTGACAGTCTTTAAATGAGCAGGGTGCCCACTGAAAATTCAGGAGTGTTTTCTGTCAAGTTGAGGTCTAATTCAAGGTCAGTCACTGTTGACAGAAAAAGTCTTCTCAGTTGTCTTAACTTTTGATATAAAATTTTAGAAAACCAGAGTAGTTGAGAGAATATAATTCTGATTTGGTTTTTTTTGTAATGTTGAAGTCAGCAGTAATGTTTATCTTCTGTGCATTAGTGTCTGGTTTGTGCCACATCTTTAATAATAAAAAAAAAAAGTTAATAAGCATCAAGTTAGGAGTCAGGAGGTTGACTGAGAAGTCTACGTTGTTAGGGATCTATGTTTTTCTGATCTTCACATACAGCTCTTGCTTCTTAGTTTTTAAACCTTCCTCATTTAAAAACCAGTGTTAAACCAAAGGTATTTATAGTAGCTGGAAGAATTTTGTACCAACAGATTTTTGTGGGTACCAATTCTAATACAGGAGCAGATGGTAGCACCTGGGAAGTTACAGCTGTGTAACTGTGTGCAAAAACCAAGTCCTGTTGTGTTCCTAAAGATTGATTGCTGAGAGCTTACTTCCAAAAAACATTATAGTAGACACAGTAAATAAAAATGCCAGGCAGAAAAGAGTAGTCATTTTGGAAGGTTCCTTGGCAGGGTGCATCCTGCTATGGCCAGGTCACTGTCTGTCCCCTTCCTTCTCTTTTGGTGTGTCACAGCTGTAAAGCACCCTGTTAAAGTGTGACTGGGTTGAAGTCATTTGATTTGACAAGAGGTGTTGAAAGGTTTCATTAGATGGGGATCTCATTTCATGTGGTGTTAAAATGTTTCCTTTCATTCAGTTCTACAAAATTTGGCATAGTTTTTATTGAAGACTTCTCCACTGGGCTTGGGCACTGAGCTTTATTCCTTATTCCCTTTTATTTTCCACTTTCACTAGGTTCACTGTTTCTAGATGAGGATTAAAAAGATGGGCTGGAGGTCACATCATCCTCACCAACTTGTAATTATGTCCCTATTATCTCTAAAATCAAGACTGATCTTAATAAGTAAGGAGATTTCACTCCCACTCCCTTGGGCATGCTAACCTGATTAACACAAGGTCATTCTCCAATTCTTTAAGTTGCTTGAACTACTTGTTTTTTTGCCATATCCTAACAAATATCTTGCTTGCCATCCTCTGCAAGCAGGTTGCCCATTCTGTCAGGCTTCCAAGTCCTGTATACTTTGCTCTGTGTCTTTGCCTTGTAGCACACTGCAGTCTCCAGTTTTATGAGTGGCCCTTCAGAGTGGCCTTCCCATGGCTCATGAATCCTGGAGCAGAAGTGGTCTGCTGAGTCCTGGCTGCATTCCAAGACAGTTTTATTCCCTGTGACATTTTTTTCTTTATTTTCTACTAAAGAACAAGCAACAGCAGCAAATACACACACACACACATATATATATGTCTATATATATATATGTATATCCAAATTCACCTCTGATAGAGTAGAAGGGGATTAATAAAACTTTGTTCTGATATTACTCAGATATTTGCTCTGATATTACTTTCTACTCTCAAACAACAGTGATGTTTATTTAGAATCCAGAAGCACTCAAGCTTCTCTTCTTGCATTATATTCTGTGAAAATATAATAAATGAACTATTTAGAATGTATCCATCATGGCATGGTCTGCTGTCACTTAGCATTTCCTGATTCTCAAAAGGATTTCTGCATTAATGGAGTTGGAAATACCTCTGCTCCACAATTTTGGCATGAAGTATCAACACCACAACTATCCTCCAAGTAATTGTTTTTCCTTTTATTTTCATCCCAAGCCTTCTTTTTATATATATATATATATGTCTCCATGACTTGTGCAGAGAGTTATTTAGCTACCAGGGCATCGTGGTAGAACAATTTCTGCCATTTCAAGACACTGAATTTCAGTTGTTTCAGATCTCTGTTCTTAATATTTATTTATTTATTCTTTTAGAGAACTGTGGAGAAACTGCTTCTCTGGGCCACATGGTCTGTACTTTCTGTGCTGCATTGTGTATTAAGCAGTGTGGAAATCACACTCAAGCTCAATACTGTGTCTAATTCTCCAGCATGCAGCTTAAATGAAGACTCCAGTAGGTCTGCCCAAAAAGCCACCCTTCAAAGTATGGAATTCTTGCCCTGGCAGAATAGCAACACCACATATGTTCTTTCATAGAATCATAGAATCATAGAATTAGCCGGGTTGGAAGGGACCTCAGAGATCATCTAGTCCAACCCTTGACCCACCGGAGCAGTTGCTAGACCATGGCACTGAGTGCCACATCCAGTCTTTTTTTAAATGTCTCCAGGGATGGAGAATCTACCACCTCACCGGGCAGTCCATTCCATAGCCTGATCACCCTCTCCGTGAAGAAATTCTTTCTAATATCTAACCTAAACCTCCCCTGGCACAACTTAAGACTGTGTCCTCTTGTCTTGTTGAAGGTCGTCTGTGAAAAGAGTCCAGTTCCCACCTCGCTACAGCCTCCTTTCAGGGAGTTGTAGACAGCAATGAGGTCTCCCCTGAGCCTCCTCTTCTCCAGGCTGAACAGTCCCAGCTCTCTCAGCCTCTCCTCATAGGGCCTGTGCTCGAGTCCCTTCACCAGCCTGGTTGCCCTCCTTTGGACCTGTTCCAGGACCTCTACATCCTTCTTAAACTGAGGGGCCCAGAACTGGACACAGTACTCGAGGTGTGGCCTAACCAGTGCTGAGTACAGGGGAAGAATCACCTCCCTGGACCTGCTGGTGACGCTGTTTCTGATCCAGGCCAGGATGCCATTGGCCTTTGATATTGACTGGGTAATTGAATAATAATTCTCAGGAAGCTCTCTAAAAATTCAGCATAAAAAGTATCAACAAAACTGTTGTCTGCCACTGGGCTGCAAATCTTCTTGACACCCAAGTCACACTCAGTAAACTTTTTCAGTGTACATTTTAATGTGTTGGGCAATCAGCTGGAAGCAAACTATTACCAAAAAAAATTAAGACTGGTTTTGCCTTTTGTATTGCTAACTGGTGCCTTAAACTGTAGGCGTCTGTGTGAATGTGAAATGTCCTAGGCTAAAGCACTGGCAATTTACCTGTCTCTGCATGACATCAGTAATTATTGATCAGCAGATGCAATAGGAACAATTCTGTGCTGTTTTAGAAATGATGTAGGAGTTGGATGCATTTACAGTAATTATGTATTTACAGCTAAAATCAGAACTGAAAGAAAAAAGAGACAGGACCCTGCTCATAAAATGCCATGCCCTCCTCTTTTGTTCTTGAAAAAAAGAAAGGAAATATTCTTCTTGTAATCCATGTGCACCAGGCACATACACAGTTATTATCTTTGTATAATGCATTGCATATTTCCAGCAGCCCAGTGGAATCTGTGGTTTTTTTGTTTGTGATTTCAGTTCATAACTAAAAGGTCTTTATGGAAACAGTAGGAGAGAATTTTTCAGGAATCCACATAACCTTTTGTTACTCCTTATGCTCCAAAAGCCTCTGCAGGGCTGGAGGTTGCCTCTGCCTGAGGAAGGTAAGGATTTGGGTTTCACCAGGCTCTGCAAAGCTCTCCTACATATGGGAGAAGTGGCTTGTAACAAGCATTAGGATGTAATTCATTCTTTCCTAATCCTCACAGGGAATGGACAGTGCAGTAACTCATTAGATGGATATGGTTTTATAACTAAGATGCAGTAACAATAAATTCATTGCTGCATAATAGAAAGGGGAGTTTTGAAATGAAAATGTCTTCTCTAGATGATAATTTGTGTGTTCCCTCTGTTGTCTGAGCTGCATTTAGTGTATGATTGTGACCAGAGTTCCTTTTCCATTCTTGCAGATATCAGTGATTTGGGGGCAAAATTACTCATGGGCTAATTCTGCAAGGTGCTGAGATAGCTCAGCTATTTTTGTTGGTTTAGCACTGGTTTTATTGCTGTTTATATTGAATGAGAAACTTTTTTACAGTAAGATGAGAACATTTAGCTGTTACATGTCTCCATGTTTGTGGGCATCCCAGCTGCATGCTGGTTGTTCCCACTGCCTGACACCTTTTGTTCTACAGGAAATTACAAATCAGCTTCTTGGTATCATATTGGTGAATTTTAGACAAATTTCAAGTACAAAGGTGGTATCTCCTCAGATCAAACACCTTTTTATACTTCTTTATACTTATTATATACTTATTTATACTTATTTTACTCGTTTATAAAGATTTTTTTTGGTGTCCTTGTTCTGGTGCCAAATCTGGGAGGAGGAGGTGTGTGAGCATGGAGGGAATGTGAGACAATCTTTATCAAATTGTTGCTCATTTTACAGGTTTCCTGGGTACTGCCTGTTTTATAGCAGAGATAATTTCAGTCCTGGGTCTGCTGGACTCTGACATTTGTCATTCCATTAAAAGCTTATTCAAAGACAGCAAATAAAACACTTCTTCTTATGAGGGACATTCAGACAGACAAATCCAGCTGTTGCATGTAAAAATAGTTACAGATGTCCTCAAGGGGAAAAGGGTTTCCACACGTTGTTATAGCAACAGAAATTCAGTAGAACTTTAAGATTAGATATTGTCTATTCTTCCAAATTTCCACTTAAAAAAGCATCCTGAATAATTTCTTTTTTTAAACAAGCACTTGGATTCAATAGGAAGAAATGGTGCAGTATGTAAGGAATTCCACCTTGCAGGTTGTAGCTGCCACTATTGTGTGCTATAAACTACAATCAGAATTTTTAGTAAGTAGTCAAGTGTCAGTTTGAAATATGCCTCATGTCACCTTTCTGGCATTTTGGAGACTCTGGGATGTCTCTGACATTATGCACTAACTCTTAACACACACCTATGAAATTGTAAAATCCCATTTTTCACAGAAATAGTTGTGGCTGAGAGTCTGGAGATACAATGAGAAACTTATGCAGATACTTTGTGTTTCAGGAGTGGCTCTGTGATTTGCAAACAGTATTTCTCCTATGATCAATGGATTTCTTTAGCAGCTCAGTCTCTGTTTGGCAGCTGCTTTTGTACTGAATGCAATTTGCATTCTGGATGTTGCCCTAAATGTAGGGGATTGACATAGGTGGCAGCAAATCTAATACTGCATTAGAAGAGCTCATCATTGTGGGAGCTGCTGATTTCCACCCTCATTTTGGTTTGGTTTAGGCCTTTGTTTGAAACTTGCTCTGTCTCCCTTTTTGCCCTGAAGTTATCTGTTTATAATAATATAAACCATATTGAAATATAAATCTACAGCCCAAGCTAGGGAACTAACCTGGGTGGCAAATCATTATTCTTTTCATGCTATTTGTTATTAACTTCTGTTGCCCTTCTTCCCTCTCCCTTTGAGCTGACAATTTAAATATTTAACTTGGAGGTTCTAAGGGTCAGGGAGCCTTTTCCGACGGGCGCCGTAACCATCGTTTGGAATGCCACTGGGATACAAGAAGTGAGAGCCTGGATCCTGAGACTTCCAGTCCCCAGCAGTGTATTTCTGGACATTCCTGGGGGACTGGAGTCCAAGCATTGCTGCTGAGGGCTGTTTCCAGTTGCCACCTCACTGCTATTTCCATCATCCCTGGCTGGGGCTTTGCTTTTGCTGCTCCCTTCCCGTTCAGCTTTTTGTGTTGTGCTTCCAAAGCTGCTTTGCTTTGTGTGCCTGTTCACTAGCACGGAGGTGACAGGAATACTGTCCTCCCAAGTGCTGAGTGACAAAGAAGACGTGATTAGGATTCTAGTCACTGTCACTTGGCAGACAGCAGAGTTGCAGAAGGAACAATGTGTGAGCAGGAGAGTTGCATGGGAGCAGATGCAGGAGAAGAAACCAGTGAGCAAGGAGAGCGAGGTGGTGGAGTATAAGAAGCAAGTTGTGTTCTGTTTAGACACAGTGTCATTTCTTTGTGGTGACCTTATTTATGAAGCTACCTTGGGAGTCTGTAAAATGGTAACAAAAAAGGTGACAAATTCATATAGTAAAATCTGGTTAAATAGCCAGGCACTGTACCTCTGTGGCAGCAACCAGGGAGCAAGGGATGGATCAAAGGTATCAAAATGTTCCTTGGATGTTCTGCTTGCAAGAACGGACAAAACCTGTGGATAGCAAAGTAGAATATTATGTTGCACAACTCTCAAAAGAATCTTGATTTGCTTGAAAGCAATTTTGCTGTTAAGAATGTGGTTCTAAGGTAATTCTTGGATAAATCCAAAGTATCCATTCATTGGAGTGAAGGAAATATATGGTGCTCAGTTTGTGAATTCATTCTTACTTGAGTTTATTAAAGAATTCCAGTCTTTCCTTTTCTTGAAAGAATAAGGATCCTTATTTTGTAAGTCTTAACTTATAACTTATTTTTTAAGTTATAATCTGAAATATCCCTGCTACAGTGTCCAGCCATAATGAACACATATCTCATACTTGGAATATTTATGTAAGCAGCATGAGACCTAACTGGAGACTATTAAGCATAATTTAGTACCACTGCAATGTAACTTATGTTGTAGAGGGAAGGAAGTTTGGGTATTTTTTCTGTTTTGTTGGTTTTTTGGTTTTTTTAATTGGACTTCAGGTTTGTTTCCATATGAACTTAAGGTCTTGGAAATTTTTATGACAAATGTTGTTCCTTAGGTCATAACTTGGGTCAGCCTTGTATACTGGAGGAACATATTAAGTTGAATCATCTGAGCAAAAATAGATCACCAGAGAGCAGCAGCTGAATCTGTTGCAGGCAGATCTCTGCTCCTCTTCCAGGGCAGTGTGGGCAGGGCAGGAACAGCATCAGCTGGAGGGGAGACAGCTGAGGAGGTGAGATAGGAGCTGCAGAGGAAGCAACATCAGCAGCTGACAATAACTGCTTCCAGAAGGATGTCTGTGTGATTGGATGTATCCAGGGTTGAAGAAACTTTAGAAAGATGTTGCCTCAGTTCTCTCTGCTAAAACCCAGAGCCCTCTGAGGCTCTGCAATCAGCTGCCACTTGGATGAGGAGCAACAATTTATGTCAAACAAAATCCACGTGGTCCCTGCTTTTGGTCTGTGGTTCTGGCCATGCCGTGGTGCTGCCACTGAGGGATCTTTACTTTGATGTTGAAAAGGAAATTGAAAATGAAACAGGAGAATTCAGGGTCAACACCACGTGGTTTTTCTGGATTCTGAGAGCCACTACTCTGATGGTATCTGGAGACCTCCAGGAGTCAGGAAATCACAGCTTTTTCCAGGAGCTGAAATTGCTTCTAGTTTTTCTGGTTTAGGTATCAGTGTGCCTGTGGTTATCTGTTACCAGCATTGCAAAGTAAGCCTGGGTGGATTAGAGAAATGTTCCCCCTGGCCTTCAAGCACAGATAAGAACTGGGTTTGCAGTCAGGCTCCTGTAAGCTAATTCTTTGTGGTAACCTTTTGTCCCTGCAGTTTGAGTTCTTTTCTGTGTCATAAGGACATAAAGATGAATGTAAACAGGTTTTGTAATTAAAATAAGTAAAACCAAATTAACATCTTGCATTCTGGTTGTGTAATCACCTTTTTAAGACTTCTAAGCTTTGAATAACTGAGCTGATGGGGTTTTTTTATAGAGATACAACAAATGGTTATAAACAACAGCTAGCTTTCAAGTAAGTGTTGCCCATACCCTTAAATAAATAGATGAATAAGCTGGTTATAGGCTATTAGAACACAAAAAGTTAAAGAACATGGGGAGCATTAATACACAGCATGTCTAATTACTTGGCTGCTTAGCTTTACAAATAACACAGAAATCAAGTTATGCTTAGCTGAGTACAGAATGGAGCACAAACATGCAGAAGGGTGGCTTTGAAATGACCCATGCTAAGTGCTGAGGTGTAATAATTAAGCATGAAAATAGCTTTCTAGGAGACCTCATCTGTTCTCTGATATCCAGAGTGGTTCTCCAGCATGTTTACCATCTTCTACCTTGCACATCAAGTCTTCTGTGAGCAGCATGGATTTTTCTTTTTAGATCTAGTTCATGTGAGGATAGGCCATCAGAGACATTCTCCCTGGCATTTAATTAAGGCAGTGGCCTATCTGAAAAGGAGTCCTATCCTACCTGAGGAATGGACCTGATTGTATAAAATGCTGTTATTGGGAAGGGTTTTGCCAGGCTGAGTGCAGGAATACACAGTCATGTTCTCAGCCAATGACCTTTTACATTGGGTTTCTCATGCCCTGCTTTTATTAAGAGATAATAATTAGTTTATGAATACTGGTAACTATTGCCATGAAAACAGCCAGTAAGTCAGCACTAAAATCCACTTGTAATTAAATATTGGGTGCAGATTCAGTTAATGCTGTCATGTTCATTCAGTGGGGTCTTGCCCAATGCTTAGTAAACAAATCCAAACAAATGGATGTGAGAGCTTTCAGAGTGAAACTCTTCTGGATTGCCTGACAGGCTTTCCATTATTCTTAATAAAGATTTTTTATTTCAATAAGTTGACCTGTTTAATGATAAAAATGCCTGTGAGTATAATTAAATTGAATGCTGTACTTCAAGTGACCCTCTGATTCATGGGCATTTGCAGTAGAAAGAACAAAAATAAAATTAAAGCCTTACTGAAAGGTACAGTAATTAAGTCTCTCCATTTTGATTATGAGCAGCTGGGATGGGAACAGTGGAGAGACAAAAAATATTGCTAAGGGAAGAAGCTGCCAGTAGAATGTACCTGAAGATCTGTCTGCATGGGAGAGGCTAGGAAAAAAAAATATATATACTTTTGTTTTAAATAGGGCAGGCCAGGCTTAGAAGAACTGAAATCATTCCAGAATCAGTCTTTACAGACAGATGTAAACGTGTTGGTTCTTCAGTCCTGCATCTTTTTACAACCATAAATGAGCATCCCTGGCTGAGGAACAACCACATCATGTTTTATCACCAGAATAAATGCCTGGGAGATTTTGCTCTGGTAGAAAATTGGCTTCTCCTTCCTTAAGGGTTCAGTGGAAATGTGAGACACAAAAGCTCTGGATCTGAGAAAAGATTCATCATCCCCAGGCAGGCTCTGTATTATTGGGTGCCTGTTTTGGATGATTAAGTAACTAATCTGATTCTAAAAGCAAACCTTCCTGTTGCTTTGGAGTTAGGGCCTGATTACAATTCATAATTAGTTACCTCAATTCCCATTGATTGCAGTGAGTTAGGACACACCAGGATCTTTGTGATCAAGCTCTACATTCTGCAGCCAGAAGACAGCTTTTATGTAGGGCAGGCACTGGAGGGGGACACACACACTGTTCCTGCAGGTTACATTATGAGGTTAATTAATAAGGGCTATGCCCTGGAGACACCAAGGCTCTCCAGTTACCCTCCTTCCTTTCAAGGAAAAGAGCTAAGGGAAATTTCACATGTTTTTAATAGACTAGAAAAACCAGAGAAAATAGGGCTGAAAAGCAGCTCAGGAGGTCATTGAGTCCATCTTCCTACCTCAAGGTAGAACTTGCTAAATCTAAACCATATCCTGAGAGGTACTTCTCTGACCTCCTCTCTGAATCTCTGGCAGTGGAGATCCCACAGCTTCCTCATGCAGACTATTCCACTTCTTGGGAATTTAGTTACAGGTGGAAGCTTTTTCTTACTGCCTAGTCTGAATCTCTCCTCTTAAATTTCCTTAAATTTCCCTTGTCCCTTCCACATCAGCACAGCAAACACCACAATGTCTTCAGCTGACTCTTTGTTTCACACGTGAATTACTGTGTTTCCTTATGCCTCATCATTTTATTCATTAACATTTCCTGAACTTTTGATCATTCTCACTGCTCTTTAATTGCTCCCCTCTATCGTTTGCATCTTAAAACCTAAGATCTTCAGGGCAGCTGAAGCAGTTTGTCTATTATCTAGCTGAGGGAAAAAAAAAAAAAAAGTTTGAAGGAAAAAAAGACATTATTCCTTGAATCCAGCAGGCATTACAGAATGGCTGCAGCTTGAGCAGCCTTTTGGTGAGCAAGCCCTGGCTGTGTGGGGCACCTCAGCTGAGCACTGGGCTGCTGGGTGAGGAGCTGGAACTCACTGCAGGGGCTCTGGGGCTCAGGGGTGGCAGCAGGGGCCCAGCAGTGAACTGGGGCATGCATTCACTTTGCAGCCATCTGTTGGGTTTTTTAGCACAGCCTGCAAATTCTTCATACTTCAATCTTAGCTTTTTGTCTTTCCAAATCTGAATGCTGGGTGTTGGGGTTTTTTTTCCTCCCCCCCCCCCTAAAGGGCAATGAATTTGTGAGCAATACAAATCCAGGAATGGCTGAAAGAATGTGCCTTGCAAAGGAGAATCTTGGGGTGCCTTTGAGTTTTTTTTTTTCTGCCAGTTCCTCTCTGTTCTTTCAGTAAACTCTTTTCAAGCATTGTGCTGCAGGCTCCTTGCCATTGAAATTGACTGTGGGGCACTGTGGGGTTTGGGGACAAAAAAGCAAAATGAATGATTTTTTTTTTTAGTATCTTCTGCATTTGCCAAGCTGAGGATTCTGGTATCTCCTGGTGAGTGGCTGAGGCTTCACCCAGCTCTTTAGAGGGTGAAGTTTCTTATCAAAGAGTTACTAATGTTTGAGTTAATTTGCCTTAATGGGAAAAAAATCAAAAGTACTTATTAGCTATCCCACTGTATGATGATGCAATACATCAAGCTGAGTCTAGGAGAAATTTAAAGGGAAGTACACCTTCCATTTTTCAATTTTTTCTGTGGTTTTATACTGAATTGTATTAACTGCTGAGTGTTGCTGTGATATGTGTAGTGTTCCCTACAGGAAGGGTAAAATCAGGTAGCATAAAGGCATATTTAAAGTTTTTGACAGTGAGAAGATGGGTTTCATTTGCTTAAAAGCAAGGGAAAGTCATAGCTTAGGGTTTACATATTATGCATGAACAACCTTGAAGTATTGTGCTAAAGGAGAGGGCAGCAGAATAGCTTTAAGAGGATATTCTGAAGGTAAATGATGTGTTTTGCCTGAGACTGAGCACTCAGTGTGTCTGGAGGCTGCTGTTACTTCCACTGGAAGATTCAATCCCAACCATGCAGTGGGCTTTGTCTAACAGCCTTTTTCTGTCTCAAATTTATGTAAATCCAAGTGTCTCCCTGAGTACTCCCACTTACTGAGAGTTTCATCAGGAAACATTAAATACATAGAGTGAGAAGTCAGCTTGCCTTTTTTTTTTTTTTAATTGTTTGCTGCTTTAGTTTCCTTAAAACACTACACTTCTCACAGGCATTTTATCTCCAGCAGTGAAACACAGAGGGATATACAGAGACTGATAATTGGAATATCCTGTAGTACAGCCAGGACTTTTTTACCTCTAATTTCCTCTGTTTCCTGAGGAAATCTCATGTTTCACATTTCTTTTTCTGCACCTTCACATCACCACAGTCCCTTTTTTGAGAAAATAGTCCTGGAAGGATGTCCTAAGACAAGCTGGGAGGTCTGCTCCATGAATCCTCAGCTCTTCAGACTGGGGCAAGACAAAGCAGAGGTGTGCCTGGAGGAGTCAGTTTGCCCTGGGATAAGGGGTGGGATGGGGGTGGGTGAAAATTTAACTGATGGAGAGGAGCAAATGTCTGATTATTGGAACCATTTTGGTCCCATATCAAAGGCTGTGCTGGATACAGGCTGCAGAAGTGTCTTAAAGGTACTTACTGGTTCTTTCTCTTCTCATCAGTCTCTCAGTGGTTTCCTTTAATAAATTCCAGAGAGGAGCTGCAATGAAAGAGAAATACTTTCTAACTTGGAAGTGAAATATTATCAGCATGTCAATCTCTCTTATGAATGAAATGCCTGAGACATTCACATTATAAGAATGACATCTTTAATTATTGTAGTAACACACATGCAAATTAATCTCAATGATTCTATTAGGGTTTTTCTTCCTTTCTTTTTTGGTAAGGGAGCTACTCAGACATGTTTTATTGTACATTACTTTTCTCTTCCTTGCAAGCCTTTCATAACCAGTATTAAATGTCAGAGGAAAGCTTTGATCACTGAGGTGTTAAAATCAGTAAGATTCACTGTTGTGTTCAGTGGAGATCACATTGAACTCAACACATGTACTAAAAAGGGCACAGATACTCCTCCTTTTCCAGCTGACTTGAAGTTTTCTATCAAAACAGAGGTTTTCTTTTTAACAAGACTAGATTTCTATGTAGAGAGGATGGCTGGAAATGCTAATATTTGTTAGCAGTTTTCCCATTTTTCTTCATACTAGGTAGATGGAAGCCAGATACATTTTACAGGAGGAAGAACACTGCAGGAAGACTTCTTTGTTCCTTTAAGTCAGTGCTGCCAGGGAGGGGGCAGAGCAGAGATTCAAAGTCCTCATCAAATGCAGAAACCCTTTTCCCTCATGTCCAAGTCTCTGGTTGTTTCCTGTGATTCCTGTAATGAAATTTTAATTTCTTGTTTTGTTTTGTTTTGTTTTAAAAAAAGGGCAGATGGAGGAATGAGACATTAAATAATTTTTTTTAACTTAGCCCCCTTGATCAGAGACCTTAAAAATTATGTAATTTACCCTCCTGTGTTGCCTAAATTAAGTTCACTCTTTCCTAACATCATGGTGATTCATGGCTAAAAGGCAGAAGAGACTCAGGAAGAATTGTGCAGTTCTGCTTTCTTCTTGACAAGCTGTGCTAAATATAAAGAATTAATACCTAACTATAACCAGGGGAGCTGGGCAGGGGTTTTTTATTGGATTTTTCAGACCTCCTGCCACAGGGAAGAGAGCAGGGTTGGTCTTGGCTTTGAATGGCAGAGGGAAATGGGTTTGCATTCTTGGGTGCATTGTTTTCCCTTCCTTTGTTTGGTGGCTCCTTGAGCTTATGTCTCTATTTCATTGTCAGGAACATTTTTTTTTTTGCTGCCATCTAGGCCTGCAGGCTTTTTGCTGCCTGTAACCAGTGTGCCAGTGCCAAGGCTCCAACCTTGCTGTACTTTATTTGGGAATTAATTGATTTTCTTGCTGCCTTTGGTCCTAATAGGAATCTCTCCATCAAATGCATGATTTCAGCAAAAATGTGGCATGGCTGAGGATTAAATAACCAGCTCTGATCAAAAAGAACAAGCTGAATATTAGAAAACACAGAGTTTTGATGAAAGGCTGAGATTTTTGTCACCAGTCCATTATTGTTTTATAAGAAAGCTACAGCATATTACACTTGTTTCATTTCCTTGATCCCTGAGGAGCTCATATTGCTGCCCTTGCATTCATCCTTGTTTCATATTGCTGCAGATTAATATTCTCATTTGAATTAAGATTTTTGTTCTGAAATAGAAACAGAGCTAATGAAAGTCTAATCCTTTCACACAGTGTGGACTGAACACGCTTCTTTTCTGCATATGGAAAAATGGACAGTGTTTTATACTGGTAAAGAGTTTTGGAAGTTTGGGGTTTTCTTTGCTTCCCCTCATACTAAAGGAAAATAGCTGAGTTTAATTATGCAAGGTGCCTTATTTGCATTTCTGAAAGTGTTTGATGTCTTCAGCTTGTCCCTAACTTTTCTTCCCTATAACTTGGAGTCAGATCTGGACCTCTTTCCAACTCCCTGTAGCTTTCCACCTGCTTTTTACAGTGCATCAGATTTTAGAATAATATCTGTGACTACAGGGATGAAGTAGGATTCATCCTTTATTCTCTGTACATCATGGGAACAACTGCTGATTCTCCAGCCCACAGCCAGCACTGAATTGTGACCACAGCTCTCATCCTACCAACCTGAGACAGAAACGAGGAGCTCACTCAGTGCTGTTGGACTCAGGGACTGCAACAGGAGAGAGACAGAGAAGGAGTTCACTAAAGTAAATCCAATCACATCTTATTGCCTAAGTCTTAATTCTGTAAGGTGCTGTCCTTTCCCAGCACCTTCTATCCAAGGATCAAAACATTGTTTCCAGGTAGTAATGAATTGAATTTCACAGGATTCTTCTGAAGCTTTGAGGCACTGAACCTCTTTGACACCTGGATGGATGGATGGGTGGATGGATGGATGGATGGATGGATGGATGTGTAGGGATTCAATGATTTGCTGGCAGCTGTGTCATTTATCAGCTGCAGAACTGGGACCAGAGCTCCCTCTCCTATCACATTTTATCTTCCAATTTACCACCCCTGTGCTATTATAGCTCAAGTCCTGCTTTAGCATTAACTTTTCCTACGTTATCTCTGAGCTCAGCTGGGGCTCCTGATTATTTCTTTTCTGGGTGTATGATTTTCAGTCAAACCAATCACAGCTGTGGCTTTCCTGTTGCCTCTCTGCATCGATAAGAAGCTCCCTCACACAGCTTCACCCCCTGTATTTTTATTTCAAAACTCTCTGCCCTTGAGGCAATCTTTGTGCTGCCTGCCTGTACTTCTGACAGATCCAGTTGCATGCTATTAGCAGTCTCTTACAGCTAAATCCAACACAAAGAATTCATTGCTATTTTTCAGTGTGGATTTATGATACAGATTTTTTTATATATATATATTTTAATTTTTATTTACATCTGGTGCTTTCTTGACAGTTCAAGCACTCTCACAGCTCTTCTCATGCTCTGTTTGAACTCCTTCACAGAAATCTCTGCTCCAACTGAGAAAGCAAACTTGCATTTCATCTTTACATGTTTTCCTCTCCCTGACTTTGTTCTTTTCTGGTTACAAAGCTACTTTCCTAATTCACTACTACCCTTAGTCCAGGCTGTGCCTTTCTGAGGCCTCTTTAGTTTTTTAAGGCCATTATTTTTGGTAGATTTGGCACTGGCTGGGTGATTTGGGGGCAAAATTGATCGAGGTTTTGATTTTCAAAATACTACTTGGCACAGTGGTTTAGTGATGTGTTTTCTGGGTTAGCTGTGTGACTTTAGATCTCCTGCCTCTTTTAGTAATCATCCCTCTTCCTTTTCCCAAGGAGTTTGTGGTGATTGTTCATACTGAAACACACAGACACGTGTGCATACAGACATACATGTATTTCAGCCTGGAATTTGGGTATTTTTCTTCAAATCAGTGTTCAGTTTGATGCCAAAAAATGGTGAGAGGATGATGTAGATTGAGGGCTGAGATATCTAAGTAGAAAGGGGATTCTAACCATTCTCATTTTTATTGAAAATCCCATCAAAGGTGTAGAAAATAGAGATTAAGTCCACATTATTCTGGTTAAATTTTGACTTGGGTAACTCCAGTTCCTACATAGATTCCCCTGTTCTTTCTAGCATGGTCTTTTTGTTGTTTGTTCAAAACAGTTGTGGAACATTTCTATCCATGGTTAGCAAGCTGCTGTTTTTCATCCAAGGTAGCTTGTATGTCAGTGCTGGTAGAAGTAATGATTTATTTTTAGGTTCATAATCAATTGGGAATGTGTAAGGCACAGGAGATATAGAAGATAATAATTTGTCTCCAAAGGTTCCTTATTTTTTATTAATGTTTTGCTTTCATATTCTCTTCTGTCTGCATATCACTTACTCCCTGAATATGTATTGCCATTGTAATTGATAGTGTGACTCCTCAGTAACTCTCTTAGCTGCTGATTATTACTGTGACACTGCTCCATTTGAAGAAGCTTTGAGCCTACTCATCACCAGGGCTGAGTCAGTCCTCACTCCTCTATTATTTACAATCCTGGTTCATGGAGCTTCAAACAAGTTCTGGTGTGTTTGATGAAGATGTCTGCTGAAGTTTTTTTGCCGGATCCTGAGTTAACTTCCAGAAAACTCTGCTTGTTTGCATTTGTTTGTCTGCCAGAGAAATCAAACTCCAAGTTGGGCACACAGATTCCATGTTCCTCTGTGGGTCTGGCTATGCAGAGTCCAGCCCTGGGGCAAAGACAAGGCATTCCCACTGATTTTCACCCCCTTTCCACTTTTATTTTACTGAAGCTTTTGTGCACCAACGCCTGTCTTGAGGCATTGTGTAACAGATTCTTCCTTCTATTTAGAGCTCATCTGTCTTCTGAAGAGATCACAGGTTTAATAATAAACTTACAGGAAAAGATGACAGTCTTCCTTGAGGGGGGTAAGAGGAAGAAGAGGTGTTGGGTTACTGAGCTGCCTTAGGCTGGGGGCAGCATTAGTGCCCCTGAGGTCAGGAGGAATCAAACATTGCTGATACAAACTGGAATGAGTGAGGTTTCAGAAAAGGACTCATTCTTTTGCATAAACAGAGCCCCACGTTTTGGTGAGTAGAATTTGTGTGCTATCGAGAAGTCTGTGGCAGACAAACAACGTCTATAATCTTCAGAGATTTACTTTGTAATGTCATAGCTAAAAAAGGTGACAGCTCTTATGCTCAGCTGACCTCCGAGCCGTGGTTGGAATGCGCACACAGTTGTTTGGGTTTGAGTTTGTTTTGTTTTATTTTAAACGGTGCTGGAAATAATTTTAGGACGTGTTCTCCAAGTTTTAAATAATTCACTGTCCTTTGCAGGCTGGGAGAGAAGCTACAGCACTGCAGGCTTGTTTGAAATCCTCAGCTGGTTCAGAAGCAGTTCCTGTAGCCTTTGTGCGCAAGAAGTTCTATATATAGCTGCCTACTGCAGGCAAGCCGGGTGCCACGCAGGCTCAGGAGATGCTTTACCCAAAGCTGGAGCCACCTTCCTCAGCTCCTGAGCGTGGTCACTCCTGTGACGTGGCACCTTCAGCACAAAGCCTCAGGAAAATCAGAGTGCAGGTTTCAAATAAGCCTCTGAACTGGGAGAGTGGGGAAGCTGAGCCAAGGCAGGGGCAGCGGGGAGGCACAGGGATCCGTGTCACTTAAGCCTGCTTGATGGTTTGGATACTCTGGCTCATCCCTCCCTGATGGAGATGGTTTCAGATGCCTTAATAACCTGACATGAACTGAAAGAGCTATTCCCCCTCCTTCCCTGTTACTTTAGCATTTGGCAGCAAGAGGGTTTTTAGGGTTTTTTCACCTCTCCACCTTTTAATTTTTTTCTTCTTTTTACTCCTCAGAGTCATTGCAGTTTGCAGCATTTCCTGCTGTAAGTGGATCCATACAGAATGCAAAGGTGAACTGTAAAAGGAAAACTGGTTTAAGCTTATATTGCTACAGGTACTCCCCCAGTTCCTCTCCTCTGTGGGCAGGGTTCTCCTTCTGAATCAATTGTGTGTAGTGAGTTCCATCCACACTGGTGCAGCCAGTCCCCTGTGGTGTCAGTACAAGGTGGGAAAGCAAAGATTTTCCCCCAAATTCCCACCCAGATGTAGCTCAGCAGAGACACCTTCCATCAGTCAATCAAGACTGAATGCATCTTTAAAGCCACAAAGAGCACAAAGTCAGCTACTGTTTGACATAACTTGTCAGGTATTGCCAAGATAACTTCTGTCCCTGTTGTTCTTTGTGTGCTTGATGTTTCATACTGTGACCTCTTAAAAAAAGAGATATAGAGGAGAGACAGGACTTGGCATTTCCATGTTCCACCCTTGAATGTGAAGATGGATTTGCCATGGTGAAATGAAGATGACATCTGTGCTTTTTTCCAGCTGAAGGGAAGAGGGAATGTACTGTAGTTTGGAGACTCTCTCTAACCCTCTCTCCATGAATGTGATTATTGATGATGGATAGCAGTAGGTTTGGCTCTTGTCTCTTTAGGAAATCCTCTAAACCAGGATGGGAAGCAGAATGTTTTCCAGCCTATGGAAAAACATCTATAGGCTGCCACTGAGTCGTTCAGGCAAGAGCAACCTAAAGCCCTGATGCATTTTATCTGCCTTTCTGTTCCTCAACACTATAAATAATTCAGATCTGTTGGCTTAACTACTACTGGCAACTGTTATTTATTAGGAATGACTGAAATAACTATGTGGCTCCGTAGAACAGAATGCATTAGGGACATCAATGTGAAACAGAATAGCTAAAACATCTTGATTGTCTTGAAAGACAAAAAAAAACCCCTAAATCCTCCAATATTCCTTCTGGAAAGGAGCTGATCTTTCTCTTACTCTTTCTCTTTACTCTTACTCTTACTCTTTCTGGAGTAAGTAAAGGTTTGTTCCTTTAAAACTCACACCCTTAGTGCCCCGTTTATCCCTCCAGCCTGTGTGCATCAGTAATTTTGAACTCAAGGTTCAGTTAAAATCTTTAATTTGGCTCACTGTACAATTTTTGAGCCTACTAATAGTTAAAACCAGCATTATTTTTCAGGGTACTGAGTAGTCTTTTCATGTTTGCTTTCAGTTTCATTATCTTGCCTGTCACACTCAAGAGAAAGCAGGTAAAAAAGCAGCAGTATGTGCTGGTGCAGATTCTTTTGTTCCATTCCCAGTTTATGGATAATTAATAATATCTCTCCCTTCTTGGGACTGTTCATCCTTAGAGCTGAAATTGCTTTCCAAAGGTCAGTGTCGTTATCCCTATTTGCAGACCAAAAATGAAGTCACTGGGAGGGCTAAGATCAGGCAGGGATCTTTCCAGCAGGGAGAGGTTTGGCTGTACATCATGAGATGAATTACTGTATAACACCAGAATGCTTTTGCAAGTCAACTGATTATAAATGGTGCGTTTGGAATAAATCTTGTATCACAAAAGAGTTGACATCCAGGACTCAGATGACTAATTATCTAATCTTACATCTGGCATAAACACTGGAGCCATTTGTATGATGAACTGCGTTGCACAAGAGTGAGAAGGGAGCAGGAGAACATTCTCTGCTGACTCAGTGGTCATAAATCTTCTGGGGTGTTTTTTGCCTTATATTTGATATTTGCTCAATGAGCTGAGAGAAGTTAAGTGATCAAATGTCATTTGGAAATCTTGGCCTGCAGGTTTTATTTTTTCTCATTTACAGGAAGATAAATACTGCAAAAGAAGCACAGTTATTTGGGGACCAGCTCTCTGCTGGGTTACTGAAAGTTGTTTTTTGAGTGGGGGCTGCAGATTAATTATCTTCCCCCTTTTTAAAAGAAGCCATTTTACATTCATTTGCCTTAAAAAGGTAAAGATATAAAAGAAGTCATGTGTGCTGCTGCTGTGAAGCATGTGGTTTCATTTCTTGAAATGAAGTTATTAACTGTAACAATGCAATATCTGTTTCTTTTTGATTGGTAATCAGAGGACTTTGGCATGTTAATCTGCAACAAAACAGATGCTCTGAATTGTGTGGTTCCTATTTAAATTTGATGTCAAATTTGTACAGAATCTCTCTTCAGGTTAAGGCAAGTATCAATGAAAGTTTATTTTTAACAGCAAGAAAATAGAGGAGATGAGTCAGTGCTGAATAAATTGTATGCCTGAACTTTTAGGGGCAAAGTGTCCCTGCTGTAAGAAAGTTTTCTGCAAAGTTTTCTTTTTTAGAGAGTGTGGCATTAATATTTTATAAGCGAGGAGAGAAATCATCAAAAAACTCCCAATTAGGACATCAAAAACTTGAAATAAAAAAGAAGATATGTTAAGTATCTTCAGAACAAGTTTGGAGACTCTCATTGATTTTAGACAGCTTCTCATTCTGGCTTGACAACATCCAGAATTCCTAAATGAAATTGATGTATACTGTGTACAGCTTTATGCTGATGTTGGCACACTTTCAGATGTAAAATGAAATTACTTTTTTCCAATAAGGCAGCCTGGGCTGAGGCACGGATTCCTTTCTTTGCTAATGGAACTACTAGAAAGATATTGAATTATGCTGACTTTCAGATTGACTGAGGGCCAAAGAGAGAAAAATCAATGACATTTTTAATGTCCTGTAGAGCTTTTAAACAGGCCTCAGAGAAGCTGCCTGTGAGAGAGCTGTTGTTGACATCAGTTTTCCAGTTAAGGAATGGACTTGGTCAGGTAAGGGTGCATCCTGCAGGGATCCCAGGCACGTTTCCACCCCAGGCAGGGAGATGCTAAGTGGGCAGTGAGTGCTTTTTGGAAGGGGGGGCAGCAGTCTCTGGTTACAGGGGATGCCTGGCACTCACCAAGTATCTCTGTGGGAGCAGAGAATGCCCCGTGTAAATGTGCAAGCTAATCCCTGAGAAACAATAACAACAAACCCCGGAAGGCTCTGTTATCTCAGCAGAAATTCCTGAAAGTCTGGTGGATGGGTAATTCCAATAAATTAGCTCTGTTTTGATCAGTTAATGATAGGTTAAATACTATGTGTTTGCTTTTGCATAGCTGAATCTTAAAGATCTCAGCTTTATAGGAAGTTCCTGTCAAACACATGGCTTGCTGACACTTTTTTAATTTTATAGTAATATTTTTGTGGCTTTGTCAAATGTGTTTTATGGCAGTAATTAGAATTCTATGAAAGACTCTCCAATCCCTCACAATCTTGCTGCTCAAATAGACAAGAATCTGATTTAGACAGAGGGAGACTGCTGTACAGATGACACCCTCAACATGTCAGTACTGTGACTGAGGTTCAGGGATTATTTCTGTAATAAAATGGTTTGAGTTCCCATTCCTTCAAAGTCCAGGTTTACCTCTCTTTTAGTGACAGATGGCTGTAATATGGCTGTGAAGGACTCCAGTCCTGGAATATGATTTTCAACAGCAAACTTTCTATCTCCAACGCTCTGATGTAATGAAGAAAACTACCACACAGACACTTCTGGGAATTCAATTTCTTGCAGTAATTTGGCTTTCAGCTCCTGAAAGATTCAGCTTGTGTTTTTAAGGGTTGTTCACATTGTAATAGACAACTCCTGTCATTTTAAAAGCTGCCTGTAATACTGGTAGCATCAGCTCTACAGAGATTGAAATATAAGTAACCTCAGAACTGCCATATTATGAGAATGAGTTAGAGACATCATAGAATTAGGTTTCAGAGATAATACAGAGACAATCTATTCAGTGGAATGGCTCTGTAGAAGCTGTTTATGTGGTTTGGTTCTCCCCTTCAGTGTCAATCCTATTTTAGTGACAGTCATTAAATCACAAACCCTTAGGAGTGGCTTGTGGTCAGCAACCATTTGTCTTTGAAATGCACAGGAGCCCTCATGACATTGTACCTCATCAAAGAGACAAAGGTGACCTTTTTATTTTGCCTTGCTGACATTTGTGTACTGCCATGTGCACTTTCCCCTCCAGAGGAAGGAAGCTGCACAGCAGAAAATGGAGTAGAGTTCTGCATCTGATTCCTGGGTTGAAAACAGCACTTTGAAAGTTAAGGGTTTGGTTTGAAATGTAAAGATTGGTGAGCTGGTGTTGTCAGAGGAAATCCCAGCAGCATCACTGGTAGAAGGTGATTTCAAAAGGTGGGTTTGTGAGGGAACAAGGCTTCTGTGCTTGCTCAGCCTGCCTGCTCTTCCCACTGATAAGATTAACCTCCCAGGCCCCTTTCAATCAAACTCAAAAGATGTGTTGAGTCTGAAAGAGAAGTGGAAGTCTGCCCATGTTGTGCAGATTGGTGGCAGGGTGGGTGGGAATGGCCCTGGCCCCCTGCAGGTACCACCACAGAGACTGCACAGAATATGGTAAACACATCAGAAAGAGTGTTTGTTCCTAATAGTTTGTGTATTATATTTCTGTTGCTTACAACTGTCACCACAAGGACAGAATAATTTTCAATGTGACCAGGCAGCTGTCTCTGTGCAGCCTATAGATAGCAGCTTCCTTGTGTAGCACATTTTCAGCTCTTTCAAACAGATTTATCAAGCATCTTTACTGTCTCAACACTGCCAGCTCAAATGACTTCTCAAGGAGCTTTGGTTATGCAATATTTTAAAAGGTGCACTCTTTTTTCTTTTTTCTGTTTGTTTCCTTTTTTGTCTGTGTATGTGTTGCTTTTTTTTTTTTTTAGTACCTCACTGCAGCAGCTAAAATCTAGCACAGGATTTCACCATGTGTTAGGGGAAAAAAAAAACCAAACCCCATACTCCATTTGTCCACAAATGAAAAAAAATGAAAAAGCTGTGAACAGCTTTTAAATAAGCATCAAAACTTTCACCAGCAGAACAGCACTGGCCAGAGTGAGCTTTGTGAGTAAGAAGAGGAGAACCTGCAGAGACAGGAGCTGAAAATGGCATTTGCTTGACATAAAGATACATCAATAATCAGTTTGGGGTGTAAGGGCTGCTCAGCAGAATATTCCTCTCTGAGCCTTGCCTGGTTTAAGAGGAGTTAGGAGGCAAACAGAAGCCCCTCAGCTGGTGTCTTTCTGCATGGCCACTGCAAGAGGAGGTGGCTGAAGGGGAGGGATGGGTAAAGAGCCAAAGGATCTTCCCAAAGAATTTCTCTGCTCATCACTGCTGCCACTCACAGCATGAGAACTTTCAACAGCAAAGACTTTAAAGGCTTCTTCAAAGAGCTTCCGGGCTCTATCAGAAGCTCCATCTGGAAAAAGTCTCATGAGACCTTGGAGTGTTTTGTAAATAAAGGCTGGGGACAAATGAGACTTCTTTTAAATTTAATCTTACAAAACTTGCTTTCCATCATGGATTTTGACAGGCCACACTAACACAGGGGCATTTACCAAACTGCATCCCTAGTGTAATGTCTTTTGGAAAGGGTGCACTTAGCTTGTCATCCCTACAAAGTCTTTTACTAAGGCAGCAAATTATAGGCCTCATGGGAATGTGCTGTACTTGGTTCTTTTCAGGTCATGTTCTTGGTCTTGGATTGCTCTGTGAAACTCTATACCATGCTTTATACTGTTTGCCTGTGGAGCTGTTTTGTGTTGCAGCAGCCTGAATAGCATTTCTATTTAAATCATTCTTCATTCTAACTAAAACAATTGCTGTTCTGGAGTGTCAGGGGATCCTTGAGGTAATAGGAACACTGTCTGGTTTGTGATTTACTCAGACCAATTTGGCCTTTGCAAGGCACCAGTATGTTTGGGTCAATTTTTCCTGCTTTGTTTGGGTCAGTGATGCCTCAGCAGAACCAGACCATGGCAACCTTGGGTATTTTGAGCACTGGTGGCACTGGTTGGGTGTTGTGGCCAGGGGCCTGTAGCATCATTTTCCCATCAGCAGTGCTAATGCTCCAGGAACCCCAAGTGTAGGGCCTAATTAGGGCCCTTTTATTGGCCCCCTCCTCCTGCTCATGGGCAGTGGGGACCCACCCTAATCAGGCACAGGTGGGCTTGACACAAGCTCATGCTCACTCCCTGGCGATTAGTGGCACCTGGTTGCCTCATTTCACTACACCCCAAGCATTACTGAGTTTTTAAGAACTTGATGTCTGCCTTTCCTGGTTTTCTCCTTTTGAAATGCTTCAGCTTTTCTAAAAATGTGGTTACCTTGTGCAGTTGTTTATGAACCCTGAGTTAGCTGCCTGCATGACACAAAACCTGCCTGTCTGGAGCTGTTGTGTGAGTTTCTGGCAGGGTATGAGAACAGAGAATGTGGAGTGAGAAAAGAAGTCTGAAAGCTCCATAAATCTTCTGTGTATTGAAAATATCTCCCACAATCTTCTTCTCTTCAGTCGTGCTCTTACCTCGAGACCTCAGCATATTTATGAACACTGAATTAAGCCTTCCCCAGTCTTCCTCCTCCTCCTCCTCCTCTCCCCTGGGAAATGACATTATCATCATCCCTTGTTTGTAGATGAGGAACTGAAGGTCTGAGTGGTGAAGTGACTCCTCCAAGGTCAGCTGCTGAATTAGTGGCATGGCTATGAATAGACATAGGCATTCCAGCTCTCAGCTCTCTGCTAAACAAGATCATGCTCTCCCAGCTTCAGTTTGTCATAACTTACTGACTAATGACCTCTGAGCAGCTAGAATGTGGCTGAAGAAATTCTTTGCAGGAGCCAACAGGTAATCCTTAGTTATGGCAGCAGCTGACACAGTTCACCTCCCCTCTACCCCTGGATCCTGGCTGCTTTTTTTGAGTTTTGTGAGGATGGGTGAGAGCCACCAGCCTGGCAAAGTCTGATCATTCGAGTGGGGTCTTTGCTGTTTGGTGGGATGCTGTAGGTGCTCCCCTGGATGTTCAATTTCATGATGGAAACAAAGATCCCAGACATTCCAGATCCCAGTTCTTCATTTGTCTTGGCGTAGCAGTAATGAAGTGTCCTGGTGGTGGTTTGACTGCAACATCTCATCTATTTTAAAAAGAGTTAAAAAACCTCCAGTGCAGTCTGCTCTTCCTTGAAGGGGAGAAGTAATTGAACTAAATGTCTCTCAGGAGCCAAGGGAGAGAAGTAAATTTTGAGCAGTGCTAATCAGGAAGAGAAAGTCATCTGTCTGCAACTGGTCACTTCCCTGCTTACATGGCAGAGTCCTCTAACAGCTCCATAAGAAGCTTTGTGATGAACAAATGTCAAGGGCAATTAAACTCTTGGGCCAGCAGCTGGTTATTATTAGGACAAAGAGTGGCCAGACAGAAGGAAAGCCTTCAGCTGATTCCTTTTCTCTGCTGCATCAAAACTGACAAGCTGCTCAACCCCCAGCTTTCAGGCAATAAGAATTTAAGTTTGCCACCTCTTATTCTAGTAGCAGCCCTTAGATTAGATTTAGAGAAGAATAGTTCAGAGAAAATATCTGGAAATATAAATATCTGGAAAGTCTTCACCACTTAATTGCTATCAGGCAGGAGCAGAGCTGTTTGTTAAGCTGGTAACAAACTAATATGTGGGCTGAGTTGAGCTTTTTCTCAAAGTTAGTTCATGGAAACAGCCCACTTTGAGGCTTGATGTATTATTTTAGCAGAGTTATTCCAGGGTTGCCACAATGCAACTCTGGGTGTTCTGAACACACCCGTGCTGCCAGAGAATCAGGAAGGATGTATTGAAAATCCTCTCATTTATCTAACAACATCTTTAGTGCCTTTCTGTGCAGGTTTAGCATTGTAATGGAAACATAATCTTCAGATTGATAAAAGAGCTCCTGGTAGAAACTGGGGACATGTAAATAGTGTTTGGAGCTGACTGGGGTTTGCACTGAGCACCTGCAGCTGCTCTTACCCCCTGTGACAACCATGGGAACTGGAAGTTCCAGGCCATGTCAGCAAGAGACCCCTGCAGAAGTGAAGGCAGAGCAATGGGAAATACAAAGTCATGCATAAGGAGGCCTTAAACTCCTCTTGAATGAGAGGATGTACATTAAAGTGGCCTTGGTTTGCCATGGGTTAATTAACCATGGGAGATACCTGGTTTAATTAAGCTACAGTGAGCTAAAACCATTTTACTCTCGATAGACATCATTCATCAGGGGGCTTTTTACCCTTTTGCACATCAACTTTGTGTCTCCTCTGGGTTTGCCTTAACTTTCAGTGTCCCTTGGTGAGGTTTTGGACACACAGACTAAAGACTTCTCTTATCTTTTGCAACCCTGACTCCACATCTGAGGAGATACTGGGCAGAAAGGCTTAGGATAAGATAAAGCACAGGTAGGAAATGTACACAGGGCAGGAGCTGCAGGACAGGCAGGGGAGGTCAAGTCTAAGTTGGAAAAGCATTTACACAGAGGTTATGAAATGGAACATTAAAACTTAAGAACATGAGAGTGAAACAGGGTGGCTAAAATCCATATGGTGAGTTTAAAGTCTTGCTGCAGGGTTGTGGTGCTGTCTAGCAAAGTAAAAATCATTTGTTTTACAAATCTTACTTCAAATTCCTGTTTGTTTACAGAAAAATATTGTTATATATTTCCCTGACTGCAGATGACCTTGATAAATCAAAATATCTTTCTGAGGGTTTATTTTTGTATTTTTTTTTTTCTTTTCCAGTAACTGCCCTTCATATTTGGCTTCTGCTTTAGCTAGAGCAGCTTCAGATGAAGTCCTTCAGAGTGATCTTTCAGCACACTACTTACCAAAGCACGTGGACAATGCAGATGGGATCATACGTAAGTACCTCTGTATGACTGCACGTGGTGTGGATCTGTCAGTCACACTGTGGTCAGGAACACCTTGCAAGTAATTCATGAGTGTTTGAAGTCAGCATTAATTTCAGGGATCCATCTAGTCTGAATAGTACTCATTTTTCCTCAAACTAGTTCCTTCTACCTTCTAGCTAAACAAAATTGGATGAGATTTCTTGTAAAGGAATATCCCATATTGCTGCAAACAAGCTCATGGAGAATTTCTTGGTCAGAGCTTTCTCATCCTTGAGTCTTGTCTAATTTCAGCTTTTACTATTGAAATCTTTATTTTCAATGTCTTTCTCTGGTTGTACTTGCACTTCATCCAATTTTTGCTCCTTAAGACTGAGTGGAAGTCACTGGTTACTTTAAATGCTCCTCCAGAAGACACTATCTGGTGGCCCTGAGTTTCTTTCTGAGCACTTCAGGCTGTGTGGTTCTGCCTCTTGCTGACAAGAGTTCTCCTCCTCCATCCTTAGAGCAAAGTCTCCCACATGTGGCAAGAGAGCACTGAGTTCTATCACAGTTAAAATAGTTCTTATGGATTTTAACTTTTAAATCTAGTTTTCAAAAAGGATAATATAAAGGTATTTTATGATTAAAAAGAAAATTTCCTTTTCTCTGTTAATCTGTGTGAGCTATCAAGCTTTTTTGCAGCATCCAGCTCAAAACTGCACCCTAAATCATTTCAGGATTCTGCTGACTTAAATTGCCTTGAAAAACTTTCTCAGGTGCCATGAGGAAAAGTGTTTCTGTCACTTGATCTTGAAAGTATGGTCATCAAACCACTTTGTCTGTTCCCCCTTTTTGTGATAAAAAAATAAGTAAATGATCCTGGGGATAAGTAGAGCCTTCAAAGAGGAAGATTCTGCTGTATTTCTCTGAGGCCCTTGGAAACCTTAGAAACAGAAAACCATACTGTGGGTTCCCTTTTTGTAGGTATTGCTGCCTTCTCCTGCTGAGCAGGTAAATGGAATAGATTTGTCATTGTTCTGGCTGAGCAGCCTTCATTAATTTCAAATTGAGATCTCTGAGACTTGCATAAATATTTGACAGTCTCCAAGGAAATGTTGACTAAGCCTCCACATAGAATATCTAAAGAGTTCAACAAAAAGGGAAAAAAAAACCCCACCACCATAAAATCCTCACACCTACAAAAAAATGTCATTTAAATATATCTACAGCTGTGATACACAGATGCAGACATAGATTGATGGGTACAGGCTATAGCAGGCTCTGGAAATGTGACTCCAGATGCAGATGTTGAGGTGAATTGGCACTATGAAGGTACCTGAAAATAACCTACACCTTTCCAGTGCAAGGTGAAGTGTTAAAAGATGAAGGTAAAGAGAGAGAACATCTTCTGGACCATAGCAAGGCAGAGGTTTCATAGGAATGCTGCAAATTCAAATTACCTGCCATAAATGATGATTTTCCAAACAGCATCAGCTCAAGTGATGCAAGGTTTGGTGAGGAAAACCATACACAAAGCTAGGGGGAATCATGGGCCCCTCAGCTCAGGAAGGAGATTGAGGTCCTGGAGCAGGTCCAAAGGAGGCAACTGGGCTGGTGAAGGGATCCAGCACAGACCCTATGAGGAGAGGCTGAGGGAGCTGGGGGTGTTGAGGCTGGAGAAGAGGAGGCTCAGGGGAGAGCTCATCACTCTCTACAACTCCCTGAAAGGAGGTTGGAGCCAGGGGGTGGTTGGGCTCTTTTCCCAGGCAACTCTCAGCAAGACAAGAGGGCAGGGTCTCAAGTTGTGCCAGGGGAGGTTTAGGTTGGAGATTAGAAAGAATTTCTTTCTGGAGAGGGTGATCAGGCATTGGAATGGGCTGCCCAGGGAAGTAGTGGATTCTCTGTGTCTGGAGATATTTAAAAAGAGCCTGGATGTGGCACTGAGTGCCATAGTCTAGCAACCACAACGGTGGTTCAAGGGTTGGACTTGATGACCTCTGAGGTCCCTTCCAACCCAGCCAATTCTATGAGTCTATGATTCTATGCTGAAGGAAATTCCATTGCAAAAGGTCAGCAGCTCCATTCCAGCTGATGTTCTCAGCAGGAGTCTTTTGAGGAACCAGGGCTGGTTACTTAGAGGAGAGCTGAGGCTGATGAATGCCCTGACTGGTACCACAGAGGGAAATTTTCATGCTTGGAAAGGAAACAAAAGGAGCTGTAGCAGGTGGTGAAAATGGGATTTCTACATCTTGAAGTTGGTGTTCAAAGTTCACTGTCTGCCCTAATGATGTTTGGATTGCTGCAGAATGTGAAACCAAGCTGAGTTTACCTGTCTGGTTGTGATATTCAGTTCTGTGTTCTCTTTTCTTACTAACCCAGAAAGATTTTTACCGTGTTACACAAGGAGGCTTTTACCTGATTTGCCTCAAGCTTGATTTTGCTAGGGAAAAAAAATAAGTAATTCCAAATTTCCTTAGTGACACATTTCACTCTGAGAACTGCAATGTGACAAATCATAATGCATGCTTAGGAGTGGGAAAAGCAGTTACTGGTGTGCTGCTGGAAAGGAAATTCCAACTTCATGAAAGAATACTAATCCTAAAAGTAGAATTGTTTGGAGTTATAAATACAGGAATGCAGGAACATGGACCTGTTGTATGTGAGGTGACCATGTGTCTTTGCACATCAAGAAGAGGATCTAAGAGTCACAGGCTATGACTGATTCTCCTCTTCCAGTTGCACTGGGGAGGAGAATGAGCTTCCAGGAGAACTGAAAGACATTTGATTTCCTTTTTGAAAGGTCAGGTTCAGATTGTTTAGTTTTCTTTTTACTGGAAGAAGATGTTCATGTGTGGGCTTGGCATTGTAAAGCACCCACCAAAAGAGGCTGGGTAGCAGAACCACATTGCATGGTGGAGGCATCTAAAATTTTGAGCAGACTTCACAAAGCAAATCACAAAGTCCCATTACCCAGTCCTTCCAAGTACTAGGAGATGGGATAACTATAGCCAAGATGCAAAGAGGTCACAGACTCACCAGAACCTGGAGTTTTTAATTTAAGGAAAACCTTGGCCACTGGCTTGATGTCTCCAAACCTGGGTATTGATCCCCGTTGTCACGCTGCTCACGTTTTCAAGAAAGGTCTTAAAATTCAGGTACTCAAAAGCAGAATCTGATTGCAGAGAATTCTACCCTGCCTTTACCCTAAAAGAAGTCAGTTTTCTCTGGGAGCAATTACTGCCTGAGCTGGATTTCCCACTCGCTGTGGTACAACTAAGCACAACTTCCAACACTGGGGATTTGGGGAGCAGCAGGAGGGAAATGAAATTCTCGGTGGCACGACCGCAGTGACAGCTGAGTCAGCCCTGGCTCAGTGCTGCAACATTAACAATTGATGAGTAATTTACAGCTGTGAGGGGGTGGTGGGGTGCTGTGGGCCTTTCTCCTGTTTGAACCTCAGGAGCAATTACTGATGATGCTGACACTACGCATCTCCTCGCAGGGAGAGGGGGGGGAAAGTGTTGGGAAGCTCAGCAGAGCCAATGGTTCCCTCCCTCCTTCCCTCTGAAGCGTGGCAGCCACGTGACCTGGAGATGTGAACCATCTCCACTGGAAAAAAAAATAAAAAAAATGGATGAGCAGGTCTGTAGGGTCTGAAAAAAATATAATTTGGATATGCCAGGTTTTAATGTTGCCTCTTGAGATAACATTTCCCAACAAAGCCATTGCTGGTGGCACCAGGGAGAGGGGTACACGTGTTGGGGGGGAACCTGTGGGGGGAACTGACTGCCCCTGGTGAGCCCATCATTTGATTTCCAGTACTTGTTTTTAAAGCTGTGTGATCAAGAGGCCAAGGCTCCTTCTTTTGATTATATACATGGCTTATTTCCAGCTTAATGGCTGCTCTCACAGATAAAGCTTGAGCTGACTCATAATCAGCAGAGCTGGGAATATCTCTTACTCCTCAGGATCTTGGCCCCCTGACCATTATAGCCCATCTCTTGTGTAGACCTAGTACAGAAATTAGTAAATGCTGCTTTTAGGTTCTTCACAGAATTTCTGCTGTAACCCTCCCCTCTGCTCCCAGTGTTTGAGCTGTTCCTCCTCCAGTAATGACTGACACTCATGGATTGCTGCTGGTTAGCTTTGAAGATCTCTGGCTTTGGGGAATGATCATGAATAAAGAGATTTTGATGTTTTCAGCTCTGATTCTTCCTGTTTTCCCTGCCCTAAATTTCAGAACAATCATCAAGTGCTTGAGTTCTCACATTTTAAAATCATTATTTCTCAAGAATGACAGTTCAGCATTTTTTGAAATTTAAGACCTTTACAGTTTTCTCATTTGCTCATGCAGATTTCTTTGACTCACCATCTAGTCAGGAATCTGGAAATCATGTTATGAAACTGTGAAGGTACCTGAATGTGTACGCTACTCAACGTGTACTCTGCCAGAACACCTGCAAGTAACACTACTCAGTCCTATAGATTATTGACTCACCTCAGTTCCAGAGTGGGGTGTTGTTTGAAAGAGATTTGCTCCAAAACCAAAAGGTCATTCTCATGGACTGTAGGTTTCCTGCGTGCTGCTTGAGGCTGTGATGAGGTCCCCACCAGAGCAGCTGTGGCACAGCAGAGCAGCACAGGGGAGCACACGCTGAGGGAAACGTATTTGCTTTTCATTTTTTTTCCTGCTGCTGCAAATGAGTTCCCCGAAGGCCTGGAGAAATGTTTAAGTTAAAAAGATAAACAAACAATGAGTTGCTTACTGATGAATGCTGATTATGGTAAGTTTGGCTTCTTTTTATGCATCAGAGCCCAGAATTTCCCTGCTGACATCCATTTCAACTGCTGGGCTCGGATGGGTTTGTTTCATCTTTGTAATGCATGCAAGAAATCTCACTCAATAACACCCTCAGCCTTTCATTTGTGGTTTTTTGCCTTCCCCAGAGATCGAGACGGTGAAGTTGGCCCGCTTGGTGTTTAGCAAACTCCACGAGATCTGCAGCAGCTGGGTGAAAGATTTCCCCCTCCAGCCAAAGCCCCACCGCTACTACGAGACGTCCATCCACGCCATCAAGAACATGCGCAGGAAGATGGAGGACAAGCACGTCTGCATCCCAGACTTCAACATGCTCTTCAACCTGGAGGTAAAGACAGGTCCTGTGGAAAACAAATGTTAAATACAGGCTCCATTCCTGGGGGAAGCAGCCAGACTTCTACAGTGCAGGGACCTGAGGAGGACTGGCAGTCAGGTGGCAAGCTCTGTAAGCATCGTGGCAGCAGGAAGTGCAGTGTCTGTGTTGGGTATGGAGAACAAAAGAGCAATTTTCACAGACTTCTGGTGAAATGTCATAGTCAAACACTTGTGCTTCCTCCTCCTTCAGCTACAAAACTGGACACTAGAATGGCAAGTAGAAGAAACAGCAAGAATCCTTCCTTTAGGATCCAATTGCTGCATAATTGATTCTTTATTGCATCCTGTCACTTTAATAACCATCTTCTGCCCCATCCATATTCTTGCTTATTTAGGTGAAATTAACACAAACAGAGGCAGATGTTTCCTTTGCCTGTCAGTTGTCAGCTTGCTTATTCCAATTTGTATTGGAACCCAGTGCTTAAAAATTACCATGTATCAATAGTGCAGTCCCTGAGGTGGCTGTCAAGGTTGCATTGGTGCTGCCAGTGGGCTGGGGTGTTCTGTGGGTGAGTTGATGTCTCTCAGTTCAACATTTTGTTACTCTGAACAGAGAATGGGAAGCTGAGAAGATGAGTGATTTTGCTGTATTTGATTTGTGAATGTAATCACATTTATCTGGTGAGAGAGTTCATGCAGTTGTTGAGGTTTTTTTACACATGAGTATCTAAGGGGATATGGATTAGATTTGAAAAAAGGATGAAAGCAGAGACTGGCTGGCTCCACATTTTAACTGCACTGGCATTTTATCCCTGCTGGATTCCAGTCTCAATGTAGACTTCATGCAAACTCTCTTGGATGTTCTTCTGTCTCTGTGGTTTTTGCAGACACAGAATCTCCTGCAGAATTTGATGAGAATGGCACTTCCTATTTGAGCTGAGTGACTGAATTGTAACAAATGGGACATAAGGAGCACTGAGAGCACTACATGGGTGCTCCTTGCAGTGCATCTCTTGCAGTTTGCAGCAATAAGGTGGAAATTTCCCACTGGTGCAAGTGAAGATGATCTGAGGAGTTTGTTTTTCCAGTGCAGACTCTGCCTCTAAGTGCAATTTAATGAGGACACCACAGATCTCAAGTTCAAAAGTTTGAAGAGAATCCAATTAGCTGTTTGCATTGCCTTCCCCCGAGTTGTTTTCTCAATGTGTTTCTATTGACAGGACCAAGAAGAACAAGCTTATTTTGCTGTGTTTGATGGCCACGGGGGAGTGGATGCTGCCATCTATGCCTCCATCCATCTCCATGTGAACATGGTCCATCAGGAGATGTTCCAGCAGGACCCAGCAGAAGCCCTGTGCCGGGCTTTCCGAGTGACTGATGAGCGCTTTGTGCAGAAGGCAGCCAGAGAGGTGATTGAGTTACCTGCCCCTGACTCTGAAAGTGTTCATCTATAAAATCTCTCTTTGTTTTCAGGGTGCTCTGAGTGCTGTGCTGAGCAGGGGGGAGCACAGAGCTGTCCACACACAGTCCATAGAGCTGGTGCCCACTGGTGGGCTTTTTCATCTTCCATAAAGGTGTCAGCCCCCACTTCTCACAACACCCAGTTCATTTAGAGAGATGTTGCTGCTATTCTTATGTTCACATGCTAACTAGGTTTAGTCCTTGGGGTGTTTTTCTTCCCTCATTTCTACAACATACATTTTTCTTAGCTCCAGAAAGTCAGAATAAATGGTAACTGACTCCTAGGCCTCCTAAACTTATTCAAGGGCTGAGTTAAGTGCAGGGAACTCAAGATGCTTCCAAATAAACCTCCCTCAGAGTTGATTAACATGCACACATTTCTACCAGCAGACAGGAAACAGGCACAGGAAGCCAACTACAAGGGGCAGCACAGCAGATCACAAGCAGAGCTCAGCTCTGAAATGTGATTCCAGTGTGAGGAAAGTTGCAGGGCAAAACTGATCACTTGTGTTCAGCCAGGTTGGCTCTGAGGGGCTGCACAGATGAAGCAGCAAGGAAAGCACTGCCTGTTCCTCCCTGGAACGTGTCCTGTTCTGGAGTCAAGCAGGAAAATTGCTTTGATGTGGTTCTTATTGTCTCATTAAAAATGGGGGGCATTCTTTTTCACCTCTTCAGAGCCTGCGTTGTGGAACCACCGGGGTGGTGACTTTCATCCGAGGGAATATGCTGCATGTGGCTTGGCTTGGGGACTCCCAGGTTATGCTCGTGAGGAAAGGCCAAGCTGTGGAGCTGATGAAACCCCACAAACCAGATCGAGAGGTGAGAATGGTCTCTTTAAATACACCTGGACAGTGTTCACCACTGAAGGTGGCAGACATCAGCTTTACAGGGGATGCTGGGTGTTGCTTTCCTGGTGGGAGCAGCAATTCATGTTCCAGCTCTCCTGCTTTGCTTGGCAGTTGGTCTGGGTTTGTGTGCAAGTCCTTTGCTTTCACCTGGTGGGGCCTGCAGCCTCCCCCATGCTATGTTTGTGGAAACACCAGGTTTTAATTGAAGTGTTGAGTGTGCAAGGGCAGCACCAAGTGAGCTCCTGTCTTGCTGTCTAGGATGAGAAGAAGCGTATTGAGGCACTGGGTGGCTGTGTGGTCTGGTTTGGAGCCTGGAGGGTGAACGGCAGCCTGTCAGTCTCCAGAGCTATTGGTAAGAGTGGGCTTTGATCCCTTTTTCAGACTTGCTTTTCTTTTCAATTACAGCTTTAATTTTATAGTTGTCAAAACTTGAGATACAGCTGGAGATAGACTTGTGAGCCATGACCTCTATATTTTTTTTTCCTTCTGCAGTTTGAGGGAATAAATTCCGAATAATTTCTTTAGCCTGGGGTAAGAGTCATGGGCTCCACACTGTTAACACGAAGGGGCTTCCAGGTGCTGTGGCTGCAGACCCAGACTTGTGTATCCCTGTGTTGTTTTTTCCACAGGGGATGCTGAGCACAAGCCATATATCTGTGGGGATGCAGACTCTGCCTCCACTGTACTGGATGGCTCTGAAGACTACCTCATTTTAGCCTGTGATGGCTTCTATGACACGGTCAACCCCGATGAGGCAGTCAAAGTGGTGGCTGACCATCTAAAGGAGAACAACGGTGACAGCAGCATGGTAGCACATAAATTGGTGGCATCTGCTCGGGATGCTGGTTCCAGTGACAACATCACTGTCATCGTGGTATTTCTCAGGGACATGAACGCAGCGGTCAGCGTCAGCGAGGAGTCAGACATGACAGAGAACTCTTTCCAAGGTGGGCAAGAAGATGGTGGGGAAGATAAGGAAAACCATGGAGACTGCAAACGGCCGTGGCCCCAGCACCAGTGCTCAGCACCTGCAGACCTGGGGTATGAGGGACGAGTGGATTCCTTCACCGACAGAACTACCTTAAGCATAGGGTCCAGCATTAACCTGTTTGATGAGCAAAGCTATTTAGACCTGACAAACCCAGAAACTAGTACACCTCAGAGTGCCAAATGTCTGCTGCCCAGTCAAGCATCCAGTCCTGGCATACCAAAGAGTGGGAATTTCATCAACGGCTTAACAGCGAAGAATGAGTCACCTGAGCTCAGCACATCGTCGGGCTGTGGACAGAGAGATCCCAGGGAGTACCACGCTCCTCTCAGTTTGGGGGCTGCAGGGCAGAGCATCTACAGGGTGAAGGGTTTATCCCCCATCTTCTTTGGGCTGGAAGAGGAACTGTTCAAATCCTTGGGAAAACGAGCGGAGTCCTTACAATTCCGGCTCTGTAGCGGGAAGAGGCGACGAGGAGCCCGGCTCAAACCAAAGTTTCACACGGCGCTGGTGGCTCGGGAGCCTCCTCAGACAGAAGGCTCCGGTCTCTCTTTACCTCTCCAGGGTTGCAGTAGCAGGAAGGTGTCGGTCCGACAGTCCCCGTGGGGGAGGCTGTCCCGGCAGCGAGCTGCCAGCGGGAGCGGCTTTGTGATGCGAAGACAAAGTCGCTGTATAGCAGAGCGGTACCTTCATCAGTGCTGTAAAATGTAACCATCTCCCTCATGTTCCCCCCCCCCGCATCCCCCTCAGGCTCCCAAAATAGACATTCCCAAAATAAAAACTGGCATCATCAGAAAGCAGGGGGGGGGGAGAAAAAAAAGAAAAGGAAAAAAAAAAAAGGTGGGCGTTTCAGAACGGTCCCCTGCACAGCTCAAACCCACGTGTACATAGATCTAGGAATTAACCAATGTAGTCGTTTCAATCTCAATAAAGTTTGCTGGTGGTGCCACCCTGAGCAATGCCACAGCCACCCGACCACCCGCACACACAACTCTCTGCTCACATTCACCAGGGAAAGGCACGCAGGGACAGACAGGGTGAGGGAACAGCCTCCAGCAACACAGAAAGCTGAACCTGCCAGAGGGGCATCTGTAGAGCAATATGTACAGAAAGGTTCTGGTCTAGAACTGCCAAATTTTTTTAGAGTGTGGGGGGAAGTTGCTGTAGTAGTCAAGGTGTGTGGGGTTTTGGGTTTTTTGGTTTGGTTGGGGTTTTTTTGTGTGTGTGTGTTCTGCTTTCTGTTTATTTCAGGCGAGCATTGAGATGAATTAGAGAATTACATCCACTGTTGCAGGTAAAAGACTAAAAGCCATACAGGGTTTTACCAGGTAACTTAAGAATTGACAAACTAAGCTCCTGCTGCTCTGTTCTCAGACTCCCATTGAGGTACAGACTCATAATTTACCCTTTTTTTTTTTCATGTAACATAAAACATGGAATATGAAGAAAACTGGGTTTTGTAGTTTAAAAAAAATATCTATTTCCTGTGGCTAGAGATGCAGTGTAGGGAATTTCATATCTTTCTGGTGCTTTTAGTGGCATTTTTTTCTTGTTTGTCAGTTGAGGAAACTGTTCTCAATTAGTTTTAATTGAACACGATTGTGCTTAATGCTTTGAGCCAACCTCTTTCCACCCCAACTTCATCTCAGGTCTTAAAAGAAACCAATCTGTGGAGATGTTCAGTACAACACTCCTGTCACTCCACCAGTCAACCCAGAGAACTGCTTGTGAGAGATAACAAGCAACTTGATGAGCTGTTCAGTTTCAGTAATTATTTCTAGATGGCAAAGGCATCACTTAAGAGGAAGCTGCAGCATGAGGGCTGTCGGGTGCTGTGCCTGGGAGGAGCAGTGCTGCTGCCATTTGGTGTTTTTCAGCCTGAGCAGCAATGGATCCTGGAGGGATCCGAGGCCAAGGGAGCTGCAGGGTTCAGTGGGGAGGGTGGAAGTCACTGCCCAGGCAGAGTTCTGCCTCAGTTAACCCTGGGATCAGAAAGGGAAGCCAGGAATGTCAGTTGCCCTTATTTTCCTAAGCAGAGTTAAGCTCACTATCAACCTGGGAAACAAACAGTGCCCCACTAGCTCTTCCCTCCTGGAGGTGCTCGGAGACCCCGAGGAGAGCAGCTAATTGGGACGTAAGTAAGCAGAGAATTCCCCTCAGCTCCACTGCTGCACACCCTCTTACTATTCTCTGTTACAGTGAGACATTTGGAAGAGTATGAACAAAGTCCTCCTAGGTGTGTATCGTACAATTCATATCACTTTTTGCAGTAACAATTTAATAACAGTCTTAGTCTTTAGCTAGAATTTGCAAAGTATTAAATAGTCAGGAGATTATTCAAGGCAAAGGTTGAATTCTGCCAATTTCTGCTTCTTCTATCTTTAATGCACTATTTTAAAAGCAATCTGATGAATAGCAAAAGGCTTTGTGAGTAGCCAGGAGTTGGAGTGTGGCTTTAGGTTCCTTTGATCTATTTTCAGACTTTTTTTTTTTTAAATTTTAAATCTTATGGGTTCATTGGCTCTTTCCTGTCATCTTATTAAGCCTTACTGTTGTCAACGTTCTCTTTAGCTGCAGCCTATGTTCTGAGTCAGAGTTACTGAGGAAATTTGAGAAATCATGAAAAAGGTAAAATATGCAACTCTGGGGCATCTCTGTGGTGCCTTTGTTTTCAATTCTTTGCAGTAATAATGATGCATTGAGAGTCCACCTTAGAGCTGCCTGTTGTGCTTCAGAGAGAAAGGTGGTGCAAGTGCAATTCTTTGTGTGAGAAAATTAGGATGAAACCCACGATGGATGAGAAAACTTCTTCCCAGTTCTGCAGGAGCAGTTGAAAAGCACTGGACTGCATGTGTGCTGTTTTGGGAAGGATCTTGCTTTTTTAGGTGTGGATTCATAAATAAGGATAATTCTGCAACTCGTATCATTTATCTTGCTAGCAGAAAAAAGAAAAATAATAAAAATCTACCATCATAGTTCCAGTGTGGTCAGGTAAAACCATTGTATAGATAGCAAGTGTTCATTTCTTCACTAAATGCGTATTTATAGAGTAGATAGGAACCATTTGTAAGGTAAGTCCTTTAAAGTTCTATGCTATTAAAAGTAGTGGTTATTGGTCTGATATATGCTGCTCTTGACTCTACACACTAGACAAAAAGCAGTGCTTTGTGAAATGCAGTGTTTTCTCTTAATGCCACTGGTGATAGGAAGTAGTTCTCTTCAGTTCAAAATCCTGTGCCCTTATTTGCTGCTTGCTAACGTAAGCAATAATCCCTCTCTAATGGTATCTTAAGTGTTCTGTATCTCGTACTTTGATTGTCTATCTGGTGACAATGTAAAAATATTAGGCTAATATAAAAGTATCTAATTGTATTTATTAACTGTGGATACTGAGATTCAGTCTGTGACCTGTGTTTTGTATTTTTATTGTGTATCTTAGTGGTGGTGACATTTGTATCACGATTCTTTCCAATAAAGAGCTGAAGTATCCCTTTTCTGCGTTAACACAACCCGCATCAGTTTCAGTTAACAGTGTTTGCAGAACTAGGAGGTAGGTAGCAAAAACATACTTTTTTTTTTTAATTTATCTTTTTTTTTTTATAAATTGTGTTGGTTTTGAGAAAGGGACTCCAGGCTGTTTGCCTGAAGCTGCTCAAAACTCGCTCGTCAGCTCTTCACTGTGAGTACCAGTGGGATTCACTTGATCCCCACTCCAATAGTTTCCTGTGTACACTTTTTCCATGTGCAACTCTTGAGGAATGTCTGCCTTGCAGAGAGCAGTATAGCACCAGACCAGGGAGCTGTTAACCCATTTTGATTTGCACTAAAGGTGGGTGGAAATGCATGTATATAACTTTTCTTTACCTAGAAGTGCCATCAATTGTCCTTGCAAGTTAAAACCATTCAGCATTTGATTCCGATTGCATTGTAAAGCTGAAGGACAATGTCAAAGCAGACTTTTACCTTATGCCACATTTATAGTGGTTCATCATCCTAGAAACTCCGCTCTGTTTTTGGAACACTGTGTGTCAGTGCGAAACACGTTGTCCTATGGGCAGATAAGATGAGGCATAATGAGTTCTGTGTTTATAGACATGGCTGCTGTAGTTCAGGTCCACTATCTCCTCACTAAATCCTCCTGACCCTGGCAATGTTCTGCGGGGAAAAACAAAAATGAAAATGAGAAAGATTGGTCTAAATTAAGGGCTGTTTTAGCACAATTTATTCACTCGGCACTAGTCTCGTAAACAAAGCCATCGAAGGGGATACTGCAGCTTTGTCATGCCTGTAATTTAGGGCAATCTTTCTTTAACTCATATCCTCTTTGCAACAGGAACAAAACTTTCTACCCTTGTATCATGTGCAATAAGTAATAAAGAAGCATTAACACAACCTCTGACTTCAATGTTCATATCCCTTCCCAGTCCTCGCTGATCAGGCGATCGCACTGTACTTGCCAGCATTAAAGCTAAAGAAGAAAAACAAACCCCACCTACTAGGGTCTAGTACAACTCTTGTATGTCACAGTTGCATTCTGTTAGGTTTTTTTTCCTCTCCTTCACTCTAGAAGACAACTTGGAACAAGAACAGGGGAAGGTGGCTGAGATCACCCTGAGTACTTCTACTTCTGCACGAGTACTTGTGTCGCTAGCCAGGCGTGTTGGCAGTCACTGCACCAGGTGCTCCTGGTGACCTTTCTGTATGATCTTGTTCATTAAGCTAATATGTTCTTTATGAAGTGAATAAATTAAAGCTAACAATTGTGTTGGGACTTTCCATTTGCAACCTTGTTCTACAGTTCACATCAGAGTTTAGTTATTACCATGTATTAGTCATCCATATTTTATTTATGAAAGCTGTTTATAAAAGAAAAAAAAAACCTGTTGAAGTTTTACCAATATCTTAATAAAACAGTAATTCAAACCACACTTCAGATAGTCTGTTTATTTAAAAGCTCACAAAACCAGCAAACATCTGAATTAAGTCTCTTTACTGGGGTGAAAGTCCATTTCCTTTGCATTGTGTGTAACAGCAAATGACACTGTTCAGCACTGTGAGCCCATGTGGTTACTCAGGACCTGGGAAGGGGCTTTTGGGGCACAACATAAGTTAATTTAGATAAATAAGTCTCCCAAGCCTGCTTCTTATTTATATACATGAGGTTTTTAACAAGTTCTTCATAAGGTGAGCAAAGCATGATGGTATGGCTCAGTGTTGGGCCCTGCACAGGCTGGACACCAGCTCCTGAAGAGCTGCTGTGCCTAATCAACATCATTTTCTTCAGCTTGGGCCTCCTATTAAGAGTAAAGCATCTGTGAGAGTTGAAGAGGCAGAGCTCCATGATTACTGCTAATTGAGCTGTGCATGATAATCAACATGCAGCCCTGCACAACAGTAAACACACACTACCAGAGCACACAGCTCTGAGCTGCACCTCTCTCCTCCAGCTGAGAAGTGAAGAACCAGAGGATGGGGCAGAAGCTGTGGATCCTCCTCAGTTCCTGTTTGAGCAGAGGAGATTTAAGCATTTAAAGCTACCACAGGTTTAAAAAGGCCACACAGAATTAAGCACAATTCACTGCAGAATTCAGGAAAAGAGTGACAGGTGTAGGGCAGCAAAAAGCTCCTCACTAAGCCATCAGCTGTTACAGCCACTCAGCACTAAGGAGCAAGCCCAGCCTGGTAGCAGGTGCTGCTCAGACTGCTTCTAGCCTTAGTTACACAAAAACATCTGGAACTTCACACCAGAGTTCAACATTCATTTTATTAACAAAGTGCAAACAGGTTTAAACTATGAGTTGTACAGCACTTCCACTGTGGGACATTCTCACAGAAACAAACATCAGTACAGCCAGCTGAGACAAGGACAACTACTGCTCACAGCTACTCATGCTTTGTCACTAGCCAGGTATTCAGCTCTCCTCGTAGCTTCACAAGTAGTTTAGCAGCTCAAAAATGCAACACACAGTGGCAAAGAGTTTGGCAATGTGATGGGTTGGTCCAGTGAGGAAAAAAACAACTGCAGTGCCAGCTACTCACCCCCAGCTCTCAATCCACAGCATCTGTGGGGCTCAGCAGAGGCACGACCAGTCCATCCCGTTTAAAATGAGGCCATTGACACATTTGCAGCTCTCCCAGTGATACAACAGGACACACATCCTAAAATGGGGGCTCCAGCACCTTTTGGGCAATTTTTGTTTTTAATCAGAGCATCTGAAGCTGGCAGAGCCAGCAGGAATGCAACCTTCAGTGTAAAGCTTTCAAAGGTCACTTGGCCCCAGTAACAGGTTTAAGACAACTGCAGAAGAACCACATGAGGGTAGTTGACAGAATGGAGTGTTCACACAACCACCAACACCAGCCTTGGGAATAAATGCACCACCTCTTCCCAGGGACACAAGCCAGCAGGTCTTCAGGCCCCAAGCCCATCCTCTACCTGCTCCAAAGAAAATCAGCTTCCATTGGAACCCTCGTTTGCTTCAAGCAAATACAACTGTGAGTCAACAATTTACACCAAGCACTTCAATCTAAGCAGGGGTCTCTACTGATGACTACAGAAGGGTCCAAACAGCTTTGCCTTGGCATGGGGTAACTTCTATAGGCTGCTTTGAAAGGCAGGACCTGCATGGTGCTGGGCAGCCACAGCAGCAGACCCAGAGCCCACCTCTCTGCTGCTGGTCTCCTGGTGACCCCATCTCACCAAGCCCCACCTGTCAGCTCCCAGTAAGATGGACACTGCCTCTGATCCCAGAGCAGCACAGGGAATGTGCATCCTCAGGGCTACAAGCCACCTCACAGCCCAGCTAAGGCCAACAGTTCCCATTACCTGGTGCTGTCTTCTCCAGTCACAAAGCTGAGATCATCAGGACCCACTTGATCACCCTCTGTGAACGCTGAGCACCGCTCCAAGGCTGGAAACAAACAAACCCCAGTAACCTTTACCAGATGAGCAATCACAACACAGCAAGTTACTGTTCCACCACCTCAGGGCCCCCACACTGAACTTCATCTCTTATACCAGCACATGATGTGCTTGACACAGGGTTAAGACTGCCACAGGGTGTTAAATTTAAGATATCTTCAAGTCAAGCAGAGATGCGAGTTATGTTTTGACTTTTCTGATGAGCTGTAAGGTTTTGGTGCCTGCTGCAGACAGCAAACTCCACTTACTGAGCTGAGCTGCTGGGCTGTGCTGCTCACACCTTGCAGGACGCCTACTCAGGCCAAGATCTCAACTTCACCTTGCCCCAGTTGTCACCTCAGCTTTTAAGGTTCAAGATTTTCAAGGAAATTCGAGATGAATATTTGAAACTACAGTCAAGTGCTCAAAGCACACTCCTGCCAATTAAGATGCTAGTCCATGATTAGGGCAGTGGTTACCTCCCTGAAGCTGCCTGCCTGGCAGTGCCAGCCACAGGGAGTTCTAATTCAGGAGAACCAGAGCTATGGGTTTTCCAACCCTTCCCTGTGAGGCTTCACCTAAACTGACTTCTCAAGGCCAGGAAGAATTCCCCTCTCCTGTTTTAATTAGGATTCCAAGAGAAGGGTTCCAGATCTTACTGGCACTTCCTTGAGCCTTAATATCCCCAGAGCACTACCAGCTGGATCACAGCAAGCACACAGGAGGTTGTGGGAAGGTGGGCTTACAGTCAGTTCTACCTTCACTCGAGGATGGGACAGAGAAGGCATTGTTAAATCTCTCTGAGACAGAAGTGGCATCCTCCTGCTCTTCGTTTTCTGTGTCACATTCAATGTCACTGTCGCTGCTCATCCCTGGTAGGAGATGAAGGACATGCTTCTGACATACCCCGGCTGAAAAAACAAACCCAAAGAAAAACCCCACGAGGCAAAAATGATGGCAGTAAGAGCTGTGTAGCTGGAGCATTCAACTTATTCACACCTAAGAGTTACCAGTAACAAATACCAAGAAAAGTCAGGAGAACAAGAGAGAAGGAGTGTGTTCAGAGAAATATATTTACCAAAGCACTAAAGAATTTGACAGAACAGCAGGTACTGGTTTTGAGAACAGCCTCATTTTGCTGTGCAGCTTAGCTCAAGTGGAGCAGTTCCAACATGTCACCAGCTGAGTGCAGATTCAGGTGTCCACAGCTCCTTCCTGTCTGAGCTGCACTCCCCTGCCAGCTGCTTGGGCAATTAGGACAGAAAATAAAAGAGCTTTTTTAACAGGTAAGAGGTAGCATGACCCGTGGAGCAGATGTACCTCCCAGATCCTTCAAGCAGCAACACTCTATTCAAGTCTCACACACAAAACCCAGCTTTCCCTACAAAAAAAGAACCAGGGCTGCTGATAATAAATGTGGCTTCTTTTGTTTTGACAATAAAATTCTCCCTTTTGTACAGTTTTATAGGTGACAAAAAGGGTTTATTCTTTTATTTCTTAAGAACTGATACTCATTGCTAAGAAAAAGCAAGTAGTTAAGTGAGGTGCCAACTTTAGGGTTATTTTTTTTTATTCAGAAAGGGGAAAAAAAAAGTAATATTTGTTTCCTGGGGTTTTTAACAATGAAGTATTCCAGTTTTTCAAACATTTTCCTTTTAGGCTCTCTGCTATAACAGGAGAGCTGCAGGAAGGCATCATGATCACGCTGCAGTGACTAAGAGCAGAAATTCAGTTTTGTCACTGAGAGACCTTCTGTAAATGCCAACTCCTACACAATATTGCACACTGCAGATAGAGATGGATGCTGGCACCTTAATATAGGCTTTGCGCTACAATTCAGTCATTGAAATTCAAATTAGTGCAGGGGTGGAAGGCAGGAGAGTTTTAGCAAGATAAGAAAAACTCTTCTACGTGGACTTGCAAAAGAAAAAAAAGGCAATAAGATTTTTTTCCAGCATGGAAAGGATGCAGGAAGGGAGGGGGGGAAAGTTTCCTCCACGTCTCTAAGGAAACTGGCTTACGTACCACAACACCCAACACGACTGAAATGCTGGAGAGATTCTTGTGTGGATGTGTGGTTGTTACTGGTGTGGTTTGTCCCTGAAGGCAGCAGACTTACAAGCCAAGGACAGGGGCTACTTTTAATTGTTTTCAAGGCCATGCAACTCAGCACCAAAGCTAAGACCTGGATATCTGTCAAGAGGTACAAAAAGCAACCAGCAGTCCAGAGAAGCTGGGTCTTCACCTTCCTGCTGCCCCCTAGCACCACTGTTTCTCACAGACAGCAGTGACACAGAGATGTTCTCTTCTCATTCAGATTTCTACTACAGCTTAATAATGCTACAGCAAAGTTTAATAGCCAGGAGAACAGACTGTAGGGTTTTTTTCCCTCTTCTTCTTTCCCCTTCAAGCTATTTCTGTTACAGAAATGGATCATCACAGACTGGAGTGTTGTCACACTGCATTTATCCTCTACAACATCCAATTTACCTTCTTCTGGCCCTCCAGAAGCCCCTTCAGAAAGAACACCCTGCAGTTCACCAGTTTCAGAGCTGTTTTCCAGACCACCTGGCTGTGCTCCTTCTGTACGACATCCTTTAGAATTTGATCTTAAAAGAATTGAGGAGAAATACAAAAGCTCATGTTAGATATTGTGGAAATAAAATCTTTTAGTGTCACATCTACTTTTACTCATTGTTTAATTCTCTTTTCTCTTGCATACCTACTTAAACTTCCAGCTTGGATTGATTGAGAAAAATAGTCTTACAGAAATAGGCTTGGAAAAGTTTATAATGAATATTTTTTTAAAATGGTGACTCTTGCTAATTAGAAAAAAATAACCTGAGCACTCCATTGCTCTTAATTAGCCAACAGGAAATTGTTATGAAACTGCTAAAAAGAAGAGTCAGAGTGAAAAAAATTATCTTAAATGTGAAATCAGAAGTGATAAATTTCAGTTAGAGGATATTTTGCAAGGAACAGTGGGAAAAGACTAAGCTTGCATTTCAAATCAAGGTGTCAGACTACATCCACATCAAAATAAAACAAAAATAAATAAAAAAGATAACTTGTAACCTAGTTATAAGACCAAAAATTGATAACCAGAGGGAAGAGCAGCACCCAAGAAAACTTCAAAGTAATTTCTCTTCCATGCTACAAGCACCTGGTTTGAGTAGATTGGGTTTTTTCTTTCTAGATCAAGGGAAAGTGGGGGAGGAGATAACAAGAGGAAAAAAGGCTAAAACCCTCACCCTAGAGCTCCAACTTTTCTGGTCTTCTCTACAGCAGCTAAGCCATTTAAGCCAGAAACTCCCACATCACCATCTGAACCTTCACAAGGTCTTTCCTCTGGCTTGGGCAGTGCCTCAGAAACGTTGCTGTTAGCCAGGGGCCTGGCTGAGTGGTGTCGACTGCTCAGCTTGGAATTCCCTACTCCACCTGAGAAAAGAGGGAGAGAAACTCTAAGCACATCCAGCCCTACTTCAAAAAGCTGAACATCCAGTTGTTTTACAGCACCACTTTGGTTCCAAACATTCCCTCATCCTCACTCATAAAATTATGAGAGGGGTAAAATACCAATTCTGGTGTTATGTATTTTCTTTCATTATTATCCTTAATGAAGGGCAACAATATCACATAATTCTTTCATCACGTGTCTCCAGAGTTTTCTTGAATTCCCTTGAATTCAGATCACAACTGAAGCCCAGGTCAGTACTTTTAATCTATGATTTTCACTACCAAATTTAGCTCCTGAAACATCTTCAGAGAGACCAGAAGTAACCTGTGACAGGTATTTATGTTCTGATAAGCCAAGGGTGTGGCACTGTTTCTCACTGCACACCTACACTGACCTTAACTGAGAAAAGATCCAGTTCAGTTTCAAGGAAATTTCAGTTGCCAAGTTAAAGACTTATTAAAAAGCCTCTGTACAATGCATCCCATGACTTGTTTACCTTCAGCAGCCTGACTGTCCCCTTTTAAACGAAGATTGGTGTCCCCACAGTCCATGGCTCGGCGTAAGGACAGGCTGCCAGCTGCTCCTGAGCGAAGGGGTTTGGGTGCATTGCTCTTCTTACTTGCAGCTGCAAAAAAGTATTTAAAGATGTGTCAAGTAGTTGAGTTAAACTGCTGCATTATTCTGGTTTCATGCTTGTTTTAAATGAAGTTAAGCTTCATATCAATCTCATTGATCATTAGCTCCCAAACCTGTACAAAACACCTTCTGCTATTCAGTTGTTATTTCAACTCCTGTTTATATTTCTTGCCCATCTTGGCTCCAAAATTCAAGCAATAACTTGAATCAAAAGCCAGCAGACTGGAAAATCATTTCTATCAGGCAACAGGGAAGTGAAAGAGGATTAACAAGTGCTTTTATTCAGGATCATAAGCAACAAAGCACTTGCACAGCCTGCCTGCTGGTATTCAAAAGATGCCACACTGGCTTACCAGTGCTGCCAGAAGGACTCTGTCAGCACCTGAACAGAGACTGATACACAGGGACCTCTTTGAAACAAAGGCAAAGTCTCTCCAAAGAGAAACCTGGTTTACTTGAATTTTCAAGACTTCAAGTTATTAAAGCACAGCAAGTCTGGAATTTCTAAATTTTGTTCACTGTCAAGCATCATGAGACATCCTCAAGTTCACAGACGGGCCAGATGCAGAGCAGCAGCCAAGACATGACCTTCAGCCAGGATCAGCTCAATTTAATTCCAGAACATTCTCACTGCAACAGGTATGTTACAGGCTGGGGAGCAAAAGTTTAGGTGCTTGTACCAAAAGGAGCTGAAGTCAGCTTCACCAACATTGACATACTCACAGGCAGTGTGGGTTTTACATTTCTGGATTCTCAGGGCTGAACTTGAGTATGATCAACAAGAAAAAGCCTACTTCCAGGTGCCTGGATATATAAACCACCCAAACAACTCACACTTGTAAAAATGACATTTAAATCCCCCCTTTTCTCTCCTAGGCACTTACAATTCCTTATGTAACAACTGGTAACAGAAGACTTTGTCAGTAGTTCCATTCCTATTTCTTGCAGCTTGCTGCAGCTTTCTGTTCCACAGGCAGCTAAAGCACCTTGCTCAATGGAGAAGAAGCTAGGCTGTCCATCAGAGGAGCCAGCATTGCTGCTTCTCACTTCTGAGAGTTGGTTTTTCACATCAGACATCTTGCTTCTAACTTCAGCCATCTGAGTTTTCAGTCTTTTCAGCATCTTCAGGTCGGGTGGCACACGCCACATTGCCTGGTGCCTGCGCTGCTCCCGATCCTTCAGGGAATAGGATGATGCTTTTCCCAAGGGAAAGATGGAAGAACACAACAGGTGAGCAAAACTCTTCTCAGATAAAACCAGACAGCTATTAAGAATTCTACCTTTTGTCCTGCTATGAAAATGAGGGATAGAGAAATCCTTCTGGACTGGTATGGCACCATGATACCGAGGGCGCAAGCAGTGCACAGATACCAGGAGCAGATTTTCACTCTCTGGCTGCTGGGCAAGAAGGTCCCAAAGGTTGCTCACCAGGAGAGGCAAAGCTCCCATTACTACTACAAGAATTCTGGAGATGACTGAACTACTACTCCCTATTGCCAGGCAAGCTTGAGTTCACAAGCCTGCCTGCCAATTAATAACTAATTTTATAAAAAAACAAGTGCTTGTAAAAGATTCTCATCCCTCCATTTCATGTTAACATGGAGAACTCCAATAAATCTGAAAATAGGGAAGGAATTCCCTTAAGTATCTAACACCAGATCAGGTCAAGGAGCTAATACCTGAGTAAGCCTCCATGCTGCTCAGCCAGAATTAGATCAACTCTGATGTCTATTCAGAGCCTTATGAAATCTCTATGTGATTCACTGCAGATTCAGCTGTTCCTAACTGGAAAGCCACGTGGCTCTAAGAAACCTTCACCTTAGGAGGTGAAGTTGGGCAAGCTCCAAATGTAACAGCAGCCTTCTCTTAGTTGGCAGTCAAACCTTAAGGGAACCTCAGCAAAACAGGTAACTTCAGCAAAACAGGCAATTTCAGCTGGGTAGCCAGCAGCTAGGGCTGACCAGGGAGCCATTCAACACAAGAGGAGAGCATCATCACCTTCACAAGGAGTACAGCACCAAGTGGGATGTCCTCTCTTCAGGTCCTTTTGTCTACGACTTTTTCCAGGCAAACCACAGCTGAGACTGACAGTTCACAAGATCCCTCCCCTTTTCACACTTATGGAAGTTACTTCCATTTTTGGAAATATGGATTAGGTTGAGCTGAAAATTCATCTGACTGTTTAAGTGACTACAGTCAAAAAAGCTACTCACAAAAGAACAAATTGGTTAAGGTAGCTTTTAGATTTAGATTCAGTAACACCAATGTCATTGTTGTAGCAAACCCAAGCATTTATTTGTAACAAAAAGACCATTATTTCTCTTCTGTTATATTAAGTCACCAAATGGTTGACCTAAGATGTTGCACAGTAGTGGACCAGCTAGGTCCAAACAAGTATTAATCATGATAAATACAGTTTGATTTCATTTTAATTCTTCACTAACAAAACAAGACAAATGAGCAACCTTCAGTAGCAGCCAGGGTTGCCAGAACTGCCAGACATCTTGCTTTTGCTGTGATTGAAGTTAATTGCTAGTTTTGGCTGAAGGGTCCTAACTGAGCCACAAGTACTCTCACAAGTCTTCAATTATTTATTTATCATCACTATATTTTCCTGCTGACATTTTTATTTTTCTTCCACAAGTGCTTACATGTGCTTTTCCAACCTTACCACAACACATATTTTCCAGGTGTGTTTTGAATGCCTTTTTCATATAGAATTAAATTCCAGGATTTCTTCTCTCATTACAAACCACTGTGTTCCTGGTGCTCTCAGCCAAGTGTACAGCCTGTGTGATGTGAGAGGTGTAACTGCTCCCTCAGCAGATAGAGGTTTCGTGTTGTTTTGTTTTTCAGTGCTAACCCCTCCTACAAAGGGGCCTTTCACTCATCTCCCACAGTTGTAGTCAAAGAACCTGCATGAGCTGTGCTCTGCAGTGTTGCTACACAAACCAGTCAGCCTGTCATCTCCCCAAAGACAAGATGAGAGACCCTCCTTGATGCACACTTCTGGTTTGAGTTGAGTCATCCAGGGTTCTCAAGACAAAGAATGCACTGGATGGAGCACCCTGATGAGCAGAGATGAGGCTGTGGAAATTGAGCCATCAGTGAAGAATGCCTGTGACCCTCTTTTCCCTCTCCTCTCCTCAAACTTGCTTCTAACTCTGTGACTGCATTCTCAAGACACTGACAAGTTTGGAATGAAATCATCTGAAATGTACAGTTACCTCTGTTCTGCAGAAGAGATGAAGGTGGTCGTGGCTGAAGGCCCCAAAGGTTTTCCATACTATTTCTGTCTTTTAGGTCCAACAAGTGGATTAAAATCAAGGGATCTATATCTAGTAAACTGCTACTGGCTGTTGAGCCCAGGGCACTTCCTCCCCGCCTTGAAGATCTTCCACTTGCACTGGTATAGCCATGGCTAGAACCTGAGGAAAGGGTACAGGAAAAGAGTGGGCATAGACATGACACAGGTGAGGCATAATGCCCTGGAAAAACAAAAAGGTCAAGTTCAACAATCAGATCAGGAATGAAAACAGTTTTAAGAAATTCAACAAGACATCAGCATTATTTTATGGATTCTGAAAGCAATCAGATATACTTGTAACAAAAAGTCTAAACCAAAAAGCACCAGATGGGGGGGGAAAAAAAAAAGGAAAAAAAAAAAAGGATTGGACTTTGTATCTTTTATGTGAACCTCTTAATAGAGTGGTAAACAAATCAATGCAAAGAGCATTTATTGTGAAGAAATGTACATAAACTTCTTGGGGATAAGGTGGGGATCTTCAGCTGAGTTCTGCTCTGTGTTACAATGGTCTCATCACACAGTGGCCAAGGCACTCGAAACTTGAAGTGAGACTTCAGAGAAAATAGAGCTGAGAGATTAAAATTCCAGTTTAATAGAACTCCCAACACCACTGACAGACTGGAAAACACTACAAGGAAGTAAATGCAAGAAGTTCAAGTGAAGAGACTGTCAGCTCTTGCAAGTGCTGTCAAAAATTACTTTCTAAAAGCTCCTAAATGCTCTCTCTACAGCCACTGAGCTCCATCTCTAAGGGCTCCCACAGCTTCCCAGCTTATGAGGAACTGTCAAGAAGTTTTTAAGCAGCACCTAAGAGCAGGACAGTTAAGAAACTATCAAGCCCTAGCAGACTTCCACAGCAGCACATTCACTTGCAGTGAATGCCAGTTCTGATTGATTTACCATAAATAAATATATATATATTAAACAGTTATATTTCTTTCAGAATCTTATTAACCTATGGTTTATTTAGGCTACAATCACCTCTAGGCAGCAGAGGGCCTTGGCATTTAAAATATATTTCTGCTTGACTTGTAAGGATTCTCTACTTCATTCTCTCCATGTACTTCAGGTTTTACAGTGCACTAAAACCTAACTGAACGTGTCATGAATTTAGAGGCCACAGAGCCAGCAGCAGAAACTGCTTGGCAGTCTACTTTGGGTTGGCATAGAAAGGGTTTCTAAGAGGCAGGAAAGCCTCCCTCCAACCTTATGTATAATTTTTAAACAAACACATTTATATTTCCTCTTAAAAAAAAAAAATTGAGCCAACAAAATGCTTCTGCTTCACTGCAATAATTGGTGCAAACCACATGATGCAGCATTTCCAAAAATAGAAATGCCTGCAGAACACACAGCTTGGTGCTGCTTCCAAGAAGAACAGGGGAAGGAATCCAGCAGTGTTTCAGGTATGTGGGAATTCTGAAGCTGTTTTTCATACCTGATGCTCCAGAAGTAGCAGCAGCTGCTGCATCCTCCATGAGGTCTCCTTCTTCCAACTCCATATTACTGCTGTATTCCACATCATTTTCTCCAGACCTTTGGAGATGATCAGGGTAGAAAAAAGGAGAAAGCAATCATTAGGTTCTTTCAGCTCTCAGTAGATGTTACAGCACACACTTTGAAGCACTGTGAATAGTACTTTCTGCACTCCAAACTACACAAACTGGATATATCAAAGTATGTTAATTAAATGACTGATTCACTAACCAAGAGTCCTAAAGTGCCATAGTTATCCAGAGTGTAAAATCTGATCCTGCAGATTTCTATATTTGTATGTGTTACAACACATCCTCATGTTTTATTAAAGATTCCAGGATTTGACATTAGTATTTCAGCCAGGAAGCTGAGAGACTCCAACAAAAGTAACTCTGTATTATTATCACTCTCCTACTACTGTAACACATCCTAATACCAAACCTCTCTTCTCTTACAGTGTATAAACAGATTTCTTTATAGTGTTTTGGGAAAGAACCTTCACAGACTATCACTTGTCAAAGACAAAATACATCACTAAAATAAATTAAGACATTGGAAAGCTAGCAACCAGCTGATGGAAAATCCCATGTTTAGTGTTAACTCCATCAGTTCATGTTGCTTTCAGTAAAGGAGCACTCCTCACATTGCACTGCAATCCCCCCCACGTAAGAACTGTGATAAAGCAGATTAATCAGTTCTTAAATCAATCACTGGAATTAGGATGATTGATTACCCTGGTACATAAGGTACTGAAAAGCATCTGAAGTTACTTACATAGTCTCCTCATCAATATCATTTTCTTCTGTGTTACTGGTTGCTGTTGAGCTAGCTGAAGAGCTGCTTCCATCAAGGTGGTTCACCTCATCTTCTCCAGCAAGATCTATATCCAGGTCACCATCAGAGAGCTCATGCTACAGGGAAACCAGAACAAGTCTTTACAAACAGAAACACTTGAGCTGCAGTTTGATGCATTTGCCAAAAGCATGAACAGAAACTCTCTCCCCCAGAGTGTCACACCATCATGCAAGACTTAGGAGGGTCTCAAAACACAATAAAAACTACAAGTTGGATTTTTTAAGCTGCAACTTGGAAAGTTTTTTATGGTGGGATCTATTAGCTCTGTTCTGGAACATCTCTCTAGTGTCATCTTGCTGCTCTTTCACATAGAGAATAATTTACAGTTCAGAAGATGACCTATGTTTCTACTACTATCTTAAAACACAAAGAGGCAAAAAAAGACAATTCCTACATTCAAGTCTTCTTGCTGGATCTTCTCCTCCTCCTCTTCCTTGCTATCTCGCACCAATCCTGGAGCAGCAACATTCTCAAGCAGCACTTCAGTGCTTTGTCCAGATTTCTTGGATCTGGTTTCAGACCCATCCTCATTCTGGGGACTGAGATGAGTGTCTGGAGGGGAAATGCCTCGGGATTTCTGAGTCCGGGACAGCTCAATTGCAAGCCTCTGGAATGTGAGAAGGATTCACATCAGTACAGACAGAAGATGACACTGAAGCATCACCACCACGTCATGTAAGTTTATTGACCTGCATATATACTGCTTTAATCATGTGACTATCAAACTACCAAAACAACTCAAACTGTCAAAAATGTCTTTTTAACCTAAAATGGGCAATTACTGGTCAGTAAAAGGTGATTTTACACTCCACTTACTTCTTTAAGGTTATTTATTTGTTGGATATAACTTGTCTGAGCTGCTTCCAGTTGAGCAATGTACCAGTGCTGATCTCGACACTTCTGGAAAAAGGTTGGGGAACGGACCTGGAACCTTCAGAACAACAGTTGAAAAAAAGTTTTGTTGTGCTGTTTTGTTTTCCCCCAAATCTGAAAAGCCCTGCATAGGAACACCAGACAACCCAAAATGTAGTGATGAATTTAAAGACAAGATGCACTTCTGCACTCAGTATCATGAATGCACTGAAGGGCAACAGTAACTAGGAGAGGCAAATAACCTTTACAAACCAACAGAACTTAATTAAACATCAAAAAGCATTTCAGAGGAGGGAGAGCAGGACTATACAGAGAATATCTGAAGTAGGCAGGTAAAGCTTCTAGATTTTGGCACAACATGAAAATTTCCATTGCCAGAATTAGTTCTCTTATGTTACAGACTTCATTCCTGAAGTTTTCCTATGCTCACTGTAACTGTTTCTACAGGAAGGGAGGAAACACACTGTTCCTTTAATTCAGTTAGCTACACATCTCCAACCCAGGCTTATTAATGTCAACATAGCTCCTTCACCAAGAGACAGATGTACTTAAACTTTCCACAGCTCCCTTCAGCACATTTTCTTCTTCAAAGCCTATAACAATGAAATCCACTTATGACAAAACATGTCACAATTATTTTAAACTCAACTACTTAATTATCTCCTATTTCAGCCGTAGGCGTGCTCCCCAGTGAAACAACAGCAGAAAGGAGCCCCACTGGGTTGTCTCTCTTACCTGAGGATGACAGTGTCATTTTGCCTGTTTAAATAGCCCTCGTTGGCCAGCAAGTCCAAACGGAAGAATCTGTTGTAGCCCCAGCACTCCCCAACTTCAAAATCAGAGGCAAACTCTCGAATGATGTTTTTGGTGGAATCGTTGGTGGATTGGTGAACCATTTCTACACGGTACTCATACCTGCACAAGGGAAGATGGCAGGGATTAATAACCCAAAAAAAGATGTCAGAATTGTTGAATGTGGCAAATGGAACAGAACTGCACTTCCCAGGAAGCTCGCATGCCCAGGTGAAGAGATGGGTCAGTCTTAAAATTTTACTGCATGTTCACTATAAACAGTACAAGGGGGAAGAAAGTAGTAATAGGGAGTAGTAAACCAGCTGTAGGATCAAATGCTAGGAGACAGATACTCTTATCAGTTGTTTAGCCAGTTTGCTTTTTATCTGGAGAAAGCCACTGAGTATTAACTTTAAAATATTATCTTAAGGCACCATTCAGAGCTCAATGGACAACAGAGCTCTGTCAATGGACAACAGAAGTCCCACTATTCTTTTTAGAAGGGCTCTGCATCAGTCCCTAGCAACACTATAGAACCTGAGGGAATTCTCTACAAACCTCTTCAGGTGCTTTGCCAATGAAAATCAGCTGCTCTTACTACAGGTTTGCTTACTTGGATGTCTCTGGCAATCCAGCGGAGAGCTCCAAGAACACAGACAGGTAGTAGCCCCTTACTACTCCATTTCCATCCTTGAAAGAAATAAAATTGAGAGATAAATGGAATTTAAAAGAAAGTAAAATCCAGAATAACAAAACAGAACTCAGCAATACACCCCTGAAGTTTTGAAAACAGCTTCAATCACTACAGAATTTGGAGCAGTACTCTATTTTGTATGCTACACTTTTAGTTTTTAGTCTCCAGTGACCTAGAACTCTACCTGTAACTTGAATCAACATGGATTTTGCAATTGGCAGCACATACAGTCTAGTATTAGTATCTGATATCAATCTCAAAACAAGGGCTTTAATTACTCTCAACATCTGAGGTGTTCAATTAAGTGGAAGAACAAATAGACAAACTTGTCAACGTGTCAACATTTCTCTAATATATAGGAAAAGCAGTGAGAAGCTCACAAAATCTACTTGGCAGTTTATTACAGCTCAATTTTATCAAATTCCCAACGTGAAAACAGGTCAGGTTAAACATTAGTTCCAAAATATTTTACATACAGCTGTGTTTCAAACTTACTGAATCTTTCAAAAAGGAAGCAATTTCTTTAGGAAAAAAACCCCATGCAACATGAAAAAGTTAGGCCAGTGAGAAACAATATTAGAATCACCAGGAAACAAGAAAAAAATATGGCAAAACCTCCATCACACTCACCTTAACCCAGGAGGAAGAATGGCTCAACTTGAATCCTCTAGGTTGAAGAAACATTTCAACTTACCATTAAAAAAAATATACTTTCAGTGCTTTCTGACAGCCCACCTGAGGTAGCCAGTCCTGAATTTACACTATGAAAACTATGCAAGGGTCCACCTCTGAACTGCAAGAACACAATCCTGTGGATATGTGGGCTTAAGAGATTAACCCAGTTCTCTGAAGATGTCATGTCAGTCACTAGGGAACAAAACTTGCACTCCAGCACTAAACACATTTCTCCCAGCACAGCTGTAGTAGCAGCCAGAGCTTCTTGGAAGCACTGACCAAGCTGAAAAAAGATCCCACCTTGTTGTATTGCAATAAGCAATATATTGCTTATATTGTTGTATTCCAACACCCATATATTGCTTCAGAAATCTGAATATTCAGGCCACTGAAAGGCCAGGTTTTAATGGCAGCAGCTGAGAACTGGATGCAAAATTCAACAGATTCCCCTAATATTTTGTCCTCCCAGTTTCCCAAATAAGCATTGGTCATACACATGGCAAGTTATTCTACACCTCAGTTCTGCAAGAAACATCTGCAAAAGCCACTCAGATAAAAAGGGTAAAAATATCTATTAAAGTTCCTATGGCATACTGGTAAAACCCACCTTTTATTGCTTTTAAATTAACCAGATTAACTAGAGTGAGAATGTTCAGGCTGAATATCTGGAGGCAGAGAGGGGTGGTGACACTCTAATGGGTGACACTCTAATGGGTGGTGATAACTCTACAACCTTATTACATTCTCTTCATTCAGCTCTTTATAGACAACTCAAGAAGAGACTAATTGGTATTGGTGTTTTGGATGGGATAACAACTCTAATTGATAACAACTCTAGTTGAAAATGTAACTCACTGGATAAACTTTTAACCTCCAGCAGAGTCCTGACACTTGAAGAGGTGGGCTGTAGACAGGATCAGCTCGCTGACGCAACGTACTGTTGAGAAAGGAGGAGAAAAAAAACATTTGCAGTTGGGACAAAGCAAAAACCTCCATGAAACAGAAAGCTGCAGAAGCACTTGCACTCTTACACTCTAGAGCCATCCTTCATGCTGCACAGAGCAAGTGGCAGCAGATGCAGCCCATGCAAAATGTTGTGTTCAGGCAAATATTTGTGTTTCTTGCAAAGTTATCCAATCATTTTGGAAAATGAGTAGTCTGCATTTATAATGGAAAATCTTTTTCACCAGCAGTTTAGCAGGGCTCATTTTTAATCTCATAAAAAATAGATTTTTTTATTGAATTCTTTTAGCTTAATTTTTATCTGGATACTATGCATATTGAGAGATTACTCCATGTTTTAAAGAATTCTACTCATGTACAGAAGAAACAGAAAAAGCTTCCCAATATTTACAGTAATTTAAGATACATTCTTACCTGAAGTTTTCCAAGACAAAGGTAGTTGAGTCATAGGCTGGAACCAATTCACTGAGGAGGGGAAGAGGAAATAAATTTATTAAAGTTGAATAACATGACATTAAAAAACCCAATTTTTGGAATCTTCAAAAGCATTTAAGTGATTTAGGTCACTAGAACTACTGAAATTCACTAGGACTACACTGGGTTACTTCAGTGCTTCCCAAGATTCCAATCATAAGCCTTCTTCCCAGTACCTTTCCATGTGATACCACACAATAAAACAAATATGCCACAAAGGGAAGTGTAACCAAAAGTATTTACCCTTTACCTGTGATGGGTAATCTCTAAATATAATGAATTTTTAATGCAAGACTCTTTAGTTGTTCTAGAAAGGATGAAACTATTGTACAGCTGAAAGAACAAAACTCTAATTATTCGAGTTTCAGAGCAGGAGATACCTCACTGCCATTTGAACAAGATCAATGTTCATATTTAAACTCTCCTCAGAAAAGCATTTAATTATTCCTTTCAGAAAAGATGTCAGGAAAAAACTTTTAGCTTTCATTTAAAAGCAAACCAAACTGATTTTTGCTAGGAAACACAAAATTGAGGAATTCCTTTAAAACTTCTCCTGCTTTTTCTTTTTTTTTTTTAGTTGCTTTTCAGCCACATAGCCTGAACTCTCCACAGATTTCCTCAGAAGCCAGCACTAGCAGCATTCTCTTTATGAGTAATTATGCTAAACTGATTTTGACCATATATTCTGAATTAAGGTGACCTACAGAGGCATCTCATGAGAGCCCTGCAATTATATACTGAACAACTCAATAATGAGAGAAAAAGGACAAATCAGTAAACTACGTGTGTAGAAGAGAAAAAAATGTCAGCTGGAACCCTCTGTCCTGAGTCCCCAGCAGGGACTACAGACATAAAATAAGCTGTGCTGGAACAGAAAAGCCTACTTGCAGCACAGGTTACTAAGAGGAGTAAGTTAAGCAGTTTATATTTTCAGCTCCTCATGCAGCTTAGGAGTATGACTCCCCTTTGCACACAGTAGGTATAGTAAAATGGGAAAGAGCTACTCTCCTCTAAGACACTTCAAATAGTTTTCAACAAGCAAAACAAACCTTTATAAAATGGCTTTCAAGTTCAAGCTACAACAGAAAGGAAATGTAACATTTACCTTGTGAAGTCTGGGGGGACAGGAGTAGTGACAAATGAGGCCATAGGCTTCCGATGAACCTGCTGGAACATCATCAGGATCTCTGAGCTTTTGGATATCAACTCACTCTTACTGCAGGATCGTAACTGTAGGGGGGGAAAAGGAAGAAAAAAAAATCCTTGTGTCATTAGTAGAAACCAGGTTGACTGAGGAGGGGTCTATGTAACACATTTCAGCCATTTTCATAATCACCTGATGTTCTACTTCTTGAAGCAGGGATTCCAGAAGTTCAGTTTCTTGAGTAAGTGATGTCTTTTGACCTGTTTAAAGAAAAGAACACATTTAAAGAAAAAAAAAAAAAAAAGACACTCTCACTGGATATTAAGAAAGGGAGGGCTTTTTAATTTTTTTTTTTTTAACTGGAAGCTGTTCCAGAACCTACTAAGATAAAGGATTTCTAAATATACCAAGGTTGACCGGGAAAACATTTTAAAAGCAAGCCTACGCTTTTAATTAGAGCTGTAGTGAAGAACTCACTTGAGGTTAAGACAGTAATGAAATATTCTGTGTCCCAGAAATGGCAATTTGTTGTTCTGGGGTGCTTTTTGGGGAGAAAAAAAAAAGTACCATCCAGTACCTTTTAGGTGCAAGGTACTACACATATTCCAATGAGGTGGAAATGTTCTCCAAGTGGTAATAAAGAAGTTTCTATCTAAACATAACCAGGTTACACCTAACAACTTAGCACTGTAACACAGTAACTACATAATCTAAGAACAAAGCTTTTTGTTAAAGTTTTCTGTCAGCACTTAACTTGTATAACACAACGAAGTGTGCAATGGCCAAAAAAGTTTCTCAGTGTATTTAGATATTGTTAATACATTGTTGCTACTCATAGCCTACCCATTAGTGTTATAAGCTTGTTCTTCAGCTGAGTGTCTAACCGGGCAATCATCATCTCCACTGCATTCCTGATTTCCCGGACTCGCTCATCCTTGGCGCTCCTCACGGCCTCCACGTTCCTCTCCTGAAAGAGGGGTCAGGAAAAAACATGCACCAAAAAGAAAGCACCAAAAAGAAAGCACCAAAAAGAAAAGCACCAAAAAGAAAAGCACCAAAAAGAAAAGCACCAAAAAGAAAAGCACCAAAAAGAAAAGCACCAAAAAGAAAAGCACCAAAAAGAAAAGCACCAAAAAGAAAAGCACCAAAAAGAAAAGCACCAAAAAGAAAAGCACCAAAAAGAAAAGCACCAAAAGAAAGCACCAAAAGAAAGCACCAAAAGAAAGCACCAAAAAGAAAAGCACCAAAAGAAAAGCACCAAAAGAAAAGCACCAAAGCCTTCACACTTTTGCATGTTTTACTCATTTATATGGCAACTCCACTCTCCTGGGTCCCAGAAATACCTGGGCCTCCCAAGATTCCTCTCCAACCCTATTTTAATAGGTGGGGAAAAAAACAATCCCCAATCCAGTTTTTTCACTGAAGCTTACACGTTTAGAATAAGAAAACAGGATGTGTTTTTAGATGAGCTGTATTACAGGCTATTCCTGCTCTCAGCTGAAAATGTTCTTTGACTTTTACTGAATACTTAAGCATGCCCTCTGGTGGGAGACCAAAGGTTAACAGTAAAGCTGAAGCATTTTCTCAGTACAGATTTGGGGATTCACCAGTACCAAAATCTGTAAACACAAACTGCCAGTTTCTCCCCTGTAACAGCAAAGTTACCTTCTTAGTAACAAGAGTGATTTGATAAAAGTTGCACCCTTCTGCCTAGTAGCTGAGGCCACAATCCTCACAACATTTACAAAAACTTTCAGTTTTTAAATGTAACATCACATCTGAGCTGAAGCAGAGCTAACCTACCACTGCATGGAGTAAAAAAATACCTGAATAACAGCAAAGACAAAAAATGTATGGAGATCTTTTTTCTTTTAATTAATTTCTTTGCACAAAGACAATAACAGTAACAGCATGCAGCAGAACACAAGAACAGTCCTGCCCAGAACAGAAGTGACTGAGTTATTGGAATTCAGACTGAAACTGACAAAGCTGAACATGTCAATATTTGGATGTCTGACACATTTACCCTCAGAGCAGGAAAAGGGGGCAGGCAAAATTTACACCTATGTAAGCCCATGCTGTAGGTTCAAACATACTTGTAGCTTTTTATCAAAGGGAAATAATCTCTATAAGAAAAAAGCATTTTTTTTACTTGTTTAGTATGGCAGCTCACACTTATGGAAGTGTTGACAAAAATACACTTTTCAAATAACCACAGTCTTCATTTTAAATAGCATAGACCAAAAAAAAAAAAAAAAATTCCCCATTACCTAACCTGCATCTTCTCCTGTCTGGCAAAAAGCAGTGCTGAGAATGTGTTTCTCTTCTTACATCGTATAAAAAGAGTGTAATTAAAAAGTGAAAATGCCTCTCTGTGGGACAACCTGATTACCTGCACAGAAGCAACAGCTTCTGAACAGGTACTGAAAACATCCTGAGTGTATGAAATGGTGTTGTATCATCTCCATTGCCCACTTCACAGTTCTCCTTTAATGGCATTCTACAGGAAAATTTCCTATCTTGGATTAATTTCTTACCACTTCTTGCACCAAACTGATAAGTTCCATGAGTCTTCTCCTCAGCTTTGCCACTTCTTCATTTACTTTTGTGACGTGTTGCTCATAGATTTCTGCCAGTGGCTTAAAAGTGTGTCCTCCGTGCTAGTAAAAAAAGAAAGGAAAAAAAAAAAAAGAAAAAGGGGGAGGGAATGAATAACAGAGCATCCCATTTTAACATTATTCCACTGCTATTAAACTGAAGAAAGAAAGGGGAAGAAAGCCTCCTACAGTATCACTCCTTTTGGAAAAGTTCCAAAGCAGATTGTACGTAGGAAGAGTGTCTTTCACTTCCTTTCACAAGTCATGCATTTGGCTTTCATACCATCAAAGCTTCCTGTCAAGAGTTATTTGGAGGCTCAGCAGACCTCCAAAAATAAACTGCTTCATTCACTGTGCAGTTCTCACACAAATCAAATAACGACAGAAAGGTTATTTCTATTATTATTATTATTAAACCACCCTTCCCAAACAAAGGCAGCACAATGTTCCAAGTGTTATCTATATTCTCTTTAAAAGCCTTCTTCTTGTGCTTAAAATTCTCAGCACCAACACATCATGAAGTTTATACCAAGGAAGGTAACTCTGACCTCATTTCAGCAAATATTCAATTTGCTTCTCTACGGAGAGAGTGATCAAGCATTGGAATGGGCTGCCCAGGGAAGTAGTGGATTCTCCATCCCTGGAGATACTTAAAAAGAGACTGGATGTGACACTCAGTGCCATGGTCTAGCAACCGCAACAGTGGATCAAGGGTTGGACTTGATGATCTCTGAGGTCCCTTCCAACCCAGCCAGTTCTATGATTCTATGATTCTAATTTTAAGCAAAGGCATCACCTTTCACAACCAGCATTCACATTAAATTATGAACACAGATACAACTACAGTGTTTGCACAGCAAGTCAATTAAAAAAAAAAGTTTCACAGCTCTTGTATTTCTTCAAACTGCTGTCAAATATACTGCTTGCAGCATCTCGTAATGGACCACGTGTATACCAAGCCTCTTCTTACCATTCCTCCCCAAAGTGCACACTGGTGGCAGATGCACTTCTTACAGGTCCAGCAGAAAACACTGAGCTTTTCATGGTGATTTTCACACCTAGAACAACAACAAAAAAATACACATATCATTGAGGGAAAATAGCTATGAATGTTCTGCAAACACTTTAGCATTTTAACTTGTTTTGCTAGCCTATACTTAATGCACAAAATATCAGCATAGTTTTGCAAGAAAAATACTTACAGTCAGTAAAAAACTTTTGTGAAATTGATGCTGCTCTTAGTATTCTCTCAGAAAGTACTTCATGGAGATGAGAGAGGAAGTACATTACTAAAATTTGATTTCTATCCAGTGAATAAAGCTCAAAATTCTCAAAGTTCATACATCACATTATTTAAATCCTAACCACATGCAACATAAAGTAACCTCAGAACAATGGTTCTTTTTGGACAAGCTGATCTTTGCCATTTCTTACAATTTCACAGTTTCAACCAAGAAACAGAGCACAGACCAGGTTAGACCTAAAATACACCATCTCCCTTCCTGGTCCATTAGGATTCAGAAACTTAGGAAAGGGGCAGGTATAGAGCACACAATTAGTCCCTGTCCATTTTTCAATTTTTCTTCTCACACTTTTCTCTTCCAAATCTCCAGAATACTTCTTAAAACACAACAGCATTGGTGATTGGAAAACATCTCAGCAGGAAAGCCTGCTGGGAAAGTACTGACAGCTGCTCCTAGGATGAGAATATACAAGAGGCTCCAAAGACAAGGAAGAAGGCACAGCAGTAACATGACAGATAGAGCAAGAGTAGTGCTCTCCGAGGGAGTTTATGTATTTTCTTTGATCCCAAACTGGGTTTATTAATTATATTTTCACAAGGGAAAGACATCTTCTCAGACCAGCTTCTCTGCTTTTGTGTGCCAAGATAGTAGCTCAGCACTCACAGTTTTAACTGGACTGCTGAATAAGCAAACCATTGAGAGATTTATTTCAGATGTATGGTTGTGAAGGGCTAAAAGCCTTAAGTATCACTACTCTTGATGTTTCCCACATCTTTCATTTTAACTATATTGAGTCAAACTAGAAATAGTAGTTTTCTAGGCAAATACTTTCTTGTTCTATTAAGTATGACAAATGAACACCCAACTTTTAGTTAGCAAGAACTGAATAAATTCAGCTTTTAAGTAATAGTTATCACTTTGCTCCCTGATTTGAATAATGAGCTGAAATTAAAAGTTGTCTCATCTAAGGCAAACAACAAAACATTTTATGTGAAGAAGACTCCATTTACTTGTCTTTTTCATTTTCTTCATGCTTTGTGAGGTTGCAGAGCTGAAGTGTGTCGAGCTGTTGGGTGACCTCTTCTGCCCAACGACAGTTCACCAGCTCTCGTAGCTGCAGTGGGGCTCTGCAAGAAACATTGCTAGAGTTAGAGCAAGAACTCAGCTCCAGGAGCTACAAAATAACATTGAAAATAATTCAGTTCATAATTTCTACACTACCAGAAAACAATGTTGAAGCTGTACTAGTTACTTGAGGGGAAAAAAATAAACAAATAAAGGAAATCGTTGTTTTAAGTCAATTTACTAATTTGGGGGCTGGAAGGAAGCACAGCAAATCACCCCACAACGACACAGAATAGCGATGTGGTGAACCCAAGAACTATTTCCAGATTTTTTGATAAGCTCCTGGATAATGCTGGGCAAATAATTTCATTTCTTACTGCTCCTTCAATTACTCCCATCTTTCAACTATCCCCACTGCAGTACAACCAACTCCTGATAATTCATTGCTGATATTAAAAATACCTTACCTGCAATGAGGGCACTGAGCTCTTTGTTCAGTCAGCCAGCGCTAGGAAGGAAAAAGGAAAAGCATTTTTTAAAACTGTACAACCAGAACTGCAAGCAAGCATTCCTATCATTAATTGTGAGCTACTTCTTTTTACTATGGTCTCAGTAACACAGTAACCACTTTTCTTTAGACATCAAAGTCACTTCAGTGAAAATTATACAGGGAATTTTGAAGTAAAAATATTCCATCAGAAAGCACACACCTGGTGCAAGATCTCATAGACTAAAGGGCACATTCAGCAAAAGAAAGCAAAAGATACAGCAATCATATTTGTCAGAGTCTAAATTATTATTCTCTAAGGTAACTTATTTCACTCGCTTGAGCTATTCATATGCAAGTTAGATACCTGCAGTTCAGTGATCAAATCCACAAGGACCCTTTTAATGTTTCTCTTCCAGAAAGCTCCAAAGACAAGCAGCTGAGGAAAGAACTTCATCTGCCCACTACAACTTCTAAGTGTAAAAAGCTCAGCAGTTGAAGGGCTTGTATTTGTCAGCTTGCTACTACATTTAAAGACTCATGAATAATTTCTCACCACCCAGCAACAATATGTCACCCAACATTCTTAATATGCAATGCAAATCCTTCACCTACACTTCTTGTCACAGCTTTCAAAGTGAATGATCAATGTTCCAATTTCTGGAAATACTGCTGAGGTCTGAAAACCTCAGCTGAACCCTCTCCCACTACACTAACACATCCTGAGGTACTTCACATGCTGCTGTACCAGATTCCCTTGAGGAAGATTTTATCATTCTAATTTAGTGAGCATTTTAAAACACCTCCAAGATGACACGAGGTGATGCTATGACGTTCTAGTGTTCCATGCTGACAGATGCATGGATTTGATTCCTGTCTTCCTTAGAGGCATTGCTGACTCCCAATAGATGCTAAAGAAGGGATCATTATATGCCCGTTTCTTAAAAGCAATTATTCCAGATAGTGCCTATAATTAGCAATACTGAATGCAGTCCTGCCTTGTTTTTCCTCAGGGAGTTAGAAAAGATTTTGAAGGAAAAAATAAATAGCACGGAGCAAGAAAAAAAATCCTTGGAACTCCAAGGGAAGGGGCAAGAAAGAAGCATGAATATGTTCATCAGATCAGCAGTTTTAAAGTCCATATATTTGCAAGAATAAACTATGAATAAGCAAACTCACCCGAATACAACTGAAACAGCAGAGCTTGGAACAATGAGGACACAGACGTGCATCACGCAATTTCTCCATACAAATAAAACATCGGAATACTTCAGCAATGCTCTGCAAGGGGTAGATTTATCACTCTTGTTAAACCACACACTTCAAACATATCAGAGATACATTTATTTTCCAGGCAGAGGGCCAGGTTTCATCAATGCAGACCCATTCCAAACAGCTACAAATAGTAATTCATTCCTAGATGCATTAAGTTAAACGCCACAGCCCTTTTCCTCACCTTCTTCTACACTAAATCAACCCTTAGCACCCACTGTATAACACTATTATTCTTCTTCAAGGAACAGTTTATTTGCTTGGCTTATCTCTTTAGAGTGGGCCTTTCTGTAGCCAAAATATGATTTGTTTGTGTTCAGATGAGACTGAGCAGGAGAAACTGTGCTGTAACTGCAGATTCTGAACCACTGAGTTCCAATGTATCAGCACTAAATGAATTCCAAAAGCTGTTAGGTACATGTGTGCATTACATGAATGCTAACAAGAGGGGTTGAACTGGCTGGTGCACTTTTTTCCACTTTTATAAGACTTAAGTTCTTTTAAGATCAACCATTAATTAACTCATCAATTTCTGCACTCTCATACCTCATTTAGGCAACCCTGGACAATAAAAATGGAATTTAACAATTTATTTTTTTACTATTCCCATTTGAAGAGAGAACCATTTTCCTTCTATAATGGGTTGCCATGTCTCTCGATTCCCAAAATGAGAATGGTGTTTTGAAAATGCCAAGTGATGTTTTCTTTCCATGTTGATAGATTTTTCACTGGTAAAGGAGTTTTACAGTCTGTATTGTACAGGACTTAGACCCCTTTCTGGCTTTACCTATGAAACTTTGAAAGATTCCTGAAACAGACTAATTCTTTTTCTCCAAAGAGTTGAGATCATACACAACAGCACAAAAATGAGGCGTACAGCCCATTTACAGATACCACATTATTTCCCAAACATTCGTGTCTTCTTTAACGGTTTGAAACCATTCAAATGCAAAACATACATTTACATAGGAAACTATCACACGATATCTTTTAAATTCCTCTGCTGTTTGGCTGCTATTAATACGGACCAGAGCAATGGGAGCAAGCTGTGCAGGTTACAGCCAGACAGCACAGAGAACTGTGCCTTCAGGCAGGCCAAGATGGGTTCTGTCAGAGCCAGTCTTCCATCCACCTCCAGAACAGCCACCTCTGATGATCCGCCAATTAATTTCCTAACCCTGACTACGAAAAATAACTGCGTGCCACCCAGAAATACCACCTCTTTACATCCTGTTTCCTCTCTACCCAGCTCCTCAGCGCACAAACGAGCCAAGCTCCCTGCTGTGCGCATCCCTGCCCACCGCAGAGCTGCAATCTGTTTTCCGCCCATAGCTCGGTGCCACTTGGCCTCTTTCCCCTCAGAGGAAGGAGGGGCACCTGCCGAGGCTCCTGCGGCCCCGGCGCCACCCGCCAGCATTCCCCTCACCCGTAAACACCTCAGGACGCCCCGCTCCCGATTCCCCTCAGGGAGCCCGGCCCCACGGATCGCCATCCCCCGCGGAGGAGAAGCTGCAGCCGCTCCCCCCCCCCATTCCCCCCCGCGGCCTGAGGGGATGCGCGCCCGGGGAGGCAGCGCTGCCCCCTCACCGCCCTTCCCGCCTCCCTCAGGCAGCGCGAGCCCAACGGCCGCTCACCTCCACGCTCTGCTCGTCCATGGCGGCGGCTCCCTCTGGGAGAGGCGGGGGGATAAAACTTCCCCCTCCTTCTCCTTACCGCGACTCAACCGCCAAACCGCGGCGGAAGGTTTAGAAGCTACCGGGAGGAGGTTGCGCCCCGGCCCCGTCCATGTTGGCGGGGAGCGGGGCGGCTCCTCCCTGCCTGATCCCGCCCTGCGGCCGCTGAGGCGATGAGGGAGGGGTGGGGGAGGGGTCTAACCGCCGCACCGCGCTGCGCACGCGCACTGACTCCCGCCCAGCTCCGCCGCCGCCTCAGGTTCGGGGGGTGGAGCGGTTCGGCGCGGTTCGGTTACGGCTGAGGGGAGCCGCGGGTTGTCAGCCCGGTTCGGTTACGGCTGAGGGGAACCGCGGGTTGTCAGCCCGGTTCCGAAGGGTTAAGGCGGTCCCAGAGTGTAGGGACGGCAGCTGAGGGGGAAGCTCCCACCGCGGGCAACCTCGCTGCCGCCCAGCGCAAATAGTGCGAGAGAAGCTGCTGCTTTCTCAGCCGAATTTGCGACTGTTGGGCTCCGAGGCAAAAAGGTTCGAACTCGGTGTTAACTCTGTGCTGCTGACAGATTTCGGGAGTAGAGGCGAGAAAGGCAGCGCTAAATAAAATCCAGCTGCAGGGATGGATTTCCACGCCAATCCTGTTCATTGATGAGGGCAGAAATCAGCCCTCCCCTTCTTAAAGCCACTAAATTTAAAATTATCTCCTTTGAGAGGCATTGTATTTCACAAGAAGACACAGCAATAACATTTCAACTACTTTATTCTCTCAAGTTAGGCTGAAAAACCATCAAAACGTTACACATAAGGAAAAAAAACCCTCCTTTTTTCTTGCTGAGAGGGTGATCAAATGTAACAGGCTGTGGAGTCTTTACTTTGGGAGTTTTTCAGGACACAGCCCTGAGCAAACTGCCAGCAGTTGGTCCTGCCCTAAGCAGGGGCTTTTGGACAATCTCCAGAGGTACCTTCAAACCACAGATACTCTGTGAGGCTGCAACTTTACAGGACTGTATAAAAATTAAGGCATTTCACAGAGGAAAATGCTAAGTGTCAGGGACTGGGTTCAGGGGTTCAGGCAGGGCCGAGGGTCAGGACTCATGTACACACAATTGTGCTAAATCTATGGTCCCATCTCCTTAGCTTTCATCATTTATTCAGGAATGTAGGTACAATTAAGTGGCTTGGGTTATTTGCCTTAAAAACCCACTCAGGAATGTAAGCAAGAACATGGTAGTGCCACATGGCTAACAATGCTCTGCAAAAACGAACTGACTGTAGTCATAGAAATACCCAAGATAAAATACCAACCTCAGTGCTGCTTAACTCTACAGTGTCAAGTATCATAAGTAGAATTTTTATACAGACACATGAACAGCTTTCCAACAGTGGGCTCAGAAGCCCTAGACACCAGGGAACTACTTGCTTGTTAAGAATCCAGGAACTATGTTCAAATTGCTTGTGTCAAATGAGGATGGGCTGAGCTTTCATTTACACAACTAATTTAACATTTCCTTGTTTGTCAAGTTCCACAATACTCAGTTCTTTCAAGATCTGGATTCTTGAGCGAGTGGCTTTCATGTTCATCTTGTTCATCTGCGACACACTCAGTGCTGTTCTGCAAGACAAAAACCAAACTATTTAGCAAAACAAGGTACTGAGCATCAGAAAAAGGCTAAAAAGCACATACTGTCTAATAAATTATTTTTGTGAGTACTCTGTTATTCTTGTGCTTATCCAGGCTGCCACTGAACAAACATTTACTAACCCACCCTCAGGGTTAAACAGGGAGTTTAAAACTTTCTAATTTTTAACATCAGCCTGCAAGAAATCTATAGCACACATCCCAGATGGGTCTGGGCTCAGGCAGGGCATGGTTCAGGGCTCTTGGTTTAGCATTGGGGCTTTTTTTCCAGCCTGGATCCACATTCCAATTAATGTGTCAGCAAAACCTTCCTGAATAGAGAGAGTTTTGGACATCTGTACAGTGACCCCAAAGTGAAAAAATCTGTTTCAGAAGAACCTGACATTAAATTTGGAAAAATAGCAAATCATACAAATCCTTTTTATTCAAATTTAGAGGGCTTTTTATGATATAACAGTCAATGGTTAACTAGCTGCTTTTGTTTATTCTCAAAAGCCTGAATTTCTTTACAGCTTAAAAAATTCCCACTAATGACTGGAATTAAGTCTTACTTGTTCTTATTTACAATGAAGTGGTTAAATAACTCCCTGTAGAAATCATTCAGGTCTGTTAGTTTAACAGTACTCCTGATACTCCTTGGGACAGTCAGAAGTATTTCCTCAGTCAATGGTTTGAACTGCAATTCTAAAAAATCAGAAATAGAAGCTATTTATTTCTTCACATAGAATCAGTAGTTATTAGAGCTTGACAGTGAGAACAGTGAATTTACTGTGAATCTTGGGCTCCAGGTATTTTAAATAACAGAGCTCAGAAGCCCTATCTACACATCAGCCCTGCTTACTGTGAGATTTGGTGCTAATGTATGAGGGATAAAACAAACCTTATTTGTCAGCAGAAGTTAAAACAGTTTAATTTTCAGAAGGTAAACCAGTTTAATTCTAGGTAATGACTTGGTATGTTCAAATAGCACAGAGAGTTCAATATTAGAGATGGAACTCTTAGGATTGGTGCCATTCAGAAAGGACCTGGGGGCTGACTGTTTGTGTGGGAGGTCAGTCAAGGCAAAAAAACCCCAACCTTACCTTCAGCAGAGTTAGGGATTGTAGATACTGAACAAATCATCTAAAAATAGAGCAGAGAGAATCTCAGGACTTGTTGGAATTTTGCTTAGAAATGATTTTTTTTTTTTACAATTTAATTTCTGCATTAATTATCACATTTCACTATTGGATAAGCAAGGATCTTGCAGCCACTGAAGTCAACAGCAAAATCTTAGGCATTAAACAAACCTGGTTTCACATAAACACAAGTATCAAATGGATACAGGATTCAGATGCAATAATTCAGAATAAGCCTCTTCAGCTTTCTCCTCTGCTTTTCATTATGGCTCTAGCTGAAAGCACAGTGAAAGGAAAGCAAAGGAAAGGATGCAGCAAAGGAAAAAGATGGCTTTTTCTCAAGCAACCTTCAGAGGCTGACAGTCCTGACAAGCTGAAGGCAGTTCTAACACTCCTCAGCCAGAAACACAGAACTGATGAAAAAATCCCAGGGTCTCTGTGACATCTTTCCATTCTTTATGTCTTCAAAAAAAATCTTCCAAACATGTCCAGAGACAACCCAGGGCCTGATGCTGGTTAAACTGGGCCCAGCAGCTGTAGGGTACATCTACATGGTACACTGAGCTCAGTTTATGCCAGCTGTAAGCTAAATGCTTTAGAATTAAACAGTGGAAAGACAGAAATTGAGAGCATTTATCAAGGCAGAAGATTTGCAAACAAAGACTGAATGAAGCTGAAAGATACTTGGCAGCTTTCATGCAAACCAACTGTGGCAATAAGGGGACAGAAAGTGAGGTGTCCTTTGACAAAATAGTGGGCAGTGAGAAAAATAATAAGATAATAACACTTTATTAGCCTTCTTTAATATTTTGCTTTTAATATGAGACCCAGACCAAACCTTTGCAGATAATTATACAAGAAGTTTGTGCTTTAAGCAGCTATGGAAGAATATCTAACTTTGTAACAAGCACTAGTTAGGATCTATGTTCTACTGCATTACAGTTAGAATATATGTATTGTTACTCCTAGTCCAAAAATTATTTAATATTTTACAGGAAATTAAATTTCTCTCATTTTTGATACACTTGGGTTTGATCAATCACATTCTTCACTCCCACCCAAAGGCTTCTTGCATAGTGAGTTAAGAGAACAACAAGATCCACAAGAGCAACCAAGTGCATCTCCAAAAGGAAAGCTAAACATATCCCAGTTAAAAAATCAGGGGAACAAAGTCTTCCATCAAAGCAAATTTTTCCTCTGTGGACAATTTAGTTGGAACAAATAACAAACTCAATCAGGACACGACAAAAACGAGAAGGATTATTAGAAATTTTAGTCCCATTTCTGAAAAAGTTCCATTTGAGAGATAATAAGTCACAAAACCAGAGCCAAGCTACTCAGAATTTCTGGTTTCTGGAACACTGACACTCTGTGGCCTCATTACCTCTTCCACTGGTGATTCCATCTCTTTCCCAGTTTGGCAGCCCAGCAGCTGTGCTGCAGCCTGTTCTTCTTCTGTCAGAGGTGAGCACTACAAAAAAACACCAAACACAGACAACTCTGATACTTTCAGTTCCTAGGGTGATGATATTTACAGAAGAACTCAGTGTTTGCATAGCCCTTTTCTCCAGGAAACAAACAGGAGACTCCTGCTTTCCTTCCAATGGGAACAAATTTACAAGCAGTGTTTCTGAAAAATCCAACCATAATATTATTTAAACAAGAACACTCTAAAAGATTCAAAGGAAAGAAGTGAAGTTATTCAATATATTTCACTTAAAGACTTATATTTGTCCATAAAAATTTAATTAATCTCTTATTTATGAAATATAAATTTAATTTTTTTTTTAAATTCAACACCTGAGTGGTGAAAAGGAAAATATTACCTCAAGATTAGCCTGTTGCTGTAAGACCTGAACCATCTTCATTGTGTTCCCTACAGCAGCTCGGATGCTCTCCATGGCTTCTCTCTGCTCTTTGTAAATTTTTTCCAGCTTCAGACATAATGTTTTATAACGAGTTTTCACCACTGAGAGTTCTTCCAAGAGAGCAACTGGATTCTCCTGTGCAGAAATTAAAAGTACATTTGAACTATTTAAGAAGAGAAAACTGATAGAGTCACATAGCAATTAAAAGTGGAGGTGTTGGAGCCTCCAAAACACAACATAGAATCATAGAATCATAGAATTAGCCGGGTTGGAAGGGACCTCAGAGATCATCTAGTCCAACCCTTGACCCACCGGAGCAGTTGCTAGACCATGGCACTGAGTGCCACATCCAGTCTTTTTTTAAATGTCTCCAGGGACGGAGAATCTACCACCTCACCGGGCAGTCCATTCCATAGCCTGATCACCCTCTCCGTGAAGAAATTCTTTCTAATATCTAACCTAAACCTCCCCTGGCACAACTTAAGACTGTGTCCTCTTGTCTTGTTGAAGGTCGTCTGTGAAAAGAGTCCAGTTCCCACCTCGCTACAGCCTCCTTTCAGGTAGTTGTAGACAGCAATGAGGTCTCCCCTGAGCCTCCTCTTCTTCAGGCTGAACAGCCCCAGCTCTCTCAGCCTCTCCTCATAGGGTCTGTGCTCGAGTCCCTTCACCAGCCTGGTTGCCCTCCTTTGGACCTGTTCCAGGACCTCTACATCCTTCTTAAACTGAGGGGCCCAGAACTGGACACAGTACTCGAGGTGTGGCCTAACCAGTGCTGAGTACAGGGGCAGAATCACCTCCCTGGACCTGCTGGTGACGCTGTTTTTGATACAGGCCAGGATGCCATTGGCCTTCTTGGCCACCTGGGCACACTGCTGGCTCATGTTCAGTTTCTTGTCAATCCAGACTCCCAGGTCCCTTTCTGCCTGGCTGCTCTCCAGCCACTCTGTCCCCAGCCTGTAGCACTGCATGGGGTTGTTGTGGCCAAAGTGCAGGACCCGGCACTTGGCCTTGTCATGAAATGACTCTTTACAATGGAAAGCATAGCTGTGATCATCTCCTTTATTTATTTAATATATTTATTTAATTTCCCAGAAGCAAAAAAATGATAGTGTAACAAACCAGTGTAACTGTGGTTCCAAAGCAAGTACAGGAGCATGGATTTATCATGGTGACAAATTTTAGTGGCTTTTCTGAATTGGAATAAATTAGAGAATTCTAACTAAAAGGATTCTTTTTCCACTATATCTTACAATATACATGGAGACAAGGATTTATTTATAGAATACTTTATGCCACTTATTGCCTTCCTCTCCTCTCTCCCCCAGATCTGAGTTTGGTAATTGTTAATTAAGCAAGGTTATCTTTAATCTCAGAGCAAGGGTACCTTTTAGCTTAGATTGGGATCTGTCTCTTAAATTTAGGTGTTATTTTGTCATTTCTCAAAGCAGAGCTTGGGAAAACTTCACTAAACCAAGAAATCAAGGAGACTTTGTTGGTTTTTGCACTGGATCCATATGAGGCCAGTTATCTTGACACAAGATGCAAGAAATACTGTATTGTAGGAAGAAAAAACGAACAACTAGATGAAAAAACAGCCACGTGTATTCTAAGATTAAAGAAAAATTACAAATTTGTTACAAAATGCAATGAAGTACATTAAATTAATCTGAAAATACTACCTCTGCTGGTAGATTCTCAGGAAGACTCTTCATTATTTCAAACTGGAGCTTGTGTTGGATGTAATCCAGATCGGATTCTGCCTTCTGGAACTAAAATATTGAAGTTTGAATATTTAAGCCACAGTGTCTCACAAAACAAGAACTGCAGACAAACCCCAAGCTTTTGCCTTTCCTGTATTTCAGGAAAGCAGAAGCCAGATGTCCCTGCTTTCAAGACTCATGTACTATAAAAATAAGTTTCTATTCCTCCAACCTATTCCATTAGCTAATGTTTGCCAATTACACTGACACACTTCCAGCCTGAAAAATAAAAAGCAATCAACTTGCAGACAACATAACCACTTCCCTCTCACATATAACAACTGAATTAATGTTTACTCTTTCCATCTGGCAAGCCCAAAATACCCCCCAGGAGTCAGTACCTTTCAGTACCTTCTTCATGCAGCTCCCCAAATGCATGGAAGCATTTCCATCTCTTCCTAGATTATCCTCCCTCTCCCTTGCATTGCCAAACTTCTCAAGATAAAGTTTTTAAGAAGCACATTAAATAGGTAAGAAAAGCACAGGCATCATTTAAAAACTGATCTTCACTTGATGCAGATGCTGGGTTTTTTCTCGTTTCACTAAATGGGTTTCACTAACATATTTCCCACCCATTTTTAAAGCTTTTTCTTTGCTTGTTACTTTTCAAACTTTAAAAGTTCTGTTAAACTGCAATGCCCAGTTATTTACACAGCAGAGATTATGAGTAATTTCTGGATCCAAACACATCAACAGAGACTTTCTTATTAATTAGATTAAGAATACATTCTCTCAGTAGCTTGAAATACCCCGAATACATTTTATTATTCCCCAATAAACCAGAACAATAAATGGCTAATAAAACTGATGACATCACATTTATTTCCTTGGGATAAATAAGCCACCAGAGAATTACCTAATTGCCTTATAAAACAGTCTGCTGATAGTGTTGTTACTTAATTAATTTTAGCCTGCAATTTTAGTATCTATTAAGGACTTCTGCTTTAAAGAAAAGCAGTTTTCCCAGTTCACTTCAATTTCTTAATGTAATAATTTGGTGGTTTTACAGTCACAGAAGAAACAATGCTGAGAGCAAGTTAGAAATGCTCGTCACTTACTTCACTTGGTGTCCACTATCTCTATTTTTAACCCTGAAATAACCATTACAACTCTTTTTAGGATCAAAATAAGGCTCTGTTTGTCAGCTGTATCCCAAAGCACTACCTGGCAGTTGGGGTGACAAACTTCAGGTGTCTTTGGATGTAGCCTGTAGTCAGGCCTGGGAACCTGTTGGTGTTTTAAACATCAGCCTTGGGATCCAGTCACTCCCATTAAGCCCTTGGAGGATCTGGAGCTCCAGATGCCCTCAGGGAATAATGTTTGATCCAAGACTTTCCCAGACAATTAAAATCCCCTTTCTGAGGTACTGAAAATATATGATCTGTAATATATACACCATCAGCAATTTTTCAAATAACAGCTTAAGAAAAGGAAAATAAATCTAGTAAAGACCTTGAGCATCTGTAAATCAGAGGGAAAGCTTTCACCTAGTAATCCCCTAACTCCCCATCTGCCCAACAAAACTGCTTCCCACATCTATCCCAGACACCAGTCATGATAAAACATGAGAACAAAAGACTTTTTTAATTACACTATGTATTTGAAAGAATTAATGAGGAACTTTTCCTAACTGCTCAATAGTTTTTGTTCTCCTCCACTGGGAAACTCCTTTAGGTTTTCATTTATAGGGGCAGAAAACCCACCCAAAAAATATTTTTTTCCCAACTCCTCCATTTGATAATAATTATTGGCAACAGACAATTAATATGGGTGGTTTTCATAATCCCTGAAGGTCTGTTCCTGAAATACTCAACTGACATGTACAGAACAAGAGTAAGGCACTAATCCCACTCTACTACTATCATTCAAGACATTAAAAATGGAAAGTGAAGCCAAATGCTTATCCATAATTTAAAGATTAGTGCTTAGTGAAAATATGAACAGTGTCCAGTATCACTGCTTTCTCCTGAAAGTGTACTGACTCTAAAAGAAACAGAATTTATTATCAGCAATTTCAAAGCAAAAAGTTAATAAACACTGACACGTGTTCCTCCATTATGACCCATTTTCCTTTGATTTATAAATATTTATTCCTTGCTGTAGCTCAGGAAACATTCACCAGCAAAAACCTCAGCCCCATATGAAAGGTTCAGACCATTCCTCTGATGAGTGCTGTACAAAAACCACACAGAAAATGCAGTTTGTTACATGTAAATTTGCCATTTACTCACAGGCTTGAAAGAACTGTCAGAAAGTGAGGCCAGGCTTGAGGCTGCTGCATCCTCTGCTTCCAGATGCTTTGACAATACTATTGCACTGCTAGCTGTACAGTACAGTAGTGCAATAAAGTCAGAGCATTCGTTAGCAGCAAGAATTCTGTACAAGTAATCAGGGTGCAAAATCAATGGTTTGAGTCAGGCAGTGGTTTCTGTGGATCAGAGTGAGCTGGACAAGGTTTGTGTTCACCAGTTCCTGATCCAGACACGCAAGAACTTGCCCATTTCAACATTATTTTTACTATTCATAGTCCCTTCCACCCCACTGACCAAGAAGGAGGGAAAGAAGAGGGAAAAAACCCAACAAAATGCTGAATAGATCTGTCAGAAATTAAGTCTCAAACACTTTGGTGCTTTTTAAAATGGAAAAGACATTTCCAAATGTATTTATTTATTAGCCTCATGGCAAGCAAAGACTCTAAACTGCTCTAAGACAGATGTTCTGCATTAGATGAAACATTTTTTGGACACAGGAGGTTATTCTTCTCACTTGCAGGTGCTGAATCACATTAAAATACACTTAAACACTCACTCATTTCCCAACACTGTGGGTGCACCCACCAGGGTGACCACTCAGATCTTAGAGGACCATCAAAGTGGAGGTGTATTTCATAAATCTCAAAGAATAGAATCCTTTTTCACAAAACCATGTAAAAATTTGAGAACTCTTAGGGTCTGAAGGCAGGAAGATTCTTAAAAACAAAATGATGGGTTAAACTCCTTGGCAAGTAACACGAAGACAATGAGTGACAACCACATTTTAAAGTTGATTTGCAAATCATCTTCTCATCTCAGACATCTAACAGGGACTTTTGACTTGTGACAACAATAAACACCTGTAGATAGTATTGCTGGCCAATGCCCTTTTAACATTGCACTGCTTTTTGTGCATGATCACTAGTAGTACAACATAAAAAGGGCACTGGACAGACACCACTCAAAGAAAAAAGTAGATCCAGTATGTAAAAAATACAGTGACAGAAATTAACTGAATTGCTCTTAAAGTAACAGTCTCAAATAACTAGTGATTACCTGGTGTTTTCATACAAATTGTTATTTTTAAGCTCCTATGAATTAGTTTGTCCAGGAGATTAAAGGAAGCTTTCCATGAAATACACATCAAAACCTCTGGGGAAACACCAAGTGTTATTTTATCACACTTCTGTGGAGAGAGCTGACTTCACAGGAAATCCAGGAAGAAGAAACAATGAGCAGAAGGAAAAGCAAGAGACACAAAGCTGCAAGACTGAGACACAGTTGCCAATGTCCATATTCTGATTAATTTAGACAGTGGCAAAGAGAAATACAGCACTTTTGGATGAGGTTTGTAAGTGATTAGTAAGTGAAAGTGTTTGAGGTGTAACTTGGTTTCAAATGGATTTTGGGTAATCAGGAGGCAAAAGACCAAGTTATAATCTCAAAACCTTTGGAAGTTGTTACACACCATCTGTGTGGATAACTGACCTGAACGAGCTCTCCACCTTGAAATTATTGGTGCAATTATCATTTTATTTTACTCATAAAGTAAATCATAAAAGAGAGTCTCATTATTTTCTTCTTTCTCTACTGTTTGTAAAGGTTTCTGCTAACTTTAAGGGGGCAGAAATACCTCTCTGATTTTTTATATCTTCTCAAATGAGAATTACTAATCAGTGAACTCTTAAGACTTTAAATTAAACACATAAATAAACCATAATGTTAACTAAATTAATTTATTTTATGTTTGAATTCTCTGATTTTCCACTGAAGTACTTTGTTATTTACTCAAGTTGGTATTTCTTTATCAACAAAAATAGTATCATAGCTTTAAACATTCCCTCACAAGTGTCTTACTAGTGCAATGAGATGCAGGTCACAAAGGCATTTGCAGAACAATCTCACATTTAGAGAACTTTGAGCCAGATGTTAACTTTCAGGCAACAAACATGTACTTGCCCACTTTTTCTACGTCTTTAAGGGGCACCTTGTGCTGGAGAAAAGGGACAGAAAGAGTAGCAAAGGAAGTAAAAGTAAACTAAATAAGTTTAAACAGAGTGGATTAAGCAGCATACCAATTTTGTGTGTTAAAATGGAAGTCTAGCACTGTCCTGGTTTGGGCCAGGATAAAGGTGATTTTCTGTCTTGTACTTTTGCTTTTAGCTCAGTCTCTTTAAGTAGTTGCACTTGCTGAAATTAACAGCAAGTTTCTCAGACAGTGTGTGCTTCTAGGACTGATAACACTTGATGTTTAGAGTTACTGCTAGAGACTGGTGTGCAGAGCCAAGGACACTGCTCAGCTCTGAGGAAAACATTTTACCCTCCAGGAGGATAAAGAGGTCCCACCTGAGCCCTGCTCTGGGGAGGAACGGACAAGATAGATGCCAGCACTGACCAAACAGAGTATTCCATCCCATATACATCACAGTATAAATTTGAGGCATCATGAGGGCCAAGCCAGATTTCCTGATTTCCTGCTTCCCTTCCTTCACCCGGCATCCTGGAAGGATCCTGTCCGTTCCTCTGCCTGTGCTCCTGATCCATCCCAGCCCCTATCCGTGTGTTCCTGCCTCCAGTTCCCAACTCCTGCTGACTCCAGGATTCCAGCCTGGACTTTCCCAGGGCTGCCCTCCAGCCTCAGTGGTGCCATGAGAGTTATTGGGGAAAAGGGGGGAGGAATGGTACCCATTTTCCTGTATATTTGTATAGATTTAGTATTTTTTCCTATTTATCATTACTGTTTCATTAAAGTTGTGTAGTTTAGTTTCCAACCCATCAGTCTCTCTCCCTTATTCTCTCTCCCTTCTTTATCAAGGAGGAGAGAGAGGTTAATAGGGAGCATCTGTTATTTGGTTTAATTGCTGGGCCAGTGTTAAACCCTGACAAGCACTCATGAGGTTAAGGGCTAATGTGGACATCCAGCATCATGATCTCCCACTGTTCCTCCTGCTCTTAATTTCTCCTGAATATTGCACTTTGGTGATGTTGCTGTGTACAGATAAAAATTAGAAGACTATTAAACTCATTTTTTACTTATTTCTTAATGAGAGCTTTAAACCAAGATTGCCAGAGGAGAAAAAACCCCAAAGATATACCCATAGTATCATTTGTCCCATATTGAATAATGTACTTTTTTCTTCCAAGAGGACACCAGTAGTTTATCAGTTAGGGTACACAACACTGCTAGTAGGACAATTAAAATTAAAAAACCCTAAACACTCCTGGAAGTTTCCAAGCAAAAAGCAAAGGAGCTTTGCATTTTGGAGAACTCTTATCAGTACAACCATTTTAGGAATAGAAATTATTATTTATTAAGCATTTGCACACATCAAATATTGCCAAAACACTTCAACTAAAAAAAAAACAAAAACATAAGCAAGATTCCATCATGCAGAACCAAAACCAAAACCAAGATTTGAAGGATGCTACAGAGAACGTGGCTGTTTCAAGAGTTTCCCAGTACGTGAACCCCAGAATGGCTTTTTTAGGCTTTGCTTTATTTTTTTTTTCTTAATTTTTGTTTGTTTGGTTTGTCTTTTGGGGTTGTTTTTTGCTATTTCTTTTCGCTTTAAGGAGCAGAAGGACCGGCAGAGAGGCGGCTACTCCATAAGGTAACTCGGTCTTACCCTCAGGGGCTGTCCCAGAGAGTGCTAAAAGGAAGTCAAACACCGCGAAGAGAGAGGGAAAAAAAGGAGGAAAAGCGAAACCCGAGCAGCAGATCCTCCACAACCCCCCTATCCCGGCGGGAATCCATCCCGGCAGGAATCCATCCCGGCAGGAATCCATCCCTCTTCATCACCCACAAGGAGAAATCCCGCCCGGACACCCCCGTGGGGGAAAATGGGACAGTCCAGGTGCGAGCTCCACCCTCACCCCCCCCATCCCGACACGAAATGGATCAGTCCAAGAGCGCGCTGCTCCACACCGCCCCCCCCCCCCCTTCTCCTCATCACCCCCTAAACGGGGAAATGAGTCGGACCGGACCGGTTCGGCCGCGCCCCTCAACGGTCCCGTTGAATGAATCCCGATGAACGTGGCTCGGACTGCACGGAACCGCCTCACACACCCCCATCCCGCCCCACGCTTCCCTCAGGTGAGAGGGAAATGGCCGTGGCCTGCCCCGCGCTGAGGGGGTGAATGGAGCGGCACCAGCAAACCCCGCCCCGTTCGGGGAGGGCTGGGCTGTGTGTGTGCTGTGTGTTGGGGGGGGGGAAACAGAATGGACCGGCCCGACCGAACTCGCCTGACCCGAACCCGCTGTTCGCCCCGTCCAGAGCCGCGCGGGCTCCCTTCAAGGGCCCGGATGGGGTTCGGGCGCGGTTCGGGCGCGGGAGAGCGGCCGTTCTCCCCTCACGCCCCCCTCCCCTTTAGCCGCGCCCGAACACCTCCCCCCTCTCCCCCCTCATTCTCCCTCCTTCAGGCGGCCGCTCTGTGCCCTCCGAGGTGTTCCCACCGCCAACCCCACGACTCCCGGCCCGGCTCTCCCTCAGCTCGGCCGCCGCCCGGACTCACCATGGTCTGCAGCCTGGTAACCGCCGTCTCCATGTTGAATAGTTGACATTCCTCAGGCGGCGGCGGGGAGATATACCCCCCCTACCCCCCCGCACCGCTCGGCAGGATGGGAGAGTCGGCGGCTCCCATTGGGCAGCTGTCACTCGCTGCTCGCCTCCGATTGGCTCGCTGCTGACAGAGGGCGCTCGCTATTGGGTGGGGAGGAATGTAAACCCGCTCCGAGGGAGGGGGAAACCCATTGGTTGGGAGAAAAGCTGCGGGCGGTGATTGGCTGAAGCGGGGAGCGCCGGTCGATGCTATTGGTCCAGAGTGGGATCTAGGCGGGGATTGGCTGGAGGTCGGGAGAGCAGAGCTGCGATTGGCGGGAAGGGGAGCGATCGATTCGCTGCGGGGCTTCTCTGAGGGGATCGGGCAGCGCCGCTCTCCCCCTCCGCTTCCCTCCACGGTGCTTCCCCACCGCTCCACCCCATTGGCCTTTCCCAGCCGAGGGGCGTCCCGCTGATTGGCGGGGCTGAAAACCCTTTATCCAATGGCGAGGCGAATCACCTCAGGGCGCCTCCAGAGGGGGCGGAGCAACACTGGGCCCGCGATTCTCCGTTGGCCGCTCCCTTCGATCCTTGGTCCGTGTGGCGGCCAATCAGCGAGCGGCTAACATGTCCCGCCCGAGGGCGAACGGGAGAGAGCGGCGCTCCTATTGGCTGCGCGCTGCGCGGGCTGAGGTTTGAATCGGCGGCGCCGGGCGGGAGGTGAGAGGCGGCTGAGATGGGGGGGGGGGGGGGGAAAAGGTCGCCCCGGACCCTCGTTAGCCCGTGTCACCTCCCCCGGGCCCTCGTTAGCCCGTGTCACCTCCCCCGGGCCCTCGTTTGCCCGTGTCACCTCCCCCGGGCTCGGGTGCGTGAGGGATTGGCCGCTCCTCGGTGTGGGCACCGCAAGGAACGGGGCTGACCCAGGCGGGAGGGGTTCAGGGAGGGTGAGGGAAGCTCCGTGGTGTCTTGGTGTCTTGTGCCTGCGTTCTGCACAGCTTTCCCCAAACGCCGCTTTTGTCACTTCAGGTTAAAGAAAACCTGACATAAAAACCCAGTGTTGAATGATTTTTTTTTTACATTGTGGGTTTCCTCTCGCTTGTGGATCACAGGAATTTATTTAAACCGAGGGTGTGTTTTTTTATCGGTTGGAAGTGATGCTTCTAGCAAGGCAACTGGGAATAACACGACTGCATTTTTGAGGTGCTGTCTGTATTCCTCCCAGCCTGTTTGGTGACAGCTCTGTCCTCATGTGAAAGTGGGTTAATTTCTATGCGATAGCTTCAAAACTGGCTTTTTTTTTTAATTTATATTTTACATATAGTAATGGCAAAGTATAAGAAACGCCGACGAAAACAGAGAGCCAGAGCCAAACTTGTCCTGCAAAACAAGGGCAGTGCTGCAAACCCTGAGAACACAGCTTGTCCTTCTCCACGGTAAGAGGCTTGGTTGGAGCTTTTCTGTTTTTTTCTGGGGGGACATAAAACAGGTGACAGAATTGTTTTGGAAGCCTTTCTCCAGCCTGGTGTATGGGTGCTGTGGAAGTGTTTAATCTTGTGTATTTTCTGCTACTCTGTCATTAAATTTCGTGTGTGGGAAAAGCAGTTTGAGTAAAAATATATTGCAAATATATTGGCCTTGGTTTCTGTGCTCATGTTTACTCTGCTGTCACCCACTGTTGCCAGTACTTGTGATTTTAGGGGCAATAAACCTTTTTAAAGGCTGAAATTATAATAATTATTCTGACTGTCTCAGGTCAGCAGGTGATCTTCCTCTGAACACATCATCTGTCCCAAGCCATCTGTCCTCACTATGGTCAATAGCTTTGCCCAGTGTAAAAAATGTGGTAAAACCCTTCACAACAACAGCATCATTTTTGTACTGTCGGTGCCAGAACACGGTTGCACAAGTAAGTTTTCTACTTCTCTATTTTTGCCAGTGGATGAGGTTGTTCTTAGCACTCAGATGGGGGCTCTGAAGTCAGATTTGAGAACTAAGCTGTAAATTTTGTTGTCTACTGAAACATCTAAAGTACATTTTGCATTTACTGTGTAAGGAATGAGAAGGGTGTCAAGGTCACTGAGGATATAAAATTAATATGTGAAATTCTAGGGTTTTTTCACTGCAATATCAGGAGGATTTGCAGTGGCATCAGGGTGTCACAGTAGAAATGGTTGTATTAGTTTTTCTGGTTAAATGTGAATGATACATTACAATTCTTCAATGAATGTAAAGGCTTGGTTGGTGGTTTGTTTTGGTTTTTGGTTTTTTGGGGTTCTTTTGAGAAAATCAACTCCTTGGTTTCCTGCCAGGTGATATTTTATATTTCCATGTTGTACCTTTCCATTGACTTCAGTACAAACCCCTTGTGATAGAAATTTCAGGAATAATCATAGCACTCTCTCTGGAAAAATAACTTGGTGGGCACACTTATCTGTTTTCTTTTTATGCTTAGTGTTTTAAGATGGTTAAAGACACCATATTTCCATCACAAATCTACCTAAAGGAGCTAAATACCTTCAGAGAGCAGCTGCAAAAGTTGGAAACTGAGCTTTTCAGACTCCAAGGAGCACTGCAGGTCAGTCTCAGTCCCAGGGGAATGTTTGCTTGTGTAAGGATGTGAGGAGCTGTGGTCAGTGCAGATAAACTGAATTCTTAAGAGCTTCTCACTGAAGAGTTTTTTCACCTCTTTGCATTCAGCACTAATAACCTGTGGCTACTTCAGAGCTAGAAGGAGTTGGTTTGCTGGTGAGCCTCATAAAAGGATATTTATACATATCTAGATCAACTGGAGCCAGAATCTCATTTCTCTGAAATCCCATCTACTTTTGCCACTGGGTTTAATATTCTCTTATTTTTATTTTTTTTTTTTCAGATGAATGGGATTGCAGCTTTGCCTTCAGAAAACTCTCTTTGTCAAAGGTGTAACAAACCAGTCCTGGCTGCTCCTGTACAAGTGCAGATGGATTCATCCACTTCAATATCCAGAATTCCTGCAGTCCAGCTGCAGCCTGGATCTGCACCCCCTCCACCACCTCTTCCACCACCTCCTCCTCCTCCACCACCACCACCACTGCCCCCACCAAAACTGCCTCCAGCACCTCTCCTCCTCAAAAGGGGCAGTGGCTCCAAAGCACTTTTGGTAGGGACTAAAACATTCCTGGGTTTTTTTTTCCTCTCAGAGCAGGGTTCTTTGGACCCAGTTTCATGAGGGATGTGTGCCTTTCTGAAGACTCAGCTGCTTGCCCATCCTCATTTCACTTCCAACTGCCTTTGTTTTCAGGCACCATCACCAAAAAAAGATGGGCCCATGCAGATCACCCTCAAGGATCTCCTGAATGTGAAGTTGAAGAAGACAAACAGCAGCCTGAGAATGGACAAGGTAAACCCAAGGACACAGGGATAAACCCAAAGGACACCTCCACAGGATGGTGGAGTATCAAACTCCACCCTGGCACTGATGTCTTTCCTCCAATGCTTGTCTTAGCCTCTAACAGATTTTTTTTTTAATAATTCCTCTCTTCTAAATACCCAGAGATGAGCTTTAAGTCATTCTAATTCTGCACCTGGGCATTTGAAATGAAGAAACTGTGTCCAAATCCAGCCTCATCTGGCATTCAGGACAGTTCTCATTTCATGTTAAAGGTGTGAGGCTTTCTTGAAGCTTTTTGTCTGTTTGTTGTCAATAGATGTTGGGCTTCCTTTTGCTCAGCTGGAATCTTGCTTGCAGAAGGTGGGTTGGTTTGTTTTTTAAATAAACCTCTTTTTGTCCAAGGCACATTGGAATCTTAATGATTTGAAAAAACATAAACCACAAAAATAATTCAGCATATGAATATTGAATGGATGTAAGATCAGTGAGGCCTTCTAAATTTGTATTTGTTGCTCCATTTCTTTTCTCACCTCAGGCAGAATCACCAATGAAGACACGCAGGGCATTAATTACAGTCTCAGATTTACAGAGTGTTAGTCTGAGACCTAAATCCAAGCTACCACCTCCTGTTACAAACTCCTTAAAGTAAGATTCCTTTCTTTCATATTAGATTTTTCTATTCTGCACAGTGATGAACTGTATTTACAGAGTGGAAAATAATTTAACATTATTTTCTTTCAGTACCCCTCCTAAAAATCAGTTAGATCTTCGAAAACACCTGAAAAAAGTCAATATACAAAGGTAAATTCCTTTCTATCCTCTTGCTTTGTTTTTTCTAGAACAAAAACAACAACTAATCATCATTCCCCTTGTTTCTTTTCAGAAGTCCTGGAGGCACTCCACTAAATAGTAAAGAAAACATAGAATGTGGGACTGGGCTGACACCAATAATGACTCAGGCACTACGGCGTAAATTTCAGGCAAGTCAAATGTGTCTCTTTTTGGAATGATAAACTGGATTTAAAACCCACACGAGTTCCTACTGATTTTCTTTCCCCTACAGTGCAGCACTGGTGAGTATTACCTAAATTCCAGTTTCCAGGACAAAAAAATCTGAGGGTTAATGTCTGTTGTTTTCAGGGTTTTCCTTCAGGGCATCAGTTAATAATTGCACTGTATTTTACCTCAGTTATAATTGAACACTAAGTTCATCTTCCAAGACCTGACTCTTTTCTTGTTTTGACAGATGGCTCACCCCAAGAGTCCCTCACCTGCCCGGTTAAGTGCTGCAAACAGCTTTGATGAACAAAAGTAGGTTTATGGAACAATGTATTTGTAATCTGTGGTCAGGAAGCCACTCAAATCCTATTTTTATCTCGCTCAGGCATATATATATAAATTCAGTGCATAGGAAAATGGGGTGTTACAGAAACCCCTCAAACAGATTTCTGCTGTTTAAAGGCAGTGTCTTTCTAACGTGTCTCAACCTGGTTGTATCTTCTCTGTTAATGGAAAAAAATAATGAAATTTTCAGAGTCTTTTACTACCTGGCTGCTGCTGAAGCAGGGACTTGTACATTCCTAGCACTGGTGCTGCTCTTATTATAACTATGTGTATGTTTGCTGAAATCCAGTACTGGTTTACCTATTTTTTTTTTATTTTACAAGAAATTGATGGTAATTGTACATGTTGGCAGGAAAGCAGCAGTTTAGCACACTAATGTTACTACAGTGCTGCAACTTCCCTCAAACAATCCCATGTAGGAAGCAGCCACATTCTGTATCACTTTCTGCTGCCGTCTGCTCACCCATCATGTTCCCAAAAAAAAAAAAAAAACCCGCACTGATTAAAGACGATTAACCAAAAGTGAAGTAAAAGTCAAGTTCAGACACAGTGGGGTTCTGTGCGGGAGCTGCCGAAGCAGCTTTGCGGGGAGATGCGGGTGGGATGCGAGGTCTGGTGGCACCGGGCGATCCCCGGGAACTCCACGGGGGATGCTCTGCTGTCCCACGTCCCACCCTCCGCTCCTACACTCGCACCCGTTCCCCGGGGCTCTCCCTGTTCCCCCGTTTCTGGCTGTGACCCAAGCAGCCTCCCCGGTGCCCGCCCCGCCCCGCACTCCTCACTCCGCCTCCCGGGGCCGCGCATGCCCCGGCCCGGGCTCGGGCTCCGCCGCTTCCGGGCGGATCGGGAAGCGGGATTACAGCCATGCCGCAACCGGTCGGGATGCCCGGGGCTATGGGGGCGGCGGTGGGACCCGTCAGCTTGCGGGAGCTGCTGGTGGCCGCTACAGCCGCCTCCGAGGCGGGCGGCGGGGCGGTGGGCGATGAGGAGGTGTGCGTGGTGGGCATCTTCGGGAAGACGGCGCTGCAGCTGTGCTCGGAGAAGGAGGCCCTGGTGAGCACCGTCTGCGACCGGCAGGTCTTCCCCCTCTTCCCGGAGGAGGACCCCGAGATGGTAGACGGCTCTCCGGGGGAGGAGGTCGACCTAGCGACCAAGGACTACAACCGGTTGCAGGCCTACTACAGCCAGGAGAACCGGGTGCTGTACCTGGTGCTCACCTCCATCTGTGACACCCCGCAGTTGCTCCGAGCCTGCCGGGACCTGGAAGCGGCCGAGAACAGGGAGAGCGGACCCGGCCACCCCTCCGGCGGTCCGGCCCCCCTGCCTCACGCTGAAGCCCACGAGTTCTGGAAGCACCAGGAGAAGCTGCACTGCCTGAGCCTCCTTTACCTCTTCTCCGTCTGCCACATCTTGCTGCTGGTGCATCCCACCTGCTCTTTCGACATCACCTACGACCGCGTCTTCAGGGCGCTGGATGGGCTGCGGCAGAAGGTTCTGCCCTCCCTGAAGGCTGCCATTAAAGACTGCCCGGTGGGCAAGGAGTGGAAGCTCAACTGCAGGCCATGCCCTCCACGCCTTCTCTTCCTCTTCCAGCTCAACGGAGCCCTGAAGGTGGATCCCCTCCCAGCTAGGGGCCAGGATCCCTGCAGTCACCTGGAAAAGCCACCCCCGAAGAAGCACTCTCCCAAGAGGAGGTTGCAGCACGCCCTGGAGGATCAGATCTACCGCATCTTCCGCAAGAGCAGGGTGCTAACCAACCAGAGCATCAACTGCCTCTTCACTGTGCCTGCTAACCAGGCTTTTGTGTACATTGTGGCTGGTGGGGATGGGGATGATCCAGTGGCCATGCTTCTTGAGCAACTCAGGAGCAACTGCACCATGCGAGAGCCCGAGTCGCTGCTGGCTCCCACCCTCTCGGGACCCAGGAGGTATCAGATGATGAGGCATGGCAGGCAGCAGCTGTCCTTCAATGCAGAGAGCAGCAGCAGCAGCTCCAGCTCCTCTGGGCAGCTTGTGGATTGTACCCTCAAAGAGTTCTTGTGGCAGCACGTGGAACTGGTGCTCAGCAAGAAAGGCTTCGATGACAGTGTGGGGAGAAACCCCCAGCCCTCTCACTTTGAGCTTCCTACCTACCAGAAGTGGGTTGCTACAGCTTTAAAACTGTATGAGGTGACTATCGAAGCCAAAGATGATGACCCAAACTCTCCCACTGGGGAACTGAGTTCAAAAATCATGAGTAGCATCAAAGTCTTGGAAGGATATCTAGACATAGACACCAAATTCTCAGAAAACCGTTGCCAGAAAGCTCTCCCCATGGCCCACAGCGCCTATCAGTCCAACCTGCCCCACAATTACACCATGACAGTCCATAAGAACCAGCTGGCACAGGCCTTACGTGTGTACAGTCAGCATGCCCGTGGCCCAGCCTTCCACAAGTATGCCATGCAGCTGAACGAGGACTGTTACAAGTTCTGGAGCAATGGGCATCAGCTCTGCGAAGAGCGGAGTTTAACTGACCAGCACTGTGTGCATAAATTTCATCTGCTCCCCAAACCAGGTAAAGAGCCTCACTGGTAATTTGGTTTCATGGTTTAATTTTGTATCTGCTTTAAAAGGTCTCATCTTGGCCTGAAAACACCAACTCTTGCCTGCTTATGGAAGATGGAAGCACTGACTTTGTACAGTGGCATCAACAGCTGTAGTGTAGCTGTTGTGCAGGTTTTCTTTACCTTGATTAACACTTAAGAGTGAGAGCACTGTTAGTAGTGACTTTGATTTTAGTAGTGACTTTGATTTTAGTGGTGACTTTGATTTTAGTGGTAACTTTGATTCTACCTTGCTAATTAGAGACATTAAGCTGGGGTCTTTTTAACAAGAGGTGTCTAAGAGAACAAAAGTTCTCTAGGAGGACTAAGTGCCCCTCCTGCCCCTTTTTTAAATAGTTTGATTGTTGTCACAATGAATAGCAACTGTCTGAGATGCATTTCTTGCAGGCAGAACTAGTTATGCCTTTTAGGAAGAGGCTGTGAAAACAAAGATTTAGTTTAGTGGTGTAACCTGCACTGGAACTTTTGAATTAAAACAGGGAAGGGAGGGAGCTTCTTGACAAACCAGTGTTGCTAGCAAATAATTTTGAATCTGTGTATAGCAAGGAGGAAGCAGTGAGTGATGGGAATGAAAGACTCCTTAGAAATGGTGAGCAATTGATCTGGGGTTTGTCTGATTACTGATTTTGCTTTCAGGGGAAAAGCCAGAAGCAGACAGGAATCCTCCAGTTCTGTACCACAACAGCCGGGCTCGTTCCACTGGTGCCTGTAACTGTGGAAGGAAACAAGCTCCTCGGGATGATCCCTTTGATATCAAAGCAGCTAATTATGACTTCTACCAGGTAACTATTAAGTCTCTCTGCTTTTGCTTCAAGTGGTGCTTTTACTTCATCAGCGAAGCCTGTGTTCTGAAGTGACTGCAAGTGAGTTTTCTCCTGACCTTACCAACTTGTAAATGTTGCTTGGGGGAGCTGTTTCTGGGAGCAGAAATTGTTGTCATGATGGGCTGACCAGAGCAGGCACACAGGAACATCTATTTATACTTCAGGTGTGTTGGTTCATGTGAATTTTAAATCCATTTTCCCTGTGGGCTGTATTCCCATTGCTGCTTTGGTTATCATGTGGCACAAACCTCTTGAATCTTAATCGTAGCTTCTGAATGCTGTGACTCTGAACTCTTTCATTTCCAAGACAGAAGATTGGAGGTTAACCACATTTTTTTTCCTCATAGATGCTGGAAGAAAAATGCTGTGGGAAACTGGAGCACATCAACTTTCCTGTATTTCAACCAAGCACACCTGACCCAGCACCTGCTCGGGATGAGTCGTCTCCTGCCCCTCCAGAAGGGGAGATTGAGAAACTTAAAGAAAAAGAACCTCAGACTCAGGGGGAAAGCACAGGCCTGAGCTTAGCCCTCAGCCTGGGTCAGTCAACAGGCAGCTTGGGCACTTACCCACCTGACACCCAAGGTGGAGGGGACAATGCAGAAAGTCATGGGCAGAGTGGAGACTCCAAAAGTGAGAAAAGGCCAAGCCTGGTAGATCGCCAGGCATCCACTGTCGAGTACCTCCCTGGGATGCTCCATTCTAATTGTCCCAAAGGGCTTTTGCCTAAATTCTCCAGTTGGTCACTGGTCAAGCTGGGACCTGCTAAAGCTTATAATTTCCACACAGGCTTAGATCAACAAGGCTTTATCCCAGGTACCAACTATTTAATGCCTTGGGACATTGTCATCAGGACGAGAACTGAAGATGAGGGAGATTTGGATACAAATTCCTGGCCTGCACCTAACAAGGCTGTTCCTGGAAAAAGAAATGCAGTTGTCATGGGAAGAGGAAGGAGGAGAGATGACATAGCTCGAGCTTTTGTGGGATTTGAATATGAAGATGCACGTGGTAGGAGGTTCATGTGTTCAGGACCTGATAAAGTCATGAAAGTGATGGGAGGGGGGCCAAAGGAATCTGCCATCAAAGCCCTCAATTCTGACATGCCCCTGTACATCCTCTCGTCGACTCAGGGACGAGGACTCAAACCACATTATGCTCAGTTCATGAGGCTCTTTGTGGTGGTTCCTGATGCTCCACTGCAGATCATGTTAACACCTCAGGTAAGAAAGGGAAGAGGGAATCTGATAACTGCAGGGACAGGGTTGGTTGTTACAACATTAATGGCAGGAGCACAAGGGTCACAGGAAAAGAGTGTCAGAGGGATGCCAGAAGAAATGTTTTTTGTTATTTTTTTATTATTAACGATGGGTGATTATCTACTTATATTTCCTTTTGTTTTCAGGTTCAACCAGGGCCCCCGCCTTGTCCTGTATTTTACCCTGAGAAGCAGGAAATAACCCTTCCATCTGATGGGTTGTGGGTGCTTAGGTTTCCTTATGCATATGTGACAGAACGTGGACCTTGCTTTCCTCCCAAGGAGAGCCAACATTTAATGAGTTACAAAGTTCTCCGAGGAATCCTGAAAGCAATCACACAATAAGAATTACTCTGGTAAATTGATTTTAGTTTAAAATGCTGTCTTCGGTCCAAATAATGGATTTTGTTGGTTCATGCCCAACAGCTGTTGCTGATCTGGTGAATCCAAATGTATTTCACTAGAACACAGATTGGAAATAAGGTCTGATCTCAAAGCAGATGAAGGAATCCAGGAGACATGTAAACTTCCCGTTTATTAAATTTTCATATGTAAAAAATAAAAGCTGGTTATCCCAGAATACTGAGCCTGTATTACCAGATGGTTTGATGTTAGTGCTTTTTCCCACCATATCATTTTATGTTCAAGTTTAGGAATACTTAATTATCACTGCCTGGAATCAAGAGTCTCCTTTGTCATATTAAGGCAATGATGGGCAGAAACTCTTCTGGTTTTCTAAACAAGGTATTTCTATGCAAACAGTTGATGCTTTTAATATGGTGATGTGAGAAATAGTTTGCAATTCTGATTTGCAGTAACACCATGGAGAGAAACTGTGGTTACCTTTATTGTGTTGAAATATTTTACTTTGTGCTCACAGGTAAGATTCTGTTAGAAGACTGACTGCATTTTGTATTATGGAATGACAGGTCTCTTTGGAAACTAAACCTGCTGATGAATTTGTGGAAAATACAGAGCTGTATGAGCTTGTTAATTGTAAGCAACTGCAGGTTAATTGTCTTATAGTGATTAGCCTTTTGGTAGCTAAAAGGATGGCTTTGGCCCAGTTTAAAGCTCAAAGCGAAGGAGTTTGGATAATTACACTGTCCAGAAGGTGTACTACATGATCAGTGACAGTAAATCAGCTTGTGACTTTCTGTTGAGGCAAGATGTATTCATGATGGTGGCTGTATGCTGAGACCTACTTTAATTCCTTGCATATTTGTTTCTCATTAGCATGCATATTGAATTTGCCAACTTTTTAGTGTTATAATTGCATGACCCGCGTTGAGCCCTGGTTGCAGCTTGACACGCAGCATCTCTGATCAGCTGGGTGTGGGCAGCACCTCCCTCTGCCTGTGAAGATGAAGGTATCTCCATCTGCACACCTTAACATATTGAGATTTACTGAGCACTTAGCAATTCCTGAAGGAGATCAATAAAACAAAAAGCTCCCAGGGAGAGCGGTTGTCCCTCTGCAATACGAACGTGCTCTGGGCAGCGGGCAAAACGACATTAAAGCATGTAAGACTCGGAAATGGCTGGCAGCGTTTATTAACGACTTAAAAAGCAAAAAGGTGAGAGCCGGGAGGGGTAGGTGGAGGTGTGAGCGTGGGACCGAGGGCCGGAGCCCCTCTGAGGGGAGAGCGCTGGGCGGGAAGGGCGGGGGTCCCCGCGCCTGCGCACTGGCGCCTCCTCCCCGGCTCGGAGGCGGTGCGGCTGCGCGGCTGCAGTGGCAGCGGCTCCCGCAGCGCTTGGGAACCGGCACCGGGGTCGGGCCGGGCCGTGAGGGGTGGGGTGGGACGAGACGAGACGAGGCGGGCGAAACCGGGTGGGGAAGCGGGAGAAGGCGGTGTGAAGCGCAGGGATGTCGGCGACGTTGTACTTGCTCTCTACTCTCGGCGGATACGTCCTCACCTCGGCGCTTCTCCTCAAGTGTCCGGGGCTCCTTCACCGGCCCAAGCGGCAGCGCTTCCGCTGCCGCCACATCTCCCACCGCGGCGGTGAGTGAGTGCGGAGGGTGCGGGGGGGACTCACTGCCCGCGCCGCTTCCCGCCCTTCCCCTCAGGAGGGTGAAGGCTGCGCCCGCCCGCCCGCCGCTCCCTCAGGGCTGCAGCTCTGGGCTCTGAGGGCTTCCCTGGCTCCGGTTTCAGCCCTGCCCGGCTCTGAGGGCTTCCCCGGCCCCGGTTTCAGCCCTGCCCGGCTCTGAGGGCTTCCCCGGCCTCGGGGGGCGATGCCTCCCCGCTCCCGCAGGACGCTCCTTCCCCCGGTGCGGGAGCGGGCGGGAGGGTCTGGAGGGGCTGCAGCGCGGTGCCCGTGGCTCGCAGCGGGTTCCCTTTCAACCTTTCTCCCGCAGCCTAATTTTAGGTGCCACCTGCTGACCAGCGCTTGATTTCAAAGCTGAATTAATCTCCGAACTCGTAAACGCGTCAGCCCGAAATCAGCTTGGTTTTTACTCCATGGTTTCCCTCTCCGACGTTATCTGTTGCTTTTTTTTTTTTTCCTCCTTCCCGATGATGCGGTGTTAGGGGATTTTTCCCGGCAGGAAAGGCAGCTGGCTGTGAGGTACCAAAGATGAATCTTCCTGCGTTTCCCTGCCTCTTTGCTCTGCTTGCTGTTGGCAGAAGCTCTGCCTCTCCTTGCTCCCCTGCCTGCTGGAGAAGTTCATGGATCAGTGCCATGGTGAACCCCATCCCATTTTGGGAGTCTTGTCCCCTCCATACACCTTGTGCCAGGGCCTTGTGGCTAGGCTGGATGCTTCTCTCTCTAAAACAGCAAGAAGGTGTTTTTAAAGTTTCTTCTCCCTCTTCCACAGCATTGGAAGGAAAAAAAAAACCCAGCCAATTTTAATTTCCTTCTCTGTGAAGTTTTTCTGGACTTTTCAGTGCTGCTTTATTCAATTCATGACAATATTTTGTCAGTCTAGTAAATATTTTTCCTGAAATTCTGTGGGAATTTTGTCAGATGCTGGATCTAAACAGTTTTCAGTATCATATATAGTGACAGTGTATGCAGTGTTTGATCACAGCTCTGCCAATGGACCTCAACTACTGTTGCTGTCTTGAATTATTAAAACACAAAAACTGGAGCTAATCTCTTTATAGATTTTATTATTTGCATTTCTTGCATTCAGTTTATACAACAGGTCAAGTCTCTTCATAGCTAAGGTTTTAATTATAGCATAAAATGCATCTTTTGGTTTGGAAAGTATGTATTAGCCCTTCCCTGGTAGTTAGGTATTCTCATCCAACAAACAAAGGTTCTCTATTTGATTGTTACCTGTTTGATAGTTTGCAAGCTATTAAGAACTTGTGGGTGACTTTTGCAGCTTGGTATGATCTCCTTAATCTTCTTTTGTTCTCACTTCTTTACAATAACTTTAGTATAAAGATACATACCCTGGAGCCTAGGCTGGAAGTGTTTTGGCCAGTAAGCACCATTGGAACAACAGGAAAGCCCTTACTCACTGGGAGGATTATTCACTGGGAAGTCAGAGACACAAAGTCCACAGTCTCTTCCTTGTCTGTATGTATACTCTGAAATCCACCTATTGCAGGAGTGCTGTCCTTAACATCTCAGCAGCTTTTTGCTTATCTGGTTCTAACAGACTGAAGATCACTTGCTCTTTACTCTCTGTAGTATTTACATTGTAACTTAAATTCCTGTGGGAGTCAGTGTCTCCTTAGGCTTTAGTCACGTTGTAGCTTCAGACTCTGTGCCAAGTTTCCTGTTGCATTACTCCTGTTAATTTCAGGGATTAAGGTAACACCTTGTTTGCCTTTTCCTTTCTGAGGTGAAGCCTTGCATGTGAGGTTTTTTTTTAAATGGGTTTAGATTTCACTTCTTCATGCAATAATATTCTGGTCTTAGTTTATAGCTTGTCAAGGGAAGCATCCCTGAATTGTTTCTTCACTTCGCATGATTTTAAAATTGGTCATTTCTGAGATCAATAATTATTTTTTTTAGAGCCTTCTGCCAATGCCAGCTGTCTGGACTGGATTGCTGAGTCTTTGAGACAGGGTAGTGTGATGATTTTTACAGAATCACAGAATAGTTAAGGTTGGAAGTGACCTATGGAGATCACCTCCTGACCAGAGCAGAGCCAACTAGAGCAGGTTGTTCCAGTTCTTGTCCAGTTAGGGTTTGAAGACATTCAAAGAGGTTCCACTCTGGGTTTATGCTTATAAATGGAATTTTCTGTATTTCACTTTGTTCTCATTGCCTCTTGTCATCTCCCTGGGCACCCTTGAGGAGACTTTCTCCCAACTAGGTGTTCCTACAAGATCCTTCTGAGCAATAATCTTTCATACCTTGATTTTTACAGCCCTCCTCTGGACTCCTTCCAGCAGGTCTGTTGTGTTCTGTGGGGCCCAGAACTGGGCACAACACTCCAGAGGTGGTTTCACAAGTGCTGAGTAAAGGGGAACAACCACCTCCCTGTCCTGCTGACAACATTCTTCCTAATGCACTTCCTTGCTTCCACAGGGGGGAAAACCCCAAAGCAATAGAACTTATAAAGGTCATCTCCTCCAGTGCTTGACATTAACTCTCTTGTTTGGCTCTTTCAAAGGGTATAGAAGCCTTTGAGTCAGCCCAGCCTTTCATTTTTAAGGGGTAAAAGATATTTAGTCCCTCAAATAACTTGCTTGTTGTAGTTCCCTGTTCCACGTGGGGTTTGTGAAGCCCTGATCTAGGGTTTCTGTTTCAGCTGATCTTTTTTCCTCATTTCCCCCAAAGTGCTACAAGCCAGGCATTTTGTTACCAGCTGGTTTGACTTGCCCTGCTTACTTCCCTAACATGTGACTTGTTACATCAGTCACTTAAAAGTTTTATTTTTGGAAATTTCTGCCCAGGACTGGTAGGATACTGTTGCTCCATTGGCAAATTGGAGATAAATTTCTTCTCTCTCACTGTTCAAGGTGTATGGGCTGTATTGTCACAGCTGTAAGTTATCTAAAGCCTCAGTTTTATTGCAGTTAACTTATAACTGACCATCCAGGTCCTTTGAAGGTTTTTCCCCATCTGTTAGAAAATCATTGGAAGTGGACAATGAGGTTCTCAAGGTATCTTCTCTCCCTTGGCCACTCAGCCTGTTCCTAGTTCTTCAATCAAATACCAGAAAATCTTGGTGATTGTCTAATGACAGAAACTGCTGGGGCCTTACTGTACTTTTTTACCTTAAACCATGCAGTTTTTCTCATGATGCTTCCAAGTCAGTCAAGTCTTTGTTTTGTAAACTCACCAATGGCAGCTGATAACCTGATAAAAGCAACTTCAAATTGCTGGTATTGGTAAGGCCTTGTTAATAGGCAAGGACTTAATTGAAGCCTTTATAATTGTTGTTTACAGACTCTGTCACTCATCACTGTCAAACAGCAGTTAAAATTTGCATAGATATCCTCATCAGTGCCTGCATCTTCCTGAAGTTTTGGTTTTAAGTGTGCAACATGGGCTATTTTCTGGGAGGGGAGAGAGAGAAGGCACAACCCTTCCCAGTCCCTAGCCTGTCTGGTATTCAAAGATTTGTGTGTGGAGAAAGATGGCTTAAGAGTTGCAGAGTTTGTCCCTGCCTGATAAATCTAAATTGCTTGTTCTCTCATTTCTGAACTCAGTTCCATTCCTTGTGTACCAAACCTCTCTTAGCCAGCAGCATCAACCTTTGTTAACAGTTAACAGTTAACAGTTGTGCTGCTTCAGGAGCTGTCCTGGCACTGAAAAAAAAGAGTGTCACCTCTGAGCATCAACTGGGTTATGCACTGAGGGAATATCAGCTTTCCAGAGTCTTGGGCCCTTTTATTTTCCTTTTCTCCCCTTTCTTCTTATGCAAAAAGTCTTATTCAGAGCATTGTATTTGTTGTGCCTGTGGACCTTATTGTCATGGGCAAATACAATGCCTTTAAGGAAAAACAGGGCAGCCAAGCTGTGGTAAAATAAACCCTTAATTTTGTATATTCAAAGTGTTATACAAATCCAAGATAACAGTTTTTTCTCCTTTTTTTTTTTGTTTTGTTGTTACTTTGACAAAGTTCTGTCACTTCAGTCTCCCCAGCAGGCCAGTGGCAACAGGGATTTCTGCCCCTAGCTTTGTACTCCTCCAAATATTTCTATACATTTAAAAGCCATTTTAAAATTTTATTTCCACTGGGATTGAGAGGAGGAAAAGCATTTTGTAAATGTTTTTGTTTATTTTTGTAGGTGCTGGAGAGAACCTGGAGAACACGATGGCAGCCTTTCACCAGTGAGTACAAATGGAACCAATAATCCCTGAATTAGCTGTGTTCTCATTACTGAGTGAAGCAATTGAGAGACAGCACTTCTTCCATCACTTGTTTGGGGTACAGAGTCCTTTTGTTGGAATTCATCTCTCTTTTGGGTGACTTCTGTGCATTGCTGAACACTGCTCCAATTTCAGCAGGGAGGAATTGAGATGCCACAAACAAACAAAGAAATCAGACTGGCAATTGGAAATAAAACTCCTAGGCCCTGATATTTCCTAAAAAACCAAGAAACAGTTCTGCTTCCATGCTCAGTGGTGCTTACTGCCATTAGTTACCAATATAAAGTTATTTTTGGTGAATAATATAACTATCTGTAAGTATCTAGAGACATTGATATTACTCAAGGTATTTCACATCATAGCCTGTACCAACATGCTAATCAGTGTACCAGGAAGTCTGAATCTGTTGACTGCTCTTATGGCTTTAGCAATTCTCTCAGATATTCTACAGGTTTATGGTATTAATTTCCCTTCTTTTTGTAGAAGATTAATAAGTTGTCCTCCAAAATTATTGTGACTGAAACCTTAATGTTAACTATTTTTATAGCTGTAATGCTATACAAAGGTTTGTGTTAGGCTTTTTATTCCCCTTCATACACATACTACTTTCTCATAATGTGTGGAAGCCTCTTATCTAGGGTTTAAAATGGAGCTGGTCCTGGGAAGCCTTTTTAAGCCTCCAGCATTTAAGTAGTGAATTCTAACAAGGTTCTTAAGGGGGGCTTGAAAAGAAGCATATCCAAAACTCCAGCTGCCAATGAGCAGTGACAAAGAAGCCAGCACTCAGGCTCCTGTTTAGGGGTTGGTTGGTTGAATTTTTTTTCTTTTTTTGTGTAGTTTTTGTGTTTTTGGGTTTTTTTCTTTTAAATTTGCTTTGTTCTAAGTAGCCTCATCAGTTGCACACTTCCTTGCAGGCTGAGGAGTGCCAGCTTTCCCAACCAAACTGCTATTGAAAGCACTGCAGTATTTTCCATCTCCATGGAAGCTTAGCGTGGTTTTGTGATTATTTTTTTTTTCCCTGCTGTTCTGCTTTTTTTTTTTCAAGTCTGCTACAACACTTTCTGCAAACTGTTTTTTTTTTTTTCCAGCCATTTTCCTAATTTCCATTTAGTATCACACTGATTTTATAAATACAGGGCTCCTACAAAGAAAGTTACTCCATAACCTATTTTTCTTTCACTCCCAGCAGCAAGCTGTAGTCCTGAGAGTAAGGGCTGTGCTAGGAGTCAATGTTTTGTGATAGTACAGACAGTTGTCTGGCTCTCTCCTGACCATTTTCTTTGTTTTATGACTGTAGTGTAACAACTGCACTGAGCTTCACTTTTTGAACTCATCACTACTCCCAGTAGCCAAGTTCAGTGACTTCTTTTTCATTATCTTGGCTGAATCTTAAAGTCTTCTGCAGGAAGCAGAGTCAGAGCACTTTGTGTTAGGCAGCAGAAAGTCTTCTGGATTCCTCTCTGCAGGGGTAAAGGCTTTGTCCTTCCCATCTCTGCTGATTCCCATCTCCCCTGGGAAGTTAGCAAAAGGAATTGGGGGGGGAAAACTGGTGATCTGCCTCCTGAATAATCAGCTGGGTTGGCTCAGAGGGCTGGGATGAACCAATCAATTTATAGTCCATCAGATTTTGCATGCAGCCAAATGGGGTGTGCCTGCAGGTTTGGACAAGCAGGAGGATTTAGGCACTGATGGTGCTGGATCCAGAAGAGAGTTGGTCTGCTGCTTGGTATTGACAAGAAAACCTGGCCTGTATCAGGAGCAGCGTGGCCAGCAGGTCCAGGGAAGGGATTCTGCCCCTGTACTCAGCCCTGGTGAGGCCACAGCTTGAGTCCTGTGTCCAGTTCTGGGCCCCTCAGCTCAGGAAGGAGATTGAGGTGCTGGAGCAGGTCCAGAGAAGAGCAAGGAGGCTGTGAAGGGATCCAGCAGAATTCCTGTGAGGAAGGGCTGAGGGAGCTGGGGGTGTTGAGGCTGGAGAAGAGGAGGCTCAGGGGAGACCTCATCACTCTCTCCAACTCCCTGAAAGGAGGTTGGAGCCAGGGGGGGGTTGGGCTCTTTTCCCAGGCAACTCTCAGCAAGACAAGAGGGCAGGGTCTCAAGTTGTGCCAGGGGAGGTTTAGGTTGGAGATGAGAAAGAATTTCTTTCTGGAGAGGGTGATCAGGCATTGGAATGGGCTGCCCAGGGAAGTAGTGGATTCTCCGTGTCTGGAGATATTTCCAAAGAGCCTGGATGTGGCACTGAGTGCCATGGGCTGGGAACTGCAGCAGGAGTGGATCAAGGGTTGGACTTGATGATCTCTGAGGTCCCTTCCAACCCAGCCAATTCTATGATTCTATGAAAACAGTTTTATTTCTGCTATTTACATTTTAATAAGGATTGGAGAGTATTTAATATTATAATAAGAGGAGGAGGAAAATATTCTAGTAATATACACAAAGTGTAGGGGGTGAAAGCCTTTTTGGTAACTTCAAGTTCTTTATTAACTTAAATTACAAATATTCTGGGAAGCAGTTAGAAGCTTTGTGTACCAAAGACAGTATTTTTTTTGTTTGCATGGTAAAATACCTAGTAGATTTTTTTGGCCTCTAGTCACATTACATTCTATTTAAATTTAAATTAAATTAAATTTAAATGCTGCTGTGGTGGTTTTAGATTTTAAAATCATTGAAATTAAGCTAATACAGACACTTGCAGTGTCTTCAAGTATTTGACAATCTGGCCCAAAGGGTGTAAGAATTTAATTGCAAGTTTAATTATTACAGCCATGTGCTTTTGCCTTGATAGGAAGCTGCTGAGTAAACTCTCCAGTTATTTTTATCATTGTGTTTTCTTTTTTTTTTATGGACTTACATGGTTTAACAACAAAAGTGCTTGGTCACCTTAGTATTTAAAGGCTTTTTGTGCTACTTTAGGCCTCACCTAATGGATTTTAATTTCCAGTGTAGGACTTGTCATGGATTTGCTGACTTGTCCTTTTACTTGAAAACAGTTGGAGTTAAACACAAGCAGAGAGCTCTGTCATCCTGATTTGCAAATGTGAATCTGCTTTCCAACTTGGAGCACTTGGATGTGTATCTGAAGTCCTCTCTGGAGCAGTGTAGTTGTGATGTTGCAGAGCTGCAGAACCAACCCCTTTCCAGCTGAAATAACACAGCACTTTAAGAAAGCTCATTTGGCAGAAAGCTGCTATTAAGAGCCTGGCAAATTCTCAAGTTTGTTAACAAGGCAAGTTGTTGTTCTCCTTTTCCCTTGCTGCATCAGTCCTGAATGTTTTAAGCAGCAATATTTCTAGTAACTTTTGCTAGTTAAATGATAATTCAGGTACTAGATGGGAACATCTCCAAATCTGGCAAATCTCCTGCAGCATATTTGGAGCTGCTTTTCCTCAGGAGGAAGAATTACACAGAACAGGCTGTGTCTCTTCCATGTGTAATAGGATTTTGTTCTCTCCTAATTCTTAATTAGTGGCACTGGAAAACAGTTAACAAATTGGGTTTAATTTGACAACCCCCTCCTTGATCATTATCCCAGCTGGACCAGAAATGGTGTTAACCACTTCTGGGAGTATATTCACAATTTTTTTTCTGATTTGCTGTTTGTTTATGGCACATTTGTATTTCTGCAGCCAATAAAACCCTTTCCTTAAGGAAAAGGCTGTTACTGAAGTAGCAGAGCTTTGGGTCCAGTACAGACTGTACCCAGAGATGCCATGGATTTGTTTGTAGGTAGATGGAAAGAAGTGGGGTTTGGAGAAACAGACATCAGGCCCAGAGGCTTTTAGCTGTCTGCTGGGATGATACCTTCTGAGTGTCTTTTTTTCTAATGAAATAAACAGCTAACTTCTTGTTGGAGTAAAGCTTGGGTTTTCTGTTCTGGTGTGAGGTTTGCTGTACTTACTTTTCATCAGTATTACTACATTCTGCTTTCTTTACTAAGCCAAGCTTATATAGAGTGGATTTAGGATTGGACTAGGATTTTTCAAAGCAGAGTTTAAGTGGGCTTTTTATTTAAAATTTCCATTTTTTTCTCATTAAAATAATGTTTTAGAAATTCAGTTTGGCTAGCAAAAAAGAAAAGGCAAAACCCTAAAAAACTCCATTGCTAATTTCCTGATAAATTTAAATCAAGTAAAAAAAAAAATAAAATAAAAGGCTCTCAGTTCCCTGACACCTGTTGTTGTTTATGCAACCACAGGACTGATTTCTCTTACATCTTACAGTGAGCTTATTGCTGATGCTAATAAACTGCACCCTCCAAATCCTGAAACAATCCCTGAGCAGTTTCTCAAGGCTGAGGTGCCAGGCTGCAATCCACAGATGTGCTCCTGGATTTCTGTGGAAGATGGAGCCAAAAGCTTCCCAGTTCAAATCCCATCTCTTGATTCCTGATCCTTGAATCCTGATCTTGATTCCTGATCCTGATCTGCATCAGCTGTCCCACTGCTACAGAGTTTTTGCTGGGCTCTGCAGCAAGGCTGCAAGGATTCATTGCATCAGAAAGCACCCAAAGTACCTGAGTTTTGGAGTGGTTGAATTCCATGACATAAATGTGTGAGGTTTGGGACCTGTGTGAAATAAATGTGTGGTTCAAGGCAGACTTCTTCCCTTCCAGTGCAGTTAATTTAGGAACAGACATGTTGGAGTTAGATTGCCACCTGACCAAGGATGAGCAAGTGGTTGTGTCCCATGATGAGAACCTGAAGAGATCAACAGGAGTTGATGTCAACATATCTGACCTCAAATACTCTGTAAGTTGAATAAAAAAAAAAAAAAAGAAAAAAATCATAAGTGCTAGAAGGTCTTTAAAAATGCACGTGTAGAGTGGCTGGGGGGGAAGGGAGGTTTGTGTGCATGTATCCAAAAATCCAAGGAGGGGATTTGTCTTGTCTTCCTAAAAAAAAAAAAAACCAGATTATTATCCCTGTGTAGCCAAGGGAGAACCACGAGCACCTTCCCAGAGGGTGATCAGGCTGGCTGAGTTGCTTTCTGGGGGTGAGCCTGTTTTCTGCCATACTGGTGACAAAGGAAGCTCAGTCACCAAGATCCTGCTCCTGTGACCAGATTTTTAGTGGGAAAACCAAATGATGAATTCCCTCCTGCACTGACAGTTTTAAAATCCTGTTTTTCCATCTGATATCTAAGTAGAATTCTCAGCATTATCAGATAGGCATTGGGAAAGGTTTTGCCTCTCTCAGTTCCAGCTATTACAAGTCTAAGAATCCCAAATAGTTCAAGTAAGAATGAACATGGTGCTTCTAAATCACTTTTCTGGGCAGGAAGATTTTAAAAAACCCCACAATACTGGCTTTGTCTTTAACTTACATGACTTAGGAATTATAATTTTTTTTGTCTTATGATAAAGGTCATTATTGTATTCCTGCATTTGAATTAGTGTTCCACTTCCTTTTATTTTTAAGGAACTTCCACCATATCTCTGCAAGTTGGATGTCACATTTCAGAAAGGTAAGGTTTTGTCTTTTGATGTTTCAATTTCCAGTGCCAGCAAGCAATTTTCCATTGCTGCAGTGTGGTAATTTCTTATTTTGCCAAAGAGAGTAGGAAAGTGGATTTCCTTTTATCAGTATCTTGATAAGACAAATTTTAAAAGGAAAGCACAATTCTAGCTTTAGAAACCAAAATACATCTTTTTCAGACCAGTTGGCAGTGACTTAGAGGCAAGATATCTTTTTCCATGTAAATTGGTTTCCTTGTCTGCTTCTTGGAACTGCTTTCCAGTTCCCTTGAGAGATCTTCAGAGGGCACTGACTGAAAATCTGTTGGTACAAAAAATGTAGAGAAAGCAGAAGATAATTTCTTTACAGCCCAAATGCCATCGTGCTGGTGCACTCTGGGCTTCAGGTGTGTCAAACAATACAGACATTTTCAGAAGGAGGAATGGAAAGAGTATTAGGTACTGAATGTATGACTTGAAGTTCAATACCAATATTGCAGCAAGAAGGGAAAACCTAGAAAAAAAACCTTGTTTATTGTGAAAACTCTTGATACTTGGGACTATACTTTGAATACAGAACATGGGCTAAAATTCATAGAATCATAGAATCATAGAATTGGCTGGGTTGGAAGGGACCTCAGAGATCATCGAGTCCAACCCTTGAACCACCGTTGCGGTTGCTAGACCATGGCACTGAGTGCCACATCCAGTCTGTTTTTAAATATCTCCAGGGACGGAGAATCCACTACTTCCCTGGGCAGCCCATTCCAATGCCTGATCACCCTCTCCATAAAGAAATTCTTTCTAATATCTAACCTAAACTTCCCCTGGCACAACTTAAGTCCATGCCCTCTTGTCTTGTTGAAAGTAGTTTGGTAAAAGAGCCCAACCCCCCCCTGGCTACACCCTCCTTTCAGGTAGTTGTAGAGAGCGATAAGGTCTCCCCTGAGCCGCCTCTTCTTTAGGCTGAACAACCCCAGTTCTCTCAGCCTCTCCTCGTAGGGTCTATGCTCGAGTCCCTTCACCAGCCTGGTTGCCCTCCTTTGGACCTGCTCCAGAACCTCGATATCCTTCCTGAACTGGGGGGCCCAGAACTGGACACAGTACTCAAGGTGTGGCCTCACAAGGGCTGAGTACAGGGGCAGAATCACTTCCTTGGACCTGCTGGCAATGCTGTTCCGGATACAGGCCAGGATGCCATTGGCTTTCTTGAGAAAGCTTCCCCTCTCTTCACTTGTGTTTTCTTGCTTGAGGGGCTTTGTGACTATTTCTGTGGCCTTTCTGATCTTAAATTGCCCAACAAGCAAATTTTGTGTTAAAATTTCTGTTCAAAATTGCAAAATACTTAAAATGCACCCATATGAGATCCATAATGAGTTTTTTCACACGTGTGTCTTTTGTTTATGTCCAACACAATGAGATGATGAGGGCCTTCCCTTAATTCCTTAGTAAATTTCCCTAGAAGAAAAGGTTTTTCTCATTTGGTCTTGATATTAATCTCATTGCTTTTGGTATATGGTAAATAAGCCTCTGGTTTTTGTTTCAGGACTTTAACAATGTCTGCTCTCCTGCTGTTGCTAAATAATGACTAAATCAAATGTTATTCAAACCTAAGTGTGCAATATTCTCAGGGCATTGTCATTATGCTTGTGAACATGTCCTAATTAATTACAATTATACAAGTGACAGGGGGTTTTGGTTTGGTTTGGGGTTTTTTTTCAGTTTAATTGAAAATTAATTTAAATTCGTTTTTAATTTTAATTTAGTTTAATTCTAGGAACTTTGCAAATGTTTAAGACAAGTGTTCTGACATCTCAGCTTTTCTCTGGAGTCTATTAAAAATGGTCACAGCACTGACAACTTTCTTCTTTCCCAAGAATGTCACTGTGAGGGGAAGGACAACCGTATTCCACTCCTGAAAGAGGTGTTTGAGGCATTCCCAGAGACTCCTGTCAACATTGACATCAAAGTGAACAACAATCTGTTGATCAAAAAGGTACCTGAGAGCTGCTGCTGAACTGAGGCTGAAAGTCATGTAATGATGTTGAAATTCCAAAAGGAAAGTTTCTTGGAGTTGTTGTCTGTGACACAAAAATCTTCCCATGTTAGATCTTGCTCCTTGTGTGAGGAGGCAGAGAAGTGACAGTGTGCAAGATATTAAATAAAAAACCACTTTACTGACACTTAATCTTGATGTGGAATTGTTGCTGTTCTGCTGAACACCTTTGGTTTGTGATTCATGTGGGATGGTCATCTTACTGTTGCCTGCCAAAGCATCATGAACACATGGTGTCAGTGTGTAAGGAGAAATGTCCACTGCAGAGAGGGAAAGATGCTATTTTGCCATTTATTTTCCTTAAATTTTCTGTGTTTTTTTGTAGCTACAGTGGCCTTTTTATCTGTTGAGCTGAGCATCTGTTTCTAGTCAAAGCAGCAGAGTTGTCCTAAGAGAGAGCATAGATAGAACTCTCTGTAACAACTTCTGTGGCTGAAAAGTAAAAAGTAGAGCTTTTAGGTCAATAATTCTGCACATCATTTTCAGGGGATTCATGGTGGGGCTCTGCTTTTTCCCCTTGCAGGTTTCTGAGCTGGTGAGTCAGTACAAAAGGGAGCACCTGACAGTCTGGGGGAACGTCAACTACGAGGTGGTATCAAAGTGTCTGAAGGAGGTAAGAATGGGTCCAGCTGAGCTTTGTTCTTGCCTGCTTGTTGCTGTGCAGTGACAAGAGGTACAGAAAAGCACCCTGTCAGTCAAGGGCTGCCCAGCTATGGCAGAGTTTCTGATGTGATGAGAAATTTGGCACTTAGATGGTATTCTGCTTACTACACTGTTACTCTAAGTCAAGCACAGTTCACACCCATATGCTCTGCAATAAGATACCTGAGGAATTAAGCTTAATTATGTTGTATTCAAGTTCTCTAAAACTACAAGGTGTTAGGATTTTATGCCAGAAACTCCCAGAGCCTGTTTTGCACATCATTCATCTGGTAGAAAAGCAGTTTTTCTAAGGATTGCTTACTCTGTGGGGTTTTTTGATGAAAAGAATGGATGTGGCCACAGGTTGACTCACAGTTATATTGGTACAAAACTGTTTAAGTCCTTTTTTTGTGCTGATGAATTCTAAATTGTGCTCAGTCTGAGGGAGTTATGCACCTGAATGAAGTTTATCTAGCTGAGGGTATAAATATGGTTCTGATTTATATGTGCAGGATAACAGAGCAAACAGCAGTTTATTTTTATAGGATTAATGCCCTAATATTTTGGTTCATAGATCAGCATTTTTAGCAACCTGTTGTGAAGTGAGCTGCTGTGATGCCAAACTGCAACAAGACCCCTGCTAAAGCTCAGCTTGTTCTTTGCAGGAATACAGTCCAAGACAAAATGCTGCCTAGTGTCATGCAGTCTGGAAAGATAATGAAGGCAGGTAACAAAAGCAGTACAGCAACCAGTGAAACTCTACCTTTTCAGGTCCCAATGCCCCTTCAAACTGTGTCAATCTTTTGCTTGGATTACAAGCTCCCAGGAAGAATAATTTAAATTTGGTGGCAGGCAAATCATAAACAGTTGGCAGCCTAACCTTTAGGTGCAAGTGCTAAACTTCCCACGTGCAATGATGAGCTAATTTAATTGCAACAGACTCACCAACCTGCCAAGATAATCCAGAATCTTTCTTTCTCTGTTCCTGCAGAATGCTGACATCCCCATCATCTTCTGTGCCCAACGTGTCCTCCTGCTTCTTGGCCTGTTCTACACAGGGCTGCTGCCATTCATTCCTTTCAAGGAAGAGTTCTTGGAGATTCCCATGCCTTCCATCATCCTCAAGTGAGTTGGAGTCCAGCAGTCAGTGCTGCACTGAGATGATGGTGAAAGAAGTGAATGATAGTGACAGCTTGAGCATTGGTTTAGTGAGAGTCCTCACTCTGAGGATGCTGTTTTGATTCTTAAGAGAAAGAGAAGCAAATCTTCTACTCCTTTGCATTTAACCTGTCTCCAGCCAGCTCTGAGGTGTTGGGGTGCCCTTCTACATCAGTGTTGCCCATTTGCAGCATCTCCTGTCAGTACCTTTTCAATGCAGCTTCTGCTGATGCCATCTGGATAGCACCTTGTGGCAGGGCTCTGCAAATAACCAATTCTTCCATTCTTCTCCCTGGTTCTTGAGAGCAAATTGGTCTGAATAAAGCCAAGAGGCAGGTCAGTAGCAGGGTAGATATAGGAGGTCTTTCTTGCTTTTGTTCCTCACACTTCAAGCAAAATGCTGCTCAGTGCCCATCTCTGCTGTTTCTCTGACAAGCAGCACATTTCTCTTGTGTGATCCAATTATAAGCCACTGCCTCAGTGAAATCACTGCTCCAATTTGAGAAAATGCAAGATTAATTCTTCATGTTCCTTTTGCAGGAACATCTCAAATCAAATTTTAATCTGTGCCCTGGTAATTTATTTTTTTTTCCCCCCTCAACAGGCTGAAAGAACCACAGAAGATGACAAGGAGCCAGAAATTTATTATCTGGCTAGCTGACACGTAAGATTTTAATCTTATTAAATTTTTTATTTATATTTTGCCTCGATATTAACAGTTGGCTGGAGCAACAAAGTAGCTATTGCTATAGCTGCTTGCTGGGTAGTAATCTTTTTCAGTTTCTTCCAACTTCTTTGTCAGTGCAGCATAAATCATACCCAAACCTTGTGTAGATGTTCTCATAAGGCTTTTATTTTTCATACACTGAGGTGCAGAAGCAGTGGGCATTATTCCAGCTCAGTCTGTTTAGATCCTGTCATGAAAGGAGTGCAGTTAATTAGCATGTGAGGAGATTCAGAATGTGGCTTTCCCATTTCATGGGATTGTGACTGTTTCATGGTGCTGTCAGAGGAGATATTGTCTGGCTCACGTGGAACACTTGGCATTTTAAGAACATTTGTGCTTCAGGGGAAGCTTAATCATATGCTTTCAGAGGTTGAGTGGGATTGCAGTGTCTTCTGGCTCTTCCTCCTGTGCCTGACACCTCTTAGTTTGATTTCTTGAGTGACCAGTAGAGTTTTCACATCTGGTCCCTACCCAGTGAAGGAGGAACCTGCTGGGTTTGATCTTCAGAAAAGTCGACATAATTGTAACTCCAAGTTTTCCAGAAGTAGCTTTCTCACCACTTCCACGTGGAAAACCTTGAGTCTAAATGCTCTTATGAAAAATTTATTACAGAACATCAACAGACGTGGAAAAATTTCATATATCTTTCAAGTTTTTAAATGATATTTTTCTCCTTTCTGCAGATTACTCATGCGGAAAGCACTTTTTGACCACCTCACAGCTCGGGGCATTCAGGTACAGTGTGGCAAAGTTAAAGGAAATGTCCTTTTAACCTACTGAGAGTTTGAACCAGCCAGTTACAGCCTTACAGTGGGCTCATTTTCTCCCCAAAATGTTGTGTTGTGTTGCTTTTTGCTCCCTGAGCAGTAGCTGATGCTGTTATACTTGCAGTTCTGTAACTGCAAAGGAAGAATTGTCCACTTGGAAGAAGACTCTTAAATTAAATGCCTGCAAGATTATTTTTTCCCCTCCCCATATGTCTCTCTTGCATGAAACAAATTGAGTCAAAAGTCACTTTTTGTTTAATTTCAGTATTTCCTTTAGTAATTTGCCTTTCTCTCCCATCTCATAGGTCTATATCTGGGTACTGAATGAAGAACAAGAATACAAGAGGGCATTTGATCTGGGAGCAACTGGAGTGATGACAGACTATCCAACAAAGCTCAAGGAGTTTTTACACAATTATCCAGCCTAAAAGAAGAAACCCAAGGAAATTCTTGCAGAATAGATTGTGAGCCAAGGATTTTCTTCATTTAAAAAAAAAAAATAATTGAGCAGCATACACAGATCATTCTGTTTGAAAGATGTAATTGGCTGATCTTGTCAGTTTGCCACCTAATGGAAAGGTGGTCTATTTATTTTAAAACTTTTAATGAAATAGTTTACATTTGTAAATAGCTCACTTAGCAACAGTGCACTTCACAACTAGAGATGACTAGGAAGCAAGTTTCTGGCTAGGATACCTGTAGATAATAAGCATTAATTTACTTGTCACAAGTGTTCCTACACAGCTGTCAAGACACATCAATTATTCTACCTATATTCTAGGGGGCAGAAATGAAAGAATTTCTGCAAGTGCCCTGTGTGTGTGCATTTCTTATGTGGCTTTTAGTTTTCAGATGACTTGTAGGGCAAAAGAATGCAGAGGAGGAATAGAAAGCAGAATCTGTGGCTGGCCAGGTAGTTTAGCCTGTGAAGTGTAAAGGCAATCACTTTTTTTACCAAAATTAACTCACTTTCTAGTGTGCTCAGTACACATTTACTGGATTCTTCTTACTGGTAACAATGTTCAGCTTAGTTGCAAATGTATTTAGATGCCTTTCTGAGTTGGTGATGATACTGTGGCTTACTCCTCATGCTCTAAATACAGCATTTTAGCCAGATTCTGGGTTTGGCACAAAGTTGCCCAGGTCTGACCAGGCTGTCAGGCTCCCTTAGGATGGCAGTATCTAGCTTTCCAAAAAGGAAGATTGCACTTATTAGAGATTACACTTGCTTTGAAATATCCTTTTCACAAAGGAAGCTAAGTCTTAGGAGTCTTTTGTACACTTGTAGTTCAAACATCTGTTGGCTTGATGAATGGGAAGTTGTTTTTAGGGTGAGGGACCAAAAAAGACTCAGTTTGGTCAATATCAATATGTTCCAATAGGAAATCAATCTGTCCCTATTGACCCAAAGCTTGTTTATATGCATACCTATAAAACCAGCAAGTGTCAATCTAGGATGTGTGTAAATTTTAGTATTTTCTCTCCACAAAAGCACATTCAGTAGTAATTAATGGGCAGGGAAGTCACTTTACTGTGGCAAAATCCAGGAAACTCTGAGTGTGGTGGGGTGGGGTTGGGCAGGAAGGTGTTTCTGGAAGCTTGCCTGTTGTTGTGCTGTTGTGGAAAGGTGTTACACGTGTGTCAAACAGCTTTGAGCCTGCAGTGCCCCTGTGTCTTGGTGATGTGCTGCTAATGGAAGGGGTTTCCAGAAGGAATTTAATTGTAGCTTAATTATCCAAAGTAATATCTATAAAGCTGAGTCATGTAATGAGATACTGCTGCAACCAAATGATTGCTCAGTGCTAGGATCTGCTACTTGAGGGAATTTGATGCAAAAATGATTGATCTGAAGAATAAATACAGTAGCCAGGTGTAAGTGTATGTTTACTGCACTGTACTCAGTGTTAAAAGAACCTTTAATTTTTTTTTTCCCTTGCTGGTTCAGGTTTGGAAGGGCTCTTGGTTGTGAGGAACATTTGTAATGGAGGGAGGAACATTGGATGGAGGAAAAGCAGCTACTGCATTTCCCATTAAGTGAATGTGGTGATGGTAGCAAATGAATTAATGGTGTCCTGCCTGCTTAAGATGGCTGGGGATTCAATTTCCTCTTTATTTAATCAGCCTTGTTGCTCGTTGAGTAGAAGAGAGGAAAATGGAACTTCCCAGCTGTTCACAGGAGAAAGGATAAACTTATTTTTTATTTGCTAAGCTTCTTGTTTCCCTTTCAGACCAGTTATGTATGGTCAGATAGCTGCTAATAATCAGCCTAATCAGAGTGCTTCCTGCTTTCTTAGTGGTCACAGAATATTTATGGAATAGGCTCCACATGCAGCTCAACAGGTAAATTAAACCCTTCCCTCCTTTCTGTCTTAGTTTGGTTTGCAGCAGACAGTGTCTAGCTCCAGGTAGTTTTGATGCAGTGGGGTTTTTTTCAGCTCAATTTTATTACTATTGAATTTCCACCATGCAAATTAAGATGCAAATATACATCTCTTAAGACAACACTACAAAATATGTTAAAACCTTTTAATTTTTTAGGCTAGGGAAAGCTAAGTTTTAAAACTTCTGGACTTGATCTCTCAAGGGATGGGTGATGACTTAATGTGTCTCTCAAGTTCCCTGATCACTGCACAAACAAACTAGTTTGCTTTATTCCATCTGGAATGACAAAACATGGTTATGGAAGTGACAAGTTTATTTTTTTTTATTTCATTTTAATTGTTTTCCTCTTTAGCAGTGGTGTTGGAAACTTTTACCTTCAAAGATGCTCAACACAATGTCTTCTCTCATCTGATGTAGCTTTTGACTCTGCTGTTTATACATGACCTATAAGTCTGCTGCTTAATATCTGAAACTTGAATGAGTCAAATTCCAAGGGAGGGAAGGGATTCAGTGCTGGAAAAGCTGCTGCAATGATCCAGTCCCTCATTTGGGCTTCAGCACAAGAGCTGAAGTTTGATCTCCTGAGACAGATAATGCTGCATGGATGAGGCCATGAATCTGAACACCAGTGCACAGGGCTTGAGGCCATGATAACTGTTTGTAACAACATAATATGGAATTAAGGTAACTGTAGAATGTTTGTTCTATCCAATCACTTTTGAATATTCCAGAACTTGCTGTGTGATTTTTCTTTTTTTTTTTAAGCCACTTGTACAGCAAAACATTTGTGGAGAACTTGCACAGCTGTCCATGAGGATGTTCTGTTAATCTCTCTCTCTCCAAGGAGAGATTCTTTTCAGGTACTTTTAACTCTAAATGCTGTTCAACACTTACTGTGTTCTTAATCCTACTGCAAAATATTTCATGTATGAAGGATGATGCATGTATTCCATGCACTTTTAATTTGCAGAAAGTCTTGTGGACCTGAATGTAGGAACTGATTTTATTTTTTTTTTCTTGTAAAGAAAGATTCATGCTCTTGAAACGTGACATATTAAAACATCTTTGCTCTTAAAAGAGAGAAAAACAAGTACTTATTGTGACTTCTTTGTCTGAAAGTTTCATTTTTGAGACTGTGGTATCAATCTTCTACCTGCTGGCTTTTGTTTAAGATTGGGAAAAATGAATTATTAAAATGGCTGATTGGGAAAAGTGGATGATTAAGGAAAGATCAGTGGATTATGGAGTATGGGAAGACTTTGACAGGTGACAAGGATCTCCTTCTGAACTGGGGACAGCAAACCAGCTGTGTTTTGGGTATGTTCTTATTAACAGGTACCCCATTTGTAGCAAGTTCCTGTACTGTGTTGTCCTCTCCTGTGCTGGATGTTGGTTTCTTAGCAATGACAATTTTGTCTCCTGGTGTTAAGCAGGTTAATGTTTCCTCTGGTCTTAGAGATTTCCAGCTTTCCTACTGGATTTCCATTACATGACATTAAATACTGGGGTTTAAGTGTCATTTTAAAGCCTTAAGGCTTCATATTAGGGAAAGGAGGTGAAATGGGGTTTTGTATGTAGCAGTATTTAGTCATTTTTAAAAAGGATTTTGTCAGGCTGATGCAATCATTTCCCTGATTGCCCTGGGCAGTGTTTTATTCCTTACTACACATCCTAAATGGTCAGTAAACCAGAACAGGGACTTTGGGAAGCATTTTCCATGTGTCTTTTAACACGGGAAGTATTTGTCCTCACAGTTCAGCTTGTGTAACCTCTCATAAATCTGCAGGAACAAGGTATTTAAGCAGAATATTCAGGACAACTTTAACACAGCTTATCCAAAGGAAGAAGGCTTGAGGTGTGCAGCTCTTTTCCTGTATTTTCAGGAGATGCTCTACATGGATGAGGTTGATAGAAACCCCAGAGATGTAGGTTTGCCCCTGGAATTTCCTGCAGGAGTGGGAGGGTGGATCCTTCTCCTGGGCTGTGGGAGATGTTCTGCTGAAAGTCAGGAGGGAAGGGTGTAAGGAAATAAAAAAAAAAAGCCATAAAACTTGGCCAAATCGGGTCAGATCCTGCCTGTCCTCCTCCTCCTGACCACAGGAGGCCGCCGCATCCCTGCAGATCCTCAGGGAGGGCTCAGCTCTTCCCAGCAGTCAAATCCCATGGGGAAAACTGCAATGCAGAGCGGGGTTCAAAGGGCTCCTGGAGCGGTTCCGAAGTTCTGCCACCGTTCTGGGGCTGCAGGGTGGGTTTCTGGGTGGTCTGGGTCCCAGTGGGAAGGTGAGGAAAGTTGCTGTGGGCAGCAAAGCCAAATGATCTGTGGATGGGGAGAGGGTTTTGCAGCTTCCCTCTGATGTTTTGGGATTGGACCTAAAATAGGGAAGCTGCAAGGAAAAGCCCAGGTGCAGGGAAGAGATGAAAGCACCTTCCTTGGTTCTGAAGCTGGAAATGTTTTTTCCTGAAACAGTTTGAAGTATCCCCAGATTACAAATCAAGAAGGAAAAGCAATATGAGGTGAGGTGCCTTGTCCAGTAACACCAGCAACAAATACAACTCAGGAATGCTAAGAAATTGAGATTTTTGGCACATTTTGGGTGCCACTCGGCTCTAATGCCACAATAATTTTGAGGGGATATCTTGATGAGCAATCTGCTCCTTTTTCCCCTCTCAGTATTGGCAAAAGTGAGCCCCAATCAGTGCTGTTTGATCAATTAGGGTTGAAACTGATGCCTGGTGCTGAGGGGAGCACTAACTCTGCCCCTCAGACTCTGAAAAAGATGATTTGCAAATGGAGAAATTAAAAACCATGCTTAGCTGCTCAGCTGAAGGCTCAGATGTCACAGAGGTTAGGTTCAAAATTCCTTTTTTTTTTTTTTTTTTTCCTTTTAATAAATACATTTTCCAAAAGCTTGGCCCCATATATCCACCCTGCTGATTAAGCTGTGCTCCTGAAGTTTGCAGCCAAACTCTGTAATGCAGAATCAAATGGAAAAATGTGCCTTGCATCTGCAATAAGGAAACAGCTCGGGCCCAACTGGCATTTTATTTTATTTTTATTTTTATTTTGAACTGAGTGAAATGCTGCTAATGAAGCCCTGCTGCCCATAATAAACCCTTGGATTTCCACAGTGATGCTGAACTTGCATCACTGTGATTCCAATTAACCACCATCCTAAAGCTTGTTACAAGGCAGAGCTTTGTGTGTATGTTAATAATCTTGATGTTCTCTATGTAATAACAAGCCATTATTATTATTATTATTATTATTATTATTATTATTATTATTATCAAACAGAATTCTGCTGCACAGCTCAATTTGGGTGGTAGGGGGGGAAATTTCACTGTTGTGCAGCATCCTGTTGATGTCTGAATTTATTTTGCTGCTGGTTTCAACTCTTGTGGTTTCTTTTCAGAACTCTTGGTGATTTAAAGGTCAGTGATTCATTTTTTTTTTTTCACCATTTCCTGCACATAACCTTTTCTGGATCTTCATTCAGCAGTGGTGAGATGGTCCAACACCTGAGGTGTGAGCTGGCTCCAGGGCTTGAGGAGGAAGGAGGTGATCTAAGAAAAGCAGCAGCTTAAAGTAAGTCTTTAAAGTAGGCTGCTGTTGCTCTCACAGCCATCTGAAGATAACAGAGCAGTTTCTTTCTTCATCTGAGTCTACCTCCTGGTGAGTAACCACCAGTTGGACTGGGCAGTACTGCAAGCTTTCAAACAAACAACCAAAAAAAGGGTATTTTGGACTTTAAATTTTGATTTATGGAATCCTTTGGCTAGCTGGTGTGCATTTGATTTTAGTGCAACCAGAGGGCTGTGCAAGAAAATTACTTTATTCCACCATAGGATGTTATTTTTCCTAACTATGTGTAGTAAAAAAAAAAAAAAAAGAATATAAAACTACTAGAAATATCACTTTGTGTTGCCCTCTCCTCAGGGTGTGTCAGACTCCATGTATTTAACACCTGGAACATTTAACATTCTATCATCAGTTACTGGAGAATTGCTTAAAAATATTCTTAAGAATTTGCTAGAGCAGAAGAAGGTCAGAACAAGGCAAAGCCCACAAAACAAATGAGTTTTGGCTGCCCAGATGTACAACTTCTGTCACCTGCTGTGGGAGGAGGACAGAGAAAGACACAGAAGCCCAGGGATGAATCTTTGTTATCAGAGCTTGAGGTGCCTGAGCTGAAACCCAAACCCCTGCAGCCAGGAGCCTCCAAATGAGCTTGTCCAGGACTGCGTGATGATTATCTCTTAATTAGAGTGCTCTGGAGTGACTGCATTGCATTTTTCCCCCCTTTTTATTTTATTTTTCCTGTGCACAGCTGTGTCCACCCGTGTCCACCCTGCACTGAGTGTCCCTGCGGGTGTGCGGGTCCCCGGCTGCCACCATCACCCCTGGGAAGGAGCGTGGTTCCAGGAGGATGGAGCCGATGGAGCTTTCCAGGGGAAATAGGGAAGATCAGCCTCTGCAATTAACCCTCCTGCTAATTACAAGCCGATGGCGTGCTGAGGAAGTGGGGTTAATAGCGGTGGAAGTTCTTTGGCCAGCGGAGGGCTGGCTACGGAGGCTGAGGTGAGGTGTTCGCACAGCTCCACAAGGCCTGGTGGAGAGCAGGGAGCAATAATTACCTTCTGCTTAATTAACGCGGGCTAATTGCCTCCGTGCCCCCCCTCGCTGCGGGGTGCGCTGGGGCAGGGATGCGGAGCTGTCCTTAGGCACCACCCGAAAAAATCAAAGTGCCGGCAGACAAACCGGGGGTGAAGAACGCGAGCTGGGCACTAATTAACTTTGGGGTTTTTTCCCCCTTAAATTTTGGGATGCGGTTCCCGGGGATGCGGAGGTTGAGGGGGTGGTGGGGGAGGTGTTGATGTCCGGAGCCCCAGCGCGCTGCGGCAGGACTGATGCAGCCTCCCCCGCGCAGGCGTGGACAGAGCATCCTCCGCGTTGCCTCTGCCTGCTCCGAAGGAGGGGGCAGCGCCGGTGCCCGCCGTGCTTCCCCCCGTTTCCCGGTGCGGGGCTCCGGAGCTCCGGGGGGGAGCGGTCCCTTTAAGAGGCTCCGCATCTGTTTGTTATTCCCCCCCCCCGCGCCGCTCCCATTGGCTGCCGCCCGCGCGAGGGAGGGGGAGGGGGGACCCCGGTGCGTGCGTCTGTGTTGGTGTGCGCGGCGGAGAGGGGCGGGAGCGCTCCGCGTCTTCCTCGCTCTGTGATTGGTGGCCAAAAAATGGGCTGCGTCCGGCGGCGGCCAACCGGCGGGGTGTTGCTATGTGCCAGCGGGCTCCGATTGGCGGGCGGAGGTGCCGCTCAAGGCCGGCAGGCTCGCGGGAGAGGCTATAAGGGGCGGGAGGGGAGGGGGGAGGTCGCTGCGGGGCTGCCTGCTGCGCGTCCGCCGTCGCTCTCCGTCTGCGCTGGAGGCGGCCGCGCCGCGGCGAGTGAGTGCGGCGAGGGGTGAGAGGGACGGGCGGCGGGGCCGCTGTGGGGCTGCCGAGACGAGCTGCGACACAGCCGCAGTCCTTCTTCCCTTCCTTCCCCTTCCCTCCCCCCTCTCCCTTCTCCCGTTCCCCCCCCCCCCCAACCTCTCCCCCCGGTGGGGCAGCGGGGGCGGCGCGCGCTCCCTCAGAGGCAGCGGCCGCGCACTGAGGCGGAATGGCCGCGACCGCGCAACCGGGACGGCTCTGCCTCATGAGGCCCGGGGGCCTGCCGCTGTCCTAGGGCTGGCAGCGGGTATTCCGCGCTCTGCCAGCCGAGGCCTTTGTCTTGCGGGGCCGGGCGAGGGGCTGGAGGCGGGGAGGGCAACAGGTCCCGGCCAGGGAGAGAGGCCAAGGGGCAGCGCGCAGGGAAGGCGAGAGGAGGGAGGGCAATTGGTTTTCCCCGGTTTCCATCTGGCGAGGAGGAAAGGGATCAACAGGAGGGAGGTGCGGGGCAAGGGCCGGCGGTGCCAGATAACCCCCGAAGGGGAGGAGGAGGAGGAGCGGGGGATGCTCCTTCCTCACTAAATGTAGCAAGCAAACGCACAATAAAATCCTGAAAAAAAAAACAAACCACCCAGGTGAGGCCCGTGCCCAGCATAAAGGTGTGTGTGTGAGGCTTGGGACTCCAGGGAGAGGTCGGGCATCTTCCCCCGGGTGCTGGGGCAATGCTTGCTCGCACGTCCTGGAGGAATGGCTGCTGGCCGGGGCCAAGTGCCCCGACACGGCTCTGTTTACCAACACTGCTGCTGGAGTCCCGGGAGACCAGGCCTGTGCTGGCTGAGGGCTGTGGCTCTGTGCTACAGAAGTGACATCATGCCTGGTGTGGCACAAGAGAGGTTGCAGGGTGCCCAGCTCAGGCTGTGGCATCCTGGGCCCTGGGTGATGCTCAGCACTAAAGGCAGTTTCTGCACGTGGGGCATTGGAACCGGGCCCCTCCCGGGAAGCTGGAGTCACTCGGGTGATCTCTGTTGTTGCTTTAGCCTCTGGGTAAGGGTGTAGCAGCTTCCTCTTGTGCAGAGCACCAGGCTGAAGTCTTAGGGTCAGAAGGTGAAGTGTCAAGGGTCTGTTGTATTGTGTTTCTCCACAGAAGCTTCTGGGTTTGATCCAGAATTGCCAGAGAAGTTTTAGATGATGATGTAGCCATGGAGTGAGCTATGGGCCCATAGCTTAGGGTTATAATGCTTATTTTTAAGTCAAAATAAATTGAAATGCTCCAGTAAAATACGATTTTAAAGATCTAGAAAAAAGAAATTTAATCCTCTGCCTATTCTCCCACAGTTTGCTGGGTTGAATCTGTCCCTATTTCTTTCTGTCCTCTGTCTTAAAATACAGAGAGAGGAAGGCCCATCAGATTAGTGTTCTTGGCTTGCAGGCAGCAGTTAAGCCAGGGGCTGGATGGTAAAGCTGACATTGCCTTCCTCAGGGCCTATTACCTGCTCCAGATAAGGATTTTCTGCTCGTGTGTTTACAATTACTTTATGTTGGGTAGCAAAGAGAGCCCTTTGCTGAATGAGGTGGTTGTAAACAAGCAGATAGGCAGACAGCTCTACTTCCCATGCATGAGAGGATTCTGTCTGGAGAGGATGTGCTTGTGCCTTTGTTCTTGCAGAGCACTCCATTTGATTTTGGTTTAGATCTCCTGGTGTTAGGATCCCCACCTCTGATTTCTTATAAACATTATTTGCTATGGAACAGCAGTGTCTATAGAGGATTAAGATGTTCACCTTTTCTCCCTGGATCCCTAATTCTAGTTTCCTACTGAAAGGCCATTTAAAAATGACCCTTGTGCATTGATAAAGTTGGGAATACTGTGGGGAGGGCAGAAGCTTTGCTTTCATCTGATAAAGATGTCAAGTGCTGCTTTATTTTATTTATTTTTAAAGCTTTCCATATAGGTATCTCTTCCATGGTGCCAGGATCAGAATAACTGGCAAAACTGTACTGGTCCCTTGTGTCCTTTGGATCCACAGATTTTGAATATGTGATTTCCTTTCTTTTCTGTTTGGTGTGGGTAGTTGAGTCAGGGTTGTGTTGAGGAAGGCAGCATCATGACCTGTAAATCCACATTCCCTCAAAGGCTCCTTGACTCACGGGCTGAATACCTGTTGCTGAGGGAGAATTTAATTAAGGAACTGGTCACTCTGGTGTGGGTCCTGGCTAGCAGCTTAGAAAGTGGGAACTCCTTGATCTGTACTGTACTACACGAGCATTGCAAGGATTGCAGAGGAGTAAAAAGTGTTTACAAGCAGTTATTTGTTGTTCTTGCATCATGGCTTTGCCTTTGTGTGTGTGGAAGCCTCTTGAAGAAGTGCCAGTAAAGCCAGGCTTTCATTGGGCTTCAGTCATTAACTGGCAACCTTTGTTTGCTTCAACTTAAGCAGGGTCCTCATTAGAGGTCAGCTCTGAAGTGCTAGAGCAGGGGGCTTCAAGAGGGATCACAGAGTGGGGTCTGGGATGGAGAAACTGAGTGCTCAGTTCTCTTACCTGCTTTGAGGCTGGTCAGTGATGTTCAAGCTGAATGGCATAGCAGAGTGTATTTATTGCTTTGAAACTGTAGCAAAACACTCAGCTTCCTTTTTTTCCATTCCCTGGCAGACCTGTAAGTTGGTCTGTCAGGATGTTCCCTCTTTTCTGTGCTAGTTAATTCAGAGATCTTGCCTGCTAATCACAGTCATAAGAGAGTCAGTGCCTTTATTTCCTACCCTATGTCTTTTTTTTTGTTTGGTTGTTTTTTTTTTCAGTCAAGCTGAGGACAAGCTGCTGAATCCTGACAGATCTCAGCCAACAACACTTTTTATGCCACAGTTACTATATGAAAGAGGTGTAGGTTTGGTTTTCCAAACCAAAGGTTAGGGGTAGGTTTGTTTTTCCTTCCAGAAACCAGGGGCAGTCTGTAGAAGAGAGAGGCTATTCTGACTCAAGGATTTTTCAGGTTTTTTGGACAGGTCTTTTTGCTGGTAAATCATCCTGTCTGGTGGTGATGTGATGCTGATTGAGGATCAGGATTTCTTCTTTTTTTCCCTGAAGACATTTCATATTTTGTCATGTCTGAGGGCAAGAAAACAGAGGTTTTGGGGTGAGTGATGTGTTTTATTTGCCTTTTTATTCCTCCTTTGTCAGGGCAGGTAGTTAGCTTGCAGTAGGTAAGCTGCTTGTTCTTGCATTCTGGCTTTGTGACCTCCTGCTTGTCTGCCAGGGTTGTCAGAGTGTTTTCACCCCTGGGAGGGGATGTGTTGGACATCGGGAGCAGCTTCGTCTCCGGAAGTGTCACAGGACTGGCCAAGCCACTTAAGGCTGCAGGAAATAACATAATTAATGAGACTTAGTTCTCCTGCATCTTGTACCTGACAATCTCCAGTCACTTGACAATGCTAATTAAAGCTAATCACACTCCTCTGTTTTTAGTAAATAGCTATTATCCCTGCTTCACTCTTGCTTTAACAAATGATAGTGCCAGGCAGTGTGAGTCACTGGAAGTTAATGGGAATGCAATCCTAAGAGCTGCCTTCCGGTCTCTTTGCTCAGGCTTACATGTCTGACTAGAGGTAGTTTTTTCTGTACCTGTTCAAGTGTTGCTATCTCCTGGTTGGATGTTTTGCTGACTCACAAAAATGTAGCTTTTCAAGTCTTTTTTTTTTTTTTTTTTTTTTTTTTTTTAACTGACATCACCACTTGTACTGAACTAAAACTCCCGAAGTCAACCAGAGGTTCTTAAAAGTTTCAAAAGCCAGGGATGCTTTGAATTTGCCCTTCAGAGAACTTTTTGATCTGCTGAGAGGGAAGGCAGAGCAGTGTCAAAGCTGCACTCTTCTCCTGTTTCACATTGGCAGTGAATTCACCAGGAGGACAAAAAAGTAGCATGGTGTGACCTAGACGTTGCATAGCTCAGCCACAGAACTCAGGAAGATTGAAGTTTCACTGCTGAAATATTACTAAAGGATGGCTCCAGCAGTATGTTATTAAAAACAAATTTTCCTGCCTCATAAAAAAAGATGGGAGTTAATAATTAACTGTGGGAAAAAGAAAAAAAAACACAACACCACCTTAATGAGAATCCCAGGAACTCCCAGCTCAAGCGTGCGTCAGTAGGTACAGAACTGTAAGAGGTGAGTCAGTTCACATAACTTGGCAGCAACATGCAGGCTAGTGAGGATATCCAGGAGGAACTAATGACAGAAACTGGCAAGGTAACAGCTGACTTGACCATCTTAAACTAAGATTCAGTTAGAACTACCTGTCATGTGAAGACTGAAGCTATAAATCCTCACCTGCCTTTGCCCCCTCAATACAGGGGTTGCTAGGCCTGCAGTGGAAATAAAAGCTGAAAAGGGTGATGGCTGAACCACCACTGAAAGTAGGCACCTCTTTCATATAGTAACTCTTGCATGAAAAGTGTTGTTGTCTGAGATCTGTCAGGATTCAGCAGCTTGTCCTTAGCTTGACTGAAAAAAAACCCAACCAAACAAACAAAAAAAGTCATAGGGTAGGAAATAAAGGCACTGTCTCTCTTGTGACAGATGTGCTTCTGGGCAGTTAGAAGGCTTCTCTGGGGGGAACACTCTGAGCAGATGGGTTTTGTGAGCAGATGAAAACTTATGGGATTTGACAAGGGGAGCTTGCAAATAGTAACTCATGACAGGCAGCTCTGGCAGATCCTTCTTTCAGCTACAAATGACTTTGAGGATATTGGGAATGATACTTGGAATAGATAAATTTTCTCACCCTGTTCCCTGTCAGTTCCCAGCCTTTATCAAGGAAACTGGTGATCCAGCAGACCAAACTAATTGAATCTTACTTGTACCTGCATTTGCCAAAAAGAAAGACAATAGAGCAATGTGAGGAGCACAAAAGAAATGTAATACTAAGAGGTGATTTGGGCAGCTGGGTTGTTCTACAATTAAAACAAATGAGGAAAAGAAGTTGGGAAGATAAAGAGTGTTTCCATTTTGTCAGTAATTGGTCAGTTGGGTGGATAGAGCTTTTCCTTGGGGTTTTTACTTCAGGCTGGTACTCAAATAGCAAGGCAAGGGTCTTCTGTCATTTTGTTAAATGCTGTATATGCATAATATTAGCAAAAGTGATCCATGGCTTCACTTGCAGCTTTTGTAGGCAGAAAGATGGGTCTAGGTTGAAGAGCTACATCTGAGCCATTGCTGATGTCTGGCTTGGGTGCACTGTATCTTCTTGGCCAATTCCAAGGAGGAACTGTTCCCCCTTTGTGGGGGCTGCTGCTGTGAGCTTTTGCAAAATGTAAAGGAGGAAACGGAGCCATTTCTGTCTTAAATGAGTTCAGCTTTGCATTTATTTGTGGCACAAGTGGGATTTGCTGCTAGGAGCAGAAGTGCTGGTTTGTTTCAAGTTCCTGGTGGCCACAGTGTTTTGCTGGATGTTTCCTTCTGCCCTGGGTGATGCCTCTTGGCCTCTGCTGGTTACTGAATTCAGCTGTGATGGAGCACACCTGCAAAGCAAAGGTGGGCAGCTTGCAGCTATAATGCTGGTGGTGCTGCCTGTTATCAGCCACGCAGGCTCTTCTGCATTGCAAAGATACTGCTGCCAGGCAACTAGGAGGAGAGTGGGAAGATAATTCAGCCAGAGGTGTCAGTCATTCCTTGGGAGAGGCTGAATCTTGCAGTCCACATTCATGTGGTTGCTGAAACAGGCCCAGAAACGGTACCAAATGTTGAAGGCAGCCCTGTGAGTTGATGCCTCTCCCAGCTGTCCTGTGCATTTTGGGATTAAATGGTAAAGGGAAGAGTTAGATTTAAATTTGCAGACTTATTTCCTCTCTCTGCTTCCCAGTGGTGTCTGAAGTGTGTCCCAGTGGGTTGTTTTGATCAGGGTGTGGTGTTCTGAATTGCAGCCAGAGCAAGTTAGCAGTTCTGATGCTGAGTGGTCCAAGTCCAGCCTTAGCTCTCTAAAGTCAGAAATTTCCCATGGTTTTCTGGTCCCTGCAGGCAGGAAAGAAGCATCTCTGCACAATCTTTGCTTCTTCCAGTCAGTTGTGTACCATGGCTCAATACAAGGAAGCTTTTGCTTTGAAAGCAGGAGTCCTCTGGACTTGTCACTTCATAGTTGTACTGGAGAACCTGAAAATGCCCTGGTGTGGATACTGCCTGTTAAAAAAAATTAAGCTGTTTAATTTGATTTAATCTCCAAACTGACAAGAAGGCAAATCAAGTAGGTAAAGAGCTATTAAAAAAATATTTTGAAAAGTTATTCTGGTTTTAGTAATTTATGGATTAATAGTGTGTATAGGGACAAAGCTAAATGACTTAAGAAAAGCAATCTCACCCAAAGTGAGTTTTAATGCTTGTTCCTGTTAAGTTTAGCTCATTTTTATGTAACTTCCATGTCATCCTCATAGAAAGCATCTTTGTCAGAGAGACACCAGGAAGGGTGTCTGAGTCTGAGAAAGCTGAGTCTGCTTTTGATGAGAAGAGTTGTGATAGAGCATAGATTGCCATACTGCCTGTTTTTTTTAAAATAAAATAAACAACCCCCCAAAACCCAAACCAAAACACCTTTAAAACATGACGAATATAACTGCAATGACAGTTTTGCTGTTGGTAGCTATTCAGCAGAATAATAACTGATGTTTTTCCTGGCCAAGGTGTGAAGAGCAAGGCAGGTGCAGCATCCTGCCCGTCCCCGGTTCATTAGGGCCGGGGTCTTTACTTGCTTCTTGCTGTCTCTCTTTTCGGTGCCCTCTAGTGGTTCCCTGGCAGTTGTTCGCAGGTGCCGTTTGCCCTCAGCTTTGCCTTTTTGCATCCATCCAACGAGATGTTTTTCCCCGGAATCCTTGAGTGTTTCCCGGAGGGAAGAGTCCTGCCTCCAGCGTGCAGAAGAGAGAACCAAGGCTTGCAGAAATAAAATGTCTCAGATATCCAGAGTAATATTAAAATTTAAATATTCTAGTTGAAGATAGTCTGTGTGAGAAACATCCTCTGTTCCATTATTTGTGTTGCAGTTGTGTCCCTGTATCTGATAGGAAGTAAATGCAGAGGATTGGTTCACCTTTCCTCTTATTATTTTCCTTTTTCTCATTCTCCTGCTTGGAGAATGAGCTGGAGGAGCACAGGTGCTGGAGAAAACTCATGGTTCCTGTAGCAGTAATGATTTTATTTAGGGTCATGCAGTGTCATCAAGTGGTTGAATCTGATGCATTTCAGAAGCTTGACTCTAAAGGAGTAAAGATATTTTATGTATACTCATCTGCCATCAAAGCTTTCTTGGTTTTCCCTCGTGTTCTGTGTCTAAATTCAGAATGCTCATCCTTTCTTTGAGGCCATTTCATAGTGTACATCCCACTCTCCTACTTTCAGATGATCTGGCTTCATCTTTTTCAAAATTCTTACAATCCTTTGTGGTTGTGAGGATCTCCAGAGCTACCCCAAGCCAGGTAATACATCATCAAAGTATGAAAAATCTCCTTAGCTGTGCTGAGGGTTAAGAACTTGAAATGATGAACTTGGCATGAGGACATCTCTAACTCTTTCTACATTAATGAGACACCAAAGAAAGAAGGTTGGGTTTCCAAGCTGATGGGCTTTTCTTTCATAGCTGTCTCAGGCAGCTTTGCTGTCTTCTAATAGGAATTTAACAGACTGGAGTTTCTTATCTTAAAAATCACTTAACCAGAGAACAAACCCTCAGACCCAACAAACCTGTTGTTTGTCCTGCCAGGAACATTTGCATCTGAGCTGCACTGCACACGGGCTTCATGCAGAGTGAGACTGGGGTGTGATAGTTTTTGTTCTCTGCTGTTGTGGCATATGGACTTGTACAAGCAGTAGCCTTGTCTAGCAAGCTTTTGGCACAGACTTGGCATTTCTCCTTTTTTGTGTTTCCTGAGCTGCTAACAGCTTCATGTGAAAAGTGGTTTTGGGACAGGGGGAGGGTAAATACTGAACCAACCCCAAAGTTGTTTGAGCAGCAAAAACGCCTGTCATGGTTTTCCCTTCACCGAGGTGGCATCTGCTTAAAACTCAGCAGGATTAAGCAGGGCAGCCCTGGCACAGGCAGTGCCAGCAAGCAGAACATTCAGCTGATTCTCTCACTGATAGCCACAATAAGCAGGGTTGATGATAAGCTTTTGCCCTAGAATTCTGTTCTTTTGTCTAAACCAGTTTTCTGACTTCTCGTCAGCTAACTCACGGGCACAGCTTCCCTTGACTTGAGTGGGTCCATAGCAGAGATAAATTCCTCTTGAAGAATGATGAAAGAAAAGTACTGGGTTATGTGGCTGGTGACAGATAATCATCTCTAACAGTACAGGGCATGATGATAGAGCAATTGACGTTTTTTTTTTTCTTTTTTTGAAATGAATGGAGTGACATCATTAATGCCCAGGGTCAGTGAGGCTGATGAGGCTCATTATTCTGAAAAAACAGAGGCACAGCCTAAAATCACCACCATGCCTTTGTTCTGCAGTACAATGAATGCACCATTACCTGTTAAATGTTTTTTAATTCAAGTCTATTTGTTGCTAGGACAGAAGAAAAATACAGGAGGTTGGGTTTTGCGTTGCTAAGAGCCCCAAATCCTGTTTAATACATTTCAAGATAATATTCTAGACAGAAATCAAGGCAGTCCTTACGAGCTGTACTCATGGGCTGTAAGAATGCATTGCCTATTGTTTTTCCCTCTCCCCTGCAAAGATGAGGATGGAGCTCTTGGTCTGTAGCTCACACAGGAAATGAGACTTCCAGGCTGAATGCTGTATGACTGCAGTGCCTTTATGGCTATTGTGTCTCAGTGAGTTTATCTGAAGTTTTTTTTTTTTTTCCAAGTCAGTTTCTTACTTGGTTTCCCACCCAGAGCTTAGCTCACAATTCCATATTCTCTCCCCAGGCATAAAGAGATGAATTTGGTTTACCTTCTTAGCACAGTACTGAAACAGGAATTGCAATTAATCTGTACACTAATATCATCTCATGTGGATAATTTTTTGTCTGCTTCTAAAATGTCAAATGTTTTTGCTGACCTGAAATGTGTTACGAGGTCAAATAAATGACTGCTCAGTAAATGCTTTTGCAGAAAGCTGCATGCAGCACATAATTTGTGTGTGTGCATGTGTTCATTTCTTTGTTAGATAAATGCAGTTGTAATATTTCCTGTTTTACTTGTTATTCCAGAGCACTGATGCTTAGCAAACCTGAACAGAGGGGTCAGCAATCAATTAGGGGATTGCTCTCATATTATTCCTGTTTGGGAATCATCTGTTTCTCCATTTGGCTTTCAGGAAGCCCATGGAAAGACTGTGAGGCTGCAGTGTACAGAAAATGTGTTTGTCATGACAATAGAGGAAAGAAGCAGCAAAACTGGTGCAGGTATATTTACCTCTCTGTGCTGAAGAAACAGAGACAGAGAGGATTGCACCATTTTAGTGCAAATCAATGAAATATAAGGTTCAGACACAGTCTGTTTTCTCATTCAGAAATCGGGTAAAGCGATCGCTGCCTTCATTGCACCTTCCTCCAGATGGTCTGTCCAGCCTAATCTGTTCTTCCAGACAGGTCTTGGTGCTTTGCCTTGGAATCCAATTGCATTTGGCCCCAGGAAGAGCACACTCAGTCTCCTGCTTCCGTGCACTTGGAGGACTGGACTCATAGCTCACAAATTCCAGGTGCTGACAGCTGGGATATAACATATCAGCTGCTGAATCAGGGGCTTGGAATTTGGGGATGGATCTGTTGTCTTGTGACTGGAAAGGTCACTGGGGCAGGACACAGGTGAAGGCAGCCTGGCTGGCTCTTACTTCTGCAATTGGTGTAAAGGATCTTGCTGAAATACAGAGAGGCAGCTGTGTACCAAATAGTTCCCAGACAGGCTGCTTAGCTTCAGGTTGGCCAGATGAATTCCTGGCAAGACCCTTTTTGGCTGAACAAGAGAAGGTTTAGTTCCTAACAAGCTGGGAAATGAGCCCTTCTGTGTCAGGATGGGTCTTCCAGAGCTCTACCGTAAGTTTAATTGGAAAAGGTTAATCTGATTAGTTACTGTTTGCAAAGAGCTTTAAGGATGAAAACTGCTCTGTAAGTGCTGACTATTATGATCATGATAGGTATGCTTTATCAGCAGTTTGCAGGATGAGTAAGACTCCTTTTTCCCATTCGACTGTAAGGTAGGTGTCTTCTGGAGAGCAGGAGAAAAATATTTAAAAAAAAAAAATTATATCCTGTTATCTTCTTGGTGTCTGCCTCCTATTGAGTACTCTGCAGGTTCATACTGTAACAAACCTTTGCACCAAATGATGCCCATGTCAGCAACTCTCCAGTGAAGTGTTTGTAGGAACTGTTTGCTGGAAATCTTGTGGGCAGCATGGGTGGCTTTTGGGGGTTGTCCAGCTGGCAGCAGGCTCAGTGGGTAATGCTTTCCCAAATGTTAAAGCAACTTGAGTACCTTGAATCTTCTTTCCCAAGAGCAAGATGATGACTTGGGAGCAGGAGTGTTGAAGACAGGTCTCTATAAATGGTGCTTTGGGACCCAAGTGACAAGGTTGTTTGCAATTCTCATTGCAGAGATCTCCCGTGAGGCTTCACAGCAAACAGCAGCAATGGATTCACAGCCTGATTCTTTTGTTGTTGTTGCTTACAGTATGACTTGGACAGTTTTGTCATGGTGAGAGACTTCTGACTGATGCTAACGCTGGGCAAAAGGCATCAGGCAATTGGGATGCTTTTGAGTTCTGCAGAGCTGCTTCCTGTAACAGTGTTCCTGGGTCCTGCCTTCAGCTCCCCAGTTTTCTTTCTGAATTCCATCCTTCTATTTTGGCAGTTTACCTTTTAGCAAGCCAGGAGATGTATTTGCTGCAGTCCATCCCTTCTCTGCAGCATCCCTGGAGCCAGGTGGGTGGCTGCTGCCCTTCCTGGGAAGGTGCATCCTGCTGAGCAGCAGCACAGCCAGCTTTACACACAGACTCCAGGAAGCTATTTCAACAGGACAGCAGTGTGGTGACCTGGGCTGGCTTTATTCTAACCTGGAAGATTATCAGCTGTGCTTCAGGCAAGTCACTCGTACCAGCTTAGGGACCAGCTCTTAAGCTCCTGTACTTTTCTGTTTGGTCCACTTCAGAAATGACCATTGTAGGTCAGGTGTGGTGGGATTTTTCTTTCTTGGTTTTCTGATGGAGTGTGTTTGTGTGTGTTGGTACCGTTCCAGTCTTTGATACACAAAGTGCAGACTCAGAAAGTGAACAGAATCACATGTTTTATGGGAAGGAAAATCCTCAGGGGAGGAGCAGCTGGAGTTCACCATTAATTTCTAGAGCATGCATGCACGCCATGGAGTGGGGAAGGAGGGGTGCTGCTTCCTTTGTTCCTTCTGCTTCTTCCATCCTCAAAAGAAACATTTGTAGCTGGTGAAAGTTTTTAGCTGTGGGATCTAAAAATCTTGATTTCTGCCAACAAAAAGAAGAGACCCAGACTTGAGCTGCCTTGCAGGTTCTTTCAGGTGATGTTGAACTGTAAAGGTGTCTCCATCCTGAATAGGATTTTTAACTGTCTCTTGTTATCAAGAATGGTCTTGAGAAGCTGCTCCTTGCTTTGACTGCTGACAGATGTTCTGAGTTAAAAAAAAAAACCCAAAACACAAGAGTGCAGTTTATAGAGTGGCTTCTACCTTCAGAGCCTGCAAGGAGTTGTAAAGGAGAGTGTGGTGAAATAATCCTCCATTTCCCATGTGAAAACTAGGGCAGAATGGAGAGAGGAACTGGTTTGGTGACTTGGGCACTTTCCTGGTAGCTGAAATCCATGTCCAGCTCCCAGTTTTCCTGTGGGCTTCTGGGGTGTCACATCCCTGAGTCATGCAGGACAGCAGCTGGTCCTGACTTTCTCTGTAGGTAACAGAGCCCAGCTTCTCCAAGGGCTGGTCGTGGTGCAGAGTTGGACCTTAACCTGAACAGTTCCCCAGAGGTGTTCAGGACATGTGGCTTGACAAACCTCATCTGTTTTAGCATCTTTGTGGCTCCCCAGTCACAGAACAAGTTGGAAGAACAAACAGATTGCGAGCGTGCGAATGGTAGGAAGGCAGCAGGTAGGAGAGGCAGGATGACCTGAGGTCTGTCAGCAAGTGTGTAGCTGAGTTGTGAATCAAGCTCTGTCCTCTTTAATCAAAGCCCCAGACATCACACCTCTCTCCTGCCTGCCCTGGCTCTCCCCTGCTCCCTCCATCACAGCCAAGATCATCCTGCGGGCTGGCAGACCCTCGTTGCCTCCATCAGCTGAGCATTCTGTCTCTCTCCTTTTTTCCAACTCAGGTTTGGCTGAAATCCCCCATTCCTTCTGCCCGAATCTCTTCCTCTGAAGCTGTCACCAGAGTGTGGAGCCTGCCCCACACCCATCCCCTGCCAAACCACGGCCTTTACCTGTGTCTTCCGGTGTTTCCCGTGCGACCCGTCCTGTGGGAGCGCCTCCTGGGCCACCCCAGAGTTCCCCCAGCGCTCAGTGGCTCCAATGGTGAAGATGACAAGGTCCAAGACTTTCCAGGCATATCTGCCTTCCTGCCACAGGACCTACAGCTGCATTCACTGCAGGGCTCATCTCGCCAACCACGATGAGCTCATTTCCAAGGTACGTGCGGGGCCTCGCCCGCGGGTGCTGGGCGGACCCGGTAAGGGCGCGCGCAGCGGGTCAGTCGCTCTCGGGAAGCACCTGGCCTAAAACAGCAGCACTGCACTGTTTCCTTGGAAAATGGACACTCAGCCTAAAGGATCTCTTTGTGAGCTGCTGCCGTTTTTGTTTTTATGTGAGCTGCTTTTTTTTTTTTTTTTTTTTTTTAATGTGAGTTGGGGACAGGTTTCCAAATCTGGAGTGCGTGCAGGTGGTCTGTTTCTCCCCGTGATGCTGCCTCCTCCCTCTCATTTCCAGCTGTAAAGCTTCACTAGCTGCTGGGCAGAACTGCATAAATTACCTTCCCAGTGCTTCTTGTTTGGTTTACACACTTATCAGTGTAGCAGCAGGGTTGTTGCATGCCCATGATTTGGAGGCAAAGGGCTGGACATGTTCTCTCTGTGAAACTCTGAGCTGTACCAAGTGACTACACAGAAGCCCCTATGTAAGGGGGAGGTTTTCTGATGCTTCTATTGAAATGTAAGGTGGCTTTCCAAAGGCTGATGACTTGTTGTTTAAACCCTCATATTTTTACCAGTCTACTTACAAGACATTTTGCAGTAAAAAATGAAAGGAGGATGGTAGGATGTGCTCTTGAGCTGGGGAGGGTGGAAGGATTCTGTCTCATCTTCTGATCCATCAATCATAACAGAAAAGGTTTTGAGGATAAACTAAAATAAAAGCTTTTAGAGCCAGTAATTTGGGGGCTTTGATGCTGGGGGAGCAGGCCAGTAAGAAGATCTCTTTCTGAAGTGTGGAAACAAAACTCTCTCAAAGTGTGTATTGGAGCCTGCTGTTCCTGGCTGTGGTCAGGCATCAAGTTTCCAGCTTTTGGCTGCCTTGGCAGTCAACTGTTCCATGAAGTTTATTCAGCTTATAAAATCTGTGTTCAGAGAAAGCAGGCACACCAGAAGATTTATTAACTGAGATGAGGGGAAATTGCACTCTGAGCTCTGTGTCTGTGCGTGCACACAAGTGGAACAGTTCAGCTTCCCAGAGCAGCCTTGAGAGAAAAGCCAGGATCAGGGGGACAGAGGTGCTCTGCCCCTTAGAAAGTGTGTACTGTTTCCCCCCTTTCCTGTTTGCATGGGAAAGATGAGAATGTGTCACCTTGGACCAAGGGCATCTGAGCAGCTTTTGGATTCTCAGTGTTGGGGGTTCAGACCTCTCTTCTTCCATTGGAGACAGTCTCCTTCCTTTTTTTCTTGGTTTCTCTTGGTTGTTGTGTACCTCTGTGATGTCTCCCTGCCAAATAATTAAGTATTCTGGTATGAATAATGCAGAAGGCTACAATTTTGGTTTTCACAGTTTCTGAATAGACAAGCTTCCTTTTGGGGCTCTCACCTCTGAGTCATTCTGGGCCTCATGGGAGCTCCTCTTCTGGTACAATTTCAGTGATTCTTTGCAGAGCTGTCCTTGAGGACCTCGAAGCCTCAAGCTTTTAAAAGGGAGAAGGTTGTAAATTTCCTCAAAAGAAGGAAGTTTTGAAGTGGAAATGTCAACAGCAGCCTGTGCCCAGGTCTGGATGGGAAAATACATTCAGCTGCTTGGATCAGGTGTGTGACTTCAGGCTCCTGTGCTCAGCTGAGATGTCTAAAAGGGGATGGTCACTCCCCTGCCTGTTCATTAAAAGAGCTGTTTCTAGCAACATGTGATGGGATGCAGAAGATGCTGTACTGGATAAAGAAGGGTTATTTTTCTTACTTTTTAATGGTAGGTTAGAGTTTGTGCTTTTCTTTTTTCTTTTTTTTTTTTTTTTTTTTTTCTTTCTATTTTGACATAGCTGGCCCCAGGCTAGGGAAAGCACAAGGCTTTGCATGCTCAGTGCTTTCACCTTTACACTTCCTTCCCCTCCTTGTTCCACATCCATGCCCCTTCTGCTCTGCTCTGCTGTGCAGTGCTGCCAGCTTTGCAGGTAAGTAGCTTCCAGCAGGGCAGTGCCAGTGCTGCAGACTTGGAATTTGAGCTTCCAGCCATTGAAGCATGCAGGAAAACTGCCCAGGAATGCTGACTGCTAAAACAGGGACATGAGAGGGAAGGTTTGAAAGCAAAATAGGAGACTGAGTCCTGATGAATCACAGGAATATTATCTACAGTGTGCTGTGTCACTTGTATCTGCTCATTCTAAAAGCTGATTGTAGGTTGTGGTGTAAATCTGTAGTAGGGTAGGGACCATATTGCTGGTGGGGCACGAGTGGGTTTTAGGTTTTACTTCTTAGAGTTACAAACCTTAATAAAATACAGTCTGGGTCTGATTGGAAGCCTTCTAAGAGTAATGGTGCAATCCTGATTTGTACAAGTGAGAACAGAAGGGCAGTCCCTGCCTCCAGGGGGTTCCAATATGTGTAGCAACTTTCCCAGGCAAACTTAGAGTCCTCTTTTTATCTGTTTTGAGTTCTGGTTTGAACATCTCCCTGTGGCCTTCTGCAGCTCTTTCATCACAGCCTTATATTAGCAGCTGAGAACCAGGCAGTGCAATTGCTGGGCTTGTTTTCCATATGAAAATGTGGCAAAAGGAAGGAAGGAACAAGCACCATGAGGACTGCAAAGGGAGTGGGAGATTTTGTCAAGCCCAAAGTGTTTCTCAGTCTGCAGTGTATCCCATCTTGAACCCAACTATGTCACTTTAATCAAAACAGCCCAAATGACACCATCTTTGGAAACGTTCCCCAGAAAACAAGCTTTATGTAACAGCAGGGTGTTGGTGATTTGGCTTGGTGAAATTAATTCCTCTATTCCTTTTGCCCCAAGTTGTGCAGAGACCACATGAGAGCTGTGCTGCTTTGCATGCCATGAGCTTTTAGCTCCTTTGGATACATACAAATTGCAGCACTGGCTCATGCTGCTGGCTGGAACACAAGCTGGAGCTGAATCCCAGTATTGTTCTGTGTCAGTCCATACTTCATTTCCTCTTCACCTCCAAGTTTCCCCCCTCACCTCTTCAGCACCAGTGTTAACTCTGACTTCAAAGTGTTTTGCCAGGACCTGGTATCCAAAACTCTTTGACAAATATCCTTGGGTGGGGTGGATTTTGCTTTCTTTCCTACTTAAATTTAACCTTATGCATTAAAATGGGTTGAAGGTTTTCTCAACAACCCATTGCTATTTAAAGAAAATAATCAATGCTGAGGCTTTTAAGAAAATCCAAAGCTGTTACATGAAGCCAGTTACCAAAAGCTTGCTTGGCCTTTTATCTTCTGCAGCCAGAGGGAGAAAGTGGTTTAGTGTGTCTGATTTGTAATAAGATCTAAATTGTGGGTTGGATTGTCTGGCCAAGAGAGAACTTACTGACTTAGGAAATAGAAGGTGATCAGATAGATTGGGTGGAGTGAGTAACTACTTTTCCTTTATGTGCTCCTTTGGTGTCTGGGTTAGAATGAGTAGAGGCTCTTGTTCCCTTGCAGCAATGCAGGGTTTCAAAATCAGTGCCAAGTGTGGTACATACTCAAGTTTCATTGCTTTTTCCAGTGCCTGAGTGGGCTGAGGCTTTGAGAACTCCACCTCACTCTGCAACAGATTCCTGTATGACCTTGAATAAGTCACTGACTTTGTTCTTCCTTTCCCCACCTGTACATTTGAAATGCTCCTGGTTTGCCCTGTCTTCCTGGAAGATAAAGCTTGGGAGCAAGTACTGTCTGCTCTTCTGAATTAGTACAGTGTGTCCTCATCCTTTCCTGCTGTACTGTAAAAACAAAAATACCCTGCCAGGTGACTGTAGTTAAAAAGCATATTTCAGTGCCTTCCAGTTGCCAAAAAGTAAGTGAAAGAAGTTGTTACATTCATCCACCCCAGGCACAACATCCCATATTTTTAACAGTGCTAAAGAAAAATATATATTCTGTATTACCTGGTGGCAAAAAACCTTTCCAGGAAGGAGAAAGAGGGGCATCTCTTGAGAAAAGTTCCTTCTGCATCATTTTCTAGTGGGGGAACAGCTGACATAAGACATTCAGCAATGTAAACAGCATCTTTTCTTTCTCAGATATTAGATGGGGTGCTGGTTTTTACCTACTCTGGGCTATTCCAACTCTTTGTCAGCCTTTTCTGTTTCAAATTCTAATGCTTCTGGTGTCCAGCAGAAAAGGATGACAACAAGAGCAGAAGGATACAGGCCAAACACAGGCATGTCAATGTCTTGATTCTGACTTTTTTTTTTTTGTTGTGGGGACAGTAATTCAGGAGAAATGTCCCTGATTATGGAAATATGCAGGGAATGTCTTGTGGGCTATCCTGCAGTTTCTTTTTTTCATGAATTACTGTGATCCAACTGCTAAGCAGTATGCAGTGATGTATCCTCTGGAGCTAGCCTGAGGCTTGCTGAGGAAGTTTAATGTTTTCCTTTGATGTCTGCATGGGAACCCTTAGTGAACACTAATGTAAAATCCTTCAACACAAAAGGCTGCAACTCCACCAGCACAGAGAATTCAGAAAAAAAAAAGAAAAAAAAGAAAAAAAAAGAAGTTGTGAAGTTGTATGTTCCTCACTTTCTTATTTGGGGTTGGCTTGTTAGCTAAGGAACATTTAGAAATTCTTTTTTTCTTTCCTCTTGGACAGGAGCTGTAAGGTTTATAAGCAAACCTCTCTCCCAGGCATTGTGGCTTAGCTGCTTCCCTGGCTAGCAGACTTCTGGAGCCTGAGCTGGTTGGTACAACAGCCTCTTAGTGAGTTTTATGGCACACTGGAGGCATCAAACTGCTCAGTGTTGCAACTGGGAGATCTTAAAAGGATTTGGAACTTTGGTACTTGGCTTTCAGATAAGTTGTGGAGGAATTCAGCTGTTCTGAAGCATTTGATGCACCACAGGTGAAGTAAGCAGCAATTGTGGGGCCTTTTTGGTTTATGTGGTGTGGGGTTTTTTTTTTAATTTCTTTTTTCTTTCTGAGGATGTGGGCAGAGCAGTGTGTAATGCTCTTAGCACTTCTCATGAACCATCTGATCTCTGTATGTCACTTAGCCTTGAAGACATGAAGTTGCTTGCTGGGTGGGAGGAGCTAAAGCAATAATCCTAAAATTATGATGTGGTTGTTTCAAAGTTTTATTCTAATGGATAGAGAAATAGGCATTTAGTAAATATCTAAGACTTGTCAAGTGAAAATCCTACATTTATTTCCATCAAAGGAAAAACTGTGCTGGGTATTCCCTTTTCATGGGTAAAATCCTGACTATTTTTTGTTACATAGGATTTCTCCTTGCTTTAAAAGGAGATCTTAATTCTTCCCAAATAGGAATTTAAGCTTCTGGCTTCATGGTAAGGAACTCTTTAGGCCAGGAGGAGCCATCTTACCTGACCCCCAAAGCATGGGCCAGAGGATTTCATTGTGCTGGCAGCATGTCCTCTGGAAAAAGCTCTTACTCTTGATTTGAAGTCTTCAGGAGAGAAAATTCACAGCTCCCCTTGGTCATTTTATTCCCCAGCAGTCAGTCATCCTTACTATTAAAAATTGGAGGCTTTGAATTTCGATTTGTCTGGCTTGTGCTCCCTGTCATTGACCATTATTTTATTTCTTTTTCCACTGAAGTAAATCTGTAATAACTGCTATTTCTCCCTGTAAGAGGCTGTGGCATGCATTAACCAAGGTCACTCTGTTTTTCTGACAAGCTAAACAAATTCAATTTGGTCATGATGCAGTCTTACTTTTCCCACTTCTGTATCATTTATGTCGTTCACTTCTACATCTTTAAGTGTTCCAGCATCTTTTTTAGGAAGGAGAACAGGGCTGGTTTCATGGTTACATTTCAGACTCAGCAGTAGCATCTTTACAGCATGTACATTTCCTAACTGTATTCCTCTTACTGGCTCAGCACAGCACAGTGAGCCTCTGTTCATTAATTTGCTTTATCAGTTTATCAGTTTTACACATTTCTAGAAGCTTTCCAGTGTGTTTTGGATCCTGCTTTTCAGCTCTTGTACCCTAATGAGTTGTGACTTTTACTTATTATTGAGACCTTAATTTTAATTGCAAGTATTGCCAGTGTTGAACAGCAAAGCAGCTCTGTGAGAAGTCAGTGTTGTTTTTTTAGCTTCCCATTTCACTGCTGTGAACTTGTGGCATGATATTCTGTAATTCTTACCTTCTGGGAAGCTGGAAATGAAACGTGAGCTGAGAGGATTTCAGTTCTCAGTGGAACAATGTGTCACTGGAGTTATTAAATGGGAGCCTTTTCCCTCAGCCTTTTGACCAGGAGATTGAGCAGTGATGAGGCAGAGATGAAGCTTTGCAATCAAAACTCATCCCCAGGACCTTAATCAGATTGGTGTTTGCTGGGCTGTGCTGCAGCAGGGAGGAGGGGAGCAGGTCTGGAAGGCTGTCACTTGAGCACCTCTCCTGGGCTCTGAGCAGCCTTTATTTGAGAGGGAATAAACAAACAAAAATGTCCTTTGCAGGAAAAAGTCAGGAGATGAAATCTGAGCCGTGTCATGAGTATCTGTAATACCCCTTCCATGGTACAGCTACCTGAATTAGATCTTTCTACCCTGTGTAATTACTTCCTCTGGGGCTTACCCTGCAAGTCACTGTGCTCCCTCCATTCCTACTGTCTGTAAAAGGATCTGAAGACAGGATCAGGCCTCTTATTCCATCAGGATGTGGTTGTTTAAGACAAAAAACCCCAAGGTAATTTGTACCTCCTTGTATAATTGTGTTTATACAGCAGTTAATTGCCAAATGACTTTAAGATATTTCAATCTGTTCCCAAAAAATAGAAGGAAAAGGGTAATAATTCAGAATGGTTTAGAATTCCCTGTCAGGGAGGAGGGACAGGGTAAAAATGGCTTTTTCTCATCCATCACTTTCCTTAAGGAAATAACTCTCCTTTCATCTGCTGCTTCCTCTGCCTTAGGATTGATGACCTGGGCACAAATAAAATATTGTTCCCATTTATTATCCAGGGAACTGCCAGGGACGAAGGACAGTGAATCATCAGGGTTTTTTGCTGCAACTGCTGCAAATCCTGAACAACTGGAGCATGGAGTTGATCAGGTCTGAACCTTCCTGGGTTTGCTGGGTGTTTCAGTTGTTGGAAGAGGAGGACAAGCCAGCAGGGCTCTCTGGCTTGCTGATGGGGTGAGCTTCCCTATGAACTTCCCATGCAGGTGTGTACTTTTAATCTGATTTATCCCTGTAAGAACCAGCCCAGGAAAAACACTGATGATGAGACTCACAGCTCTGAGACTTCTGGATTAATCTGTAATTTAATCCCACATGGAATTGAGTGTGGGGGACACACTGGGAGGGATTTTTCACCTGCTGCCTCCTGGGGAGAAGACCCTGGCTTCTCAGGAAGAGTCTCTTTTGGTAATTTCTTTTGCAGTCTTATTTTATAGTAGCAGGAAATGCTATCAGAGGACTCCACATCTGTGTTAGTGGAACTGTTATGTCTGCCAGCAAGAAGCAAAGTCTGGTGTCTCCTGGAAAGGGGCCTCAGTGTCCATCTGTCAGAGGTGTTTGGCCTGACAGTTTTTCTCAGCCAGCAGAACTGAACTGAGCAGGGATTGAAGCTTGAGTGCAGAAGGAAACTCCACCCAGAGTCCTCACTTTTCAAATACTTTGTGTGTTTGCATAGAAACCACAGCTATCAGAATTAGCAGCAGTAATGAAGGTAGAAACTAAAACTCTGTACTTGAAAGCTGTTTTTTAATGATTTCCAGTGATCTCTCTCCTTTCAGCAGTGATTGCCATGGAAAGGAGGAGTTAAAATCAGGTTAAGCTTAACTGCTGGTGGAAACACCTCAATTCCAGCACAGCTCTGAGAGGAGAAGCTGGGGAGAAATGCAGGCATGGGTACACATCTCCTGCTTCAGATTTGGAAGAGACAGGGCCAGACAGGCTGAGAAACCTCAGTATCTGGGGACCTGTCCTCTGGTGCAGGGATTTTTGCTCCATTTCTATAGAAGGCACATCCACAAAACTTCAGCACCACAAGCCTTGCTTCATAGGAGAGACAAACACCCAGAATTTATGTAACAGATTGAACCAAGACAGATAACTACTGGTGATATTTTTCAAGCAGTAAAGTGTGCTTCTGGTGGCTTCATCTCACTCCAGTGAGTCTTATCCAGGGACAGAGAAGAGCTCCTGCCCTGGCCAGCTCTGCTTTTGCTGAAAAGCCAGTCTGCTGTCATGGTCAGCAGTGATGCTATTGTGGGCTTAAAGCTGTATTAATGGAATACAGTGTTCCACTGGTACATGGAGAGCTGCTATTATGCTGCTAATTAAATAACTTGTTGCATTAGCACTTTCCATCTTCCATCCCAGTTCTGTCTTGTGTTTATCTCTAAACCCCACAGAGCAGCAATAATTAATGTGGAAAAAAAAAAGGGGGCTTTAGTCTCCCCTCCTCTGCCACTCCTTTTTAAAATGACTTGGTGTGGTGGGATGCTTTGGGCATGAACCTGCAGGAAGATAGCAGCACTTAAAAATAGGGTAAAAACTGCTGCTGTAGCAATTGCATTTTTCATCCTTTTATATCCTAAAAGACACCACTGGGCTTTGTTTTCCTCTTCTGTGTTTTTCCCAGTAAATAGCAAAGTGTTTCCGTGGTGCCTGTGGACCAAAAATGCTCAGGCTTGTGTTTGATGGATGTCTCTGGTGACTTTAAGTGCTAGAGATGCCAAACTCATCCCAACTCCCTTCAGCTTCCTGCAGATCTGGGAATACTGGTGTCTGCTGGGAATGAAGCTGTGGAGGTGGGGGACCAGGGTTAACCAGCACTACTGCCTCAAGCCCAGCAGGAACACCTGGAAGATGTAGGTTTTAGCTTCCTCCTTGAATCCTTGATCTGAAGTGATGGCACATGGCAGCTATCCAGGCTCCCAGAAGCTGCTCAGCCCTTCTTCCTCAGGTGTGCCCAGTGCTGTGTTCATACAGGATGGAGTTTCCCTTGGCAGATGGAAGCCAAACAGGAGAGGGAAGGGAGCATTTGCTCCCTGTTCCTATGGGGCTGCAGTGCTCTTCATCACACACATCTCTTCCCCCCTTTTAGGGCTGCAGAGAAGAGGGGGGTCTGTCTCCTGTGGTGTTTACTTTTAAAAGCAATTACTCTGATACTTCATCTGCTTTGTTTCCCACAGTATTTCCATCCTTTTTCATCTTAAAGTCATATTTCAAAGCAGCAACCAGAGACCATCAAAATCACAGCCCCAAAACAGTGTGAAATTTTACAGAAGTGATAAATTTGGTGTGTTTTTTTTATTTTATTTTATTTGCCTTCAGTTGTTTGTACATGTAGCATTCACATTATGAAATTTTATTTTGAAGTCTGTGGGCTAGAAATGCATTTAAAAATAAGTAAGAGCTCAGTCCAGGAGCCCAGGGCTTCAGAAAGGAGGGTGAAGAGCACAGGGCTCATGATAACACCATGAGGCTCAGCAGCACTGCATCTGAACTGAGCCAAAGTCTGGAGGGGGGTCTACCAGGTGTGTTGTGGGGAGAAGGGCACAGAGCAGTTTGCAGCTAATTCCTGAATTTTACTGTTTTACACAGCTTTTTTTTTTTTTTTTTTAACAGTCTGTAGCTTAGCAGGGTGGTAGCTGAAATAGGTCTTAGAAATCTTTGCACTTGAGGAAAAACAAAAGGCTCAGTTTTAGGTAATTTGTGTTTCTCTATAGACTCTTCATTAATCACAGAGCCTCTGAAGAGATCTCTCTTCTGCAACTGCAACATAAAATTTCCCTCTGAAAGAAATCTCTTGCTCTCCCCTCTGGTGATAATGGACAGCTGGAGTGACACATTAATTAATAACTGGGAATTTGCTGCTGGATCCTGGCCCACTTCAATGGGTTTGTACAACCTCTCTGCTCCAGTGAAGAGGGCAGAGCAGTGTTTCATGTCCTGGTTCTGCTGGGCTCAGGCACCTTTACCTCCTGCTTGTTTTCTGTCTTCCTGAGCAGTGTGGATGTTACAGAGAACAAGGTGCAGAGCATGTGCTGAGTGTCCTCTTGCAGCCTGTGATATTTTTCCTTTGTGTTACAGGATGCCTTGTGGACAGTGCTGGTTTTATTCAGTTTAAGCTGTGAAAAATTGAGAGAATCTTGGTTGTTTTTCCTTTAAAAAAAAAAAAGTTCTTATTTAAAAAAGAAAGCCAAAAAAAACTTGCCCAGATTTTTGACCCAGGCTGAGTATTTTAAGCTGAGGAGCAGAGAGACAGGCATGTGGCACTGGAACTCTTGGATTTCAGAGCACAGCAGAGTCAGTGATGTAAAATCTGCATGAGCACTGAGGGGACCTTGCAAGATTGAGTAGGTCTGAAGATGGTTTCAGCCAGTGGTGACAGCTGGTTCAGCCTCTTTGGAATGTCTGCCCTTGGAAAGTGCCCTTCAGTCCCTGCTGGATGTGGCACAGGGGGCAGAGGGCTCAAACCCAGCTCAGGCAGCTGCAGTGTGAAACATTTCCAAGGGGTGAGGTTCTCCTGCACACAAAGCAGGAATCAATTCTTTCCCCACAAAAGCAGGGTACACCAGAAGCAGAGGTTCTTCAGTCACTGATCATTCACTCCATTAAATCCACCTTTTCCCCAGCAGTGTCATCATGTGGCCTTTTCTGAGCAACAGAGAATGTTTTGGGGGGGAGGCAGAGGTGATGGCAGGAGGATCACCTGCTGCTGTCTTTGTGGAGGGGTGTTCAGACCTTCTGCACTGCCTGCCAGCAGCCTCTCCCCACCTCTCCTGTGCAGTGGAAGTGCTGAGTTGGTTCCTGTTAGGATAAAAGCCTCATCTGATAAACACAGCTCCTCTCTGCTTCTGTCAGGTGTGGAGGGAGCAACCCACTGCTGCAGAATGAAAAAAAAAAAAACCAACCAAGTAACAGCATCTCCCATCAGAATAATAAAAGAAAAATGTAGTAACATCTTTCATCTTTCCAGTCTGTGCACTTCCCTTCTCACAGACTGTGTAACCTGAGACATAAACACAGTGTAAAACTGCTCAGATGTGGCTGCTCCTAGGATGAAACATGTCAGAGTCATAGTTACTCACAGTGTAACAGCACAGTGATGTAAACTGCTGGGGAATAAGGCTGTGCTGAATTAATTGAATTGCTTCAGAGATGAGTGTGGTGCACTAATTCTGTATCGACTTGGGCTTTAAATAGCATTAAGGACCCATGTTAAAACTCAATTAAAACTCAGGAATGTGGTTTGAACAGGGGTAAGGTCACATCTGTGCATGAAGTGGAATAATGTAACCAGTTCCCTTGACATGGGTCTGTAGCTCACATAATCAGAGCAAAATGGAATCTCAGTTTAATCTGATCATTGACTGTCCCTTCTGTGAGGTGGAATTAATGAACCCTGAGAAGGTCTCTGAAGCCTGTGTGGATACAGGGACCAAGTAATTGAACTTGTGCTCCCTTTGGGAAATACTTGGGTGTGATGCAAGTAGATGATTGAAGTGGTTTGTGCTGTCTAGAGCAGCCCCCAGAATCTGCAGCAGGTGTTCTTGTAGTTAAATTCTCCCAACTTTCTTCCCATTGTAATCTCTTCCCTCTTTCTTCCCAAGTAACCTCTGCTTGGAGTCATCATGCACCTGGTGCACTTATCAGGCATGGTGGTTCCTCTGAACATATTGCAGACCTTATCAAACCATTAGTGCCATAATTAATAGGGCTTGAAAGGTGCCATGGAGGCAGAGCTTTCCATGTGTTGGTTGTTAGGTGGGAGAGCAGGGATTGGGTGCTGGAGGGAGTAGGATAAATGTGAAGGAACTCCAGTTGGATGGACATCATGCTTTGTTCATATTTAAAGGTCTCATCTTCCTATTCAAATTGTATTTTATGGGAACCTCTCATCCATAGGTGTTTAAAGGTTAAATCAGTAGCAAGAATAGAAAAATGCTAGAGGCAATGTTGTGCAAATGACTGGTAACTTAAACCCAAAAGTTGTACATGGAGGTGGGAGGTGATAACAGAGCTATCTCTGAATAGATCACTGGGTTAATTTTTCTCCCACAGACTTCAATGCCTCTTGAACCTGGGAGTCAGCAATACTGTTGCTCTTACTGAATTGCTGTGTCCTGGTGGGGAATCACAAGCAGAAAGAAAATGATCTTTTTGGAAGAGTCCAGATGGCTGTGGGCATTTGGCTTCTCCTGATGCTGCCATCTCCCACTGCCTGGGATGTGCCAACTGCTCTTGGTCTCCAGTGGTGGCTTTGGGCTCTCTGTTCTTGTTTGCATCCTGGCAGTGAGAATCCTTTGTAGCTTTCAAGAGCATAGCCTGGAGGGGCACACTCTGTTCCTTTTCTCTCCTTCTACCTCTTTGGGACCACTTGCCTTTTTATTTTATTGGTTTCTTAAAAGGCTGCCAGCTGGATATAGGTAAGTGGGGGTTTTCTCTGCTGCAGTCTGCAGAGAGCAAGCACCAGTTTGTAGCCATTTAGTCCTGGCAACTGCTTCCTATTTTTCCAGATGATTCCAGCCAGCTCTTTTTGTGTTTAGTCTATTGTCAAATGCCACCACAAAGAGTTGGGGTATTAATCCTATCATCTGCTCAGTGTGTGGAACTGCTGAGTGGGCTGCACAGTGAATGAGAAGCTGTAGGTACAAGGGAGAAAAGGGGTCTGGTGTGTAGGTGTGTTTGGAGCATGTTCAGAATCCATGCCTTTCCCTGGCTCTGCTGATTCAATGTCAAAATTTCCTCCCATGTTTCCAGCAATCACCAGGAATAGGAATGTGCAAGTGGGAAGGGCTGTTGGTGGAGGAACATGAAACAGGCTGGAGTGCTGGAGGGGCAAAACCCTTCTCTGCATCACCAAAGAAGGCTCTGAAGGCATCATGCTCCTTGCTCAGAGCAAACAGAATGGTCGAGTCAGCACCTCAGGCTGAGTCTGGGATATAACACATGGACTAAACCGACATGACAGCTCCTGAGGTCATGGGTGGTGAATATATAAGGATTCAGCTTAGAGTCTTGCAGGCTGAGCCCATCCCTTGCAAGCAGATGATGTCTGCCACAGAGGAGGTGGCACTCCTGAGGTGCTGGCTGGGTGTGAGCCTTCCTTCTGCACCAGATCTGCTTGAACAGTGTCTGTGAAACCCAAACTCCCCATCCTGTCTCTCACTAGAGCTGCAGCTCTGCACTGGGGTTCTTTGCCAGCAAATTTCATTTGAGAACTTCCTGCTCTGAAGGACTTGTGTCTGCCCCCATCCTGTGATAATTGAGGATTCTATGTCATTGCCCTTTCAACTGAAGCCATGATATGGTACCAGGAGAAAAAGCCATTTCCCCTAAACCCACCCACCTCCTCCCAACTCTTTGTTTTTAAAAATAATAATCTCACAGATCTAATTGGGAATCAGCACAGCTGAGGGGACTACAGTGAGAGTCTGCAGACTGGGTGATGGGAACTTCTTAAACCAGAGCAGCTACCCAAAGCATCTTATCACGGAGCTTCTGCCAGAAGGAGAGACAGCTCAGCAGGACAGGATCTGCAGCCAAATAGCTGACTCCAGGCTTGTGGTTTCCCACCTCAAATCAGCACTCCTGAGGTTCTGCAGCTTTTAGATATCTGCATGCTGACTGGAGTTCCAAGGAGCTGGGAAGGTTTTTGAATTTGAGGAGTCGAGAGAAATGAGGTGTTGTGCACTGCACATCTCAGAAGCCTCTCTTGTTTTTCAGAGGGCTCAGGCAAGCTGGGGAGGGAGAGAATTTTGTTGCTGGCATTATACAAATGTGTTTCCAGCCAGACACTGAGCATTAGCAGTGCAGAGAGAAATATGTGCTTGGGCTTTCAGTGGGAAACAACAACAAAAAAATCCTTTCCATTTATTTCAGCTGCAAAATGATGCCAGGAGCTGTTGTTTTAGTGAAGTCTGGAATTAGAAGTGTACATGTGAGATACACCTTTGAATGTGTATCAAGAAAATCTGCACTGAGAAAACGTATAGTATGGGAAGTAGGTCTTAATGCTGATTGCCACTGTTCAGTGAAAACCAAGTGTGTTGTGGAAATCTCTTTGTGTCTCGCTTAAAAACAACAAACAAAACAAGCAAGCAAACAAACAAAAAAAAAACAGAAGAGAAGAAACATCTCCAGAAAATGCTGTACAACACCCAGATAAAACCTGCCTGTTCTACCTTTATAAATATAACAGGCAGCTTAGTCTGGCAGAAAGCAAACACACTGGTGAACCTGGGGTGGGTGCCAGAATTCCCTCACTTCTTTTTGTGTGATTTGCCAAATCCCTAGCTAGCTGGAGGGTGAATATTAAGACAGGCAGCAGCACTGAAAGCTGAGCAGTGGTATGTGGAAAAGTTCTGCTTGGGCAGGAGATAATGTGGCTTTTTTTTGCAGTGACCACCCTTAGATACCCTAGGGCACTGGCTTGAGCTGGAAGTAAGGGCATCTCTGAAAGGATGCTGCTGTCCCCCGGGAATGGGCTGGAATAGTGTCCAGTGAGCCCCAAGCACAAAGCTGGTGGGTTTGGGTTTGTTTTTTATTAAAGACAGTCCTCTGTAGAGCAGTAATGGAAAATCCTATTTCTGTACCAATAAAAACTTTGCTCCCATGGTTGTTGTTATTGGCAAGCTCAGTCACTTTGGTGTTTATGGAAAAGTATTTGCTGGGAAGGACTGGGTGGTGAGCAAGCTTCATCTGCTTTCATTTTGCTTGGATGGTACATGTTGCTGTGGGACCTTCTGTTTCATCCTTGGGCCTCATCTTGACAGGCTGGCATCCCTCCTTTGCAGCCTGGACAGCCACTGCCCCTGCTGTTTGCTGCAGCAAGGTGGAAAATTGCCTGGAGCTGCCTTGGACTCTGCTTTCTGGCCTGGGAAGCATCAGCTTTGTGTCAGTTCCTACTTTACCACACAGGAGGCTGGAACAATGGAGAGTGTTTTGTAGCAGTCAGGGTGGACCTCGTTGGCATGGGGGGTATCAGCCAGCTGACAGTAACAATAAGAAAGAACTTGAGTGCTGCAGAAGGATTAAAAGAAGCTTCTCTCACAAGTGCAATTACACAAACATGCTTGAGCCATGTGTACTGTTTAATTCCTGCCCAAGGAAAGAGGAATTCCTCAGGGCACTGCTTTATTCTGAGTGAGAGATATCCAAGTGCCTCAGGCGCCCTCTCTGAATCCAGAGTGGCTCTTCTGTGCCCTGGGTGGCAACTAACACTGGGGCTTCAGATTTCTCTAGAAAACAGTTATTCCTCTAGGACTGAGTCAGTGGTTTTGCCAGGCAATGGCTTCTTGATAGCTGGCAGAGCCCTTGCTGCCATCCAGACCCCCCAGGCAGCTTTCAGGACTTAGTTGGAAACAGGCAGCAGCCCCCCCAGGAGGTAGCTGATGAATGCAGATGTGTGGATGTAATAAAATGTGGTCCAGAACCATCCACAGGCTCGCTGCTCCTTTGGCTTTGACTTTGCTTCTTTATGAGGCACTGGTTGAGCAGGTGGTGGGGTGCATCCCTAGGGCTGGGCTGATGGAAAGGGACAACTTGGGAAGAGCTTTGTGTGAGGTGTGCTGAGCATCTTTGTGCTGCCCCAGGGTCAAGTTGCTCTTAACTAAATAGATGTTACTGGGCTGGAGAGGTCAAACCTTGAGGGTTTCTCTTTACTCTCAAGACTCAGTGTCCTCCTTTTTGAAGGTGTTTAGTCTGAAATCATTACTCATCTGTAGGAGCTGAGTTCTTAAGAAAACCATTAATTATTCCAAGGTTCCTGGTAAGGTGCAAGATAAAGAATTAAATGGTCCAGAAAAGCTGCTCCTTGACTTTCCCAGCTCCTTGCTCCCTCAGTGCAATTATTCCCTGAGGTATCTCATCAGGTAACCTGCGTGCAGAGAGCAACTGTTCTCTGGCTTAGAAGCACCAAATGTTTAATTCAGTGTGTGCTTGTCAGAATCCATTAAAAATGCAGGTAGCACTTGCTGTGTGGGGGCCAGCTCTTGTAAGTCAGGCACCATCTCAAGGTAAGGTTGCAGACTTGACACAGATGGAGCCTGGTGGCTCTTGGAAGTGTCCTGAGGTGTCCATCCAAGCTGGCACTGCCCTGCTCTCTTTGAACCACTGCTCTCTTGGAAATTCTTTGAAACATGGTGATGCTTTAAGATCCCCAGGAACCATAGGGCAGAGAGGCTGTGCCATAACTGGTGATTACCTGCTGTGGTTTTGCTGCTGGGTGGTTCTCTCTTGTCCACATCCATCTCTATCCAGTTGGATCTCATTCTGTGTTTTGATCCAATCCTGAAGTACTCCCTGACACCAGTAGGAGTTTGGAGACAGCTGAGCAAGGTGAATTTCTTCTGTAAAATCACAGGAACTGGGGCTGTATTTGTGTGCACAGCACAAATGGGTCCCAGTCCTTCAGACTGGTTCAGGATCTGACTGTACGGTTTTCCCAAGGGGAATTCCCATGCCATCAAGTGCAACAGGAAGCCTTTGTGAGCATCCAGATTTTAGGAAAGGGATTGGAATCAATGTTTGGCTGCATTAGGTAAGGTTGAGGCTCATGAACAGAGCTGAAAAGGTGAAAACAGACGGGGGGATGTAAGAGAGAAAACCTCTTAGCCCTTGGAAAGTACATTGGATTGGGAATGCTGGGAACATCAGGTGAAGTTCCCAGTGGGCTGCCAGTACACCTTGTGAAATGGGCAGGCACCAGAACTGGGGGTACCTGCAGGACAAGACCTCCTCATCAGTGCTCAGCTCCTGCCTTCTGCTCTCTGCCCTCTCCGTCTCGCGGGCGGTAGCGATGTGTGTGTCTCAGGCCCTGGCTGGCAGTTGCTATAACTACCACTAATGCTGTTGTTGAGGACAGGCCCTGCTTTACCCTTATTGCTATCAGCCAGACAACTGAAATTTCTTTTCTTGTTTTTTTTTTTTCTGCCTTTCAGTCCTTTCAAGGAAGCCAGGGACGAGCATACCTCTTCAATTCAGTGTGAGTATTACGTCGCACTTGTCACCTCTGCGCCTCTTAGAGGAGATTTCAGAAAGCCCTGGTGAGGAAGAAAACAAAAGGATGGTTTTCCTTCAGAAAAGCTCTGCCTGAGGCTTGGGAGCTTGCTGAAAATGGTTGGAGAAAGAGGCAGGAAACAGCACTGATTCATACGTGATTTTATGTCGAGGTTTCAGATAAGCTGCTAGGAAAAGGTGGTGCTTTTCATCACCAAACTGGGAAATAAGAGCTAAGAAATGAGTCATTCCCTTCTCAGAGAACACAGTTGGACCAAAAAGTCAAAATTTTGTAAATGTAGAGAATAAACAATATCTAAATACGGATTTCTTAGAGCTAGCATGAAAAATAAGTTAAATTTTCCCAGTGACTGAGAATAGTTTGGGTGAGATTGCTGCTGGGATGTCTTTCAGAAGTATTGCTGATTTCAGTTACATTTTTCATGTTCCCATTTGGGAAAGTAAAAGTACCATTTTATCAATATGAAAATGAAAATCTCAACTGCATAATTAGTTCACAATTAGTTCAAAGCTTTATATACTTTTTAATTGCCTAATAATTCTGTTTTACCTTTTCGTTTTGCTTGGGGACTGCAGGAGAACTTTGTTTCAGGCAGAGCTGTCGTTCGCAGCATCCTGAACCTCCTGTTTATGAGCTCAAATACTGCAATAAAATTGCTCTCAGCTTCACTGTAAGCTTTCATCTTGATGTGGAAAGACACACTAATAGGAAGCATCTCTCCTTTTTCCCCCAGAGTTAATGTGGGTTGTGGCCCTGCAGAGGAGCGGGTGCTATTAACAGGATTACATGCGGTTGCAGATATTTACTGTGAAAACTGCAAAACCACACTGGGTTGGAAATATGTGAGTATCAGTATCAATTGTTTTTCCTCTGGATATCTTTGCTCCAGCCCTTTTGGAAGGTGTGGGTATGGGTAACGTGGTCTTTATGGAAAAACCATTAACTTGGGAACTAGAAATGGGGGTTCTGGTGTGTAGCCACATCTGGTTTTTCCCTTCCTGCATTTCCATTTTCCCTCCTCACTTGTGTTTGCTGCATCTGTTCAGAGCAGGAGTGATTTGTGGCTGATGTTTTTGTTTTTACTAAAAATATGCACTGCTTGCCTACTTCCCTTAGTGCTATTTAACATAAATGAGGCTAACTTCAGTCTTTGTGGTTCATATTGTCTTTTTTCCCAGACAATATCAGAATAATAGAATGTTCCATGTATTGTTGAGCCTGTGTCCTTCCCACTGGAAGTGCTATTGAACATGAATTTTATCTGTTTGCTGTCTCTTGCTCTTCATAGATTCAATTACCTTCAAATAAAGCCTCATGCTACATCCTCATTTCTGCTTCAGGAGGCACACACTGTACTTGTTTTTTAAAACATTTTGACCAGTGTCTAAACAAAGCATATATTGCATCTGTGGCCTGAGGACAGAAATATTCTTTAATAAATCAGTTGGAAGGCTATAAAAAGTAAAGCATCAAAAATTCATGGGGTAGGAATTCATGCAGAAACACAGCATGGATCTCACAAATGGAGAGGGACACAAAGTACATAAATTGAATTGATTGTAAAACAAAATACAGAATTTCATAAACGTAGCAGTAAGCCCGAGACTCTTCAGCAGTGGAATTACATTATTTCAGATGCATTAAATGTACACAAAGTAGAGCTGAACCATTTTTGAGGGTGGGAGTCCCTCCTGGCTGGGGATCCCATTGATTTCCTTACTTCAGTTCTGCCCTGGGGAAGCACCATGTGTTTCAAGAGCTGAAATCACATCTCTGTGTGGAGTGGGTCCTTCTCATCCCTGGCTGCCCCTTCACTCCATTTCATGATGAAGTTTGCTGTGACCTGTCTTGTTCCTCATGGAGGTGCCTTTGCAGCCTGTTTCATCAGAAACCTCTGCATTCTTTACAAACATTAAATTCTCAGGCCCTCTAGGGAGAGGTGGATTTTATCACCGATGGTTCCTAAAGCACAAGGAGAAGGTGCAGTTGCCCTTGGCCTATAGAAGCTGCATGTTTACGTGGTGCCAGAGGTTCTCTAAAACATGTAGAAGCAGTATTTAAGATGCTTCCAATGCCATTTTCCTGCAAGGCAGCAGCAGGCCCTGCAGTTTGACTGGTTTGCTCTGTAGCCAAGGCTAAGACCAGGATTTGTTACTGCAGCTTTACCATCAGATGTCATTTTGGTCTCATTCTCTCTCTCTCTTTTTTTTTTTTTTATTTATTTTTAATTTTTATTTTTATTTTTTTTTTTAGGAACACGCTTTTGAAAGCAGCCAGAAGTATAAAGAAGGCAAATACATCATTGAACTAGCTCACATGATCAAGGATAATGGCTGGGATTGAATGGAAAGAGCCCAGCCCTACCAGCGTGTAAGAAAATGCCATCCAACCGAACATTAAATCCAAGAGTGAGAGAGTGACTGAACGCTTGGTTCCATGCATTTAGAGGCTCTGCAATTTGGGAGCATCTTCACACCCTTCTCCATCTTTATTGGTGACTGGCCTCTAAATTTCTGTCTCTCTGTCTCTTTGCTTTGTATCTGTTTGTGAGTTGACCCTGGCTGCTTCTCTCTCTGTTCTGGCGTTGGCTCAGAGAATGCACCGAATGCCCAACAGCCATCCCATGGTGATGAATGTTTAAGTACAAGCTGCAGTTGGCTCTGTGGTGGCATTTCATACCAGAAGGTCTCGGTGCGGGAGGAAGACCTGAGGTTTGGGCAGGAGAAGGTGGTGTAGAGGGTGGGCCCTCCTTTAAGTCCTGGTTCACCAAGGCTTGAAACTCTCTCCTTGTCTCAAGGCACAGAAAAATACCTCACGGCTGCGTTCTCTCCGAATCGTAAAACCACTGCTCCCTTGGTGGAGCTTCAGTCTAAGTTGGCTGAGCACAAGTCATAACCAGTTCCCCCTGCAAGCTAATTGCAAATCTGTGTTTTGTTTGCCATTTATGAACTTGTTGTCCGGGTGGGGAGAGGACCTGAAAGGCTGGAGAGATTCCCTGCCTCTCCTTTTTCTCTCACTGTTTCAGGGTCGGTAGGCCAAACATCCCAACAGAGCACAGCTGTGGGAGCATCCTGACAGCTGGAGAAACCAAATCCTGACTCTTGAGTCCTTCAGAGGGGAGGAGAAAAGTGCTTAAGGCACAATGGGACTGGAGATGCAGCTTAGAAGATATGATGGGGGGAAAAAAAGGCATGTGCTAGGCAAGAAAGAGGAAATTACATAGAGGAGGATGGGGACAAACTTAGTAATGCAGGGTGCCCTTGATTTCCCAGCTTCCAGTGAGCATCCTTGGATCTTTTACCAATCCTTCACAAATGTGAGTGAGAAAATGCTGTTACAGAACCTTCTTCATAAATCCCAGGCCCAGCCATCAGCTCTGCTCTTGGAGCCTGGCAGAGGAATGGTGTGACAGTGGGGAGAGGAGGGAGCTGAGGAGCCTGGTGGTTGTAGCAATATTGCACAGGTGGATATGTCAAGCCATGAGGTATCCCCCCAAAAACCTTCCCCCCTTTTCCCACTCTCAGAAGCCTGTTGAAGGCACAGGGGAAAAGGGAAAGGAAAAAAGAAACTAAAGATCTCCCCCCTACTCCTGAAATTGTCTATGCCTTGGAGTTCAAAAAGGGAGGGGTAGATATGGGCATCATAACTGCAAGGGACAAGTCCTTCCCATTTTTATTTTTTTTTAATTTTAATTAAGTGTGGACCTTCCCGAGGTGGTTGGTGGGAAGGGGCATCACGTGTGAGAGGGGAGCTATGTTAGACAGAAATGACAATGTGAAGTTTGCTCTGCAACAGTCCAGCCAGTATCTGGTGCATAACTCAAGACTATTTAACTGAATTAGTTTTATCTCTCTGAGTGAATTTTCTTTTTGTTTGTGGAATTCTTTCAAGTAGGTTAATCCACTGGAGGAAATCGTTCTTAATCCAGAAGGAAAGAGTATTGTGCAGGGGGTTGTGACTCCTTATGAAACTGAAGCTTTGGAGCTGTAATCTGTTGTTGCTTGCCCCTACCCCAAGATGCTCTCAGTCAGCGGTGGGGACCAGGACACAGTGCTGGTGGTGAGAAAAGAATTAGCTGTTCAGTGAAGGGGATGTGAGCAGAGATGCTGCTTAGGGATCAGGGTGGACCTTACATGTTGGGTCCTTGTGCTGAAATCCCAACCTGATGGCTCATCCAGGCAGAAGCTGTGCTTTCTCTTGAACCTCTGACCTTTACACCCTTGGTGAGAGTAGTTCAGGTGGATTCTGGCCATGGCTCCTGCAGTGGATGGCACTGGCTCAGTGTGTGGTGAGCCTGTTAGGAGGTGGCTTCTGCCTTCACCCTCCCTGCTGTGGCTGTGTAAGTGTTGCATCAGCTTTTGTTTCTCTGCTTCCATCAGCCACGTTCTCTTCAGTGATAGAAATCCAGTAGAAATCAAAAAGTTTTCAGTGCCTGTCTTGTGTCATTGGCACTGACCTTGTCCCATCTGCCTGAGCCCTGGTGGGTGATCCATGACAATTTACTGGGGTTTGGCTCGTGGGAAGTAATCAGTGTTCTTTGAAGAGCTCTTCAGTCTCCCCAGATATGCAGCCTTTTAAAGGGCTTGATGGGAGCTGGGAGAAGGAAGAAATAACCCCAAATAATTAATATGAGGTTGAGAAAAAGAGCACATAGAGGCCTATGGTTTTATGTTGGTATTTAGAGTGGTTGCCTATGAAAAAGTGATAGAAAATGGAGGCTTGCCTGGAGGAATGCTCTGAGAAGTAAGAGCAGTTGCTACAGAGAGCTGCCAGATGTAAATGGTTTTTATCCATGTATTTGGGACAAGAAAGGGCAATGATCCATCAGGTCGGGGCTGTTTTTAACTCTTCATGCTTTTAATGGCAACCAATCTAAGCTTGACTATGGCAAGATCTTAATCTGGTTTTAATTGGTTTTGTCCCATCAGCATCCACAGATTGACACTTGGCTGAGAATCTGGCCTCAAGCCCTAATAGGGAAAAAAAAAAAAGGTGTCTGTGAACACCCTCAACACCCAGAGAATTATCTGTGGGGTGACTGTAATGCACAGTACAGGGAGATAAGGAAAAAAAGGGCTTGTGGAGCTCGTTGGCATTTGTTCTCAGCTACATGTCCATTAAATATGAAGTAATTCTTAATCTGCTGCTAACTCATCTGTGACTTGCTGGGTGTAAGACACATGACAGTATTGGGAGCTGGTGACCACACAGGATGCTCAGATCTTTGTGCCAGTGGCTACCACAGCCAGGACAGGTGAAATTGATGACTCCTTGAGTGATACATTGAGAACACAACCAAAGAACCTCACTGTCTGCATCCCTCTGCTCCTGGGAGTCAGCTGTAGCCAGTTCTGTAGTGAGTGGAAGGAGCAAGGTGGGACTGTTGTTTCCGAGCTGGAGATGTGGCAGAGCACTGAGTGCCTGTGGTGCTGCTTTCCATGGGTGACATCCTTGAGAAAACATCAACAGCAGCAAGTTTTGCTTTTTTTTTGGGTATTTTTTTGTGTGTGGCAGCCTTGTCTCTGGCGAGATGCATGCACCCTTGAGTTTACATCACCCCTGTCTTCCCCAAAGCTCAGACTTGAGTAAGTTTTGTTCTGCTCTAGTGGATTATGTGGTGTAAAATCCTGATCCCTGTAATGAATATTGAGATGATAATATATAAAAAGCAGGAAAAAAACCCACATTATCTTGTGAAATATACTTTTGTAAATAATATTTAATTTTTTTAAAAAAAATAATATATTTGGTGCTGTTTTCTCAGAGCCCCTCCCTGAGAGCACTTTTTGTTTTGTTGTTGTTTATTAATTAATGATACTGTTTCCTTCTGTATTTGTTGGAAAATATGTTTAAAGGGAAACAAAACTCACAATATACCTTGTCCTCTTTAAGTTAATCCATTTTTCCTCTGGATGTGGCAGGAGAAGGGAGTCACTTCTGCTTCCACCCAGCTTGGGTGGTGGCCAGGTTAGGGACTGCAGCTTTGGTGTCAGAGCTGAGTGCTGGGACACTCTGCAGACCCTGCCCCAGGTGAGCTCAGCCTCCCACAGCAATTCCCAGTAAAGCCACTGGGGCTCCATCTGGACAGGACTTTCCTGAGGAGATCTGGTCTGTAGGATCCAGGCTTGAAATTTTCTCTTGCACCAGTATTGGCTGGAGTGAAGTAGATAACTGAGACTTAGAAAACAGGATTTCATATAAACTGCCACCTCCTGAATTGCTGCTTGGGGGCAGCAGGGATGGAGGATGGAGATTTCTAACTGGTCCTTGTTTTTAAACTAAAACCTAAATTTTTGGACATGGATCCTGGTTTTTTTGTTTGTTTTTTTGTTTGTTTGTTTGTTTGTGTGTGGTTGGTTGGTTTTGTTTTGTTTTTTTTTCCAAACCAGGCTGCTACATAACAAATTAGAGTAAAAGTTTACCTCTCTGGCAGTAAAGTTCTTTTTTGTTTGTTTTGTTTTCCTTTCCTGACTTTAAGCTCCCCCCATCTCCCCCTTCTTTGTTTTGAATCCATTGGTCTCTTGCTTATCCCAAAGTGGACCAACAGCACAAACCACTGGACTGTGTTTTGCTGAGTGAGGAGCTGTTTTCAGTAACTGTTGCACGCTCTTTAATTCTCTGGTTTTGGTGCACAGGATTTAAAAATACACAGGAGAAAAAGAAAAAAAAAACCAACAAACCAAACAAAACCCTGTGAATGAAATCTTGTCATTCTTGTGATGATCAAGTGAGAATTTTCTCTGTATGCATTTTTCTAAGTGGTCTGTGAGAGTGTGTTTGTTAATCATGCATTTCACTGCACTTCCATGTTTTTGGGAGGAGCGTCGTGTTTCGTGTGGAGCAGTTCTTGGATGAAGAGATGACACCCAAACACCCAGTTGGGTGAACAGATGGGCAAGAACCAGAGCTCAGCTCAGTGGGAAGGAGCCCATCTCACCAGGTGAGAGGCCTCAGAAATTAAATGTTCAGAAACCATTATGTTAGACCAAGATTTTGCAGAATCCGATTTAAAAAGAAAAAGCAGAAGAGGGGAAACAAAATCATCTTGAATTCAGAAAAAAAAAAAAAAAATCAACATATTTAAATGCAAGCAGAATGGCATTGTGTAAGGTACAACCACAAATAAGCTCTTCTCATAGTTACAAACTGTGTGTATCCTTTGTTTTGTTTTTCATAAGGAAATGGGAATGCTTTCCCCACTGACAAAACTAAAGGACAATATTTCCAATACCAGCCTGTCTGTTGATGCTCTTGTGTTTACAAACTGTGTATACTTTTATTTCTTTGATCTTATTTTAATTTTTATTTTTTTTTTGGCATATTGTTTCAGGTCATTTGCTTCAGTAATAAATGCAATTGTTTGTTTTCAGATCATTGGTTTTCACCTTTCCATGTATTTGTACATTGTATATAGTTCTTCAGTATTAGAGGGAGGCGTATTGTTTGTCATTATTTACAATATGTGTTGGTGCTCATTTGAGAAAATAAAATTTTCAAGTACTAAATCTACTGTTCCATGCTGCTGGTTTGATCTGCCATAGTGTGCAAAATTCTGTTGTTCAAAAAATGTTACATTTAGCATGAAAATAGTCAAACTCTCCTCTTTTCTGATAGCTGCCGGCCGGAGCAGTCACCTGGTGTGCACTTGAAACCCTTCAGCCCTTAGAGAGTGTAGCCCCGGGCAAGGATCCCAGGAAGCAGGACAAAAAGCTGATCTGTAGCCCTGAAAGTCTAGGATTTGGTACAAGAGGAAACTCAAACTGGACCAGGAGACACTGCTGACCCACCTGGCACCATCATCCCATAGCCCAGCTCCTGTCCCTAAACCAGCCCAGCGAGGGAAGCATGCAGTTTGTTTTGTGAGGAGTTACATGATTTTAAGGTATTTTTCCATTTATTTAGGGGTATGGTTTAGTTAAGGACTTGTCAGTGTTGGACTCGATCTTGAAGGTCTTTTCCAACCTTCTGTGATTCAAGAAGCAGCAATAACAGGAAACCCATGAAATAAAATCCCTTGGTTCTTATAAATCATTCCCATGGGTGAAGGCTTTTGTCAGCCCTGTTAGGTAGCAGTGCCCACAGCAGGAGAATAGATCAAGAAATCCCCAGTGGCCAGAAAACCCACCCTGGGGTTGCAAGTTTTGCTTCTTGATAGAATTCACTCTGTAGCTCTGTGTCTGGTGGTGGTGTGGTTTTATTAATCATGGGCAAACCAAAGCACAGGTAAAGCTCTGGTGTGTTTTTATGTTCTCAAATTAAGCATCCCTTCCTGAAGCTCAGCAAATTAGATTTTCCTGGCTCAATCCACACTGGTCCTGAAACAAAGAAACCTGTGTATGGGAAGCAGAGCTTGTGCTTTAGAAGGGAAGAGGGTGCAGAGGGGTGATCCTTCAGTGTTTGAAATTCAGAGAGTGGAGGGAGCTTGTCCATCTTGCACATGGGCTGTGAGATCTGTACAAATCATTTTTGCAAGCTGCAGCCTCCCACAGCTCAGCTCATCTGGCACCTTCAATGCCAGCACTGTTTCTCTGCTCCCAGGTGAGTGTGGGACAATGATTCCTGGTGCCTTCAGCTCAAAAAAATCCATTGGAATCCGTGGTTGGATTGAAAGCTGTGCTTTCTTTGAGGTGGTTTTAGATGAGCTGCTTGCAACCCATCTCCATCCCACTGCTGGGACCTGTCCCCATACCCTGTGCCACTGCCCTGCAGTTCACCATGCCATGGGCTCAGTGCCCTTAATTCCTCAGGTGTCCAAAAAAGCAACTTAACCCTCTTTGGACCTGATTGTGCCAGCTGCTAGATGCCCTGAACTCAAAAGTGTAGCTCAGGACATGGCAAGAAAAGCTGCACTGGAAAGGTCGGAGGCGAGGAGGAGCCGGGAGGTTCATGGGAAGTGGGGAAGGAGCCAAGGAAGATGTGACTGCCATCTGACATCCCCTGTGTGCCAGGAGTCTGGGCAAACAGGTTCAGCTGATGGGACAGCCGACACAATTAATTCCTTGCCCAACGGGCTGAGGGTAATTTGAGTTCTTGGTTTCACCAAAACCTTAATTTGCCGTCGTGTGACGTGCTGGGTGTGTGCTCCAGAGGCTGCCCGGGGTATCCATGAGAGATGAGAGGATGGGATGTGTCCTCCCTCCACCCAGCACAGCAGGAACATCTCGGGGATGAGGACATCTCAAAAAAATGTGAGGCTGGTTCTTCAGGCACGCCGGGGTGCCTGGAGATGAGCACAGCCTGGTGTGGGGTGGCTCCTGGCTGCTCTGCTGTCCCTGGGCTTGTTCCTACAAACCCCTGAACGTGCTGGATGTGAACAGCTGCTGCCAGGTCACTGGGAATGCCAAGGTTTTAGCCCCATATCCATCTCATGTTGTCCAGACAAGCAGTTACTCTGTTCCAAGGGCAGCTGGCTGTGTACTCGTGGCTGTGCACAACAAGGGAGATTTGGTTTCCACCAGCAGGCAGCTGTTCCTGTTGGGATGAGGACGTGGGCAGTGTGGTCCAGCTGGTGATGGCAGCATTGATGCCTCCTCCACAACCTCAAGGTGCAGCTGGGAATGGTGGCTCAAAGCCTGGGGTGGTGCCCCGGCTACCTGCAGCTGCTGGAGCCTGGAACAGACAGGCACCAAGGGGACCTCAGCCCTTCCCAGTGACTGATTCTCCTCTGTCAGTGGAGAGGAAAATAAAAAGATTTGACTTGTTTCCACACCCTCTCCCTGAAATCTGCTGCTTCTCCTGGGGCAGGAGGGTGTGAACCCGAGTGGTGTGAGCAGCAGGAGTGCCCTGTGGGATGGGGAGGGTTGTGCTGGTCTCTGGCTGCTCCTCCCTGGCAGGAGCAGTTCCTATTTATCAGCCAAACTGTGTGCATGGGCCATGGCACTTCTCCAGCTGGGATGTAAGCCCTATAGGGAAATTCCCAGCAGGAAAAAGCACTGTGCTCAGAATTTCCCATCCCAAGCATCCCGGTAAGAGCAGAAAAGACATCTCAAGGGTGTCTCTCAGCAGCATCCCTGGAAGAGATTCCAAACCTCAGTCAGCCCTTCGGCTTTGTTCAGATGAAAGTGGAAAAGTGCCAGAACCACAACTCCTCCTTGGGCTGCACTCACCCCAAAGCCATGGGGCAAACCCGTGGGCCAAGAGGTGATGGTGGCACCATCTGATGGGGTCTGCCCAGCTCCTGGGGGGATTCCTGGTGCAGGCAGGAGGGGAACAGTAGGGAAGAGCCGGTGGGTTTGTGATACGGGGCAGTGCTCTCAGCACCTTGCATTGGATGTGTTATTAATCTGCAATTAGAGCAGGAGGGAGCCAAAGCAATCTATAAATAGCTGAGCAGAGAGGAACTGACTCAGACAGCAGCAAACGGGATCTCAAGAGCTGCAAATTTGGCCCAAGGATTGTGGCAGGGGGGGAGGGAAGGATGGAGGGATGGTGCATGAAACCCCCTCCTCTGTCCTCATGGAAGTTCCACACGGGGCTGCCCCGAGAGAGGATGGAGCTGCAGGAGCCACCACGACCTTTACCTGTGCCAGAGGACAGGCTATAAAGAGCAATGGGACCAAGCACGGGGCAGGTCCCAGAGGTCCTCTCAGATCCCCCCAGTCACAATGAGGTTTTTTTTTTCAAAAGATGATCATGAAGCTATAAATACAGCAGCACCAGTGGCCTTTAATCCTGGTTCAAGAGCAATTTGACACTCCTGCTTTGCTCTTCTGCCCTTCTCATGGGACACTGGAGCTGGGGTGGGATGCTGCCCATCACTTCTCCATTGGTTCTCCTGATCCCTTTCCTCCTCTTGGAGAAACTACTTGGGGCTCAGCCCCACAGACACCTTCTCCCATGCTGCCTCTCCCATGGGGACAGTGGCTCCCACCCGAGCTGGGGGATTTTCTTGCTGACAGCAAGGATTTGCAGTAGCACTTCCAGGCTGCCAAACATTCTGGGGTTATTTTTACCCATCTCCAGACCAGGATATAAATAGTGCCCCTGTTGCTGGCCAGGAAACATCCCATGGACACCTGCTGGGCACAAAGGAGATGTCACCCCCAAGGTGGTGGCACATGGCCCTGGCTACAGGGAGGTGCCTGGGGAGGGGGCATGATGGCTGAAATAACAGACCCCTGATCCTGCCCCTCTCCACAAGGCCCCCAAAGGCTTTTGGCTTCCTCAGCCTCTTGGTGTTGGTTTGGGAAGCTCTCAGTGTGTTGAGGACCATGCAGGGGGGGTTAATTGCACATTCTATGTTAATTACACATTCTGTGATTAAACCCCCTACCAGGATGGGCCCCTGTCAGTCAGGTCACCCTGTATCTGTCAGGGGGGATCATCCCCACCAGGACAGAAAGAGAGGGGGCTTGGGGAAATAGTGACAGGAGGCCAGGAGTTGTCCCCATCACTGGTTTGCCTTCTGCCATGAAAATCACATGGAGATTTTCCAGCCTGCTCTGTTATTTATGTTATTTATGGCTCAGAATCAGGCAGCTGGCTCCCGGCGGGGGCTGCCCTGCTGAGGACATTTCTACAGAGGTTTTGTTCTCCATGTGTGGAAACTTCTGACTACATGAAGGAAAATGCTGGAGGGGGGGGAAAAAAAAAATAAAATACTTTACCAGGGGCCCGACCTCCCCCAGTGGTAACGTGCCCCTCGGTAAAGGGTTTCTGTGCAAGTGTTTGGCTGCTCTACAGAAATAACAGAAGAGTCTAAGAGCAAGCACACTTTTATGCATCTCTGTTTCCTTGTGAAACCCAGACTGGTGTTTTCTTTTCCACTAGGACAAGGATTTCCCCATAAGTGCTATTTTTAGGGAGGTTTCAGGGCAGGATTCAGGGGCCTCTCCTGGCCCAGCCATGGATCCAGAGGAGATGAAGCACTGGAGGACTCGGCCTCTGCCCCCAGGTTTCCTGCTTTGCTAGCAGGTGTCTCACCCTGTCAAATGGGGGTTTTGCTCCATCCTCACCTCCCAGAGGTTCTTTTGTGTTTGTTTTTGCAGTTTCCTGGCTGGAAGTGAGGTGACCACAGTGCAGGAACAGGGGAAGCACCGGAGCATGGCACAAAGCAGGGGTGCAGCCAAAACTCGTGCTTGGAGGGCACAGAAACAAAGACCTCATCAAGGTAAAGTGAATTTTTAACTGCTGGCCAAAGGACATTCAGGTCCCACATGGCAGCTCAGCAACACCCACTTGCTGCTGCTCAGAGATAGCTGCAGAGCAGAGTAAGGAAGCCCAGGGCTGAGGAGGTATCAGCAGTGCCCATCTCCAGGGCCTGCCCCCAGGTTCTTGTTTCTGGGATTTATTTGTGCTGGGAGGGAGCTTGATCTCAGAGCATCCATGCTGCTGAAATCCTGGCCAGGCTTTGCTGCTCCAGCTGGTCTCCCTGGGATGGGTTTTGTGGCAGGTTGGTGGGAAGGAGCTGGGTGGGAACAGGTTAGACAGAGGAGGAGATGAAAGGGCTGAATCCCTGCCTGGTTTTCCTTTGAGCTCTGCTTTCCCTCTGAACACATCATCCCAGCTGTTTATTGGGGCTGCTGTGGCTCTGTGCTCCCGGTGAGGAGGAGGAGGAGGACTTTGTCACCACGGCTGCGAGGGGGGCATTGTTAATGTGGATCCTGTTTGCAAGCTCGGGAAGGTAAATTGAATCTTTTAAAGCCCTGATGCCTGGCAGGGACGAGCTGTGGCAGGCTGGGAGCTGCCGGCAGCCGCACGGCTCCGCTCCCGGCGCCCTGAGCCATTAGGGAGGCACTCAGAGTGTCCTTTATTTAATGGCAGCCACGTCACCCGTGGGGTTTCTGGATGTGACTGCTTGCACGTCCCAGCTCCTCCTGATGGATGCAGATAGAAGTTGAGGGCTCTTGGTTTGCTCCGTGGGTGTTTTGGCAGCGTTTTTTGCTCTGGGGCTGTGTCCTCCAGCAGCCATCCTTTGCCCTCCTGGCTTCCTCCCCGTGTCCTGACAGCCTCAGATATACAAGGGAGGTTTTTTGGCTCTGTTTGCTGTTGGCAGGAAAGAGGAGCTTGGTGTTGACAGGACAGACCTGGATCACATGAGAAGTGTCTGCCCAGTGGCCCCCCAGGAGCTGCAGTGTAAAACCCCTTATGCAAAACCTGACTTTCCCCCAAGTGCAGCCTGAACTGGGCTCTTTGGGCCCTTTGTAGTGGGCCAGGTGTTGGCTTGGTTGGGTTTAGGAGAGCTGCAGGTGACAATCCCCATCACAAATCAGCTTTGCTGCGTGCATCCCATGTCCTGATTTCTCAATCAAAAAAAAAAACCAACCCAAAACCCAAAACCAAACAAGCCTGGGAACCAAGCAAGATTCAAATCTTAGAGGGGAAAAAAATAAAAAAAGCCCAAACCCAGCAACCCTTGCTGGAGGAGCTGCTTTGGGATTAGTTGCCTACAAGCAAGAAAAGCTATTTTGAACCAGAGGCCAGGAATGTTTGAGCTAATCTCAGGTAAAAGCTGATTAAGGGCTCAGTGGGGAGATTTGGAGCAGGTCCTGTGGCACAGGGAGCAGCCTGGCCATGTCCCCCAGCTGCACTGCCTGGAAAACCACCCCACTCAGCAATGATTAACAGGCAGCAAAGCTCAGAGCTGCCTTTCCCAAGGTGTCAGAGGGGATTTCGTGGCACAAACCCTTGCCAAAGTCTCTGGAGCTTAAGCCTGACCTTTGGCAGCTTTCAGCACCCAGGAGCTGGGAAGAGGAGGAGAGCTTTGTGCTCCTTTCCAGGCTGAGGAGCAAAGGCATTGCAGAGGCCCCTTTGTGGGGTTTTACCCCAGTCAGCAGTGTGACAGCAAGTGCCTTGGTCTTGTCTGTGTCCAAGGGAAATATTTAGACTTCAGCCACCATTTTCTGGCTCTTACAAATTTTTTTCTACAGGAAACATGAACCTCAGCCTGAGTTAGCTCTGCTTTGCCCACCCTGCATGAGCAGTGTCCTCCCAGGGAGCAAAAGGCAGAGGTTTGAGGTGGGACCTGGAGGATGTACCAGCCATTAACCTTGCTGTACAGACCCAGCTTTCCCAGGGGAAGGCTCTCTGTAGTTAGTTCCAGCAGCAGTTTGTAGTTTGTTCCTCTCCCCTTTGCTTTGTGCCAGGCACAGGAACACAACGTGTGGCACCTGTGTCCCTCCAGCACAAAAGTCTTTGGAGGAACAGCAAACAGTCAGGTGCCTTCAAGGATTTGGAGCAGTGAGTCTAAAAGAAAGCCATAGGAGCTTCCTTCACCTGCAGAGCAAAGCTCCCTGCAATGGGAGGAGCCTTGCACACCAGTGCCAGGCCCTTGTGAGCTGCAGGTCAGGCCCTCCTGACTTCAATATTTGCTTTTTATCTACCTTGTCCTTCCCAAGTGGTTTCACAGCCCCAGTCCAACAGCAGCCCCTTGTCCAGGGCTTGCAGCTTGGCAAACCCATGGCCCAGCAAACAGAAGGCAGGTTTTCTGCATTGCAGCTCATGAAACCACAGAGCTTCCTACACATATAAATGCTGAATTCTTCACCTATCCCATGCCCAGCATGGCCAAACCCCCCTGAGCATCTCCTCCAGCTGGGTAAACAGAAACCAGACTGGAGCTCAACTGCAGGCCCTGCCTCAGCAAACAGGGTTAGGTGTAAACACAATGTAATTTCCTCTCCAGAAAAAGATTTACTGACCTCTCTGGTCACTCTTGACTTGAAAACACATTTGGAGAGGCTGGGAAGGAATTGCTTGGATTTGATTTTTCCTTAATTAATTTTTCCCCCCAAGCAGCACCGGGCTCCAGGGACCCAGGTTGAGTCTGTGAGGAGCTGCTGCAGCTCCACAGGAGCAGCATTGTAGGGAAGTCAGAGGTGTTTTTAAAGGCCTCATTTCAGGTGTCTGTGTGCTGCTGCACACAAATCACACCTTGGGCTGGGATCACTTGTATCTGCTCAGGGCTTTCAGCATTTAAAATATTTCTGAGGCTGAGGCCTTGCTGCACACAGAAATCCAAGACACATCCTCCTGCCTCCCTCCTCCCAGCCCCAAACCCCAAATTCAGCAGCTGCAGGGTGGGAGGCAGCTGAGTCTTGGGCTTATCTTGGGCTTATCAGAGTTTTCCCCCAGCACTGAAATCCCAAGCTCTGTATGTAAATTGCTGCCAGCATATATTTGCATATATCTGGATGCAGTGGGTAAACTGGGAGCTATTTTTCTATTTAATGAGGCTTGACTCGTGTTACCAGTGTGAAAACATTTTGTGAGGATTTGGAGAAAGGGTCTGGATGGTGGGCTGGCTGTGTGGGGTCAGACATGGACCCCATGCCCTCTGGTATGTTGCATCCTTTTCTCCTTTAAATGTGTTCCCAGGAATTAGGTTTTTTTACCTCTTTGAAATACTGCAAACTAAGTAGCTCTGATCAGGATTTTTGTTTTCCCTCTATCAGTATCAGTCAATTCTGTTTTTTAAAAAGGTTCAGTCTGCAATCTGGGGCATCTGGCCCCATTTCCTCCCCTTATCTGAGGCCATACATGATATAGGATTGGGTGACCCCAAAACTGGCAATTCCCATGCAGCACAAAGCCCAACTCTGCACCATGACAAGTGCTGGGCTGGGGAAGGCACCACCTGGGGCTGTGGCCATGTCCCTTGCAGGACAATTGGGACCTGTTTTTCTTGGGAATGCACCCAAAAGCTCAGTGCTGGGAGCAAGGAGGATCTCAGGGTGCTGCCAGGTGGGGTGGGCAGGGATGTGGAGCTCCTGCTCGAGCTGAGCCCAACCCTCCAGCAGTGATGTCACTATTTTTGTCTGGATTAAAGAGAAATGAAAACTAATCCTCAGAGTCCAGGGAGATCTCTGGGGTTTAGCATTTTTCCCCTGATCACTCCTTATTTTTAGCAGATGCTTTTTATTTTTAGCTCCTCACAAAAGCAGCAGGTACTTGACATCCCTTCCCTGTCTCAGCATCCTCAGCAGGTGTGCAGGCGAGTGCTGGGGGGAGAGCATGTAGTGCCTAAGCAGCCCCAGTGTGAGTAGGACAGAGAACACACAAGCACCAGAATGCTTTCACACCTCCATTTCGAACCCAACCAAGCTGCTGGGTTCAAGCCCACGTTTGCACTTGCACTGGCACAGGTGAGCTCTGAGCTGGGCCCCATCTCCCTCTCTTCCATTACCGTAAAACCCTTTCTTAAATCATTTTGCTCTGTCACACCTTTGCTTCATCTATTTGTATTTTGTTAGCAACAACAAAACAACTTCCTAGAAAGAAATTAAAAAAAAACCAAAACCAACAACATTCTATTTTCCTTGCCCATCACCCCAAATAGCTTGAGCTCAGAGGCACCCCAGTGGCTGCACCTCCTTAAAGATGCCACCACTGCAGGGGTTTGGATCAGGACCATCAGCCTGTCCCCTGCTCCAAGGGGGGGTTCTTGTCAGCTCAGGCACTCAGCATCCTTCAAGATAAATCCTTTGCTGCAGTCGTGCTCTCAGCATCCTCCTCCAAACCAGAACAAAAAAGTGAGGTTAATATTTAATTAGACACCTTCCTCCCTTTGGATCACAGCAGCCTCGTGCAGCCTTTGACACCAGAGCAGAACACAGCAGCCCCAGGATTTATCTGTTGCTCTGAGAAGGTTTGCAGAGGTTTGCAGGAGCTGTGCACGGGGCCGTGTCGCTCCTGGCAGGAGGCGGAAGGAGGTGAAAAATGGAAATGCTGGAAAATGCAAAACCCTTCTCCCCTCCCAACCACATCCTGCTGGGCACAAAGGCTCTGAGCTGGCACAGGAGGGCCTGAAAAAATACCCAGATGTTGGAGCTGAGCTGGGGCTGTGCAGGGATCTTAATTAAATCACTTCCAGACAGATTTGGTGACAAGCACGTGCTGCCTCCAGGCTCCACTTACAGCCCATTGCTGCTGCTGGTGAAGAAATAAATCCTGGGGGCTCTGGGGGTGTCAGTGGGTGCCAGGTCTGTCCCCAAGGTGTGGCTGAGGGGGAGCAGATCATCAGCTTTGCCATGGCTGGGGGAGAAGCTCTGGGGTTTGCCAAAGGCCACAAGTACAGCCGAGCCAGCACCCTGCTCCTGCCAGGCCCTGCAGTGTTTCATAGAATCATGGAATTTTCAGAGCTGGAAGGGACCTTTAAGATCATTTAGATCATTAGTTCTGAGTCCCCTGCCATGGGCAGGGACACCTCCCACTGGATCAGGGAGCCCTCTCCAGCCTGGCCTTAAAAACACGTTCCAGGGATGGGGCTCCCACCACCTCTCTGGGCATCCTGTGCCACCACCCTCATGGAGAAGAACTTCTTCCTCACTTCCAATCTAAATCTCCCCTCCTCTAGTTTGACTCCATTCCCCCATGTCCTGTCACTCCCTGACAGCCTAAAAAATCCCACCCCAGATTTTCTGTGGGCCCCCTTCAGATACTGGAAGCCCCTCAGAGCTTTCTCCTCTCCAGACCCCAACTCTCTCATCCTCTCCTCACAGCAGAGCTGTTCCAACCCTCTGACCTTCCTCCTGACCCTTCTCTGAACCCACTCCAGCACCTCCACGTCCTTCTTGTAACAGGGGCTCCAGAACTGGACCCAGTACTCAGGTGGGGTCTCACCAGAGCCAAGCAGAGAGGGAGAATCACTTCCCTCGCCCTGCATCACACTTCTCTTCCTGCAGCAGATGGCTTTGTCCCCATCACTCCCTCTCCCTGGGTGACAGAGCCCAGGCCTGCCCTGCCCCATGGCCCCTGAGGTGGTTCTGTCACCTCAGTCACCTCAGGGAACAGTCAGAGACACCAGGGGCTCTGAAGATGCTGTTGTCCCCCCGGGGCTTTGCTCAGCCACAGGACATGAGGGGGACCCTGGGCCCCTCTTCACCCAAGGTGCCAAACCCTGGGGTTTTGGGCAGCCTGGAAGATTGATTTCTTGATTAAAGTCTAACGCGTGGTGTAATTAAGGAAATCCTCCTGGTTCAGAAAGTCATTAGGAGCTGATTAATTGGGATGAAGCTGGGAGCTGCCTCCTGCTGAGGAGCAGATGCAGATGCACCCCAAGGGCTCCCACAGCTCTGCAGACCCAGGCTGGTGAGTGGTGGTTGGGATCCCTTCAGGTCTCTGTTTACACTCCTTCCATGAGCAGTTTAAGGCCTTTCACATGAAAACATTTAATTCACTAAACCAGTGATGCAGAGTCCCAGAGAGCCAGGGCTGGCAGATCTCTCCAGAGGTGATCCACCTGCCTGGTGGGATCCATCCCTCCCAGAACCATCCCTGACCCACCAGCTCTTGGACACCACAGAGCACAGTCCCAACCAGCACAACCTGGTTCTGTTCCTCATCACCTCTGCAGCTCTTGCTCTCGTTTGATTTGTGGTGGTACAAGCAGAGGGGCTGCTCTGAGGGATGGAGGTGTCAGGGCAATGGGGACACCTCAGCTTTGTGCATCTGCATCACAAACTGGTTTTGTTCATCGAGTCCTGACTCAGTTCTGTCAAACAGACTGAGAGAAAAGATCAGTTTGCTCTGGGTAGCAGAGGCCACGTTTCAAGACAGAAGGAATGGAGCAGGGCAGATCAGTAACTCAGGCTGTCAGCAGGCACCAGCATGAGTTATTAACACACGTATCAGACGGGTCTGAGGAGCTTTGCATGTGGAAATTGTTATGGATGGAGGAAATTCTGGTTGCACAGATGCTTGATTGTGTGATTTGTAAAGAGTTCAGCTGCCCTCAGCACTGAGCTTTAGTTTAGGCCCAGTGGCTGAGTATCAAATGGGAGGAAAAAAAGTCATTCTGCAGTTTAGAGGGTTTGAAATCATGGATTAAAATGGGCTTAATGAGTTGTGTGCCCCAGAGATCACTCCTCTCCCCACAAAAGGCACTGAAAGGCTTGCAGGGCTGCAGATCTCTCCCAGGCACAGATTGCAGCTTGCTAATTAACCTCCTTCTCTGATGGACCTGCAGCAGGGAAGGAGATGCTCTGTCTTGCCAGCCATGTGCCCTGCAGGGTTGTTTTTCCACTGAAGTTAAGGAAAACAATAAAAAAAACCAGGAACTAGAGAGTAAAATTAAATCTGCCATGAAAACCCCTCACTCCCCAGCAAACTGCAGCTACATCCACAGCCTCCTCCTGGCCAGCATGGTGTGGAAGCTGCTGGTCAGGTTGGCCAACACCAAGCTGGAAGGGATTTACACTGGATTTTGCTGTCAGCATCAGGGGTGGCTGAAACGTGGCAGTGCTAGAGCAGGGAGCTGTAGTTGTGTGTCTGGAAGAGGCTGGAGGAAAGCTGGAGGTGTGGGGAGGGTGGGCATCCCATAACCTCAGGCTGGAGGCACCCCAAGTGTGGCACAGGTCATGGTGAGTTTTCTGGGGGAGTCCAGGCAGGACTTAAAATGACCTTGGGCAGTGGTGACAAGGATGTGTTTTCAGGTGTCAAAAGTACTCTGAGGTTCCTACACTCAGTTGTGCTAAATACCAAACTTTTTTACCCCAAAAATATCTATAATCCAACCAGTTCAAGAACTTCCCTGGCATCTCTGTACGTTTGAAGGGAACAGAGTGCAACAGCATCAGCCCTCAGGGAGTAAATCTACTTCAAACCCAGCAAAACATACAGTGCTGAAGTCATTAAATCTTTGGCTAAGCTAAAAAGGCAGAGTGAATAATGGTTTTAATATGCTCAGGAAATCCTCCACGTCAGATGAGATCAGAAGAAGCCATTAGTGAGGATGGCCAGGGGTTCTTCTCCAAACAAAGGCCAGTTCTGAGTAATTGCAGTTCTATAAACAGAGCATCACTTGAAAAAAATTCAATAATTTCCCCAGTGTCTGGGGAAGCATCAAAACCTGGTGGTTAATGCAGAGGTAGATGGGTGGAAAATAATCAGCACCTTTACACTTTCACTCTTCTTTTTCAAATCTAGATTATATATTTGATGAGGTTTATCCTGCTGCAGTGGGAGCAGTTTTGCCAAATTCTATTCGTGCTCAGAGATCAATCTTTGGTCTTTTGAATAAAAGGCCTGAGCAAGGCTTTTTCTGAATATTTTTCTCAATATGCTCACTTTTATTTTTCATTAAAACCCAAGAAGCTGCTTGCTTCACAGGTTAGATTGATTTGTTTATTTTCACATCAAATTGCAGCAAAAAAAACCCCACAGCAAACCAGCCAAAGCTGTAAATTATTATAATACCAAACACAGAGGGGGTTTTTTTAGCTCCTACCAGCAGAGGAGCACTTGAGTGGCTCTCCAACACCAGCTGACCCCCAAAACACTGCTCAAGTCCACGACTGTTGCCATAACAATTATATGGGGAGCCAGGGGGGTCAGCTTATTCCCTAACCCATGGATCTCTCTCTCCAAACACCTTCCCAGAGTAGCTTTAGTCAACCAGCATCGTGTCTTCTCCATTTAATGCCCTGCCATAAATCCCAGCAGTGAGCCCATGCTGGACCAGCCATCATCCTTTTCTTGTAATGGCCTCAAGCTGCAAAATTTGGATTCAGAGCTCAGAGCTGTTTGGATTTAGGGTTTTAACTTGCCCATTATAGAAATAAGAAACAGATGGGATTTGCAGGCCTGGTTCAGGCTCCATGCTTCTCATAAGGTCAGTGTTGTTTAAATCAAATCAGGTTGGAAGTCACAGATTCATTTCTCCATGTGCCTGTGGCACTACTGGCACATGGCAGCATGAAGTATCCCCAGGGGTGGAGTCCTTAAAACACTGAGTGTCTTCTGTGTGTTTGGGAAAAGAAATATTCCTGCTGGTTCTGCAAGTGATGTGAAATGAGTGGCAACTGGGAACGTTTGTAGTCAGGGCCAGAAAGGTTCTGAGTGTGCATTTCTATACATCAAAGCTCTCAGATTTTTAGAACTTGAGAACTGAAGGCTGCACAATATCTCTTTTTCATCTAACAAGGGTTCTGGGAGGCAGATGGACGGGCAGGGCTTGGTGTATTCTGAGTAATTTCCACAAAAAGAGCACCTTGCTTCACTTCATTGTAGACTCTGCTCCTCAGGGCAGAGCAGGGCAGTGTCAGCATCTTCCTCCTGCCTGCCACCTGCCAGTGAAGCTTCAGCTGAGAAAATTACCAAATTGAGTGGTGAAATTACAGCCTCAAACTGCATTTTGCAGAAGGTCACCTGAAAATACCCCATGGTTTTCAAACCTATTTAAAATGAGGCTGCTGAACACCTTATGGCCTGTGGTGTGCTACAGCTCTCTGTGGTTTGTTCCTGTGCAGTAACAACACAAAAATTCTGCAGTTCCTTGGAGTGAAGGATTTCCTGGAGGGATGTAACTTGTTCCTGATGACTTGTGGAGATGGTTTTAGCTGGAAAAAGAGATTTTCAGAAGTGCAGTGCTGAAAGTTCACAGCCAGGTGTTGCCTCAAGTGTTGTGCAATTAATACCCAGGGAAATAGGTCAGCAAATCCTGGGCAAAATAAATAAGCAGCTGTTTGCAGGGTGTCCATGCAGCTTTCCTGCTGTTTTTGTCACAGATGCACAAAACTGGGGAATTTCATAAAAAAAACAACACTTTAATGTTGGTTGAACCTCCCAATTGAGCCAAGGGCAGTGCCTGGGGACACAGCAGCCATGATGCTGCAGGGAGTAAAGAGCTAAGAAAGGCAAATGTTTGGTCTGTAAAGGCTCCCAGCCTAATGTGGGATTAGTGGAAAGAAAATGGATTGCACATTAAAATTCATGAAGGAGTACAATTTAAGATCCATGAATAACAGGGCCACGATTATGCAGGAGCAGGGATTTGGGGTTGTTTTTGGTTTTTTTCCAGAGCTGGTGGAAGAAATGATGTCATTACCAGGATGGCTCCTGTGTGCTCTGCCCTTGGCACTGGATGCAGATGCCCCAGCTGAGGGCACCAAAGGGTTAAACATGGGGTCAGGAGGAAATCTGAGGGACACAACCCCTGGGGTGTGGATTCACAGACAAAATACACAAGGAAGGTCTTTTTGTGGGTTTTTTTTGGGGGGGGTCTGTTTGACAGTTTTGTATCCTTGTCCCTGGATGTCAGGGATGAGTTTCTGGTAAGGAGGAGCTTTGGTGCTGGTTGGTCTGTGGATTTCACACCTTTTTTTTCTTCCTAATATAAACTACATCCATCTCAGGCCCTTCAAAACAAAGTTGTGGAAGGAAATCACCCTCTGATCACAGGAGATCTGCCAAGCTGCAGCACCTGAGGTGAGGGCTATGGGAAGGGAAGGAAGGCAAAGGGTGTCTTCAGTTCATCCTGAGCTAATTCTGGGAGAGCACTGAGGAGCTCTGGCTTTTCTTAATGACTTAGTGTGAGAAAAGCTCCTGCCAGGGGTTAATTCTTCACCCCACATTCCCCTCTGTGAGGACAGAGGCTGGGAAAGCAGTCAGCTGCTTTTATTCTGGGCTCTTAATATAGAACAAATGTGTAGTATTTTGTCCTAGATTTAACAGCTGGGGAAAAAAAATAAAATTGCTTTGAGTAGTAGGAGGTGCTGTCACACACCAGAGGACAATTCCAGGGCAGTTTAGGATATCTGCTTATTTTACAGGCATAGGAATATAAGTGTTTAAATCACAGCCAGGGTGCACTCTGAAGGGAATGGAGAGCCTGAGTGAATTATTATTTTGCACGTTTGATGAGGAAGGCAGAAGAGAAATGATGTCTGACACATAGAAATGGGTTAGAAACCTCCCTTGGGTTGTGACAGAAGTGCAAGTGTGAGAAGGGCTTAAAATAGGCAACAGCTTCCTTACTGAGGTACAAAAGACCTTGAATTAGGGAAACACTTCAGGTGGACACCCAGGCAGATGGGTCTGCTCCAGACCTGGTGGAGTTTTGTTTGCTGATTGCTCTCAGGAGTGGGTGTTTGTGCTGCCTTCCCTCATTGTCTTTGGTGAGAGTGGGAAGAAACTGTTCCAGTTTAACAGGAAAACCCCAGGCATCAATTTAGAGATGCAGGGATTCCCAGTCCTGAGGAGACTCTTCCCATGCCACTCTGTGTTGGTATTTCCATCCAGATAATTCCCCTGATCCAAAGGCTGCTCGGAGGATTGCTATAAAAGATTTATTTTATTTTATTTTATTTTTAAACCACAGAGGGTGCCCATCTTTGGCAGTGGCTTTTGTATGAGCATCCCTGAATTGTTTCCAGTATTCAGCTCCTCACCTGTTTGATATGGATGGATGGATGGATGGATGGATGGATGGATGGATGGATGGATGGACGGATGGATGGATGGATGGATGGGCCCTGTTCTGGGTGAGAATGTGAACAGCTGAGCCAAAGCTTAATCCTCCCCCCAGCCCCATGACCTTTTAATTCACCCTTGCACCTGGCAGGAGCAGCAATCATTCATCTCTCTGGCCCCAGAAACAGCTGCAGAGCTGACACTGGAGTTAAATTTTCAAAGGGTGATGCAGGGGGACGTGCCAGGGTGCTCAATTAACAAAACCAATCGCTGGCCCCTCACAGACCAACTTGAAAGACAAAAGAGAAATTCAGAATTAACAGCTGAGGCTCGCAGAGCCAGGTCCCTTCTGCTGAACACAATGGGGGCTGTGCAGAAACGTTTGCAGAACGGGGGCACTGGGACCTGGAGCTCTGGGCAGGGCAGCTCTGTAGCCATGTGCAGACAAAGCACTCGGAGCAGCTGCTAAAGGAAGAGGTTCGGTTCGGGTTCGGGCTCTGGGCAAGTGGAGCAGCAGTTGCTGTAGCAGTTTCTCTCCTCCTCCCTGCCCGCAGCAGCTGAGTTCTGCTGGGGAGCTTCTCCAGGGGCTGTGCCCTGCAGCAGACTGCAGCCGAGCTCTGCTCTCGGGACAGATCCTGCCGCAAATCCCTTCCCAGCTCAGAAATCCCAATATTTTTTTCTGGCAGAGCAATTCCCAGCCTGGATCTGGCCATCCAGATCCCTTGCCACCTGCTGGACAGAGCAAGCCACGCCAGGGGCAGTGCGGGCTGATGCCAGGGCTGTTTCCTGCAGCCTTTTTTTTTTTTTTAGCAGAAACCTGTGAATGAGAGACGTGGCTGCCCCAGGCAAAGGCTGGGGAGAAACTGTTGTTTTCCATGGAGCTAAACACAGGGAAAATCTATTTATTAAGGAGAAAGGCTAAAGCATCTGATTCTGCCCTCAAAAAGAAGTCATTTTTAACAAAAGGAGGAAAATTTGAAATGAAACATCTCACCTTGCATGTTTTGCAGATGGAGGTGTAAAGGGGGGGTTGTGTTTCTGCTGCGTCTGACACCTTCTTTCCACAGTGCTCATCCTCTCTTTTAAGAACAACCCCTTTTCAACAAATGAGGATAAATAAATGACTCACAGGCAGCTCCACAAAAATCCTGGCTGTCAGGAAAACTGCTGTGTGTCTGACAGGAGTGGGGCTGGCAGGGAACCTTGGTGTGTTCTGTGTCTCTACAAAAAATTACAGCTTGGGGACCTTTCCTCGTGGCAGTGGCCCTGCTTAGAGAGGCCATGCACAAGGGCAATTATCTGTCTTTGTGTAATTAATTGATGTGGTTTCCTTCCCAGGCACCAAGGGATGCCCTCTTTGTCATGGGATGGACCACTTTGTCCAGAGCACAGACAGGAAAACTCCCCAGGGAGTCACCTTCCTCTGGGAAGATGGATAAACCTGTGGTGTACAAGTAGGGGTTGGAATTCCCTCCAAATCTGCTTGTCACAAAATACATCCTCATAGGGGGAAAAAAATAATAAAAATCATCCTCAGGGATAACTCAGTAGGGAATCTGCAAACCTCAACCTTAGGAAAAGAGCAATTTCAGTCTTCCTGGCTAGGCTGGAAGTGTCCCTGCTCCTGGTGCAAGGCAGTGGTGGAGGCAGCAGCTGTGAGGGCAGGGAGGTGTTTTTGCAGAGTTATTGGAGCAGGGAATTGTGCTGGGATTACTGGGGGCTTCCCCCAGCTCTGCCTTTGATTTGCAGAGTGTGCAGACCCCCTTAATTTGTTTCTGTTTTCCCCATCTGTGGAACTGAGATAAGGTCACAAGGGAATTGTAGGGCGTGATTCATTAATGTTTATTAGAGGGAAATCCCTAAATGAATGGGGCTGTATTCCAGGAGGACAAAGTTCAAGACTGCAAAGAGGCTGATTAAACCCAAATCTGCCATTTCCAGGCTGGGAAGGCAAAAAATAAAACTGAAAAGCAGTGTGTGATTTCCATAAAATCAAGCAGAATGTACCTGCATTCATGCAGACATACATGTCTGTGAAAGTCATTAAGTAATTATTAGTAAATGCACACCAGAAAGCATCATGAGAGTGGGTTTGAAGTTTCCAGTAAGGAATAATAAAGCAGTGTGCATGATCAGTGATAACTCTGGGAGTGAGCAGTGGCAACATGGCATTAGTAGATCCAGGCTGGGAATTGCTCTGCCAGAATAAAATCATTTCTGGGGATTGCTGCCACCTCCTCAAAACCCTGAGATACAATCCCAGGGATGTCTCGAGTTGTGGGACTGTAGTGAAGCAGTTATTGCAGTGCTCTTTTCCCTCTGGCTAGGTTAGGGAGGAAGGGGAGAAAACCAGTTTATCTGCCTTGGTTTGACAGTGACAATTGGTTGGCAGAATAAATCAATATTTACAGGTTGGAGGAGCTGAAGTTGGAAACGATTTCCCGAGGTTTGGAGCGTGTTGAGTTCTGGCTCAGCCCTCGATCTCCTGAAGCCTCCGGGAGGGGAATGCTCACCTGAGGCAGGGATGGAGGCGATGGGTGGTACCTGGAGTCAGGAGGTGCCTGAATGCGGTGCTGAGGAGGTGACAAATCCGCTGTGTGGTTCCTGTCACAGACAGAGAGAGCCTCATGGAGAGGGAGACATCAACATCCCCGGGACTGGGGCGGGAAACGGAGGTTAGACATCCAGAAAAAAACCAAAACCAAACCAACCAACCCAAAATAAAACCCGCAATAAAACAAAGCCCCACAACCCTCACAATGCTGTAGCAGCAGCAGCAGCGGGGATTTATTCGCATCCCCCCGGTACCCGCTGGGAGCCCGACCCGCCGGCGGTTCTGGGTTTGCCGGGCACCGCTCGCCCCCCTCAGGCTTGAGGTGAATTCACAGGGAGCTGGAGCCTCCCGCCAGCCCCCGGGAGGTGACAGGATCCGAGCCGCCTTCTCCTCACGGGGCTCTCGGGTTGGAGGGAGCAGCGCGGGCGGGAAGCGGCTCCCACACCCCTGAGGTAACGCGCTGCCCACCCCCGGTTACCTCCCCCGCCCAGCGCCGGTTTACACCGCGGTCAGACCTGGCTGAGGTACCGTCCCTCAGGAAGGAGCGAGCGCGCTGTGACAAACTGCAGCAGTTTGGGTTTTGGGGGAAAAAACGAGGGTTTGGGGTCAGCCTGGAGAGGGGGGGAGCTGAGTGAGGGCTGAGGCGAGGAGGGGGCGGGGCCTGACGCAGGGGGCGGGGCTTGGAACTAAGGGCGGGGTTTATGGTGAGGGGCGTGGCTTGAGTGAAGGGGCGTGGTTTGGTAGTACCGTGCGGTGACTCTGACGTCGTTGGTGTGCGACGGCGTCATTTCCGCGCAGGGTTCCGTGAGGGGGGGTGTGCGGTACCTGACCGGGCCCCGCTGGGCCCTCTCGGGGTCTCCCCGAGTCTCTCGGGGTCTTTCCGTGTTTCTTGAGGTCTCCTCGGTCCGCGATCAGTGTCCCGGCCCTTTCTGCCCCGGCTGCCTCCTCTCCGGTCTCCTCCGCCGCCATGGAAGCCGCCGCCCTGCCCATCCGCCGGCAGCGCCGGGCCCTGGTGGAGGCGGTGAAGGAGCGGCCCTTCCTCATCGTCACCGGCGAGACCGGCAGCGGGAAGAGCACGCAGCTGCCCAAGTACCTCTTCGAGGCAGGTAACGGCCGGGAAGGGAGGGAGGGAGGCAGGGAGGGAGGGAAGGAGGGAGGGAGGGAAACCCCTGAGAGCCCCTTCGGCTCTGCGGCCTCGGCCCCGACGGACACCGGTAACGCCCCTGTCCCCTCCGCGGGGACGCGGGGTCGGTGTGTGCGGTGCCGCTGAGGCTGCGGTGAGAGGAAGCGGCTGGGTTCACCCTCCGGAACTGGAAAACCCTTCCCGGGTGTGTCTGACACGGGGACGTGAGTGTGAAGTGTCCCCGAGCAGCACAACTCAGCGCCCCTTTTCTCCCCGTCTCTCCCACAGGCCTCGCCGAGCAAGGGGCCATCGGTGTCACCCAGCCCCGGCGCGTTGCCACCATCTCGGTGGCCCAGCGGGTGGCCGAGGAGCTGGGCTGTTCCCTGGGGACTGTGGTCGGGTACCAGGTCCGATTCGATGACTGCACCAGCGAGGTGGGGCTCTGAGGGGTCTGTCCCCTCCTCAGGGGGTTGCAAGGTCACAGGGTGTGTGCAGCTCCCGGGGCTGTGGCCCTGCCTTGGGGCTGTTCCTGGGGCTTGAGCTGTAGCCGTGGGGAGCTGTAGCCGTGGGGAGCTGTAGCCGTGGGGGAGCTGTAGCCGTGGGGAGCTGTAGCCGTGGGGGAGCTGTAGCCGTGGGGAGCTGTAGCCGTGGGGGAGCTGTAGCCGTGGGGGAGCTGTAGCTGTGGGGAGCTGTAGCTGTGGGGGAGCTGTAGCTGTGGGGAGCTGTAGCTGTGGGGGAGCTGTAGCCGTGGGGAGCTGTAGCTGTAGCCGTGGGGGAGCTGTAGCCGTGGGGGAGCTGTAGCCGTGGGGGAGCTGTAGCCGGGGGGGAGCTGTAGCCGTGGGGGAGCTGTAGCCGTGGGGGAGCTGTAGCCGTGGGGGAGCTGTAGCCGTGGGGAGCTGTAGCTGTGGGGAGCTGTAGCCGTGGGGAGCTGGAGCCGTGGGGGAGCTGGAGCCGTGGGGGAGCTGTAGCTGTGGAGAGCTGTAGCCGTGGGGAGCTGGAGCCGTGGGGGAGCTGGAGCCGTGGGGGAGCTGGAGCCGTGGGGGAGCTGGAGCCGTGGGGGAGCTGGAGCCGTGGGGGAGCTGGAGCCGTGGGGGAGCTGGAGCCGTGGGGGAGCTGGAGCCGTGGGGGAGCTGGAGCCGTGGGGGAGCTGGAGCTGTAGCTGTGTGCACCATGTAACTCATTTGGTGGGGGGTTTTGAACACTTTGTGAGAGAAGCCCAGGAAACCCCCTGTGGTGTGGGGTGTGAGCACCTCAGAGTGTGTGCTCTGGGCTCTGTATGAAGTGTTTTGCAGTTCTTTGAACTAAAAACCCCGTTTTCTGGTGAAATGTTGCAGGACACTGCTATCAGGTACATGACAGATGGCTGCTTGCTGAGGCAGATCCTGTCAGACCCCCTTCTCAGCAGGTACAGTGTCATCATCCTGGATGAAGCCCACGAGAGGAGCCTCAGCACTGTGAGTGTCACCCTCTGCCTGCCCTCTGGGGTCACTGCTTCTCCTTTCCTCAGGGCTGCACACACCTCCCTGTCACTTCTGCACAGCTGAGCCTCCAGGGGTGCATTTGATCCTCTTTGCTGTCCATGGAGTTGCTGCTTTGGGTTTTTCCATGCCTGAAAATCAAGTGCAGCTGTGATCCTCTTGGAATTGTTGTAGCTGTGGTGTTTGAAAGCAGCAGAAAAACCTTGTCTGGCTTTTGGATACTTTCCCAAGGAGTTTGGATACTTTTCCAGGAGTTTGAAGCCAGCACAATGAACACTAATTTCTAGAATCCTAATGTTTAAAAAAAACACACACAAACAAACCCCTGAAACCTCTCTCTCACTCCCAGGCCCAACATTTCTCAGGGTGTGTGTGTGGCTGTGCAAGGAGATTACAGCTTGTGGGATCCTGGCAGTGTCTGGACTGACCTGAGCACCACAAGCTATCAGAGGTCACTCTGACCCTGCTGGGGCAAGCAAGATGAGCCTGGAGGGAGTCACCCAGCCCTCCAGTTGTGTTTGCTGGGTGTCAGACAACCTCCCAGTCCAGCAAACAACCTCCCAGTCCAGCAAACAACCTCCCAGTCCAGCTGGGGAAAAGGGAGGAGGCCTTTCTGAACCCCCCTCTGCTCTCAAGCATCTGAGGGTATTGCAAGTAGTGGAGCTGGAGGGATGGGAGGAGTTCCTGCTCCATCACCTGTGTCTGACTAAAAAAAAAACAGATTTTTTGACCCCAGGCACTGCAGAATAAACCAAATTTCCTGGAGGCTTAAAAATAAAGAGTGCAGCCAAGGAGGGTGCACACTCAGGTGCTGGGCAGAGGTGATTGATGACTTGGAAATGAGTCCTGAGGTAACTCCTTGCAAAGAGCCTGAGCATGAGAGCATCAAAATGAAAACCAAAGGATTTGAAGTGAAAGGGGTTGTATTTATGTGCTGCTTATGAGCTGATTAAAAATTAATTCAGTTCCAGAAACCAATTAGCTTGTTCAGTGTGTGATTAGACCCCGAAGATGCAATTTTCTGTCTTCTCTCTACCAGTGGGATAAAATGAGCCCATCCCAAGTTTTTTCAGGCACTTGTAAGCAAGCTGTGGAACTGATGGAAGTTGTTTCTCTTTTCCTATCAGGATATTTTATTTGGTTTGCTGAAGAAACTCTTTCTACAGAAGAAACCCCCAGAGAGGAAGACAGCCATGAAGGTGGTGGTGATGTCAGCCACCCTGGAGGTGGAGAAGCTCTCAGAGTTCTTTGGACACTGTTCAGTGCTGCACATCCCAGGAAGAAGTTACCCTGTGAAGGAGATATTCTGCAACCTGCTCAGCCCCAGGGATGTGCAGAGCTCTGCCTATGTCACAGAGGTCTGGCCTGGTTTGTGTTCTCTGGGGTTGTCACCTGGGAAAGGCACAAGAATTTCCTGCTGTGGCATTGTGCTCTTCCCAGCTCTGCAGGATAGAGGGAAGAATTAGTTAGCACTAGGAGTTTTAGAAGGAGAAAGGGAGGTTTCCAGCTGTCACTGGGTTGTCTGTTGTTTGTTTCAGGCTGTGAAAGTGGCTCTGGATATCCACTTAAATGAACCAGAAGGTGACATCTTGGTTTTCCTGACAGGTGAGAATTTTTGCCTTTTAACAAGTGCTGCTTATTCCAGGGCAAGCACAGCATTGCCAGCAAAACCACATCCTTCAAGGACTGCAGTTTGTCCCAGGGCAGTGAGAAAAGAGGAGAAAGTTGCAGGTGCATGCACAGAGTCCTGTTAAAGTGGTATTTTCAGAGCCTGCTCAGGTCCATCCTGTGAGATCAGACAGGAAAATACTGACTGAAAAATCTTCATTTTCTCTTTTCTTCCCCTGCTACATTTATTCTGCTTGTACTCTCCATGTGTTTTATTTTGTTGTTAATTCAGGAAGGGACAATTTCTTTAACTGCAAAGCCCTACAGCAGTTTATGGGCCAGGCATTCACTTTTTTCCACTTTTTTTTTAAGGAAAAGCCTTGGTGGGAGGCACTGGATGGCACCTCCTGAGTAACTCGTAACTTCTCTCTTGCTGTGGTGTTGGTGACTCTGTAACATTGGCAGAACAGTTTTGTTTAAAGATGTTGGAAGCTGGGAAGGCAGCTTGGTAGCTAAATAGTTGACTCAAAGTGCTTTTGTATGATTTTTAGGTCAAATTGAGATAGAAAAAGCTTGTGACTTGCTTTTCAAGAAAGCCGAATCGATCGATTACCGGTACGAAGTGCAGGATCGCTCTGTGGAGGGGCTCCTCATCTTACCACTCTATGGGTCCATGTCAACAGGTAAGAGCAGATAATGTCACTTGGAACTTTAATGATATGGATGTTAACTTCTAGAGCTGTTACAAACAGTGTCCTGCTCCAATATTTATTCCTCTTGTGGTTGGACACAATGACGAGGAGGTGCGGAAGCTCAGCGCTGTCGTGCAGCAGATGGTGTGACTGCCTGCCTGTTGTTTTAGACCAACAGAAAAGAATATTTTTGCCAGCTCCCACGGGCATCAGGAAATGTGTGGTGTCCACAAACATTGCTGCAACATCTCTGACGATTGAAGGAGTCAGGTATCATTTCCCATCCTTCTTAAAAGCTGTAGCAAAGGGAATAATTCAGAAGGTTGTGCTAGATTTGGTAAAACGAGTCTCCTTTCCACTACTCTACCTGCCCAGTAATTACCTGGTGCTTTTTTGTGTGTGTGTAGTGAGTAAAAAATATACAAGCCCTGATTCTATTGTGTAGTTTTACAGATGACAATATTACTGGACCCTGATTTGAAATCAGATCTCAGCTCCATTAATTGAACACAGTCTCCACTATCTGTGTCAGACTGCAGCTGTCCAGCTGACACTGTTGGCAGTGGTTGTAGGGTCAGTGTGTTCTTGCTTTGGTGATCTGCAGGTGGCAGTTACCTCTCTGTCTGCTGAGGTCTCTGTTGTTTTCTCCTCTCTTTTCTCCTCTCCTTTTTTTCAGATACGTAGTGGACAGTGGATTTGTGAAGCAGTTGAATCACAACCCCCGGGTTGGCCTGGACATCCTGGAGGTGGTTCCCATTTCAAAGTAAGTTTTAAATAGGTCATGTGCGTGGTGTTTCTGAGAGCTGCTCTGAGGATCCTGTGTGTCTGTTGATCTTGAAAAAGGGAGGAAGGAGCAGCTTTGAGGCTCTGGAATTAAAAGCCAATTTGTTCGCCGCTAAGTAGAAAGTTGAGGACAGAAAACTTCTCATAAGTTTACAGGCATTAGGAAGGAATTGACAATGTATTGTTTGTAGTCAGGAGAGGCTCACATGTTGTCTTGTGTCTGCTGAATACAACAGCCTGATTCAGAGGAGGTTCAAGAAATCTTCTCTTGCACACAAGTGCTGCTTCATTCTGCCCACTCTTGTTTAGCTGGAGCTCTCAGTTGCTGCTGCATGGTATCCTGTATCTCCCACCTACAAGAGTAGAAATTGCTGTTATTTATCACATTACAGTGTGCTTCTTGGGATAACAACAGAAGAGATTAAGAGTTTGCATGATTTTTTTTTTTCCCCTGTCTTTCTGTTTGGGCAGGAGTGAAGCAAGGCAGCGAGCTGGCCGAGCTGGCAGGACAGCATCTGGGAAGAGCTATCAGCTCTACAACAAAGAGTTCTGGGAGCAATGCATGCCTGATCACACAGTGCCAGAGATCAAGAGAACCAGTCTGACATCTGTGATCCTGACCTTGAAGTGCCTTTCTGTTCATGATGTCATCAGGTAACCTCTGTGGAAGGGGAGGATTATAATTTTTTTTTTCTGGAGTCTCAGCAGCACAGACACCAACAGCAGGAGACAGGATTAGGTCCTCAGCCAACTGTGGCACTTCAGTACAATCAGATTTTCTGCTGTTCTCTCTCTCCTCTGCCAGACTGGATCTTGAGCTCAAGTTCAGTTGGAGATTTTTCCAAAACTAGCTCCTTATACTGATATTAATATCCCAAAAGTCTCATCTCCAGAGAGCTGTTTAATTTTAGGATCATACATGTATAGAAAACACAGTTCATAGATGTATAGAAAATACAGTTCAACAGCCATGCTGGGATTTGTCATCATAATTATTCATCTGGAGGCTGTACATGTAGTAAGAGCCATACACTGATGAAGTTTATGTGCACTTTGGTCAGAAACCTGTGTTGGATGGTTACAGAAGAATTTTAGTAACTGTGAAAACAAAGTTATGCTGAGTGAACAGTAGATTTTTTTTTTTTCTTCATTTTTAACTGTAGATTTCCCTACTTGGATCCCCCTGAAGAAAGGCACATTTTAGAAGCTCTCAAGGAACTTTACCAGTGTGGGGCTATTGACAGGTAAAAAATAAAGGGGTGTGGTTACTGCAAGAATTAAAAAATCTGATGGTCTGAGTGATGTTGATGAGTTGTTCCTGGGGACTGAAGGACTTCCCCCAGCAGTAGAATGTTTCCTCATTAGATGAGGAAGTTAACTACTGTATTTTAATATACTCTGTGCAAAATTAGGGTTGGAGCATGGCTTAGAAGTTGAAGCAGGGATTAATTTCTCCACATTGTCCTGGAGTTCCTGAGTGACCTCAGACAAATTACGTCAGCTCTGTGTTCCCCACAGCAGATCCCAGACTGTTGTGACAAAGCTGCTTAGGCATTAGCTCTGAGGCCCATCCAAGAACTCAAGACAAGGAAACAAGATCTTATCCTAAGCTTCCAGGAATTCTTCTTGAAGTAGAAAAAAATAAGGAAGGAATCTTAAGCATCTGATCCATTTGCAGAGCTGGCCTTGCCTGACATGGAGCAGGCACAAGCAGATGTTCTGCTGCTGGTGACACTTGCTTGATGTCTCCAGCACCTACCAGGGCACACCCAGACTGCAGTGTTCCCCTTTCCAGGGGAAATGCTTCAGTCATTCTCTTTATCATTTGATAGAGGGGCTGACACTCTGTGTGTATGTTCCAGTTTACATTTAAATCCAGTTTTGTTGAATCATCTATTTGAATTTTTTTTTTCCTGGGATCAGGAGAGGCCACGTGACAAGGCTGGGTGAATTCCTGGTGCAGTTTCCTCTCCCTCCCAACCTCACCTGTGCTGTCATAAAAGCTGCTTCTCTGGACTGTGAAGATCTGCTGCTTCCCATAGCAGCCATGTTATCTGTGGAAAATGTCTTCATTCGTCCAGGTAGGAAACCCCTCAGCCCAAAGCAGCCTTGGCTGGGTGGGAATTCAGCTTGGACAAGGGACATCCCAGGCAGTGGGAAAGCTGCTTTACCTGGAGACCTTTTCTTCAGTTTCCTTTTTTTTTTTTCTCTCAGTAGTTTGCTGTGTTAACAGTTTGCAGTGTTCCTTACAGAGGGATCTCGAGGTTCCAGAGTGGGAACTGATTCTGAATTTTGAGCACCATGAGCACAAGTCCTTACTTGACAGTAAGGATTCCCCTGCTGGAGAGCAAGCTGCTCTCCTCAATTGTGCCCAACACTAGTGGGAGACTTAAGGAATTACCTTAAACAAGGACTTTAAATAAATGTTTTAATGTGAGGGAGATTCCTTAAGTGCAGTGTCTCACTCCTGGAGTGCACTGCAGCACATCTGTGGGGAAGGCTGTTTAGATGAGGACAAATCTCCAGTGGCACTTTGCCCCTCTGCTTCAACAGCTTTCTGTGGTCCTGGAGTCAGGGCAGAGTGCATGCAAGGAACTGGACAAAAGGCTTCAAAACAACATGGAACTGGGTGGTGTTTGGCTCAAGGCTGTGAGCTGTAAAGCAACATCTGGGGAAGAGAGTGGATTGCTGAGAGATTATCATGGGAAAATGGTAGAGGAGAGAAAAAAAGGAAAACCCACCAAAAAAACCAAAGCACACCACAGCAGATGTTTTGCTGTTGGTCTAACTACAGATAACCAGAGAATGGAGATGGCCTCTGGTTTGGCTTTTCTGTTCAATTTAACCAAAGAGATGTTTTAAGTTACTGTGAGAAGCTCCACTTGTCACTGCCCCCATTTCTAGAGTTTTTCTAAATGGGAAATGTAGTTTTGCTCTGCTTCCAAGCTGGCCCCTCTCACTAGTGCTAAACCCAGTCTCCCATGTCCTGTTTCCCATCTCCTTTTCTGCCCCCCCCTCTAGACTTGACATATAACTCAGTCACTGTGGAGACCTTTGTCCTTTCCAGTCACTCATTGGCTTTTCTCCAGTTATCTCTGTACTCTATTAACTGTGCTCATTAGTGCTACAGCTAAAGACACTGCTGACAGGACTGATAGCCTGGATTCTGCTCTGGGCTCTTTCCCACTCCCACAAACGTGCAGTTTGCTTTCCCACCCTCCCCCTGGCCGTGTGCCCTTGTTATCTCTTCAGCTCCTTGATGCAAACATGTTTGTTGCTCTTCAGCAGCCCCCTGAGTTAGGACACAGAGTTCTGGGTGGTTTCTCACATGCAACATGTGCACAGAGAGTTCTCCTTGTCTCACCACTCTCACTTGGGATGGCCACAAATTCAGACATTATCTGGCAGCAATGCCACCCCTCTCTCTGTGCAGGGCAATAGGTTGTGCTGGGGAAGAAATGCTTTGGGTATTTAAAACTTGAAATAACACTTTGGAAATGTTGCTTTTGCCTAGCACATTCCTAGCATGTAGTGAAGGTGAATTTTTATTGTTTTAAGACCTCCATTACTGTGGCACCTGAGAACAAGCACAAAAGCTGAGTTAAACAAATGAGATGGAGTGGTTTCTACAGTCTTGGGTTTTTTCCTCCCAGGGCAAAACTTTCACTTGATCCCTGTGAGCTGTTTGTTCAGCATTGCTGTTCCATGTCTGCATGAGAGCTGAGTGTGAAAGAGGAATGGGCAGAAAGTGTCTGAGAGATCAGAAGTCTCCCTCTCCAGTGCTGTCTGATGAGATTAATCACAGATTTAATAGCATCTCCATGTTGGTGTTCAGCAGGAGTGGAAGGGGAAGAACTGTAATTGCAGCTGTGGAGGAGAGACATCTAAAAATAATATGAATAAAGACACAAGACTGTAAAACACACCTTGGAAAGTTGCTATTAAAAAAATAAGTAGGGGTGATAAATAAAAATAGCTTGCTTGAAGTGAGATGTAACTTAATTCCTCAGGTGATCCTCAGAAGCAAAAGGAGGCTGAACTTCAACACCAGGAGCTTTCCTCACAAGTGGGAGGATGCAATGACTTTGCAACCCTCTTAAACATCTTTGAACAATGCAAAGCAAGGTATAAAACCATTCCTTACAGTCACTGATTTGGCACTGCTCATAACTCCCAGCTGCTGGTGGGTTTTCAATCCATTGTGTGTATAGATATGGATGTGCTGATGCCTAATTGCAGATTTAGTCCTTGTTGTGATGTGTGATTTCTATCAAGACATGGATTATTTAAACTAACAAAGTATCTGCCTGTGTAGGTTGCCCTCTTTGTACGACCACAACAAAAAATAGAAGCAACTTTTCTGCCCTCAGCTTACAAAGGGCTTCTTCATAACACAAGTATTTCTGTTCTCAGCAAATCTCCTTCAGCTTGGTGCCAGAAACACTGGATCCACTGGAGAGCTTTAAAATCTGCTTTTAGTGTGGAAAAACAACTTCGGGAAATAATCAATAAACTGAAACAGGTAAAAAAAATCCAGTTTGTGTTTATGATTGAGTTATGGAAATTTATATTTAAGACATGTACTGGGCTGCTGAGCCTTTGCCAGATGGCTGCTGCTTTACTCCAGTAGAATCTAATCCAATTAAATGTTTATTACAGCATGCTGGCTGTAGCTTGTGTAACTGACAGGTAGGATGGTGGTAACAAGCAAATAGGGGTTTTTCCTCCTTTCCTCATGATTTCTGTAGGGTGAGAAACCCAGAGTTTAAAATCCATGGGATGCAGAGGATGTAGCCACTGATTCTTGAGCCAAGATCCTGATTCACATTGGTTTTTCATTACACAGCTCCCAGACTTCCCTAAAGAGACATTTGAAGGCTCCAGAACTGAAATTCTGAGAAGATGTCTGTGTGCAGGATACTTCATCAATGTAGCTAGGAGGTAAGTAATAAAGTTTGGAGAATTATTTAAAGATTTAGTTGGCTATAGAAGCAGAACAGTAAGACCATGGATTGCTGCAAGTAGCAGCTGGAGCTGAAGGGGCTGTTTCTGCCCAGGGCTGAAGCCTGGTGGGACTTTTGTCTCTCATTCCATTCCTAGGAAAGCTGCTCAGTTTTTCTAGATGTGAAATGAACTTGCAAGCTGATGAGTAGCTCCAGATATTAAACTAAAGGGCTTGGAAATACTGGCTGTCAAAGACTTCAATCCCAAACCCTCTTTATTTTTGTGTTTTTATTTCTGCAGTGTTACTAGACATGTATTTTATTCCTCATTGTTTTTTACAGCTTAATTCTGTAAGGATCTACCCCTGCTTGTATATTTGAATGTTTCCTTCTATGTTGCTGTTGGTTTCCTTATTTAATGTTGCTGTCTAATTACAGCAATATATGTTTCATTATTTTTCTGTTGTGTTTTTTTTTCCACAAACCTTTCAGAGCTGCAGCCAGGACATTCTGCACAATGGATGGACATGGCAGCATAGTCTATATCCATCCTTCATCTACAGTAAGTTAAATTCTGTTATTAAAGTAGCAAAGGATCTATAAAGGGAGTAAGGGGCAGATCCCTGTAAACTCTTCCTCCTCTGATCTGACCCTTATGGCCAGGAGAAACACTGTTTCATTTAGGGAGAGGCCTCACTTCAAATTTGGTAAATGTTTGGCTTATGAAACAAGTGTGTGACACAGAGAGAGGTTTCTCTCTGGCTCTTTGGATATCCTGGAAATCCTAAGCAATTCATTCTGCCTGTTTCCCTGTCTGAAAACAGGGAAATACCAGCTTTGTGACATTCCTGAGTCCAAGCAGGAAGATATTCCAATGGAGAGTGCTCTAGAAAGCAAAAACTCTTTTTAATTGGTTCTGAAATAATTGTTTTCTTTCCAGCTACATAACCAGGAGACTCTCCTGGAGTGGATCATCTTCCATGATGTCACAGTGACATCCAAGATCTACGTCCGGACGGTGTGTCCTGTGCGCTATGAGTGGGTCAAGGATTTGTTGCCCAGGTTGCATCAAATTGATGCCTATGAACTCAGCAGTGTGGCCCGGGAAGAAGTCACTGAAGAGGAAATTACCAAGTGGAAACATAAAGAGGAGCTTAGAAGGCAGCATGGTGAGCACATCACAACTCTGCATCTATAACCTAGGTGGTTCCCTTGCTTGTCGTGGACGTGTGCCTGAATATTATGTCACTGAGTGCATTCTGGAGCTGTGGGTGTAGCTCTGGGTGTACTTCAGGTGTTTGATACGTGCTTAACAGACTTGATGTGTGGAGGTCCAGCTGTTTTCTTGTCTTCCTACAGGGAAAAAAGGCAAAGGGGGGGAAAAAACCCTAAACCCGCACAACAAAAAGAGCAACTGGAAAAAAAGGCACCAAACCAACCCCACATTTGGGTGAATGTCTCACTCTGACAATCAGTTTAGTGCCATATGGTTAAATAAAGTCAGATTAATTAAAACTGGTGCCTGTAGCTGATCTGGCTGCTTGACATTCTTAGGATTCTCCTGTCAGCAGGTTTCATAAAGCAGCTGAGTGCTCAGCTGGGCCTCTTCACTCCTGAGCTGACCCTTCCAAACCATTAATTCAATAGTTCAGGCACTGGCAATATAGATTCTCTTCAGTTTGCTTAACACAAAAAGTGTGGACTCTAGAGCTCAGACCAGCATCTCTTTCTGTCCTGCATTATTGTACAAAACTGCCATTTTAAGTGATAAAAGCTCAAATTGGGTTTGGTTATAAATTTGCTGGGAAGGATGTTTGCATTATGGGATAACACAGAGGAGCCCCAAGGAGCTGAGGTTTGTTCTTTGTCTCCCTTCACTTTTTGATTTCACCAGGCAACAACTGTAAATTAATTTGAGATTAATATTGACCTTACAAAACTATGTGTTTCTTGGAGCTTCATAAAAATAGGTGTCTGAACAGCTCACAAAGGCTTAATTAGTGCCCAGTGGAAGGGAAGGCTGCAGCATGAGCTGAATTATTTGGCTCCAACACAGAATAATAGCAAATAGTTTAAGAGAGTTATTAAAGCTCCTTCTTCATATCAAAAAATCTGGTGTCCAGAGCCCTAAGAGCAGCCTGGAGTGGCTGCTTCATCCAAACAGTACTTAGGCTCTCAGTCTTTGAATTTTTTTTTAATTCAAATTTTTATTTCAAATTGAAAATATTTCCTGCTTTTCTTTGCTTCTGGGAGCAGCATTCTAAGGGCTCAGCTCAGTGGGAAAATGTGCATTTTGAATAGTGTCTGCTCTGGTGTATTGACTTTTCTCACTCCTTTATCTGTTTGTTTTCCTCCCTCTTTCTCCTACCTCCAGAAATGTTAAGGATAGTTTATTCTAAGTGGTTTTTTTTCCTGCTCCCAGTGCCTAAACATGAGTTTGAGATATGTAGTTTAGTGAAGAACTGAAAACACAAGTATCTGTTACAATAAAAAGCAAGATAGACATTTGGGGACAAGAAGAGCCCAGCTGCAAGTATTGACATGGGACTTAAGGCCTGATAATTTTTTTTAATTTCTTTTTTATTCTTTCCCTGCTGTGGCACAATCTGTCCTCTCTGGAAGGCATTCAAATGACTGACTGGGACTCAAAAAACATTTGAGATTCTGCTGGGGTTTTTTTTTTTTTGGGTATTTTACAAAAAGGAGTAATTTTAATGCTGGCTTGTTGGGTTGTTTTTTGTTACTAAGAGTGTATTTCCCTCTCTCCTCTTCCCCCAGAAGGAGTCCCAGACACCTCTGCAAAGAAGATGGAGAGAAGGAATGATGATAAATCAATACTGGATGCCCGAGCTCGCTATCTGGAGAGAAAACAGCAAAGAGCACAGGGTTTAAATGGCCCAGAGAAAGAAATGGGGTAATATTCCTGTCTGCTTTGCTCCTTCTGTGAGGAAAGGCAGTTTGTTCTGGTTCTGTTTGCAAAGTTACTGACTGGAATGAAAGCAAACTTCTGCTTTGTGTAGTCTGAGTGCCAAGGTGTACAAATGGAACCTTCCTCTGCTGCATCCAGCAAGGAGATGTCACCAAACTGAGGTTTGTTGCTACCTGAGACAGGCAACAACTGAGTGACCTCAAATGTGGGTGAAGACCTGATCCTCTGGTGCCAGTTCTGTGGCATTCAGATGACAGAGAAAGGTCTGGGTGGCCTTAGTGCCATTAAAGTATTTCTTCAAGGCTTGTTTTTTCATTTTTTTTTTTAAGAGGAGTAAAACTGTCACTTTTTATGTATTTTACTTCATGTGGTTGTGGCTGCATAATCTTACTCTCCCACTACTCAGGGGAATGTGTAGGAGGTGCTTTTTTAATGGTGGAACCATCAGGGTCCAAGTTCAGAAAGACATTTCCCACATGTTCCAGGCTGCTGTTCCCACTCTGGATTGTGCTGTACCATGTACAGTGATGGTTCTGGGTGAAGATGTCTTTTGTATGCAAAGTATTTTATAAATGTTCTCACATTCTTGCTAACAGTGCATATTTTTTTGCCAGGGATGACTTAGCACTGTGTGTTTTCCAGTTGGCAAAAATAACCCCCCAGCAGTCAATCCAGTGCTCAGCCAAGCAGTCCCTCAGCAGGTCTCCTGCCTACTGGGCTGTTTTTCCAAATTTGGTGACTGTTATTTTTAAAATGTATAAATTTCTGTCTGAAGAATGAGTTTCAGATGTGTAGGAAGAATACATGAGACTTTTTTTTCCCCTCAAGTGTGTAAAAAGCATTTGTGGCCATGGAGTTTCTTCTCAATAAAGAGGAAATCTTCTGACACATCTTGCAGTGCTCCTAAAATACTGCAGTGCTCTTTTTTTTTTTTTTTTTTTTTGCTACCTTTTCACTTTCAGCAGGTAACATTTTGTGTAAGACAATTTTCCAAAAACCAGGAAGCTCCTGCTGTCACATTTTATGCCTGGTTTTTTGCACTGTGTGTCACCTTCAGCTGCTTTTCAGGTACCTTGTTCAGTGATGGAGTAGGACATGTCAGCACTTGGTGTAAAACATGAAACATTCCACCTGGAATGGTTGTAAACTGGTAGTAAACTCTCAAAAAAAAACCCCAAACCCAACCCTTGGGGTTCTCTGGTGGGGAATAGGATAATATTACTCATCCTAAAGAAGGGATCTGATCACTCTCCCTGAACTTGCTGAGAGGCAGAAGCTGAGGAAGGATCAGAGAATCATAGAATTGGCTGGGTTGGAAGGGACCTCAGAGATCATCAAGTCCAACCCTTGATCCACTCCCCCCGTGGTTCCCAGCCCATGGCACTGAGTGCCACATCCAGGCTCTTTGGAAAGATCTCCAGACACGGAGAATCCACTACTTCCCTGGGCAGCCCATTCCAATGCCTGATCACCCTCTCCAGAAAGAAATTCTTTCTAATCTCCAACCTAAACCTCCCCTGGCACAACTTGAGACCCTGCCCTCTTGTCTTGCTGAGAGTTGCCTGGGAAAAGAGCCCAACCCCCCCCTGGCTCCAACCTCCTTTCAGGGAGTTGGAGAGAGTGATGAGGTCTCCCCTGAGCCTCCTCCAGCCTCAACACCCCCAGCTCCCTCAGCCCTTCCTCACAGGAATTCTGCTGGATCCCTTCACAGCCTCCTTGCTCTTCTCTGGACCTGCTCCAGGATCTCAATCTCCTTCCTGAGCTGAGGGGCCCAGAACTGGACACAGGACTCAAGCTGTGGCCTCACCAGTGCTGAGCACAGGGGCAGAATCCCTTCCCTGGACCTGCTGGCCACGCTGTTCCTGAGCCAGCCCAGGATGCCATTGGCCTTCTTGGCCACCTGGGCACACTGCTGGCTCCTCTTCAGCTTCCTGGCAATCCAGACTCCCAGGTCCCTTTCTGCCACTCTGTGCCCAGCCTGGAGCTCCCCATGGGGTTGTTGTGGCCAAAGTGCAGGACCCGGCACTTGGAATGTTGAACCTCATCCCATTGGGATCATCCCAACTCTCCAGTCTCTCCAGGTCCCTCTGCAGAGCCCTCCTGCCTTCCAGCTGATCCACACTCCCCCCCAGCTTGGTGTCATCTGTGAATTTGCTGATGATGGACTCAATCCCTTCATCTAAACCATCAATAAAGATATTGAACAGAACTGGATTCTCCTCTGGGGATGCTGGAGAGCTGTGGTGCTGGAGCTTGGCTCCTGTGTCCCTGCAGGGCTGAGGCTGTAAGAGGCTTAGCAGGAGCAGCACCCCAGCTGTCAGCAGCAATAGGAGCAGCCAGCCCTGATTCCTGTGCCTCCCACCTTCCCTTCCACATCCCTGCTCCTTTTCCAGGGTGTCCTCATTCCTAAGGGAATGCAGAAATCAGAGGTGTGAGCAGGGCATGTCTCCTCTTTTCCTGGGGCCCTTCCTCCTGCAGTCAGGAGAAGGGTTTTGTCCTTCCAGCCGTTGCTTTTTCCCCACTAAACCCAAAAATCTGGATTTTGCCAAAACTCACAGAAGAATGTAACAGACACAGACTGGCCCAGGAGAGATTTAAATGAAATATGAGGGAATATTTCTTCACTCCTGAGGGTAAAGCAGCACTGGAATAGACTGGGTGTGGAGTCCCCATCTCTGGGGACATTCAGGACCCACCTGGGTGGATTTCTCTCCAAACAACTCCAGGGAATTCTGCTCCAGGAGGGGTTGGAGATGATCCTCAGAGGTCCCTGACATTCTGGGAGTTTGACTGCTCTTTACCTTGGAGTATTTGCTTCCCAGTTGGAATGCTGTGCACCACACAGGTCTGGGATCAGTCTCCAGGCTGCCCGGGGCTGTGTCTCTCCTGGTGGATCCCAGTGCTGTCTCTGATTTTATTTATTTATTATTTATTTTATATATTTTTGCATTCTTAGGAGTGAGAAGGGATGTTTGTTTTGTTGTTTTGGTTTGAGTTGTTCGGGTTTTTTTTTTTCTCCTTGTCTCCTAGGGATGCTCAGAGGTTTCAAAATGATGAATTTTAAGACAAAGCAAAAAAAAAAAAAAGTGAGGAAATCACCAAAATGAGGAGAGCTGGCGGGGGAGCCCTGGGCATCCCCTGGGTGCTGCAGGGGGGAAGTTTCACGCGGTTCCGTGGGCCGGGGTCACGCCGGGGAGTTCCCTCCCACAGAGGGAGGTTTGGACTTGGACTCCGCTCCTCCGCTTCCCACCCGGGTTGGATGGGGAGGGACATCCCGGGGCTGCTGGAGGCTCCGGTGATTGAAGGATGGAGCTCGGTGCCAGCGGGGGGTCCTTCCCTGCTTTGTTTTCTTCTCCTAATTAAAATTTAATTAGGGTGAAGCAGGGAAAACCCCTCCCCCTCCCCACGGAGGGGCAACGCGGCCCTCGGGATGGTTCTGAAACGGGAGGAGATGGCGGGGCAGAGCCCGAACCCACCGCACCGGGACCTGCTCGGGGGGGGGGGAACCGATCCCGGCCTTGCGCTGAACGGGCCGAACCTCGGAACCGGGGAAGGGGGGGGGGTGAGTGAGGGGAAGGGGTTCCCCCCCATCCTCCCTCCGCCATGTCCGTTTCCATGGCAACCGCCCCCATCCCCGAGTCACCTTGCCCCGCTCCGGCACGTGACGCGGGGCGAGGAGCGCGGACCGGAAGTGACGCAGCCGCCCCTCGGTCGCATGATGTGGCAAAAAAAAAAAAAAAAAAAAAAAAAAAAAAGAAAAAGGCCGGAGAAATGGGAGGGGGGAGGAGTGCTGAGACGTCAAATAGTCCCTTCCGGTCCGGGATCCTTCCGCCGCTCCCATTGGCCCCGCGGCGGATGAGTCACCGCCGCTCGGCACCGGATCCTTCCGCCCGCCAGGCACAGTCGGGGCCGTTCCCGGCAGGTGAGGGCAGAGCTCTTCCTTCCGCGGCCGTATCCTTCCGCCGGCGGGGGCAGCTTCCGGATCGCCGCGGCTCTGCCCGCTCCCTGCCCCGTTCCGCCATTGCGGTCCCGTTTCTCCGCTGAGGTGTGACTCCGGTCCGGCTTCGGACTGGAGCCCCAGCCCCCTGCCAGCGCCGCCATGGCCCAGATCCTACCGATCCGCTTCCAGGAGCACCTCCAGGTGGGTGCGGGGGAGGCCGGGCCGGGATGTGAGGGAGCGGGTGCTGAGGCGGGGGGGGGGGAGCCGCTCCCTCAGGCGGAGCCGGGCTGAGAGACGCCGGGCTCGTTCCCCGCCTTTCTCTGAGAGGGCCGTGAGGCGGCGCGGGCCCTTCCAGCGGCGGGTTGGCCGCCTTCCCCCACAGGCCTTGCCGGTGTCTGGCTCGGGCAGCGCCTTCCCGCCCCGAAGGGCACCTTCCAGCGCGCCCGCTGCTGCCTCCGTGCGGGCCCGGCCGGGAGGGGCCGGGCCGGGCTGCGGCGCCGCGGGAGGGCCCCTCCGTGCTGCCGGAGGGACCGGGATGGAGGCCCCGGTCGGGCAGCTCCGGTTCCCCCCGGCCTCATCTCCCCTTCCCGGCTCTGGGCGGGGGAGCCCGCTCGGTGTGGGCGAGGCTGGCGCCCTGCCCGCCGCAGCACCTGCCGGGCCGGGGGGCGGGAGGGAAGGAGGAGAGGAGGGGGACGCGGGTGCTGCTCTGAGCTTCCCGGGAGAGAGCCCGACCCCTCCGGAGCGGTGCGGGGGGGGGAATCCCGCTTCTGCCAAAGGGGAATTGACGAGGTAGCCAAGCGGTCTCCGGGTGTTGTTTGGTTTCGTATAATTTTTTTTTTTAAATGAAGCGAAGGTTTCTTGTAATGCTAAGGATCTCTTGAATCATTTTATCGGTGTTCTGGCTCGTAACGTCAGCTGGCGTGGAGAAAAAAACCACGTTATTGCAGTGAAATGCGAAAGGTACTGCGGGCTGCCCTGCGGTACCGCTGTGGCAGTGCAGGCACAGAGGTGCCAGGTCTGTGCTCACTGCCCCCGACAGACTCTGGCTCTGGGGATCCTGAAGCCATAACCAGACGCTAAGGAGATTATTTCCCTTTAGTTTCTCCAGCGTGGCCTTCTAAAGGCACTAGTACCAAGGTCTAAACTGTCCCTGCTGCAGGAGTGCAAGGTTACCTTCTCCAAGGCTCCCAGGGCTGTGGGTGAAGCTGGAGCCCAGGGAGGGGTCTGGAAGAGGTGATGCAGTTGTGCAATTTGTGCTTCTGAGCTGGCAAAGTACTACGAGCTTCCCATAGTTCTTCCCAATAGAAGTTCTCCTCAAAAAGTCCTTCAGTGCTGAGGAGGAATTTTTTTGAGGAGAACTTCTGTTATTCCCAGTTACAAAGATGTACCTTGTCAGAGGCTTCTAGCAGTCTGTCTGTAGCCCTGCTTCCTGGTGATGTCAGCATCTGGTCGTGGGGGATTTGTGTGGTTTGGAGTGAGCCTTTCTAACCCAAATGCAAATAATTTAACTTCTAGGCGCTTTGTTAAACGGTCAGTTGCAAAATACTTGTTTTGCTTTGTAAATTACCATTGCCCATAGCATTAATTTTAGATTTAAAAAAAAATGCTTCAGTGATTGGGTTTTATCTAGTTAACTCACTGTTGAGCACTGGATGATTTTACTTCATATATCAGTTTAAAACCAGGACAGAATTTACAGCTGAGGTGTAACCCTGGCCTTCTCTTCAGCACCCAATGCTGACAGGAGGATCTTGTGACTGGGCCAGAGCTTCAGCTCAGAGCAGATGTTCTCTCCTGGTAGTAACATAGCCCAGACCCAGGTGCTGAGAAGGTTCTGTACACTCAGGTGAAACTCATCCCTCCTAATAAAGCACCATGGCACTGTGTCTATGATACATTATTTAAGATATAAACCTTGCATGTGACCTACTAGCAGGTCTCTAATGACATGAGCACTATTATGTAATGAAACTCATCAGCTTCACTCCAGAAGTGCTGCTAGGTCTTGGACCAGCACTCTTGTGGATCATCATTGTTCTGCCTAAAGACTGATCTATGTTTATTTATGGGTTTTATTTGTATTTCCCCCCCCTGTTCCTATTTAATGAAGGCTGCTGGCTTAACCCAAGTCTTTTACAACTGCACACAGGACCTGGTATTTTGCAATACTGGGTGTCCAGCCTCTCAAGCCTGCATGCACGTGGCTGTTGCCCACAATCCCTCAGCTTGCTGCACCCACTGAGCTTCCTCAGTTAATTTCATTGCAAAAAAAAAAATTCAGAGGAACTTGAATTCTCTCAGATGATTCTTGAATTCTCAACCTGCTGTTGGAGTCAACTTTGAGAGCAGAAACACCAACGTGGCTCCATTTTTGCCATCCAGAACTGCTGTGGTGTATTGCAGGCTGTTCACAGGAGGTCCTGGTGGACTGAATAGTACAATTTTTTTGGACTGTGCCTGACCTACATTGTGTAGGAAGCTTGAGATACGGGTGTTGCACAACACTGGCAAGTTTGAATTTGATGCTTAACAAAAGAAAAGGTGCCCAACTGGAGCCTTATTCGTAAAGAGGCAGGAGATGGATGTGAATGAGAGAGTTCTTGTGAGGCTGCTGTTGGAAGTGGCTTTTAACTCAGGTAGAAAACTGGTGGTCAGCAATAGGTGCAGTAAAATCCTAATTCTTCATGGATCTGCTACTGAAAATGACCAATAACTACACCAAAAAAAAAGCTTTTTCTGGTCTTCAGCTTCAAACCAGTTGCACTCCATGTTGCACTGCTCAAGGTGTGCTGGCATGAGCTGTTGGTGTCAGCGTCTTGGCTGGGTGAGGTGAGGAGGAGTTACAGGCTCCAGAAGCCCTGAGCTCCTGAGCATCTTTGTCTCCTGTGCACCCAGTACCACTTTTATTGTGCCCAAAGTTGGGCTGAAGGTCTCATCTGGGCAAGTAGGATGTGGCAAGTTATCTTACTAAGGCTCAGTAAACTTTCTGAATGTTTTCAAAGCGAAGTCTAAAACCAAAATGTGTTGTCAGGCTTCAGGTCTTGTTTTGTCTGAATCCTGATCCATAGTTCTGGAATCTCAGCAGTGCCAAGCAGGGGGTGTTATCTGTGTTGTCCGATCCAGGTGCCTGCCTGGCCACAAAACATCAACATGCTGTGGGAAAACAGTTCCCTTGGAAGTTTCCAAAGGTAAACTTGATTCCTGTGCTATCAAAACTACAGGACTCTTGTTATAAAATTTTATAGTGTGAAGTTTGTCACTTTTTTTTTTTTGTTTTTTTAACCCAGCCAGAAGGAAACAGTCCAGTGGGCACGTTGTGGGAGGTCAGAGTTCAGTGTGTTGAATGATTGAAAAATCTGGCTGCAGCTAAGCTGGTGCCTCTGTGTACTTAAGGGTGATAGTAAAACACAACTGCATACCATAGTAGGTGCACGAAGCTGTTCTTAGGTTACACTTTCCTAGTGAGTGAGAAGGAAGCAGACAAATTAGCAGGGGATGAATGGTGATTGCCATCTCATTTACCCACACTACCCTGACATATATAGGAGGCACCACTACACTGGTGTGGCTTGAGGCATTAGTACTCTTCTGAGCCTGAAAAAAAATGGAATTTATTCTGTAGAGCTGTCTAGACAGGACAGAAAGCTGTCAGCTCATGCTGTGTGCTTGATGCTGAGAGAGAATGCTCCTCTGAAACTGGGAAAAGGATTCTTGTCTGTTGGCTATTGATGGAACCAACCTGAATGGTGGCAGGACTGCAGCAGAGAGGTGGCACTTAATGGCTCTCAAGTCATTGCTTGCCACAGAGCTAACTGAATAAAACTGAGGCACAGCTGAGGCATCCTATAATAAAACTTAGAAATTTACTACTTCAGTCCAGCAATGATAAACAGCAAAATGCTTCCATGTATTGTGCTGGTGGTGAGACAGTGTAAGGTATCCTAAATACTGCATCTCTGCTGTAGCAGCAGCATGTTGAAGCAGTTAAGTCTTTAATTGGTATTTTAAAGTTAGAGAGGGCTGCTGTGCCTGAGGACGTTTTGGTGGGGTTCTTGCCCTCTCCTTAGTGCATTTGAATTCCCCAAACCACTCAGCTTGGAGTACTCTTAACAAAAGGAAAAATCTGTAACAAAGAAAGCTGTGAAGAATTGAAGTAACTTGAGTTCTGTGTGTGTGTCAGCTAATTGGATAGGAACAATTAGTTAAGCAGTTGATAAGCTCTTCCTCTTGGTGTGTCCCTCACAGCAGGCTCTGCAGCCACCCAGCCTGCTTGTCCTGGTGGCACTGCTCACTGCTGGGACCACTGAGCCCTGCCACACAGCAGTGCTGGCAGCCAGGTTCTGAACTGGAGTTTCAGCAGGTCCAGTCTGGCTTGGACCTGAGCTAATCAGCCAGGCTGTGGCTGCTGGGACCAGAAACTGCTACCTCAGCTTAGTGAGGGTGAGGCAGAAAATAGGAAGGATATAGAAGGGCTCTTGAACATTGCAGAGGTTTCTTATCTGTTGAAAACATGACTTCCTAGTCTGTCACCAGCTGGAACTCTTACCTTGCACTGCCAAGCATGAAGCACTTTGAACAGGGACTGGCTGTGAGATTCCTGTGTTACGGAACTGGAGGCAAGAGCTCCAGCAGATCAGCACGGGTATAAATCTGGTGTGACTTGAGTTTGCTGTGCCAGGCTTCATGTCTGGAGCTGAAGGAGTGCCTGAAGTGTAGCCCTGTGCCTGCCTTGCTCAGGCAAAGCCCAGTAAAGCATGGCCTTGAGGCAGAGCTGCTGTGGCTCATGACAGGTCAAGGGCCTTCATGCTTCTCAAAAAAATGGGAATATTTCTGTCAACTGGCATTTCCCAGCTACGTGATTTCTAGCTGTGTGGAGATAAGGAGTCTCTGGGCAGAGACCAAGCAGCTGCTTGTGGCTACAAGAGCAGTGGTTGTATCCTGTTGAGTGTAAGTTGGTGAAATGCAGACTCAGCAGTTCTGTGCCCTTCCTTGTAGGCAAGGAGAAATTATTTCACAGCTAAGCAAACTGTCAAAAGAAAACGAGTGTTCCAGGAAGGGGTCAACAAAGGCTCTTGTCAGCAGTTTTAGCATTCAGTTTGATGTCAAGCATGCGTGTAATACAACAGCTTCTCTGGGTAAGTTACTGAGGATGGACTTGAATTATCTTCCAGTGAAAAAATAATTTTACTAATCAGACTTTGACCTGCTAGGTTATAATGCTGCACCACTCTGTGCTGCTCAGGTAAATGGCATTATAGAATCTGACAGTTCAATCCAGCCTGCTGTTTGCTGTTGACTGAAGTGTCCAACCTCAAGTTGGATGAGTCTTCAAGGTGACATCCTTACCGAACAGAAGAGCTGCTGGCAGCTTCTTCCATGGCTACTTCACAAAACAGTTTTTTTCTCAGTGTGCTTCCAGAAGACTGATAGAACTGAACTTGGAAAAAAAATGGTGATGTAAAAGGGCTTGAACTGTAAATTGGCTGCCCAAGCACAGCTGACAAGTTCTGCTTTCAGATCTGCTTGAAAGCCAAGGAAGTGGTTTCTGTAGTAAAATGTAGGAGTATCTTATGATTCCTTTTCTCCCCAGTCTTACAGCCTTGTTTCTGAATTGGTAAAAGGTAGTGGACCTGCAACACTAAATGTCTGGTTTTTAGAAAAATCTGCTATAACCCCCTGTTCTCTTCTAGTAGTAGTAGTGTAAAGTCAGGGGTTTGTACAGGGAGTAGTATTGAAGTTTTCATGATAAAAGCTTTCGAAGAAGTATTTGCTGTCTTGTTCCCCAACATTAATTTTAGTCTTAGTATACTTTGTTGAGCTTTATAAACACTCCTGCCTCATCCACCTGAACTTTAGCCTGTCTGGGGAAGGGAATGACCTCCCCAGTAGTATGGGGAACAGTCTGTATTCTCAAGAATTCCGTGCATCAGGTCTGAGTGCAGCCAAGGGAAGTTAGCACAAGGCTTACCAGGTGAGCAAAGGCTCCACTCTTGGCTGGAGATGCTCTTGTGTAATCAAACACAGGGATTGTCTCAGAGTCAACTTTGTCTTGGTGCTTGGGGTAAACTTCACTCATGATTTTGGATGCTTTTTTTCATTAGAAGATGAAATGTTAGCAGAAGGAGGCTGTGTACTGAAAAGCCTCACCATGCTTGTGCCTCCCTCAGAAAGCTTCTCCAAGGTTTCTTCCGAGCTCCAGTGCCAATGTGATCTTTTCAGTGAAATATCTGACCTTTGGAAGTGGCCTTAAGTTGGAAAAGGGCCACATCTTCTTCTGTTAACTGGGGTTGGATACCTCAGTCATGACACCTCACAAATGGCAGCTTCCTCATGATGGAAACAAATCTCTCTTGCAATATCAAAGCAACCTTGGTTCAGTGGTTATGCTGAGACCTCCCTGCAAGGTCTGCCATCCACTAGGACTTGTTTCTTCAGTTTGTTCTGCTGACTGTGTGTGTTTGAGTCTAGTGCTGTGAGTTACTGCCAGCTGGAGAAATACTCTGAAACTACCCTAATAAAGGAAAGAGGAAATTGAGTGCTTGAGAGATGATTCTACACTTAAGTTTGCAGCCAAGCAAAAGGAAACACCACAATCTAGGAAGTCTCTCCAGCTCTACCAGATCAAACTCTTGGATCTTCAGATCTGCCTGCAAGGGTGTGACCAGGTTGTGGATAGCCCTGCCTAGCTGGTGTGCAAATACCAGAGAACACCACCCAAAAAAAAATGTGTGGAAGGGAGAGTTCAACTTAAATCTGAGATCTTCTAAGTGAATCCATGTTGTGAGTGGGTTCTGTGCTCAGGTTCTGTGTTGTTGGACCTCAGCCACTGAATAAAACCTGAGTAATAAGAGTTCTGACCTGTCAGGGAGGTAGGGTCTGATTTCTTTAGCTGTAGCAGCATTTAAGGCAGTTTTCTCTTGGGGAAGTGAGGGCTGAAAAAGCACTCACTGTCTTTCACTTGAATGTTTGCTGGCTTTGTGGTCAGGTGGGAGGGTGTCAAGGGAGCTGGCTTTGAATGGGACTGTTTGTGGCAGGACTGTAGATCCTCCTGCCTCCAAAGAATGACTTAAGTTAGCTTCATGCCTAGCTTCAAGAGTTGCATTTAGATCTCTTCTGCTTCAGGTCTTACCTCTCATAAAGTCTTTCAGAGTAGAAAATCGGGGTAAATTTGCCAAAAGATCAGTGGTAACTCTCTGTAGACTATTTGTGAAATGAGCCTTTAAACATCAAAGAGCCCAAAGGTCTTTTTGGTGTAGAATTGAGATTTTGTTTGGATCTGACCCAAGAGCTTCCAGTGGTGGAGACCTTTCCTGAAAGAGTGAGATAACACCAATGAAATAGTGTTCTGTAGGACAAAGGACTTAAATGCAGAGTGGCTGGAGACCCCTCCACAAAGGCTGAATCATCTTCCAGAAATTCTCTTCTGAGGCAGACTCTGGGAGCTTGTGAGTCTCATCCTTTAACTGCCCCAACATCTGGCTGCATCTGTGATGCACTGAGTGATAGGCATCACCCAGTGAGGTGCCCTGTGTGGAGCTTGTTCAGGTAACTTGGTGGGCCACAGCTTAGCTGTTACTTGTTCCAAAAGCCAAAGGGGAAGTGTAGAAAAATACTCTTTATCAGAAGCTGCAAGTAGGCAGGAAGAGAGCAGCCGAGGCGTGGTCACCTCGGAGCTCCTGCAGAGCACAGCTGATAAGAGGTTACTGTTTTGTTTCAAACTATACAATAATACTAAAGCAGCTTTGAAGGGCTGGCCCTCTTGGGGGACCTTGAGCTTGAAGTTCAAACAGTCTTCCCAGGAAGAAAGAAGGATCTGAAGTCTTAGAAGTGATAACTCCTGACAAAACAAAACTGATGGGAGACACCGCCAGCCAGGTGTCTGCGTGGGGTGAACCAACCATTCTGCAATGCCACTGTTAAAAAGGGAATAAACTTTGATTACCGGGGTCCTGACATGCAAGTCTGTTGCAAACACAATGAAATAACAGTTTTGTTGCAAACTGAGCTAGAAACATCATTTAAAGGTACTCATTTGAAGTTTGCAGAAGCAGACTGTGTCTCAGCAGAAGGAGATGGTTTATTGGTGCAGCTGTGGATGAATCAATTCTGGTTTCAGCAGCATCCATCTCAAGTGTGTCAGCTCTGTCTCCTAGGTGGTAGATGCTGCTGGACAGGACTGGGCTAATTGCTAGACAAGTAGCTTTTTTTAACTCTCCAAGGATAAAGGTAAAGCTCAGACACCTCATGTGATGTTAAGCTTGAAACAGCCATAGCTGCCAAGCTCAGTGGAATGAATTAAGGCTCTGGAAGCAGAGTTGGTGGGAGTGAGAACTGGAGCTGCAACTCTGTCACAGCTGCCAGGAGCAGGGCAGCTCAGTGTGCCTTAAACCATGTGAGGGGTTCAAAAGTTGAGCTCTCAAAATAGTTGAGTTGTAAATGGACCTTGAAGATGGTGTACTAAGTGTTTGAATGCTGCAGGGCTTCCTCAAGAAGCCTGCTGAGCTTCACTGAAGATGGGCAAGAGTTTGTGTGCTGTGCCATTTTTGGAGTGTGTGGTTGTATGGTCCTTGTATCTTTCACAAAAGCTGTTTTTGGCTAAACTGAGGTAGTAACTTAATGCTAAACCTTTTTTTTTTTTTTTTTTCTCTTGCAGCTCCAAAATCTGGGCATCAACCCAGCAAACATTGGGTTCAGCACTCTGACAATGGAGTCTGACAAATTCATCTGCATTAGAGAGAAAGTAGGAGAACAGGCTCAGGTGGTGATCATTGACATGAATGACCCCAGTAACCCCATTCGGAGACCAATTTCAGCTGACAGTGCTATCATGAACCCTGCCAGTAAAGTCATTGCACTAAAAGGTATGAAAATCCTGATAAATGTTTGAAGTGGTTGCAGAGCTTTCTTTAAGACTGGTTTATGAGTGACTGAAGTCTCTCAGACAAGTTACGTGGGAGGATCCCTTACTCATTTTTCACAGCTTAATGGGAACTTGAGTTTAATGCATTTTCAGTTCTTCTGAAGGCAGCTGGCAGGTTGCACTTGGGGCTTCTGCTATTTGCTGATCATTAGGTTGAGTTTTTTACTTCAGTCAGAATGTGGACAGCTTCTGGGTGGGGAGAGCTGGAAGGAAGGTTCAGGCTTTAAAATACTTCTCCAGTCATGTTAGAGGGAAGTGAGACCTTATCTCAGAAGTATAGAAGGTCTAACTAAGCCTGCCTTTCAGTGAAGAAAATGCAGACTGAGGTGGAGGGGGAAATACTCCTGAAGGCCTTGGTGGAAGAGGCCAGTGCACCTATTTGTGCATATTTATTGTATCAGTCAGTGATAAGAACAGGAAAACTGCAGGGAAGATTGTAGTGAATAAAGCCCAAGGTCAGCTAACTTGGTATCTCTGGTGATAGAGAGAACAAGCATTCCCCTGGAGTCTCCAGAAATATCTGTCTCTTTCCCCAAGAAGCTCAGATAGTGTCACTCTAGAAATAGATATGTTGCTAATGGGAAGTTTTGTGTGTATTCAGTGTTACTTAAGTTTGACCTTAATACTCTGCTCCTGTTTTGTCACAACTTTAATGCTTTCTTGTGTGTGCAGACGGTGAGTTGCATCAATTGACTGTACTAGTTTGTCCTGTCTTATGAAAAGAGAAAGCAGAACCAAATGGCTCAGATCTCTGGTGCACATGGCTGAACAGTGCTGTTGAGCAGCTGAAAAGCTAAAATTCAGAGGTTTTTCATCCACTCCCAAACAAGGGAATCCTTAAGATCCAGAAAGTTACTCCACTCAGGAACTTGGTGTACTTAAAGTATTGCCATCTTGATATTAAGCTTTTTATAAACAGGACTGACCCTTTTGACTTAACTCTAGATTTTGCCTCTTAATATGCCTTGCATAGCATGTAGGGTACATGTCACCTGAATGGAATCTCCCTGGGGTCCAAAGCTCCAGCTGAAGCAGATATGGAAATAAACTGCTAGCCTGTAGCCTGAGTAACACTGTAGTAGAGTCTGCTCCAAGCTCTGGAGAAACTCCTGGCTACATCTTATGTCAATAGCTGAACTAATAGTGACTTGTAAGTAACTCAAACCTTAGTGAGTGAAGGCTGTGACTTGATCAGGCTGAGTTACTGTTGGTAACTGTACCAGATATTCTGACCTACCCTTTGTTTTATATGGTCTTTATTAGTTCTCTTGGGTTACACTAGCATGTGCTTAAATATCTGTCTCCTGAAGCTTGTAGAAGTTGGTCAGAACTTTCTTTCTCAACAGGAAGAAATTATTTCTTTTATATCACTGTGCTGTAAAAACTAGAAGTGACTGCAGGTGGGCTGTTCAGGATGTGTGTGCACACCATTCTGTGTAATTCAGAGAACTTTTCCTTTCTCCTTCTAGAGCTTGTGTTGGTCCCTAGATTCCTTTCCTTTGCACAGTTTCTGTTAGTTTGGTTTGCAGCCAGTAGCTCTGTGTATCCCATTAGTGCAACCAAAGGGTTTTGTTGAATGAGTCTGAATTACTGAAGCCCACTCCCAACTTGACCATTCCATGTTGTGCTTTTATTTATTTTTTTTAATATACTTAAAACAGATGTGGAGGCAGTTTTTAATGGCACTGGCATAGCTCTCCTTGCACCTCCCAAGGGACTTGGCATTATTGTAATCTAGTTTTGATGTACATTAAGTATTTTACAACTTCTGTTTGTGTAGTTGAAGCTCTTTTCTCCTACCAAGTTTTCCACATCTGTTTGGCTCAGTAGTGGCAGACTGATAAAATTAGCCTTAGGAAGTGTTGTCTGGTTAAATGTAAGTGATCAGTGAAGCTGATCACTGAAGAATCAGTGCATCTTTTTATTAAAATAAAGTTGTGAGGGTTTAATGTCATATTGGAGCTCTTTAAGCAGTGCTTGGAGGAACTGCAGCCTGGCTAACAACGTTGTGTGTTCCAGCTGGGAAAACGCTTCAAATATTTAACATTGAAATGAAGAGTAAAATGAAGGCTCACACCATGACAGACGATGTCACTTTCTGGAAGTGGATCTCTCTGAATACTGTTGCCCTGGTCACGGATAATGCAGTTTATCACTGGAGCATGGAAGGGGAGTCCCAGCCTGTGAAAATGTTTGATCGCCACTCCAGCCTCGCCGGCTGCCAGATCATCAACTACCGGACGGATGCGAAGCAGAAGTGGCTGCTGCTGACTGGGATTTCTGCACAGGTACTGCACTGCCAGGAGAGATCCAGAGGTCCTTTCCTCCTTCTCTCAGCAGCAGGGCTGTTAAGTGTCATTTTCTTGCCTTAAAAATGGTTGGGAATGGGAATGCTGATCTCGATCGTCAAATAACAAACTTAAAATGCAACTGAAAAACCTGTAGCAGTGGAATAAATGCTAGTGCAGGGCTAAGAGTCCTAACTCACACCTTTGTAAAACAAGCATGGCATGGTCCTTCAGCTTGATATAGCAATGTATTCACCCAGTGCTAATTTAAATGAAAATCCTGGCCAAGTACCTCTTATTCCTGACTCTCTTTTTGTGTCTGGTCCTAGCAAAATCGTGTTGTGGGAGCAATGCAGCTTTATTCTGTAGACAGGAAAGTGTCCCAGCCAATCGAGGGACATGCAGCTAGCTTTGCACAGTTCAAGATGGAAGGAAATGCTGAAGAATCCACTCTCTTCTGTTTTGCAGTAAGAGGGCAAGCTGGGGGTAAGGTAAGAGTTGGTTCTTCTTCCATGGTAACCTTTAATGACTCACCCTGGTTATCTGCTGCTGGGAAAACTGGTGATTCAATGCAGGAAGTTGCCTTTAGGAGAAAAAGACAAGGACTCTGTCAATCTGGATGCTGAATAACTGATATATATGAAAGGTAGTGCACAAAGAGCTTCACAGCAGGGACTGCCTGTTCCATGTCATGAAGTGAGGTGGCCTGACATGATCAGTGTAATTAGCAGCTTGAAACACGTGACTCTCAGCCTCACAAACCAAGCTTAAGGGAAAAGCTCTTGTAATCTTTCTTTGATGCCTATCTCCAGTATCAGGATTAATTTATTTCCAAATTATTGGATGAAAAAAATGAAACACTAGTGTTACAAGGCTAAGTAGTGGTCTAAGACTTAAATTTTAAAGCAACTAGGGATAACTAAAGATTGTGCTTAAGTTTTTCCCTCATTTAGGGTAGAGGAATACAGCATGCCATTCCTTTAGCCAGTGAAAATATTTAGGAACACTGACTTGTCTTATCTTTGTGTAAGCTTGGGATTAAGGCTCAGCAGCAAAACAATGGCCATATCTTCATTGTTAAATCTGTTGTTACATAAATTAAATAACAAGAACTAACAGACTTATCTGTTGCACAGTTGCATATCATTGAAGTTGGCACACCACCTACTGGGAATCAGCCCTTTCCAAAGAAAGCAGTGGATGTTTTCTTCCCTCCTGAAGCACAAAATGACTTTCCTGTTGCCATGCAGGTATGCCAGCCCCAAACAAGAGCACAGGAGCAATTCTGTTGCTGCTTTTGGTGGATGTGACACTAACAGAGCACTGGAAGCCAGGTGGTCAATATGTTGACCCAAGGCTTGGCACTGAACTGGGGTGGTTTCTGCTCCTTTTTCAGTAGCTTTAAAATAAAAGTGGAGACTGAAGCATCATTTAATGGCAGCTTGTTCTTATTTATGGAAAAAATATATGTATATATTTAACTGTCAAGCTCTTAAAACACCATTCTGCTGTGTTGGTACTGATGTATTAAATAAAAACATAACAGCAGTTGTAGTTGTCCTGAAGTGACACAGCTATCTGCAGATTCTGGGAAGCACTTACTCATTTATCCAGTGCCAGATTTGATGAATCCATTGCTGTTTTGCAGATCAGTGACAAGCATGACGTGGTGTTCCTCATAACAAAATATGGCTACATCCACCTGTATGACCTGGAAACTGGCACTTGTATCTACATGAACAGGATCAGTGGAGAGACAATATTTGTTACTGCACAGCATGAAGCAACAGCTGGAATTATTGGAGTAAACAGAAAGGGACAAGTAAGGAAGCTTGGCTTGGGAATCACTTCTTTAGCTCATCCCACTGGCCCTTAACCATCCTCTGTAGTGTTCATATCAATGTCTAAAAGCTTCCAGAAATAACAAGACAGAACAACAGAGTAAGGGATATGGTATTATAGTCTAGTCGAACCAATCTAGTGACACTGTAGAGCTGTGCCGCTGGGCTGAGCTGGTTTCAGTGGTTCCTTGTTGAGCACGGGTAATGCAGAGCAGAAGACTTGTTCCTGGTTTATTCTCTAGGATTGGTTACTTAAGACTATGAGTACAGGTTACAGAATGACAGGACTTGCATCCCTGTTTTTCCTAACTTCTGTAAACTTGGCTTAAACTGCTGATCATCTGCCTTGATGCAGTCATTGGATGGCAGAAGTTCCCTCTCATTGGAGCTCTGTTTCTTAAATAAAGTTCTTAAAAAAAACCTTTCCATGTATACCCTAGCTTTCCTTTTAGAAGCTTGCTTAGCTGTTGTCTCATTTGTTTTGTATGTGGCCTAACTGGAAGTTTTCCTTGGTGATTTATTCAGGTGCTCTCAGTGTGTGTGGAAGAGGAGAATATTATTCCCTACATCACCAACGTGCTGCAGAATCCTGACCTGGCTTTACGAATGGCTGTGCGTAACAACCTGGCAGGTGCTGAGGAACTCTTTGCCAGAAAATTCAATGCACTCTTTGCACAAGGGAACTATTCAGAGGCAGCAAAAGTGGCAGCTAATGCCCCAAAGGTAATGATACTCAGTACTGAACTCTAAGTTTAAGGAGACCTCACTTAATTTCTTAAGTAGTAAGACCAGAATCCTGTTAGTGCTCCTGTCCTAGTGTGATGTTTAACATACTTGTGAAGAACCTGTGTGCAGTGTGCTGGGAATACTGATTCTACACTTCAATATATTAAAAGTTTGACTAAAGCCCACAGAGGGGAGAAGAATATGATGAAGTAATTGCTATGAAGCTTAATGCTTCTGGTATTAATCTCCTCCAGTGATTAAAAAGTTTCTATGTAAAGACTCTAGCTGAGGCTCTACCTGGAAACAGGACAAAGAAGAGACTAAGAGCAAAGATCATACTAAGTTAAGATGACAGGAACTTGCTTGTAAGGACAAGGGTGTCTTAATTCTGTAGGACAGTGCTCAGAATCGGGTCTGCATTGCTGCTGAAACGAGTCTCAGAGGCTGCTGTTGCACATCCTCTCAAAACACCTCCAAGGCAGTGTCTGAGCTGATGTTCAGTCACCCTGCTGCTGACTCCTTCTGGGCTGCCAGAACATGATGTTGCTTCAGCAAGCATTCCTAACTTCAGCTTACTGGAGAAACTCTTGCCAAGCCACAACAGCAGCAGAGAAAAGCTAAAAGTGTGTTTCTGTTCCTGGCAGGGAATCCTGCGTACTCCAGACACCATACGCCGGTTCCAGAGCGTTCCTGCTCAACCTGGACAAACTTCCCCTCTGCTCCAATACTTTGGAATTCTGCTTGACCAAGGGCAGCTGAATAAATATGAGTCACTGGAGCTCTGCCGACCAGTGCTGCAGCAGGGACGCAAACAGCTCTTGGAGAAATGGTTAAAAGAAGATAAGGTAAATAAATTTGGGGGAGATACTTTATGAGCCCTGAATGAGAAGGGACATAACTGCTTGACAGGCTCCAAACCACCCATGAAACTCAACTGAGCAACTCATCAGTGTGCTAGTGAGATTACCAGATCAGCAGTTGGTGTTTACCTGTAACTATGACCCATATTAGTGCAAGAGGATTAATCAGATACTCTGAGAGCTTTCCCTTATTATACTTAAAATTACAGCAGGGTGAGCTTGCTACTTCTGAGCTGCTGTTATTTCCCAAACCACTTATGCTGTTATTTCCCAAACCACTTTGGGCTTCCTTGGATACTGACTTGATGTACTTTGAGCTGTGGTTACACTGTTGTGATTAGCTGAAGAAACATGCTGATACACTGATTATTTTTAGCTCCACAAATGAGTTTCTGATTCCTGTAGAACAGCATAAAGGACAGAGCCCTCTTAGATCACTGCAGAGAGTCAGTTCATGCTCTCATACTGGACCCGAAATATCTTTGGGAAGTCCAAAAGGACATAAAATGAGGAAGTAGGTGGCAGTGAGTTTCAGCATGGCCCTGTCAGGGTGGGATGTGACTGTATTTGTCTTTAAACAGCTGGAGTGCTCAGAGGAGCTGGGAGACCTTGTGAAATCTGTAGATCCTACACTAGCACTCAGTGTCTACCTGCGAGCCAACGTTCCAAACAAAGTCATCCAGTGCTTTGCTGAAACAGGACAAGTCCAGAAGATTGTTTTGTATGCTAAGAAGGTGAGAGCAAATTATATTGCCATATCTATCCTGTATTTATGCATAACTTGTGTATGCTCCAAAGTATCTAAAAGTAATTGTGAGGGAATCCCAAGAACCTCTGCAGCATCTGCTTTGGCCTGAGGTTTTGTTATGAATACTGCCAGACTTTTCCAGTCCTTTCATACTTTGAGTAGCCTCTTCCAAATGGGGAGGGAAATCCTGACTGGGTTGTGTGAGCTACTAAGAGTTGTTTTTACTGAGCTCTGAATTTAACAAGGTGTGTGTTCTTGCTGAGTAATTGGTTTCCACCATCTCCTCAGGTTGGATATACTCCAGACTGGATTTTTCTGCTGAGGAATGTAATGAGAATCAGCCCGGATCAAGGACAGCAGTTTGCACAAATGCTTGTTCAAGATGAAGAGCCTCTTGCAGACATAACACAGGTAAATAACTTTATTGCTATGAAATGTTAACCTTAAGACCTTGTGGTGGTAAGAGTAGCCATACTTTTCCCATTAGGGAAAGACTTTGAACTACAAATCTGAATTTACCTTTTAAGAATACCTTTTTTTTACCTTTTAAGTACTGCAGTGCCAGAATAAGCAGATTTTTGGAAGCTGTTCTTGATGTTACTTTGTTTAATTATGCCTCCCCTTTCTAAACAAAAGTCTAATGAATTTTTTTTCCTTCAGATTGTGGATGTCTTTATGGAATACAATTTAATTCAGCAATGCACAGCCTTCTTGCTGGATGCACTGAAGAATAATCGTCCCTCTGAAGGTCCCCTGCAAACACGTTTACTTGAGATGAACCTCATGCATGCCCCTCAGGTATGCTTGCAGAGCTACATCACATCAGGTTTTCTCTGTAGCTAGACTCCCCACTGTGCTGTGGTCCATCTCAAACACTAATGAGAGTGTTTAGGAGCTAAATAAAAGTTTTCAATATTCCTTCCAGGTTGCAGATGCTATCCTGGGAAACCAAATGTTTACTCATTATGACCGGGCTCACATAGCTCAGCTGTGTGAAAAAGCTGGCTTGCTGCAGAGAGCACTGGAACACTTCACAGACTTGTATGACATCAAACGTGCTGTAGTTCACACTCATCTGCTCAATCCTGAGGTAGGAGATCCAATATTTGGAATTAACAAAAGCCAGGCAATAAGTAATTGCTTTCAGGATGTGGCTTCAGAGTGTTCTGCTTGGGTCTAACATGGCTTTTGTGTCTCTTGCAGTGGTTGGTGAATTATTTTGGTTCCTTATCAGTAGAAGACTCTCTGGAGTGCCTGCGTGCCATGCTGTCTGCTAACATTCGTCAGAACCTGCAGATCTGTGTCCAGGTGGCTTCCAAATACCATGAGCAGCTGTCAACACAATCACTCATTGAGCTATTTGAGTCTTTCAAGAGCTTTGAAGGTAAGTTCAGGCTCTTGCTTCTAGCAAGTGCTCACCTCAGCATGCATTGTATATGAAAAACTCTTTTTTTTTTTCCTAAAAATGCATCATTCTTTCTTGACTTTGTGACTTGTTAGTCACTTGTCTAAAGTAGTCAAGTATTGTGGCATCAGCTTTAAGTGAACATGAGCTGCAGGTTGAGGCAAGCAGCCTTTGCTTCATTGTTTAGTGTTTGAGTGTGTGCTTCAGTGAAACTAAAGTGAAAGTGTGAAACTTTAGTGAAAGTTTTGATGGGAGCTTTTGGGCACAACTGGTTTTGATTTTCTAAACTTTTCCTTGCTCCTGTCTAGGGGCTGTATGGAAGGCACGTGCTGGATGTTTTAACAAAGCTGAGCTGCAGCCATTCACAATGACACCTCAGTGTTTATTAAAGCTGCATCTAACAAAAGTCTGTACAGTGCATGGGGAATGACATCAGGCTCAGCTCAGCTGGCTTGAAAGCTGTTACTGATCCAGCTCAGGTGCTTTAGCAGAATAACATGTTGACTTCTTTCCCTCGAGGTTTGTTTTATTTCCTGGGCTCTATTGTAAACTTCAGCCAGGATCCAGATGTGCATTTCAAGTATATTCAAGCTGCATGCAAGACAGGACAAATTAAAGAAGTGGAAAGAATCTGCAGGGAAAGCAACTGCTATGATCCAGAACGTGTTAAAAACTTCCTCAAGGTAATGTTTGGGTAGCACAGGACTGTCCTGGCCTTTTTGGGGTTCTGATAAAACATGGTGTGTGTTATTGGTGAAATAAGGCACCTCTGTGAAAATACAGATGGGTCTTAACCTTTGCACTTAAGGATCTGTCTGTCTTCTTAAACCAGAGCTCTCCAGCAGTTGGCAGAACCTCCTAATAGAGCCTGAGCCTGGAACAATATCTAAAAAATGGAGTCTGTTGGATCAGTTCCTCACTGCTCTTACTAAGGTTAACCTGGCTTGAACTCTTAAACTGTAATAAAACCACCAGCTTATCTAGAATTTGTTACAGATGTCTGCTGTGAAGTAGGAAATGGGTAGCTGGAAGTTTGAGAACAGCCCTAATGCCAACTGAGTTCATAACTTAATGATTATTTACACTGTAATACAGAAACAAGGAGTGAATAGTGTCAGTTAATTCCATAAATGCTTTCTGAGGTCAAGGCTGATTTTATCCCACTCATCTCACTCCTACACACTTAGACTTCAGCCAGGGAAGCTGCAGTTGAGCTCTGCTAGGGTGTGCCAGGCAGTGTAAGGATGTGCAGACTGACCTACAGCTGGGGTTCAGAGCATTGCTGGAACATTCCCCAAGTGAGGAAGATGATGGTGTGCTCCAAGCTCTGATTCTGTAGCCTGCTGAGCTTCCTGAGCAGTGTAACCCCACTAGAAATACCTGAGAAACACTGTGGGAGGGGAAAACTTTCTCTGGGGACATTTCCTGCCTTCATGTTTGTTGGTTATGTAGCATAGTCTTAGATTTTTGCTGATCATACCTGAAGATGGTAAAACTCTTCAAATGGGAATTCTATAAAAATAACCTGGTGTCACTGAGGTGTAAGGTATGTAAATTCATCAAGCCACCTAAGCTAAGTTATCAAGCTGTCAAATTCCTGATGAAAGCTATTGTTTTTTGTGCTGTTCCATGTCTGGAATGTGCAGGACATGTACCAGGTAAATCTCCCAGTACAGGCCTCGTTGTGTAAAGTCCTTTTAGTGTAATTTATATGTAGGATTATATTCTGGGATGTGCATGTTTGGATATGTGACCTGAAGTATGCATCCAGAATACTGTATGCCACGTTGACTAAGCTTCTGTACTGTAACCATTGTAATTTTATGCTGAAAGTTGGAATGCTTTTTAGATAATTAATCTGATTAGCAATTTAAGTAGTACTGCTACTAGCTTGATTCTTCTTGTTGTCTAAATCCATGGTTAGAAGGTATTGCAAGAGACATGGCACTCTAAGTAATTTCTGTGTAGAAGTTTAACATTATTATCCACAACTTAATCAGGTCTTGGTGAAATTCCTTTTAAAATCCCAGAGTGCTAATCCTGCACACCAAACACCAGTGGCAACTAAAAAGAAAAAGCTGTTTATAGCTTAGGCTTGTGATAGTTGTACTGTGTTGTAAAACTTGGTAGACTCTGCCATGCAAAGGGACAGGGTTAAAAAAAAGAGAGCTTCTTTCTTGAGAAAGCTTCTTGCTGTAGGCCCTGAAGTGGGTGTGAGGACACCTCCAAGCTCCATATTGCAAACAATTAGTTGAACAGCAAGCTGTCATTATTTGGTTGACTGAATTTTGGCTTCCCAAATTCAGCTGCTTTAACAGTTTTAAGTATTTGTCTGCTTAAGCTTGAAAACAAAACTGAATTACTGAAGCTCTTCTCTTTCTAGGAAGCCAAACTCACTGACCAGTTACCACTCATCATTGTGTGTGATCGCTTTGACTTTGTCCACGATTTGGTGCTCTACTTGTATAGAAATAACCTCCAAAAATACATTGAGATTTATGTACAGAAGGTAAGTTACAGCTTGGGCTTTAAAGAGTCAAACCAATCAGTCTTTCTAATATTACCTGTAACTGTAGGCATTATGTTTGCAAGGGTTCTGCAAAGAGCCTCATACTTGAGGCTAAGACTGAAGTACTTACCCAGTGCCCTTATGAAGTTAGTCCCTGTGTCATTCAGATCTTACTTATTCTTCACACGAGCTGAGCAGTAGCCCCCATAATGTGCATCATGAAGGAGGAAGACTGGGTGGAATAACTGGATTTATTAGGATAATTTTATCTCCCAGCATTTTAGAGAGGGGAAGTTCTCCTTTATACTTTATACCAATACAAGTTGACTTCCTCAGAAGCTCTTCCTCTATATGGTCTGGGCCTTAGTCACTGAAGTCTGTGGTGTGAGCCCCTTCTGACTGAAGAACTGACTGTCAAACTTGTCTAAAATCCCAGGAAGCTGAAGTTGATATTGACAAGTAGCTATTGTGTACTTCTAGGAGTAAGTACTGGCTTGCCTATACTGCATGAAGACAAACTGACTTCTTTAAATGATCCTTTTTAGGTGAATCCCAGCCGTCTGCCTGTGGTTATTGGGGGACTGCTTGATGTGGATTGCTCTGAAGATGTGATAAAGAACCTTATCCTTGTCGTGAGAGGTCAATTTTCAACTGATGAGCTTGTTGCAGAGGTTGAGAAAAGAAACAGGTATTAAACTTCTACAAGTCTCTTATCACTGCCAGGCTGGTGATGGTTGCAGTGCTCATCCATCAGGGCATGTCCTCATTTCATAACAAGAAGCTGCCACTGGGTGAGCAAACAGCAAAAACCTCCTTTACTTCTTAGCTGATGTGGGGATCTCCCTGAGGCAGCCTCCAGATAATGAGGGTCTTTGGCATGTGCTGTTCTTCACAGTGTCAGAAAATTACAGCATGATAATAGCCTAGAACACAGCTCAAAATGGAGTACTGGAACTCTGGGTTAGTTCCTGCTCTGTAGCTGACTTCTGTAGTGAAGAAACTTTGCAAGTGGATACTCAGTTATTCACTCAACCTCTCTAATGTGAAAACTGCTTCCTTCTAGGCTGAAACTGCTTCTGCCTTGGCTGGAAGCAAGAATTCACGAGGGTTGTGAGGAGCCTGCAACTCACAATGCACTGGCCAAGATCTACATTGACAGCAACAACAACCCAGAGAGATTCCTGCGTGAGAATCCTTACTATGACAGTCGTGTTGTTGGCAAGTACTGTGAGAAGAGAGACCCTCACCTGGCCTGTGTGGCTTATGAACGTGGACAGTGTGACCTGGAACTTATCAATGTATGTATGCCAAGGCACCTGACTCCTGGGTGAAGTTCTAACCTCGGTATCATAGGTGTTCAGGTTTAGGACTGACTGTTAAAAACATTTCTTTCCTACAAAGTGTTTAAGCTAGGAACTGCTCACTTGTAACAGAGGTAGCTGCTGTTTAATTTCCTTCTGCAAATTCTTGGGAAATGGGAGACTCCCCTGGGCATCTTAGAGTGGGAGGCTAAAGGAAGTATCCTGAGATGTCTAGCAACATTTTGCTTGATGTTGCACCACAATTAGCTCATGCAGTGCAGGCTCCCCAGCTCCACACTTGCTGTGCTGAGGAACCTTTGCCTCTCTCTAGGTGTGCAATGAGAACTCCCTCTTCAAAAGCCTTTCCCGCTACTTGGTTCGTCGTAAAGACCCCGAGCTGTGGGCCAGTGTGCTGCTGGAGAGCAACCCTTACAGGAGACCACTCATTGACCAGGTATGGCTCACAAGACATGAAAAACTCTTTGCTGTCCTAACTTGGCTGCCTGGGGCCTGACTTAACTGATGTGTCAATGGCTTGACTCTGCCTGCAGGTTGTACAGACTGCGCTGTCGGAGACACAGGACCCTGAAGAAGTCTCTGTTACTGTGAAAGCCTTCATGACTGCAGACCTGCCTAACGAGCTTATTGAACTGCTGGAGAAAATAGTTCTTGACAACTCTGTGTTCAGTGAGCACAGGTGTGTAGTCACAGCTTAAAAATTATACCTGAAGCAGGTGTTAAGTTGCTGTAATGTGGAACAGCAAATAAACTAATACCCACTCAGGAGGGGAAGGTGAATTTCTTGATCATTCTGTTATTTACTGATGTTTCTATATATATATTTTTTTTCTCTCTTCAGGAACCTGCAGAACCTGCTCATTCTCACAGCTATTAAGGCTGATCGGACCCGTGTCATGGAGTACATCAATCGCCTGGATAACTATGATGCTCCAGACATAGCCAACATAGCTATCAGCAATGAGCTCTTTGAGGAGGCGTTTGCTATCTTCAGGAAGTTTGATGTCAACACATCAGCTGTACAGGTATCTGGAAACTCTCAGTCTGTAATAAACTCCTTGTGATGTCTGTGCCTCCTCACACACAGAGCTTTGCTGTTAACTCTTGGCTTCAGTACTTAACAACAATTAGCAAGGTGACCAAAGGTGCTCAGTGTCTTAGGAAGCAGAGAAACATTTTGTGTTCTCTAATAAGAGAAACTATGTCAGCACAAAGTCACTCCACATGGGAGTGACCCACTGCCTGTGGGTTGTGTAGGGCAGTTTTAAAAGCAGCTGTGGAGAACTGACATGAAACACAACTCAGTGTCTTGTAAACCTGATCTTTTTAGAAAGTGGCTGATCATGGTAACCCTTTTTTTAGGTATTGATAGAGCACATTGGAAACCTGGATCGTGCATATGAGTTTGCTGAACGTTGCAATGAGCCTGCAGTGTGGAGTCAGCTGGCTAAAGCACAGCTCCAGAAAGGGATGGTAAAGGAAGCAATCGACTCTTACATTAAAGCAGATGATCCTTCCTCATACATGGAAGTTGTTCAAGCTGCCAATGCCAGTGGTATGATTGTTTTATTTAAATCTTTGATATTCAGCTCTTTTGTGTGGTCTCTTGGGCAAAACTGGAGTTGTGCCAAACCTGTATCTTGATGCAAGTAGAGGAATCTGGTTCCTCAGAGACTGTCCTAAGCCAGCATGGGAAAGGAGTGTATTCCACTTGGATAATCAATGGTCTTATAGCTTCTTTAGCTAGCTGGAGACTTCTGCCAGAGCAGTTGCTACTTAGGAGGTCTCTGCATGAAGTTAAATACTAAAATTTTAGTAGTGGGACTCTAATATGTGCAGGTGAAGGCTTGTCTTGAGTCTTGAGGAGCAGTTGTAGAAACACTTAGGTCAGACTAGATCAAGCTGGTAGTATGGCTTGAGCACAAGTGTTCTCAGTGGTATTCTGAACCCTTGTTTTATAGGAAACTGGGAAGAACTGGTGAAGTACCTCCAGATGGCACGCAAGAAGGCTCGGGAATCTTATGTGGAAACTGAACTAATCTTTGCTCTTGCTAAAACAAACCGTCTGGCAGAGCTGGAGGAGTTTATCAATGGACCCAACAATGCACATATCCAGCAAGTAAGGCTGAGTTTGTTTTGCTCTATCACAGCAGCAGGCTCTTTGGGCCTCACTGCCCAGAGGGACATTGGAACTTCTGTCTTGTTGGCTATGCAGAAAGATACTGACTTTAAAAGAGTCAGCATCCATAAGAGTCATTTCCATTTTGATAATGGCACGAGTGCTACACATTCTGTATGAGCTCTTGACTGAGGAGCTGCAAGAATAACCAGGTTGTGCCCTCCTGTAGGTTGGGGATCGTTGCTATGATGAGAAGATGTATGAGGCAGCTAAGCTGCTCTACAACAACGTCTCCAACTTTGGCCGTTTAGCCTCCACCTTGGTTCACCTTGGTGAATACCAGGCAGCTGTGGATGGTGCTCGGAAAGCCAACAGCACTCGCACGTGGAAAGAGGTAAACTTGCTGCTGGAGTAAGCTGAGGGGTTTCAAAACTGTTTCTCCTTCAGAAACTTTGCTCCTAAGCAATAATGGAAATTGTCAATTCCAGGTCTGCTTCGCCTGCGTCGACGGAAAAGAATTCCGCCTGGCCCAGATGTGTGGGCTCCATATTGTGGTGCATGCAGATGAGTTGGAAGAGCTAATTAACTATTACCAGGTAACTAAGCTGACTCCTGTTTGTCTCAATTATTTCACGACCACTTTGAAGGTGGAAATTTGCAGTCAGATTGGTTCCCAATGTGAAATATCTCTTACCTGCCCTTCTCTCTCAGGATCGTGGCTACTTTGAGGAGCTGATAACCATGCTGGAAGCAGCACTTGGACTTGAGAGAGCACACATGGGAATGTTTACAGAGCTAGCAATTCTCTACTCCAAATTCAAGCCACAGAAGATGAGGGAGCACTTGGAGCTTTTCTGGTCCAGAGTCAACATTCCCAAGGTGAAAGTCTGAGACCTTAAATTTAACTTCAAAGGTGTCTGTCAGGATTGCCTGTACCCCAGCTTTTGCAGTAGCAGCTCCTGAGGCTATTAATAGCCCTAAAGCCTGAGCACTGATAGCACTGATGGGCTTTCTAATGTCTTTTGCTTAGGTTCTGAGGGCTGCAGAACAAGCTCATCTCTGGGCTGAACTGGTGTTCTTGTATGATAAGTATGAAGAATATGATAATGCCATAATCACAATGATGAACCACCCAACAGATGCTTGGAAGGAAGGCCAGTTCAAAGATATCATCACTAAGGTATTCCTTTCCTAATGAAAGGAAGCAGATTTCTTGCTGTGTGCAAGGAAGAGAACTGTTCTGAATATGCATCCTTATCAACCTCTAGGTGGCCAATGTGGAGCTGTATTACAAGGCTGTTCAGTTCTACTTGGAATTCAAACCTCTGTTGCTCAATGATCTGCTCATGGTGTTGTCCCCTCGGCTTGACCACACTCGTGCTGTCACCTTCTTCACAAAGGTAATTTCCCAACTCTCCTTCTCAAAGAAAAAAGTTGCAGCTGGAAAAAGCATTTAGCTGTAGTAGAATTTTAAATGCTTGGCTACATCACTGCCTCACAGAGAAAAATGTAGGAGACCTCTACAAAAAGTTACCTTGACTTAAATTTACCTACCTGGTTCCTTGAAGGTCAAACAACTACCACTGGTTAAGCCTTACCTGCGCTCTGTTCAAAATCACAACAACAAATCAGTGAATGAGTCCCTGAACAACCTCTTCATTATTGAAGAAGACTACCAGGTAAGTCCTGTCTAAAATTGGTAGTATCTGGAATGGTTATTGACTTGCCTGTTGTATCTGTCTCATAACAGAAGCAGCTATTCTTGCATTTCAAAGTTTTATTCAAGCTGGCTTCTGTGTCAATGTTAGCCTAATTTTCTGGGTGTGTGTTAATGTACAGGAACACAGGTTTCATTCTCACTTTCAGTAGGTTTTACCAGCTTGCTGTTAATTTGTGTTCCTTAAGTGTGTGTTCCTTGCCACTTTAAACTGAACTAGTGGTGACTAGCCAGGGATTAAGTGGAGAACTGGTAGTGGCTTTATGGGAGCTTTTGGGGTCATTCCTGCTGGGAATAGACTGATTATTTTGTTATCAGTGTGACAGATCAGCTTTTATTTAAGACCAGCTGTGGGTGCTAAGGAAAGAACTTGCAGAAAGGGAAGTTATGATGGCTCAGCTGTTCTGCTGTTTGCAGTCAAAATACTGACTGGAATACCCTAAACTACATGTCAAACACCAGCTTCTCAAAAAAAAAAACAAAAAAAAACCCCCAAAAAACAAGAGCAGATCTCTCTGCAGGTCTGGCTAGAATACTTTATCCTCTTAGAAGCAGGAATACAGAACTAAGACTTCTGGAAAATGTTTTCATCTTTGTGGATGTAGCTGTTCACCTGAGGTGTGAATAACTTTTTTTCTACTTAACTCAGGCTCTTAGGACTTCTATAGATGCTTATGACAACTTTGACAACATTTCTCTTGCCCAACGTTTGGAGAAACACGAGCTAATAGAGTTCAGAAGAATTGCTGCTTATCTCTTCAAAGGAAACAATCGCTGGAAACAGAGTGTAGAACTCTGTAAGAAAGACAGACTGTACAAGGTAAGACCTCTGCACAGGTCTGCTTTAGCATCCTCAGCTTGTTTGTGACTTTCAGTCACATCTCTTCGGATGCTACCAGGTGGTGTGTGTTGCTAATCTGGCAAATCTTGCTTCAGAGTGGCAGGAAAGGGACAGATTTCTTGGCAAGAAGTCATAAATGCTTCCTCTGCTACTGTCAGCAATTGTTGCTCAGTTAAATCCCAGGTATTGTCCTGTGGCACCTGAGGCTAACCAGGCTCTCTCCTGTTGTAGGATGCAATGCAGTATGCTTCAGAATCCAAAGATACTGAGCTGGCAGAAGAGTTGTTGCAGTGGTTCTTGCAGGAGAACAAGAGAGAATGCTTTGGTGCTTGTCTCTTCACCTGCTATGATCTCCTAAGGCCAGATGTTGTCTTGGAAACAGCATGGAGGCACAACATCATGGACTTTGCCATGCCATACTTCATTCAGGTCATGAAGGAATACTTGACCAAGGTAAGAGCAGCTGCTTCTCCAGCACTGAGAGCTTGTAAGTCACTGTGGTGTATGCCTTGAGACTGTCTGCTTGCTACTAACATTGATATGGGCTTTGTCAAACGTCTGTCTGTCCATGTCCACACTTATTTTTCAGTCCATCTGGGGAGAGACTTCGCCCTCTAAGAGACTGAAACACTTGCAGACTGCACCCTATCTGCCAATTTCAGAACCTACATCAGTAGTATTTGCCTGACTGTGGGCAGTGTCTCAAAGTAGCTCCAGGATTTGGGCTTTTCACATGCTGTGTCAGTCAGGAATCCCAACTGGGACCAAGCAAGCTCTAACTAAATTCTAGACTGTGATACTAAAAAGCTTTATTATAACTAGACCCTAAGTTAACTTGGTCTGCTCTGCACTTAACTCTAAAATGTGGCTCTGAGACTTAATGGCACTAATTATGACTCAGCTTTTTGTTTAAAGTGACTCAGGATGGGGAAAGTATTTGGCCATGCTCTGACAGACTTGAACTGGATTTGAGTTAAATACAGACTTGGCACTAGCAAGATTTGCCCAGCTGAAGCTTTCAGAGTATCTTCCAGTGAATTCCTTGATGATTAAGACTGTGAGAAGTAAAAGTTTAACTCATGTGTGAGTCAGTGGAGACAAGCCTGCCTGTTGGTCTACAAGACTTGCCTGGCTGTTAGCTCTAAAGGCAGGACTGCACTGTAGTCCTGCAGCAATCTGTCCTTAAATAATACATTCTGGGGGAGGTGGGGAGCTGCCTAAGCAGTAGCATTGCTTGTCAGATAAGCCTGGTGTACTGAGCCTCTCTTGAGAGTAATAGTTTTGGAGCAGGATTCTTCAAAATAAAAATGTCATGAGCTAAGGGCTTAGGTTCCAGCCATAGTGTAGTTAATGAAACCAATGCAGTGAAGTCTGGCAACAAGCAGAGCTGCCTTTCTAAAGCAGATACTTCTGGTGTATCTTTGTTTTTACTCACCTGTACCTTAATTATTTCTTCCCTGACGCTTTTGTTTCTGCCTTTTATATGCTAAATATGGAATTTGATTTTTCTAAGCTGCACCTTCTGAATTCCTTTGCAGGTTGATGCAATAAAGGAAAAGGTGAAAGTTGATTCTTGTTTTCCATCTTTAAGTCTGGAGGACTAAGTCTAAGGATTCTGCATGAGTTTTTTTACTTTCCTATGTTTACTACACTGCTGCTACTGCTTTTCTCCCCCCCCAAACAAAATATCACTAAAGCATATGCAAATTATTTAACTCTACAAGTAGCTAGTGCTGTAGGCCCAAAGTAGATTTGTTTGCTACTAATAAGCTACTAGATCCTCAGGAAGGGCATAGAGGTGATCAGTTGGATCACAGTCAACCTGATATCAAAAGGATACACAAGTGCTACTATTTGACAGCCAATCTGACTGGAGGAAGCTCCTAACATATGAAATAATTATCTTGCACCACTGCCTCTGAACCCTAAATCAAGATGGCATTTGCTAGTTTAAGGACTGTGATCCAGTTCCTGATCTCTTGACCATTACTAACGTGTGCTGACAGTAGGCAGAGTAGCTACTAGCTGCTTCAGAAGAGACTCTTCCTTACTCAGGTGTCCAGTTCTCATGGTGCTAGTCTAATCCACATGGTGCTCTAGTTCACACAGCAACTGAAAACTTCAGCTAATAGGCAAAGTCTGGTTCTCTTCCCTGTAGTGAATTTCTTGTAGTTGTGCACAAAAGACTGCCTTGCAAGCTCTTCAGCTTCATTAAACTTCTCTCGCTACCTCATTTAAAAAAAAAAAACAACCAAATAAAAGGTAATGCTTATTGCTCTTCTAAGGCTACCCTAAGGCTTGCCTTTTGCTATGCAATTTTGCCCTTTCCAAGGGCAGTCTCTAAGGTACCTGTCCATCTGCTTTGGTACAAATCCCACTGATTCTGCTTAGGGCAGAGTTCAGCCCCAGCGTGAGCTTTCTGTAAATGTGGTTGAGCAAAGGGCAAGCAAACTGACACAGGGCTGGAAGATGGACTTAAATCCCAACTGCTGTCTGTAATTACACCACTGGAACTCAAGGCTAACCTGACTAAAATGTGTAGTGTGAGGTCCTTCAGCAGCTAGTAAGTGAGGCAGTGAGAGAGAGAGTGTGTGTGGAAAAAAGGTAATTGAACTGCAGTGTTTGCATAAACCACGCATGTGTAGCAGTCATTGCAATCACATCCCACTGTTCCTGAAGCTACAAGGCATTGCTGGGGGCTGCGTGTGGTTTTTTTGGGGGGAGCCTGTATGGCAGTCATCTTCAGACCTCACTCTTGCTTCAGTACTTTTGCCTCTTTTTCATGCACACATAACACAGTAACATTGAATGCATGTTACTTTTCCTCTGCAGCTTATTGCAGTCCCTGTGGAAAAGCCTTTAAAACAATTTTGCTACAAGGGTGTAGGGGACTGAAGCTGATGCTCAAGCAAGTGGTGTAAGAACCATCCTGCAGGCTGGTTTCATTCAAACTTGCACTTGTTACTGTAAATATTTGTTTATTTCTGAGGGGAGGCATCAAAACTGAGTCAAAAATACACTGAATGTCCTGGGCTGGAGGCTTTCCAAGTGTGTGTAAGCCAAATGCCTCTGCTTAGTAGCAAACTGCACATTTTTCCTTGGATTGCATCTCTCAACTTCTGTGCTTCTGTGTTCAGTGTGTTGCTGTTTGAGTTAAAACCAGTGCAGTTCTCAGCAAGGTGTCTGGAAAATGAGTCTTGAAGCAGTGGCATACACTCCTGTGCACTTTGACAGCAGCAAGCCAGATACTGGTGTCAGGCAACAACAACAACAAAAAAAGGCTTGCTGGGAAAGCCCAGTGAATGAATGAACTCCTAGAGCTTGGGACTTGTGCCACTTCCTGGATTTATGCCTCTAAAGTTACAGATGAACAGGTTTATGGAACATGTTGTAACTCTCAGCTAAATGGAGGAAAGCCACTAGAGCTGCCTGCCAGTATTTGCTGATGGAGCACAGTTAAGCTGAAAAACTGTTCAACTGATGGGTGTTGGGTGTAGCTGAATAAATAATGCCAACCCTGTGTAAGTACAGGAAGCCTGTCTTCAAACTCCTTGAAGGACACAAAGGAAGCAAAAGATGAATCTGGTTTGTGAGTTGTCTTGGTGTTTTTTTTTTTAAAAGTAATTGGCATGATTGTCTCTGACTTCATTCTCAATCTTATCTCCCAGGTTAAAAGTAGCAGTACTTAATTTTTGTGGTTTTAGTTTCAGGGCCTGCCTTAGCCTGTAGTAATGCTGAGTTTCCTTGGATCTGTTATTTTTTGAGCACTGTTTCACTCCAGAATGAGTTCTCTTCTCTTGCCTTTCTGTAGGGGTGGGCTAGCAGCACAATCACACTTGCTGTGAAGCTGGCTAGGCTGGCCTTGGTTCTGTGGATTCAGCTCCAGCACATTGAGTATTTGTGGGTTTAGGCTGACTGCCACACAGTTCTAGAGTGGAAAAAACAAAACAAAAAAAGTCTTATACACATGCATTCTCTGCATTTGAACTTAAATTGCATGAGTGAATGGGTTTGGAAAGTGAAATCTTGAGGCTCAAGTGACATGTCGGATGCTATTGCAGTCTGCTGTATCCAAACACCAGATGGCTTTGCCTTCCATGTTGCATTCAGGGAAACTTTTCCAGATCTGGGCATTATCTGAGCAATTAATTGCTCCTCCACCAAAATCTCCAACTGACATCCTGCTAATTTTGTGCCCTGAGGCTGTTGGGTTTTAAAGCAGTTGGAGCAGCAGTGATTGATGAGCTGACATGACAAATAGCTCTAGTCCAGTGTGGGACCTTTCACACAAAGCTTCAGCCTGGAGTGAGCTTTCAAAGCTCCACAAATCCCTCAATTAGGGATTTTTTTTTCAGGCAACAGACAATCTTGACTGCACCAGTACCAACATTGCTACTTGAATTGATCTTAACTTGTAAATGGTCTCCTTTTCTTGATGGGTGTTAACATACCACTAAGGCTTTTCCACTTCTCTGCCATGAGTAAGTGTCTCTTGTGGAGGAGTTTTTTTAATTGTTGGTCTTAATTCCAGGTGGATAAACTGGATGCATCGGAGTCTTTGAGAAAGGAAGAGGAGCAAGCTACAGAAACACAACCCATTGTTTATGGTAATGTTTGTGTTTGTTAGTATCACAACACTTTGCTTTTAAAAACAACACTTCTCTAGTCAGGGTTTTTCCCAAGGAAGTCCTTGGAAATGGGAATATTCTTCATGTGAAATCAAGTCTTGGGGGAACGTGGTGCAAAATACCAGTAAAGCACAAGCCAAATGCTGCTGCTAAGATTGGATGTGGGCTGTGGGATTGGAGATTTGTCCTTACCCATACTCAGGGAATTAATGCTAAACACACATCTCCAGGAAGGCTGCAGGAGCTCTTCTGCCAGAACAATCTGTCCCGAGGAATAAAGATCAACCCTCTTCTGTCTTCCAGGTCAGCCACAGCTAATGTTGACAGCAGGACCCAGCGTGGCAGTTCCCCCACAAGCACCTTTTGGCTATGGCTACACTGCCCCTCCCTACGGGCAGCCCCAGCCTGGCTTTGGGTACAGCATGTGAGGAGCAGCACAGGTCCCCTGCGGAGCCATCGGTTTTCTTACTGAAACTCCACCGTCCCTCCCCGCTTTAACTCATAACAGGGAAAAGCAAGAGTTCAGCCTCCTGTTCTTGTAACCTTTATTTCATGAAGGACTGTTTGTTTTGTTTGGTTTTTTTCTAGCTCAAAACGATTTGAATCACTTCTGTTTAATTTTTTTTTTTTTTTTCACATTCCATGTCATTTAGACTTTACAGAAGGGGGAATAGTTTAAACAACTCTGTTCAAAGTGGGCTTTTGCAGGACTGCTTATTTACCATTAAGTCTGTTGTGAAGATTCTGATTTGCACTCTCTAGTGTTTAAACTCTAATATTGAATCCTAAGTTCATTGTATGTGAGCAGCTTACAGTATGTACTGTCTATTCTAAATGCATTTAAGTCTCACTGTATATCCGGGGAAAGCTAAAGCCAAGATCCTTGTATTTGACCTCACCAGACTGCTGACAAGAGACAACACTAATCAGCATATCCTACCCTGGTTGGATATCATAGCTCTAAAAAGAATTTAAAATGCGTACAGACAACCTTTGCCTGACTTAAAATGAGTAAAAGTTTTGGGTTTCTCTTTTTTTTTTTTCCTATTTTTTTCTTTTTTTTTTCCCCTTAACCTATGCAGGTTTTTCCAGTTATGCATATAGAAACTGCTAGTGTCTTTTTGCTCACTCCATATGTAACAGATGACCTTATGTTGTGCTGTATCCTGTGCTTTTGTGGGACATTCCATTCAGGAACAGAGCACCATGATTCCAATCTGTGTATTTACTAACCCTGCCCTGAGGTTTGTGTATGTTGGATATTGTGGTGTTTTAGATCACTGTTTTTGAGTGTACAGAAGAGAGAATTCAAGCATATTGCTGTTCAGTTTTGTTTGTGCAATTTGAAATTACTCAACTTAAAAAAAAAAGAAAAAAAAATAAATTACTGGACTGTGGACATGCTGCATAGTGGTAGCTTCACTTTACTGTCTTCAAAAAAGGACCTTTGAACTCAAACCAAGTATTACAGTGCTGGGGGTGTGGGCCACATGAAGGGGTGTGAGGGGCCACTGGGAGAGCAGCAGTGGAGACCATTAGTGGTGTCTTGCACTGAGGGGGCTATACAAGGAGCTGGGTAATGCTTTTTCTAGAGAGAGATTATGGCAGAAGAAAAACAAAAAATAGCACTTTTTTTAAGAGTTGGCTGCACTGTGGTCAACTCCAGCATATTTTGACCAGATGATACATTAGGATTGTAGTAGGGTGTGTCAGTTAAATTGAGATCATGTTCTAGGTATGTAAGTTGCCTTAAATATATTTAGCTTCAAATAAAATGGACTTAAATGTTTCTCTATGAATACTGTCATATTTGAGTGTAGTTTCTCTATGAACATTGTCATCCTGGAGTGTCATGAGTATTACAACACTTGGCCAGATGCCTGATAGGTGTAGAAGCTTCTGTCTCCTCCCCAGGAGGTGTCCTCAGGGCTGGTTCCAGCTCTGTCCTGCTCACTCCAGTGACCTCCTCAGCTGCTCTGGGGGTTCCTGTCACTGAGCACTGCAGCAGCTCCAGGTGTCAGGGTGGGTGACAGCATCAGGGGAAGCATCTTGACCTGACAGCATCTGAACCTGCCACAGGCTCTTGGTCTTTGTTCAGGAAAACTGAACATAACACTTCAGAAAGTGTTATGCCTAAAATCAGAGGTGTGGTGTAAAAATTCTCCACTCTGTGTTGACTACAACTTGTATTTCAACCCCTCTGAGTCTGCAAATCCTCTTCTTGCAGCTGGGCTGTAAAACCTGTTGAGCTTGGGCAAATAATTGTACCAATTACTCAAACTGCCCAAGCAGGAAGTTGGCTACAGCAACACCCAGCTCTGTGGGCAATTTTTAACTGCTTCAGCTTTTCATCTTTTCTGAATTAAAAAATATATTTTGGGTTTTTTTAAAAAAAAAACACTCAACAAACCTGTTGTGCCTGTAAGGCAGAGGAGATGAACCTGCCACACGAGACATTCACTTCACTCATGGGTTCCATTCAACCAGTAAACCAAAATGACAAAATCCTCAGTTAATTGCACAGGTTCTTTCTTAGGGGTAATAAATTTCTGCCAGCTCTACTCTCTCCCCTTCCACTGGGCTCAGTGTTTTCTTGCCCACTTCAGAACACAGCAAGAGAAACTCTTGATTTGCAAATCTAAATCTCTTTAAAAAAACGATTTTATTTATACTAAGAGAACACAATAGGAAAAAAAAAAATCTCCAAACTTAGCTTTTATCCCTTCAGCACCGATACACACCAGTGAATTCAGATTCCTTGGGTCCCTGCTTTAGAACAGTTTCAGGTGACCAGAAACTTTATCTACTACATCAGCTGGTCCCGGTCCAATCCCCAGGACAGTCTGGGATCCTGGAGCTATCTGAGTACGTCCTGCATCTTGGATCAAGCTGACAGTCAGCCCCAGGTGCTTTGCCTCAGCCAGGAGCTGCAGCAGAGCCTCTTCATCGGGAGCTTTCAGGACCACTTTGGGTTGCCCGCAGTATTCCCACTGTTTCAGGAGATCGGGATTTCTCCTCTGGAGCTGCTTGTAGGCAGAGACAGCCGCGTGGGAACACTGCGCTGCCACTTTGCCCTTCCCCATCTTCAGGTCGTTTCGGACAACCAGAACCATCTTAAACTCTCCGGACTCTCCCATCACCTCCGCTCCGTTCCCCGCCGCTCCCGCCCCGGGCTCTCCCCGCAGCCTCCCGCGGATGCCCCATCCCAGGCACACCCCGCAGGCAACTCCGGCGATGATGCTGAGGAGCCCGGGCTTGAGGAGAGAATCCATGAGGGGATTTTGGGGAGACCTGGCTGAGAAAAAAAAGAGATATAAGGGGGAAGGGGGATTTTACGGTTTGACAGTTTTTAGGCCTGTTTTTGGGGGACAAAATAATAAAAAAAGGGAATCCCGGAATGGTTTAGGCTGGAAAAGGCTTCAAGGTAATGAAGCTTCAAGGTAATGATGTTACCACCCTTCTCCTGAGGAAAGATCCATCTCCATGATTCCAGAGCCACCTCCCCCCTCCCGCCCCGTCTCCCGCAGCCCCGGCAGCGGCTTTGTCACCGCCAGTACCGGTGAGGGTCCGGAACCGGCCCGTAACGGCCTGAGGCTGAGGATAAAAACAAAACAAAAAAAAAAAACCTCGCAAATTAAGCCAAAGTGACCCCCAGAAGCGCTGAACCGGCGGCTGAGTTCACACGGAGAACCCAAATGTCACCGGAGGGTTCGGTACCGAGAGGAAGCGAGGCGGAACCGCGGCGGGAAACGACGGCACCGGGGGGGAATCTGAACCCGAGGGGAGAATGAAACAAAAACCCGGGGCGGGGCAGGGCGAACCGAACCGAACCGGGTCCGGAACCTTCACGGAGCGTCTCACCTGCCGCGCGCCCACCGGGCCGCTTACGCCGTCGCGCGGAGATGACACCAAAGGGCGGGGGGAGGGAGCGGGAATGGCGGCGCGCGGGAAGTGGCGCGCGCCGGTGGGCGGGAAGAGGCGGAGCTGCCCCTCCCCCACCCCGTTCCCATCCGCCCCTCAGTTCCAGGTTGGCCCCGGAGCAGCGGCAGCCGCCGGAGAGGAGCGCGGTGAGTGCGGGACGGGACGGGCCTAGGGACGGGTTGAGTTGGGTTTGGGGTTCGGTTGCCGTAAGGGCTTTCCCGGAGAGTGGGGGCAGGGAGCGAGTTCCGCACCGCCATCTCCTCAGCCGGCTCTGTTTTCCCCCCGTCCCCTCAGCTGCTTCATCCTCCCCCTCGCCTCAGGCGCCTTCCCCCTCGCCTCAGCCGCTGCTCCCCCACTCAGCCACTTCTCTCCCCCTTCAGCCGCCGCTTCCTCTCTCCCTCAGCCTCCTCTCCCCTCAGTCGCTTCTTCCCCCCCCGTCAACCTCCTCTCTCTCCCCCCCCTCAGCCTCTTCTCTCTCTCCCCCCCTCAACCTCTTCTCTCTCCTCCCCCCCTCAACCTCTTCTCCTCTCCTCCCCCCCTCAACCTCTTCTCTCTCCTCCCCCCCCTCAACCTCTTCTCTCTCCTCCCCCCCCCTCAACCTCTTCTCTCTCCTCCCCCCCCTCAACCTCTTCTCTCTCCTCCCCCCCCTCAACCTCTTCTCTCTCCTCCCCCCCTCAACCTCTTCTCTCTCCTCCCCCCCTCAACCTTCTCTCTCCCCCCCCCAGTCCTCTTCTCCCCCCCCCCCTCAGCCTCTTCTCTCCCCCCCCTCAACCTCTTCTCTCCCCCCCTCAGCCTCTTCTCTCTCCCCCCCCTCTCAGCCTCTTTTCTCTCCCTCCCCTCAGCCTCTTCTCTCCTCCCCCCCCTCAGTCTCTTCTCTCTCCTCAGGAGCCTCGGGCCGGGGTCGCGCGCTCCCATCCCGTTTCCATGGTGACAGCGCGGGGTGCGGGCAGGCCCGGCTCGGTGTGGGAAGGAGAGGAGGGTGTCAGGGGATTGAGAAGGGGGTTGTGGAAGGTGTCCCGGGGCACCGTGACCCATCCAGGGCCCAGGCGGTGTTATGCAAGTCCGGGGGTGTCGGGAGAGGCCCGCGGGGCAAGCGGGAGGCGGCCGAGTGTGGGAAGGGTGAAGGCCGTGAGGGGAAGGAGCCGACCCCGGGGCCGAGATCATCGCCTCGGTTCAGCGCTGTGAGAATTCCCGCGTCCGCTCTGCTCAGGCCGGAGAAAAACCCCGGAGCCGTGCGGCAGAACGGGCCCTGGTTTGGGCCGCCGCTGAGACATTGAGAAATCCATCTTGCCAGCTGCGGGGAGTTGGATGATGAGGGTCTTGGTCTGGTTCTGCTGTAGGAATGTGTTGTGCTGCCCCTGCTGGGTTGCTGACAGAGTCCTCTGCCCTCCTGGAGGCTGTGCCTTGTCCTGTGAGCCCCGGTGGCTGGGCCCAAATCCGTGAGGACCCTTAATGACTCCTGTCTGTTGTCTGAAGTGAAGCACCTACGTGTGTGTGTTGGTTTTTAGTCCTCTGTCCAACAGCATGGGGTGATTACAGAAGGTTATCAACCAGGGAGATTCCCACTTTGCCTCACAGATGTTTGTCAAGTCATTTAGGTGACCTGAGAGAAGGGGTAATAAGTTTGATAGTAGCTGTTTTTCTCCCAAGTGCTGTGAATCCAGGTTATCCCCTTTGAACTGCACGAATGACATTTCTTCAGGTTTCTGTCATGTCCTTGTTTCTCTGCTATGTGCTTACCAACAAGTGGGTATCCTGGTTTAGTTAATGACAATAGTATGGGTTGGATGCTCTGAGGTGGAGAGAGTGTGATATTACTGCTTCATGCCTTGACCAGTGGCTTTTGGTGCTGGTTTTGCTGTTAGGACTTCTGCTCTTTTGAGTTTGTTTCACCCTAGTTCCTGCCATATGGATCACTCGGGGGTTCTTGTGTTCTCTATCATCTTACCTTATGGTTGCACAAATAAGCTCTTAGTGCATTTATTTACCTGTTGAAATGAGCTTCATTAGGTCAAGTCTCTTTCAATCCATTCTCTCTGCAGCATGGGACTTTTCTCTGTCCCATACTGGTCACAAGCAACAGCTGCAATCATTTCTTCATCCCATGTTTTCAGGTGGAAAGAAAAAAAACAAACCCAAACACATTTCCAGTTGTGCAATGGGAGGTGAGAGCTGCTTATTAATTTGAGCTAAACTGCTTGCCCTCCTTCACACCTGAAATCAATGGTACTTGTAATTTATGTGGGATTGGTCAGGAGGGGATTTGGTAGCTTTTAAGTGGGTGGTAAGTAGCTATGGGGAAGGTGAGTGATTTGGAAGCAAGGCTGCACTATTCCCACCTTAAAGCTTTGTTCCTATGGTTGTCTTGGAATATCTTTGGGATGTCATGACTCTTTCTGGCTACATCTTGTGAATACCTCTCCTCAGGATGTCCTATGTCGTAGTTCATGTGTTGAGAGCTCTTGTTTCTTGAGAAGCTTTGATTTAAAACAAAAAAACTCCTTGCTCATGAGGTACTGTAGGAGTTGGTAGGTTGTAGGTTGGTTTTTCTGCTGCACTACTGCTGGCAGACATTGTCATCTGCAGGTTAGAACTTTAACTCCTGTTACCTGTGTGGAATTGAGTTGGGTGGACTTTGCCATTCCATGAGAACAAAGGGAATGGCCTTGAAGCTGTTGCAACACTGAGCTTTTTGGGAGACAAGGCTCAGAATTATCCTGGCATTCCCCCCTGTGTGGGCAGTGTGATTGAACAGCCAGAGGGTAACCTCTGACTGAATTGGTTGTGGCTGGAGACTGTTGATGACTATGAAAAGCAGAAGTGGTTGTCTCAGGAGCATGTTTCAGTTACTGGGTTTATTAGGGGGGTTGTTGGGTACTTCTCTTCATTGCCATTCATCTCTGCTGTACCTCCTCTTGGGAAAGAAGCACCCTGGATATAATGCCTGGGCAGGTTCAAGCATCTTCCTGTGGGGGAATCTGTCTCCCAGCACTTATAAGATTGGATAAAGGCAAAGTTGCTGCCAAATCTGCACTCTCCACCACTGCCAGAGGGGTCAGAAGTGGTGATTCCGAAGGCTGTGTTTATACTCCTCTTTTTGTGCTTTCCTAGTTCAATTTTAGCAGCCCTATTTTTAAAATTTTTAAATTTATTTATTTTTTGTGTGTGTGCAGGAGGTGTTATCACCTTGTGACAACCTCTGTGACCTTTATTTCCTCTGTGCCTTTTTGGAAGCACAGGGGAGAGCTTGGCTGCCACCTTCTGAAGGCAGAATGCAGCCTGAGGGCTTCAAGCATCTTGGCAGATAACAGGAGCCTGGATTTCTGTGTAGCCCCCTGGAGCTGAGGATGTGAAACATCCAGTGTCTGCTGAAGCACCTGAATATTGTTATGCTCCTTTTTTTTTTTTTGTGCGGCCCTTCCTTCCAAATCCCTGTTTGAGAGAGGCCACCAAGTGCAGTGTGTTGTCATGCTGCCTTTCCCAGCTGAGCTGGGAGCTGGGGGTGACACAGCGGTGTCACTGAGGAGGTCTCTCCTGTGGTCCCCTCAGCAGAACCCCCTGAGAACCCCCCGAGGAGGAGCAGTCAGTTCTGTCAGCTCTGCTCTGCACCCCGGGTGATTCGCTGCTTCCTGCCAGCCTGAGGAGCACAGAGCTCAGCTGGGATATGCAGGGGATGCTGCACTCAGAATCTTCAAGTTCCCAGTTATTTGTTTCCTTTCTTTTATTTAAACCTCTCTCTCTTTTTTTTTTTTTTTTTTTAAGTTTCTGCAAGACATCACCATAAAGGCCTGAACAATGTGAATTTTGGATTTCCTACCATCTTCCATCCCTTTTCATCTATATATTGTGTAGTAACTCTTCTGATTCTACTGCTGGATCTACTCAGCCATCAATATTCCTGTTTCACCTGGGAAAATCTCAGAGAGAGCAGTTTAATATATGTGGCCTTAACAGCAGGGACAGAACTTTTTGTAACCCCAGAATTAAACATACAACACCCCTGAAACTTGTAGTACAACAATATTAAATCATTCTTTGCTAAAAGGTGTCCCAAAGTAATTTTGGAGAAACAGAAATGTTACCTCTAAATTGTAAGATGACTTTATTTGAATTGCTGTTTGGCTAGGAATTGGAAATTAGGTCTGGTGTACAGAGGCTTAACCCACAAAATAGAAACCTGTGGTCTTTACAGAATTACTTTTCCTTTGAGAGGTTAAACTATTTTAGCTAGAAAAAGATTTTTAGGATGGGAATAAATGCACTGGTATCAAAGTAACCCATTATAGCAAAATCTACAGAGATTTTGAACACCTTTCAGCTGTGCCCTAATTTATTTTAATTGAGTGCTTCCCATGAGTGTTAAAGGACTGAAAAAAAAAACAATCAAGCAGTAACTTTTTCTATATTCTATCATCTTTAGGAAAGTTATTAACCTTCACATTGGGGACTGTGTCAGTTTTGCATCACATGATGAACATATTATCTTACTCTGGAGGGACAGAAGGTTTGGAGGAGCAGTCACTTTGGTTTTGCATGTCTGCAGAGCTGGGGATGTGGTTGTCTGTTCCACAGGCTTCAGGGAGAGCAGAACTAGAGAAGAGTGACATAGTTGTGCAGAGCTGAAAGGGTATGTAGTGTTTCTGACTGATCTCATCCCTTACCTACCTGTGTTCCCATGCCTGGCAGCCTCAGACTTCTCAGGAAAAGTGCTCTCCAAGCTGTTACTCTGCCAAGAAACTGTTGATCTATTCCCTGTGTAAATTGTTGCCTCTGTAGAGCTTCTGGTGACCAAAGCAAAACTGTTACAGGGGTGTAACAATCTGTATGCCCACCTGAGGGTCTGGTTTTCAATCTGTTGTTCTCTTTGTTGGGCTGAAGAATAGTGATGTAGATAAAGAAGAAGAAATGCTTGTCAGAAAAGTTGATGAGAAAACAGCAGTAGAATACATGCAGAGTTGGAGCATTTGGCTTCAACTGCAAGTGATGAAAATGGTGGGGTTGGTAAGGAGGTAGGGAGCAAACATCAGCAAAACTGTTTGAGCTGTAAATCTGGTTGTAGCAGCTGTGTGACAAGCAACTTTGATGGACATGAGGGTTCCAGGGTCTCTTTAAGTAAGAAGTGTTAAAACTTAGCAGTTCAAACAATGTCTGAGTGATCATTAGAATAGGTTAATAACCTTCTCCTCTCAGCAGGTTGGAAAGGAGTCCTCAAAAAATCCTTAATACAGAATGTGAGTCCACACTCTGCTCCTCCAAGCACCCAACTGCCTTGCCTTCAACTGTTTCTTTTCACATGTGTGCCTAACACTTGGGTGCTTCAGCAAGAAGAGACTTTTGTCTTTTTATCTGATTTCCCTAGTGCAGAGAATGCAGGGCCTGGTGTTTTTATGTGTTCATGCTCTAATAGATTGTTTTGCTTTGTCTGGCTTGGCTGTGAAGTGCCAGTCACAGTTGCCATAAGCCCTTTTTGTTGACCAATTTACATCTCCAACCAGCTATAATTGTCTCTTTATACTTTACATTATGGATTGCACCAAAGCTGAATAATGAATTGGGGGCTATTTGTTCAGCCCAGAACAAAGGAGTGGTTGTGTGAGCACAGCTCTAACAGATGACCTAAGCCACTCTGATACAAAAACTGTTCAAAGTTGTTTTTTCTCACTCTTTTAAATAGTTTATTTTTATGTTTGCTGGTAACTAGTCAATGTATTAGGCAGTTTACTTTTTTGTTTGGCTCCATGTCTTTTTCAGCATTCATAAGAAGAGAAGTTCTGTTTAGCAGATGGCCTTTTATTTCCTGTGGTGAACTCTCGTGGATTTGGTGTAGGCTTTGAGGATGTGGACTTGGGTAGTGAAGGGTAACTCCATTTTGGGTCAGACTCCCACTCTGATGAACCTCCATGGGGAGACATTAGTGCAGGGCTAGTGATTGTAAGAGGCATCAAACAGATCAGAGAGCTGAGCTTTTCTGGATGCACAGCCTCCAGTTCTTTGTGCTAAGATGCTTTCAGAATAATTAGATTTTGGTAAACTAAGGATATTTTTTCTGAAACCAGCAAGGCTTTCTGAACTTGCCATGTCATAGGTATCAACTCTCCCAGTCAACTCTATCCTTAAATTCAAGTTTTTAGAGCTGTTCTGCAGAATGAGTGTACTTTAGGACCTTCTTAACAAGCATTGACCCTACAGAAGTGTGCAAGGGGATTATTGATCTGCTTTGCTGTGAATGTTGACTTCTGTACTTGAGGTAGCATTATGCAAAGCTAATCCCAGATTAGTGCCTTCCCAAGCAGGCAGGGTAAACCAGGCTCTGATAGTTAAGCTTGTGAAAGCTGTAATATGTAGGTAAGAACACACCTGAGATCCCTGCAGACTGATGATTTATTTTGGTGCCAGGAAGATGTTTTTAATGGATTGCAGTGGAATTCAGCTGATGGAGAAGGGAGTGTTGTGCACAGCTTAGATTTCAGCATCAAACATGGACAGCAGTTTGTATCACAGGGAATTAACTTTCTTGAAATGTATTTAGCCTGACAGCAGAGACCAAACCAACTGAGATTTCAGTTTTGAAGGCAGGATCTGTATGAGGAAGATGGATGATTTTCAAAATTAGGAACTTGTGGCTTCTGTTTGAGGTTGTTTGCTTTGTGTTTTTTAATATTTGTTATATTTAAAGCCAACAAAGTGTGACTGAAGTTCCCTAAATCAGAAAATTTTTTTAGCATGGCTGTGTAGTGAACAGCTCTGATGGCTTTTGCTTCCTGAAAATCTTTTTGTGTACCTCAGGCTTCCTAACTGTGGGGGCCCAGTTTAAATATTCCCCTCTTTAAAATTTGAGCTTTCAGGGTGTAAATGTGTGCATGCCTGTTTAAGTTTATATTGTATATTCAGACAAATATGCATTTATATATATATATATCAAATAAGAGCACCATGAGCAAGTGCAGCCAGTAGAAACAAAACACTCTGCCACCTCCAGGGACATAATGTCCTAATGAAATTAGGAGGTGGGTAAGCATTTGATCCTTGTGTCACTGTAGCAACTGGCCAGTTATCCTCCTGACTACTGGTGTGGGAGGAGGTTCACGTTTCTGGGCAGTTCAGAGCAAACCTTCAGTTGCTGTTAACTGCAGAACGATGCTGTAGAGCTCTTGCTGCAGCAGCTCAGTCCCCTGTCCTTGGCTGACTGGGGAGCCCTTCAGCATTTTTCAGAAGCAAGCTTCTGCAAGGCTGTTTTATTGCTTGTCTTATTGGTTTGGGTATTCTGGGGCCCACGTTTCAATGAATAAAACCTGTGACATGCAGAAGATGAGTTTATGCTTCTTTAACTGGATAGATTTCTTGTTTTGTGCATTTCAGGGTGTTGGAGGAAAGATTCCTTCCTGAGACCTGGATGGCTTTGATTCCTGGTTTTTAAGTAAAACTCCTTTTTAATAATCACATCATAGCTGACAATTTTATCTGCATTGTAAATAATGTATAAGGATTGTACCTGTCTAAAACTGACTTGTGAAACCCTGTAAATATTAAACAAATACAGTATCTGAAATCTTCTAACATGTTATTTTTTTTAAATTGGCAAAATTGTTGCTGTCTGAATCAAAGGAGCAATAATCACTCCTCTTTACGAAACCTGAGCTACTGCTTGGCTCTGAAGCCTAACAGAAATCAAAGGGAAGTATGTTCTCATGTTCTCTGTAAAACTTGCATTTCCACTAGACAGTTTTATATAAGCTGTCAGTTTAACATCACACAACTTTTCTTTCCAACAAAAGCACCATAGCAGAAACTGTAAATCGTGTTTGCTTTCAGGGAGAAATGCAATGCAAAAAAGATGTTTTAGTATTTGGTTGGTTTTTTTTTTTTTTCCCCAAAATAAAATTCCAGAAACTGTTTAAGATTCAAGAGAGGATTTTTAAAGCAAGGAGTGTGACTGGCTACTTTCTTTGTGTTTGACTGCATTGGAACTGTCAGCTCCTCAGGTTGGTTTGTTTGTTTGGCTTTTTCAAGAAGAAAAGGAGCTCTTACAACATTTTGATTTATGCTGGCTTCCAGTTATTGCTCTATTTACTCTCCTGGATAAGGAAATCCACAGCTATTCTCTAGCACTTTCTAGGGCTGATCTCACTCAGGGGAGGCTGAAGTAGCAGACGGGATGTACACTCTTCAGAAAAGCTTTCCATCCAAGAGCTCCCTTGCACTGAAGAGTTTTCACCTTTTCAGAGAAATTACCCCGTGCAAAATGAAACATGTGGTTCTGTTATCTGAGTTTTGTCTTGCTGGGGGCTGTGTCTTTAGGCTGGGAGCTTTTAGAGGTCTTTTTGCATGGAAGTTTAGTGCCAGAGTAAATGCTTTCTAATATGAGAATCAAATCTTAAGTGTTTAGAAGGAGAGGTTTGTGTGAAGCTCTGCTGCTTTGGGACCTCAAACAGTGAGCTGATCAGTAGAAGGGATTGTTTAGCAACCTTTTGTTCAGTTGTTAGAAGTGAGGGAGTTTTGTCATTTAAGTGAAAAATTTAGATTTATGTAGGTGGCAATGTTTTCATCTTTGTCACTGTGGGAAGTGAATCACTTTCTCCTTTTTAATGGCGTGATAACTGTGTGATAAGTGTGATTTGGGAAACTGTTTGCCTGTATCCTTTGACTATGGAGCAAATGGAGCCTTTCCTAACCAGAAACGGGGAGAAATCATGCTTTTTGGTTTTGTTCTGCTCTTTAGATCCCCAGACGTGACTGATCTATGAAATGGCAGAGAATGGAACAGATTGTGACCAGAGACGGATGGGAATGAGCAAAGAGCAGCACAATGGGAACTTCACAGGTAAGGGGAAGTAGCTTGGCATGTAAAATGGCCAGCACAGTGCTCCAAAGGAAATTTGTGTTGGGGCATTTTATGCCCAGATAATGTAAAGGACCTCAGCTCCTGAATCCATTTTGCTAAGTTCAGTCACCTCTAAATCTGAAGTCCAAAGGTTTTATGTGTTTTAAAGCCACAGCATAGTTTATATTGTGCATTTCCATTCAGTTATCTCTTTTTTTATTATTTTTTTCCCTCTTCTGAACTACAGAATAAGTTCTTACTCTGCTGCTAAGTGTGTGAGCCCTGTAGAGCTGACTTGGGTACCAACAGGGGCTGCAACAGGACCAAGTGAAAAAACTAAACCATGTTGGCAAGTACGTGTCTGTAGAAGTCAGGCTATACAGCCTCACCCTTTGGCACTGGGAAGTTAGGACTTGGTAATGAAAGTCAGTTTTACTCTGGGAGAAGTCCAGTTGTCTCCCAGTTTCTAGTTTTGCTGTTGCCATTTAGCTTCACTGTAATTTATCCATTTTGCTGATAAATTATCAATAAGGCAGAGAGCTAATTCCTGCCTTGCCTCTGTTTTCCCTACTGCTATGTCTGAAGCAGGCTTGGGTGAATGTTTAGGACTTGTAAAAAGTAACCTGAGAAGGTTTCATGCAGAGCCTTGAGTCACTGAGTTATCTGTGCTGTGCAGCAGAGCCATGAGAATCTTTTTAGTTTGTTTCCTGTCAGTGCTGAATGTGCTGGTTCCATATTTGAGTTCTGTAACCAAGTGATTTCTCAAGTTGTGTACAGCCTTGCACCATTGTCTGTGGTGACCTTTAATAAAAAGAGGCATAAAAAACCAAGGTTGAAGCATTTTTGTTAGACATGGAGTGAAAAACTAGAGAATAGAAATTCTTGATGGAATGAAGGATTTCAAGAGGAGCTGTCTGTGTGTATGGAACAAAGCAAAGCCTTTTATTGAAATCATTCTGTAACTCTGGGGGAATGTGGATGCCATCCAGTATTTGTCATCGTAGAATTGCTGTTTTTTCATCTAAAGCAGCTGATTTTTTACAGCTCAAGAATACAAAATTCCATGGGCTATGTAACTAATGAGGTATGCAATTTCTCTGTCAGTGTTAGCATCTGATAAAGCAGCATGTTTCAATTACTGGAATAATACAGCTTGAGTTACAATGTGCTGGAGGTGCCAAAGATTAATATTGTAAATGCAACAGCTTTTGACAAGTCTAAAATTTATGAATATTACTGTGGTGCTTTAAAGTATATAAAACAGCATACATATGTTTTGTCTTTGTGCAGTAAGCAGTGTTTAAACAAGTTCAGTGTATGTTTGGATACAAGAGTTATTTTTGTTTGTTCTTTCCATTGTTTTATGTTCCTTGTTTTTTTTTATCTTATTTTGGAATCCATTTTATTTGAAAGCTTAACAATTATTACCACTCATTAGCTTGACAGCCTTTGGACACACCATTCTCATCCAAAAAAATAGCCAGGGTTTTTGTTAACCTTGACTGGTTTGTAAGTGCAAAATAACACAGTTACTGGAAGAACCTTTCTTCCAGGTGAGTGCAGTGAGTGGTGTTACCCTAACGTGGAGCTCTGCTGTACAGGCAAATCCCTGCAGTTAAGTTGACCAAATTTATGGGGCTAGATGACCTTTAGAGGTCCCTCCCAACCCAAATCATTCTATGCTTTTATGATTCTGGTCTGTCAGGCTGGTGAAAGGCTGCAGTATAAATGCAGATCCTTTTCATGGGGGCACCTCCTGTCTGCTGGGCTCATTTTGGAGGAGCTGAAGAGCATGGCCAGGCTTAGCACAGCCTGAAGAGCCCAGCTGGGGGGGGTTGATGCTCTTACCCAGTTACATGGTGACTGAAGTGTGTAAAGAGCACACGTAATTCAATCTGGTTTGATTGGAGATGGCTGAGAATAGCTTTGGAAGAGAACCAGATGCCAAAAGTTCAGAGTGAAATGTGGTCTCTGTAGAGTCATGTGTGACCCTCATACATTAGCTGGTTTGTAACTGGGAGTGCAGTGCCTGGCAAAAGGCTTGCACACACATCAGGCTTTTTGCACTTTCTGCCTATTAGATTCTTGAGTGGTCACTCAGCTACACAGAGGAAAAAAGTCACCTGATTCCTGATGCTCTTGGAGCAGATGCTTTGAGATGAATAGAACTATGACTAGGAGCTCATGTGAGCTTTCTTATCAAGGCAACCAAAAAAATCAGTTTCTTTTTGGCTGGGCTAGAATCTGGATTATCAGCCTGTTTTTTACTGTTCTGTTGGTTTTCATTTGCAGAGTCCTCTTTGAGTGAACGAAAGCGAAGGGACCGAGAAGAGAGGTTGAACATTGTCCTGTGGAAACAGCCACGTGTTACCTTGCAGTATTTTCTCCTGGAAACTCTACTAAACTTGAAGGAATGGACCATAAAGTAAAGATAATTTCTTTAACTTCTGCTAAGCATTCTGGGGAAACCCATGCCCTGATTCAGTAGGTCACTCTGACATCTCCCTTTCCCTGATGATTCACAACTTTAAAATTCTTCTTTCAGAAAAAAAATTTCTTTTTGAACCTTAAAGGTGACTGTTGGAACATACCACACTTCTTTTTGGTACCTTAACCTTCTTTTTAGAATGACAGAAGTGTGAATACAGTGAGGAAGTGCAGCCATTCAGTGGAAGAAAATTGCAAACTTCCTTTCTAAAGAGTTGGATATTCAAGTTTGAAGGAGGATGTACAGTGTTTAGGGATCCTTAAGGCATGAGATGTTGTACTTAGGCCTGCAGTGTTATGTACTGATCTAATAATGTGTTAATATCTCTGATCTTCAAATAGCTCAACCAGAGCAGGGTCCAGGATTATGTGGAACTTTCAGTGATGTTTATGACAAGCAAAGGGTACTTTGAATAAAAGAATAAAAAGGTTACTTTGCTTGTAAGCTATGTGGTCCCTTTCACAGCAGGAAATTATTTATTAGAGCACTTTCCCTAAGCATTATTTACATTCTGGATAAAATGTGCTTTTATTCTAGGCAGAAAACCTGTGAGTTGCAGTCCTAACATTCCCTGCTCATGCTGAAGTGCATGGCTATTTCCAAACATTTCAGGCTTGAGAGGGCTTAGGATATCAAAAGTATAAAACAGGAGTAAAATTGGCAACTGAAAAGACCAATAGTAGCAGCTATCCTAGTGCTTGTGTTGGTAACTGCAATCTCTTGTGAAACATTAGTGACTGGTTTCCTATATGATGTTTCATATTTCTTTTTTCTGCCTAGCTAAATGGAGGTTTTGTTCACAGCTTGCTCTTTCATGTCTGACATCTTCAAGTGATGCTAGAACTTTTTATATCAAGCAGTGCTTCCCAGAAAATACTAAAGCTTAATCTACTCTGTGTTGCTACATTCACATCAAGTACAATGTGTATATAAAGCTAAACAGGCTCAAAAGTAATTTATTATCAGATTACATAGGAACTTTACACTTTTCATCCATTACTGTAGTAGCTTCCTAATGTTTCCTGCATTGCACTTTGCTCAGCCATGGATGTTGTTGATGGTCCAGTGTTTGGGACCACCTTGGCTGCAGAAGCTGCGTGTTGTTCTCAGGTTGTATTTGGTTTCAGACAGTTACTTTGTTTTTGTTGGGTGTTTTGGGGGGTTTTTTGGGTTTGAGTTTTTTGTTTTGGTTTTTCTTTGAATAAAGAAAAAGGCATGGCTGAGCTTTGATCTCACGTTAGAGTGAAACTGAGATTTTCCTATAAAGAATAAAAGCTCCCCAGATATTTTCTTGGGAGGTTTCTGCTTTTATAAGGGCAGACTTTTCAGCTGCCTTTCTCCCTGCTGACCACATCTATGCAAACCCAGTCTATAGGGGGAACTGAAGTGATTTTGCAGTGCATGCTGGATGGTGAAAAGCCCCTAATTTAATTTATTTGCAATTAATTTAAATGCCATTTGTCTTTTAAGATTGTGGCATCGGCGAAGTATCTTGGTGTCCTTTGTCCTGATGCTTGCAGTGCTCACAGCCACCTATTACATTGAAGGAACACATCAACAGGTATGAGGTTTTCAAGTTAACTGTCCTTAGTGACTAATCCTTCCTGTGCTGAAGTAGATGGACTGGGAATTGTCTCCCTGAAACTGCAGTGTGTCTTTTGAACTCCTCCTCACTAGGGATATTTCTTTCTCATGCCATGACTCCTCTCGTGTGTGTGGATGAGTTGGTTGGTTTTTTTTTTAGAGATGTGGAACAATCAGCTGTATGTTTGACCTTCTGTAGGTGTTCCCCTTCTTGTCCATTCCTCCAAAGCACACCTCCAAAGCTGCAGCACTCCTTCACATCTGCTGTTAGCAAGCTTTTAATAGTGGTGTGTGAGCTCTTGAGATACAATGCTCAACTGAGTCATGTTAGAATTGCATGATTCCTGAGAAAATGTTTCTTTTGCAATGGAAAGATCTCCTGACCCCTGTCCCACGTTGGGATAAGATTATATCTAGACATAAAATGGTTTCATGGTTTGAATCTGATTCTCTAATGCTTCTTAACCCTCATTCTTTTAAAGAGGCTGTTTTAAATTTTTTTTATGCTTTGGAGTACACGAAGACTGATGCTTTGCATCCCTTCAGGTGTAAGCCATAGCTTCAGCATAAGGTGATGATGTTGTCTACACCTTTCCCCTCCCAGTTTCTCCTGAGAGTTTCAGATTTTCCCTGAGGGCAGGCAGCCCTTTAAAGCCTTCAGAGCATTTCCTTGTGCATCTGAATTGTTTTACTGCTCTGACCCTGGAATCAGCAGGTTCCCAGTTTCAGAGAACTTCCTTACCTTCACACTGCTGTGGTGTGTCCCTGGCTGCCTGAGAGACAAGCAGGTCTGGCACAGGAGTCCTGGCTTCCCAGGACTTCCCAGATGCAGTGAAATGAGTTGCTTCAGCTCATCATATTCTTACAGACTCACTCCTTGAGACCAAAGCAGTGAAGTCATATTGGTGGGTGGTAAATGGGTGTGCAGTTTCTGGTAATCACACCCCTGATAGGTTAAAAGCTGACCTGGTTGGTGTCCCGGGCAGCTGCTTGATCCACTCCAGATTTGCCACTAGATGGCTCTGACAAACTGGTGTTGAGGCACATGGCCCCGAGGCTTGGCAGAGCGGTGCTGCTCAAGGATTCCTGGAGCTTGATGGCAACAAACCTGTGCCTCTGGCACTGGGGACTGTGACCTACAGGGTCCAGTCGATACCTGAGTGGGGTCTGAGTCTTGTGTACCAGCAGGGATCTGTTCACCAACCTTCCTCCTCCTCCTTCTCTGCAGACCTGCTAATGCCTGTCTGTACCATCAGTGTGTGCTTGGACATGAGCCACTTTCTGCTGAAAGCATACTCAGAAAAGTGAAGCATAGCTGTGGTTTCCACTTGCCATTTTCAGGACTTTTTTACACCCTGATGTGCTGAAGCCTGGTCAACTTCATCTTAGTTCTGGTGGTCCGTGGGTGGCATAAAATGGCACCTTACCTCTCCTTGGGGCTGTGCTGCAGGGGAATTGAAGGCTTTGCTCATCCTCTCAGGATTGCTCCAGTGGGAGGGAGATGCTGCTTCCCCTTTTCCCCAACTTTTTTATGTCTTAAATTTGCTGTTACTTTCCCATATCCCCTCATTTATGTGTCCAACCCACAAGCAGCATTTTAATTGTTACTTAAAGGTTCCAAACCTGGGAACTCACTGGTCCAAGATAAAGCATTCAACAGGCTGGGAGTGTAGTTCCTTCTGTTTGTTTAATCTGCTCAGGCAATTCCCTGAGCTGTCTGCTCACTGCTTGGGCTCCTGTAGACATTGCCCAGGGTTTGCTGCTCACTCCTATTGTCCCTATTCTGTATTTCAACCTCCTACTGTTTGCTTTTTTTATCTCCCTCCTTGGAAACTTGGGGATTCTGAGGCATGCTGGGCTTTTCTTTTGGAAGTGTGCTGTTTTCTGTAAACGTCTGTGTTGTCATTGTAATAAATTGCAAATAGAAGCACCTAGGGTTTTCTTTCAGTTATTGCAATCAGGTAACTATCTCCATTACTTTGTAGCTTTAACTTTCTCCCCTAAGGGATGTAATAATAATCAGATTATTTTTGCCTCTTTTTCACCTTCTCTTTTTCAGTATGTCCGATATATGGAGAAAAAGTTCTTCTGGTGTGCCTACTGGGTAGGATTAGGCATTCTGTCCTCTGTTGGACTTGGAACAGGTCTCCACACCTTTCTGCTCTATCTGGTAAGGAATTTCCATGCCTTGTTTTTTCTGCATGAGCATTTTAATTTTGCATATTTTAATATCTGTGAATAAAAAATATTAAGTCCTAGATGTTATGCACTTCTGAAGGAAAATAAACCCTTAATGTGATGCTTCTATGTGATTCATATTCTATACTGCATAACCTTGCTTTGGGAGATATTAGCCTGCTGTCAACCCACATTTTGAACCAATAGGTCAGAATCTGCAAGCTCTATCCTCTTAATTTTCCTAATTTAAGTGGAACAGTTTCTAGTGTGTGCAGCTCCAATGTTTCTATTTAAAATTTTTCAGCATATTCTTTCTTTTACTATCTTAAAGTGATCATGCTTCTAGCTGAAAGCTCTGAAATGAGCAGCTATTTTAAAGGTCAGCCTATATTAATTTTGCTTTTGTAATAACAGCAAGAAAAAGGTTTGTCTGCAAAGATAAAATAATTTTCTGTTGTTCTGAAAACTTGTGTGGTGTTGTTTACCTCAGCTTTGCTAGGAAAGTTAGAGAAATGTTTGGGTGTGTTTTGCTTTTGGCCATTGGATTAGTTCCTTGTTTACGAAACCACTGTCCTGGATTTAAGAGAAGGATTCATGGCCACAAAATAATTAAAACCAGTTTATGCAACAAATGTCATCTTGTATTTGGAACAATTACAGATGTTTACTTTCAGAACTGCTTTAATCATTACCAATGACACAGAAAATGCCAGCAGAAACAAGAAACTCATGCTTTTTCAGCACAGCAGGGCAATGCCTCTTGGATCGAATGGCATCTGCATTTGAAATAGTCTTGGGCTGATTCTTAGTGCAGCTTCTTTCCTGCAGGCTGGGGGGGCAGAAGGTGCAGGGGGAGGGAAACTGGAGCTCAACAGAAACAAGTTTATGCATGCACAGCCTTCTAGACAAAAATACTGCTGCCAGTCTCACTGATCAGAAATTTAATAAAGCTGATGGACATGGTGTCCAAACGTTTTTGTGTAGCTCTAGTTGGCAATGTACAGAACTCTGATTTGCAGAGGAGATGGTGTAATAGCTCAGACACATTGATGCAGGGGGAGCATCAGTCAAAACCATCAATCCCAAACAGTGTAGGAAGAAAGAAGTAAAGGTTCTTTTTCCTCCTGTGCTGGATTTAGTGATTAGCACAGACTGTAAGTTTAGGACAATTACACTTTCTGGGCAGCCTGAACCCTGAGTGGGTCATGTTTTGGTGGGGTGTATCTAGCTCTGCAGCCAGTAGATGGCAGTGGGAGTGTAAAAACAGGAGCTCATGGCCCTGTTGCCATTTTAAATACCTGGACTGTTAATACTGTTAACGCAGCTCTACATACAATGTGCTGTCAGTGTAGTAACACACTCCTTAATGTCTCCTCAGCTTGACCCTACACCTTGGGTGAAAGGGAACACTGAGTCTTGGCTTTAAACTGTTGCTGCAGCTTTTAAGGGTAAATTACTTCAGAACAGTGTTCTGAGTTTAACACATCTGGAAACGAGGTGATTATGAGCTCCGGCGTTTAAAAAGAGGAGTTTCAAGCTGGGTTTGCTTTGTTAGATATGCAGTAAAAAAAGTAGAAATACTTGGAAATTTTAAGAATCCTTTGAAGTACTGGAGTAAACGGCCTCTAAAAGTAGAAATTCCACAGGTGAAGTGGGGAGCTCACTGTACTAATGTGTTTACATTACTAAATATCATATTTTCATGTTCCATACACTTTAATTACATTTCTTCACTACGAGAAAACTTCTATTGATTCAAATAAATGCAAAGTTGCAAAAGAGCAAATCTTCTCCCTGGGTTGGGTTGGCTGGCAATAGAGAAGAGACTCAGTAAGTGTTTTAAAATTGCTTGTAATTAATTGCTCGTTTAAAATCTGTATGTAGAGTGAGATTGTTGGGAATGCAATTACATGCTTGGAGAACAATGCTCTCGGGCCCACCCATGTGCTGCTGAGCTCTTGTTGATGCTTGCAGTATTGTCTGTGCTCTGAAGGGCCAGAGGGGTAGGAATGGTTGGCATGCAGGCACCTGTTCAGGCAGTGGCTCCAAACTCCTTCAGCTGTGACACAGGTGCATCTTTTTTTTTTTTTAATTAAAAAATTTATATGTACTGCCTGCAACTGTTTTCCTAAGGAGCTGCTCCTAAGCACAGGCTGTTAGCTGGGCAAATTGTGGGAGCAGTATATGAATGACACTGGGTGTTTGCTTTCCCTGGTTTGCTCTTTTTTCCAGTGTTGAAAACTGTCATTTGTCTGAATTCTTCAGAGCATCTCTCAGCAGCTGCGTGTCGGAGCGGCGAGAACTCTCAAGTGCCAAGGAGAGAGCCTGGGGTTAGCTGAGAAGGGAGCACTTGGGAACAGTTTGTAAAGTCAGCTTTACAGTCTTAATGCACTCTCAGTGAGGGGGGTGATGTTTCTGCCCCTGGGTAATGTCAGTTCACATCTGATGTGGATTTTGTTGGTTGCCTGCATACATCTCAGTCTAGGAAAGGGAGATCAATGTAGTTAGTTTGACAATAATCCTTTTATTGCTATTTTGGCGAGTAGATAACTTTCTATGTATTATAAATCTGAACATTATCTGCTCTGTTGGCTTAATGCTGCTTCTTTAGTTGGAGCCAGCACTCAATGTAAAACCTGACATGGCTTTTTCAGCAACAATTCTCATGCTGCAAATTGGCACCGAGCTGAGGGCTGGCACGGAGCGGATCCTCGGCGCAGAATTAGGGAAGCAGGCCACTCTTCCAAGAATCCTTTTTATTCTGACGCTTTCAAAACAAGTCTGCTGGCTTATTTTCCCCAAGTCCATTAAAGGTTTTTCACAATTCTTTATAAACAAGACTTTAAAAATAGTAATCATGGTGTGATTCTGTAGGAAATAAAACTGCTGTGATTAACGACTCTCAATCCCGGCTTTAGCAGCACGCGGATTTTTTTTCCTAGTCCTGAGATGTTTCCTCTTCCACTGGTGGTGGATTTTGTATTAAAATATAAATGGCATGAATCAACTGCTTACCAAAAAAAGATGACTGAGGGTAACTCGTCAGGAATTTCTTTGCATTTGTACATCTTGGAAGAGGTCTGTTTGCTGCCACAAAATGCAATGAGTGCGCAGGGGACACCAGATGGAGCACGGGGTTGGGTCATTGCCACCCTCACCCAAGGCTCTGCCTCGTGATGTGCTTTGGGTTCAGCTCTGGCAAACGGGTTGCAAAAGATGCAAACAAAATCAGCCTGGAATTACCACTGATGGAAAAGCTTTGCAGGAGAAGGGGATGATAAATGTTACAATCAGCAGTGGTGAGGGATGAATGAATTCCTCGCAGGTCAAAAGTGCAGAGCGGGCTTTGGCTCTTTGTGTTTGTGTTTTTGTTTCTTAAATATGGATCTCTGCTTGCTGGCTGATAGAGCCAAGTGGAGCAACTGTTGAAAGGGTTGTCAGTGGTGGAGGGTTGTGGAGCAGCACAAACAGGAAACGTGAGGTACAATGGGAGCATGTTGTGTGCGGAGGTCACGCCAAAGCTCAGAGTTTTTCAGGACTGTCCTGTGGGGTTGTTACTGAATTCTTACTGGGGTGTTCTGTAGCAGAGTGGAAGAGAGCGTGGCAATCATTTCAGGCCATGAAAAAGAACAGAAAACTGCCTTTAAAGAGGAGTTGAAAAGGCAGTGTCCTTATTGACAGCACTGGCTGTATAGGGCTGGTTTATCTGGGCTTAGGGGTTCAGTGTCTTGCTTTTGTTCTGAAATTGGTTCCAGGGTTTGGTTTTGACAGATGTCAGATTCTGACCTCCTGGAAGTGTGGTAGTTTGCAGCTGAAGTGAGTTGTGGTTTGCTCTTCTCTGAACTGGTTTAGGTTAGAAGCTAAAGATTTAAATCCAGACACCTTGTGCAATGGTGAGCCCTCTAGCTTTTAAAAAATAAGAAAAAAAAAAGTCAGTGGAAATGGTTTAAAAAAAAAAAAGAAAAACCCGAAGCAAAAAAACTTTTTCCTGACAGGACTACTGAAAAATATTTAAAATTAAATTTAATTCCTTTTAGTTGTCTGGTTTCAGGAGCTGAGCTTGTAAGGAGACTCAAGATAAAATTACTGAAGTGCTTCTAAAAAGAAAAGCTCACAAAACAGGGCTTACTCCACTTCCATGAAGACAGAATAATTTGAAAATCTACACTTTTTTTTTTTCCCCCTCCATTTATTTACTTGTGACTTTAATGCAGGAGTATTTGCATAGTGATTGTCAGCTTCAGGACAAGTCTTGCTCTTCCCATGTGGATCATTTAAAACTAGAGTGAGTAACCCAGCAAACTGTGGGTTCTGTGTGTTAAGGAAAAACCAAGAAACAAAAGCTGAGCTGGCTCAGGTGGGAGGGTGCAGCAGTGCTCCTCTTGCCAGCACTGAATTATTTTTGTTAAGTGAGGTGTTTCTTTCAGTCCATGCTGTTCAATTCACATGTCAACTTGCAAGACAGAAACAAGTGAAATAAAAACTGGTTCTGTGCAATATCTGTGCTCACATTACCCCTGCTGACTTGTTAAGGTTGTTGTAAGAAATAATAGAGAAAAATGCAGAAGATAGGAATTCATTCTCATGTAAGTTGAAATGGATCCTGTTTGTGTGAGGGCTGTTTGTGACTCTTGCTCTCTCATTTGTTTCCTTCATGCCTTTAAACCTACTTCCTCCAGCTGTCCTAAGCTTTTTACAATGAACTGAAACATCCTGGAATACTTGAACCAACAGAAAACTTTAAATTAAAAAAAAAAAATTTGTGCTAACTATCTCTTGTTGGGAACTCCTGCTTACAGCTCACATGTTCAGCTTGAAACTGCAACACTGACATTAATAATGCACTGCTGGACTGGAAGGGTCCAAGGAATTAAACTGGACTCTCTTGCCAGATCAGTTGTGTAACCTGGGTGTTTCTTAAATCTTCTGGTGCCTTGCTTGCGTTTAAAAAAAAAAATCTGATATTTGAAAGCATGTTTTCATGGAGAAAAACGTTCATTTGTAGTCTTAGTGCCCCTAAGTGCACTCACTGCTCATGTACATGTCAGATGCCAATAGATACCTGCAGAGAATAAACCCAACACCCCTGGTTTAGATTATTCTGTGGCAGAAAAATTCCTTCAGCTGCCACAGCTCAAGGGGGGAGACTCTGATCCGAGCCCCAAGGCTGCTGTGAGATGAAATCAGTGGTAGTTTAAGTGCTGCAGGGTTCAAGCCTGGCAACTGCTGAGCAGACCCTCCTGGTCCCCCTGTCCTGCTCTGAGGGTGGGTGGTAACCTCAGGGCTTGGTGGAGCAGCTGGAAGCAATAACCTCCCATACTGCCAGACCTCCTGAGTCAGAACCCAAAATGCTGCAAGTGCCATACGTGGCCTCCAGTGCTGCTGCACGTCAGAGCCTGGATGGTTTATCTGAAGCTGGGACTGTGGCAGTAAACAGCTGAAGCTCCTCCATCTGTGTGGGATCAGCCACCTTGCTTCCACTTTTCAGAAGTCCACAAAATCTTGATGTGACATTAATCTATACCCTGTATTGAGCATCTGGGACAGCTCTGGTGGTCTGAACTTGCACCAAGCTGAGGAGTCAGAGCTGATCTGTACACTCTGGCCTCTGCTTTTTAGATGCTGACACCTTGTTTTCATTATCTGCTTAACTTCCTCATCGCTGGTTCTGTCTCTCAGCTCCACTGGGAGGTCACATCATGCTTTCTCCTCATTTGCTCCCTTGGAGCCTCTGCTGTTCTTTATTCCTTTATTTATTATGCACAGCCTGAACTTTGTACTTTCCATGTTGCTGCTTCCTTGACCAGGCTGAAAATAATGATAACTGCAAAATGCTAATTGGAGATGTTGCAGCCAATCACTATGGCTGCTGTCAACCTGAATGGATGCTGGGATTTATTCTTCAGAAGTAAGAGGTGGGAGGTGAGGCAAGGAGAGGATGCTGACAGATTATTTTTGTCTTCTGTCAGCACCAGGGCACAAGCTTGGATTCTTCCAGTTGTGCCTTTCCCTGACACAGATCTGTTTGCTCCTACAGAAAGCAGTGTTGCTGCAGCCCTACAAAACTTCTGCTCTTTGTGTTACTCCTCATAGCAGCAACGTGGCCCTGCTTGTTACACATCCAGTGGCACCACGTGCTCAGTGGTTCCTGTTCAGTCATATTCAAAGCTTGTGGCTCATCATTTGGAATTTCCATCAGCTCTGCACTGTGGGGCAAGGCTTGACTGAAGTGAGAATAGAAACCTGCTGATAGATATGATGATTGTAAAATTCAGAAGTTGCTTGAAAAGGCTGTGACATTCTGCTAAAACAAGCCCTTACTGCTTGATGGATGTTTGTGTCACTTGAAGATGCTCTAGGTATGGGATCTTTCTTCATTCTGACCCCATCTTGTAGCCAGCACTGCATACCAGACATTGTATAAAATCACAAGACATTTTAATCTTGTAACACACAGCCAGACAGACTAGATTGACATATTTACTAGCCACCTCCAGATCAAGCTTTTCCCTCTTAATCACAGACCAGTTTTCTTTGTGGTTTCAGTTGTCCACTGCTCTTGAAGATAAAAAAGATGCTGGAACTTGGTTTTACTTTCTTGAGAGGTGTTATGACTTCATAGATTAGCATGAGATGAGCTGCAGCCTGGGGCAATGCTTGCAGGATGTTTCCCATGAGAAGCAAGATTTTGTTTTTCCAATTTATCTTAATCATATGTAGCATGACATGTTTTCCCCCTGTGGAAGGGCTGAGTCTTGAACCTAGGATGAAATGCAGTGTATCCATGGAGGAGAACAGATTTTTAGTGCATTAAGTTCAGCAGTGAGTTCAGTGCAACATCTTTCTTGCTGGCAGACATATCACTTTTCTTTGTCAAATGCTTCTAAATTAGAGAGAGCCCAAAACTATATCTTCCCCAAATAGAAAAGGTTAAATTTAGATGCAGTTGTTGTTGTGTCACTTCAGCAGGGTGGCTGCTCTGTGAAGGGGCATGTGAGAAAACAACCTTTAATACAGAATGAGTTAGCAGCTTTAGTTGTGTTCTAGGCATAGAGACTGATTAATGGTGTCAAAATAGAATTAATTTATCATTAATATATATATATATATAGTCATTTTTCCTTACAGTGAAGACTTTTCTCTTTTAGGTATTTTATCAGACTGCTTTTAAGGACTTAGACCTTTTTTTTTTTATGTCTGCTGCCCCGTTCCACTCACACTGCTGAATTTCCAAGTGTAGCAGATAAAATATTATACTCCCCAGAAATATTATAATACAGCATTTTAAATAACTTATTTCTAAGGATTAGCAGTGTCTATTCTGACTTGGTTGCCTTCAATCACTGAACTGAAACTTCTCTGAAGGCCTCTGAGTTCAAGAGGTCGAGGTTACCTTCCATGAGACATTAGGGTTGTATAGATAGGGATTTCCAAACTCCCCTAAATTACTGTTGCTAAAAACCAGATATATGTTGAGTTGATCTTGATGACCAGATCTTGTCTTGCTTGATTTGTGAATTGTACAGATATTTCTAACAAATGGCATTCCAGCCTAACCACAGGCTCCTTCTGGTCGTCAGTAGTGGCAAGCAAATGTTTCTCACCCGAGTCAGCAGAATGTTTCTCAATTTCTTCTCTGTTGGCCTTTGTTAGTGCCTCCTGCAATTTAAAAGGCAATGAAAAAAAATATATATATTGGAAGAGGATGAGGGGAAGACAGTTGGTGTTCAGGATCTTACATGCCTTGAATTTCAGAGACTCTTCCTGGTTTGGCAAGCAGCATCTCTACTAAATTGCCCCGTTTTAGTATTTGTTGTCTGGTTTGACAGTTGTGCAAAAAGCCTTTTCAAAGGTAGAAGAGTCAAAGAGGGGATATCTTAGAGGCTTTCCTGAAGTGTTGAAATAAACTGAGCTATTGCAGAGAGGCAAAACACTCCATGGACTGTGGCCCCATGTGGAGATGGAGGAGGGAAGGGTGGAGGCAGTATTATTTGTGAAGAGGATTAAAAAACTGTTTGGGAATTAATCCTGGCACAGGGAGGAGTATAAAGGAGTGTATATTAACTGGGATTTTCCAGAGGTGGCATCTAAAGCTCATTTGAAGTTGGTTCCCTCTTCCATTCAGAGTTAAACCATCACTATTGCCAAACATAAAGCAAAATGGCACCTCTCTTATGAAACATCCAGCACCCCTCCCACCCCTCCTCCCCTTCCACCCACACTGCAACCATGGTCCCGTTCAGCCAACCATTGTTTTGAGGTGCTTGGTAACCATGGCTTTGGGAAAGTAGAATGCTCTATGTGAAGCTTTCAGAGCTGAGCTAGAACAAAAGCAGATGTGGGAGATGTTGCAGACAGCTGGCCAGAGCTGGGAGATGTTGTCCATTTGCTAACAGGACAGCTGAGCTCCCCTGCCAGGGGAGGACACAGGATTCTTCTCCTCCTCTCCTTTGGCTTGCTCTGAGTTCCAGTACTCCACACTTCATCACTCTGAATCAGCCATTTATGCTTTGTTTCTTATTCCAGTTCAAACGTGGCTTCTGTGGGTTCCATAACTCCCAACTTTTTTCCATTATAGAATTGTTTACATGACAGTGGTAAAAACACATCCAGTTGGCCTCATCTTCAGGTGGTTCTCTGGCTGCTTACAGCTGCTTTGTGAAATGCCTTTTTTCCCATTGGCTTCTCCTTGTAACATTTGTCCTTTTGCAGACATTTGTTGAGACTGGGAGAGCTCTCCTAACAGGAGGCAGCTTTTTGGGACCATTAAGCCATTTCAGGGATGGCAGCTCCATGGAAGGAAGCTGCTCATGGCAAGGAGCTCCTGCAGCAGCTTCCTGGTGGGTGTTTTGTCATTTCTGGCTCTCCCCAGGCTAAAAGCAAAAGTACAAGACAGAAAATCACCTTTATCCTGGCCCAAACCAGGACATTCACACACCTCAGATACAGTCTGGGAAGAAATGCTGGTACTGCTCTCAGTGAAACCTTGCAAGGGGCTGGGAGCCTCAGTGCAGTAGTGGTTAAATTTGTCTCTTAGTATTATAAAAATGAAACTAAGTCTGGCATCCCAGCTGGCTGTAGTTACTCTGTAGTGTGGCACGGCTTCCACGTTTTGTGGAACTGAAAATCCTACTTCTGGATTCACACACCCAATCTCAGTGCCTTGGCAACGACCTCACACTTACTCTCAAGGCAACGTAGGAAATGGTCATTTACAACTCGAGTACCTGGGGATTTCCTCCAGGCAAATTTGCTGTTCAAGAGAATTTTGTTGCAAATTTCTGCAAGTGAAACCCATAAATTTAAGGAAGATGGCCTGAGACCTTTGTCCCAAAGTAGCTGTCAGACTGGGGAGGGACAATTAAATTCCTGAAGCTTCAGGATGCATTGGAGAGAGATTTCCAGGTTTCCCATAAATGTGCTTTACAATTTTAGCAAAGTTTCAGCCCTCTTTGGATTTTCCTAGATGAGTAAAATAGAGATAAATGATTTGTTTAGAGATGATGAAGCTGCTGGGGCGGGGATAATCTTGCAACAAGTACCAAAACGTTTTCCATTGCCTTTGGGGCCTGTAGAAATGTTGTCAGTATACTTCAGTAGTCATTGGTTTATTCATCCACTCTTTGTTCTCCTTGCCACATCAAAATCGGTATTGTGTATCAACTTTGGGATCTCCTCTTTTTCTGTTTTCCTTCTGTGAACCTTTTGTGTTGTTTGTTTTTTTGTTGTGAGAGAGCCTGTGCCTCATTTATCAGCTCAGGGGCTGTATCTTGTTATTCATATAATCCCAAGGATGCAAGAGCATTTTTTAATTATTCTTCTGTAAAGTAACAAGGAATAAATTGAATAATTTCATGGGTATCACAGCAACTTCTCTTTTACCAGTTGCATGCCTGAAGGAGGGTTTTCTTCTGCATTGCTTACATATGAAAACAGTAGTTTTTGCAGGAAAATAGAACTGGTTTTGTTTGGGTTTTGTTTCAGCATCCTTTTTTCACTGCCATTAAAAAATTACAGGATCAATGTAGTTGCTTAACCAGTGCACTGGGCTCTTCAGTGGCACCTGAAATTTTGATGACCTGAAATGAGTGAACCCAAATAAAATTGGAAAAAGCAATTGGAACTTCACCTTTTGTGTGAGACCTGCTGTGGAATTTCACCCTTTCAGGTGCAAATGAAGCTGACAGAGTCCTCTGGCTCCTGGGTTTCAGTGAGCTTTGGAAACCTTGTGCAGGGGAATGGCAGTCTGAGGTCTTTCTCTCATTATTCTGTAATACATTTAGCTTTGATTTGGTTTGGGGGTGTCAGACTCCCTTTTTGCTCTAATGAAACATCACTCATTTAAAGGAAAAGATTGTTTCCCAATGTAACATCAAACCCCACCAAATAATTAATAGCAAAAGTTAAGGTTGTGTGTAATTTGCTCTGCATATAAATAAAATTTATTTCAATTTGTGACCTTATGTAAGGACCTTAGTTTAACTCAGTCCTTTTTTTTTTTAACATTACTAACAGCCAGAGCAAGAAACATAGCAAGTTTTAGGTTCCTTGCATCAGGGATAAATGTGGGGTTTTAATTTTAACTTCTGTTATCACTATCACAAGATACATTTGACATCACTTGTGTTTTTCAGGGTCCACACATAGCATCAGTCACTCTTGCTGCATATGAATGTAACTCAGTGAATTTTCCTGAGCCTCCTTACCCAGACCAAATTATCTGCCCTGAGGAGGAGACGACTGCAGGATCCATCTCTTTATGGAATATCATCTCAAAAGTCAGGCTGGAGGCCTGCATGTGGGTAAGGTTTGGTTTATTAAATTTAAGCAGTTTTAGATCTATGCACTTAATTACTGTGTTCAGCAATACACACAAATTCCTAAATTTGCAAAATAAAGGTGACATACACTGCCAACAGTAAAATATATCTGCAATATGATGCCTTCCTCATCCTCCCTCTATCCCTGGACAGTTTAAATGTCCTTTAAAATATGATATTACTGGGATTTTATTAAATGCAGCCTTGACTACTGTTCTAACTGCCAGCAGAAAGCACTCATGGACCTCAAAGCTGTTAATGTAAAAGTTAAGTTTCAGAAAGGGTATTTCCATCCCAAATAATTGGATCTTACACTACATGCATTAAACAATAAATAATTTTTTAAATTTTGAGCCTGTAAAGTGAGTCAGATGAGTAACTGAATGAAGTTGGAATTGACTCTGGCCCTAATTTTGTAGCTGAAATGATTTTCTGACTTGCATCAATAGAGGTGATTAAAACAAGAGCCTTATGTTGCATGTCTTAGTGTATTGTATTCCTGTTTTTCTGCCTGTTTCCACCATGGCAAACTTTTCACTTAAAACAGGAAAAGCAGAGTAGGTTTGAAGTGAATCAGGTTCTTAGGAAACGCTGTCATTGGAACTTCCCTTCCATTTTCCTTTTTTTTTTATTTTCCTTCCGCAGCTTTTAATAGGAATTTGATTTTTGGAAGGTTTTGGTCAGCTAGGTTGTTTTTTTCATTATGTGCAGATGATTTTGAATTGCCATTTGCACAGATGCCTCTGCTGTGAGCTGCATGCCAAATTAACTTTATTTATTTTGAAGTCAGTAGACTTCCTGTTCCAGCCCAGTATTTAATTATTAAATTCTTGGTTGACCAATTCAAATGTAGAGAGAGGAAATTCTGAAAACACCTGGTGTCTGCCCTTGTATTCCCTCTAAAAAAGGATAAGAAAAAAAGATATTAGGATAACTTTGGTCACTCTAACTTTTAAAATTATCAGCAGCTGTGTTACTTAACAGAAATTCCAGTTAGGTTGTACACATTGCAGACTAAAGGAATGTGTAGCAGTACCAAGCTCAAAATAGTAACAGAGAAAGTGGACTTCAGGCCTTCTCAAGAAGCAAAGTACATCTTAAATTTCACTCTTTCTAGTGAGAGCACTGAATTGCCTGAATGCTTGATAAGTAACTAAACATACAAGTACTTATGAGACCATCAATAGAAGATTTATTTTTATTTTCTCCCTCATCCCCCTCTGCTGAAATTTGTTTAATGGAGACCAGAGTAACAAAAATGCCATTTACCATCAGGTTTCTAGGGTTGCAAAATAAAAATGTAGCTCAGGGTAAACATCCATTGCTTAATCTCCAGCATGTAAAATAACTGAGCTGTGATGAGAATCAAGTCGTTTAGAAATGAGCTAAGAGAGCTGCAAGCTTGTGACCTGAGCAGCCATGGGGGAGAACAAACAGCACCTTCAGCTGTGTCCCTGGGTGCAGGAACAGAGAAGGGAACAGCAGCAGAGCAGAACAGTTGTACCCCACACTCTTCCCCCCCTTTCCTTCTTCTCCCCTTCCAATCCCCTCTCAGCCACCTTTTCACTGAACTCTGTCTCCACTCCATTTTCCCTGGGGAGCATCCTCTGTCTACCAGTGGTGTCTAGTGTAATGTTATGCTTTCTTGGAATGTTTCATGAGTACATAAACATTGCTTGCTAATTTCCTGTAAGCCAGATCAAGTTGGCAATTGCTGCTGCTTCTTCCAGTATGTTTCTTTTGTCTTAATTCCAATTCATTTTCTGTGGAAGCTGTTGAAGAAACTTGTTTTTCATTCTGTCACTCTCAAACCAAATGTCTGTCGTAAGAGGAAAGTAATGGGGAGGTCCAGCAAGTGAGAAGACTGATTTTTGCAAAATAAATAGTGAATTTAATTAATTTTCTGCTTTTAAAATGGAATCAAGAATATGAAGTTTAATTCCTAATCTGGGTACAATTGAATGAGCTCACGAAATCCTTTTAATTTTAATTTAATAGAACACTGGCACTCAGTGCTTACCTTAACACTTTAGCCAGCAACTTCTAATTGTATCTAAAATCAGAATTTACCGTGACAAAAGAAAGGGAATAAAGAGATTTATACAGATGTGCTTCTAACACAGACCCCTGAGGGGAATAGGTACAATAGCACCAGCAGCCCCTTTCCTTTCAACTTGTAAAACAAAATGCTGCTGAAAGGCTCCAAAGTGAAATCTGGCTGATCTTGGCTGTTTGGAGGGTGGTGGCAATGGAAGTTTTCATGTGAAATGTTGAGAGCAGGACAGTCCCAGTGGGGACTTTGCAGACCTCTGACTCTAAACCTACCCAGACTGAGTATCCTGCAAGGTTTGAGTGTGGGGATTTATCTGCACGAGGGATTTGATTTGGATCTCCAAACCATCAGCAGCTCTTTCAGCCAACTTAAAGCAGGTACAGTTTTATTCCAGAGATTAAAATCATTACTGATCCCCTGCATGTCAGCAATAGCTGATAATGAGTGTTATGAGGATTAAATATCACCGTGTCTGAGGAATTATTAGGTGAAATGAAAATGATGCTTTTTTTCAGTCACTAAAAATTGGCTCCACCAAGCCTGGCCTGCAGAATGACTCTCAAAACCAATCTGCTAGGTGTATGCCAGTTTTCACAGCCTTCCATCCCACAGGGACAAGGAATCCAATAGTGCCCTACATTTTTAATGTGTTGCAGCTTTTTTTTTTTTTTTTCTTTTTACAAGAAATAAGGGGAAAGGATAAAAATGTTTAATTGTGTGGAATTAGCAGAAGGAGCAGCCTGTATTCTGACCAGGATCAAATCTATTTAAAAGATTCTTTCTAGAGGAGTAATTTCCCAGTTTCCTTTTCTGAATGTATTTGTGTTTAAAAAAAAAAAATAAATTACCATTTGCCTTTCCAACTTCTTGTTAGTTCAAGGAATCTGCATGTAGAAGTGGAATTCAAAGTTAAATAGAGAAAATGCACAGCTAATGTTAAAAAAATTAGTTAATTACTGGTTTGGATCCCATAATTGCTTCTTTTTATTTTTTTCATCCACTTAAGGAACCTATCTGCAGCAGACATGAAATCATATGATTTTTGTTGCACTTCTGAAATGTTTTGTAATAATGAGCATGTGACTTAGCCAATTTAAAGAAAGTTCATGTCCAGTACACACATGCAAACCTCTTCCTTAGTTAACAAAATGAAGCCAAAGCAAATTGGCAGAGCCTGGAGAAGCAATGTGACTTTTTGTTCTTGCATCACACCGAGAACATAACCTCAAGTTAATTTTTCTGAAACGTTGCTGCTACTGTTTCCAGGCTTATCTGCCCTGGTGCCAGAAATAGGCAGATTAATGAAGTTCAGCTTGTTGCACTCCTGTAAATTTGTCTTCTGTGGAAAACAAGGGTAAAAACAGATGGGGCTGTGCACTTCGTGTGCTTAAACTGAGAATTTAACAGTTTGAGCAACTGCAGAGAGTGGCGGGACTTCAAACCACAACCTGATGATTTGGAATATCCACAGCAGCTGGAATTCTTCCTTGCTTGCAGCTGCATATAGAGCAGGAACAAAGGAAATTGAAAAGCTTTCACATTGCTTCAAAGGAATAGAAAGCATTTGTCACAACAGAGCCTGAGAAAGAAAAGCCATCTGCATGGAGCTACCTTTGTGCACTTTTACAGTGTGGTGCCCAACTATTGTGCTGTTACCTGTCCTATATTTAAACCATTCTGAGTTTAATCCAAGTTCCTGTCTCATTATTCCCTGTTTATCCATATGTTCAATCTCAGCTGTCTATCTTTTCTTCTTTTCCTTGGTTGAGCTAAGGTTGCCTTTACCCACAAGCCTGAAATGAGTCATTTGATGTCCTGAGAAAACAAATATAATTTTCCTGTGGTGAGGAGGGAACCAGGCTTTCATCTCGAGTTCCCTTGGCTTTTTTCATTCCATCTTAAGGAGAAAGAACACTCGAGATCAAGCTTTGCTCAACCTCACTTTCCTTGCTCATAGCTCTGGTAAAACTCAGACCTGTTTTCTGACAAACACTTGCACAAAGTCTCATGACTGACCACGTAAGCTCCGTGATGGCACCGGGGAGGAGTTCCCAGATGATTTTTTTTGAAGGCTGCTGGGGACCAAAGGCTGTCACATGCTGGCACATGTGTCTGGCACCATGTGGCAGGGCTGTGCTGAGTCAGGGATGGTGTTGGGGCAGCAGGGCCCCCGGCCTGGCTTCATCTCCCACAAGCTCCAAGCTCCCCGCCGCAGCTGGCTGCAGGAGCTGGGCAAGCTGCCACTCTGCAGGGCCCCAGAGATCCAGAGAGCAAAGCATCCTGACCTCCCAGACCTCAGCTTGGGAGCCACTGCCTTGCAGCACGCTGGGCTGCCCCAAGAGAAGCTGAATTCTGCTGCCCAGGGGAAAGGGGGACGAGGGGATTTCCAAGGAAGTTTTTTATGGATGAAACCGGGGGAAATTGGAGCCGGTGGATAAAAGCAAACTTCTCAAAGCAGTTGGTCTCATCAGTTGTGATGATCTGAAATGTCCTCGGGACTGTGTGCATATCACAGGTTTCCTGTTGAAGAATAAACATGAAAATAAATCAGAATTATTCTTTTCCCAGGGTGCTGGCACGGCCATTGGAGAGCTGCCTCCATATTTCATGGCGAGGGCAGCCCGACTCTCTGGTGCTGAACCTGATGATGAAGAGTACCAGGAATTTGAGGAGATGCTGGAACATGCAGAGACTGCACAAGTAAGAACAGTGCAAAACAACAGAACTAATAAAATACAGATCAACCAAATGGAGTCAATAATCATGCCAATGAAATGAGAACGGGCCAGCAATCAGTTGGTGTGAGTTCACAGGGGACTTCCCCAGGGAGGGAAAAAGATCCTCCAGTGGGTAGAGACACCTCTGGTGATGGGAGGCCAAGAATGCAGCTTGTTACAATGGTTCAGACAAAGTATTTGCTGCACATACTGCATTAATTTAGATTTCCAAGAACAGCACAATAAAGGTAAGGGAGAAAGTGGGCTAACAAAGCAGTGATAGAGGAGGTGCTGTCCTGTAACTCTGGCTGTGAGAGCTGCATATTAATCTTCCCTAGGCCAGGAGATGATTTTCAGTCAGCTCATCCCCTTCAGATGGCATTTGCCTGCCTTGCCACTAACACCCTCAGGGGCCAGTGCATGACCCATTCATCAGCCTGAGGAAACATGTTTTTCCTGATGTGAAAATGCAATCAAACTGCTCTGAATCCCTTTTTGTTGCTCTTGTCATTTATTTTCTTGATGGTTTAAATGCAGCTTGTGTTACAGCATGGTTTGCAACTGACGCTGTGCATCAGTCAGATGATATTGCAGATAAGTTTTCATTCAGTTCAGGAGTCTGCATCCTGTTCACAAGTTATTGATAGTGAACATTTTTTCCTCAAACTACTTGCCTCTGAATTTCTCTGCATTTTTCCTTCTTACACTGTTTTGTCTGCCACTGAGTTGTAACAGGTCATGAGACTGCTATTAAAAAACCCCAGCATATGCTATTTACCATGCACTGCTCTCTTTAAACTCTTCTGCCAGGCTAATTTCTTGATATAAATATATAATTTTACTTTTTTTTTTTCTTTTCCACCCTTCTCTTCAGAAAATGGATGAAGCTTTTTTCATGAAAGTGGCTTGTCTGGAAATAGTGTAATCTAGTAATTCTAACAGTAAACCCTGTGTTTCCTGAGAGCCTCCCCTTCCTAGAATGTTCCAAAGAGGTTTTTCTGCTATTGTAAATAATAAATTCTTCCATTTCTTTAAAGATGCAGTGGGGGAGGGGAGAGGGAGTGAATCTGCTTTGTTCTTCACTGTAGCATCAGTCTGCTTTGCACAGTAATCCCTAACTGTATAAAAAAAACACACAAACCAAAAAAACCCCAAAACAGTTGAATGCATGAGTTGAGAGCTGAAATGCTATCTCTGTTTTCTGAAACTTCCAGCAAATGATACACATGTATCAGCAGCCAGGGTTGGTTTCCAGAATGCACAGTAAGATTCTTGGGCAGCAAGCTTTTGCTAGAGAGCATTTTGTTAGGAGAGGCCAAAATATAGGCAGCTGTATTGATTGCCTTTAGGAAATGAATGGCACTGTGTAATTAAGAAAAATGATGGTGTTATTTACCAGTGCTTTTGATTTTGTTTCCTTGGCAATGGGAGTTGGATGGAAGCATGTTGTTTTGTGGAGAGATGGCCAGGAAAAAAAGAATTTTTGAAACTTCATCTGTGGTTTGGTTTCTATAAAACTCTTCTTACATGAGGCTTTGACAATCTGATTAAATTGTATTGTGCTCATAAAACTGACAGTTCAGTTTTTTCCATTTGCTAATATGACTTCCTTTTGGCTTTTGGCTTCAGTCATGTTTTTGCTCGATGTCTGTGGGAGACAGGGCTGCCTTTTCCTGTGACCTTGAGTAAATCCCCATCTTCAGCACAGCTTATCACCATTTGTTCTGTAATTGCTCTTCAGGAGCAGTTAGGATGTCTATTTTTAAATTGCTCAATAACAACTTTTATTACCTACATCAGCTTCTTCCACTCTCCCAAGCTGAAGCCTGATGCCTAAGAAAACACGGGGGATGTGACAAGTGTCTCATGCCACGGAGCCCTCTGGAAAAGCTGGATGTCAGATGACAGGAGCCTTCTTCCAGGAGGAAGGGCTTGCTTCATCCTGCCTTTTGGAAAGGCATGAAAATGGGTGTGTTAGATTTGGAAGAGCAGCTGCCCCCTCTACTTCTGCTCAGCTGGTACATGCCTAGGAGGCAAAGCCAAGTGGCTTGATGGTTTTGCCTGCATGTGTTTTGTTTAGAAAGCTTGTCACTGCTATTGCTGAGAAACAATGGGAATTTTGAGAACAGATGAGGATCTTGTGTGGTGACAATAGACCATGAATGTAGCACCCAGCCTGAAGGATCTGTGAGGGGAATGTGCTTGCAAGCTTGGCACTTGAAAAACCCAACAACAAGAACAAAAAAAAGGAACCTAGAAAGGATTAAGCCCTGTAAAGGTTTAGTGCTCCATTCAGAGTTACACAGAGTAAAATACTCTTTACTTACTTTAAGGAGTTTATTGATGGATTTGCTGTCATAAATCTCAGCTCTAAGTGACCTGTGTCTCTGAGCTAGATTTTGAGAAAACTCAATAGCCTGGGGATGATGTGTAAGCCTGCCTTCTACTTTCCATGAGCACAGTTCAGAAAAAGCCCCACGTTTTAAAGGAACACTCACTTCTCCTTTCTGCACATCCCTGGGCTGGGTGTGCGTGCCAGGGAGCTGAGCCCCAGTTACACAGAGGGAGCAGCAGAGCTTCTCATGGCTCCCCTGGTTATAACCAAGGGGCTTTGCCCATGGTTACATACAGGACTCTTTCTCAGAGCTTCCCAGCAGGCAGAGCCCAGCATGTTCTAGAACAGAACATCTCTGATTTGTCAGTACTTTGGGCAGTACTTTAAAATTACTGATGTTTGAAATGGTCTCTCTGTTGCTGTTAACTCTTCCAGTCCAATTCCAGAGCAAAGGAGATGGCAGTTTATCAGAGCTCTCCTTTTAGCCAGGGCTTGTGTCTCTCTCCAGCCCAGCAGCTCAACCCAACCTCTCAATTAGGGGAGCTGAGTCTATTACTTAGTGCTGGAGCTGCCCATGGGTAATGACACAGTGCAAGCAGAGCTCTGAACAGTTTCATGTCTACAGGCACGTGTGCAGGGGCTCTCCCTTGCCAGTTGAACAGTTGCTGGTTGTTTGGTGTTCTCATCTGTTCTCTCTCATGCTGAAGCACTTCAAGCTGAGGGAGGTTTCTGGTGAAAATGAAGCTTTTAATGCCAGGTTCCCTCCAGGTATTCAGTGATAATACCCAACGCGTGGGCCTCTCTTGGATCCTGGTGCTCCTTGTTAAAAGGAGCAAGTACTAATATCTGTGCTGTGTATCTAACCCTTTGTGACTCCAAGTGTTTGGATTCATTAAGTGGCATATTTTTAAGAACTAATGATTTACACAACAGGCTTTGCTTCTGTGCAGCCTTGCTGCAGCCAAATTTCCATGCAAAAGTATTTTCTAGTTGCCTATGTTACTATCAACCACTGCTGTTTGTTTACTTTCCAAAACGTGTCCTGCCTCGGGGAGAACACAGACTTGGAAAAGGGGTTAAATCCATGGCCATGCTGAGCTGCAGCAGGACTGGTTTGTGAATGCCTGAGTGCCATCTGCACGCTGGGTGTCAGTTGTTGCTGGGACCTGTTTTTGACTCTGCTGAACCTTTACTGGTTGTGGTTTGTCTGGCCATCACATGACTTCTCTGAAAATTCCCCCTCCCCTCCATTTCCAGTAAACTGTTTGAACAGGAGTGACTCAGACTGAAACCAGCTTCCCTGTAACCACAGGGCTTGTTAAAGAATTTGTCAACGTGGACTCAAGAGGGTTTGTATTAAACTGAGCTGCAACTGCTTTGCTTTGCATTGCATCAGGACTTCCAGCCAACAGCTTCCTGCTCCCTGAGGCAGCTTCTTGTCTGCAAGGGGTTAAACTGATCAGCCTTTGGGGCAGTGAGAGGCACAGGTTAAACCCAGCTTCCCAGCATCTCTGGTGCTTTCAGCTGAATTGCTTTTCCAGGTCTTCATGTGGGGTTTCTCTTTGCAGCAGCAGCACAAAGCACCCTACCACACCCAGGCATGGTTGCTTGGAGAGCCCAGCACTGTGTTCTGACATGACACTGTGACTTCACTCCAACGGAATGATTAGGTTTAACCAATAAGCAAAATGTTATTTAATTAGCAGTGTAAAATCAGTTGGCCAAATAAAAAAGTGAAGCTCACCCATGATGAAGTGAAGAGTTAGGAGCTGATAAGCTCCTGCTTGAAAAGGATTCCCTGCCTGCTGGCTTCTTTGGTGAAAAGGTTTTGAGAGCATTCAGTGTGAGAAAAAAGAAGTTAAAGCAGACCACAAGCAGGTTCTTATAAAGCAGTTATCATAAAAATGGAAGTGGTAGAGTCACCTACAATAACTGGAAAGCCTTGGCTTTTTTGTTGTTGTTGTTGTTGTTTTGCTTTCCCAGAAATAACTTGTTTAAACCCAACATCAAATAAATTCCGTTCCTAATTTCCCTTGCCAGTCTTCCAGGCACCCCCTTGCCTCATCAGCTTCCTCTCCATTAATTGTGTCCTACAAGAATGCTGGGGTTTGGTCTTGGCTGGGTGATGGGTGGCCAGCAGGAGGTTTTGTCTTCACACACCACATTCCTGACATTTAATGCCTGTATTTGTTAATATAGGTATGGGAGGTATTTTAACCTCTTTTATTTAACCCATAATTAAAAGGAAATCCAAAACTAATCAAATCTTGGAGCTTCATGTTTAAATCTTCCTCTGAATGCTGTGGCTTGAGAGCGAGATGGGAAACTGGCAGTGAAATAAAGTAACAATATAATAAGCAGCAAATATAGCAGGGAAGAGCTTAAATTGTTTTCCAGACATTCATTGAAATTGTTTTCCAAAATTACCCACTTGAAATAAGCTTTGGAATAAGTCAGTGAAAGCTTTCAGTAGGGGAATTTGTTATAGAGGACCTGAGAAAAGAGGTAGCAAAGAGTTAATGTGGGCAGAAGGTAGACAATGGGAGCTGTGAGTAACCAGTGTGTAAGCTGCCTCCTCATGGAGTCCTTTGGACACTGGGAAGGGAACAGGGCAGACTTGTGCCTGTGTTGTTGTTAGTTTGCACACCTGCCTACAGATAAGGAAAAACCAGCAATGAGCATTACCTTTCCTTTCCTTTCTTATCCTTTCCTTTCCCTTCCTAGTGGCAATCTAGAGATGATTTTTTCACATTCTTCTCTAAACAGCTCTTTGTGATAATGTCTGTCCCCTACTATTCCTTTACTCATCCTTCTGTTCCTGTAGCAGTGTGTAAGCACATGAATCAGGAATGATGGAGCCACTGAGGAAACCTGGGCAATATTTTCACTCAAGATTAGGATAATGGCTCAGAGGAATTTTTTTTTTTGTGACAAGTCTCTCACTTTACAATAGAAATGAACATTTTCAGATAGAATGTCACCATTTCACTGGCAATGTAAGCTGCATTTGCACTCGTGGAGGGGCAGCACTTAGTTGAGCTCTGCCATTGAATTTCCATGCTCTGTTCTGTGAGCATCTGGGATGGTCAACACAAGTTCCTAAGGGAACAGTTTCTTCTAAAATATTTCATATTTCACTCCCTAGTATTCTGAGAAAGACCAAGAAATGATCAAAAATTTTGTTTGGATAAACTGCTTGAAAAATGTTTTTTTCAGGCACAGCCTTCAATAACTGATAGAAATAAATTAGGGTATTGTGATCAAGAAAATGGCTGCTTCCCCCCCTCCCCTGCTCCAGACACTGTTTAAATGTCTGTGTTGTACAAGAGTCTGGTATGCAGAGCACTTCTCTGAGCTGTCTGGGAACCTTTGCTACTTCCCAGCGAGAACAAGTGAGAGGTGTGTTCAGCATTGCACATCTGGCTGGGCTGAGCAGGGAGAAGTGTGTGTGTATCTCCCTTTGTCTCCCTTTTTATGCTACAAATGGTTTTTTCTTGAGTGTGAATTTTTCCTCCTTAATTTTAAGTTCTCTCTGTGGTTTTTTCAGTGCTGGTGATTTTGGCTCTGCTTTGAAAAGGTCAATCTATTTGTCTGCTTATCAAAAATTGCTTCCTTTCTTGACAATGGTGGCAAAAGCCAAGCAGTAACTTGCTTCATTCCAACAGTCGTGAGCCCTTCCCTACAGTGTCTGGATCTTAAACTCCCCCCCAGGAATAGGACTTGATGATTTTTAATGGATAACAACATTTGACAGCATTCTGGAACTGCTTGTCACTGCTCTAACTAGATTAGCAGCCCCATGGCCACTGATTGCAGTTGGGGAGACAAATGAGATAAAGGAGCATTCCCTCTGCAGCTGCAGTGGCATCTGAGGAGACCCAGATGCTTTTCCCTGGAGAAGCAGAGGCTGCAGAGGTCAGGGTGGGAACCAGGATGTCCTTTGAGTTCAGTCCTCTCTCTGTAAGTGGCTGCTTGTATCTCATGTGGCATGGCAGAAAAAGTCACCTTGAAAGGAACCTGTTGGAGTTTCTCATCCAAGGTTTTGCTCAGAGCAGTGGCATCTGTGAGATCAGCTCAGGCTCCTCAGGGCACTGTCAGGTCTGGGCTTGAAACCCTCCAAGGCTGGAGGCTACACAACTCTTGGGTAATCTTTCCCATCTCTGACTGTCCACACGGCCTTCCTGCTTCCCTGACATGGCAAACTGAAGAAATTCTTCCATGAAATAGATTGCAGGATCTGCTCACTGCCAGATCTCCTACAAGATGTGAAGAGAAAGTAGTTCTGTATCAGGCAAAACTATTTATTTCTCACTTTCTCACACCTCTCTACCAAACTGTCCAAGGGAGCACATCTTGTTCCATTGCTACTGCACAGACTTGAGTTGAGGAGCAGAGCATGGAGGTGACAGGGGATGTGGTTAAAAGGGCTACTGCTCTATAGGACAGATCTGATAAGACTGAAAGGACATGCTCCTTCCTCTTCCTCTGGACTGTTTCCTTTGATTGTGTCTTATTCTTTACAGAATTTCTTTATTCTTACATGAAGCAAAAGGACTTTTTATGCAGAACTCCGTGAGCTTCCGTTCCAGTTGTGGAAAAGTCTGGAATTAAGTTTGAGTGCCTGTGACTCACTGGAGCTCTGGGATAGGTGTTCATTGTGATCTGTCACTTCCAAACCTGAGCATGGTGTTGGATTGTAACAGTCTGAAATCCTGAAACTAAAGCTTTTGAGTTGGAATTTATCACAAAGAAACATTTGCTGCTTCTTTCCCTAAGGTCTTGGGGAGAAGTGAGGAAAAAAAAGACATTTTTACCAAGATACAGTTGGTTAATGGGATGAAGAAATACATAAGAGGTTCCTAATGCTAAGTCTGTTTAATCCAGAGGTGGTTGACTTCCTTCCTACTCATGTTGAAGGGAAGTTTTATTTACCACATAATGGATTTTATAATAATTGCTCAGAAGTTTTGCACTTTTACTCCAAACAGGTTAAAACTTAATCAGGGAATATTAGTCAGGGAAAGCAGAGTGAGCTGTTGGAATCATCACCTCTCTCTTGTACATTGCTCCCATCTGGTTTTAAAGGATTTGTCTCTGCTTTGCACACTACTTTTCTATCTGTGGCTTCTTTTTAACTGCAGCTGTAAAATCTGATTATGAGGACAATAGTTTTAACTGTATCTTCTATGGAAAAACTTCATTTTTTCTGGCACAAGAACTAATTACAGTAACTCATACGCCTGAGTTTACAAAGTCCCAAAGACGAGCATCTTGCTGATTATTTTTGTGGATTGAAGCATCACCTCCTAACATGCAACCAAACTCAAGAATTTGAATGTAAACAGACGTGGAAATCATTTCCCTCCCTCTGTCTTCAGTACCCTTGTTCTAAGAAAGGCTACTAGAAAAATTCACCTGTCCATTTGATTTCTTAGTGACTGTACAAAGAGGGATACAGCCCTCAGTGTACACTTCTGAGTGTTCAGAGCTGTTGCAGCTGATGGAGTGGGGGATCAGGATCCCCATGAACCATTATTAAAATATTCCTGTTTGCATCTTAGTGGATCCTTACTCATGAGATCTGGGACCTTTCTTTTGTGGGTGAGGTATGAAATGGTTTCTTTGGTCACTGAGTAATGAACTATTTGCAGTGATTAGCACTGACTATCACCTCTCTCTTGATCTCTGTTCTCCAGGTTATTTTGTTGATCATTCAGGGTTGTTGCTGATCCACTGCTTTCTTAGCCTGGCTGTAAATTGGAACCTCTCAGCCTGTAGGTAGCTCTCCAGCTTGTTAAAACTGCTCTTCTGCAGTTAATATGTTATTTTGATGAGTTAATAATTCTTCCCAGTCCTCTGAAATTCTCGAGTTCATTGCCTAACCACAAATGGTCATTCTCCCATAAGTTGTGTTTGATTCTATTGTGTTGTAATAGAAAGCCAGAAGAAACAAAATATTGTGCAGCTCATTTTTAACATAACTCAGATTTTTATGTGAAAAGGAGCACTGTCTTTGTAGGCAGCTTTTTACATGTTAAGGAATTTATAACTTTAATAATCTTAGACCGTAGCTTCATCCATCATCTGCAAACTTTTGGAAAGATGTTCTCTTCATGTTATTATTTGAATAACTAAACTTGGTTTCTGGTGAGAAAATACAAAAATAATATTAAATTATATTAAAGTCTTGAAGGTTTGTGCACTTTGTCCTCACGTGCAAGTTCCACATTCTCATCAGGGGAGTGTGCTGGCACAAGGGTGAATCCCTGTCTCAAGAGCAACTTCAGTATTCTTGTTCCTACAGGACCATCAAGGTGCTACCCACTCACTTCAAATGTCTTTGTATTTCTCCAATGTTCATTGATAGATTGGGTTTTTAATTGGAGTAACAAACCCCTCTCTTCCAGAAATATTGCTACCTACATCCAGTGGAATGCTCCTTGCTTAAATACAGCACGACTTGTGTAACTACAATGAAGGGAGAAAGAAAAAAATAGTAATTTCAGTTATAAATGGAAACAAGATAAGGCAGGGGGATGGGACAAAGCCTTGCAGCTAAGACAAGGCTGCTCATTCACTCCTTCAGGAGTGAGGGCATTTTTGCAGGGTTATGTTAAAGCTGTACCATAATGCAGATCTGAAGGAGGAACGTTGTGGTCAATCTGACTTATCAGCAAAACTTGTAATTTTTTCTTTATTATCCCTTTAGGTTTGGGGAGGATTTTTTTGCTTGTGCAACATGTAGTAATGAAATGCTGGCACAACAAAATGTGCCATTTCACTGAGGGCAGACACGAAGCAAACTTCCTCGAGCTGCCAGCTCCAACTTGTGAATCACTGCTTCACCACTGACCTTTTTATGCCTGTGATTTCCATTCCAGTTCTTGAGATCTGATGATTAACCCAATGAAGTAATGTTTAATCATTTAACCTTCCTTTGCCTGGGTTGTAGCAGTCACAGGAAATCTATTTCCAAACCAAAAAACCAAATCATCTTTGAAAGGGACAGAGTGAGCTAAAGTATCCCGAAATGTTATGGAATGAATCACATTAGCTGAGAGTCCAGTCCAGTCTAGGTACTTAAATTTTGGGGGAAAATGTTTTGCCTGTAAGTAGCTGAATTTTTCTGTCTTTTCTAATTTTATTTGTTTTTTAATTAAACCTCTAAGTTGTTGGTTTGTTTTTCTTTCAAATGCTTAAAAAAGTAGAGAAAAAATTGTTCCTTCCGCAGGCTTTGTAACAAAAAAATTCTATTGTGAAATAGGTAAAAGTTGTGAAACTGATCGTTGTGTTCTCTGAGAAATGAAACTTCTAAGGTTGTGTTTTTAATAATTGCAGGTGTTGCAAAGATTGGACTAATGACATTTAAGGAAGCAACCAAACAGAAGTGTTTCTGAGTTTGTTTTCATTAAAGGGAATGTTGAGAGACTGGAAAGCTGTAGTTTTGTGGCAACCCTGATATGTGTATTCCCATGCAAATTATTCAGAGCTATGGTTACATGAGATGAGAGAAAAATATGGATAAAATCCTTTATTTACCTTTTTTGGCTTATTTAGAGAGTTTGAAAAGGAAAGACAAATTAAAAGGCTGAAATTTTCAGAACTTTAGTTGTGCTTTCCATGGATACTTTGTAATAGTGAAAGGTTAAAAAACCCCAAACTTAAATAAGAAACAATCTGAGAAATATCTTTTTAAAATGTTATTAATCAAGAAGGGGAAAAAAATTGCCCCAACATTGGTTTGGGTTGTTTGTTTGGGGTGGTTTTTTGAGAGACAAACTTGTACTTTTTTCAGTACTTTCATCATTGGTTTTATAAAATAAATTGTGTGATTTTAGCTGGGGGGAAAAATTAGTTTTAAGGCAGCTTGGTATTTTGCAGCAGTTTTGGAATGTGGGTGAGGGAATCTGTTTATTTTTAGGAAATTTTGTGGAAAAATGGTGCACTGTGCTTACACTAAATTAATAAAATCAATTTATATATAATAATAATAATGAGATATCATATTAAACCAGCTGTGTTGCAAGCATTAGCTTATAGATCACTTGCTGGAGTGTTTTTCAGTTTCCAGCTTGTGAAAATTAATACAACAGTGAATTATTTTCTAAGAGAACAGGTAAAGAGGTTAACACTGGGATAGAAATAACTTCAGCTGAAATGTAGCATGGATCTATTGGAATATTTGGCTTGTTGTGTTTTATTTTAAATATACTTTACATTGAGATTTATGGAGCTGTGAAAAAAAAAATCTTTATGGGCTTAAAAAAGGGAAAATATTGTTCTAACCCCACGAGCACTGTGAAATGGTGAACAAAATAGGAACTGAGAAGCCCTTGGCCACACTCAGCTCTGCTGTAGAGCACGGGGGAAGCATCTTATGAAATTCCTACATGAGGCACTTTTTTTTTTTCAGTTCACCTTTTCAAATACCAAAATGCTGTTGAGAGGACTCTGTTGCTCTTTAGCACACTTTTAATTAATTTGTAGGGGAATTTCAAAGACATTTTTCTGCTTCTGTCTTTGGGCAAGGAGTTAGAATCCCCTCAGTGTGAGTTAGTCCCCTCAGTGAGCTGCATTTTATTTCCTTGGGGAGCTGTGGGATCAAGCTCTGCAGAAAACTCTTCCATCGTTTTTAGTTCATGTCCTAAATCCTCAGAGAGGCTCAACATGTACCTGGGTGCTGACCTGGATTAATAGCATTAGTACTTTTATTTCAGTTTTGTTTACTAACTTAGGAATAATGGTGAGGGAGTTGGAGTTTGAGAAGCAACTTCCCGTGATGTTGTAAGATTTCTTTACTTGGTTCACTGATAAACTGTCAAAATGCAATCCTCTAACAAAAAAACCTAAAGAAACAGGAAACATTAAAAAAAATGTACTTTACCTGTCAGGTAGGAGTGTTCTGACCACTTTCAAGTGTTTGTTATCAGCCTCGGTGGGAGAGGATTTTAATCCCTCCTGCAGTATCCTCAGAGTTCACTAGAAAAAATGTCAAGAACAAGTTTTCAAAAAAAAAAAGGAAATATTTCACCTATTTTGCAATGAAAATTCACCTATTTTTGCAATTTTGGAATTCAGGATTCCAAGGTTGTACCCACACTTAAAGTCAGCAAATTCACACCCTACAGAATATTCTAAAATGATTTTTATATTTTCCTGTGGTTAAAAATGCCCTGTTGTAAAATGTAGGAAGTTTTATTTCTTTGGCATTTTTTTGTTAAGTTGAAGGATTTGTTTTAATTTGGGATATTTTTTCAAATATAAATTATAATAAACAGAATTCTTCTGATTTCATTCAGAATTGAGATTTTTTTCAGTTGGTAATTTATTAACTATTTCTAAAGAACTGTAATGGAGAAAAGCTATTTGAAAAGCTGGTGCAAAAAAGAAGCAAATGGCCTTATCATGGATTTCTTTTGTTTTCTTAAATCTTGCATAAAAAGTTATGTCAGTTTTATAGTTTGGAATTTAAATAGCATACAAGAACAATGTCAGTAATTTACTTGCATTAGTGTATAATACTGAAGGTTTCTGCAGAACTGTAAGAGTTGAAATTGCATAAATTTCATTTTTCTGCACTATCCTGTAGTTGTTTTAATCAATAAATAATGATTTTCTCAATTCCAAACCTCCCCAGAGAATCATTAATATTGATGAAGCAATTTCCTTGTGAAATTTATCTGCTAGTTTTCTCCAAAATGTAAATATTACATTGCTACTTTTTATTCCTCATTTATAGGGTTTTTTTAAAAAATAATGAATCATTGCTTTTAAAAGTTTGCTATCCCCAAAGTTACTCAGTTTTCTGCTGTCACTGCTGCCTCCGAGCCTGAATAGAGAAGACTGACCCTGTTTGTAACTTTTTCATAGAATCATAGAATCATAGAATTAGCCGGGTTGGAAGGGACCTCAGAGATCATCTAGTCCAACCCTTGACCCACCGGAGCAGTTGCTAGACCATGGCACTGAGTGCCACATCCAGTCTTTTTTTAAATGTCTCCAGGGACGGAGAATCTACCACCTCACCGGGCAGTCCATTCCATAGCCTGATCACCCTCTCCGTGAAGAAATTCTTTCTAATATCTAACCTAAACCTCCCCTGGCACAACTTAAGACTGTGTCCTCTTGTCTTGTTGAAGGTCGTCTGTGAAAAGAGTCCAGTTCCCACCTCGCTACAGCCTCCTTTCAGGGAGTTGTAGACAGCAATGAGGTCTCCCCTGAGCCTCCTCTTCTTCAGGCTGAACACCCCCAGCTCTCTCAGCCTCTCCTCATAGGGCCTGTGCTCGAGTCCCTTCACCAGCCTGGTTGCCCTCCTTTGGACCTGTTCCAGGACCTCTACATCCTTCTTAAACTGAGGGGCCCAGAACTGGACACAGTACTCGAGGTGTGGCCTCACCAGCGCTGAGTACAGGGGCAGAATCACCTCCCTGGACCTGCTGGTGACGCTGTTTTTGATACAGGCCAGGATGCCATTGGCCTTCTTGGCCACCTGGGCACACTGCTGGCTCATGTTCAGTTTCTTGTCAATGCAGACTCCCAGGTCCCTTTCTGCCTGGCTGCTCTCCAGCCACTCTGTCCCCAGCCTGTAGCGCTGCATGGGGTTGTTGTGGCCAAAGTGCAGGACCCGGCACTTGGCCTTGTTGAACCTCATCCCGTTGGAATCGGCCCAGCTCTCCAGTCTGTCCAGGTCCCTCTGCAGAGCCCTCCTGCCTTCGAGTTGGTCCACACTTCCTCCCAGCTTGGTGTCATCTGCGAATTTGCTGATGATGGACTCAATCCCTTCGTCTAGGTCGTCGATAAAGATATTGAACAGAACTGGGCCCAGTTCTGATTGAAAATAATTTTATTCTTGTGTGAATTCACTTTTCACACTCACATGAACTCCTTGTGAGAATCTTTATTTTTGTGTTTAAAGAATATTTACTGTGTGTGTGGTAAACTCTGGGACTTAAAGAGTTTGTGATGAGGGTAAAGGAAAAGCTGTGATCCCAACATAAAAAGGAAATATTTCCCCTATTCCATTTTGCAATGAAACCTTCAGGATCCCAAGGTTCACCTTTATGTTTTTTACCTTGGCTTTGGAAAGAAGAACCCAAATGTTACATGGTTTGCCACCTCTGTTGCTTTTTGAAGTATTTCAGACTCAACTCTGTGGATTTAATGAACTTTCCAAATCTGTTGTAGAGAGTACCTGGAATGAGATATTTTGATTAAGAGCCTGGGTTTGAAAGAAAAGATATAAGGGGATTATTCTGTTCTTTGTGTTTTGAGAAAGTACCTTTTGAATACTGTAAATGGAGTTGAAGGAATTAATTCCCTTTGCTTGATTAAGGAATAAGGTATAAGCAGCACTGGCATTTCAGAGATAGGGGGAAATAAATACTGGAAAACCTGTTTCCATAGCAGAGGGAGCTCAGTGCCACTTGCAGAGCTCTGCAAACCAAAACCCAGCACATGCAGGTGGTCACGTTCTGCCCCCGGGGAAGTTCTCTCTTCTGCCCTGAGTTTCAAGCTGGTTGAAAAATCTTTCCAATTGCTAGGAAATCCCAAAGCCTGGAGGATGTTGAAATCCACATCCCTTCTGAGGTAGATTCGGGTGGGGTTTTGCCTCAACTAATGCTTTGCTTTTTTTCTTTGCAGGATTTTGCTTCCCGGGCTAAACGGGCTGTCCAGAACCTGGTGCAGAAGGTTGGGTTCTTTGGCATTTTGGCCTGTGCTTCAGTAAGTTCATTTCAGTCAATTCCAGGTGGGATTTATTGGGTTGAAATGAATGCTGGGACCTGTGGCTTGGTTTTCTCTGAGCCCCTCTGGATCCTTGTGCTGCCTTTGCTGTTTCTGTGGCAGAATGGGGAAACTCCAGAGCTACATGGGTACAAAACACAGAGAATTCTGCATCAAAGCCCAGCTTTACCATCCCTTCCACCTCACCACTTGGTATCTTGACACTGGTGCTTGAAAGATAAGGAGTTTGGGATAGTTCTGTTTCCTTTTCAGCTCCCCAGGAAAGAATGGTGCAGCAAGGGATCTTTTTTTTTTTTATTTTATTTTTTTCCTAATGATAAAGCAATTCATTGTATAGTTGAGCACACTGGAGGGAAACTTGATAAAAACAGGTCAGCTCACTAAAGACACAAAAAGCTTGTTGCAGTAGGGAAGATTTACAGGAAATTGAACTAAAATTCTTAAAATTCAAGAAGTTTCTTTGTTTCAGAGCAGGGATGCTCCCTTCATTGGGTGTTGAGGCTGCATCTCTGAAGGGCACATGAACTCTGCTGCTCACTGCTCTGTGTTAGGGGTAGCTGGCAGATCAGGTCACACCCCAAATCATCTGAGTGATTCTGTTGGGACTTTCCTAGCCCAGATTATTAGCTGGCAAGACACAGCAAGAGCTGCATCATTTTCTGTAGGTTCTGCTGGAACCAAATTATAATTTGTTTAGTTGTTTAGGTGGTATAGCTCCCAGTGCTTGGCATCTTCAGTTACAAAGTTATACACAGACTGAAGAGTGGAAAACTAGCTGTATAAATCCAGATAGGGATATTCAGCAGTAGTAACTCTCCTAAGTCTGCTCTGGAGATGTTTTTGGGTCACTGGGAACCAGAGAGAGAAGCATGAGGAAGCCAGTTCCAGAGTCATGGCTTCATGAGCTACAAAACTTGTTCTCTTTTTAAGCAAGAGGTGATAGGAAGTTCTCTACTGATGTTGTTTTAGTGTTATAAGTAGGGTAATACTGTTTCTTTGGAGCAGAAAAATACTGAACCACTTGAGGTGTAAATCTCTCTCTGAAAGCTTAATGAAACAGGGAATAGTGTGCCTGATGCTTCCATCCCACAGAAAATGTGGAATGTGATGCTCAGAAATGTGATTACAGCCAAGGGGAAAGTGTGGATCCCCTCTGATCCCATTCTGCAGGAATAACCACTCAGCTGATGAGGAATTAATTCCACACTTCTCTAGCATCTCCCTCAGTTTCCTAAATTGTAGGGATGACAATGTTACCTGTTTGCTCAAATGGAATTAACCTGTGTTAGCTGGAGAGAATTAATCTGATTAGACTTCTGTTTACTGATTTTTTGGAAGTGTCTCAGAGTGCAGACACAAGTTTCAAGCTGTTCATTCAGCTTCCCACTCAGCAAGCTCTCAGCCTGCTCCCTCCTTGCCTCTGACTCACTGCTCTCCAGTCACCATCCTGTGAGCCATCTTCTGTCTGCCCTGTGTCCTGGGAACAGCAGCTTGTAGGTGGCAGGGATGAGTTACTGGAGTGGCTGGGCAAGGTGAAAAGTGGATAAATGGAGAACATGAGGAAGGAGTTGGTAAACATGAGAGGTGATGTGTAAACTCTTTTTAGTTCCTGCTTAGTAATACTTCAACATTTGCTTAACTTCTTACCTACTCTGAGCTCCAGCTTCCTTTTGCCCATAGAGGGGCTCAGAGGAGGGATGAGGAATCATCAATCCACCACACCACACTTGAGGATCTGTAAATGTGTTTAGGTTGAGGTTGGATGGGAAAAGCAGAGGGATTCAAAGCTCTGTGTTCTTGCTGGAGCTGGAGGGGATTCCTCAGCCCCCTGTGTGCTCCCTGTATCTGTGCATTCTCCCACGAGCTTCAGGGCTTCTTTTTCTTGTTGCTGCTTTACCATGTGATAATTGGGATCTTACTCTTGGATTTTAAACACTGTTCCAGTTGGGTGTGTTTTGTATGATTACAGAACTGGCTCGTAAGGACTGTCCTCACTGCAGGTTGTTGTCTGTCAAGCAGTGGCTTCTAAATGCTGCACAAAACCGAAATTAAACTGAATTTAAATCTTTGCCAGTTGATCCAATGAAATCAGCTGAGCTTCATGTTGTTCAGTTGCAATGAGGAAGACACATTATTGTCTGGAGCAGGATTCCTATGTAAAGGCAGCTCTGGGGAAGGCACAGAGCAAGTTTTAGCCCTGGAAGATCCTTGCTGTGACTTGTGAGAATTTGCTCTCCTGTCTTTGTGGGCTTTTTTGGCAACTCTCAGTGCTCTGTGTGTGTTTCTTTTCAAAAGCAAAGAGAAAACCTCACTCGCCTGCTCATATACCCTGATGTGGACTTGTCAAGTAGCTTTTTAGTGTGAGATGTTGAACGTGCTGCTGATTTAGAGTTACCCATGCCCAAAGCATGCTGATCCCTCCACAGTGACAGGACTGCAGTAATTAAATACTGTGAACTTACCAAAAAAAAAAAAAAAAAAAAGCCTCAAACCAGCCAACAAAGAACATACTTGAGACCTAGAGCAGACTTGGCTCAGAAGAGCAGAGTTATCTGGCTGTGGTATAAGTAAATAATTTACTGGCCTCCTATGCCTGAGACAGATGTCAGAGGTAAAGAATCATTTTAGCTGAAGTGGAGCATGTTTAGAGACCGTTTCGGGGCATGGTTAGAGACTGTTTCAGATTTCTTCCTATGCAGGTGGTGGTGTGGGTACCCATAAATCTGAATTACTGGTCTATAACAGCTAAGGATAAGCCTCACAAGTTTTCTCACAGATTGCAGGTTTCCAGTCAGCTGCCAGCTTGCTATCTTTTATGGTCTATTTGTTTGTTTGTATAATAAAACAACACAAATACTGCAGGATATCAGCCCGGGGAATCCCCTGCTCCTGTGAATTCCACACTCCCTGTGCTTTGGCTCTTTTTCTGCTGCATGCTAAGTGTGAAAGGTTGGAATGTGGAGACTTGCTTGGATTAATTTTAAAAATTATTTTACAGATAGGATTGCAGTATCAAACGTCAAGCCAACAGCTTAACAATTAAAAAACAATCCTTTAAGTTGAAATGAAATGCATATGGTTAATAAAATGTAATCAGTGCCTCTAAACTGGATACATATGGCTAAAAATGCCACTTTTTAATGTACTTTCTCAGATAGAAATCACTGGGGATCATTTTGAACACCAACTTCCAAGAGTGATGAGCTTGTGAGAAAATTTGATAAATCACTCAAAATGGCTTTACTGTGGTTTCTGTGCATTTCAGATGGAAAACTTTTCATTGGTTTTCTTAAAACCCAGGGGTAAGGAGGGACCATGAGAATGGAATTGTCTGGGACACTGTCTAGCTAAATCCCAGAGACTTAAGTTATGTGGTGTGATATTAACATTTTTGTAAGTATTAAGGCACAAGAGTTTTGGATCGAGTTGAATAAGGTGAAAATGTTCATTTTTCAAAGTTTCAAAGTCTGTTGTGTTCCTCTTCATCTCAGTGAGTGCTGCAATTCATGAACTTCTTTCCTTTGCACTTCATAGATTCCAAACCCTCTGTTTGACCTGGCTGGGATAACATGTGGACACTTTCTGGTTCCCTTCTGGACCTTCTTTGGTGCAACCTTGATTGGGAAAGCAGTAATTAAAATGCACATCCAGGCAAGTAGATTCTACACCTCCCTCAGGGCTCTGGGGTGAAGCCTTGGGTATTTTAATTTTTTTTTTTTAGACCATTTCATTGTGTTACTTGGTAGTGAATTCTGGAGTCTCCCTTCCTGACCTGAAGTAATGGAAATTAATTTAGTGCAAAGGATGTACAATAAAGGATCTGCTGGGCTCAATGCTTAAGCAACTGAATAATTTATAGCTACAAACTAATGAGCTTGCTGCCTACACCACTCAGGAAATTGGTGGTTAGCCAAGTTATTTACCTACGGTTTTTACCAGACTGAAAGGACTTCATACTCATAATGAACTTGCCTTTTTGGGAAGTTTTAATTTCAAAGAGCACTGCAACTGCCCTTCACTGCTTCAGCAGCACTTTTAAATGTTCCCTTTTATCTCACTTGAGTGTCTAAAGCAAACTCCCCTCCTTTCAGGCCCTGCAGTCTGAGGGCATGGCTGGGTGGATTCTCCAACAAATTCAACAATTGTTGTTGCCCTAAGTCTGTGTGATTTTGAAAGAGCCTGATTTCAGAGCATGCTCAGTTTTCCTTGCTAACTCAGAACCTTACCTGAATTCTCATCAGAATCTCCAGTTGCTTTCTAAAAATGTTTGAGTCCTGCTTTTAAAATGTGTCCCCGTTTTGTCCAGGGCAAGATGATTCCCTGATGGCTCCTCACTGCGGGCAGCTCCTCACTCAGTGCAGTGCCATGTGCTGCATGGCTCTCTTTGGGGTGATTAGAACCATTTGGCTGAGGTTTTGGGTTTTTTAAGCACATCCATAGGGCTGGTGCAGTGCTTGGAAATCTTTTGTCACTGCATTAAAATAGCAGAAGTTACCAGGATAAAGGGACTTGCCCAGTGCCCTGCTTAAATCTTTCTTTTTGAACAGAAGATTTCAATCTTCAACCCTTTTCCCTTCCCATTTTTTTTTAATTACTTATTTTGTAAATGGTTGTTTCACTTTGAACAGTCCTTAAACAAAAAATAATGTTTTTTCTTTTACTGTGACAGCACAACTTCTTCTCCTCACTTATTTTTTTGTATTACCCAAACACAAAACTTAATGTGCTCGAGGTGACCCTGCTTTAGTGGAAGAGTTGGACTAGATGATCTCTAGAGGTCATTCCAACTCTGATAATTCTGTGATTCTGTAATATTCCTGCTTTTAAGTCTGTGTACTTTTTAGAATTTGCTTTGGCAAAATAGAAAAGTTTAAAAGTATTAATGTAATATTCCTTTTATTATTTTATTTGCCTTGTTTAGCTAAGAGAATGTTTGCCCTGTCATTTCTAGTGCTCCACACTCAGATCAGAAATATAAGTGAAAAAGTATTTCCCAGTGTCATGTACAGTCAGTAAATCATCTTATTTTGTAATGTGTTTAGCTCTTAGAATTCTCTTTTCTGTGATGCTTGCTTCCAAGCATGCTCTTGTGCAATAGCCTTGATTTTGTTGTGTATCTTACTGCAATCTGGAATTTGGGAAATGTGAGAGTCATGGAAAAGGCTTCTAATGAAATCTTTCTCAAGACAGGAAGCCAGTGACTCTGGTGCAGTGGCCATCCTGGAGTGGCTTTTAACTGACCCTTTCCTCCTGACCACAGAAATGATTCTCTGTAGTTCTGGGCATACCCCTGATGGCAGCCTGCTGAATGCAGTGCTCCTCAGATGAAGTTGCAGATGACTTAAGGAGTCTGTGAGAACAGTTTGTGTCTCTGGACACATCCACTCACAGCATTGCTCACCCTTTGCTAACAAACAAGCTGCTAAATATGACCAAAAGTGGAATTAGCAAAGGCTGCTTTAAGAAGATTTTCACTTGAGTTAGAAGGGTGAAATGATGGATATTGGGATTTTCTGGTTGTGTTAGAGAATTTTAATTGAGATTTCTCTGTCCAAACAGAGTAATCAGAGCACTAGAGCCAGTGACAATCTCAGGTTTTTGTGCAGACACCCAGTGGCTCTCACTGTGCTCTTCACTGAGTATTTTTTATGTTTGTCTGAAGCACACGAGCTAGGGGACTAAAATATATATTATTTCTCACTTCTGGGATTTGAAATACATGTGTTTGTGTTAGGGGATGTGAATTTTTCTGCACGGTGATGACTTTTTTTCCATTAAAACATTGTTGATGGAGTAAAGTGACCTTGAGCTTCTGGGAATTGAAGTTTGGGGAGGATGTGAATGGTTGGTAACACAGGCTAGAAAAACATTGCAAGAAATTAAATCCATGAAGAAATAAAATGTTAAACTAAACAGCTTTTCCTTCTCCTGCCTCTTTTTGAAGGGAGTATTGGAAAAGAGAAATCTTAAAAGAAAAGAGAAGGGAAAAACTATGTGTAGAGTTGTCTGGTTGGAAAGGAACCTAAGTTGTCCTACCCCATTGTCTCTGCTTCCCTTTCCATCAGATGTTTCTCTAACTGATGTTTTCCTTCCTACAGAAACTTTTTGTTATTATCACATTCAGCAAACATATAGTGGAGCAGATGGTGTCCCTCATTGGGTGAGTAACTCTTTACCACAGCAATACCTGTGGAAAAATACTGGGGGAGTCAAATTGTGCTGAAAATTGTGCTTTGCTTCAAAGAGCAAGTTTGGGCCAACACATCATTTAGGTTTTATTTACAACTTCGTTCCTCACCTCAAATGCTTCAAGTACTTCAAGAAATGTAATAGCTCCAGAGGTCAGATGGCCCAAATGTACAGTGCCAAGGGTTAACTCTCACCCAGAAATGGGAGATTGCTCTTCAAATTAGAGATCCTACCCTTGAAACTGCAAATTGACAGCTTTTTAATGGGCTTTCTTCAGTGTTGTAGCCTGAGCTAATGACAAAGAATGAAGGAAGTGTGGTGATTTATGGAGTATCCCAGGATGGCAATAAATATGCAGTTAAAATATTGAATCTCTCATAAGATGTCAGCATGAGAAATCCTGTCCAGAATTAATAACATCTCCATTCTATTAAACTTGGGTTTTCATAGGAGAAATCACAGTTTTCATAAACTGTTCCCATTTTGAGATTGTCTTTTTAATTTTTTAGACTGAAATCTTTAGTAATTGATTACTGTTTTTTAATTTAAAATTCAGTTTAAAACAAGAAAACTAAGCAAAGCCACAGCTAGTAGCAGTTAGGGGGGGGAAAAAACAAGGAATTAAAACAACATAGTTACATATTGCCTCAGTGGGTCTGAATTAAAATCAGGCACTGATGATGAAATGCAAGATTTTTGCCTCACATCTACCTGTTCAGTCATGAAATTCTGTGTAATTTAAAATCCATTGTTTCTCTTCACATTCCCTGCCTGGAAATCCAGCACGTAACATCCCAGCTGTGCACAAGTTTCATAAGCTGCTTGAATGCAAACAAAGCATGCAACTTAATTCATTTAAATACAGGAAACTTGATCAACTCATATGGATTTCATAAAAAATTAATTGTTCAAAGGAACCATTGTCTTCTGGGGGGGAAGCTGCTGCCTCTTTTCAGTACATGATCAGATTAATGTCAGGGATGGAGAATTGAAGATTTAAATGTGAGTTTCTGACATTTAAATAGAAAGACTTAATGCTTGGGGGATAGGGTTTGGTTGGGGTTTTTTGTTTGGTTTGTATTATTTTAAATTAGATACTTTATATGGATCCATAAATAAATTCTAAGGTGTTTCTGCTTTTCCAAGGGCTTTGTTATCTGGGTTAAATTAATTGACACTTTGCCACTCAAGCTGTAATAATTATTTTCACATATAACCCAAAAAGCCTTGTTTCTCAAGAACAATTTCAGGGGAGGAATGGCTGGAAAGAATTCCTTTGGAAATAAAACCTGAAGCAGTAATGCTATACAAAGAAGAAGCAGTGTCAGAAGAAACATTCTAGGGCATTGCACTAATGAAACAAATCCTGATTTTATTGCTTCCTGATCTTCTCATTTGGTGTCTGGTTTGTAACAGATTTCAAAATTAATTTTTTGCTTTGAACATTGTTTAAAATTAAAAAAAAAAAGAAAAAAGAGAGGAACGTGCCTGCATTTAACCATCCTTTGTTAGCTTTTCTTAGCATCAATCACACTTGACAATTCACTGCTCACTTTTGATCTGCAGTGCCACTAGGTCAAGTATCTTTTCAAAGATTTCCTGCAGATCTTTGAGCCAAAACTAGTACTTTTTTCCTACTTCATCTGTCTTGGAGATAATTTTGCATCAGATTACTTCGAATGCCTTCACAAGACCTCTGCTGGATTCAGATTTTATTAGATGGTTGATGTCAGACTTAAAAAATGTCCTCGGGAGACAGTAAGATTTTTGGAATGTCCCTGTATCCTTGACTTTTCTCAAGCTGTCTGCTAGCATTACCTCATCAATTTCTTTTAGAGTGGAGTATAAAACATGTTTAACAATAGCTTGCATTAAACCCCTTCTTATTAAATTAAAATATAGTTCTGGTTAATGGTCCCTAGCTTTATTTTAATCAAATTCTACCTGATACAATGACTTTTTTTTTTTTGCCTGGGAGATTGCTCTTACAGGATAGGAAGTGTCTGAGCACAATACTTTAAAGTAATGAGCCATATTAATATACAGGATAACTAAATTCTAGACAAAAGATTAAAAAGATAAAAGTCTGAGAATGTTTGATTTTATAAGCCAAAGAGAATTCCTGGATAATGAGATGAGTCTCAGTCCAAAAGCAGAACTGATTCACCTGCAGCCCATAGCTCAGCTGTTGTTTACTCCTGTTCCTGGATGCTGCTGGCATCACACCCCAGCCAGGCTTCTTTAATGTCATTTAGGGTGATTTGATTTTACAATTTTGTCTAGGTCTCCATAACCAAAGGGTCATAAAACACTTCTGATTTTAATTCAGTAAAGATAAGGAAAAGAAAACGTGGCAGGGAATTAAGACACTGATAACCCCCAAATTTGAAGGCATTGGTGGTAGTTAGTTAAAAAAAAAATTAGTTAAGAAGAATGGGTGGTGGCAGCAGCCAGGGACAGCTGGAAGGGACAAAGGGACATGGGTTGATTCTAAAAACCTGAAGGTAGCACCAGTCTTGAAATCAAAGCTGGAGAGGATTAGAAAGATACTGGAGCTCACATGGTGCTGGTAATTATTTACCAGTTCTACCAGTTCATAGTTTAGTTGTATTGTTCCTCTCTAAAGTGCTGGAAGAGGATGTTTTTTCCCAGGTCGTGTTACCTTCACAAGCTTTTGTGAGGAAAGATGCTGTGGAAGGGTTTTTCTTGTCTTCTGCCACTTGAAGAAGAATTTAACTCACTGATCTCCCATCTAAAATAGTTGGATGTTGGTTTTAGGCCAAACCTAGCCCATTTCAAATGTTTAATTATCTTGTGTGTTGTGGGTTTTCTTTTGGCTCTTAAATCTTTCCATTTATTTCTTTTTTTTACCTACAGCTGCAGGATTGTTTATGAAGTCACACTGAGCATATTGCTTTTAAGCACGATCATGTTTGCTTTGAAGTGGCAGTTTCAAATGAGGATTAAGAATTCCCAGAAAACTACTAAAGGAATAGTTCTCAAAGCACCCAGCATCCACAAAACTCTCTGCCATCAATTCTGGGTGAATGTTCAGAGAGAATAAAAAAATAAATTGAGTTTTGTTTTAGTTCAGCAAGTTTTGTTCCTATCTAGTGAATATGGAGCTAATAAATTTAGAACTTCAATAGAATGGTAAAAATTCATGGTTTATGTAGCATTAGACAGCTCAGGAGCATCTGAACTTCAGTGGCAAGTGCAATGCTGCATTTTGCTAAGATGGTGGCCCTGGGGTATCACCTGAGGACTTCTCAGTGGTCATGCCTCCCCTTTGAGTAACTCTCCCAGCCTCTGTAATCAGGACCTTGCTGATTTTAAGAGAAGTAGGGACTAATCTGTTCAATTAATGACCTGAGTCAGTAATTTCAAGTTTAAATAGCCAGTGAAAGGCATGTAAAAAAAAATATATATATGCACAGTCCCTTGGGTTTTTAGAATTTGTTAACGTGATGTTCTGTGGGTGAGGTGTGATTCAACAAACTCTCCCCATCTCCCCCAAAATATCACTGCTTCTGAAAGGTTTCTTAACCTGGTGGTTTCTGTGGACCAGATTTTCTTGCTCACCAGCTCTGCAGGCCAGTCTGGATGACTGCATGTCAGAAAGGAAAAAAACAGCTTTTTGGTAACAAGTTCTGGAAGCCTGGACAGAGGAGTTTGCTGCTTATTTACTGTGCCATAATTCTTTGCTTCACAACTTCATCTCAGTTGATTCCTGTGAGGGCTGTGATGTTCCTGTCTCAAAGAAAGTACAAATGAACTCATGGTAACTGATGTAACTGGAAAGTTTGCTTAAAGATTGTATATCTTTTTTCAAAACTAATTTACAATATAGGTTTGGCTGTTTCTTTAGAAAATAAGTCAAGAAGTTACAGTGATAGAAAGAGCTGCACCAGAAATGGGTGGTCCTGGGGATGGCAAGAGCCCACATTCTGTTGAACCGGTGTCTTCATCAAGGGGTATTTTGAAAAATAGGTTCCAAATAAGAGTTAAAATAAAACCTGTGTAGTGGAACTCAACTGAAAATAACCTGAAGTGGCTGAGAACATGGTTAAGTGAGCAGTGATTCAACATCTCCTGAAAAATGCTTCTGGAAGGTTATACCAATGCACCTGACACTTCTTGGTACAATAAATCAACATCTCTCCTCCCCCAGGTATTTCAGAAACCTCTGGGACTGTGCCCTCACAATACACCCCGTGCACAATAGATCAGCTCTGCATAAAAAAGGCTTTAGTGGCTCCAAAGGGACACAGATGTGGATGAAATCTGAGTAGGTTTGGTGTTGAAAACCTTCCTCTGGATTATGACAGAATTATAAAAGTTTATTTGCCAAAAGGCTTGTAGGATTTAACTGAACAAGCAAGCTGATTTTTGCCTAAATTGTGTAGAAAACCACATCTTTGTAGGGAAATTTCTGTTTGTATTTTAAAGAGCAGAGTTAAGAACCAGCAGTTTGGAGATGTTGCAATTCCTATTTTTGAAAGTGTTGATTTTAACATAACAGAATGTCCCAAGAAAAATGTTTTGCAGACACCTTGGTTAACGTGGGGATTGAGCACAGCTCCAGGTATAGATGATGTCAAGCATGGAACAATTTTAGCTTAAAAATCTTCAAATAAGTTTTTTTTCTTCTTCTTGTAAAGCAAGTCAATCTGCCAAGTAACCTTTTAAGCCCCCCAGAATGGTTCTGTTGATCACGAACCAGATTTATTTTCTGCAGTTGTAGAACTTCACCAACATTCTGAGGCTGAAGTGGTGGTGACAGAAGCTGAAGGCTGTGGTTGCTCCCTGGGTCCAGGTTTGGATCCAGGCTCCAGGTTTGGTGCAGCATCATCCATCAGGGCTGAGTCAGGCAGGAGGTCCACTGAGTCACTGCAGGGTCCTGGCAGTGGGGGAGCCTCAGGGAAGTGGATGGTTTAAATACTGTGAGAATCTTTATCAGCACAGGAAATGACAGCTCATTAAAATACTAACCGTTGAGCCTGTTTAGATCACTGTCTGGAAAAAAATTAACCATTGAAGGGTCAGATAACATGCAGGAAGAAAGGTGCTCTGGTGAGACAGTAAGCAAATTAATCAGCTTTGCTAACTGTACAGTGGCATCAAAATGTTTCCACTGAATCTGCTTTTCAGTGCTTTATAAACTGACTCTCAACGAAATGGATACTGTGGAGCAAACTGGAGCAAAACTCTCAGTGTCTTTTGAGGCAGGGATGGCTAAAATAACCAAATGTTACCTCTTACTAAATTTGCATTTGAGCTGCAGGATGGATTTTTTTTCTCTTGTGTTCCTACAGGGGAATGGAGAAATGTGAATCCAGCCCAGAGAAGCTCCGTGTGGGAGTGGGGGGTGGGTGTGATGATTTCATGGAGTTTTGCAGAACTGTTTGGAAGGCAAAAGCCTTCACTTTGGCCCCCTGGCCGAGCTGTCAATAGTTACTCTGATTAAAATAAATTATTTTTTAAAGAGCTGGAGGTACTGGGAGGGCAGACTCCATGCCAGCACACTCTCTCCTTCATTGTCACATTCTTCCCTGCCACTTAACTCCCTTTTCTGTAGCAGGATCTGATCTCTGGCCTTGGGCCAGGCTGGCTCCAGGACCAGGGGGAGATCTTGGATGTGTGCAGGCTTTGTGCTGACACACAGGGAGCTTTTCCTCTTAGTTGGGCTTTCTGTTGTTTGAGATTTCTTTTGCTTTTGTCTTCACTTTGAATTGTGGTGGTGGCATTTCCTAAAAGGATGTTTTTCTGTAGCTGGATTAGCCCAAAGAGCTGAATCTGAGCAAAATGTATATGATGCTGTTTGTCCCTGGACCCCGAGAGGGTCGGGGTGAGGACAGAGCGTGCGTGCCAGGGAGTGACAAAATCAATCCCTGTGTTAACAGTTAAACGGTTTTTCCAAATTAACAGCTGAGGATATTAGAGAGCTCATCCATAGCATGGGCTGTGACTCAATATTGCATCACCTTTCCAAGCAGGGCTTCGGTGGGGCTCAGCCTTGGGAGCCTCCTTGCCTTGTCTGCACCCTCTCTCCCGTTGCTGTGGGTCTCATTTCCCTCCAGGTGATTATTGCCATGATCAAATGGAATTCCAGGGTTTTTAACTTCCAGTGCTTAATGGTTCTTGGTCATTGCAACTGTGGGGACTGAGCTGCTGAATAGGTTTGAAGATCCAGCACTGAATGCCACTGAGGTTCCCTCTTATGTTTTTACTTTTCATCAGAATAAATGGAGTTTAAGAACTGCTTAGAGGTAATCAGCTGCTTAATCACTGGCTGTTAGAGGACCCTTACAAACGAGAAGCTTTCATTAGCAGTCAAATCCCTGCTGTATTCATGTTCCTAAAATGTGAGTCTACAAGCCCGGCTTCGGGGGTGTGTTAAGTACTTGCTAATTCTAACATTTATCTCTGGAAAAACAGGCAAATACACACGTGTGTTTTCATGAGATGGGAACTTTCTATAGAGAGCTGCCCTTCAGCATTGAGCACAGCTTGGAATTATCTGAGTGCTTGCAGCCTCTAAAAGCACAGGCTATGAAATGTCAGTAACTCAAGAGGAACTTACTCTATTAAAGATCTTGTAAGGTGAAAAATACACCTCTGAAAAATGCAGAAAGTGTTTTTAGATCTCTTAGAGAAGTGTTTTTAATATCAGTAAACATGGAGTTGACTTTGAGTAGTAAAGAACTTCCTACTTGAGCTGGCAGAGAGAAATTACTTTTAAATTCTCTTTTGGTTTGGTGCTTTATCCCGTGTGCATTTGAGAAAACTCCTACCCCTAGTTCCAGAGATTCACTTAGCAAGGTAACTTCCCTAAAAATCTCCCTCCTATTTCATGCCTGGTTCAAATACTGACAGTTATTCTTTGGGAAGCAAATGAACAAATTGTCCATTGTATTTGAATCAACACAGCTTTGCTGTAACTGGAATAGAAGTTTCAGGAGTCTCTGTACATTGCTGGTGTCATTTTTAAACTTACCCTACAACAGTTTTGCTCTTCAGATAGCTGTGAAGCTCTGTTTTATTTGTAGGGCAAAAAACAATATAATTTTTCATTTGGATAGGAATTGTGGCTCTTAATTGAAAAAATCATAAAGCTGTATCTCTAATTATACCAAGTAACTTCTGACAACAAGCTACAACAGTGTTCTTTTCAGTGAAGCAAAAATCTTAATGAGTGTTTATACTGTAGTGTTACATGCAAGTAAAGTTTTTCAGTAAAATGTTATGATTTTAACAAATTTAGGCTGTACCAGGGGCTAGTACCAATTTTTGGAAGTCTCTTTTCAGTTCCAGTTCCTTGGGAAATGTTCAGTTTTAGCAGAGAATCAGAATGAACTAAAACAAAAATTGGATTTTTCTGTTAACTGCTTCTAAAATTTCACCTGAATCAAAATTTCTTCAGAGGTTTTTCCCCCCTTTCAAAATAAACCCGAAGCATTTTTTTTTTTTTTTCTGAATCTTATGGTCAAACTGTATTTAGTCTCTTTGTTTGTCAAGGAAATTGTTTTGATAGGAGACACACACACAAGGACCAGCACCTCTCCTCCTAGCAGTGCCTCCTTGTTGCTGATTAACTGCAGAATTCATTAATAATGATAGGAAGGGTGAAATGTATTTTATTGCTGACAGCCAACTTCTGGTGAATTACTTTTGGTTTTGGTTTGTTTTTCTTTGGCTGGTTGGGTTTTTTTTAAATTTAAATCCTTAAGCAGCTCAGCAAGACCTAAGTTTTAAGCCTTTAAGAAGGGGCAGCAGGCTGTGTGTTTGGGGTTTTTCTGTGTGTTTTGTTTTGGCAGATAGAGACTACAAAGCCTCATGAGCTGAGCTCTCTTGTGCCCTCAGGTCCTTTTATTTTCTTATCTTTTCATATTCTTTACTTGAAAGACAATGGGCTTGATTCTCAAAGGAAAATGCAAGGATTTGGGATTCTTCTGCAAACAGGGTTATCTCCCAACATCTGCCCTTGTTAAAAGGGATGTGTGAGGAGCCTGTGGTTTGCATCCAGACTCCTGGAACTGCAGCAGCTTTTGAAAGTGGAGCTTAAATTCACTGCTCAGTGTACCTGTGTCTGCTGGGAGTTTAATCCTTGAAAATTTAGACTGAAGTTTTCCCCCTCCTCCTATTGTAAGAACAGGGCTGGTGAGTTGGACTTCACCCGGGAGGCTCCACTCGTTTGTTTGTACTTAAATGAAAATAAAATTGATTTGTAAGATTTCTAGATCTAGTATGATATCTACACCTCAGATATTAGATGGCAAAAAGAAAAAAAAAAAACACCAGAAACAGACAAAAGAAAAAATTCTTTTTAGTAAAAAGAAAAATTTAAATGTGGTGTTGATGCACCAGGATCTTTTCAAGGCTCTGAACTTGGTTTCCATGTCTCAGTTCTGTTTAATGTTAGTTAGTTGGGCACTGACTTAGTTCAGTTTTCATAAAATAAAATAAATGGAGGCATTTGACCACCATTCTGTTAATCATTCATCTCTCATCATTTAAATATTCTTCATTTCATAATCTTACAGAAGTTTATAAGTAAACTGTTACCTCTCGGTGGCTTTCCCGGGCTTCCAAGTGTCATCTGAAAAAGAAAAGAAACCTGAAATTGTAACTCCTTTTAAACACCACGACTGGCTACTGATCAGAGAGTCAGCAGGAGAATTATTACCACAAATAAAGTCATCTTCGAAGGAGGGATGGTTCTGAAAACACTGGAAATATTTGTAAAAGTTGACAGACTCGTTTCAAGTGTGTAATAGATGTGCTTTAATCTCTGGTTTGGGTTTTTTGGGTTTTTTTCCCCTGAAGTTTTACCAGCCCAGGCACAGAATTTACTCACCCATTTGTATCATCGTGATGGTGAATCATGAGGGAAGCAATTTTTTTTCTTGTAAATATGTTAAAAAAAAAATCACTTGCCCCCGGCTATCGAAGGGAATAGATTTAGCAGAGGAGTCAGCTACTTTGTGTCTTTGATCTGTGCATTTTCATGAATTCTTAAGCTTAGAAAGCTGCTATTTTTTTTAACTGGAAAAAGGGAATATAATTCATTTCAAATGAGGAGACTGAGGAAATTAATTCTAGAGATGATCACTTTCTGAAGCTGTCTCTGTGTACACTGGTGTTTTACTAAACCCTCCCTGAAGCAGTAGTGCTTCAGCAGTGTTTGAATCAAAGAAAAAAAACCTAAAAACATTGAAATTCAGGTGACTTTTTTAATGCAGAATACCATATTGATGTCTTTTAAAAACTATATTAATCCAAATCTCCATTCTCTGAAGTGAAAATGGCATTTGTCAGTGATGGGAACGCCCTGAGTTAGGTGTTGGTGTATTTATGTGGCTCAGACTTCGGGAGCCTTTGGGTCGTGTGTGTGTTTTCCTGTTGCTAGTGGCAATTTCTTCCATAGAGTATTTAAATTTGGTTTATTTGTTTGTTTGTTTATCCCCAAGCGTTCTGACAATCACTAAAGCTCTCTGGACCTCCTGCTAAGTAGCAGCGTGCTGTGTAGATTTAAAGTAAAATTGAGGGCAACCAGGCTGGTGAAGGGATCCAGCACAGATCCTGTGAGGAAGGGCTGAGGGAGCCGGGGGTGTTGAGGCTGGAGAAGAGGAGGCTCAGGGGAGACCTCACCACTCTCTACAACTCCCTGAAAGGAGGTTGGAGCCAGGGGGGGGTTGGGCTCTCTTCCCAGGCAACTCTCAGCAAGACAAGAGGGCAGGGTCTCAAGTTGTGCCAGGGGAGGTTTAGGTTGGAGATGAGAAAGAATTTCTTTCTGGAGAGGGTGATCAGGCATTGGAATGGGCTGCCCAGGGAAGTAGTGGATTCTCCGTGTCTGGAGATCTTTCCAAAGAGCCTGGATGTGGCACTGAGTGCCATGGTTCAGGGGTTGGACTCGATGATCTCTGAGGTCTCTTTCAACCCAGCCAATTCTATGATTCTATGATCTGGGTTACAGCCCGGGGGTGCTGTAGAAGGGAAGTCTGGAGGATGCTGTGGGTCTGACCACCTTCCCACCATGGCAGAGGGAGAGGGTTCCTCCTCCCAACCCGTGTCCGGGATCTTTCCTCTAAGAACAAGGTGTTCGGTACCGGCTGGGAGGTTTTGTGCAAGTCAGCTGCCATAAACCGTGGCGTGATTCAGAAGAGGGTTCATAGTTCCTTCTTTGTTCCTTTGTTAATGAGTGACTCGGGGGAGGTGCCTGCAGAATTCGCTAACGCATTCTTGTGGGGTAAGGATGACGCAGAGATTGTCCTAATAAGGACTTAGTTTGAGAAAGGGGCCGTCTCCTCCGAGGAGATAGGGGCAAGTCATAGGGCGAGCAGTTTCTTTTTTAACGGAGGGATGACACAAGCACAAGTCATTTCCTTATTAATCGGTTCAAACCAGTTCTTACAGGAACTGCTGGTGATAAATGGGGGACTTCTCCCAAGTCATTCATTTGGGTCTCGGCAGTGTCCCGGTGCTCAGCTCCCCGCCTGCAAGGAAATGCTCGGGCTCGCAGCTTCTCTCTCAGTTCCAGCAGTGCCTCCTCACTGCCGGCTGCTCAAAGAGGATTTTTTTTTCCTTTGCTTTGCTTTTGAAGCGCTTTCGGAGGATGTGGGGAGACGTGTCCCTTTTAGAAGCACCAGATTAAAAAAGCTGAAATCCACTTTATTTGGTGGTTAGCTGCTTTCCCAAGTAGCAATGCCCTTCTGGGCTGTAGCTGAGGCTGAACTTGGTTCTGTTTGGGTCAAAGTGGTAAGTTTTTAAATTTTTAAAATGTTTTTTTCTTTTTTTTTTTGTGTGTTTTTTTTTTCCTCTCCTATTTTGTCTTGTCCTCTGGGATGAACTTTGCATCAGTGCTATTCCAAGTATAGGTCCTTCTCTTCAGAAGCCATTTCAAGAATATTTAGAAGCTCAGAGGATAAAACTTCACCACAAAGCTGACAGTGGAGTGCCACAGGTAAGGACCTCGCTGCCTCCCCCGGGATCTTTTTTCTTTCTCCTTTTTCCCCTTCCCTCGCTGTCTTTTGGCTTCTTTGTCAGCTGTATCGATGTAACTCTTGTATTCAGAGACTTGTAGTGGCTTAGTCAAAAATAGCTCATTAGACAAAATAGCTCAGAGACAAAATAGCTCATTTTAAAGCAACCTAAGCATTAAAAATAATGTTTGTAATTCTATTTAACTGGATTTAAATATTTTGTGTAATAAAGACAATGAAGTCAGAGCAGTGGCACAGCTTGCCTCTGTATGGGTGCCTATTTTGAAAGAAATGTGAGCAGAAAAAGGTTGCATTTACATGTGAAGTGGTAACAAACTGTGCAGCATCAATAGTTCAGTAGGATCTGGGGCTTAATGGCCACTAAGAAACAAAATCATCAAGCCCTTAAGTGTTGGAAAGGAGAATAAAAATGCGGTACAAAGGGGAAGGAGTGGCCTTTCATACAAGGTGAAAAACACTCTGAATTTTTAGTGGAATTTTAGAGGATTTAGTGAATTTTAGAGGAACTTTGACATGAAATTCCTTAGGGTACAAAGGCATTTTTTTAGATAAAATGCATTTCTCTAACTCGCATTTCACATGGAATAACTGGAGCTCTAAGTGTTCCTTAGCCCATTTCTTACAAAAAAAAAAAAAAAAAAGAAACTGAATTAGGGAGGGTCAGGCTGGAATAGTGAAATATGCATATTCCTTCCTGCACACTGCAGTCATTTCTGTGCAGTGCATTGCTGCCCTCCTTTGACAAAAAAATACAACTTAAAAGTAGTCATGGAAAACGCTGGAACTGCCAACCCAGGTCCTGACAGTAACTCCCAGTGACACCAGGAGAGCTGGGCACTAATTGGGAGACAGAGGGAAAAACCCCACAGTGTTAAGGAGTGACCTTACTGTTTTCTTTGCAATGAACACGACAGGGAATGACAGTCAGGGGCTGCTAATCCTGAGCTCTCTGAACTGTTAACGAGGATGAAATAATATTAGGAGCAATAAAGCACTTCACTAGAACACTAATAATGATCCAGGATCCAGCAGCTGCCCCGTGGTGTGGTTGGCAAGGCCTCCTGCATTGTCTTTCAAGGGACTAAAGTCAGCTTTACAGAGGGACCTGCAGGAACCCTGTCAGCTTCCACTTGGTTCCTGTTTTTGAGGAATTCCATAATTTAAAAAGAAATGGTCAGGCTCTTCCCTTTCACCTAGAAAAAGGAGATTTCTCCATGGTCCACTAATGTTAATTTTCCTCCTGTTTTGTCTCTTCAGGGGGAAAGCTGGCTATCCTGGATATTTGAAAAATTGGTTATTCTCATGGTTTGTTATTTTATCTTATCTATAATCAACTCCATGGCCCAAAGCTACGCCAAACGACTGCAACAGAAGATGTACTCTGAAGAAAAAACCAAATAAGCTTGGGGAAAAAAACCCTCGGAATGGGTTTGAGCAGACAGGAAAAATGACACATCTTTCTATATGTTTAAAAATCAGCATTATTCAAAATGGGGAAAAAACTTTTTAACATCAATTTTCAACTTTAAAAAGTTTTTATTTCATGTTGAAAGTAATTTGGATGTTAGAGCAGATGTTTCATTGACAAACTCATAAATGTTAAGGTAAGGTATGAATGCTTTACGTGTCTGATTGTATGGGCTGGACAATGGGATGTTAAAAGGAGTTTAACACAAATGTTGCCCACCCAAATTACTTTCAAAACTGATGATTTAATACTCTCCATTTCCTGATTTAACTTCAGACTGACCTAAGGATAATTTTTTATTTTGAAGGGTGGCTCTTTTTGCTTTTTTCCATAACTTTCAAGACCATCAAAATGTATATAAATGAACACAGATTGGATACAAACTCTTGCATGTCCCTCATGGTAAGGCAATTCCATCTGAATTCTCCAGTGTCCCATTGCATTGCACGTGCTCCTGGTTGGACAAGCCACCCCTTTAAACTTTATGATGTTAGCAGAGATGATTTGATGTCAAAATGCTGAAGATGACATTTTTTATTATGTATATTTAGAATGGAGTTAAGATAAAACTTTATAAAGCCATCTTTGATCATTCCAGAATTTCTTGTGTCAGTCTTTTTAAGCAGTCTGGTTTCCTCCCCACTTTTGGATGCTGAGTTTTCTTAGTTCCTTTATTAAGCCTTAATCCCACGAGCTGCATGCTTTACTCATCCTTCCTGCACAAATGGTGCTGAGCCCTTTGTTCTTTTTTTTTTTTTTTCTTAAGAACTGACTTAGCAGCAGGAAGCAGGGAGCTCTTTGCTCAGTTGGAGTGTGGCTGACTGGTTAAATCAGCCCAGTGGTATCAGCTGCCATCAGCTCTTCTCACATGTTTGTCACTGACCACAGCACTGTGGGCAGGGAAGGGGGGGAAGAGTAAAGATTCCAGCTGAAAACAGATTTGATGTTAAACCCAGCAACGAAGCAATGTTCAGAGAACATTAACCTCAGGCTTTTCAAGTCAGGTATTTTTAGACCAGTCATAAATCAGTGTGTGTTCCAGTTCTACCCTGCATGAACGGAGCCAATATTAAAATGGATCTTTTCCCTCTTTATAAGTAGGTATCTGTTCCACTGTTGCTGTTATCTGTATCCCTCCTCTAATCACTTTCTGAACGATTTTTTATTTTTATCCAAGGGGTAAGTAACAAGAATGAAGCTGACTTTCAATGAGTGTTATCAAGAGGTGAGCTGTGAGCACAAAGCAGGTTGAACTTTGGCGTAGGGCAGGTTTATCCCTGCGTGAGGGGAGGGCAGATCCTGCAGGTGGGTGTGAGAAATATCTGTATTTTGTTGAGTCCTGCCTGAATGTCCTCTTGTGTTGTTGCCAACTGTCGTGACATCTCCATGGCTGTACCATCCTGTCGGATAGCTTATCAGACTGATGTTGACTGTTGGATCTCATGGCAACAACAGTCGGTAGGCTGTCTGACATTTTGGTATCGTTCATCTGACCGTTCCCTCATCCATCTCCAACTGTTTCTCATTGAACATCAGTAGCATATCAATGTTTGGTCAAGTTTAGATGGAAATGAGCTCAGAAGCCCTGCAGTGCAGCCCTCTGCACAAGGAACATCTTTTAAAAGTTTCATCTCGGTTGTGTGTGAGGTCCGCAGGGTTTCTCCTGTATGCTTCATCTGGGACTTTAAACAATGTTGCTGAGTGAGTGGAGTCTGAACAGAAACTTCCCTCAACAGAGCTGCTGAGTAGAGGAAATCTCAAAACCTACAAGTCAAGTCCTGAGTGCTGGGAGGGAGTGCAAGACAAAAGCACAAAGACCACTTGTTTGTGCCTCCTGCTTTTCAGAAGATTCAGTATTCCTTAAATCTTGGCCTAGCAGCTTTTTTTTTTTCACTTTTTGGCCTAAATGTTGCCTTTAAAATAACGTAGCAAAGAGTTTGTTCAAATACAATCCAGAATCAGAAAATCAGAGCTGTTTGACACTTCACTTCTTGCAGTCTTACTAAAACTTTATTTTTGCACTCTGGAAGAGATCATATAAGCAGCTCGTGGCTGTTTGTTTCATTTTTCTTCAGGACATTTGGATTGCTGACACTTGGCTCCTTCTCCCAGTTTTAGTGGCAGCTTTTTCCCACTGATCTGCCACTCACCTTGGGGACAACTGGTATTCCCAGCACAAAGTTCCAGTAGTGTCTTCAGGCTTTCTGTGTGAGTAAATTAAATTCATGCCACAGAGCCCCACTGTGTGCTGTCAGATTGGAATGAGGAGACAAGCAAGTAACAATAAAGTAAAAAGAAATTTAAAAACACCTTTTCCTAGAGCCTGAGCTAATAAACTTCTGTTTCTAAATGCTTTAGTGGTGTCCTCAGAGTTCTGCCTCCTTGCCTACTGAAAAATCAGACAAATTGAAAGCTTTCTCCCACTTACCTCACTCTGTGTTTACATACATGTAGTGCAAAAACTCTCCTCTTGTTCTGAACCTGTGTTTGTGTGTGTCCACCCCAACAAGCTGTGCTGTTATTTTGAAGCTTTCTGACATTATTTAAAGAAAGGACTGGTTATTCTACTCCCTTCTACCCGTTTGGCTGCTGGGAGATAACAGGACTTGGTAAAAGGTAAAACATAATAGAACTGAAAGGTATGCAAACCTAATGAGAGTGGCAAATGAATAGTTTTATGATGGTTTCAATAAACAAACAACTGTTTCCCGGTGTTTATTTCAGCTCGATTGTTTCCATCTCTGTATCTTGAGCTTGGTTGTTACACTGTTAAATTTGTTGTCCCAAGTCTTCTACAGTGAGAGTGAATCCAGAAGATAAAAGCAGCAGTTGCGTTTTGTGGCTTCAGAGAAGGACCCAGAGCCTGTTCTGTTTCATCTGAAAACATGTTTTTTGCTCCCTTAATCCCAAGTTTCCTTTTGTTGAAGTTTTCAGTTGCACAGAGGAAGCAGTCAGTCAGTCAGCTAGCTTAAAATGCATTAGAGAAAAATCCAGAGTGAGTGCTGCTGTTTGCTGCAAGAGAAATCTTAGCAGGAATCACTGTAGTTTTAAGTTGATTCTTCTTGCAGTTTAGACACTGAATAAAGTATCTTTTTTTTTTTTTTCCTTGGAATTACTGAGTTGTGTCGCTGTAAGCAAAGCTAAAAAGGTCACAGTGGTCTCTGCCAGGCCCAGCCAAGAGGCCTGCACAGGCTGTCAGGTCACATCATCCACTTCCACACTTCCCTCAGCTCCATCAAAGCCATCAGGAAACCTCCTGCTCCCTCTCTCTGCTTGTAGTTTCTTACTCCATCCCAGTGTCACACTGTGTCTCTTGTTCAAGCACCCAGCTGCCTGTTCAGGCTAAGAAATACTTGTCATTAATACTTAAAGATGGCTTAATGCTGATCCAGAGAGTCCTTCCCTGCTGTGCTTTTGGGGTTTATTATTTAATTTGTTAGAATCAGCCTCCCTCTCACTGCAGGCAGTGCTAATTGCAAGCACAAATGCTGTGGATGTTTCCCTGATTGCCAAGCACAAATGTAAATATTAGTGAGCAAAATTGATTGCAGGTGTAAAAGTAAATGGTGATTGGGTGTGTTCCTTGGGGGTAAAACTAAATGACTTTTCTTGGGAGCATATGATAAAAAAATACTTTGTAATCAGCAATTAAAAGGTTGAGTGTAATTATAGAAGATGAAGTAATTGAAATTGCTCTTCTAAGATTTAAAATTCAGTTTGGGTTTGTTTCTTTTTTTATCTGTAAATTTGGGTTTTATTATTTCTTTGGAGGAGAAGAAAAAAACACTTTAAGTACTTTGCCCAGCCTTCTCCAGACTGCAGACCTGAGTGGAGTGTGGAAGAGGGAGAGCAATAGCCAGGGAGGGCTCCTTCCTGCTGGGCCAGGTGAGGGTTTAATTGCTGGAGCCTCCTCAGGAAGCAGGAGTGAAGCAATCCCTGTGAAACACCCTGCTGAAGCCTTCACAACTAGAATGAGGGTAAATATTTGCATGTGCTCTTACAAACTCATTTTTAAAAGGATTATACTGAAAAATTCTTTGAGCCTGCTGGGGCTTTCCTAATTCCTAGTTGAGGGCATGCAATGCTGGCATTTATTTCTCTACCTGTTTCCCTTGCTTGTTGATGCACCCCCTCAGCTTTCATGGAAGGCAGCAAACCAGTGTTTTGGTAGTGGTGTGAGCTGGGGAGGCTGTAACCAAACTGGGTTTGTTGTTAAAAGAGTAAAAGGAGCTGAAATACAGAAACTGCTATCAAAATATCCAAGAGGTCTGGCAGGGTGCCTGTCAGGTAAGAACAAATGGGAAGAGCCCAGCAATCTGCAGTGGCCTTCTTGGTATGTGTCAGGATTTCAGGAAAATGGTATTTTGGTGGAAAAAAAAAAAAAAAAAAGGTATTGCTCTGTGCTGAATTTCAAGTGAAGAGACTGCTGAGCTGTGTCACTTGTGGTAAAACAAATGTGAACTTATTAAGTGGGCCAAGGTTTGTTTCAGTTTGTCTTTTATTGTGCTAGAGGGTTTTTTATTATTATTGTTCACTCGTGGTATGATTGGAAGAGCACTGACAACAGAAGCATTAAACCAAAGGTCATTTTTCTTTAAACCTCATTTGAGGAGCTGTTCAGATACAGATAAGGAAGTGTGCTGCATCTTCCGTGTTTTAAGGGAGTTACTCCCAGTTTAATTGTTCTGCAGGTTTCTCAAGAAACTTAAATGAGTTGCCCAGGCAGCTGGTAATAAGGAAACTGGCTGCTATTTCCTGATGAAAGGCAAGAGATAGGACTTGTCAGCTCAGTGTATTGTTCCCTGCTCTGCCCTGTGAGGCCACACCCTTCTCCAGTCCCCTCAGAAGTTGCTTTTTCTGACCTTGTAAAAAGTGTGAGTTTGGGGTCTTTTCTCTGGCCACTGCTGTTCTCTTCCTGCTTGAGGGGAAGCCTGTGAGAGGGGCTGTTTAATACATGGTATTTAAGGCATGATCCACCAGTTTTGGCTTTTTGGGTTTGTTGTGATTTTATGCCAACCTCCCAGCTCTAGCTCTGCCTCCTCATGAGAGATGGTTGGAACTTCCTGTTTCCTTGTGCCTCACAGTTAGGGTGTTGTTGAGGTGTTTTTTGCTCTCTGGAGTGTTGCACCCAGCTCACAGCTCCCTCTGCTCCAGACAAATTCTGTGAATTACACTGAAGTGGTTGTTACCCTGATTTTATGTCAGGTTGTGAGCACTGTTATGATTTATGACATCAATCTGTATGAAGTCCCCTTTTACCTTGCTTGGGTGCCACTGATCTGTGTGACACTCCTAAGCTCTAAAGCCTTTTCACTGGGTGGTGGCATCAATTCTCAGCCAGAGCTCTGAGCTACCTCAGCACAGACACCACCAGTGCCCTGTGTGCACCCGAGCAGGTTAAACTCTGCCTCCAGCCATTAGACAAAGAAGTGTTCAGATATTAGATGCATTTCCCAAAGTTTGTTCTATCTGCTTGCACTGACCTTCTGGTACCTCTGTTTTCCTTCCATATAGTCAGGTAAGAAACTGGCAGTTCTCTGGCAGGAGCTGCTGCTAACTAAAGCACATAAATACTCTGAGGATCACACTTACATGTAGAAACCATGTGAGTTTTGAAGGACTCAGTGTGTCTTTCCCAAGACTCTCTTTTTCTTAGGTTCTTCCCAGTTGAAAAGCCTTGAAAAAGCAGGTTTATGTGCTCAGCATTTCTCTCCTGTCTCTGAAACTGGACCTGCATAAAGAGAAAGTACACATTTAGATCTGCAACACCCTACAAATGTAGCCATGTTCACAAAATTCCTCTGCTCTGTTCCTTGTTTGCTGCAGCTGTTTTCCTGAGTGCTGTAGTATGTAGGATATTTTCATAACAGGTTCTTTTGCTCTGATTTCTTGATTTTTAAGTCTCACCTCAGTCCAGCTGACCTCTCATGACATACAGTCACATGCATTCATGTGTTGTGCAAGATTCTAGGTGGGGAGCAGTGAGGAAGAGAGAGAAACTGTTTAGATGCCTGAAACTGGTATTTAGTGAAGCTTCAAGTCATGGATGCAAAAATAAAATTGCAAAGCACTTATTTCTGCTAGATTTGTGCTAATGCAATTGGTGATTTTATTTGTGTCCTCCCTTAGCTTCTACATAAACCTGTCTCACACACTTCTGCATGTGCACAACCACCAAGTGGCAAATCAAACTGCAGGATTTCACAGAATCACAGAATCCTAGGGGTTGGAAGGGACCTCGAAAGATCATCTATTTGTGCATCAACTAAAATTGCCAGGGCTGCCCAGGAGGAGCTGGGTGTTTTTAAGTCAAGTGTGGCAATCTGCAGCCCTATCCTGTGGCAAAACATTCCAGCTGTGAGAGAGATCATTCTAATTAAATGGATAAGGAAAGTGTTAAAGTGTTGGGCAGATCTGATCCTGAGAGTCCTAGCTTAAAGCTCTCACTGGTATCTCCTCCTTCAAGTCTTTCTTGTAGCCTTGTCTGTCCTTGGTGCTTAAGAGAATTTTGGACAAGTTCAGGCCTGTTGAGTTGAGTTTAGTTCAGATTCAGCAGGACTCTGTGTGTTCTAAAGTTCAGGTTTCTTTTGATAATGCCACTGAAGGATGAGCTTGCCTTTCAGAGCACACATTATGTTTTTATCTATATTTTATATAAAAACTTTCACTTCATTGTGAGAATAGCAGCTTTGTGGAGAAGCCTGAGTAAATCTTTGTAGAGGAAAAGAATGTAAAAACCTGAGCTAGTAGCTGGTAGGGAAGGAACAGAAGGTTTCTTCTTGGGAGAAAAGTGTTGAATTGGCTTTCTGTTCATTAGTTGCCAAATTTGTTTTTAACTCTTTCACCAGCTGCATTAGGTTCCTTCACCAAAATTAGGCCTAGGAAGGAGAAATTGCCAGTTCACAACATCAAATAACTTCATAAATACAATAACTAACAGGATGACCTGGAATCAGGTAGCAGCAGAAGCTGAAGTTGCCTCGAGTGGGGTGGGGAGGAAATTTCCCAGTGTTTTCTTTGCAAGTGGCAGAACTTGCAAAGCAGCAGCCTCAGAGGGAAATATGGATTCCAGAACTCAGTATTGTTCTGAGCCATCTGGAGAGCAGCAGCTCTGAACTACTGCCCAGCTCTCACCATACTTACTGGGGATATTACAACGAGCAGCTCCAGCTGCCCCTGCCAGCCAAGTGCAGAGCCAGTGTTTTATTACACCTTCAGTGTGTGGGATGAGGCTGCTTTCCATTTGGCTCCCCTGGTGGTGTTCTGCTTACATGCTCCTGTAAATGATCTATTACATATTGGAGCCTGCTGGGCAAAGGTTCAAATTAAATCATGCCATCTGACCACAATTACACCATTCTCAGGCAACTGAAGTGTATTTTTGTGTGCCTTTAAATAAACATTACATTGTACGTGTAACCAAATATGTACAATAATTATTTTTGCAGAACACACCCATTTAAATCCAAATACACCCTATAAGATGGGATTTATTTCTCATTACATCTAACTAGTGAAACTAAAGCTCAAGCAATGTTTATTCTGCCTTTTTTTTTCATTATCTAGTGGCTTATTTTATTTAGTTTCTCTACTTGCTGTTCTGTTAAAATAGGAATCTTGGCCTAGAGAGAATCCTCATCTTACTTATTTTTCTGTCTTGTGGTGTAACACTCCATACTTCAAAAATGTTGCTTTCAAAGTTAGCAGACAAGAAGGTTTCTGCAACCTGGTTCACACAGACAAGCAGAGAGGCTTGTGCCTTCATTTTATACCACTGGACTCTCCTAGAAATCCCTGGTTAGAATTTCCCAGGCTTGTACAAGGACAACCATGGGGTTAAAGTTTAGACTTCTTCCATTATCTTTACCATGGGATGTATTTATACCTCTAAATATTGCCTATAAACTTCCTCATGAGCAGAAGCAGCCTATCTAATCTCTTCTCTGAGGCTACCTTCCCCTTTTTCAGGGCCCTCCCTATGGCTGGCAATAAGATCTGTTGGAACCACCACCCCTCTTGCAGCTTTTCAGGCTTCTGGGAAAGGGTTAAGCAGGTTCTGCTGATTCACTGAGGTGGGTGACTCATGACCCCACCCGATGGAGGGGAAGTGGCTGTCTAGAGGGAGAGGATTCATACAATGTGAACTCAGAAGGGACCATTGTAGTTGAACTGAAAGAGCAGGAAGGGCTCTATAGTTCAAATTCAGGATTATCAGCTCTGCATCCCCCGAGTTAAAAGCTGCCCCAGTGTCCAGGCTGTGCTTCTGGAGCGTGGGCAGAGGTGGGGTAGGAAGCCAGAGGCAGGAGGCTCCAGGAGCAGGAAGCCCACACTGGAATTTGCTGCCTTGGTAAAGCTGTGTGTGGACTGCCCTTGAAAGCAGGGGAGGAAAGGCAGCAGCTCAGTTCCTTTTAGAAGTTTTTTTTTTTGTTTATATCAGATCCATGAATCAGTCCTGATGACTCAGTTTTCAAAGTGCTCAGCAAAACGTGGATTCTTTAAAGTATCTGGGAATTTATTGCCTTTGGGATGCTTGTTCCCTCATTTCATAATACTTATCTATGACAAATTTATTAACAAATGTAGAAGGAAATTCATTATTCATCCAATATCCTTTTGTACCCTAACACTTCCCAGTAATGTAACAGCTGGTACTTTGTGTATGACTTCCTTCCTCCTTAGTGACAAAATCCTACTTGTGAAATCCACAGATTTTTTGCCTTTAATCTTGAGCTGTTTCAGTTTGGTAAACTATGCAGGTAATCCTCTTAAAAAGCCCTTGGCTATTTCCAGGAAGATTCCCTCCTTTCCCTAGTGGCAATCAGCCTAGCCTTATAAACCACTATGTATTTAAGCACAAATAAATTGTACAACTACATCAGTGCCCTCTCACTTGCCAAAGTTATTTGTAATGAGTTAATTTTTGTTCCTGTTTGGGTGTTTTGGTGGCCCAATAGAAGTTATCCTACTCATTACATGTAGCTGCTCTACTGCAGAGTCCTTGAATAAACTTCCAAGTGAGCTGCACCTGTCCATGACACAAAACAATAGTGAGATTTGGTGCATTGTTCCTTGCTTTATGGACATCCTGTGAGTAGCCAGGTCAAGGCCACTGGTTCTGTTGTCCCTGCCTCAGTGAGTGATTGGCTTGTGCTGACCTTTGATCTACCACAATAATTTTAATTTCTAATGAAATAAAAGGCCAGGATCAGTTTATTTACATAATTATTTTTCTCAATAAAATAGAAGCTGACTGCTCTGCCTTCTAATGTAATTGTAGGTGATGAAAATCTGGTAATAGCTATTGACTTCCTGCCACTTTGACCCTCTCCTCTCCACATCCTGGGGAAAAAATAGAGGAATCCAGCCACAAATCAAAAAATTAAGGCTTCTTTTGGGAAAGGGTGTGAGAATTTCAGAACTGAGGTCAGCAGTGAAAAACACTAACAGGAAGAAGGCTAGAGATGACTGAAACAATTCCTGTCAATCCCATTTGCAGAGCAATGGAAGGGACTGTAACAGCAAATACAACAGTTACACTTTGGTTTTCACCTTCTTTTGTTTTTGTAGTTTAGAGGAATCTGTGTTGTCCAAATATGGTTGTCCTCTGGCTGCTTTGAAAAGCTGTTTTCCCATGAAAGTAGGAATAATTTTCCCTGAATCCCAACTAGGAACAAGTTCTTACAGAAGTGTCCTTGTTGAGCATAATGAACTAACTGTTGGCCTAACTCTGTCTTGGAGCTGCTGAATCTTTCCTCTGTGTTTTTGTATGTTATAATTAGAGATCAAACAAGGAAATTTTCATTTTTGCTTTGGGGTTGTACATGTTAGCTGTGTTTCCTGATGGGACTGCTAATCTTAAATGTAAACACACCCCCAGATATCCTGCTCCATTAACTACAAGTGACATAAGCCATAAATAATAAGTGTACACATAGAATGGTTAAATGAGTCTGTGTCATTCCTTGGTGCAAAAAGCACTTGCTGTATGTGCTTCATGCCCAGAATTATAAATACCCAGAGATAAGGGAAGGTAATTTCTGCAATGAAGTTACTTATTGATGTAGCAGTACAAGAACCCACTGCTGCCTTCCTTTTTTCTTAGAGAACTTTAAAAAATGTTTTACCTGCCCTGTGAAATCATGAGAAAGAGAATGCATTCCTGTCACTTGGGCATTTTTTTCACAGTTACTTATTTTCCTTTCTGATACTGAAGAAGTTCTCAGTGTGACAGCTGCTGAAAACACTGGGGAAAATTATTTCTATGCTGCTAAACATCTTGTGCCTTTTGCAGGAGGGAGGAGGGTACCTCACCAGACTGCCTCCTTTCCTGACCCTTTGTTCCCTGTAAACTTGAATTGCCTCTGCTGTTTATCTTAACTTCTTGTGCAATCTTGTCTTCAGTTTCTTCTGTGAAAATAACCAAGACAATGGTTGAAACTGTCAAAAACAAGTCACTAGAAAACAGTCAGAACAGTCCCCCAGCTCTGAGCTGCCAGGAAGTGATAGTAAAAAAAAATAAACTAAATATCACAAGTAATATCCTATAACAAAAGTTGTATGTGGTTTTCAACTTCAAGTTTTATTCAGCAGTACAGGTCTGGATAGCTGAACTGTAATTGTGTCTTCCCCTTTTTGAGAGTGAGTTCCTAAAACAGGAATTAGAGCACCTGAGTGAGAACAGCAAGCAAACCAGACTGAGCTGCTGTCAAAATGTTCTGTCATGTTAAGTGAAAAGTTTCCTGGTCTGTTTACCCTACCTACTTTCTCCTCTTTGCTTTTCCTTTTGTGTTCTCCCTACCTGCCCCATAAATGTCTCATTTAAATGTGTATTTAATGATTTAGCTATTGAGTTGATACACCAATACAGCTTAATTTACACAGGTAGTTGTGCAGGAACTAGGACTAGATTCAACTCCAGTGTGTGCAGACAGTTTCCCTGCCACTAACAGGCAGTTTAAACACTTCTTTGTCTGTGTGCAAGGCGTGAAAGATTAACACTGTGTGTCTATAAACTGCCATGAAATTTCTCAGAACCCATTTCTGTGGCTTGCACTGAGCCAACAACCCTGCAGGAGATCAGGTATCACCTGGGGTGTAGTTGAGCAGTTGTGACCTTGGCCCCTGTACTTACCTGTTCTTCAGACTCTGTCCTGTGGTTGCCTGAGTGTTGTCACAGTCTGTTTGCCAGTCCAGGTGTTGGCTTCCAGAGCAGCTTTGAGAACAGGAGCTCCAGGGGGTGTTCTGGTGCTTCTGTGCCTGAACAGAAGTGAAAAGGTGAATGACATCTAGAAAGGAAATAAAGATAAGTATAATCCAGTGCTAAAAGAATTACACAGTCACTTCTGCATCTACCTGGCAGGAGTCTACACTAAACCTAAAGGGAAATTATGAGAGCTGTTCACTTCTCAAGGGAAAACTCCTTGAGACTGATGTTTAATTTGTTTTTTCCCATTTCTGTCATACCTGTTTAACAGTGGGATTGCTGCTATGGGAGAACAATATAACATGGGGATAGGACTGGCAAGAATTCCAAAAGTTCTCCCAACCATTGGGTGAAAAACTAACAGGGACAGAAGGAAGCTCAATGTTAAGAGATGATCCTTAATTATCTGTTCTCTTATTTGATAAGCATCCAGGCTGTGCTCCCCAAGCCACTGCAATCTGCCGGCTGGTGCAGCAGCGTTTGCAGGCTGCAGCTTCACAGCGGCACCACCTTGTGGCCGTGGTAACATTTGTGGGGAAAAAAGAGCCCATTTCTGAGATGGACTTTTGAAATGACACTGTAGTATATTTATTGTATTGTATTACAGGCTCTTGCATCTAAAATCTACCAGCAGTTCTCCTCCCAAACCTGTTTAAATAAATATCAAAGTAATTAAAAAAACATCTGCTGCTAATTTATAGGAAGAAAAACAAGAATTGTAGTTTGGCCTAAATCTGTGGTTTGCCCATAAAAACCAGCTGAGACCTCTGATGTGCTAGGGGGGATATTTTTTTTCAATTGTGCTTTAAAAAGTAGCACAGTGAAATGGCCAGAAAAGCACACAATTTGTTGTAATCTCTAACTTGATGACAGGAAAATGAAGAACACTTCATACCTTTTTAAAAGATGGTTCAAAACTTCTGCTGTTTTGTCAAGGTTAATGTCCTTAAAGTGGAATTTAGGTCTTAGTTTGCTTTAAAAGAAGAGGATTTGTTTTAGCCAAATGGAGTTTGGATTAATAATTCAGATACTGTGCATTTTTATCAATATCAAAGTATTCTAGGGCAAAGTTTTATCGTGAAAATTGGAAATGGAGGATCAGGAATGGCTTCCTACTGTAGTCAAGCACACATTTAATTTTTAGCACACGTTAGTTCCTGATAGTTTAGATGCTGAGACTTTACCCTCAAAAAAAGTCCTTCTGTACATTCTTTATGAGACATATCCAAGTGCCAAAGATGATTTTCAAAGACTTAGCTACAGTACAACAGAAATATAATGGAAAATAGCTATTTATTTGATATATTAAATATGAATAATACCTGTCCATATGAATATATTCAGTTCTGATTAAGTTCTTGCTATTCTAACACATGCACACGTTCTTACAAGGCTGAGAAACAGCTGCAGTCCAACTTTAGAAACTTCAGAAAGCTGGTGGAAGGTTTTCCAGTGCTGGGTTCTTTCAGGAAAGTTCTAGTTCAGAGTAATCAAAGGATGGTGTAACTGGAGATAACTTGTTCCAGAACTGTGAAGCTGTCCAGGAAATCTTCCTCTTCAATTCCAAATTTAGTGTACTGGTGAATGTAGGCTCTGTGTGTTGAAGTCACCATAGGGAAATGGGTAACATGTTAGAAATCAGTGAAGAATCTGGACACAAAATCACATTATTTATTGTAATGACTTCAAATGAAGATTGGTTTTCACCCAGTGACCATGCTGGTGAGTTTCTACTGTGCTCTCTTGAACTTGTTTTGTAGTTCATACTTATTAGAAACAAGTTCTGACTTAGCAATAGCTTTTATAACTTTGTGTATTTATTGCCCAAGGCAACAAAGTCACAGCTAACAAAATTTGGCTACCTGGGAAGTGGAAGGAGAAGTGATTATTCAATGAGAAAAGTAATTTATAGAATTGAGATGCAAAGCCTCAACCTGTGTGTATGGGGCAGCTTTCTTCTCATCTCTGGTGTTGCTAAAATCAGGAGTTAAGCTACTGGAAGCAGTTTCCCTCCTTTGGCTTTGAATTGCAGAATTCTGTGCTAGAAAGTCATGTCTGACATCTGCTGTGACATGCACCAACCTTGGCTTCATGATGATCAAATTAAGAGGCAATTTTCTAGATTTTGTGGTTCTAATGAAAAATCACACTAATGAATGGCGTGGGGCCCTTATTAAACACATAAATCCCCTAAATGTTTTTGAACTGAGACAGGAACTTGTTGCCTGGATTGTGCAGCATGTCTGACACTTTAGAAACGACATGATCAGTAAGATCAGTGTTTCTATGTGTTATTTTTAGAATGGTCACACTGCAATGCACTGTGTTTGTGGAGGTTTAGTATTGAGAAAATTGTGAACCTGACAGCACTAGGATGTGGTCTCACTTACCCACAGAACACAAGCATTGTTCTGTGTTGTCCACCCTGCCATCGTATTTCAAGCATAAAGATGTTTCCCCTAAAGTGTGGAAACTGTCTTCATGCTTATTCTCCCTTTGCTGAAAGACTGAGCTTTATTTACAAAGATTTTGCTAATACTGAATCTATTGGCAGCTATAAATGAAGTCTCAGGATAATTATTTTCACTTACTTGGAAGCAAACATATTCCAGGCTTTTCCTACAACACTGTCAAGAGGTTTCAGCAGGAACTGGCTATTGCTGACCAAGGAAGCTGACTTTTCATACTTGTTAAATGCTCTTGGTGTTTTCCAGGCATTAAAAGCATCCTGAGGGTTCAGCCATGACGTATATAAAGAGGGATCTTGGAAACTTCCTGCAGAAATAAGACAGCCCTTTTGACAGATCCTTCATCTTGATCTCAGTATCCCTGTGTGATCTCAGAAATGCTTGATAGATCAATTTAGACCTTGAAAAAAAATCTGCAGTGTGGTCAGCCTGTTGAAAATGTAACTGCTTCAAAGAGACTTGGCAGACTATCTAGACACAACTCTCATATTGTACTTCATCTCCAAGCTATGCTCACCACTCCAGAAGCTGTTAAGTGTATTTTTTGACAACACAGCCAAGAATCCTGTCATACACATGGGTCTGTCTCTTCCTCTTTCCCTGAAGTGCTTCAGTAAACAGAGGTCTGGGTTGTAAACAGCCCTAAGCAATTAAGACAATGTGGCCTTGGATATTAAAGTGTTTCCAGATGGAAAACTGACCTTAGTAGTGATGTATGTGGCCTTGTTTTTCTTTCACTTTCATCAGATATGGTTGCAAAGAAAGAATTAGATGTTAAACAAGAATCACCAAGCTGTACTCTGTTTCTCCTTCTCACCTAAGTCTACACTGTGCACATCTTTCCCTCGCAGGATGGCCAGGTTGGCAATGGAAGTGTTGAAATGTTGTGGCTTGTTCATGGGATGACTGGAAGGGATGGAGGAGCCTGCATGAGGTGGTCGTACTTGCCAATCAATACCTAGCAGATTTTGGCAAAAAAGATAGAAAAGAAAGTTAGTGTTTCCTAAAATATGGATTCAGATTAGCTGAAGAATCAGTAACTAACACTGTGCCCTCTGCTGAGCTATTAGGGTTTATATTTCTGCATGTTAGTTAAGAAGCAATTATGCAGTTCTTAGAGAAAAACAGTGCTAATTCAGCAGTTATTTGCCTGGTGGTCACCAGTCTTCCCAGAGAAAATGGATACTTGTTTCTATACTTAGCAACCTGCCAGCCCATTCTTTGCATAACTGGAAGCTCTACTGAATGCCCCAAGAAAATTGATATGGGAGAGTTAAGAAGGATTTTTATTAGAAGGTGTAAAAAAAAAAAAAGCATAGCAGAGCTATCCAAGCATGTTCCAAATGAATCATGCTAATTAAGTGTCCCGCCCAAAACTATTGGTTTGTTTTGCCTATTTTCAATGGTTATAATTAACTAAGATGTCTGGGAGCAAAACCAGCAAGCTTGGAGCTGCTGTGGCAGCTGAGTGAATAGTTAGAGGAGCAGCTGGTTATGTAGAGGCACATTCCTGCTGTCTGAGGGCAGCAACTCTGAGCTGCCTACAGTGAGTCAATGAGCTCCAGAAAACAATATCCTTTATTTCATCTGTAAAAATGTATGCTTAGAGAGTGATGGAATCTGAGAGTGCTTTTTACCTTCCTCCATTTTAGCATTAGCAATGAGCATCTGCCTTAAATGTCTGATGAGTCCTGGCCAACTGAAGGTGCTGTAAGCAAGGGAGTTTTCAGGCATCTGAGGTATGTTCCGAAGACCCAACATCTTGAATTCAGGATGTGGAACTAATGTCTCCATTAAGTCTCCTGAAAAAAGAAATCAACAGCTGCTCATGGTTGACAAAAATAGAAGAGAGTGGGGAATTTTACAGAGCAGTTTAAGAAACCATGCAAGATGTATGAAGTTTTAATTTGACAAATACATGGACACACATCAGAGGAAATAATGCAAGCTTGCTACACTCTACTGAGTTCCATATGAGCATGTGAGTGGCTCTTATTTTACAAGTCAACTTGTCTCACTTTATCTTCTGGCTGAGAATCTCCAAGACCCTCCACACAGCTAAGGAGAGTGACAGACAGATGGAGAAATACAATTTTACAAGCAAAACTCTTGGCCATAAGGGAAACTTTCTGTAACCCCTTAATGATACAGATGTCTGCCTGTTGCTAGACTGTCCTCTGCAAGTTAAACACAAAACTTTCATTTTGTTTCAGTTTATACAATCTCATGTGAAATGTAAAACTCAATCCAAATGACTGCCCTGTACAAATTACCTCTGAAATATAAACAGGTACAAGGGTGTCTGTAGGCACACAAAAAAGGAGAAACTGAGTTCTTTTGGTAAAGAATGAATCTTGAAGGTGGGGGATCTATCTTTGACACAGAAGAGGGATTGAATTTCTAACTTAAGGCTTTTGCTTCACACTTTCCATCTTACAACTTGGGATGTGTCTGAACACTCGAGTAAGGAGACTGAAGGACTTAAATTCCCAGCCTGAAGTGATTACAGAAATAAAGTTAGGTACCTAATGGGTTTCTGCTATAGTGTGAGCCACTTTCTGCTGTGTAAGCTGGCTGGAAAACACTCCCCAGCTGATGTGCAATGACTTGATTTACATCTCTGAAGGAGATCTGCTTAATATTCATCAGCTGAGCACAGATCTTGTGGATGGCATCATTTTCATGAACAAGTAGGGCATCTGATGACTGGTACAGACGTGAGAGAGTCAAAACAGAGTTGTAGTTTTGAACAATAACCTAGAAACAAACAAAAATTCACACAAATGAGAATAAAAAACCTCTTTCTAGTTAATAATCCTCTGGCTGCTGTAATTTTCTCAGTTAGGATTTAGGAAGTGATTAGTTTTGTTTGCCAAAGTGCTTGGTTCTAGAAGAGCTTTTACATGTAAAAGAGCAAGATCTATGAAAATCATGATTCTCAGTTCCTGCAAACATGCTAGAATAAAATGTCTGGCAACTGATTAGAATGCCAAGGTACTATCATAACAGGAGGTTCTAACTAGTCAGCTAATAGAGCTTCTCATGAAACCACTTTATACTTTAGCACTTGCAATATTAAAATTATTTTTTGTGAAATGACATGTACCAAATATTAGGCAAACAGTTCATCAGCTCAGTTACATATTGTAACTTTTAAGAAGGAAGATATCTCTGTTTATTTCCATTGCAGGTATTTTATGTTTAAAAGGAGAGTTATTAAAACTTGTAGAATACCTCTGGGAAACACAACATTCACCTCACCAGTGCCATAGGGCCAGATAATATGGTTTAGTATAAATGAAGTTGGAAAAGCATCTCTTAAGCACTGGGTCACAAACGCTCCCAAGCCAGATCCTGTACCACCAGCCATGCTCATTATTGTGAAAAAGCCACCCAGTCGATCACATTTCTCTGCTTCTCTTTGTACCAGATTCATTATTGCTTCTTTGTGCCTAGGCCCATGGACAGAATAACTGTTGAATAAAAGACAAAAGAGTGAGAATTGGCAGGTTCTATCAAAGTAGGACCCTAGACAGCTCATTAGCTTCTACAGTTCCCTTAGTGAAGCTTGTGCCAGTTGTTCATACCCATTTGCCCAGTTGTTCCCAGAGCCTTGCTTCTGGCAGAAGTGTGAGTGCTCATCATATCTCCAGTAGCCAGACCTGGCAGCTGTTGATAAGGTTTGGTTGATTACTTTGGGTTCCATGTCCACAAGCACAGCCCGGGCAACAGGTACTGGAGAGAAAGAAAAATACAACTGAGAATAATGTGCCAATGTTGGAACTTTTTCAAGTAAGATGGATGGACTTGGTTCAAATTGTATTCCTCCTAATTAAGTCAAACAATTAAGGGGACAGCACAGAAAGGGGGACTTAGCAATGCCCTGGATTCCTGGAGAACCATCTGTCTCTTTCCAAAGACAAACCTCAAGTCTAGCAACCATAGATTTTTTTGGACAGAAACCACTTAATGTGTCTGATGACACCAAATTCAGACAATTTGGGTCCTACTCCACCTACACCATAAAATATAGATGTTTGAAAGGAAAGATTATGTATGTAAATGTGCTCAGTTTCCAGCTGTGTTCCTGGCAGACTTGCCCTGCAGGCTCAGACACTTTACTGCCCTGTGATTTTGGCTGTTGGTGAGGTTGTGAAGGCACAGGGTTGTGACAAGTGTTCAAGACTGAAGGTAAAACTCACACTTCACCTGAATCAAGGTAGTAAAAGAGGTATTATTTCTGTACTCTTATCTGCATTAGGCTGGCACCCAGATTCAGTGGAAAAGAAACACTTAAATGTTGTACCTTGAGATTCCTCCTCACTGAAAAAACGTTCTTTGCAAGCATCATGGTAGGATTCATTCTCCTTCTTGGAACACAGCCCATGTGTGCCACGGACATCACCACAGATAGCACTGAACAACTCATGACCAATCTGATTACCACACTGACCAAGCTGGAGTGTGACTATTGACATTCTGATTCACTTTGTATTTAAGCCTATAAAAAAAAAGAGAAGTATGCCTTTAGCAGCTGTGGAAAAGAGGTGAAAAGTTCTGAGAAGTAGATTTCTCATCAGTTTTGCAGTTTTTGAGAACCTCTAGTGAGAAGGGAAATGCTATGCTACAGCCACGGGCTATTTCTGGAGAAAAATGGACTGTCAGCACTTTGTCCTGAATGTCAGAAGAATTCAGATGGCACTTGACAGGAAATTGGTGTGTTTACTGTTGGCTAGAGATCTGAAGGGAGACAAAACCAACCATGCAGCAAGCAAAGTCTCCAACAAAATTATAGGATTAGGCTGAAAATGCATAGTAAGCATAATAAGAAAGTACCAAACGCCTTTGGAAGTGTGAAGCCTGTTCGAAAATTGAGCTGATTTCCAGTTCTGTGATGGCCTAATGCCAAAATCTGCTGAGGTGACAAAAGAGTTCTCTAGAGTATTCCCCCTGCTTCCCTCATAGGCAGCAACCTTTTTGATTCAGTACTGGTATGTTTTGACATTTTATTTTTTTTTTCACTCAGCATTTTGCAGTAGCTCTCCTCTTCACTTTTCTATTCTCCTTTCACAGAAACAAGGTCTTTTTTTTTTTTTTTTTTTTTTTTTTTTTTTTTTTTTTTTTTAAAGTCACTTCATTATTCTGGGCATTATTTCATCCTCATCCCCAGCTGTGCTGGAACACTTCTGTACCAGCATTCCTTGGGTGACTGCCAGCACTCGTAACCCGATCCTGCTGCATTTTGCAGGCAGGTACGTGCTATTTTTGATTTCTTTGCCTGACTTCAGCACTGCTGCCAGTCTGCACCTCAGAGCCTGAGGCCAACACTGTGTGTTACAGCTGGGCGCGAGTTATTCCTCGCCTCAGGAAATAAACAAACCCGTAAATTACTTCCAGAAAAAGGCTGATGTCCAACCCACGCGTGCGATGCCGTCCCTCCCGTGCTTCTTTCGGTGTCCCTCACAGCAGGCAGCTGCCACTTGTCCCACAGGGCCCGGCCAACAGCCGCCCACCCTCCCCAGCCGCCATCTTCGGGTGCTGCCCCACACCCGTCCCTCAACTTTCGGCCACCTCATTCCCCCCTCCTCTCCCCAACATTTCTCCAAAACCTTTTTCCTTGCCAGTTCCCTCCCTCCCGGCTCTCTCCGACCTCTCCCTCAGCCCCTCCGGGACCCTCAGGCTCCTCCTCAGGGCTGACCTGGACGATTCGCTACCTGAGGCGATGAGGCGACGAGGGCGCGAGCGCAGCAGCCCCCGCGCTCCCCCTTCCCGCCCACCCCACTGCTCCGCGAGTCCGTGACCCAGAGGCGCCTTCGGACCCACCCGATCCCCGCTTGCTCAAGGAGGGACCCCGGGCACAGCGCTCCGGTCCCCACGGGGGCTTCACAGACCCCGAGGCTCACGGCGGTCTCACTGCTACCTCTTTCTGCGCCTGCCCCGTACCGGGAGCTCCGCGCCTGCCCCCGCGGATGCGCAGTGCGGTGCCGCGCGCGCTGCCGGGAGGGGCGGGTGCGCAGGCGCGGTGCGGGCGGGCAGCCGGTGATGGCGGCCGTGGCGGAGTTGGGGGGTGCGGGCCCATGAGGCGGCCCAGGCCCCGCGCACCCAGCAGAGCCAGGAAGGGGGCGGCGGCGCCGCGGCTCGCACCCGCGCCATGGCGGGAGTGTTCGACATCGACTTGGACCAGCCGGAGGACGCGGGTTCGGATGAGGAGCTGGAGGAAGGGGTGAGAAGGGGGGGAAGCCCGAGAACCGGCGCGGCGCGGGGACGGGAGCGGGAGGCCGCTGCGGGGAGCGGCACCCAGGGGAAAGGCCTGAGGGGAACGGCCCCGGGGGGAAACATCCCTCCGGAGGCTCTGCCCGGGGAGCTGCGGCGGGAGCCGGGCGAGGCGGAGCGCGGAGGGCGCTGCCCCAGCCCTGGGCCGCCGCAGGTGAAGCGGCCGCGACCGCGCCCAGCACGGGCTGAGCTGTGCCGGGGGAGGCAGCGCTGCGGCCCGGCCCGGTCCGGTTCGGGGGTTCTGAACACTGCTTGTGCTCCGAGCAGGGCTGGGGTTTGGGCTCCGCGGGTTTCCCCGCCGAGAAGCGGCTGGCAGGCCGGCGGGGGATGCGGCAAACTTGCGGGTTTGTTTTTTTTTCATTCCCCCGGGAAGGTTTGTGTTGGGTTGGGTAGGAAAGTGCCGCAGAGGGTGAGTGGATGGGGTTTTGGTTTGTGTGTGTGTGAGTGTTTTTTTTTCTTGTCACATGTTTGAACGTCAGAAATGCTCATCTTTCTGGAACGGGATAAAATCCTTGCACTAGCGGCAAAATTAAAAGCAGAGCTTTAAAATGCTGCGTTAGGTGTCTGTGTGGATCAGCTCTGGCTCATGCTTCAGGTTCACCTTGTGATCTGTAGTTTATCACTTCGTGTTGTTCTTTCAAGGCTTTGGGGGAACTTTGTTACAAGATCTCTGTTTATAGTTTTCCGGCGCTGCTGTTGCTTTTTGATATTGTTTTATATATTAAATCTTTGCGCTTGTTGAAACTGCTACTGTATTTATTTTTTACTATTTAAATACTTACGAGGCTCTCGGAGCCGTAGAGATAACTGGATACTCTGTATCACAGTTGGAATACTCAGGGTGTATAGAAACTGCAGAGCCCTGGTTTGACAGCTGCAGCTTCAACACTTCTCAACCTGCAGGAAAAAAGCCCTGGCTGTCACCTCAATGATCAATAAAGTCCTTGGTCTAAAAAAAAACGCTGCTTGCATCACACTGCTGATGTTGCCAAGAGCAGGTTCTAATGGGGATGTAAAGAAAGTTCTCATGCTCTGGTAATTATCTCAGGGAACAATTAAAAAATCACCAGTTACTGTGGATTTAAAAGAAATTGCTGAGTTAAATTTTGATGGCACAACTAGGGGCATGAATCCATCTTGCACTGCATGCTTCTTGGCAAACAGGTAAAGGACTTGAAATGTAAACACAGCTAAAAAGCTGGGAATATAAAAACAGGCAAGGGGAATGATGGTTCACTGAAAGTTCTCTCCAGGTGTTGTGGATGTCTGGCAGGGAGCAGAAGGACATTGCAGGCAGTGCAGCTGAGATGATTAAACTGGAGGGTGTTCAATCTGGACTATCTTGTGTAAAATCTGGGCTATTTTGTCTGATTGCTGAGGTGCTGCTCTCTGGTACCCCTGGAAGCTGTAAGTCTGGGAGTAGAAAGAGCAGATCAGTTGTAGTTTTGAGTAGGCTCGGCCATTCTAGGAAGTCTAAAGAATTGTTTAAAAGGATAATTTACTTTTAAGCCATGTGGTTGTTTACACTAATTATTATGGTGAATAAAAATCAGCCTTAATTTCTGTGTTTGTGATAAATGAAGCAATTGTGGCCAGTACCCTGTTGCACTGCTTGGTTTTGTGAGATGAGAAGAAATCCTGAGAGTAGCAGAATGATATCTAAAGGGAATTTTGTTCAAGTTAATACTGAGAATGAAAATCAGAGTTCTCAGGGACAAGGAAAGCACCTGTGAACCTTGCCAGAACCACTGGGTAACTTGTCAAGTTGTTTAGGAACGTGATGGGTGTTTGTTGAGTTTTAAAAATGTGTTTGTTGGCATCAAAAAATGTTTGTTTGCATTTGTTGGTAGGCTCAAGGGCAGCTTTAGTGGGTTTTATTGTGAAACAGATGTCAGTAAGCTGGATTTCTCTAATAAATGTTATCATGAGGACATGAGCTTGCAGCTCTCTGACCTGGAAACAAACTTGAACTTTTGGACTCCATAATTGCTTGTGCTAGGAGGTGGAGCCAGAATTTCAATTCCCCTCTTGATCACTCACCAAAACAAACCAGCCCCTGTAAACTCTTAATGTTTGAGTGGTTTGGAAGCAATTAAAACTTTCTGATTTTCTTTGGTTAGTGTTTTCACTTACATATTTAAAATGCACTCCTTGCGTTGGTCTCCTTATTGCAGATCTTAATGTGTTGCCTTTTTTTTTTTCTTTCTGGTTCTCTGAATTTCAAACATCACTTGATTTATCCATGTTCAGTCTGAATTCCTGGCTGCTTCTCACTGAGTTACAGCTGTTATCTGAATTATTGGTCAGAGAATCACACCAAAAATAATACAAAAAATTAATCAGAGTAAAGCTCAGCTTTTTCATTAAATGACTAATTTATTATCAATATAGAATATTAAAACCTTCTCAGTTAATTATTTGTTTCTAGTGCATATGGATCCCAGTTAATCCATTCACATAATCTTCACTGTTGCCCTGATTTGCATAACACTGTGATAGGGTCTTAAGAGTCATATATAAGAGCAACTGTAAAGAAAAATGTAGCACCTTATTTTTCAAATATTTCAGTGACTCAGTAATAGTGGAGTCAGTTAGAACAGTGCTTCCCTGGGTCACTGTTTCAGCTACATGGAATTATTACAAATCCTGCACAGAATTTTGTAGGTGTCTTATGTTAGTGTGCCTTACATATACTGATAATTTATTATTCCTGACCTTTAGGCTTCTTTAATGACATAATATAAATTATAGTTAATATATCTAACTGAAGGTGTGTAATACACATCAGCAGATTTATTTTTAATGCTGATTTTAAAATTTTAATTAATCTTCCTTCCACTCCTCCCATCCCCAGGGTCAATTAAGTGAGAGCATGGACCATGGCGGCGTTGGCCAATATGACCTGTAAGTTGCTGCTTGAAAATGTTCTGTATCATTCATGCCAAGTACATACAGCTTCTAATTTTATTACATTGTTAAATAGAAAAATCTGTCATTCTTGTTTAATTTTGAGCTGTTGCTAGTAGCTTCAACATTTCTTCACATTAAAATTTGTGAATTGTATCTTAAACTAATAATAATAATAAAACAAATTCTGGCAAAACTTGCTGTTGTCTTTTAATCCTTGTCTCTCCCAGCATTCTGTACCTTATCTGAATAATATTTGTACTATCACTGTTTGCAGAATGTATGTTCTGTGCATTTTAGAAAGGCTCCAGCTGCAGATTTGCATGGCAGTCTGAAGCAGGTGAGAATTCAGAAGTTATGGTTTCAGCGTGCCATGTTGTGAGGAGAAGGCAGTGATAGTTACAACATTTACTTGAGTAAGATCAATCTGTTCTACAAAGCTGTGGAATAATTCAGAAGCATCACTAAATGATGGATCAGTCTGTTTGGTTTTGTTATGGCTTTTTCTGCAAGATATTTGTGTTACAGAAGTCTTGCCATGACTGGTGGGGCTGCTGAGTGTGCTCTGAAATTTAAGCACACTTTACTACCTTGAGGTCTTGTAGGAGTAGCTAAGTCAGTGTGAGGCTTTGGTCCTGTAAACTTAATTCTCGTTCAGCAGAGATTGATTATGAGCTAAAATGAGGGAAACTGAAGGAAATCTTGATACTGTAAATCCCCAGAATTTGCAGGTAATCTTTTCTGTGCAAGTTGTAACTCACTGCTTTGCACACACCTCAGCTGAATTTGTGATGCTGAGAATTCTCCCCATCTCCAAAGCAGTCATCCAGATACACTGTGTGCTTTTCAGAAAGAACTTTGCTTGCATGATTTCATTTGATCATTTGTGAGTACAGGTAGTCTTATATTCTTGTTTTGGTTTTATCCAGTGGCATGGAACATTGTGAAAAATTTGAGATTTCAGAAACTAGTGTAAACAGAGGTCCAGAAAAGATCCGACCGGAGTGCTTTGAGTTGCTACGTGTGCTTGGCAAAGGTGGCTATGGAAAGGTAAGGAACTCTTCTACAGAAGTAGATCCATTACATGAAGGCAGTTAAAGTGCTCACTTGCTGCCTTTGGCAAGGTCTGATCTTCCTATCCTGTTTTCTGAAAACTTCAGTCCACCAAAAGGTAAACTCACCAGGCTGGACGGCAGGACGAAGCCTCCAAGACCAACAGTGCATAAGTTCATTTCCTGTCTATGTGTCCTTTCATTACGCAGACCTACCCCAGGAGGTACAAATCATAAGAATAACAGAATATTAGGGGTTGGAAGGGACTTCTGGAGATCACTGAGTCCAACTCCTCTGCCAAAGCAGTATCACCTAGGGCAGGTCACACAGAAACACTTCCAGATGGGTCTTGAAAGCCTCTAGAGAAGGAGACTCCACAAACTCTCTGGGCAGCCTGTTCCAGAGCTCTATCACCCCTTATAGTTAAAAAGTTTTTCTTCATATTGAGGTGGAACTTCCCGTGTTCCAGTTTGTAACTATTGCTCCTTATCCTACCAAAGGGCACCACTGAAAAGAGATTGGTCCCTTCTTCTTGACACCCAGATATTCATAAACATTAATAAGATCCCCTCACAGTCTTCCCTTCTCCAAACTAAACAACCTCAGGTCTCTCAGCCTTTTTCATATGACAGATATTCCAGTCCCTTGATCATCCTCATAGCCATCTCTTGGATGGCTGGTGGGGTCACTCGGGAGAGCTTCACCAGCTGGTGGCAGCAAAAAATGCCCCAGACTGGTTCTGGTGCAAATCACTAGCTCCTCTCCCTCAGCTTTACAATTTATAGGTGATCTCATCTCTCTTTTGAAAAACTTTGTTGTTACCTTGTGATGGCTCATGTGGTTGTGTGACCATTTTATTTTTTTTTATTGGTACTCTATAGGTATTTCAAGTACGAAAAGTAACTGGAGCAAATACAGGGAAAATATTTGCCATGAAAGTTCTTAAAAAGGTAACTTGAATGTTCACATTCCACTCCTATCTGAATCTAAAAAGATTTATCCTACCATTTAGCTTTTATGATTACCTAATGATTTAACACACCTAAAAATAAAATTTTCCAGGTATACAATTGATATTCAGGTGTAGCTGGAATTAAACTTTAAATTGTTCTTAGCAGCTTGTCAGGAGGTTTCTCCCAATCTAAATTATTATATAATTCTATGAAATAAATAATCTTAAACTTCTACAAAAAAACCTCTCATGTGACACATAAATTGCACTCAATTTTTCTTTTTTAATTCTGGTGCTGACTGGTGTGTAGTGTTGTGATTTAGTAAAAGAAGGATTAAAAAAAATTGGACTAAATATAAAAGTCTGCCTTGTTTAGCTTGTTCTTGTGCTAATGTATCCATGTTTTTTGTAGGCAATGATTGTAAGGAATGCCAAGGATACAGCTCATACAAAAGCAGAGAGGAATATACTGGAGGAAGTGAAACATCCCTTCATCGTAGACTTAATTTATGCCTTTCAGACTGGTGGAAAACTCTACCTCATCCTTGAGTATCTCAGTGGTCAGTCCATGAAATTCTGTTACCTGCTTGGCAGTTTGTCATGAAGAATTTGCATTTCTTCCTGTGCTGATGAAAGGCCAGCTCACTGGTGGCATGGTGACTTAAACATGAAAAATATGTTATCCTGTGTCTTTTTAATATTAACCTAAGTAAACCTCCTAAATCAATACAGTAAAGGTGATTAAAACAAAAAATAATTATTTCCCATGACAGTACAGAAGGGGGGGAGGGTTTAATACCTTTTCTTCCATCAGACTTGTGATTCCTCTATGTTACCCTTAGATCCTCTGCAGTCATGTGGAACAGCTGAGGTTTTAGTCCTTGCAGGTTCTTTGTGAAACAAGTCCATGTTATCTTTATTTCACAGGGAAACAGACACAGATTAGAAGCTATTTGCTCCAGCTGTAACAATAGGAAAAAGAGGGACAGAAATGCTGTTGTGTTTTGCAGTATGCCCTTTTGGTTTGACATTTCTATAGGTTGCTAGAGAATATTCTGAGAGTAACAAAAGAGTAACTTCTCAAGGTATTCTGTGAAACAACTTTTTGTACAGCAGGACAGAATGCCTGTTGTTGATAGCTTTGCTGGAAAATAGACTTTTGACTAAAACCTATACTTTAATGTAATTTTTCTCTTGACAGGAGGAGAACTATTTATGCAGTTAGAGAGAGAAGGGATATTTATGGAAGACACAGCTTGGTAAGTGAAACTATTTTGGTAAATTAATAGTTTTGGGGTTATTTTTGAGTGCTTAAACTGTATACTCTTGACTTTGAAAACTATCTATAACTGCTCTTTTATTTCATAGTCCAGTGAAAAGGGCAGCTAACTGGCTTTGGGGAAGAGGCATGAGTTCTGTACTTACCAGTTTGTGCTGGTGTGACTCCAGCCTTAGTACAGAAGAGGGTCCATTGCTGGTTATTATTCCTGAGTAGAGGGTTGTGGTGAAGGAGGTGTTTTGGGTTTTGGAAAAAAGACTGAGAAAAAACTTGCTGTAAATTTTTCTGTTAGTGTTCCTGGTCCATACACACCTTTACCAGCCAGTTATGGGATTTCTTAGTGACTATACTGGCTGTATCCTAACCATCAGACTTTGGAAGTGACAAATTATTCTGACAAAGAGCAAAAAGCCTTTTGAGTAGTGATATTTTACATATAAACAAGCTGAAACAATCCTTTATTGATCAGGCTTCACACAACTCAATACAGTTGTGTCTTCCCCCAGAGCATGCCTGAGAAAAGCTTTGATGTCCAGACAGAGCTGTTGTGCAGGTGGCACTCTGGGTGCTGCCTCTGACCTTCTAAGTTTCTTTATTTTTCTTCAACTTTGTCATCTAAATGTGCTAATACAGATAATACTCCAAATAGATTCATGATAAGCTGACTGATAACCCAAATGCATAATTTTGGAGTTCATGTTGGAGTCTGCATGCCTTTTGGCAAACCAGAGGCATCACCCCTTATCTCATTTATTTCTTCTTACACTTGTAATGCTGCTTTCAAGGAACCACTGCTACGTACACAATATTCTCAGTGGTTAAGGTGCTTTGCAGGACTGAACATGTCTTAATTGCATGGCAAATGTTTCCTTTCAGCTTTTACTTGGCAGAAATCTCCATGGCGCTGGGGCACTTGCATCAAAAAGGAATCATCTATCGTGATCTGAAGCCAGAAAATATCATGCTTAATCATCAAGGTAGTCCAAGTCTTTGTACTGAATTATTCAGGGCACTTCACAATTTGTCAAAGGTTGTTGGAAGCAAGCAGTAAAATTTGATAGCTTCCTTTCTTATCTCAGTGATGCTCTGTGATCTTTATTGTCTATCTTTGAATAAGTTCTGGTGGTTTCTCTTCACCAAGTGCAACACTTTCTCATGCAGGTATAATGCAGAGGTTTTATCTCTTAAGTGTGATTATCTCATTCTGGTTTATAGCTGTCTTGCTTTATCAGACCATTGTAGAAGTCTGGAAATAGTTCAGAGTTATTATATATTCATGTTCAAAATTCCTGGTGTTTAACATTACTTACAAAGTTGTCAGAATTCTGGCAAGTCTTAAATTTTATATATTTAATTTCAGGTCACGTAAAATTGACTGACTTTGGATTATGTAAAGAATCTATTCACGATGGAACAGTCACACACACATTCTGTGGAACAATTGAATACATGTGAGCTGCATGATGAAACAGAAAAATATTTCACTGGTCTGGGGGGTAATGGCTACATTTTGCCTTTTCTTACTGATGTGCAGTCACTCTTGGAAATTTTACTTGATAAATGTGTTTTTGTTCTGACTAGTAGTCAGAGTTAGTATTAAAACACTTCCATGTTTTTCAATTTTTCTGATTATAGGGCCCCTGAAATCCTGATGAGGAGTGGGCATAATCGTGCAGTGGACTGGTGGAGTTTGGGGGCATTAATGTATGACATGCTGACTGGAGCAGTAGGTGCACAGTTATAATTGCATGTATTTCTCTTTGTAGCTCTTGTAGTTACCTGTATTCTAATTCAGAAGCATGTATACATACATATATATTTGAATATATACAAAATAGAAGTAAAAAATATAATTAAAATATAACTACACTTATGTTGACTAAAGCCATGAGCTGCTCTCATCCAAACAGTGACCTGCTAGTCCTGTTTGCAGCAACTTAATCTGCTTTATAAATTACTGAAGTGAGTTGTACATAAATAAGAGACCTGAACAAGTCTATTTTTCCTCCCATTACAATGGTGCTTTCTAGCCTCCTTTCACTGGGGAGAACAGAAAGAAAACAATTGACAAGATTCTCAAGTGTAAACTCAACTTGCCTCCCTACCTCACACAAGAAGCCAGAGATCTGCTTAAAAAGGTAGAATTTTAATCAATGTCAGTGCTACACATGTATGTAGAAAACAGAAATGTAATGATTCCACCATGGTTATTCAGTCCATACTTGTTTTACTGCTAAGCCACCCATCTTGGTTTTGCATGGTTTAGAAAGTGATTTTTCCCTGAAAATACAATTGTTTTCTAACAAGTGGGGATTTTCTGATTATTGTGTTAAGTCTGCATGCTATTCATTCAAAGGATGATTCATGTCAGAACTAGTCTAGTCATAATAACATAAGTAACTTTTCTTTTTTGGATGTTATTTCTCCTTAAGCTGCTAAAAAGAAACGCTGCCTCACGTCTAGGAGCTGGTCCTGGAGATGCTGGAGAAGTTCAGGTAACTTTCTCTTAACTCAAGAATTCTTAAATTACTTCATTGAAAATAAAACAGCTTTCAGGGCACATCAGGGAAGGAGTGGAAAAAAAGCAGACACATGACAGCTGATCAAAATTTGAATGCTTCAAAGCTTAATGAAGGCATCTGTCTACCTAATTGATAATTCCAGATTGAAAAATTAACTTTTATCCTTTAGCTCTGTCTTCCAGTAGATCTTTTCTACCAGTTGCACAGTGCTAATTATCCAGTCAGCCACGTAAGAGCAATGGTACTCCAGCAGTCTGACAGAAAACCTGCCAGCTCCCATTGAGTGCAGCTCTTCCAAGAGAAAAGTGCTGTTTGTTTGCATGCAGTGTTGCATGGTTAAAAGTTAAGGCAGAACCCTGGTTCCTGTTGCTTCCAGCTTGATTTATTATTTTTTTTTGTGGTGAGATCAAGTGTCCTACAGAGTCCTACTTATTTTACAGTTATGATAATTTGTCTCTAATGCAGTGGTTTCTCATTATTTTTAGGTATCTAACTTTTAGAGTTGAAAAATGTAGAAGTATTCTGCATGTCAACTGACTTTTTCTAATACTTTTAAGAAAAACATGATAGGGACATACATATGTTGTCTGACTTGGAGGTATGGTATCAATTTTCAGCTACTCTGATGCAGTGCTTCAGAATATATTACACTAGACCCACATGTGATTTGAAAAGAAGGACACCACAGAGAGGATCTGAAAAAAAACCATGCTTAATTCTTAAATTTCTGTGATTTTTACCCAGAAGGTGGATTATGACTCTGCTATTGCTAACTCTCCTAGGCTCACCCGTTCTTCAGACACATTAACTGGGATGAGCTGTTGGCAAGAAAGGTGGAACCTCCTTTTAAGCCCTTATTGGTATGTACTCAGAATGCTGGGACATATTCCTCATATGCCTTTGGGAAAGGTTTTAACCAACGTGGAATCCAATGCTTGGAAACTCTCTCTTATGAACTGGAGTGGCATTGATTTCTGGTACTTTAAATAGTTACCTGCATCAGCTTGGGTGACTCAGATTCACTGTTGTGAAATTAAAGTGAGAAACTACTTGATGCAGATTTTTTTTTAATTTTTTTTCCTCTGAGAACTGATGCTATGTCAACATTTTAGAAATGAAAAACCTCTTTTAAGACTCCACACAGTATGAAATACTGGCTGCCATGAGCGTGCTGTTCTGCCTTATTACTCTGCAGTCACAGCATTCATCCATCACTGGAACAGCATCTCCCTTTTTTTTATGTGAGAATAAATGTGTCCTCTGTTCAGTCTCCCAGAGGAAGAAGGTTCTGCTTCAGTTTTAATTCCTCCTGCTTCTAACCTGTTAGTTAAACAGAGCTGCAAGTACAGTTATCTCTGAATTTCTGCTTCTAAGTGTTACACAGTAAGTCAGGACTTGGTTGAAACTGAGACAATAAAATAGTTGCTAAGCAAATGTAAATGAAGCCACTTAATTAAGCATTGTTTATGCTTGCTTATTAATATTTACAAAGCATCTTGTGAATTCTAGGCAGTAATTAAAGTTTACCTCAAACCAGTGATGTGATGAATAAGCCTCTATTATCCTGTTTTGTATTTTGATAGTGTGGGGTGTCTTTTTCCCCTCTGGGTACAATTACTTCACAGCACCAGTGGGTTTTGCCACCCCAGTAGTTCCTGGCTACTAAAAAAATATCACTTTTAACTAACATAGGCATGACTAATACTGAGCATACCACAGCATGAGGACTCCAGACCTTTTTTTCCCCTCACCTTTTAAAAATAAATTGGGAATGATGCAAGACTCTTTATTTCCAAACAAATTACCTGATGATAATTTGGGGTTTTTTTGCTGTTACTAGCAAATTTTAGAAAAACAAATTTGTACAAACCAGATGGTTTTTGAAAGTGTGCTTCCATGGCTGCATCAAGTCCTGCACAAATGAATACCTGCTGCCTTTTCAGATACAGTTAGGAATGAGAGAAGGGAGGTTGGAATTATATCTGTTGCTCTTTGACTGAATGAAACACTGAATTCATAGTTACATATTCCAGAGCTGTCATCTATCCCTGACAGTATAAACACTTCTGCAAAAATGGGATAAAATTATCTGGAGGGAGACTTTGAGAAATTAATAGTTGCAGCTGTTGTATACTGGTTGTGACAAGGGCTAAATTGCAATAGACTGGCATTGTATTTCTAAAAGTTTTTGTTTGTAATTCGGGATTTTAGGGTTTTTTTTGTTTTTTTTTTTTCAAGGCATCTTTTTAATTTCTGTTCCTTTTTGATCCATAATTTTTGCCCCTCCCCCTTGCCTTTATTTCTCAGTGTCAGTGCCCATAGTGACCTCCCACTGGCAGCGACAGGATCCCGACACCACTCCAGGGTTTTACTACAGCAGAGCTCTGCCAAAAACCTATGGAATGAACTCCATCCAGAGGCCACACTGCTCACCATTTGGTTGATATCTGTAATATAAACCCTTAATCATTTTGTTTTTGCAAAGCAATCTGAAGAGGATGTGAGCCAGTTTGATTCAAAGTTTACACGTCAGACACCTGTTGATAGCCCAGATGACTCTACTCTCAGTGAAAGTGCCAACCAGGTCTTTCTGGTAAGTGAGAGAGGGATGAGCATGTGGTAACTGTGGAGAGATGTGTTGTGTTGGTTGCAAACTAAAGGGCATTTTAGGTAAATTAATTCTGTTGAGTTTTGCCCCCTGATATTTGAAGCAAACTGTTGTCATTTTAAATGCATTCTGCAGCAGAACTGAAATGTTGAGTAGCTTTGAAAATACTTTGGTTTGATAATGCTGATGTCTTCTTTATAGAGATAAACCAGCTAACAAATGTTGCTTGCTTTCTGAAATGTCAGCATTCTAATTCATGGCTGCATTATGGACCCTGGTTGTGGGACTGCTTTCATAGTCATGCAGACACAATGTCCATTCTATAGATGAAAATTAATTAAATTGAGCATGTCTGTGGGAATCTGGGATCTGAGCAGGAATGTCTGGGGTGAGCAGGCAGCCCTGCTGTGTGTCTGGGGAAGCAAGCTGACATTCCTACCTTTACATTTACTTTCCTTTTTGTAATTTTATTTCCAATTTCATGACAAGAAGTGCTCCTGAAATGTCAATCTTGCCTGTAAGTTATGGTTCTTTCCTTCCTGTTTTGCAGGGTTTTACCTATGTGGCTCCATCTGTACTTGAAAGCGTTAAAGAGAAATTTTCTTTTGAACCAAAAATTCGCTCACCTCGCAGATTCATAGGTAGCCCTAGGACACCAGTCAGGTATCTTTTTGTTTTGTTTTTTTTCCCCTCTTTTTTTTTGGTAATATGATTTTTGGCAAGTAGATCTGCACTAGAAATAGAAAATGTGGCCTTTTGGTAAGCCCATCACTCTGCTAGAAGTGCAGCATCCATCCTATTTTGCAAAACCACATTATTAGAGACAAATCTGTGGTGTTTGGCAGCACAAGAAGTACTAATTTACTGTTCAGTGCTGATACAGCCTCCCAGTCTGGTGACTTTGGTACACTATTCCTCTAGAACTGTTTGAGAACATCCTAAGTACTTATGTGCAGCTAAAGAATCATGTTAGTAGAGAAAATTTCTTCTGCAATCATCTAGAAATATATCCTGACTACTCAAATGAGAGAATTTTACTTTACAAGAGACTGTGGTAGAAGCTAGACATGGAAACTCTTAAAACTTCTGGAACTGGAAGGAAGAATTATAAATGCTTCTCAGTAGGCATTTGAGTTCAGCTTCCTGCAGAGTCAAGGCCATACCTTGGTGCTGTGTCTATCTTCATCTCTGATTTTTATTTTTTTTGTTTTAAAGCCCTGTAAAGTTTTCCCCTGGGGAATTCTGGGGAAGAGGTGCTTCTGCCAGCGCATCAAATACTCAGACACCTGTGGAATACCCAATGGAGACAAGTGGAATAGAACAAATGGATGTGACAGTCTGTGGAGAGGCTTCAGCACCACTTCCAATCCGGCAACCAAACTCTGGGCCATATAAAAAACAAGCTTTTCCCATGATTTCCAAACGACCAGAGCACTTGCGCATGAATCTATGACAACACAATTTTTTTTTTTTTTTTTTTTTTAAGCCTTTGAAGGTGGAAAACAAAGAATGGACATAAGCCCCCCTCAAAGTTGAAATACTGGGGGTTTGTATGGTTTACTTTTAAAAAGTGACAGTATCAAAGAGTCAGTCATTGCACAGAGTGACTTGGAAAGCAAAGAAAAACGGATTTTTTTTTTTTTTCCTGTCAATCAATGGTGCATAAAAAAAACAAACAAACTTTAGCAAATGGTATTGCAGAACTCTAGGCACATCATCTAACGATTTGCAGTGACATCTTCTCACCTTATCAAGGATTTTTCAGCTTGATAGCTCGAAACTGACAGTATTAAGGGTCAGGATGTTGCTTCAGAATCACTGGTCTAGTCGTGAATGTGTCAAGGAGGGTTAGCCCTTTCACTAGGCAAAGAATGAAATGCCTGTGTGCTTGCATCTGAGGGATCATTAGCATGCAAGCTTGGTTAAGCTGTTTCCTACAGTGGGGTGGGATCAAAGATGAAAGATAAAATTAATTGGTGTTTCACATTCAAAACATAATGAGGTTTTTTTTATATATAAAATATATATTTTTCAAATAATAGATTTTTTGATTCAGCTCATGATGGAAAGCATCCCAAAATTGAGAATGCAAACTTTAATTGGTTGCTGCGAAGAAAGCAAAGGCTCTAGTTCTGATTCTTCTTCTTCTTTATACAACAAATCAATAAGTGAATTGCTTAATTACCAGCTTGGCAATGTGGGGTGGGAGAGAACTGTTTCACTTGCTTACCCAGCTGAAATACCTGTTCCTGCAAATCCAAATGGATCTAATCAAATGGCAGTGCTGCTATGTTCTAGGCTTAACTGGAAGCCATGGGCTCACACACACGTCCTGCTTATTTCATCCTTGTCCTCAGCAGACATTTCACTGGGAAACATCACTTTTGTATCTGCTAGTCCTTAGCTGGAGACAGCTGAATGCCTTCTGATTCTTACCCACAGAAAAGATAAGGAAAAAGTGCATCAGAATACAAGGTCAGTAGAAACACATAGGAAGCACCAGAGGAAACACATACAGAGTATAAGGAAATAAACCTTTTTGGAACCAGTGGGTAAGAATTGGAGGATTTTTATTTTTTTAAAAAGAAAAGGTTCCTGATGGGGGTTGTTCCCTGCCATGATACATTTCTAAATTTTATCAACATTTTTTTCTATGCTGGGGCAATAAATTTTGCTGATTGTAGGAGAAAAGTGTTAAATGGCCTTTCAGTGAATGTCTTCCACAGTGGGTCAGAACTTCAGCGACTTTAATTTAGGAAACATGTTCTAAGGACACTATTTATGTTTTTGAAATTGTCACAATCTGTACAAATGAATTACAGGTACAAAGAATAAAATAAAGGTAACTCTACCTTACTTAAATACTTCCTGCCTTAAAGAAAGCATTTCCATGAACATAGCTGGTGAAAGGGTTAATATCTGCAGAGCTTTACACTAGTTAGAGTGTGTATGGTGTGTGTGTGTGTGTGTGTATATGATCATGCAGCTGCATACAAGTCCTGTCACTTTTTGCCTGCCACACGTTGCATTATCTTTAGTCAAACTGTGCAAAGTCTACTTCTAGTGTTTCACAACAGTAGGGATTTTTTCTATAGATTCTGCTTACTCTGTGTATACTGAATCTTTTTGAGCCATAGGATCCAAGCCATAAAACTCTCAGCATGTTGAATCCAATCACAGTGCTGTTTCCTAAAAGTTGCAGGTCAGAAGGATTCGGTGATACCTTGTTGATAATAGCAAAGAACCAACAAAAAGGATGGTTAGGATTGAGCAAAAATTCCTATTTTTTTTTTTTCTCCTGATAAGCCTTTTGTTGGAATATTAGTTTGGCTTTTTTTTGTTTGTTTTATTTTTTTTTTTAATAAGGAAAACCAAGTTACCTTATAGTGACATAAATTGTACTGAAGGTTCAGTTTTTCATTTGGTAATAGGGCCACTGGTGACATGTTGTGAAACTGAAATCAGAAGTGCTCAAGTGTGTTTGTATTTTGCATATTGGCAAATATGCAACACTTCAAGCAGTGCCTCTCTCTGTGCCACTTGTTAACACAGGTTTCCTAACATGTTAACTGACTACAAAGGAACTTAAGTTTTGTTTTGTTTTTTTTTTAAGTAATAATCTTTTGAGGCAGAGCTCTCTTGGGCCTCGTTACAGCTAACAGTTGCTTTTTGGTTGGCTGGATATAACTGTCCAGTAGAATTGGTTTTAAATGGCTGGCAAGAATGGCAAGAGTTGTTTGTCTGGGTTCACTGATTAATTACAGCTACAATTAATCGGTTTGAAAATTAAATTCCATGTACTGTCAATGTTTCATCCCATAGATTACAAGTTTAATTCCCTACCATAACTGTGAAACTTTTGGAGTGTGACTCAGACAGCAAGCACACACTATGCAATATGGTTTATCCTGTATTTATTTGTAAAAATATCAGACATAGATCCTCTATATATATATAATAGTGTCAAAATTACTAGTTGTGAACTAAGGGGAGTGGAGTTCTTGCTCCTGTCTGGCTATTTCAGATAAGTGCAGAATGCATTGACTATTGGAGAGCTTAACAAGTGCTTTCTTTTGTTCATTTAAAAATGTCTTAAATTTTTCATTAGAGTATAGAATCTTATTTTTTTTATTTTGTACAAGCTGCGCTTTTTTAATTATAATCACTGAAAAATTCACTATAATTTGATTTTATAGGATTTTTGTAGCATTACAAAAATATAGTAAAACTGAGGTTAATACCTGTTGTGGCTAACCATATAAAAAGTATTAAATCTTAAACTTGAACAGAAGTCATTATTTTTTTTTACTAGATGTTAAATAGGGAAATATTTTGTTCTGCAGGTCATTATCACAAAAGGTTTATAGGTCAGCTGTGTTACCAGCACTTTTTCTTTTCCCATTTTGCAAAAACTATTCTGGTATAAGATACTCAGAATTTCATAATTTTTCTCTGTGGGAGTGATGCATACATTTGATGCCATTCGTGTACTAAATTGTAATTTTGGGAATGCTGGAATAATTCCTACCAAGACTGTCTTAATTGTGCCATCTGACATTTGAATGTCATCCTGGTATTAGCTCATAATAAAAGATAAAAATAAATGAATCCATTGTTCTTTTGAATATCCCTTTTTTTTTTTGTGTGTGTCTTGCTGTCTAAAAGCTGGAGAACAATTAATAATTGAGTCCACTCTAACTATACAGTGGATGTTTACTTTGGGTCTATTATCTTTTTAATATTAACTCCCAGCCTGCTCTCACTATTAATCAAAAAGTGCATCAAGCATTGAGGGAGACCACTGCTGTTATTAGGACAAATGCTTGGGTTTTGGTTGGTTTTTTGATAATTCTGTCTTTACAGCAGGGTAGTTGCTGTTTCATGTTGCCAGCTTGGAAGGAAATACTTTACCCTGAAGGGTAAAGGGGGAGAAGTAATTGAGAACAAGGCAAGTAACTGACATGTTCTTCCTGCAGATCCTTGATGATATAATGTATACAGTTCCTATATATTCTACAGATTGTTCTCTTCTAGATTAACTTGGCTTTGTAGCTGTCTTCAAGAAACAAACTTGAGCCACATTAACAGAAATCAAGGTAATCCTTATTCTGTTTTTTCATCTTTCAGATGTTTACTGAAACTCCAGAGTTTACTGGAACTAAATATCCTCAACTACTGAATAAAATAGATGGGAATATAATTGTTATTCCCATATATCCCATATTCCCATATATTTAAATGCAAATTTAAACATATGCTAATCCAAATGACCTAATTTTCATTAAAGAAGTGGGTAAAGTACAACTGTGGATCTAAATCACTGCTTTTCCTGGCAGCTTTAAAGGGGAAGGAAGGAGGAGGAACTTGAAGGACCTGACAGCTGCTGATCAGTCTGATACCATCACTGAGGGGCTGGGGCTTTTAAAGAGTGGCTACTGATTGCCATGTGCCATCATCTTCACTGTTCTGTTTCCTGCAGGGTCAGACATGTGCTGGGTGTCTGTGTGTGTGGAAAGCTGAGCAGCTTCCCTGATTGGGCTTGGTAAGGAAGAGCTGCAACTGGATAGCATGATGCTGACAAGTGGATCAGAAAGGACACAATTCCTGCATGTAAGTTACTTTTTTTTTCCTCTCTGTAATTAAGATGACAATGATTTGCTTAATTTATGAAGCATAAATCTAAATTGGTTGATCAAAATATATTCTTACTGCTTTTTTTTTCCCTAATAAATGGTAATATTACTGTGATTGTATAATATTTAATAGCTTTAAAGAAAACAAAAAAATCATCATCAGGGAGAGAGAGTAAATGCCAGATTGTTCCCTGGTCCTGTCTCTGAGCAACATCCACCCTCATGCTAGTAAGGTGTTGTTACTATAAACACCAAAGGGATCAACAACACCCCAGGGTTGACTTAAAAGCACCAACACTGCCATAAAACATTTGGGGGGGCTTCACAGGCCACGTGAGACTGTCAAGTTATGGTGTTGGGGTGTTTGTTTTTTAATACTTGTAAATTAGTTTCATGTTTCTTAGTAATAATGATGGCTTTGTATACATCCTTGATGCAGTCATTACTCAATGCACAGTACCTGTCTCAGGTACTGAACTACCTGCTGAGGGAAGTTAGAAATACTGCACATCTTCCAAAGCACCTCACCTGCTGGGAAAGGCTTCCATGAGAAGAACCTCTTCTACTCCTCTAAGTTTCCAATTACAGACTTAGATGCTTTTGCCTGTGTTCTTTAGGTTGGAATCTTCTTCCTCAGTCACTCAGCTACAATTATAGGGCACATTTACTCTGAACTGCAGTAAACTTCAGAAAGAAATAGACTTAGTAAATGTACAGCATGCTAGAGCAAAACCCAGGTTGAACATAAATTGATACCTCCTAGCTTGAATCTTCAGAATCCCAAGTTTTACTAATATTACACTTTTAATTGTATCTTTAAGGGCCCTCTCCTAGATGCCCTGGCAGCCCTATAGATCTGGCTGTGTCAGCTGCCACTTCATAGTGCTCAGTCCCTCTGCCTGGCCATTTGAGTTGCTACAGCATTCACCAGGTAAGTGATTAACTTTTTTATTTTGGTTTTTCCCTAATTAAGATGTTTCCAAATGTACTCAGTGATGACAAGCTCATGGGAATGGCATTTCAATGTAGCTTTGCTGTAACTCGAGTGGGTTTTTTAGAATTATCTGACAAGCAAGGTGAAAAAAGATAAGCAGGAAAAAAGTGAGATCGTGTGTAAGTTAATTCTGTAATTAGCATAGAAACTACTCATTAATAAATTGGAGGTTTTTTGTTTTTCAGAGACATCAGTTTAAGAGGAAAAGTCTACCTGGCAGTGAGCTGTTGTTACAGGCTTACAGGTAAGTTAATACTGAAACAGTAATGGATCTTGTTTCTTTATTCAACATGCACCAAACAAATAGATTTTAATGCATTTATTCTCTCTGATTTTTATGCATACTACAAATTGCAAATATAATATAAAATAGATTCTCCCCTGTAAGAAAATCTGGTTCCTGTTATGACAAAAAAATAGTATTACAGATTTGTTTTAAAAATACCAACTTTATAAAATGCTAAGTAAAAAACTAACATCACTGGTTGGTTTATGTATCAAGCCAAAGATCTGGTAGAAGTTTACAAGAACCTAAAGGGGAAACATCTTATTCTTGTGGCTTATCTCCAGATAACAGTGAGAAATAGTTGCTGAATAGTGCATGAATAAGGAGCTGGCTGCTCTCATCTATTGGGCTGGCATTAAAGGACCTTTATGACAAGTTTGACAAGTAGCTCTAGTTCTCACTGTAGTCCAGAGTATAAAATTTGCTCATAATCGTGATAAAATTGGTAGGTTCACCTTCTGGGTTGAGTCATGTTAGAAAGATAAATTTGATTTAGTACACTCTGTAACTCTCTTTAAACTTTGGAGTAAAATGTTGAATTAAGAAGGTGCTGCAAGAGGCAATGCAGCATTTTTCAAGGACTCGTTTCCTACAACAATCACAAAAGCAGCAATGCTGCCTTTTTTGCATTCACTCTGAAAACTTTCCTATACTTAAGAAGGTCAAGTGAACATTTTCTGCACTGTTTCAGATACTGGAACATTTCACAGAAGCATATCTAGAATCTGGAAATGCATTCCTTGTGCCACCTACAATTTAATCTACAGTGAACTGAAAAACCTTAGCTTGAACAAACTGTAAACCAAGTTGTTTGACATGCTTTAGAAAATCTGTAGATGCATAGATGTGGCTCCATCCTTCCACTTGTTAACATGGTCTGAAATAACAGTTCTGCAGAGTGGACATGTTTTTTCTCTATTAAACCATAAAGAGATGCATTCTTCACAAAATATGTGCTGTAATGAGAAGAACGAGAACTTAGAGCTTCTAAGCTCTTCCATTTACAAGATGCTATATTATATAAATATTATTATTATTTGCACAGCCTGACTTCTAAAAATAATCAGAAGACATACACTCACTAATTAACTTGGTTGCTTTGTTTACCAGTTGTTAAAAATATTCTTAAGTTGCCAAAGAATTAATTCTGATCACGTGCATTACCTGACAGATAAGCAGAATAGGCTTCTGAAATTCAGCTTGGCAGATTGAACAAATATCATCTGATTCAGAACACTGTCTCTTGCTAGCTGTCACCCCATAGTGCTGTAAAACAAGGTGGTTTCAGGAGGTATTAGTTTCTGGGCAAAAGGAAAGCCAAAACAATATATTTGATTTTTTGGTGGTTTTTTTTTCTGTTGTTCAGATAACAGTGTAATCATGTAGTCAGTGTATTCAGATTGTGAAATTGGAGAATAAGTAGACAGGGTTTACTGTAAAAATGATTGTTGCCAGTACCATACAAAGTAACATAGGAATAAAGTATTTTTTTAAGTATTTTAATATAGTTTAAGAGAATTCAGTACTCACTGGTCGTGTACAAAAGATCCGTAAGACCTGCCTGAAGTTTCTCCATTGTCCAAAAAAGCTCAGAAGCTGAAATGAGAAAGAGAACCTGAGTTACAATTAGTATTTTGCTCTGTGAACTGGAAACCTTCCCAGTTTTTTTACAGATTCCAACACTAGAAGTCTCATTGTTTGATGCTGGAAGGAACATAAGCAAAAATCTGTAGTTCAGAACAACCTTATTTTAGTTGCTTATCTGTAACCAGAGTAAAAATTTAGCCTGAAGTTTCCTTCCCAGCAGGTGTCTGTTCTTTTTAGCCATTCATTTACCTTTAATTTTATGAACTTAAAATTATATTATATATATTTTATGAACTTAAAAACCAGATACTCTTCAGTGTCTGGTAACAGTCTGATCAGTGTCTGATGTGAGGGGACATACAGTAACAGTATACTTTGCTATGCAGCCCTGATCCATTCCCAGAACAGGTGCAGGGAAAAAAAAAAAAAGTCTAAGTGTCCTGAGCCAGTTTTCCTATCAGTTTTGGAAGGCTGTATCTGCTAAACTGAAGCATCAACTTCCCAGTCAGTTTAAACAGAGAGGAACTTTCACGAAGGTGTTCGTGTGCATGACTCTAACTCTCTAGTGATAATATAAAATATTTTGAGAGGAATGTAAAGCTTACATACTTTTAGGATGAGGTAGAGAAGGGCCAGTAATATCCCAAGGGTCCATCCTAATACATTGTCCAGCTCCCCATAGCCAATAAGATAACGGAACCAAACTGGGATGGGGACAAACATACGGTAATACTGGCAGAGTTCTTCTAACAGCATGTACCAGTAGCCCTAAGCAAGACATGCAAAGAATGGCTCAAGATTTAAAACACAAAAGATGTTTAAAATAGAGAGAAAAAGAAGCATTGTTATTCTTTTGAGTAATTTCCTCCTGTATTATGCTGAAGCTAAACTAAATACGAAGCATGACAAAGAATGAAGAGCAGATGATGAGTCTCACAGCTGTACAAGTACCAGTAACACAATTAATGGTTGCACTGTAGAAAGTCAAATTAATAGGCTAAAATACCATGGCTTTGTCAGATGTCTGCTTAATTCTATCAGACTTAACTTCACAAGCATTAAAAGTTACCTAAAAAAAGGAAAATAATAAAAAAAAGTCGCTGTGCATCAGCTGTTCTCTGCTAACTGCCTGTATACACATTCTTACATTGCAGAAAAGGTTTCTTCATCCTTCCATTTAGAGACAGAAATAAACTTGTAATTAAAAAGGCTTTTCTCTGGGTAGAGTTTAATAATTTACAAATTTGACCACAAAAGAATCTTGGAAAGCAGCAAAAATATAATTTGTTTTCTTACCTTCGATTTAAAGGACATTATAACAGAAGGCACCAAGAGAATAAAGCACTTGAAGCCCATGAAGAGGAATTTCAGAATAAAGTCTGTGACTCCCACAATCCAAAGCACCTCCCAGAAGTTCATAAAATCCACAGTAGGGTTTAAGAAGATTAAGCTACAAAAAGAATTATCAGAAGTTACTGGAGCACCCTAGGAAGAGTTAGGCAGAACCAGAGATTAACGTGTCACTTTTAATTAAAAAATAAACCTGTTTACATAGCAGAAAGTTGTTGCTAAGAAAACAAACTCTTTATTCTAAATTGATCATTAATGATTTCTGGAAAACTTTAAGCTTTTGAACCTTTCTTCCTGTATCTTCATCAAATCCCCCATCCTCTAGGGACCAGGCTTTCTTTCCCACCTCAGCCTCTGAGTAAGTTACAGCCAAGACCAAAGTACAGAATGGTGAGGAGAAAGAAATAAATGAGTGTCAAACTCCAAGGAGCCCCAAAATGCCACATATTCAGTATTCTGAGGGCAAGGTGGTAGGGTTACAGCTAAGAACCAAACCTAGCTGCATGCCCCATGGTAGAGGAGTGGCAGTAAATTGGGTGAGAAGAGATATTTTTCTACTTACCTATAATATAGTGACTGAGAATGAAAGGTGTAATACAGGAGGAGAGATGATCCAGTTAGGTATAAGAGTAACCAAGCACACTGCAACTTGGAGCACCGTTCCTGTAAGGTAATTGTTAAGAAATTCTATTGTCCTTATCTCAGCATCTTCAGTTTATCTGCATAGCACTGTGTTTGCTGTACCTGAAGAATTGCTACTAGAGGGATTTCAGTGGTTTCATAAAATAGAACTCAGTGGAATGGTGAGGCAGTAATTTCAATGTTTTCATCATAATGATTTCTAGGTGTATCAAGTTTTTTTTCTAAAAACAACTAAATCCCACCCAACTCTAAAGAAACAACAAATTTTTCCTTTGGAAGTGAATAGGGGAAACTGAAAATTTAAACTGTCAGCTGCTGTTTGATTCCACAAATATAGTTTAGAATTTCTTCCATAAACTCCAAAAAGCTCTTAGCAGTTGAAGTGATTCTGATATTCAAAGTCAGAGGGGGAAATACCCTACTTTGAATTTTGCAGACCCTACCTATCTGAGCAGTTCTACAGCAGCATTAAGACTTCAGTTGAAATCTATCATACTTCATGTTATTTGTCAACTAAAACTACATCTATTCACATTTCTTTCAAAAACTGATGCATAAAGGTGTTGGTTAACTTAGAGTTGTGTTGTGTTGGGTGATACTTACTCTTAGAAAAACCTGATTTACTATGCTTTTGTTTGCATACATGTAAGTTGTTAGCAGCCCAATTCCAAGAGAAATGCCTGTTAGGAAAAAAGGGTCAGTTATACACAAGGAAAAAAAAATATACTAAAGTGGGTTAAAAAAAAAAGCCACTTCTAATTTGTCTTTGTAATTACAATTAATAGCTTAGACTATCAAGCCAGAATAATTAAGTACATTGTACATATGCCAGCAAAGGAAACAGAAGCCACTTAAATGTAGCTTAATAAATCTCTTTCTGATGTATAAAGCAAATAAAAATAAAGCTAAAAAGAGACTGGGTTATATTTCAGGCATGGTTATGAGTAGATCTCTTTGGGGGGAGAGGAGGGTCTGTTCCCTCAGACCTTATTTTGTTATACTCTACCAATTATATGCTGCATGATCAATTTGACACACAGGATCAAGATGTAGGGCAGACTTTTGTGCAGCCACTGGAGGAGGTATTTGAGCTCTGAGAGGGAACTCCCGCCCTGTTCTTCCGAATCTGGAGTGGAATCCTCAGCTCCCCCGGCTTCCCTGTGGGCGTGGCCGTGTGAACGACTTTGGGAACCGGGCCGGGAGTGCCGGGAAGTGGCATTTTCTCTGACTTCTCCCCCAGCAGAGCTGAGCTGGATGCGAACATCTCCCCCAGGATGGCCCGAGCTCTCTCCTGACAGCCTCGCTGCGTGGGTGCTCTGAGAAGATGAAGACTCATCACCACTCCCTGGGATGCTGTGGAGATGACTGCAGCTTGGTTGCATGGTGGGGTATTTTTCTGGTCCAGATCCTTGCTATTTTGTCTCCTAGAGTGAAATATGAAAAGTCAGGCTCGAAGGAAGAGGGGAAAAAAAAACCAAAACAGCAAAAAACTCTACACAAAAATACCACGGATTGTACTGGTGACTGCCTGCATGAAGTAAAGATTCTAGAGATCCAGTCTGTCTCCACTCTGAAAGCCAGCAGGGTGGGCTGTGATGGTCCAGACCCCCTTCCCCAGCTGCATTCACCATCATCCAGCATTGTTCTTCCTTTAATTACCAGGGCAGTGGGCCCAGCATTCTTCTTGCTGTGCTTCCAAGTGCAGTAGCCTGGAACAAACCTTCTTGTACAGCGAGCTGGGAGGATGAGGCATCCCCTAACCCCACCTGGCACTCCTTTTAAACATTCCTGAGACCCCTTCTGCCTGGATCACAAGTCCACTCTGAAAGTTGCCAGGATCATTTGACAAGGATTGTGGCCACAGTGGAAAAAGTACTGACCAAAGTCAAGTAAGTATCTTGGACCTAAATCAAGACCCTTTGAGCTAACTACACACATGCTTCTTCCAGCCACTTTTCTACCTCTGTTTTAATGATACTTTTGCCTTCATGACTTTTTGTGTCTGTCTGTCACTGAATCCACATATCTGTGTTTTGTGTTTATACATCTGCGTATATCTCTGTATATATTGATTTAGGATACCCCATAGTAAGTTAGTTTGAATCTTGTCATTCTTCAATCTGTAATTAAGTCGCTCATTTAATTATAACGCCCTCTACTGAATCACACACTTAAACTGGTAAATTATTAAGTGCTAGTAAAATTCAACCTGTTGATCCACCTCACACTGTTAATAAATCTTGAACTGCTGCTAAATCATAGCGTTGTCAAATTACTTCATCTGCCACACAGGTTTGCACCCTCTTTTCCACAGGGCAGCTTTCCATGTGCCATATTAAATGACATCCTTTCATTCACGTGCAGATTTTCCAGCCTGTCGTGAACCTGCTGTCTTAATAAAATCTGAAGCTGCTTCAGTGTTAATCAGAACAGCAGAAGTTGCTGAGCAGAAGAGATCCTAGAGCTGCTGTGTAATTTTGCAAAAATAGTAACAGGAGCAGGCCAAGCAAAGGAAGGAAGCAAAGTCTACATTTACATGCATCCATAAAATGGTAAGTATTTGTTCAGACAAGTCTAGTCAAAAGCCAGTGCATGCCCAGAACTGAGGCCCATTATGAGATTAACAAGATTATCCTGTCTGGGTAAGCGAGCAGAACCATTTTGTAAGAGGCGTTTACAAGAGCCTCAACCATATGGTCTAGGTGAATAAATAAAAAAAAAAAAAAGACAAAAACCAGTCACCTAACAGTGAGACCACCCCAAATGAGGTTTTATTTTGTTCCTCTAGGCATCTTCCAGGGCAGTTTTTCATTTATGTGTCAGACATTGATAAAATCTATTGAGAAGTCTTAAATCTACTTCCCTGGACAGGTGTGGAGAATGCTTTGAAGCCAGATTTGGCACAATATTTGTCACTTTCAAATCATATTATTAAAACATTGGGAATTTCATTATAATCCTTTTCCAGTAATTAAAACTCTTCCAGATTTCCTCTTTGATTTTTTTTTCCAAAGTTGAGCATATATAAAGAGGTGGTGTCACTGGGGATACAAAAAGGTTAAAGCAGAACTGCTTTAGCCCTGCAATAAATTCTTAACATATCATTTGCACAAACCTGGAATCCTTTGGCCTTTAGATGGAGATCAGTAAATTGCATTTTAGTTAATATTGCAGTAGAGTAACTTACTACCAATTAGCAATGCTGCTGCTACTAGTGTCTTTTTGTTGGCCAGAGATGACATCATGCTTCACCCAAAATTCACGTTTTGTAACTTTATGCACATGAATAAAGCAAATAAACTGGAGGCAGTCTTGACGTGTACAAGCAGGATCAGGCCACCAATGCTGCTTTTAAAAGGGGTGAGGGAATAAAGAAACTAAACGCATGAACCCTCCTCAGTGTGTCATTTAAGGCCCGACTCTACAAAAAACCTGACAGTTCGGCGTTTAGGAAAAAAAAAACCCAAAACACCACAACGCGATCGTATTGTGTTGGCGCTCTGCCCAACAAACTTTCGAATAACTCGCGTTCACTAAACCAGATTTCAAAGCCTCAAAGATCCGCAGGCACCGGACGCCTTCCGGAAGGTCTTTCCCTTCGAAAAATAAAGCAAGACCTTCGAGAAAGTCTCTTTTTTCCAAAGTTCCCCACCACCACCTCCTGCGCGCTGCCACCCCGACACTTGAGGAGAAGGAGAAGGAGGAGGCGGCTCCCGCCGGGCACCGCGGCCTCACCCGCGCCTCTCCCCGGGGCCGTCACCCCCTGAGGCGGGAGGGAGAAGGGGGATTGCTCGCTCTCTTCAGAACCCCCGGTGAGGGGCAGGGGTGATCTTGGAGGCGCGTCCCTTCTTCCTTCCTTCCTTCCTTCCCTCCCCACCCAGGGCTCTGAGGGGGAGAGGCGTCCGGAAGCCCCTTTCCCGCCCTCCCCCGCCGGCCGTACCTCATAAAGCGGCCGCCGCCTCCCGCCCTCCGCCGCTGCCGCTGTTGCTGCCCAGGCCGCGGCCGCCCGGCGCCTCCATCGCTGCCGCCGAGACCGAGTGGGTGGGAGAGGAAGAGGAGGAGCCGTGAGGGGAGGAGGAGGAGGAAGGCCCCGGGTGTTGCTTTGGCAACGAGCGGCCGCGGCTCACCCAGGCCTTCGCCCCGTCAGGAAGCCGTGAGGGGGACGCGCCTCATGCCGCGGGCCGAGCCCGCCAAGTTGGGGGGGTAGAGGGGTGGGCAGTTGTTCCCGCTGCTTTTTATTTAAGGCTTCAATCAAAATGAAGCCGGGAAGGCAGTCATAACGAAGGAAATTAAAAAATATATATGCAAATATTTACATGTGCTGCCGTATCATTCCTTCTTGGGGGCGGTGAGGTCCTGCTGTCTGGAAATGGGCTTTGCCTCCTAGGAAACCTGAGGAAAATGCTGCCCTAGTTAATGCTGCTGCAGCTCTTAAGGGAAGCTTGAAATTAAATGGATACGGGGCTTTCTTTCAAAATGTGCTCTTGAATAAATTAGTTTGCATCCAGAAGTGGCATCTGTTTTCCTTGGCTCAGATATTTTTCTAAAAAAGTGTTTAGGTATGCGGCTCGCATTGAAACTGGTGCCTCATAGCTGAGCAGTTGTGAAAGTCGGTGAATTAAAACTGAAATACTCTTTTAATTCAAAATGTTAAGTGCAGAAATGTTGTGGGGTCTGTAACCCTGGGAGAAGGGAAGGGTGGGCACTTAGACATCAGATGAGTGGCCTGGTGCTAACACTATCTAACCATGAACCTTCTCTTTTATACTTGAGGAAGAAGCTGAAAACACTGGACCCATCTGTGTTTCTGTTGGAGGTAGGTTTTAAGGAGGCATCCTCAACGTTCTGGTCTGCTTTTGTGATCTTTTTTGGAATCTGTATCTAGAATTTCTTGACTGGAAATTCGAGGCCTCTGTGTTTTCACTTGGGCTGTGGCTGATGTACTGGAAGTAACCTGGGGTAGTTACTACAGATACACAAGTATTGAACAAACCCACAATTCTGTTCCTGTAGGCCCTCTGAATTAAGACCTTCTAATTTGTATAGCCCTTCTGCTTAATTATCACAATACTGCTCAGTGGCAGCACCAATGCAGATTTCAGATGCTCATCTGGAAGCATTCTTAAGAGTTATGTGGCCATACACCCATCTTTCCAAGGATAACACACAACTCTTGTATCAGGCTGATGCTATGCCGTGTTCATTCTCTTAGTCTCTGCTCTGTCATTTCCATAGTGTTTGGATTATGAAGGACAATGTGCAAAAACCTTAATTTGATTCTCAAATCAGGAAGAGCAATTGTAAATCTTATATTTTTAAATAGTATTTTATGTTTGAAAATTGTGCTTGCCTTCTGTACCTTGCTTGTGAATATATAAATATAAAAGCTTCATTCAGCTGTTCCTTTTTTGTAACTGTAAAATGCACTAAAGGTACAAATGCAGTTTTAAATTGAAGTTGTTCTCAAACTGTTTCTCACTGCTATATGAATGGAAAATAAGAAATTAATTCATGGCATCATACTGATCAGTTATGTTTGCTCATGCAGGTCACTTGCTGATTTATCTCCAATTCACAGCTCATTAGGAGGTTTGCAACTATCCAGGGATGTTATTTAACAGGTATGTTTTCATGGTGCTATTGATGACCTTTGGATTTGGTAACTCCTGACACAAGACAGATTTCAGAGATTATTAACATAAAACTGGAAACATTTTTCCATGGATATTGCACACATGTAAGACCTAATAATAAATTTACCAATCTATTTTGGACTCTCCTCCTCAAATGCCCATAAAGTTCATACAGACAGCTGAATCAGCATCCAAACATGTTTTCAAGTGGATGTGTATATATATACACTCAGATATAAGTATCCCAGACTTATCCTCCAAGGTCTAGGTGGTACCTCCTCGATGCTATCAGCAGATTTCATCACTTTATTCTTGCTTTTCTTGTGGTTGTTAAATGCATGAGACAATAGTTGAACACTGATCCTTGTGGAACTCTGCTGGTGATGCCCTGGCAGATCAGAACTTCCCTTTTAAACAGTTATTCTGTAGTAAAAGTTGCTGAGAAGTTGTTTTATACATAAAGTGGTTTGTATCCCAGTCCTGATTCCTTAAGGAGCTCTGCAGAAGTCTTCCTGCCTAGAACAATTTTAGGGATTACAATCTTCATCTTTTCTTCCTCCTAATAAACTGCAGTATCACTGTTTTCCATCAGAAGGTGTGGGAAGAACTTGTCCTTGAAAATCAGATGTTTAGCAGACATCTTTGGTGAAATTTAAAGGAACAGATCTTGGGTACATGGAAAGGAACTGTAGTTAATGATAAAAAAACTTGTTTCCTTGCAAGAAAAGGAAAAAAAATCTGTAAAAAAGAAAATCTGTAAAATAGCAGAATGTCCTGAACACTCAAAGGCTTTGTCTTGTCTTAATTCTACAAAAAATATTACTGGAACACTTCTGCAAAATTAAGGGGGCTGACTTTATATTGCTTGAAGGAGTTGAAAATCTTGCCCTGAGGCTTTAAAGACCTTTAAAGTTTCAATGCTCCCTGAGTTTTAACTGCTCATTTATGGATTGATTTATTAAACGAGCTCCTGCAATTGGACATCCTTTACATCACTTTGAATTCTGAGAAGGAGAAAGCAGATCCTGTGCTCCCATATTGAAAGCAGTGAAGAATAAAGACCTGGTTTGCAGACTCCTCAGTGGAGTGATGGCAGAGGAGCCTGCAGTTCACTGTGGAATTCTGATCATCTCAGCTTTGTCAGGCAGACTGGCAAAGAATTCGAACCAGTTATTTTTGTAATGCAATGACATCATCTTTTTTCCCTGAGGCTTCCAGAAATCTCACTTAGCTCTCTGCATTCAGCACTGTGCTCATTTCTGTCTGGGAGTAGTTCTGCTGAAAAGGTGTCATATAATTGGTTTAAAACTGGTGAATTAGATCCCGGAGTCGTGGGTTTTGTGTCTGGATGGAGCCTTGAATGAAAATTAGATGGTGCAGCCACAAAGGGCAGCTGTAATTTTTGCTCCCTGCACAGGAGGGTGCTCAGCTTCTTTCTTTATCTGCAAGAAAGAGCGATTCCCATGGTCATTAGACTCAAGTGGGAAAGCTGTTTTCTGAGCAGGGCTTTTCTTGTAGTGACATTGAAGGATCTGTTAAATGCAATTACTCGGGGGGAAAAAAAAATACTCAGCTGTTAAGGAATTTTAGGAGGTGTGTGTTAATTGTTGTTGTAAGACCATTACAGAGGTGTTTAGGTCAGAAGATGAAGTGCAGGGATCATCGGATGAGTTAAGACATTGGAATTCTCTCATGGATGTGCTTAAAGGTGCCAGAATTTCAATAGAATCTTCAACGTTTTTTCGATTTTTTGTTTGTTTGTTTTGTTGGTGGTTTTTTTGTGGGGTTTTTGTTTGTTTTGGTTTTTTTCCCCCAATATCTAACCTGTTCATCTAAATGTGTGAATCACTTTATTGAATAGTGGCTCCTTAAGTGTGTCTATAAACTTAGCCTGAGTGGATTTACTAGCAAGGGTGGTTCTTTGTAATTACTTTCTGCCATAAAAAGTTTTATTTGATTGACTCTAATCTGAAGAAAATGGTCTGATAAAGCATCTGCTGCCCTTAATTACAACTATATAAGACAAATTTTGGTCTATGAATGATCAAAAGTTAACTTTGTGTTTCTCTTTTTAGACCTCAGTTAAACAGAGCTCTTGGATGTTGTTATCTGGTTCAGATTTTAGTGAGTTAACACATTCTGGCTGCAAACAATTTGTTAAACCTCTCTCTTGTGTGGGGTCAAACAATCTGACCCTCTGAATGCACGTCCATTTTAGTTGCTCAGGAAAAACAATTGTTTTTAAAAAGCATTACCACTGTAGTCAGATTTCCAGATATTTCCTCTCAGAACCTTCAGAATAAATACAAACACCAAAATCTAGTAAGCAAAATCTTGTTGGTCAGGTTGAACAGGATTTGTCCCATTAACGTCAGCACATAAATATTTGCTTCACTTCTGTCAATATTTACCTCACTGGTCAATAAAACTTGTTGTTCACTTCATAAAGTTAATGTGTACTTGCTGGTTTTAGTTTGGTGGCAATATATTAAATTCTCTCTTTCTGATGATGCAGAGGGGCTTTTTTTTTATTTCTCTCACATACAAATATTTTGTAATAACAGAGTAATAGCCTGAAGAGAATTGATTTGGCTTCAGTAAAACTCATAGCTACTTATTCCAAGTGCCTGCTGTACAAAATGCAACATAGAAATATTTTTTCCAACCCTGGGAAGTCAACATATTCTGCTGGGTTTGATTTATACTCATGGGAGGCTGGAGCATTAATAACTGTAAAAAATGGCATGAGGAGGAACTTCCCAACTCCTTGAGGACAAGGTGCTCCTCATCTGTGTGTTGATGGAAAATCTTCTGCTTGGTTAGGGTTCAAGCAGGCATAGCCTGCTAAATAGGATTTTCATGGGCCAGACCTACTTACAGTGAAGATGTCTGGCATTAGTGTACTTGGGGAGCTGCCTGAAAAACAACTGCTGAGTGAAGGTGCTTAACTTGGCCTTAAAAATTAATAAAGAAACAAATAAAGTTGACAGGGTTTTAATTAAAGTAAGTAATCCACTGAGAAAGGGAGCGTGTAGTAGTGAGGGGACTGGACACAGAATTTGAGATGTAAATATTGTATGTGGGGGGAAATTATTTGTAGACAACTTTATTGTCTTAATTCACAACAAATGGGTCTCTAATACAAGTTTCAGGCCATGTCTAAGTACTTTGTTCCAAAGCAATGCAAATGTGTTTTGGTTGTTAAAATTGGGATACAGATGTGAATTCAGATGGCAAAGTTTTCTGTAATAAAATTAGACTACACCTTCTAAATCAAGGATTATTTTTGTTCTGGAAAGCAAGCACAAACTTTGCCCTTTTTTTAAGTTGGAGTTCAGTACACACAAATCACACTTGCATGGTTCAGGGGGAAATGCACAGGTGCCCTTTAGATCTTTAGAGCTGTCTAGTCCACCTTTCCAAATGTGCACTTCATTCCCATGGAAGAATTCTTCCCCCATGCATTCCATATATTTATATATATATATTTATATACATAGTCATGGTTGGCTGTGTGCTTATTTTTCAGTGGTTTGGCTATAAGTGGATGTATGATAGCAGGAGGTGTTTGAGTTCCAACCTGTCAGAGGCTTTGTCTGCAGCATATGGTTAAGAGATAGAGCCATCTACTTGGTGTCTGGGCAGAGGAGATAACACTGTTGTTTGTTAAGCAAGACACATTTGTTATCTTGCTGTAATGTACACTTGTCTTGTAGTGGCATACTTAAAACCAGTTCTGAGTAGGCACAAAAAATTCAGTGTGTTTGCACTTACATCATGGAGCAGAATTTGTGTCTTTCTGCAAAGATCTCCCAATTCTGACCCTTATATGATTTATAAAATTAGAGGCAAGGGTGAAGCTGTTTAATTCATTTAATCTTACAGGCTGAGTCTTCAGTTGGACTGAAGTGTGTGAACTAAATCACAGCACACCCATATCCCTTAAGCTGTCAAATCAAACATCTGTTTATGATAATGATTATCTTAATTTAAGAGTTGAGTTCCAGCTCTCTCAGTACTTTTCTTCATTAACAGAAAGAATTAATGGAAGACTACTTACAAAAGTACTTAGTACTTAACTAAGAATTACTTATAAAGTAAAACACTGGTGAAGGGATACTGGAATTCATCTTAGGCTCATATGTAACTTCTCTTGGAAGACATTATAATGATTAAGGATGGAATCTTGCATGATTTGGAGTCTGGCATTGTCTTTCCTCTTTTCTGTAGAAAGTGACTGTCCTGTCCATCAGTTTCAGCTGAGTCTCTGGCTGCTCATAGATCAAAAATACAAACAAAAAGTTTGCTGAGGGCCATTCAAGCTCCAGCAAGCTAACAGGCTGATTTTTATTGATGTGGCAGATGAAGTGCCAAAGTTTCTGAGTCAAAATTGGAAGACCTCATTGTGTGAAGTTAGGCAAGAAATCCATAGCTCAGTACCCAAATAAAAAGCCTTTTTTTGTTGTTTTTTCTGTGCTGCAAAAAGCCCTAAGTAACATAGAGGCCAGAGCATGCCTGGTGGAAAACAGGCTTCCTACTATGGGTAAACAAGGATCTGGATGTGTAACTTCAGGCATTCAAATTTGAAAAGCTTGGTCTGCCTCTGGGTAATTTCTGCTTTTGATGCTGAGTTCATCACACTGTGCTGCTTGGGAGGGGATGTGTGTGTGTGTTTGGAAATAATTTGAAATAATTTCAGTTATAGTAGCTTCTTAGAGAAGGGCTGTGGACAAGGAACATGTAGTTGAGTAAATACTGACCAACAAAACAGCCCAGTGAAAGAGAGAGCTAGAGAGCAACAGCATGAGGAGAGGAGGCCAGATACAGGTAAATTAACCAATAAATTAATTATGTCCTAACACTGTTAGGATGCCAGCTGTAATGTAATACATGCCCCAAAGTGGTTTTTTTGTGTGTATGTGGATATGTGCCTGTATCCTTGTCCAGACTTCCCAGTTGTGCATCTCATCTTCCAGAACTTCTCTGCACAGAGGATATTTCTTTGTGCCCCTTGTCAGGGAGTGCCTGCAGAATGTCTGCTGCACAGTCTGCAGTGAGGCCAACCTTGGGTTTGGTGCTTGTGGAAAAACAGCTCATCCAAAGCTTGCAGAGTGGACATGTTTGCTTAAATTTCTTAAATGTGTCACAGTGATAACAGCAGCTGAACAGCATTTGTCCTGTGTGGATTTCTGTGTGCAGTAGAATGGTTTTTTTCTTTCCTTTTATTGCTTAATATGGAACACTACAACAAAATAATACCTGTGAATCCTGCCCGTGGTCCTTCAGATATCCATCCAACAGCTTATGGTATGTTCAGGGGAAGACATAAGGGCAGATAAAAGATATTAAGCAATGAAATCAGCAGAAATATTCTGTGTTTTTCATTGTTCAGATCCTGATGCAGTAATTATTCTCTATCATAATTGCCACAGTGTTACAATATGAGTGCAAAATGCATTACTCTTTGATTCAGAATTTATACAGGTCACATTTTTGCCCAGGTACAGAACTATTTGTCTGTGTTTAATATTTGTCAGGTAGCATAATTCAGGACCTGTTCATTTTTTCAAGTATGTTGAACTTCTGTTGAGCTTACCCAGGTTAACCATTTTTCAGCCTCCAGTGCTGCAGTAAAAATGGACCTTCTTGAAGCTGGTTTGCTTGCAGTCAGGGTCTGACACAGTAGATTTAGTACAGCTGCAGTATTAATGTTCAAAACTCCCATGCTGTGCAGTTTTCCCACATGCTACATAAAAATGCTCTACAGTTTCACTCTCCAAGGCTCTTCTATCAGAGCATTAACTGACTATATGTCTCCAGTTTGCTTAATGTTTTACAGCTTCACACATTTGCCCAAATTACTATTTATTGCAAAATAAGTGTGGTGAAATAATAGTTTTACCCAATATTGGCTTAGCATTAATTTTCAAACTGAAAGTCAGTGGAAAATAAATTTGGGAGAGGACTGGTGACATTAAAGATGCAGAATCATGGAAGGAATGAGTTTGTAGAGAATAACTTGTGCTTGTCTGTATTCCTTACCTAGTTACAAGAAAATAAAATGGAAACAGTTTCCAAAACTACAAAGGAAGCAGCATGGATTTATGTATCTTGGAATGGTGGGAAGAGGGCAAAATGCTCAAGAATCTGGGCCATTTTATCATCTCCTAACACAACACTGAGCTTTGTTAACTCTGATTCAGAAGGGCAGCTTTTCCCTGGGTTTGGGGATTTTTTGAGGAAGGTGTAATGGCCTCAGAGTGTACCAGTGAGGTTTTGAAGGCAGGTTTGGAAGTCATGTTTCAAAAGGAAACGTGGGTTACTTTGAAGACCTGAGCTGTAGAACCCTGATGGTTTGGATGCTGTTGAGTTTCTGGTCAAGAACAAAATGGACAAACCGGATTTAAGTCTTTGATGTTTCCTCCTGCTCATGTGTGATAGGACTCTCTGCTTGGGCAGCAAGGAGTGGCTTCAGTGCCTCTTTACTGCTACCAAACTTGAGAGCAGACTGCTACACTGGAATGTGGAAAGATTTTTACAGACTGGATTTGATTCAGGAAGATTTTTGGAAATGTAAATCATGGACTTGGTGGAGTAGATGGATTTTAGAACCACTTAATAGGTAAATAACAACAGGAGCACAGCCTCCTTCATTTCTTTTCACATCAAAAGAAGTTCTGTTGGTTTTATCTTCTAAAGAAAGATTTCCTAAGCTTTCTTTTACCAAGGATCATTTTTAGCAAGTGACTACAATTTTTGGAGCTGTATTAATTTCAGTTCAGGTTTGGAAATCTCTTCCCTTTATTCAGCCTCTGCTTTTCCCTCCTCTCCAGAAAAATCTCAGCAGTGGAGGGATAAGGAGCAATGCAAAATTCCTGCTGCTGCTTCTCCAAACAGGAGGAGGGAATAACATAAACCTTCTTCACAAAACAGAGAAAATAGGTGCAGGCAAATGTTTTAAATTGAACTATAATGAAATTATTGTTTATGGGCCAGCTTCTACCTTACATCCAGAATCTGTCATTTAGGTGATTGGGCCAGCAGGTGGCAAAAGTAATTAAATTCAAGAAAATAAATAAGGAAGTAGGCTGGGGATTGTTTGCTAAGAAGATGACATCTAGTTGACTAATTAGGAGGATTTATAGGATGCTGTACTTAAAAATAGATGATTATTGATAGCTCATTTTAATCATTAAAGTTACTTTCTAGTTCCAGTTCCCTCCAGCATTGCTGTAGCAGTCAGATGGGTGGTGGCTGGAAGGGCAGGGAAGCTGGTCTGGAGCTGGGCTTGGAGGCTCTGCTGCTGCAGCTGGCTCACAGCTGGCTCCAGAAGGTACCTGTGTGCATTGGGTCACACTTTTTGCTGCAGTAGGGACACAGGTGTAGAAAAAGAGTTCTGGTCTGGTTCTGGAACCAGGAACAACAAGTTTTGGCACTGGATGCTGTTATTTTAATTTTCATTAATTGTGAAACTTGGAAAAAAAAGATCACAAAAACAATGTTATTAGTGTAGAGGGGAGGTATTGTGGTATCACCTCTGGCTCTGAAAGAGGTCAGAGGAGGAAAGAAGCTGGAATTCTTTTCAATTAATTAAAAGAGAGTGTAAAAACTGTAGGGCAGAAGAAAACTAAGAGTTGTGCTTTTGAAGTTCTCATATATCCTAAGTAATGATCTAGAGGTATTATAATGGAAATCAGAAATAGATATTAAACTAAAATATTTGTCAATGGAGACTGCTGAAGTGGGAGTTAAATCAATTTATTTGTTTTTAAAGGAGGCAGAGGTGATAACTCTGGCATGTAGGTCAATATCATCTCTCATTAAAGTTGTTCTCATGTTCAAAGCTGTATCAGTTATTGGTGAGCTCCTCATGGCAACCATGTATGAATTACACCTTTCCCTCTGCCCTTACTGAATTCATCTCTCTGTGCTACACGTTGGAAAAATTTGAATATGAAATACATCAGGAAAATAGAGTTGTTTTGTTCTAAGTGGAGAACTTGAGCTGAAGTATTCCTCACAAAAAGTAACATCCAGAGTGAATTACCATGGTGGAGATTGGAGCTGAGGTTGTAAATATTATTTTGAGAGATTCAGATTTTCTTCTGAAAGGAAAGAGCATTAAGGGATATTTTGAAAATGTAGAAGGGGGAATAATAACAAAAAAACCCATAAGGTAAATTTGGTTTACCAGCCTTTTTGTTGTTGCATGTCTAACATTCATTTTGGAGATGAAACACTTGCATCAAGCTGAGGCTAGTTTAATGTGCCTGGTGAAATGGATTTGATTCACAAAGATCTAGTCCATTCACTTCTGTCAGCTAATATTTCTGTTATTTCAACCAACAAAATATGTTTTTCTATCAATTGGAAGAAAAAGAAATTACAGTTTTGAAGTAAATATTTTTATATTCTTTATATATTTATATATATATATATCTTTAAATGTATTTATATTCTTTCTCATGCATTCTGTTGTTCTACAGAGCTTCTTTATTGCATATTCCTCCAAGTAATTTGTAGGGATAAAATGCAATGCTGGAGTAAAATAATAATAATTTAGATAGGAAACATTAATTTCATTTAGTATTCTGAAGAGTTATGATTTAAGCTTTACTTATGCCCAGCAACAAGTTAACAGGCAAAGATTCTGAACACCCTGCATTTCTGTGTTGAGGCCAGTGTTGATTAGGATCTATCAAACAAGAGGATTCTTTCTGTATTTTATTTGGTTTAATAGGAGCCAAGAGGTCTAAAGATGTCTTGATGTCTCTGCCATTCTTTGTTGCCCCAGGAAGCACACCACTTGGTCACTGGAACTTTGTTCTGGGTACAGACTTTGTTTCTAATGTGTCTCAGGGACAGTCCCACTGAGTGTAAAAATATTTTAGTTAACTTAGAATTTAATTGCAGAATTACTTGGACTTAAGTGTGTGTGTAATACACATTTAGACTCCAGAGTTTGGCTGCCTGTGCTCTGTGTGTCTGTGTGCAGTACAGCTGAAGGCTGTGGTGTAAAATGGGTTAGTTTGAACCTTTCAAGGAGCTGCCAACATCCATTTGCCTGAGTTAGTTCAGGAATGGAGCAAAGAGGAAGAATTCCAAGCATGACAACATGATTTCCCAAGTCTGCAGAGATCTCCAAAGTGGATTTACCCCTCTGTGTAAGGTAGGAAATAGCACTGCACTTTTCCAACACAGAGGTGCCTGCACATGTTCACCCCCTCTCCCTACATGTGTAATCTCTAGATCCCTATCTGGCTAGACACTGAGACTAATGGGGTGTAAAATACCTGGGTGTTTGTACAAGTACACAGGACACAGAGAAATGTTGTTATTTTCATGTTGAACCACTGCAAATAGTAAACAAAGCTTGAGCAAATAAACTTGCAGTTTAGCTTTTCTTGCAGTTCACCATGCTACTACTTGGCCCTTGAAAACTGTGGTGTAAGAATGCAGTGGGAGACAGGGAGTGACAATCCATCCATCTGGTTTCCATCAAGTGACCAATTTCTTATTGCATTGATAAAGTAGATATCTTTATTTACAACCAGGTGTAAAGATTCCTTATTTTCAATATTAATTCAGTGTAGTAAGTCAGGATTGCAAGTGTTATTAAAGGTGAGTCCAGTACTCAGATATTAAGCAATATTAATTTTGATCTCAACAGCAACTACTGTGCTAGTAATCACTGTAATCACATTTTTAGTAGCATTTTGTAATGATGTTGGTGGGACTTCAACTGCCTTCTTAAAGCTTTTCTCTTTTTCAGTCTTTGTTTTTAGTAGAGCTAGAAGGCCCTGGCTCTCTAGATGTCTCTGCTCTCTAAAAGCCTCTACTAAAACTTACAGATTTGGCATTTTAGAAGGAAATCTATGGCAGACAATCTCTGTTGGAGTCTGCACCACAACTAGGTAAACATACTGAAAGACTTCAGCAACTAAAATCTCAGATGAATCCTGAGCTTGTTCCAGCTGTCACAGTTCCTTCCTGTAATTGAACTGTGCAGTGTAGCATCCCAGGCAATAGAGCTGAAACTCCACTTCCATTTAATGATGCTTTCATGTTGAGAGCCCAATTAGTAACCAAATGTTGACGAGGATGGCTTTACATAACTTACCTTTCATTGCACTGGAACTCTGTGGTAGAAGGAGGGGTAGTACTCAGTTTCTTCTGTATATTCATTACTATTCATCTGCCTTAATCATGAAACTTTCTCTTCTTCCATTTTCATTTCCTATTCATTGCATTTTTATTTTTTAATTTCTAGAACGAGTTGAGGCAGGTTGCTGGAAATAATTGATTTCTTAATTAGATAACCATGATTGACTGCAATGCATAGCTTCTGTAGTAATGTATATGAAAAGGGTGCAGTGTTTTCTGCTCAGTGCAGTACAGCAGGGGCTGAAGAGTAGGAATAGGCAGTTGCTGAGTTGCTGAAGTCATCTAGAATGCCTGTCTTCTGCATCACAGAAGCTCCTGCTCCTCTGACTGTTCCTCCCATCACAAAGTCCTGGGTTCAGCCTGTATCCCTCTGTCACCCACCCTCTCACCCTTCCTCAGTGGGTGTGCTCTGTAATTGCTTCATCTGACAAGCAGCTTTCTAAGTCAAAATGAATGACATCTTTCTCTCCCATTTCCTTGAGCATATAGGAGTTCTCTCAGAGATTTGTATTTACAGTAGCACCTTGGATCTGCTTAAGTAGTGGGAAAAGGAAAGGTATTTATGTTTCCACTGTCCTGTGTGATTGGCAAAAATGGGCAGTTGGAGTCACAATCCAGCACTCCCTGATTGAAACTCAGGTGCACAACTTACCTGCTCTCTAACCTTCCTTCAAACCAGAGAAATCATTGCACCTGAACACTGGTAATTCACTAAAATGTTCAGAGAGAATACCCAGCTCATAATTACAAGCATTCCTCCCCCAAAATATTATTTTTCTCTGTGTTCACCCATCCTGAAGTGGCAAAATGTAGGAGAGAGGGGAAACAGGAGAGGGGAGCTGTTCTTGCTCACATCAGATATTTGCTCTGACAATATTAAATCTTTGCTGTTAAATTGTGTGCATGGCATCATCTTCATCAGGGGGGAACATCTCCTCTTCTAAGGAGTTTCTGTGGGATCTGCAGCACACAGGAATGGTGCAAAACCACATTCTCTAGGTGGTTGTTTCACACTGGGTACCCATGAAGGATCCTTCTGGACTTAGTTCTGAAGGAATAATTGTACTATTTAAATATTGAACATCAAAGTTGTTGTTTTGTTGTTAAACCAATATTAAAGTAGGACAAACTGACTTACAGTTTATGACACTGCATTCCAGAATTGCTAGTGTTGCAGCTGATGTCCTGTTTCAGCAATACTGGCACTGCCAGGAGGCTCAGAAGTGTAGATTTTGATCAAAAACTTTATTTGAGATAAACATCAGTTAAATGACAAATTAATCGTTCCTTGGGGACTTCTAAGCTAGTAAAAAGAGCAAATGGCTGCAGCTTCCTTCAAAACAACTCAAAAGCCTGCTTTTCATCATGATGGGGGTTCAGTATAATGGAATTGGAAGTTGTGTCTTTTTCTCACAGATATATTATTAGCCTTCATTGCCCTTTTGATGTGTTTGAGCTCATAAACTTCTCATTGAGCAGATTGGATTTACTGTTAGGTTGTTACTTTTTATGAGTAGAATGAATCAATATCAAATATGTAGCTTTGTGCTGAACTGTTTATTTTAAGGGATGTTTAAAGTTTACTGAAAGAAAACAGAAGGTCTGATGCCCTGTCCTCCACTTGAAAACACTATTTCAGTAACACTTCAAGACACAACCTGCCCCAACCAGCAAGTGTTACACGTTATCCAGAGATACAAGGCTAATATAATTTCCAAATATTCTTTGCAATTTAATATAATTTGCAGTATTCCCAATGTAGAACACTGAAATACTTGCAAGTTGGTTTATTGTTGGAACAGAAAGCTTGAATTTCACTAATAAGAAAATATTCCAGTATTTTTTTTCAGTGAAAATACAACTCTGTATTGAGAATACCTGTCTGCTATCTCCTGATGTAAATATATTTTATAAACTATTCCATAAGACATTCAGAAATCAAATCCTAGCAGATTAATGAGGGCTGCCTGCTAAAATGTATTGCACATTTTTGAATATTTATGACACCCACAAAACTTGAAAATGTCTGCTCTGCAGAGAAGTAGCTCTTAAACTACACTAAACCAGGAGGAACTCTCTTAACTCAGAGTCAGCACTTTGCTTTATTTTTATCATTATTCAGGTGAGGTTCCACACAGTTCTAAAACTATGGATAGTGGATAGAAACATTTGGGAATTCTGACATCAGTGTAATCATGTAAGAACAGCCCAGACTTTGTGCCTGATGAAGGCATTTTGTCTGGATTCAGTGTTGCTTCTGCAGTCTTTTTCTCACCAATTACATCTGCATCTTTATTATTGTATTAAGTAGCTAATTAAATCTGGTCAGGTTAACCTTTCTTGATGATGAGAAGTAGGCATCTCATCCACAGAAAAAGCTAATAATTTGGGGTTGAACATCTTGTTCTTGTTTGAATAATTATCTTTGTTTACATTCACACAGCATTAATCACTTGAACCAGACATCTTTAGGAAAAAAAAGGGGGGGTGCCTGTAGCAGGTTTTCAGATGCTGTGTACAGAAGTTCTAAAGGAGGAGGCATTTCCTATCATTCCTCTCTGAGCAAACTAGGAAGACATTTTAGATTCATAATCCAGGATAAAAGGTGTATTTTCAAAGCACACAAAGACCTGTAGTTTGTTTTCAGATAACTTTTTTAAAAGCAAGTCCTCCAGGCTGATCTGATGAACCAACTCTTGTTTCCTTGGTAAAAATTCTTCAGCAGTAACATGACAGTATTTTCCTGGTAGATTATTTTTAATTCTTTTCCAATTATTACTGTTATTATTTACTAACTCTGCTTGTCTTTGTTCTGTGGCCTGTTCTTTTTTTGAAAGCTAGTGAAAGCTTCTTGCTTATTTTCCTCTCTCCTTCCCCTCAATCTGATATTTTCTGCCAACTCTTCTGCCCTAAAGCCTTTTTTTTTTTTTTTTCCCTGCAACACCTGGATCTTGCCTCAGTACAACCATTGCCTCTGTTACTCCTGGAAGGAGTGAATCCCTAAAAAATACTCCAGATGTTGTGGCTTCTGTCATCAAGGTTGGAAAGACCAAAAGGAGAAACTGCCAAGTGACCTCACTTGACAAGTTTTTCCCTCCACCTTGCATCTGAGGCTCAGGAGGTTGGTGCTTTTCTGACTCTTCTTTGGGAAGGACTCCATAGCTCAATCAAAAGATGTTCATATCAAACATGAAATAAATATCCTGGTGGTTATAAACTGTTGCTTCTCAGGAACAAAATTAGGGGATTATAGGAGGTCTTTTTAGCTCAATGCTGTATGGTCCAGAGAGCAAGTAGGATGTTAGGAATCCTTAGAAATAAAGTAGAGAAGAAACCTTTTGGTGAACCCCTCATATATCTGCATCCTCAGTACTGCATGTCTTAAAAAGAAATAGGGTAAAAAGCAGGTAAAGTTGTAGAAAAAGGACAACAAATGCAATCAAAGGTATGGCAGATGTGCTGGTTGTGAGCTGTGTTTGTGTTCCTTCTGCAAAAGGCCTTGAAGTTACTTAAAGGTAGAATTTCTATGCTATTCTTTTTCTGATTAAAGTCATCTTCTGTAGGGGATTTTATGATACATGTAAAGATGATGGCTTTCAGTCCTCATTGTTAAAATAAAGCTTTTTTCTTAGGCAAGAGGAAGACTCTATGTGCAAATTCAGATTCCAAATGCATTTCCACCAACTCTGACCTTTTGTTCTGACAGAATTAGGAAAAGATGGATGTTTCATATCTTATTTTTTATCTGTTTCTTTGGTTATTTTCTATTACTTGATTTTCACTTCAGTCTTGCTTCCTTTACTGTTCTACTTTTTTTGCAGCTACATTTGTGTTGCAATTTCCTTCTTTGTTTACTTCATCTTGAGCATTCTCCCAAACCCTTCAGTTTTCCTCTATTTAGCTCGACCTGAATGCACACACTGAGTAATGATTTTTTCCTCCCTCCATTTACACTTCCTTTCCTCTTCTACCCTACTATTTACATTTCCCCCTTTCCTCCCTATTCTTACCAGTTTCCCCCTTGTACTTTCCTGTCTTTTTCTTGGGATTCTGTGGGATTTGGGCCAGGAGCTTTTTCTGAATAGTGTAAAAATGGGTAGAAGCTACTTTAAAATCATGATGGGGTAAGGTACCTGAGCCATGAGGGAAAAGAAGTTCCTGTTTATTGAATTTAACTTCTAAAAAATTCAGGCTCCATCCTTCCAGCTGGAAAGAAGATAATATAAGGGGTTGTTACAAAGTTGTTGAAATTCCAGACTGAGGAGGGGGAACAGGCTGAAGTTATTCTGTGAATTGTTCCATTCTTTGTGGGAGGCTGTTAAAAGAAAGCAACGTTCTAAAAGATGAATTATGGACAATTTAATGTAAAGCTGTTTGATACCATTAGGATTTTTCTTCCTTGATTGTTGAACATTTGTGTACTTTTAAAAAAGTTTCCCATTTTTTGATTCTTTCTGAACATTATGAAAATTGGACTGAGAGGAGTAAATTCATCTGCATAAAATTGACTGCAAAGAGCAATTAGTCCTTCATTAATATGCAAATTTGGTCCAGTGCAAATTCATCTATATATGAGGCTTAAATATGCAAGTCAGTCTTGCTGTGCGAGAAGCCCAGATGCTTTTATTTACTTTGAAATTGAGGGATTTGGTTAATGATGTTGTTGACAGGAAAACTTGAATAAATTTGATGATCACCATCTTTCATATTAGGCAAGGCCCAGGGAAAAAAATTACCAAGTAAAATACCAATTTTATTTGGTAATTTCCTATTACCAATCTAGTAATAAAATGTGAGATACAAAGTAATAGGCTTGAATTTCCTAATGTAGTTATCCTGAGACTTAAACTGTTCCCCAAAGAGAGAACCATTTTTCTTAAACTTTGTTATTCCAGAGGGTAAAGACATCTATATGAGCTCTATGAGTAACACACAGCCTAGAGATTTCATCTTGGGAAGTTAGCTTTGTTGCTTGTTTCATTTGGAGTGGAAAAGCCTGGAAATTAAAAACCAGGAGCTCTGGAAATGGCTGTAATTGTCATCTCCCATTAATTAGTTGTGTAGTCTTCTCCAGATTCAGTGCTGAGGCCTTTGCTCTGAACTGATGAAGCCAGGCTGGAAGCTGTCTGAGCCCAGGGCCAATTACAAGTGGATCACTAATTACAAACCAAGTTCTTAAATATCTTTAAACCTTCACAGCCCTCAGTGACACAACTTTCTTACTGCTATCCTGCAACGTGGACTGGCTCAGAGAAGCAGGAATTTTCCTGGCCAACCAGTCTGTGATGTGTCTTGCCCCTTTCTCCTTATCCTTAATCCAGGATTTCCCAAGGTTTGTCCATCAATGCCACAGCAGCCACCACTCACTCAGGTGTGGAAAGGGCTCCCTTGGCATTTCTTAGTCTTGTTTCATCTGGAAGGAGTTGGTGCCACACTCTCCTCCTGCCAGTGTTTCTTCCTTTTGCTTTCTCTGTAGTTCTCTCAGGCCTAAATTTAGCTTTGGCTCACCATGCAGACTGAATTTGCTCTCCTGTCTTGCCTGTGTGGGACAGTGACACTCCTAAAATAACAGAGAAATGCAGTTTAAATGGAGTGTACTCTGTGGTAGTTTATAAAGCTCAAGTTTGTGACTACCTGAGGACAAGTTAATAGATTGTGCCATCTATTAACACAGCTCTTTGGGATATAAATCCTCCCAGTGGTGAACACTCAGTTTCTAAGTCCTTTGTGTGCAGTACCAGGCAAAAAAAGTTTATAGGATGATGTTAAGGAAAGAAAAAAGTTTAATGAGACATTAAAATTGATGTGTTTGGTCACCACATGGTGTAATACTGCAGGTGAGTCCAAAAGCAGGAAAATAGAAACAGCATGGAGTGTTTTGGGGGTGGAACTTGTCTGTTAAATCCTCTGCTTGTCCTACAAGGGGAATCTGTCCTTTCTTTCCATCAGAACAAAGCACTGGCAGCTGTCAGAAGGCATTGTATAGAGGGTATATTTCCAGTTCTGAACAGTTCAGGAGATGACAAATTGATTAAAAGGTGAAACTTTAAAGCCCCAGCATCTTCTGAACCTTAAATAATCCTTGCCTTTGAGAATACTTAATTGCTGGACAGTTTTTAGCATTGTTCAGTCCCATCCACAGCAATCTTGGCTTTCTGATACAGCTCCCACAAGAAGAAAAATATTAATTTTCAAATATATGAACAACAGGCATCTCATTGCAATCTGAGGTTGTCTCCTATTAGCTGCATAATCTTTGTATTCTAGATTAATAAACACTTCAGCCTGGGAGTTTATTAGTCCAAAATATAGTTATTACCTCATAAATTCAACCCCCCTCCAGTTATCATCTAATTAAGCTGCAGTACTGTGCATGCTATCTTTGGGGATGTATTAATAATGAAATTATCCTGTGAAACAGTAATTACATACTTTGTGTGTTCTTTTCCATACTTTTTTTTCTCCAACTCTATGTGATGACTGGGACACACAGTGCTCCATTGTTTTCAGCTCCTCCAAACTTCATAAGTACCCAAGGATAAGGGGATTTGTTTGTTGGTTTTTTTTCTAAATCTTAGTAAAAGAGAGGGAAAAAATTGTGCTTTTTTGTACTTGGGAAAGTGAAGGACTGATACCACTCAGCTAGGAACAGTTATGAAACATGATTGTGCAAGTAATTTTAGCTCATGTTTTCTCCTCACTCTCCGAAGAGATTACTCACAGGAATAAAACCTACTTATGGGATCTTTTTTGTAAGGCAACTCCTACTGCAGTTGCCAAAAAATGAGGATGACCACTTTATTTGCAAAAGGCTGTTTGTTTATGTGACTTCAGTGGTGATGGTTGATGTGAAAAAAAGGAAAATATTCTTAAAGCTTTCCTCAGGAGATTCTCTTACAGTTCTTCTCAGTAGTAGGTGTCCTGACTACACTCAAATTTGTATATTTATTTATTTTATCTGTGCTTGTGCTTTATCAAGGTTGTCCTGCTGTCACACTGGGTGATTTTGTGCTGTCATTTTTGCTCTTTTTTTTTTTTTTTTTTTCTTCCCTTACTACAGAATGAGGCATTCTGAATCCTGGCTGGTGTGAGAGGCACAACAGTTTGCACATACCTGCCTTATATTTTTTTAAGTAGTTTGTCTCTCTAATTCAAGTACATCTGTTGAGCAATAGTAGGAACATGTGATTCTTGTTCACACAGGCTCCTGCTCTACCTGGGCACTTTCCATCTCTTTCTTTGCTCACTCTTTTAGGTCTTTTCCTACCTGAGAAATGTTTTGCCTTCTCCTTAGTTTTCTGCTCTACAAGTTCTGTGGGCTCTGCACCTTTATTGGCATTACACTGCCAGGTTACAGTTTTGGGGAACATGGTAGCAGTCAGACCAAATCCAGTACTTCAAGTCAATCAATTTTCCAGAAAGCTAATTATTTAAAAAAGAACTTTTTTTTAAAGTAAGGATGTTAGGCCTTATGCTATACAGACAAATAGAACCCAAAATTATACTAATTAACCCAAATATTATACTGAATAACCCAAAATTATACACTGATCATGGAATTCTTATTAATATATTAATTCTTATTAATAATTCTTATTAATATATTAAGTAGTGATCATTCACTGCACACAATGGGATTTGCTTCAGCTTCCAGCTGGTTATTTTGGGGCTAAGTTTTCAAGTCTTCCACATTTGGACTCTTTTCTGTTTCACATTGTTTCCAGTGCATTCCACTGAGATAATATTTGCTGCTATTACTTTATTATTTGATTTATCCCTGGTTTCTCAAAAGCTGCTGATGCCAAAACTTTTGGCCATCTAAATGTTTCTTGTGGCTGATGATGGACAAGGCAGTCTGTATGTCCACAAAACTGCAGAATGGTTACAGGTTGTGTCCTGGTGTTACACTAAATTGTTTGTGATGCCTAATCTGCAAACTTTAAAATGAAGACACCTTTCTACTGCTTTTTTTTTTTTTCCCTGATGTGAATAAATTCACCACAGAACACTCCCAGAGAAAGAGATGCTTGTTGTCAAGCAGTTATGTCAGGTGAAACATACAGGAAGGGTATATTACAGTCTAAAAATATTTTAGCTAATTTCCAAGCATGAAATCTGAAGATGAATTCTGGGACTCTAGAGAAGGGAATTATTTTTTTTTCCCCTTTTTTATCCTCTGTATTTTACAGTAATTGTTTGGAGTCTGCAAGTTCTCAGCTTCTGAAAGGTGTTGTGGCTGCAGGTATGAAGAAGATAACATTAAAGCTTTTCCCCACTTATGGTGATTACTCTGGAGGCAAACAGAACTCAGGAGACAAATGTTAAGAGCTACCTGTGAGTTCTGGTTCACAAAATGTAAAGATGCCAGAGGTACTTCTGAACTTGCAAATGAGATTTATTCTCTGTGTAATGGTTGAGCTCATTATCTGCTGTAATGTAAGGAGTGAAATGCCCTCGTGTTCTTTATGTAACAGCTGACATGTTTGCTGCACTCCTAAAAACTCATGGATAATCAACTTAATTTATTGAGCAAAATATAATGCATGGGTGAATTCTGATACAAACCACTTGCTGTGGATGTGCTGTTCTGAGGGGCAAAAAATTCCAGGAAAAAAAGCAATAAAAAATATTTCCTGATAACTTCCTTATTTTTTCTCCAAGGGCACCTCTGTGCCTGGACTCTACAGACAGGGTTTGGTTTTCTTTCCCCCCAAATGGCTGGTTCTATAGGCTCAGGTATTTTATCACTGTCTGTCATGCTCTGTTAGAAATCAAACCTGTCTTTATCACTTCAGATATCCAGTCCCTACAACCTTAACTAAAAGCTAACCTAAACCACTTACTCTTCAGCTTTTATTATTTAAATGTATGTTTAAAATAAATGTTTTTAAAAATCCCTACAAAGTGATCTTTATCACTTCAGATATCCAGTCCCTATATCCTTAACTAAAAGCTAACCTAAACCACTTACTCTTCAGCTTTTATTATTTAAATGTATGTTTAAAAGAAATGTTTTTAAAAATCCCTACAAAGTGATCTTTATCACTTCAGATGTCCAGTCCCTATAACCTTAACTAAAAGCTAACCTAAACCACTTACTCTTCAGGCTTTATTATTTAAATGCACATTTTAAATATATATTTTTTTAAATCCCTACATGTATTACAAGTAACTTCTCATGTTATTTCTGTTGGGAAGCAGAACAGGCAGGAACCAGCAGCAGAGGCAGCTGTGATTGTAACAGAGATTAATGTTTTATAAGTGGTAGCCTGGGTGTAATGAGACTTATGGTTTTAATTGAAACTCTTGGAATGTTTTTAACACAACTGAAGTACCCAAGTTTAAAATTTAAGGGACTTCCAACCCCATCAGTTTACTTTTTCCCTTCCTTGGATGATGAAACCAAATTTTATTCTTACTTTTAGAGAGTTTCTTACAGAACAGTGAATCTGTTAGTTCTAGCAAAAAGAGAAATGTGTTTTGGTAAAATGGCTGAGTGATAATTCTGATTGGGTAGGAAAAAAAAAATAAATCAGTGAGGTTAGATTTATTTTATATTAATCTATTTCTTTCTTGGAAGTGTGTACCTTGGCCAGAATATCCATCAGCATTATGCAGAGTAACAACATTTAGTCATCATATTTCAGCTAGATGGTGTATCCTTTTGCTGCAAAGAAACAGCTGGATATTTTCTGTCATAATGTGACCAATCCACCTCTGTTGTTGTCATTTTAATTGCTGGGGCTGTTTTTTTAAGGCCTCCACAGAAGGTCTTTGTAGTGACAAGCGCAGAGTTTACGCTTGGTAAGCAAACATAAAGAATTCTGCTGCTAATTGGAGGGGGAGTAATGCAGTTATGATTCCATCAACAGTTAAGTTACGTTGTTAAAGGACACGTTTTGGTCGTGTTTATGTTGCCACTAAAATTTTATTCAGTGAACCTGGTAGATTTTATAACAGAAAAGATTAATTCTAGGGTTAGAGGGGTGGGAGGAAGAGACAGGTTAAAGTTTTAAAATCCAGTAATACACTATTAAAGATCAGTATTTTATTTTTTTTATTTACTGTCTTACTTAATTGCAGGCTTGTAGGGTGGGTTTTTTTCCATAAAACTGAAAAACTCTGTCATAGTATCAAAACCCCTCATTTTCCCCTGCCCTCAGCTGTAGTCAGTGTCTCATGTTGAAGAGGGCTCTTCAAAAGTCACCAGTTTCCCAAAGGGAAGAGCTTATAACTCAGTAATTTAGTTTGGTTTTGTTCTCCAGATATTCCACATGTTCTATCTGCACACCTCCCAGCTCATGTCTGAAGGATCTCATTTTAAACCTTCCTTTTTTATTAATAAATTACAGTTCCATGGAATACCTGGCTGTAGATGAGCAGTTTGCAGTTACGTGCTCAGAGGTGTTTCCTTTTAATTCTAATTTATTTTTCTCTACTTACATCTCTTTTACTCAGGTGACAAAATGTTTGAAGCCTCGTTTGGAATTGTCTTGGGAGTGCCAAAGGTGTTTCCTTATCTGGGTCACTGGCTACCTTGTCAAGAGTTGGGAAAATAGACAATTTTTTAGCATCCAAATAGGGAAATGACATTTATTTACATAGGAAGGCTCCTAGAGATGAGAGGGCTTCCCCCAAAAACCATTTTGTGTAATTGCTGAAGACATTCCAAGCCACTCTAACAAAGTGTGCTGTCTGCCAGTCATTATGCTCCTTTTGGAAGACCATCTGTTGCACTTCAGATATGTAAAGGTCTGCTATCACTTATTGCACCAAACAAATCAGTTTCTTTGTCTGACTTTCTGTCACTCCTGGATGGGGACTGAAGGTTGTTTCAGTTGCAAAGTGCAGGATATTTTATTTTGTTGCACTGTACAGGAAAGGTACTGATTCATCTCAAATTTCAGAAGACAAGCACACTGATTAAACTGATTTCAATGCTTTTGAGTAATTTCTGGCAACAAATTGTTAATAATGACAAAAAAATCTGAAATGTATCCTCTCTCAACTCAGCTGGCAGCACATTGTAAGGTCTTTGCTTCTGGTGAATGAACCTTCCCACTGTAGTGCTCTCCAGATCTGATATGTACTGACATTTGAATTAAAATAATCTTATTGTAACTATACTATTTGATTGGCTTATTTTTATCTGAAATGAGTAATTTGAAGAACCTTTAGTGGTGAAAAAAATAGAAACCTAGAAATGCTAGAACCTTTCTTCTGATAAGCAATGTGTCCTTTAGCAGGTGAGATACTTGGTTGTGCAGTCTTTATTTATGTGAGTCTATTAAGAGCCTTTCCTGGAGTAAAAGGTGCAAGATCAGGCATAAAGCAATGATTTGTTTTGTTTTTCTTGCTGCAGACTCAAAGAGTAGGTACAACCATTCGTCTCAGATTGGAGAAAATAATCACTGTATTTCATGGCAGAAAAATTCTGTTTGGGGATTTCCACCCAGAGAAATAGATAACAATTCCTGTCTGATTAGGGAGTGGCCCTATCTTTTTTTCTTTCCCTTCTCCTTACTGCACAGCAGCTCATGTTCTGGTCAGAAGTAATAATATGTTAGATCTTGGATGCCAGTAGCCCCAGAGGTTCTGACAAGACTATTCATGTGCATTCATACGTCTTAACCAAAGCTGACACTAAAGAGAGCAAGAATTCTCATATTCCTCTTTTTATTGCTGTGCATTAAGCTCAAATCTTCTCTTGGAGACCTCTGCTCAAAATGACACACTCACCATTTGGAAAAAAAAAAAAAAAAAAAGCATTCTTGCAAAATCTAAACAAAGGACCTGAACATCAGTGTGGCACAGAGCAGAGTCTCCTGTGAGAACTCTCAGTGCAAATCTAAATTATGTTTTACACCACAATTGTGGACACCTTACAAATGCTGTGAGATAAATACTAGTGGGAAATAAACAGTCCCCCAAATCTTATCTCCTCTGGGGGCTTTGCTGTTATCAGTTTTAATTAAAAAGTGGTCTTCTGATTTTTTGAAACTATATAGCATATCCTTATAGGTTTGCTTGGGCTCCAGTAACTTGAGGTTCTTGTTTTCTGAGGAACACACACTGTGTAAATAAATATTCCTTTACTCTGGACATACTCAGACACAGACTTGTAGTGTGGTGTACAGTGCAAGTCTGGGTAAGTGCAGTGATCTGATCATCCTGGTACAGCCAGCCAGACATTTCTTTACAGAAATACTTGAAAATCTTCTTTTTAAAGCTGTTAGGTAGTGGTAACTAATGCAGACTAGGTGGCTCTGGGCATCTAGCCATTTTTAGGTAGTTTAATTTGTTAAAAAATTATCTTTCTTCCCACCCAAATCCCCTTGAAACCATTTGGAGAAGAGAAGTGTTGAACAGTTGCCAATAATGAGTCCTGCTGAGACCTCTGTATCCTCTTGATAGAACTGTCAGTGCCAACTAAAGACAGACTGGCATGAGTTTGAACTCTGTACTGCTGGATAGATTTGCTTCACATGGACCAATTACAATAATTACCACCTCTGTGGCTGAAGTTTTAGCATGCAGCCTGCTCAGGATGCTGGCAATACCTTCAAGCCTATAAGATCAATTTTCTTTGAGCTAATTGAGTAGAAAAACTGTGGAAATTTAGTTGATAGTCTGAATGGAAATCAAAGGCTGAATAATGTCACTGCTTTTCATGTTGCTGTTGTTCTTAAGCTGCATTTCTTTCTTTTTAGTCTTCTAAAGGGGAGCATCTTTTAAGTTAGTCTGCAGAGGTTCACTACATGCTGTAGTTTTCTATATTGTGCTGGTTTTCTATATTCAGCAGTGGAGTATCATGTAATGTGAATGAAAAAGCAACATGAAGTCCTCCTTTTTGTTTAGATGTTTTTCAAAATGTGTCTGTTCTTTTCAAAATAAATGCTCATGATTAAAAGGAGAAAGTCTCCATCCCTTACTGCTTTGTGAGAGTGTAAGGATATAGTGACCAGGACAAGTAACTTGGGTTACTTTTTACTAACAATTCCACTGGTTTTCATGTGATGCAACAGGGATCATCTCACCCTCTCTACTGTTTTCTTTCCAGAACACAAGTTAATCTTTAAATTGCATCAGTAGCAATTTTTTAACTGATAAAGTTTGTATTACACAAAGATCCTGAGATCGAGCACTAACTCAGGTGACTGCTTCATTCCTAACATGAATGAAAATAATAACATTTACATTACAATTTCTTCATGCAGTTTCCTTCTAGGGAGAAGGAAGGAAAAGGCTACATGTGACAGATGCTAATTATGCACTTAATGCACTTCTGGAAGCTGCAGAGATGATAACTAAGAACCCTGTTTTGTCAGTACTTTATTAATTCTTTATCCTGTATTTATGCTTACTGAAGAAAGTCATGTTCTGCAATTTACTTTGGGGTCCTGTGTGAGTTCTCACTGTGTGAGTACTAATGAACCAGATTACAAGGTGCATTTTACAGATAAATAAACTGAGACAGAGGGGCTGGTTCCTCAAAACTGAGAAATGGATGGGTGCCAAAGGCAGTGCTGGACACTGGGCTGATCTTCTCTTCTAGACTCTGAGCTGTGCTGTTTCAGGTATAAGAAATGGATTCTCAGCTCCTGAAAGTTTGGTGTCACCCTGAAATCAAGGAGGAAATGGAAGATGCCATTTGCTGAGCTTCAGGCCCACGCTGAAGCATCGGGCTGGATTTCTGTTCCCTTTATCCCATCCCAACTGGTTCATTTCCCTCACAGAGGGAAAACCATCCCTGTTCTTGTCTACTAATGCTGAATACTGCTTGTTTTTTTTATTTCCTCCAAAGCATTGGATTTCTCCTTTGGGAGTTGTGACTTGATAACCTCTCTCTGATAATTTAACCACCAAATCTGCTCACTGAAACTTTGGGTAGGACCTTCCTGTGCCCCTCAGCACCCACAGCAGCACAGAACCCTCCTCACACCATGATCCTCATCTGCAGCCACCCCAGGGAAAACCATCTGCTCTGCTTGGGGAGGGGTTTGGTTCCATGTGCCCCCTCCCCGTCCCCAGCTGCTGTGTTTTGATGAGCAGTGAGGGAATGAATCTCCTGTGTTAAAAATACTCTGGTTCTATTTAGATAAAAAGAAGAATCTTGCTTGCCTACACTGACAGACAAAAATAGTCGTAGTGTGAGTAAATCTTCAAAGTTTCTCTCGGTGAAAATACCTAGTGTCACTTTTTGATTTTTTTTTTTTTTAACTTATCACATAAATTTATTTATAGAGTGTCCTTCTTTCCTCCTACTCTGTCAAGACATTTGCTGCTCGTCTGCTTCCCAAGTCCTGAAATAATTTGCAGGGCCTTTGAAACATCATCACGTTGCATAGTTGTGATGCAATGTGCTGCTGTTGCAGGAACAGATCCCATTTTAATGCGAATGTCATGTTAGCTGAGACAGTCAAGTCTTTCTTCTACTTTAGACCCTTTACCCTGGTGTGTATTTTTCACTTCAACTTTACAGCCAGAGGAAAATAATGCGTAGAGTAGCCTGAAATTTCTCCACGTTTTCCAACATTGGAGATGCAAACCACTGCATAGGAAATGAATATGGAATATGAGATACGTAATGTCTCAAAAATAGCTTTCCCTCTCACTGTAGCATCTTAATTCGGAATAATCTCAAAGTCCTCCTGCAAATCTGTGCGTGTAGTAACAGAGACAACACCTCCTTCATCCTCACAAACGGCACAGGATGTATGCATGGAAAAAAAAATGGAATTTTGGAGCACAGTTCTGCTCTGGCAGCTGCGATGGCAGCACGAGTGGTGACAGCATTAAGGCTTGTGTTAAATATTAATGCCAGCTTTCTGAAGACCTGCAGATCTTTTTTTAAAAGGCTCTCGAGAGGCACAGCGTGGCATTTGCAAAGCCCCAACAGGGTATTGAGCCCAGAGCTGGGGAAGCCTCTGCCAAGACCTGCAATTAGTGCAAGAGGAGCCAAACCCGGGGTTGGCTTTGCTGCTGGGACGGGCTCGAACTTTGGCCCGGGAGCTGACCAGCAGCGCTGGGGGGGTGACAAACACCCCCAAAACGACCCCCACGAACGGATGGGCGTCACGACGGGGCGGGGTGGGGAGTACCGGGGAGACAACGAAACTCGGGCTGCGGGAACTGGGGTGCGGCGGGACTCGAACCCGCGACCTCCGCTCCTCGATGTCCTTCTGCAGCGCGGCCGCTAGATGGCGCTGTCCCAACGGGGAAGCCGGGCGGCTCCGCAGCGCCCGGGACGCCCCCAGCGGCCGCGCTGCGCCACAGCCCCCGCCTCCCCCCCAGCAGCGGCGGCGGCCATGGCGGTGCGGGGCCACGTGACGACGCGGCGGCCAATGAGAGCGCGGCAGGGGGGCCCCGACTCTCGTCCCTGCGGCCGCCATTAAAGAAAAAGGGGCTCGGAATTAAACGGGGGAAGAATCCTCCCTCCCCCCCTCACTCATTCCCTCCCTCACTCCCCCTCCCCGCTCCGGCCGCGACGCGACATGGGGGAGACTCGCTGAGGGGGAGCGGGCTGACCAGGATGCCGCGGCCGGGCAGCCGCCGACAGAGGCACCGCTGAGGGCAAACGAGGAGGAGACCCAGCGGCGGGGGCTTTGGGGGGCACCGAGACTCCGCCAGCAGCAGCAGCAGCAGCAGCAGCAGCAGCAGCAGCAGCGGCCGCCGCGTCCCTGTGTCTCGGCGCACGGCGGGTCCGGGAATTCTGTGTGGGGGAGGGCTGCGACCCCTTCCCCCGCGGCCCTTCCGCCTCAGGAAAGACCGGGGTTCGGCCGTCGCCTCCCCGCCCTCCCGAGGAGAGCTCGGGGAGGGGGCCCCTCCGCCCACTGCCCCCGCGGGGACGCCGCAGCGGGGCGGCGCGGAACCTTCCCGCGGCCCTCCCGGAGCCCCCTCACCTGAGGAGAGCGGGGGCCCCCGCCCCGCCGCGGGGCTCTTGGGGTTCGCTTTCCTCCCCCCGCTGAAGAGACTGCTCCGATTGAAGACTATCTTTATTTTATATTTTTCTTCCCCTCCCCGGTTTTTTTTTTTCCTTTTTTTTTTTTTTTTCCTTTTTTATTTTTTTTTTTTTTTTTTTTTTTTTTTTTGTGAGGCTGGTCCCTCCCCGCCTCACCTTCGCACCCCTCTCCCTCCCTGCTCGCAGGGATCTTGGGGGTTCGGCGGGGTGGAGGGGACCCTCCCTGCCCCGGATCCCCCCCCTTCCTCCATCTCTCGGCGGTAACTTGGCGGGGTCCGGGCTCCCCTGAAGAGACCCGCCCAGCCCTGTGGACTTTGTGGGGCTCCTTCAGCCCCGGAGGACAGTTTTGGGGGGAGAGGGGGGGGGGTGTCGAACCTCCCTGAAGACATTCTGCGATTTACCCCTTCCTCCTGCCCCGAAAAGACTGGGGATCGGCCTCCGGGAGACTCCTCCATCCTTCCCCGAAGAGACTTCGAGGGTCACCCGCGATTCCCTCCTTCCACCCCTCTCCCCCCCACTCCCTCCTTTCCCCACGGAAGGATTTTTTACAGGATATTTTGCTTTCGCCCTCTCTGCGAAGAGGATCTCTTTTTGGGGAGGGGGGTTTTCCACAGGGGAATTTAATCCCCTGCTGGGCTGCTGAGGAGACTTTTTGCGGCCTTTCTCTCTCAAGGAATCCCTTTCCCCCCCTCCCCTGCCCCCGCAGATGTTTTTTTGGGGTACACCACAGGAAATTTTTCTTCTCCTGCCTTTAGGAATTCTTCAGGCTCGCCTTGCTTGTGGCCTCTGAAGTTTGTTTTTACGATTTTAAATTTTAATTTATTTGGAATATTTTTTGGAGCAGGGGAGAAGAATCTGACTCTTCCCCCCCCCCTTTCCCTCTCCCCCTCCCCTCCCCACCCTGTTGCCCTCGGACTCTGAAGAGACGAGCCTGGATTTTTCTCTCTCCCATCCTTCCCAGTCATTCCACAATTTGCCCCTTTCCCATCTGATGACTACAGAAGCAGGAGGAAGAGGAGGGAGGTTTCTGGATTAATCGCCCCCACTGGATTATTTATTTTTTCCTACTTCTCTCGCTTGGCATCCGAGAAGAGAGGAAGGAGGGATGTCAACTGATTTTTACCCCTAGCCCCCCTGGATTAATTACCCCATTTTTATTCTCTTGTTGGATCAATTACCCCTTCACCTCACCTCCTCTCCCTCCCTTCCTTATGCGAATGAGAAGACAAGAGGAACAGGGAGGATTTTGATCTTAATCTCCCGTCGTTGGATTACTTACCACCTCCCTCTTTCTGTTCTCCCCTTCCAGGGTGGCTTCACCCCCCCTTTTCCCCCTTCCCCGTTTCGTATCCAGAAGAAGGGAAAACGTTGCGAGTTTCTCTTTAAAAAAAAAAATTATTTTTTTTTAATTATAATTTTTTTAATATATATTATTTGTTTTTTTACCTTCCCCCCCCCCCCCCCTCTCTCCGATACCACTTTCCTCCCGGGTGATTCGCCCTGCCACTATTTCTCCTGCGTGTGTGTCCCTATGTAAATCCCTTATTTAATTGTATTATTATTTGTGCGTCTGCATCGTCCCCCTCCCCCCGTTCCCTCTCGGTGTCTGTCTCTCTCTCTCTCTCTCGCTCTCTCTCGCTCTCTGTCTGTCTCTTTCTTTCTTGTCGGAGGCTGTGGGATAATGGCGTGTGGGTTGTGGCTGTGAGGATGAGTTCCTGCTTCGTGCCGAACGGGGCCAGCCTGGAGGATTGCCATTCCAACCTCTTCTGCCTGGTGAGTCTCGGCACAGGGGCGGCGGGCACGGGCTGAAAGAGGAGGGTTTGGGGGTTTTTTTGGTGTTTTGGTTTTTTTTAAATTTTTTTTAATTTTTTTTTGTGTGTGTGTGTGTTTTGGTTTGGGGTTTTTTTTGTGTCTGTGTGTTGTGCGCTTTTTTTTTTTTTTTTTTTTTCCTTCTTTTTGGGGTGGGGGGGAGGGGAGGAAGGGGTAGTGGAAGCAAAGCAGCCATTTTTAGCATAGCTTCTGTTGGATGAGTCCTCGGAGTAGGCCCTGCCTGGAGCCAGCCAACTCTCCCATGCCCCTCTGGTTCCCCCTCCATCGCTGTCTGTCTCGCCTCGCCCCTCCCTCCGCTTTTCTTCCTGGGTACTCTCCTCCCTGCAACTCGCCTTTTCCTTCCCTTTTTCCTCGCCTGCAACTTCTCTTCTCCCTGCCTTCCCCTCTCTTGCCTCTCAGGGTGAGATTCCTGGCAGGAGGTAAGGAGGGGATTGCTGCTCTTCTTGCTTTGCAGACCCCACAGCTCGGGGAACTTTCTCTTTTCTCTCCCCACTCCTGACATCCCGGGAGAATCTGAGCCGAAGCCTCCCTTCATCCATGCTTTTAAACTGATCTCTTTTTCCTGCTTGGTTTTTTTTTAAATTTTTTTATATTATTATTATTATTTAATTTATTCTGGAAGTCTGCTTTTGGTGGTTGCACTTCTGCTATCCTGCGTTTTGTTCTGCACCATTTTGTAGCCTTTTTACACCCAAATACGAAATCGATCAAATTGTTGGGTTTGGGAGCTCTCAAAGTAAATCTGATTTAACTGGGCTGTGATGCAATTTTTTTGCTGGCTGTGCTGAGCTGTTTCATCTGCTTTTTAACGCAGATTAGCTCATCTTAGATGACTGCCTGATACTTATTATTCTAGAGACTGCTATAAATAAAACCTGTGCCAAACTGTGCTGCTAATATTTTTGGATGGAGGGGAATCTGGAGAGCCTGAATGTGTCTGCAGCCTGCATCAGGCCTGCAGCTCCCTACTCCTAATGCATTCTAAAATCTTAAAGTCCTTCTAAAGTATCAACTGTTGCAGCCTCCTCCTAACCTTTCCTCAGATTGCTTCTCCTTCTGGAGGTGGAAAGGCTGCCATGTTAGGTTTAAATGTTGCAGTAACCTTTTGTGTGTGGTCACATTGGGAAGAAAAAAAAAATAAAAATAGTGATTTCTTAACCAAGTACCATCCAACTTTCTTCTCCCTTCTCAAAGAGACCCCAGGGGTAAAGTCTCCCCTGCCTGCCTTAAGGTGACTTTCCCTGTGTGACAAAACATAAGGCTAGAAGTTGGTATGGAATTGCATTGGAGATAATTCAGGAATTGTCTGTTGCTCCTCACATACAGTAGAAACACTTTGACTTCATAAAGTCAGACGAATTTTTGCCTAAAAGAGAATTAAGTGGATCATAACGTGGATGCAAGTCTGATGTATAATCTGCTGGTAAAAATAGGATTTAAATTCTGGAAGTTACAGCTCTGGGTAAAATAAGTGTAGTTGAGAGGCTTTGTGTGTGAAATATAGGGAATATTTTACAGTGGGGAAACTTGTGTAATTTTCCAGAGTAGTAGAAGTAGGGAGAATGCATTGAGTGAGACTTGCTATGGTAATCTTGGATTGGAAAGGTAGTGTATGCATAAGCAAAAAGGAAGATGTTCTTTGCTAAGGCAAGTCTTTAGTAGATTAGACAATTCCAGCCTGGAAATCATTACATTATTCACTTGTCTTTCACATTTTTAAATAAAATCTGACTTTGCTCTCTGTAATCTTAAAGCTGCAGTGAAAATGAACAGCTCTTGCTTGACTGCATTTATTCAAGGGGATTTTAAAGCAGGGTGCCTGATTATTTCCAGGCTGGGGTTCTGAAGCACACAAAACTTTAAAAGCATGGTTTCTGGGTTTAAAGAGAAAATTTTCTCTGTTAAATTTTATTGGATTGATTGAACCTTCCTTTCTTCCTCTTCTTCCTCTGCCATCAGCTTCTTGTCACTGGACGTTTCTGCTGGGGGTCTACCCATCCCACTGCCTGACAGTTGCTCCTTTTCTCCCCTTTTAGGCTGATCTAACTGGGATTAAATGGAAACGCTACGTGTGGCAGGGTCCAACATCTGCCCCAATCCTCTTCCCAGTGACAGAGGAGGACCCAATTCTGAGCAGTTTCAGTCGCTGTCTCAAGGCCGACGTGCTCAGCGTGTGGCGCCGAGACCAAAGACCCGGCCGCAGGGAGCTGTGGATATTCTGGTGGGGGGATGACCCCAACTTTGCTGACCTTATTCATCATGATCTCTCAGGTAGGAGGAAACAAACTCCTTCTTTTTGGTCAGTGAAAGGATTCTGTTCCTCAGGACTTGTCTTCTGCCAGCCCTTAGAAAAACTGGAGCAGATGCTCTGTTGGCTGTAGATAAGATAAATCTCTTGCTACAGTCTGCACCAAATTACAGCAGCAGTGCAGTGATCAAACAGCTACTGCCTGTGTTGAGGTGGGTTTGTTGTTTGAAAATCTAGTAATCCAAGTTTTTGCTTCCTACCTTTTTCTTTAAAAAAACCAAGCCCATGGAATTTGGCAGCTTCTTCACGAGAAAGCTGTCCCTGTGTTCAAGACGTGATGTCAAGAGTGATGTCTTAAACGTGGTTTTTTGTTGGGCAATTAGAACTTTCAAGCTCTTAAATAGTAAACTCAGTTTTACTGTTTAATAAGAACTGTAGAGATCTGGGCAACTTTTGAACCATGTGGAGTTGTTTTGTTTGGAAGTCAAATCATCAGTGAGAAGCCCTCAAAAGAAGGTGTGTGAAACTGAAATTGCATAGGAATCCCCAAACCTTGTATTTTATGGTTTCTCTCTCCCCCTTTCCCAGTGCTTTGAACTTGTACCTCCTCTCAGACTTAGGCTTTTTAAAGACTGACAATATTTGTATTTTTCCAGAATGCTGTACTTCAGATTTGGCACCTTGTCTTGAAAATGCTTTACTTGTTGATCTCAGTTCCCAAAGTTAGATGGCTTTCTTATCAGTAAGGTGACCAAGTTGGGTTTTTAAACTGTGTTAAGTCTGGGGGTGAGACTGCACTAATTCTAGCAAGAGAGGAAAAAAAAAAAAAGGTCACATCACTCCAATTTCCTTTCAAATAATGTACAGTATTCAGATTACTGAAGTGTAAAATGAGACCAAGGTTTGGTGACCTGGTAACCAGAAATTGTTCCTGCTGCCTGTGTTTGTGGATAAGCTGAAGAACAAATACAGGTCTGAAGTGGCACTGAGGAAATTCTGAAACAATTTAATAGTGTGTGGAGTTTTCCTACAAAAACAATCTGAAAAACAATTGGTGCTCTAAATGGTGTTTATTTCTTTGCATCTTAAATGGCACTTAGCTTGCAGGTTGCTTGATACTTTACTGCTTTTATGGTGTCCTTATTTTGCCCTATGAATAACCTCAATCTTGACCTGCAGGGTTCATCCTTTGTATGACTGAAATGTAATTTAGACTGAATGCTATTTTTGGCCTGGGCCTGTGTGAAAGTGTCTGTGTAAATTCTGCATGCTCTTGGCTGCTGGGATTAAATTGGGGCAAAGAGGTGACATTATTTTTTGAGTGGGAGACCCAATAAAAGTGAAGCCATTTGGAGAGGGCATTTCTGCATTAGCTGCCTATGAGAATTATTTGTTTGAGCAACTTTCTTTGCATCCTCTCTTGAATCTGCCAGTGATGCAGGTCAGGGGTACCTTAGGAAAACTGTGATGTGTTGTAGCTGAGCTTTTCCAGCAGTGTTTTACCCTTCTGTGGAATCAGACTTTTGTGCAGGTCTCTCATTCCAGGTACTTAACAACTCTTAACCTCTCTTAGGGTATAAGGGAGAGAAAGGAGAGGATTAGAGTCTCCCAGCCATATTTTTGCAATTGTTTTGGGTCACCTGTGGATGTTTGCACTTTGTTAGACTGTGTCTTGCTCTTGTGCATTTTCTACCTGATCACTCCTGAGGCTGCTGCCTGTGGATGTAAATGGCATCCTGGGTTTTGCAGGCATGTTTTGGTCTCCTTTTTAATTAAAAAGAGACATTATCATCTCTTAAGGTATCTTAGGCTGCTTGGCTCTTCCACCAGAAGCTGATAAAAAGATTCATCAGCCAGACTGGGGAGGAGAGGGCTGAGGAGTGGCTGCACCTGCACTTTTTCCCTGTTACACAAAATCCTAAATGTGAACCTCATCTCAAAAAGAATTCTGGCCCAACCCAAGCACTGTTATCTGACCTTTGTCCCAGACCTGATGGATTTTTTTCATTGGTGGACAATTTCTCCCAGTAATTGACATCTCCCTTTTCTCCCAATGATTGCTTGTTACATTTTCAATGGGAAAGAGAAATGACTTCCTGGCTCTGGCTTCTTACCTGTGAAATTGATTGGAAATTGTTTGCTGCTGACTCTTAAGGTGCTGCCTCATTTAGAACTTTTCTAGGAGGTAGGTGAAGAATTGCCCTGAAGAACAGGGTGAGGGGGGCAGAGGGGGCTTGCAGCAGGCAGGTCTGGTTTTTATTGCCTCAGGACAGACTGCTCTTGGGGAAGCAGGCCTTGAATGAGCTGTAGCTAGAAATATGCCAGAGCAACATTCATAACTTGTGAGTTTGGCTTCCTTTAGTATGAAACTGTGCCTGTTAGGGAGAGGTATTTTGCCAGTTTTGACCTTTTTTTGTGTGTGATTTGTAGTTTCACTGAACAATGGATGCTCAGTGTCTGGATCACAGCTTGGTTATCAACCCTTGGGGATGTGGAATGTGGCAGCCTTCAAGGATCTTTTTGTCCCCTTCCCAAGTTCACTTCCAATGTGAACGTTCAGTTTTGTGGTTGGGCATCTTATGTGTATCAGATTTAAAAAAAAAAAAATAAATCTCTCTTGGTCCTGTACATTCTAAAAGTTCCTTCTCTGCCCTGGAGATATGTTTGAGTGCCTGCTACTGGCTATATCTGAAGCCTCATATCAAGCCTTGGATAACTGTCTTGTTGATGGTCAGGGTTTGTTGTTGCCTGGGGGCATGTCACAAGGAGACTTGTTCAGAGATGCTGATTGATCAGTAATATTGACTTCACTCAGTCATTTTTTTTTCCTTCTTTCCCTAGGAGCATATTTACTGTATGTATACCAAAAACCCATAAGTCTGTTTCTACCCCAACGTAGCTAGAGGCAGACAGAAGTTAGTGAAATGTTATTTTATCCTCTAACAACCTCTGAGTTAATGTTTTTGTTGTGACAGTGAGGCTTGATTATAGTAATTCCTGCAGTCAAACCTTAAAGTAGGACATCTCTTCAGATTTCAGAAGGCAGTGGCCTCTCACTGATCTGATCAGCAGTTATTTTATTAGATAGGCTCTTTCTTTTGTTAAAATGGTGCTCTATACACTTGGATTTATTTTTTTTTTAATTGGCAGTAGATGGTTTCAAACCTGGGAACAGTTGGGTATGAATTATGTACAAGAGAGAGTCCCAAGGAAATGGTTACAATTTGATTAATGCTGGGATAGGGGAATGCTTCTGTGTGCCTTTGACCTTCAAATTGCATCTTTTAAAGGGTGAGCTGTAAGATGCATCTTTTCTTTTTTATTCTGGTGTCCATTAAATCTTGTTAATTTACTTTAAAAATTAAAGAGTTTTCCTTGTACCTGTCATATATCAAGTTAATCAGTTTTTGTTTGCTGACCAGCCTCCCTCATCCTTCTCTGAGGAAAAAATGGTATAAAAATAATGCTGGGCTTAGCTCTTTGAAAGAAAAAGGAGGAAGGTCTGGCTCTTGGTGCTTGTCTTTGGTACTGTATGGTAAAGACATGGCAGTTGTTTGATTCCCAGTACACCTGGATGAAATCCTCACCTCCAAACAAACCTGTGAATGGGTCAGGTTGTGCTGCTGTCAGCATCCAGTGGCCCCTGACTTCTCATACAACAGAAACCAGAGTGTGAACCAGGCTGAGGTCCTGCAGAAAAGCCTCCCAGTTGCAAGCCAAGTGAGTTTGGAAGACAATTCAGGTGGTGGTTTGCTTTTTTATTAAAAAATACCCTTTGTTTCCAAGGCTTTTTAACCTTTACAGAAACTCTTGCACCTGATGTGAGCTTGGTGAAGCTGAAGTTGTTTCAGTGTAGCTGAAGAAATGAAAAATGTATTTAAAATATCAAAATTGTATTCTTGCAAAAAACACACATTAAGCAACTTGTTAGTAATCCTTGATTACAAGTAATCCTTGATTAAAAAATTCATAATCAGTGTGTGTAACAGGGCAGGGCTATGGATGTTGCTTTGACACTTTGGTGTTTTTTCAGCATCCCACGTTGGGGCTGTGTCCACTCAAACAAAACTGCTGATAAGCACTGTGCCAAATCAGTCACTTGGTGGGAGTATCAGCTGGAATGTGATGTTTTACTTGTTTCCTTTTGACCAACACAAAATACCTACAGAGTAAGGTGGAAAATCCTTTATCCCAGTCAGAGAGGGCTTTGCAGCATGTTTGGTTGTAGGTACAATGTTATGGCCATAAAATAACTGTATTAATAACAGCAGTGACTCCGTGGGGACTCAGTGACATAAGTAAAATACATCTGCATATGGAATTACTCAAAATCCATGTGGAGGAGGATATTGGAACATGTAACCAGAAAGATTTTCAGCTTTTCTTTTCTTGTGGCTGCACAGAACAACCCAGGGAAACTGCACCCAAGGAATAGGGAAAGGAAAATATTACCTTGTTATCCTGATGAACAGGCACAGCTACACACTTACAAAAAGGTCACACTTATAAATTGTTAATATTCCAAAAAAAGATTGTGCAGAACCTCTCAGTGTGGTGCTGGTGAAAGCACAGCACTCCAGCAGCTCCTTTGTCTTGGTGCTGAATGTTTTGAGTGGGGTATTTTGGACAGGAGGTCACCTTTTGGTTTGCTTTGGAGTTGATGAAATTTTCCAGCTAATTTGGCCATCCTGGTCTCTTATCCAGACCCTTCAGTGCCTGGAGATGACAGATACAGCTGTCCTAGGAACAAACCTCAGTTCTCTACCTTGGATTTTTAGGTTTTTTGGAATTTTTCAGTAGTATTCCCTGCCTTTTTTCACATGCAGTCTGTTGCTTCTTACTTAGGAAATAAAGCACATATTATAGATATTATTTTTCAGGTGAACTGGGTAATTCTTGCTTTGGAGAATTTTGTTTAGTTGTGAAGTATTTCAATTGAAAGATCTGTTTTTTAAACAGAAAACTTCAAGCAAAGTCCTTCTGTCATTATTACAATATTGTATATAGCAGCAATTTCACACTGCTTTATTATAATTCCCTTGTAATCTGAGTTCATATATGGAGTTTAAATCAGGTTTGCTTCAGCCTGTTTCTAGAACTGACATGCTGTCAAATGCTGACAGAAATGGAAGTGGGGCTTTTAAAAGACATCTCTCAATCATGATACCAAGAAACAGATTTTTCCTCTGCATTATTGAAGTCATTGGGCAGGGCAGTTGTAACCCAGAGTGGAGACTTGGCTGTAATTTGTTTCTTTGCATAATTTATTTTGGAGCTTCATTCAGCATTAGGAAGGTGTTTTTAATGGTATGATAAAAATATTCAAGTTCAACAGTGCCCTCCTGATGTGGCCAGCTCAATGTTAACAGGAGGATGGGGGGGGAAAGTCTTTATTCTTTAAGAGTGTTCTTGAAAATGCTCTTTTGAATATTGTGTTTGTTTCAGTGTAGCTCAGGAAATGAAAAATGTATTAAAAATATCAAAATTGTATTCTGACAAAAATCTCTTTGCTAGTAATCCTTGAATTAAAAATTCATAATCAGCAGTAATCAAACTGCATCAGGTGAAATGGATGAAGAATGTCAAATAAAACATAATAGTACAGAACACAAGGAGCCTCCTACAACTGCTCAGTGAAAATTGGGTGGTGGGAGTCTCAAGGAGTTGCTGACTGATAAAACTTTGTTATTTATGTGCAGTATGAACATTTATTTTTTTCCTGGGTGTTGTTTCCATTAATTCTTCATTTCTTGCTTATTTTTAGCATCTTTTAGGAAAACTCTCAGCTAATTCTGTGGTGTCGAGAGGGAGGGAACAAAATTAGTTGTTGTGGGATGGTGTGTGTATAAATATCTCTCTAATGGATTGACATACAAGTATGTCACAGAGGAGTTGAGTGGTTTGGGCAGCTAAAAGGACTAATCAAAAATGAAATACTTGTAACCTGCAGGTTGCCAGAGCACTTGTGTGGATAACACTTATCTGAAGTGAAATTGTGGCTTAACACCTTCTGAAAATGAGTCAGCAACTTATTTTGGTTTATTATCACTATCAGGTTGAACATCTCAAGTTACTGTGTTTAAGGAAGATCAGAAGACAAAAGGGTTTATTCCTCTCCTTTTACAAATGGTTTACTTGGTACAATTTCTGTGGAGTGGGAATTTTCTCCTGTTGAGAAATAGAATTTGAATGAAGAATTAAAAATAGGGAGGTCTGAGCAGATGTCTTATTTCTCTCCTTCCATCCACCACACTAAAAAAGGGGAAGAATGACTTCAAAAAGACACAGGACACAGTTACTGCTAGGGGGTTTTTGTTGGTTTTTTGTTCAAATTCATGTAAAAAAAATGTTCTGAAATGAAGGTATCTTTAACTGCCATCTTATTTAACCTTCCCTTTCTCTAGCAAGATGCACTGCAGTTGGAACAGGTCTTACTTTGGGTACCAGACATTCTTCCTCACCAGTGGGCATGCTCACAGTGTGCTGCCTTTTTAATTATTAGATTTTTAATTGTAACTTCCATCTGATGCCTTAGACTTTCCCCCCATAATATGCTCATCTGGGAGCTCTGTTTCCAGCAGTAAACTCAGGCAGCTTGGAGGAGCCTCTGTGTCCATAGTTTGACCACCAAAACAGAAGCTTTGAATCACACTTGAGTGTCTCAGCCATTTCAGCATCTTTCTCCTCATTCCAAGACTAATATGTCAAAACAAAATTAGGCATAAAGGCTGGAAATAGCTCTTTCTATTTCCTCTTAGAATAGGTAATTGATGCAGGGGATGTTCTTAAAATGATGTTTTAAATTACCAGAGCCATATAGAAACCAACCATTTAACCTTTGAAATGGTGTGGAGTTTATTGTGCAGTTAAAGTCCAATATCATTAAGCTTTGTAGTTAATGTTTGCTCTATTGAGCTGCTTGTTTGCCACCAGTTGAGCAGTCGGTGCTGAACAGCAAAGCTGCCTCTAGGGTAGAGCATTTGTGTGGCTACAAATCTCTGAGCTGGGGGAGAAAAAAAAAAACAAACCCAAAACAAAACCTGTCCTCTTGGCACAAACATTTTATACCCTTTGACTTTGGACCTTTGTTGCTTTTTGTTACAAGCTTTTTGCCTGATGTTTCTGAAATGAGTTACTGTGTTATCTTGTAGCTTGGTGGGGTTTAAAAACAAGGTTTTGTGGGACTTCAAAACTGGAATAGGGTGAGGAGCTCACAGTGAGGTCTCTTCTGGAGGAAATGTGGTTCCTTGCTTTTCCTGGGCTTTACCAGGGAGTTATTTCATGTAATGATTCATCTGTAATGATGCACACCTCTTCATTTATAAATTATGGAGCAGGTCTGTTTACTCTTCTTCTGTCCCTCAGAGAAAAGGATACTGGGAGTATTTTCCTTTAACTCACAGTATGAATCTTCAGTGGAGCTGTACTTTGAGTGGAATCTAGCAACTATGACCACCATGTTCTGCTTGCAATGGTATCCTGAAAGTCCTTTCCCTGTAATTTTTGTCTTGCTTTTTTATTATTATTGTAATCTGTAACTTCAGTGCTTTTTTTTTTTTCCTTTTTTTCCCCAAGTAAAACTCTTTAGCTGTCTGGTTTTCTACACACTCTCTAATTTGAGGATATTGAGACTTTAGTTAATACTGTTGCAACCTTTTGAGCTTGTAAGTGTCTTCCAGAGAAAGGTGAAGGGGCTCATTTCAAAGGGGAATTCCAAATGCAAAGACTTGGGCTGTATCCCTGAGGTTTTCTGACCATCAGGCAAACCAGTGGACCCAAAATCCTCTGTGGAGGAGATGTGAACAGAGAGGTCACTGTGGTTCAGACCTGTTGTGTGGGACTAAACCTGAACCCAAGCCTTGGAGATGTGGAGAGATAGAAACAACCTCCTGTAACTCCCATCTCCTCAGGTCCCTCTCAACCTAAATTATTCCCTGACTATCCAGAGACTGAAGTAAAAATGTCTCATTATCTGTGTCAGACAGTCTCCTAGTCTGTGTTGCTACCAGGAGTACAGAAGCAGCATTCTAGCTTTGCTGGGTTGGTCCAAGGAGAGCAGCAGCAGGTCCTTGGGGTGTGTGTGAGACATGAGACACAGGGAGCTACAGCCCTAAAGATCAGAGCTGACTGCCAGGAATTTAAGGACAAGATCTGGAGGTTTTTTTCCTGTTCTCCTCCATGCTCATGTGTTGCTGGCAATGAATGATGTCACCTACACAGTGAGAGATGCTGCAGCACTTTCAAATTCCCCTCATTTTCCTCCTGTGATATAATTGTGATGCTTGTGGGGTTTGTCAACCTGTGTTCAAACACTGATTATGAGCCAGAGTGGTTGAAGATCACAACTTCTGGTCAAGCATCTTGCTTTCTGATTTGTCAAATTAACTGGGCTTGTGGAAATCAGATTCCATGCCTGTCTCTGATCTGTGGGGCACAGAGGATCTCAGTGTTTCACTTCAGAAGCTTTCAGTATGAACTGGCCTTTGTCTCAGTGCTGGCTGTTTTTCTCTTCAGTTCCATGTTTAGATCAGAAAGTGGGACTACCCTGCTTAAGTATAATTTTTATTCTTTAATTAAAAAGAAAACCTGCAGCTGTCAGAGTCTTCTGAGGAGAATCAGGCTGCTCTTACCAGTTTTCTGAATCTGGGTATTTTCTCCCTGCCCTTGAGCAGATTGATGAACACTGAGGGTTGGTTGGTGAATGATATTTGTGCCCAGCTTTCCTCTGTCAATGGCAGCTAAGACTCTGGGATGTATTAAAAGCTTGGATTTGGGTACTTTTATTTTTAAGGATAATTGTCAGCTAAGTCTTCAGGATAAGTAATTCATCCTACCCAAAACACGAGCCACCTTGCAGACAGATCAGGAGTACACTGTGATCTAGCAGGCTGAACTATTCTAAGGTACTGGTCCTGGTTGTTTCCTTTTGTGTACAAATAGCTGCTAATTATTTTGTGTGTGTGTGTGTGTGTGTGTGTTAGGCAAGGTATTTTTATAGCAGATTATTTTAGCAGTTACACTATTACCATGTTATTATCTGAATGTTGAAGGCTTTTTTTGCTCACATGTTATGCTCTGAATGTCTTAAAAGCTTGTGGGAGATAAAAGGATATTGTGCTAGGTGAATGAAATAATAGGATGAAATTCAATCCTCTTTTTTTTTCTTTTCTTTCCCTTACAGAAGAAGAAGATGGTGTTTGGGAGAACGGTCTCTCCTACGAGTGCCGCACTCTGCTCTTCAAAGCTGTTCACAACCTGCTGGAGAGGTGTTTGATGAACAGGAATTTTGTACGCATTGGGAAGTGGTTTGTGAAGCCTTATGAGAAAGATGAAAAACCTATAAACAAAAGGTAGGATGTTTTTATTTTGCCTTATTAAAGAAGTCGTAGGGTTTATGTAAGCTTCGCTGGAAGAAACGTGTAATTAAGAGCGCTCTTTGTTTGGGAACTTGGATCTCTGCTCTTTCTTGTTTTTCTGCCCTTTTGGAGTTCTCCAGAACTTCCTTGTGACAAAAGGAAGTAATAATAAAGGTAATAGGCAGTCTTTTCTCTATTAGTACTTGTATACAAACCATGGACACCAGGGATGTTGGAAAAGAAGGCAGAGTCCTCTAGAAGGGGAGGAAAACAGCTGTGTGAAGAGTCCTGCTCTGAACTTCCCAGTGTTGTGAGGGCACTGACCCTGTTTGTGAACAGTGAGAAAGGTTCTGAGCAAGTGGGACCCAGAGAGCTGCTCAGGCACAGTGTGAGGTTTGGAGAAATCACATCCTGTGGGAGATGTAGAGAAAAGAATTTGAAATGTCAGCTCCTGGTCAGAAGGAAGGTGTCTGGGAACGCTGGTGTTACAGGAATGGTAACACCACATGGTGTGGCCTCCATGCTGAGGGGGAGGATGGTGAAGGGAGAATTTTTTTCATTTAAATTGGAATGAATTCTCATGGTTTGACCATGGTTTGACATGGTCTATGTTGCCTAGCAATAAATAATGAAATGAATAAAAACTAGGTTAGCTGGAACAAGTTTAATCGCTGTTCCCAAATCAGCTTTTAAAATCCAAAGTAATTTAAAGCTTAAATGATTTTTTTTTTTTTTATTGTGGAAGTTTTTTATTTGGTTGGTATTTGGTTGCTTTTGGTGTGTGTTATGTTAAATCTTCCACGCAGGAAATTTTGAGATCAGTGGCTTTGCCTTTTGGGTGTGGAGTCAGCCATTGTTGGCATCTTCTGCAATGGATTTAAGCTTGAAAGAAAATTAGAGCTGTTTTGGATCAGAAGAAGCAGAAGCACATGTTTGTGTCTGTTTCTATTAGTAGTTGGGAGCTGCTGCTTCTAATTTATCTATAAACTTGTCCTGCAGTTCTAGGCATCTCTTTCTCCACCCTGGTCAGGGCAAATGTTTCCCCTCTAGGGTGTCCTTGTTCATTCATTTCTCCGTGTGGTGGGGTTGCTATAAATCAATAGTAAAGAATTTACTTTTAACTATTTATGCCAATATTGTCTTGGCACAGCCTTGGCTTTCCTTATTTGAGGAACTGGTTTTCCAAATGGCCATTTGAAACTAGCATTAGTTATGTCATGGCATCTTTTACAGTAATTCTATAAAGCTCTCTAGAGCAGCTGGAAAAGCTGATGAAAGCTTTTAAAATAAAATAGTGTTCTTTTAATTTGGAGACTGCTTCTTTTTTTAAGAAGATCAAGAGGTCAGCATGCTTGATGGAAGTATCTAAAGGAATTGTGTGCTTACCCACACAGCAGCTGTGTCCTACGTAGTTCAGAACTAATGAAAAATAATTTATTAAGATTTGCACAGATCTGTGTAAAACAATTTCTGGGGATACGAAGTCTGCTCCCAGTGTGCTTCCACTGTTTATAGTACCCTGCCCTCTGGGGCTTGGCTGGCTACTACATGGACTTGTTCTCTGTGTGCTGTAACTACAGGTTTGGATAAGGTTGGTTGTTCCTGCTGGCAATCTTGAGGTTCAAAGAGTTTGATTGCAGGGTGAGCAGTCAGTGCTCCCGAGGGGGAGGTCACCTCCTGTGTGCTTTCTGGAGCTGTGGTTGGGAGAGATGCAGGATTTCAGTCCCACTTTTTCACTTTGAGGGAGTTATTCCCTTCACTGGGAGCTGATCCCATCTGGATTTTTTCCTGGGTTCTGTTTGAACTCCCTGTTGTTCCAGAGTATGGGAGATTTTCAGTTCCTTGGTCTCCCAACAATATAATTCACTCGTGTTTTGTTTTTCCTGTGTGTGGAAGTCCAACAGGCTGTGATTTCCAATCTCTGGTGACAGATCCACAGGCAGCCATGGCTTCCTCTCTGTCACTCTGTTATTTTTCCTCCCTCTACAAGGTTATATTCAAAAAGTCCATTTCATTGCTATGTTGCATACATTTTAATTTCCTTATTTAATTTTTATAAACTGATGCCACCCTGGCGTGTGAATAGATGACCAAGCAAATAACAACTGGATGGTTTGCTGTGTTCATGGGTTAATTATGCTTAATGATGTGACTCCCAAAACCAACAAACTTATTAAATTAACCTCATCTCATGAATATTTAAGTTTTTTTTTTCTATGGAAAAGCAAAAAGCTCAGATGTTTGCATTGTGCAGTCACATGCTGCAAGGTGATAACCATGACCTGCTCTTCCCTCTCTGCCCCTGCTTCTCCCCAGTCTAAAACCAGCACTGAGGAAAGTGAGACAGTCCTGGATTTGGTGAAATGTGATCTGTTAGAACAAGTCCTGGTGTCCCTGCCTGAGGAAACTGTCTGAGGTTTTCAAGTATGCAAGTTCCACTGCTGTTTATGGCCAGGGCAGGAGTGGAGTGGGTAACTCCCTCAAGTGGGGTTGTTGGTGGTGCTCCTTTGCAAGCTGGCAATTTTCAGTTCCCTGCAAGGTGTGAAGGGGGTCAGGAGGAGGAGCAGCAGTAGAATAAAAGGCTAAAGGGAAGGGTTTGCTAATGGTCTTGGTTGTAACCATGTAGGGAAAAAAAAAAAATCATTGCCTTGGTATTTGTCACAACCTTTCTCAATCACATAAGGCAAGGTAGATTCCAGAAGCTCAATAATGTGGTTTTAATGACTGCATATTAGATTACAAAGCTTGACAAATAGGAGTCCTTCTCTTTTCTCCTTTCCAACCTATTGCACTGCTCAGGAATAGAGTTGTTTGTGCTTTATTCCAAAATCCACCCTATGAATGTATGAGACAGAGATTCTGCTCTGCTGCATCCAATTGTCTGTCTACCTCTTCTGGTTAGGCAGCTCAAATAACAGCCTTTGGGTGAGACTTCTCTTCCCAACTGGTTAATAAAAGAGTAGTGTGTCCCTGGAATAAAGATAACTGGGAAAGTTGTCAGATGAAGCACTGTGGATACAGTTCTTTAATGAAGTTTAAATCTGACACTCCTAACTCTCACAAGTACAAAGTGCTCATGTGCAGGATATCTCCTGAAGTTTTGGTAATAAGTACAGCTTGCTAAACTTTAACACACTTGGAATACCAGGAAGCAAATAATTGAGTAATCCTGATTTTGTGGGAGGATCTGGTAGATAACTGAAAATGTACTGAAAGCTCCTGTGTTACTTGACTGGGAGAAGAACTTAGATAGGAACAATATAACCAATTGCAGAGGGTGGCAAACCAGAACTTGTGTCTGATGAATTCACTTAAAAACCACCACACACCCAAACCAAAGGTAATTTAAAAAAAAAAAAGACCCAAAACCCCAAAAATGCACTTGGAAAATCGTGAGTGATAAGCTTATCACACAAAATGAAACTTGCTGCACAGGTTTCACAGGTAATGCTGTTTAACCTTGGTCTGGCTACAGGATTTTATAATGCCAGCTCACTGTTCTTTTATTTTTTTTTTAATGAAAATCCTGTTTTGTCTCCCTGATGTAAATACTAAGTGTATGACTTCACAGGAAATGATGGCTGAAAAATAAAGATAAACTTAAATTTTTTTTTAATAAGCCTTTGTACATGAAGTTATCTTTATTGGAGGACTTACCATAGCTTGAATAGATGTGGGTTTTTTTTCTACCTCATCTTGCTGGGAGGAAGAGGTAAAACTGCCCACAATGGATGTGATTCCAGAGGTGGGAACAAGTGTGTTGGCAGATCTGGAGTCTTGAGTGCTCGTGGCTGCAGGGAGGGAGGGATATTTTTTTCAGATGAGCCATGGAAATGGTTTTGCTGCCTGTTCAGAGATGTCTGTGGATGAGGTGCAGCAGAAGGAGCTGTTGGCTCTTTGCTCCTCACTGCCCTCAAGGCACAGGGAAAGCTGTGCCCTCCTCCCTGCCTCACCTCCCCACCTCCTTCCTCTTCCCCATGGGTTCTCTTTCTGTAGGAAAGGAATCGTTTGCTGCTTGCTCCCTCTAGAACGATGAATTATTATGAGGAGAAAGCACGAGGAGATTTTTGAGTGCTAAAGCTCAAGAATTTCTTCCTGGTGGAGAGAAAGAACTGTGCCAGCCCAGCACACAGCTGCAAGTTTCATGTTCATTTCCATACATTTCACTTGAAGCCCTGAGATCAGGAGCTACCTGGCTCTGCCTTGACACTGGTGGAATATTTTCTGTTAAGCCTGCTCAGCTCTTTTTGCAGTGTAAATTTCTTCTCTGTGTAAATCCTGAAATCAAACAATGTCAACATTTTTATTTTTTTTTTTACAGCAGCTCTAACAAGGCTGCTCTGGCATCACGGACTGGCAGGAGAGCAGGTGATGTTTTTCCTTTTACTGTAGACAGCTGGAATTGAGAGCTGCTGTAAGTAGGACAGTGCAGGATAAACAGCAGGAGCTGAGAGCATTGATCACATGATTGTCTCTTTGGAATATTGGGTTGCTACAGAGACTACAAGCAGACAAATTTAGCACTTTACATGGCAAAGCAGTTTTCTCTTGTTTAGCTTTAAGTTACAGTGGTGGTTGGTTCATCAGGAAAAACAAAAAAAAAATGATGTGGCCCTGGGTTTTTAGCTTTCAACAGGAAATCTGTGCTCTTCTTGTTCAGTGAACAGTACGTGATACAAAACCAAACAGATATCTCAGATCTTGTTAAATGAAATTTTTACAGTGTGTTTCAGTTTTGAACTTGGAAAAAAAAAAATCTGGTGTAACAAGATGTTTGTAAATGTTGCAGAATGAGAAAGAGCAATACACTGAAAGCTGTTACACTCTCTTTGAAACAGAGCACTAAGTATTCTATTTTCCAAATATGTTCTGGATTCTTATCCTTTATAGTACACTTATATTTCATTGTGAAAGCTCCTGTTCAGATAATTGAGATTTTCATCTTCAATAATTAAGGGATGTGAAAATAGAAGATGACAGGTTTATTAGTCTCATTTAAGTTCTGAAATACAGGGACATGAGGAAACTCTTTCTAGTATTGCTTGTAATTGTTGTATCTGGAGAAATACATACATTTTGTGTATGTATATATAAACTTGTGGTTGCATTGTGGAAGAAAAACCACAACCCCCCAGCTTTGTTTCTTGCTAAGATGTCATGCTGTAGTTTAATAGTGCACAAAAATAAAATCTTTTTGTTTCAATCATGTTTTTATTGGATGAAGCTAAGCTCATTAATAAGGAAGGTAATTTGATAATATGGAAGTCTTAAGGGTGAATATGACTTACTCTGCAATACAACTCACTGGATACATTTGTGTTTGGTTATGGAATAAATATTTTCAACTTGAAGGTCTAACTAAAATAAAAACATCCTCAGCTCCATGAAAAATATTTTGGAGAGCCTTTTGACAGTAGTCATTAATGATGTGCTTTGAACTGGAAGGGTTTTTTTTTTCTACTTTGCTATTAGCTATGTTTTTAGCTTTGTGTTATCATCAAAATCATCTTTCTGCTATATTTACCTTTGGGACCTTAGGGAGTTATTCAGAGATGCTTAGAGAAATGGCTGCTCTTCCACCTTTTTGTCAGTGGAGAAGCATCTGTATTTTGAGATCTTATTACTTCATGTTAAGATGCAGAATATGCAGCTTGCTAGAAAATGTAGCTATGCATTTGTTTAGTTTGTTGGTTTGTTTTCCATGCTTTCACATTTAGGGTATTAATGCCACTGTGTCTGCTTGAAGTACAGACCTTGTGATGGGGCTGATCCAAACCCTGATGTTGCAGGGGACTTGTAGCCAACGGCAAGGAAGGCATCTTTGTGACTTGATTAATGATGATTCAAACCCTTATCACAGAAAGTAGTGCTGCAGTCTTAGGAGTCTGCATGATAGTCTGGTTTTCCTAGAGAAATAGGCACTAATTTCTCTTATTTTCTATTTGCCTCATCCCCCAGCACTTCAGTAACAAATCACTCCACCTCTCCTCTCCTAGATAACTAAAACAAAACCAAGAAAGCTCCTGAGGTATTTGATAATTGAAACAATTTGTGTGTTTGCCTCCTGGTAATTTCTTTTTTTTTTACCTTTTTCTTTCTCATGCATGTCTTAAATCAAGAAAACTCAAATGATTTCCCTGGCAATTATTTTTTTGTGTGTGTATGTTAAAAAACCAGTCTGATTTTAGTATTTTACTTATTTTATATTTTGCTTGTTAGAGCACTTAATTTCCTGCTCCTTTCTGATGTGAATTCAGACTGTGGAGTTTTGTACCTCAGGATTAGGGGTGGTGAGTGGAAGATGCCAAGCTGACAATTAAAATCAGGAGTGGTTGGTGAAGCAGGAGAGGTGTGAAGGTGGCTGCCTGGACTGCTGCTCTCCATTCCTGCCTTGCAGTCTCATGGCTATACCTGGAAGATGCATCTGGGCACAAAGAACCATTCTGAACCAGCACTTACCCAGGAAAGGTGGTAGATGGGTTGTCTTGAGGGAGCTGCTTCTGCTTTTCTTCTGCTGGCTCAGAAAGCCTCAAGTGGTTTGGCAGCTTCACTCTTCTGAGTGATGAAAGCCCCAGAGGGTTGGCTGACAAAGAACAAAGCAGAGAGTGTAATGAATGGTGGAGCAGGGGAGGCTGCAGTGCATGCTGAGCATGTGGGCAGGTAAGGGATTCCTCAAGGTTCTTGGGCAGTTTGGGTTTGTTTTCTGTCCTGTGCTGCTTGCTGTAGTGTTCTCTCAACGTGGTTAAAGGAAGAAGAAAAAAAACCCAATAAATAACTGAATATGGAGATTCCTAGGGGCTTCGTGGTGTGTTTGCTACCTTAAAAAACCAAAGTTTTATTCTAAAACCAAAGGCTCTGCGTTCCCCGGCCCAAGAACTTAGAATAGAAGCCAACCTGACACTTGTCAAACAAATCTTCCTTGATACTTTAAATTTTTATTTGAGTGGGATACTAAAACAGTCAGTAGTGAGGAGGAACTCTTTGGAGCTGCTCTGTTTGGGCAGCTGTGATACATCAGTGGGGAACTCTCAGCTCTGCTGCTGCTAATTGTCAGCCAGTCAGAATATATTGATTTTTTGGTCAAAACGCCCCGAGGACTCTGGGTGCTGGCCAATATGTGCCAATTATGGGCAACACTTTCTAACAGTCTGAAACAATGTGGCTCATTAATTAATACTTAAAGATGTAGCACATTTGTCGGTGCTCCTGAGCAAGGTGGGTGCTGCCCCGTTGAAAGGGGAATGGTGGAATCCTGGCTGGGAGAGCCACGACCTCGGGGACAGGAGTTCTGCTTTGCTGTGTCCATTTCCCTCATCTAGGAAATGGCAGTAGAAAAGATTTCATTTATAGCAGTGCTTTGACTTGGGAATCCTCTTGGTTCAGGTGATGAGGAATTTACAGAGACAATCTAGGAGAATATGAGATTATAATTATAAAAAAACAAAACAAAATGAAAAAAAATACCAAAGCAACCCAAACACCAATTCTGTCTTTCAGCTGGAGCACTTGGGATGCTTGCTTTTTTTTTTTTTTCCCTATTAAATGTGCTTTAGGGTTTTTTAGTTGGAGAATTCCTTTTTCTGAGGCTGGGGCAGACTCTTTCAGCAGTAGTGTGGAGGCAATCTGGTGAAGTGTGGATTAGTGGGGTTCTGAAAAAAAACCCCAGACCCTAATTACCATTTATCAAGGAGGTATTTTCAGATTTGCTAATGGAGATGTTTATGCAAATGTCAGTGTGCTTCCCCTCTTCCCCTTCAGCTTCTCTTGCATTTCTGGAAGTAGAAATTGTATTGAAATTGTCTGCTCAGTTTCTGTTTCTTTTCACAAAGAATCTTAATCCTTTGTGTCTGAAATTCAGACCTTTGTTTTGTATAACCAGAGGGAAGCACGAGGGAATCAGGAGTGTTTTATACAAATGGATTTTAATGGAGCACAGGTGAGGGCTGAAGGTTGATTAAAAATAGCTTTATTTCCAAAGAGGGTTTATGTTATTTTTGTTTTTCAAGTTTATTTCAGTATTGGAATTCATTCTGCCTGAATTCTGGTGTGTTCAGATCAAGTTTCATCGAGCATGCTGGTTCTGATGACACTTCCTAACATCTTTATTCAGAGAGCAGTTGGAAAGTGGATTACTGATATATATAAAGTTATAAATATATAAGTTCTGTGATTAGAACTTATAATGAAATTGTCATAACTAGAGCTATCTGAAAAATCAATGCACTAACATCTTATTCAGGGCTAGGCAAGGAAATAATTTTTTTTTGCCTAGAATTTGCTGTTAAATTCTGTCCCCTGCTCTTACATCTGCACAAACAACAATAACTGATGGTACTTGTAGAAGTACAAACCCAAAGGGGGAGGGGGAAATCAGTAGTACCTTTAGGAGAAGCTATTATTATTATTTTTTTTTGCTGTATCTGCACAGTAAGGACTTCTGATTTTTCTCTGCATGCAGGAGAAAAGTTCTGAGTGTTGAGTTATGGGTATTTTTTATGTCTCAGTCATGAGATGCTCTGCACAAATGAGCTCCCAATCTTCTTCTGAGATGTCTGCAAAAAAAAAAAAAAAAAGAAGCTTAGGATGAACTCAGCATTAGCAGGCAGGAAACCACCAGCTTTCTGTTGTTGTGTCCTTGACTGAATTGTAAAGGTAATTTGCCTATTTACCCCAGAGTGCTAAGTAGGTAAATTTTATTAGCTGTGAGGCAAGTTACTGAGAATAGGAGAGAAACTTAGAGAGATGGTGGAGATGTGTATATTATTAGTAGGATTTTTTAGCAGGCTATGGTAATGTTTGAGAATTTTCCTCCTCAGATGAGGCTGAGGTGGCATTATGTACTAGCAGTCAGTCTCTGGGAACTTAAAGAATTGAATGTACAAATGTGCTAATTAAAAAAAAAAAAAACCACACAAAACAAACCCAAAAAACCCAAACCAATAAAAATCTTGCACATTTAGAGGATTTCTTATACAGTGTGTAAAGTTAGAGCTCTGGTTCTTTGTTTTCCTTCCTCTTTTTCTCCACTGTCCTGCAAAGAGCTTCAGTATGGCTTTTATTTTTATTTTGAGTGTTCATTTTATTGTGTGTGATTATTTCCCATGCACTGATATTTCCTAAAGGTTTGTAACCCAACAGAAGTGATGATGTTAAACGGGAAGGAATTGTTTCTGAGCCTGGCTAGCTAGGGAGAAATTCAATCCCATGTTTGAGCACATAAAGTGTCAGTTTTGCCTTTGATGTTAACCTTTAGTTGAAAGAAGATTCATGATTTCCGGAGATTCTGTGAGTTCCAGGAGGAAATGTGTTTCCCTGAGGTTAAGGACAGCCCTGTTTTCACTGTGGATTTCTGCTCTGAAACAGAATTCTCCTCTTGTGCATAAAATCCCTTCCCTGCACCTCCAAAAGTACTGAAAGAAAAACCCGTGGTCGTCCCCATCGTTCTGCTGTTTAACACTTAAATTGAACCAGAATTAATGGAGGCACTTAATTTAAAGCAGAATTAGTGGAAATGTGAGAGTGTTGGGATCTTCTGGAATGCATTGTACCCCAGCAGCTCTTCTCCTGCACAAGCAGTGTGCTTGCAGCTTGTCTGCCAAAGCTGCCTGAGTGATGTCAGTGACAATGCTGCTCTCTTTTCTTCATTATTTGGTTGGAAACTTCTCCCCTGCTGAGTGAGGGGAGAAGAGTTCTGATTTGGGGTTTGGTTTTGTTTTTCTTGGCTTTGTTGTTTTGATTTTTTGATTTTTTTATTTATTTATTTTGATTTGGCTTTTCTCTGATGACCTTGAGTTTTCCTTGCTACTTCTTAGGACTAGTTTTGCAGTGTAATGAATTTAAATGCTTCTGTTATCATGCTGATGCTTCTCTTTGTCTTGGTTTATTTGAATTCCATCAGATTATGCTACAATTGTCTGCCCTTTATCTGTATAATAATGTGGTGTTTACAAGAGACATAGCTTAATTGCATTTAAAGTGTATTTAAAGAATATGTGCTTTTATTTTTAAACTTTGCCTCACTTCCACTAAGCTTCTGAATTGTTAGCTGTCACTCAGAACCCAGAACACTATCCACTCTTTCACCTTAAGCCAACCAATATGATTTTAAAATAAGATTCAATTTGAAAATCAGTCTTCAACTATTTGCATAAGGATTAAAGTTTAATAAGATTTCCATCTAGGAATTTAAGTGGTGTTTGCTAACCATGTGACTTCACTTGAACTTGAAATTATCAACAAGATGCTTAGCTCCCTCATCATTCCATTTTGGAAAGGAACTTCAGTGGGATTCCTGAGCAGGATGTTATTTCATCTGCAGGGAGTATTCTGTCCCGAGTTGGATTACTGAGCAGTTGTGCTTTGGGCTTGTCAATGGAGGGTGGTAATTCCCTTGTGTGTCTGGATCCTGACTTTTCTGGTCCCAAAACACAATTAAAATGGAGCAGCAGATCAGCAGAATAGTGTGCACTTGGTGCACCTTGAGAACTGTTATCCCTCAGTCAGAGTCAGACACTTGGGGCAGCTCCTCAGTCAGTGTAATGAGAATTCTGCTGCATTTCCTCTTCCTCCCTGAGCCCTTTGTGGGTTCTCTCATCCTTGAAGTATTTCAGGTCCCTAATTTAAAACCTGCTGGAGGCAAAGCCATGTGTTGAACATGTAACACAGCAGCCAGCTCTCTTCTGATGGTGGTGGCTGCCCTGGTGTCTCTTTGGGTTGAGTCTTGGTGAATCCATTTGTGTTTCCATAGATTGAATGGACTCTGCCAATAACAGAAACTTGATTTTTATTTTATTTTTCCCCCTCACTGTTTTCTGTCCCACCATCTACCTGCTGCTTTCCAAGAAACATCTTGGGAAGGACACTGGAGACCTGCACAGCTCTCTGGGCCCTGGAGCTCCATGTGTACCTTTTTTTCAGGAAGGCAAAACTTGCTTTGTGAGGGCACCCTGTAGGCTGAGGAATGGGAGGATTTCAGGAGCTCAGAGAGAGCTTTCCCACCACCCTGGGCATTAGCTGATGGGGTCTGATTTAATTTTCCAGGGAATCAGTGTGGTTGCATTGATACAGCCTGCTTAGGCTGCAGCAGCTCACTGAGTGTCCCTTCCATTTGACCTTGCACAAAGACTCCATTGGCTGTTCTGACTTCATTTACTCTGTTTCCCTTGGCTTGTTTCTTTTTTTTTTCTTTTTTTCCTGAGCAGGTGCTTGGTGCTGCCCTCCTTCCAGAGAAGGATTTATTTTCTGTTCAGTAGTTTATGAAGTACTTTTAAGGTTCTCCTTGACTTTCATTCTCCTGTTCACTGAGATGGTGGACCTGATTTAGTGGCCAATGTGAGCAACATCTTCTTGCTTTTAAACATCCTTTCCTTTGGCAGTGACTAGTCTGGCACTTGAGATAACTTGTAGCTAATATAACTGAAAATTATTGTGCCTATACAACTTGCTTAAAAAATAAAATAAAATAAAAAGGTTTTTCAGATGGAAGTGGGTATGAAGATGTATTGCTGTGGTGTCCTGGCAGAGATCTGCTTTTCTTTTTTCCTTCCTCCTCTGCTCCTGCCCTTTAATTAAAGTTGGTAAAATATAATTCACATAAACCAGTGAATTGATTTGAATGCAACATAAAATATTGTGATAGTTGCACTTGCAGGGATTTATGTATATTTTTACTAACAAAACAGCAGAGCTGCAAAAATTGGGAAGTCTGGAGCATGGTCTTGGCAGGCAGAAGATTTCATGGAGCTGCTAATAGTTATAATATACAGCACTGTGGAAACAGCATTTAATTCAGAGTTATTTGAAGGAAATATGTTCATTGTTGGTGGGTTTTGCTGTACTTTGCTGCTGGTTTTTTTGTTTTCTAAAGCACTCTGGAATGAGGGAAGCTATCAGTGAAGTATCTGATATTAAACATTGATACTTGATTTAAGGACTTGCAATTACTTGAGCTTTGGTTTGGTTTTTGTTTGTATTTTTTCAAAATTGATTGGATACTCCATTTTGTGTGTAGGTAGGGGATTTTGGGTTTAGTTACTTGATTGGTTTCAGGAACATAAAGATAAGATTCAATTTAAAAAAACAAAATAAGCCAAACACTTCTCAAAGCTGTTGCCATTCTTCTTACTCCTTTTAAATAAGAGACTTGTTTGCTTGTATTAAATGAAAATCCTGCTTAGTGGATCTGTTACTGAAGAACCTACCTGTGACCTGGTTATAATTGAGATGTTCAGAAATGTTTTTATGCATTTTAAATAAATATGTAAGGTATAAAAGTATGAAGCTACAGTTTTGTCTTGCAAAAATGTGTTTTAAATTTACTCTAGATCTCAAAATAGGAAATTTCATTCTAAAGAGATTAAAAATTAGTGTCTGTTTTCTAAAAGTGATCTTGTGTCTGTAAGGCTGGGGTACTTTGTCAGTGCTCCAAGGAAAAGTGTATTTAGCATAGCTTGGCTATTTAGAAAGAAGGAATTTTTCATTAATTAATGAGTATATTGGGAGGAAGTGCCTTCTTCCCAAGAAGACCAGTGAGAAAGCTATCAGCTTATTTAAAGTTCTCTACTTACACATCTCTTTTTCTTCTCCCTCCCCACTTCTCTCTCCTCAGTGAGCACCTCTCCTGCTCATTCACCTTCTTCCTACATGGAGACAGCAACGTTTGCACCAGTGTGGAGATCAGTCAGCACCAACCTGTGTACCTGCTCAGTGAGGAACACCTCACTCTTGCCCAGCAGTCCAACAGCCCTTTCCAAGGTGGGTGTTGCAAGTCAGCAGTGAGTATCAGTCCTTGGAGTCCCTCAGAATGAGGACTTCTGGCAAAGACTGGAAGTGGGCAACCTGTTGTGTACTGGTGACACCTTCTCCTCACATGGCCCCTCTCCTGACACAGTCAGGAGGCAGCTGGCATGTGTCATCTGTGGATGATTTCCATGCTCATCTCTTGGCATGTGGCCCAACAATTTGTCTTCATGACACAATAAACTTCATTTCCAAGTACTGAAATACTTTGGTTTTTCAATAAGCTTTATCATTCCCCATGTATCTTCATCAACACCTTTTCTAGAAGTCCCATTTTCTTACTCAACTTAAACCTTTTCACTCTCTTCAACCTTTTTTCTTTGGCTCTTCCTTGCTTGTCAGTTCCTTTGGTTCCACCAGCAGCTGCAGGCTATGCTCTCAAAGACAGAGGAGTGATGGGGGCTGAGTCTGCTCAGTGGGCTGGTGGATCCTTCCCTGTCTTGGCCACTCCTGTTGCTTAAAGACTCACTAAGAATTAATAAACAAGTGTGTGGTCATGCAGGAGAACTTAAGCCAGCTTAAGAGCTGCTTTCTGGAGCCCTATAAGTGTCCAAACTTGCTTTTTTTGACTACATTTTAACAGCTTTCCTAATACAGACAAGACTAAACATGGAACAGATGACTTGCCTGTGTACACCTTGTTGTAACTGTACCCAACAGAAGGAAAGGATGAGGAAACACCTTAACTGGGTCAGAATTTGAAGTGGTGTTTCTTTCTCCTACCTGTAGGTTAGACTTCTTGCTAGCCAGGATGGAAAGTTGCCTGTTTAAAGACTTTTAATAATAAATTAATTTGTAATTGTTACTGTGGTTCCTCTGTACTGATAGCACAGACACATTTAGCAGTGTGTGCTTATTACCAACAATTAGTGCAGTACAGGGAAATGAGAGGAGGGTGTACCCTGACTTACCAGTCATAAGTTGTTGATTTGGTGTGGCTGGAATAACAGCAATACAGTTTTAGTGAAGAAGAGTGAGTTTTGGTCAGCTTAGATCTCCAACATACATTTAATTCTCTTTTTAGTTATTCTCAGTCCCTTTGGATTAAATGGCACCCTCACAGGGCAGTCCTTCAAGCTTTCTGATTCATCCACAAAAAAGCTTATTGGTGAATGGAAGCAATTCTACCCTGTCACATCCAACTTGAAGGAGGGATCTGAGGAAAAACAAGAAGAAATGGATTGGGAGGATGATTCTTTAGCTGCTGTAGAAGTCCTTGTTGGTGAGTGCTCTGATTACCTCTTAATTACTGAAATAAACTGGTAGTTAGGTCTGCAGAATTCAGAATAAAAAATGCCCCTGTTTTATTCTTTTTGCTACTGTTTGCAACTGCTGTTGAGATTTTATTTTTCTGTTTGACACTGAGGCTTATCTAAAGATAGTTGCTGCTTAAAGTGGGTTTTGCAGACCTGTTAGTAGAAGGTGTTTTTCATTATTTAATCTGAGAAGCAAGATTGTTTTTAAAATAAAGAAACTAAAGGTGGTAAAAAAACCCAAAACACCAACCCTAGACTTATCACTCCACAATCCTGGGGAACTTAATGTACTCAAGCACTGCATTTATCTGCTGCTCTTCCTAAAATCTAAGCCTCCTGGGATGCAGCAGTTTGTTCCTCTGCTGTGGGCCATTGACCTTTGATTTGCCAACTAATGTAATCATTCCTCTTTAATGAGTGTTTCAAGCTTGTGTTGCAGTGATGGCTGCAGATCCTGATGGGGAATATTGCCAGTTTTATGTGATCTTCAAAAGGACTTTCTCAGCTTTCTTTATAAAATCAAATGATAGGAGCAGGTAGTAGCATGTAGATGCCAAAGCTTTCTATACAAAACTCTTTTTATTTATTCACCCAAATCTTTTCTATAAAGTAATGAGGATGACAACAGACTTTTTGTCCATGCTTTAGTAGATAGAAAGGTAAACTTAGGAGTGACTGGTAAAATGAACTCTTTGTTAAGGATTTTAAATAGAAGTTTTTTGGGAAACAGCTGTAAAATGGTCTTTTTTTTCCCAGCTGGTGTGAGGATGGTGTACCCAGCCTGCTTTGTCCTGGTTCCCCAGACTGACATCCCTGCTCCCACTGCTGTTGGGGCATCTCACTGTTCAACTGCTTGCTTGGGTGTCCACCAAGTGCCTGCTTCCACCAGAGACCCTGCCATGTCTTCAGTGACCCTGACCCCACCAACATCACCAGAGGAGGTTCAGACAGGTAAAACAAAATCAGCTGCTGCCTGAGGGAGATGATTTTGGTGGCTGCTGCTTCATTCTGACAGATGATTTATAAAGTTGGCATCTTGAACTTCAGTTGTAGAGATGTCCTCTGTACAGCTGACTTGTTATCCAGCACTCCTGATGTGTGAGCAATGCTATTTTCTTTTCCAGCTTCTTGGAAGGTAAAGAACAGCCAGCCCAGTATAGAATTAACATATATGGTGTTTATCCTCCCCCCCTGGTTTGAGAAGGAACCATATTACAACAATCATTTGCTATACCTGAATTCTCTGTTTGATTTTATTTCCTAACATTGAGTTAAGAAGAAGCTTGTGGGGGTTAAAGTGGAGTAACAATGATCATGAGTGCCTAAAATTGTTTCTCCTGGTGCTGCTTTTCAGTTGATGCTCAATCTGCCCAGAAATGGGTGAAGTTTTCTTCAGTTTCTGATGGATTCATCTCTGACAGTACAAGCCACCATGGTGGCAAAATACCCAGAAAGCTGGCCAATCAAGTGGTGGACAGAGTCTGGCAAGAATGCAACATGAACAGAGCTCAGAACAAGTAGGTACTCCTTTTGTGAAGGTAAAAACCCCCTTGGTATCTCTTGTGTTCAGTGTAGAAATTGGTTCTGTTAAAGAGGCTGTGACTGGTAGTAAAAAGCACTGGACTCTTGGTAATAAAACATTCCAAGGAAGTTAACTTGTTCCTAACCAGTACTTTGTTTAGTTCTCAATTCAATATATTAATAAAAGGATTTTAATAATTTCTATGCTGAATCCTCTGTCCCAAAACTGCTCTTGAGACTTGACAGTAGGTAAGGAGAGAACAGATGTTGATCCTAAATAACTCTCCCAAATATTGGATCACAGGAGGAAGTATTCTGCTACATCCAATGGCTTGTGTGATGAGGAGACAGCTGACAAGGTGGCATCCTGGGATTTTGTTGAAGCCACGCAGAGGACAAATTGCAATTGTTCAAGGTACAGGACTTGGCAAACCTGCAGTCCCAACACTGCACATGGAGGGGGAAGTGCTGAGGAGAGGGCTTGTGATGACTCCTCCAGGAGTAATTAAGCAATAGCTACTTGTGGGGAAGCTGTAACAAAATGTGTATCTTGTACCCTCATTGTCATTGGAGGTCTTGAGCCTCTGCCCAGGGAGATAATGCAGAGTTTTTATTCAAGTGAATCATCTGAGTGGATCTGCTGGCAGTCCAGTGACAATTCCTCAGTCTTGGACTGGAATTCCTCTAGTAGCACATGAGTAGAAACCATCTCATGGGCAGCTTTCTCAGGCTGCAATAGAAAGGGAATTCTTGGTTTTTTCAGGAATTAAGAACCTTTCCTAGAAAGCTGTGGCACTGGTGTAAAAGGGAGAAAGCTGTTTTATCTACAGCAAGATAATTGTAGCACTGTGGCATGAATATGGAAAAAAATCCAAACCTGCTTTTTTTTCTGGTAAAATGTGGTATTCATTCCATGGGAAAACTGCTTTTCCCTGAGTTGATTTGCCAGGATATTTTTTTTCTATTAGCTGGGGGGAAAAAGGATCAAAACATGGAGGGAAAGGCCTGGATTTAACTTCCAGTGGCACAGACTGTTAATAGAGGTGCTTAAAATAAATGGAAACATGAATTTCAGTGAATTCTCAGTACCTGTCCTTATGGCAGAATATAATCTTAGGGAGACTGAAGTGCTGTAAAGGTTTAAATGCTTTCTCTGATGTAAATGTTACACTGATTACCTTGCACAGTGAATATTGGGATCTTTAAATTATATCTGGAGGATGTGGCATTTTGAAAGAAATGCATTTTTTTTTTCCTCCTTTCTTGAAATGGCTGGTTTCAGTTCTGTGGAAATCCTTGTGTCCTGTGAAGAGCTGGGGGAGGATTAAATACTCTGTTAAAGGAGAATTTAGATATGATAACACTGGTGAAAACAATCCATTAGCTGCCAAGTGTCTCTTAGAAACATGCAGCTGCCTGAGGAGACATTGCAGAGACTTAAAACCTCTAACTGCTCTCTGCATTTTGAATTCCAAGTGGTCAAAACCATATGTATGAGAGTCTTGAAGGTAAAAATAGATTTTTATCTTTTATTCCTGCCTAATGCTGGTTTCTAATACAAGTTTAACTTTCCTAATGGGAGAGTGGCAGAGGAAACCCAGGCACTAAGGGTGCACAGGCAGTTCAATAGCTTAATCATAAACATTTCATTCTAGACTTTGGTATTTTATGTCTCTCATTCAGACAGATGATCTATAAAGTTGGCATCTTGAAGTTCAAGATGAAATGTTAAAGCCCAAGTGCATTTATACTGGAAAAAACTGTATTAATGCAGTTGAGACAGTGAGTTGTTTATTTTTTTTCCCCCCACAGTTGCTAAGTTTGCAGGTAAATAGCCACAGGAGCTTCAGAATAGCTTGGCTTCTAGGTTTTTGATGTTAATTTTGCAGTCCTTAACTGATAGAGACTTGGACAGCATTATTGGTTAGCAGTGATGCTTGAATTCAAGAAGCCATTCATTAATTCATATGTTGTTCTACTGATTCATCACTGTTGGCAGAAGTTAAAAGTGACAACGTTTTCATGTGACTTTCTATTTCTGTTAAAAGCAGTTATAAAATACTGGCTTCAGTTAGGAGAACAACGTGTGTGTTTGGCTCAGAGGACAGCTTTTGCAGTTGCTTTTTTTAAAAAGGTATTCTGAATCTTGCAGTGCCCCTCAAGTCACTCAGATGAAGTTTGGTCAGAAAGAGGCAGCTTCACTCAGGACAGTTATCAGTTTCAGACTTCTGCAATTGGCTGTTTAATGGCTTAGAAGCTGGTTCTTATCTGGTGAAAAAAGCACGATAGATGTGTTGTAAAGATTAATGTGAAGTGGGTTTTTTTTTTTGTTTTTTTCCTCTGTATTAATTCTGCAGGCACAAAAATCTCAAACCAAGAAATTCAGGTCAACAGGGGCAGGCACCACCTGTGGGCCAACAACAGCAAGCAGCTCCAAAGCACAAGACAAATGAGAAGCAAGACAAAGGGGATAAGCCACAGAAACGCCCTTTGACTCCTTTCCATCATCGTGTATCCATCAGTGATGATGTTGCCATGGAGGCAGATTCAGCAAGTCAGAGGCTTGTGATGACTGCTCCAGACAGTCAAGTGAGGTTTTCAAACATCCGAACTAATGATGTAGCAAAGACTCCTCAGATGCATAATGCTGAACTGGCAAATTCACCTCAGCCCCCACCACTCAGCCCTCACCCCTGTGATGTTGTGGATGAAGGGGTGGCTAAAGCTCCTTCCACTCCTCAGAGTCAACATTTCTACCAGATGCCAACACCAGACCCCTTGGTTCCCACAAAAGCAATGGAAGACAGACTTGATGGCTTGCCTCAACCTTTCCCAGCTCAGTTCCCTGAAGTGATAGAGCCCACAATGTATGTTGGGACTGCAGTGAATTTGGAGGAAGATGAAGCTGATACTACTTGGAAGTATTACAAAGTTCCAAAGAAAAAGGATGTGGAATTCTTACCACCTCAGCTTCCAAATGATAAGTTGAGAGATGATCCAGTAATACCTGCTGGACAGGAAAACGTAACATCAGTTACGGAGTAAGTAGTGCTTAAATCTGGAGTAATAGTGTGAGAAAGTGAGGGAACTGAAAGGCCAAAGGCAGCAGTTTCTTATTACAAGCAATGTGTCAGTGAAGCAGTGGCAGTGAGTGTGTAACTCTTTGTGCTCTCTGTATACAAGAAGATACTTGTGAAATGTGAGCACAAAGCACAGTCAACTGGGCTGTAAGACCCTCCAGCTTTTTCTCATCAGAACTCTGATTTAACAGATGGCAATAAAGTTTGGTTTTCTACTGTAAAATAAATCTGTAGCCAAATGATGCCTGTTTGGGACCTAGGGTTGTGATTGAGGGATTAAAAAAATGAATCTCAGATGCACCTGGAGTTGCCTCTGTCAGCTCACACTGTCAGTCATTTTTGGTCCAAATGTTCTTTTTTATTTAGGTGAAAGAATACTCTTCATGGAACTATCAAATCACTAAGGATTTTTTTTTTCCTTAGGAGTTTGTGTGATTAATTTATGGTAGAAGAGTTGAAGCAGCTACTCACAGGGCTGAAATTCTGTGTTGGTTTTCTGTGTGGCTGCAGGCAGTGGAAAGGCACTGATGGAGTCACCTTGGTTTGGCTGCACAGGAAAGCTGTGGGAAGAAGTAAATGTGGTGTAGCTGTTGGTTAGTCCTTGCTCACCTTTCCTTAACCATACCTTCTGTGTTCACTGGTAAAGAGAATCCATGAACTGGTGCATGTCTCAGCTCTTTCAAGATGGGTGTTTATAGGATTTTTAGTGCTTTTTTTTTTCTCCTTTAATTCACTTCATCCAACCAGACAGAGAACCTGTGTTTGAACTTGAAGTGTCCCTCTGTATCCTTGCAGTGTCCCTTTTATTTCATGCATGAGACTTCTTTAAATTCTTTATCACTGGTCTTCCTCTTGCTTGTTGGGAAGAAGAGGTCTTGGAGCAAGAAGAAATAGTGGACCTGCATCAGTGTGAAACACTTTTTTTCACTTTTTTTCCTCCCGTGGTGCTTCTTGTGCCCTGGCATATAAAACAGTTTGTTCAGGGTCAGAAGTTAGAGAGGCAAATGTGTAGCTAATAATCACAACATTGGTGTCTTCTTGTCTGTTTTGGCTGGTGCAGTGTTGTATCTGTGAAACCTAATAATCCTGACACAAAAACTTAATTTCTGTGTGCTTACCAACTCCACTTCAGGCTCCAAATGGTAAAAAAAGAAAAATGCTGAGAAAGGCAAATGTGTTTTTTATTATTCTCATTAGTAAATTAGATATTGGTGCGTTGCAAGCTTCATTTGTATTGATATAAGTAATCTAAATTACTACTAAACATAGTGGCATTTGTGTGCTTTAGTAGTGGTTATTGTTGGGCTTTTTGGATGGGCAGGCTTTGTGTACAGAGCATTGCTCTGTGTTAGACACAGCTGGGTGCTGGGAGCCTGGCATGCTTGCTACATCTAAATGAATTAAAGGTTCAGCTATTAGATCCTTAAAAAATGGAAAATTCAGATTTAATCACTCCTTTCTGATAATTTGCTTGGACGTGGATGGGGAATGGCAATGAGTAATGTTTTAACCTGTTGAGTTTCTTCTGCTGGAGATAATATTCAGTACATCTGTGCTGTATCATAAATGACAGCTTATGACCTGGGATAAATTACTAATCTTTATCTGAATTGACAGTGGTTGAGAGAGATGGGCAGAATGAATCACAGTGCTGTATCTGATGTGTGTGTGGAGGTTATATTAAATGACTAATGATTTAATCTTTTTTTTCCCCAAAAGTTTTCTGAAGCTGGGGTGGAAAGGAACAAAGTGGGAAGAATTCTTGTAAAGGCTGTGTGATAGCAAAAATATTTCCACATAATAAATGGTGAATAATATTTTGTGATTTATTTTTTCTTTTACAATTTTTTATTTTTTTCTCCTGTTCAGATTAATGGTGCAATGTAGAAAACCTCTGAAGGTTTCAGATGAACTGGTGCAACAGTATCAGAGTAAAAACCAATACCTTGCAGCAGTAGCAACGGAAGCTGACCAGGAACCTGAAATTGATCCTTATGCCTTTGTTGATGGTGATGTGGAATTCTTATTTCCTGATAGTAAAAAAGACAGGCAGAACATTGAGAGGGAAGCTGGGAAAAAACACAAGGTGAGTGAAAGGACTGAGGATACAAATGGGTGAGGAGATTAAAACAAATTGCTTTAGTCACCAAATAGATTTTTAATCCTTCTCTGTGTATTTACATTTTTAGAAATTACTGTGTTGTAGCAGAAATGAGCAGTGAAATTATGCAGCCTGCCTCTTACTTAACACCTATAATAATTTTTTTGGCACACTGATGGTGCTGTTGCATTAGGGTTTATGGCTTGTACTGAGAGAATGCTGCTGGATTGGAACAAACATCAGTCTGGCTCAGTAGCCTTTCTGTAGAAATGGGTGATTAAGTGCTTGGGGAAGAGAGAAAGAACAAGGCAAGTGCTTTGTTCATGAGTGGAAAGGTTTTGGGTGGGGGAGATGAATTTTATATTCCAAGCTTGCTTCTTCCTGAGCAAATATTACTAACCAGACCCCCAGACTACACCTTGCTGAGCTGGAAGACTAATGAGAACCTGATACTTCTGGTTGTGTACAAGAATTCCCCTGGGATGATAGAATACCCACCATTCCCCTGGTTAATTTAAGCAAACTTTCCTATGTTTTTTTTTTTTAATAGACTGAGGATGGCACATCCAGTGTTACAGTTCTGTCCCATGAAGGAGAGGATGCCATGTCTCTATTTAGTCCTTCTGTCAAGCAAGGTAAAGAGACTTTCTGTCCTTTCTTGTTTAATTGTGCAGTATTACTGGTCTCTGAAATAGTCAATAGATTCTAATAGGCTGCTAAGTTTTTTACTTTATGGTTTGTGTTTCCTTGTCCCTTAAGATAAAAAACAGAGTTTTGTTGTTGCATGTTTGCAAATAACATTTGGATTTTATAGCCAACATTTATAAAGTGAAATGAACTTCATGTGTTGAGTGGAACTGAGAACATATTTCACTCCCTTCTTCCCCTGGTGGTGGAAATAGTTTTTAAGATGAATTTATTTTTTTAATTTATATATATATTGCCAATGTTTTGGTAATGTTTGTCATCTTTTTCTTCACAGATGCCCAACGTATTGCTGCTCATGCTCGCACTGCATCAACTAGCCTGTTCCATGAAACAGACTTGGTGGTCTCTTACACTGACCTTGACAATCTCTTCAATTCTGATGAAGATGAACTAACAGTAAGTGAGAATGCAAAAGCAAGGGCAGCTGCTAGCCAGAAAACTGCAAGTGTGTCTTTGGAGGATTGGCTTTTTTTTTTTATTTTGTTATTTTTTTGCATATAAGCAAGTGCTGTGGCTCCTCTGTAGCAGAGGAAGTGCTTTGGTTGACTCATACAACCAGATTTTTGCTACAAAGGAGCTCTTGGTCTTCTGCCTGTACTTACCTAGATAGCATATTCTTCTTGAATATACCTCTGGTTGTAATTTTGCACACTCAGCAGTGGTAGTACTGCCCTTTTCCTGTGTTCTAGGTTCTCTTTTAACTGATTGGTAAAACAAACCCAAAACTTGTGAAAAAGGAGATGCATCTGAACATATGGACACTCTGACAAAAAAGCTGCTTCATTGCAGCAGCTATTGTCTTGGTCTCTGATGGCTCTGAATCCATTGTCTTTCTAGTTTCTTTTTCAATACTGTTTGTAATCAGTTGTCTTTTCTGAAGTGTTCTGTGCTCAATGCTTAATCCTAAATCCCCTTACCCAGACAATATGTCCATCAACATTAATGGGAGCTGTAGCTGAGTAAGGGCTGAAGGATCTTAACAGCCATCAAGGGTCATTATAGAAAGCAAGTGTATTTTCTCTTAAACATGAAGAGTCTTATTTTCTGTAGACTTCAGTACTGTCTAAACATTGTAAAATATATCTTGTGTTCTTTTAATTTCAACAGCTTTTCTTCCCTGTGCCTCTTGTTGCAAGATTTGTGTTTATCTTTTCTGTTCCTGTTCATTGTGGTCACCCCAGTAATGTTAGCATGGCTTTGGCAGTGTGTATGTTTTCTCTGATAGATTGTGGGCAGCCCTATTTACCTCTTTTTGAGTATGTCTGCTAACAGGCTGAGAGCTATCTCATAACTGGTCTTTCATTTTTATAGCATCATGACTTGATGGCAGAGCATTCCCTGAGTTACAAGTATTAAGGGAGGACAAGTGTAACCCCAACTGCTAACACTGGGCCTCTGATTTAATATTTCTATATTATAAAAAATCTCAGCTTTCTGTGTCCTCTGCACATGAAGTCTCCTGTTAGCAGAAAATAAGAATGTGTTCAGTTCTGAAATGATTTTATTACAATACTTCTTTTCTCTCTTAGCCTGGATCTAAAAGAACAGTCAATGGTGCTGATGACAAATCCAACTGCAAAGAGGCAAAAGCAGGAAACCTAGACCCACTGTCATGCATAAGTAAGCTTAATTTGGTTTTTTTCCTAAATAACTATCTCTAAGCATTTGATGGTTAATATGTTGTGGGAATTTGGAAACACCTGCTTTGTTTGTCCAACTGAAATTTTAAGAGAAAAGAAATACTTCAAACTGTAATCCTGCCTGTCTCTAATCTGAAATTAGGCACTGCAGATCTCCATAAAATGTATCCAACTCCACCTTCATTGGAACAGCATATTATGGGGTTTTCTCCAATGAACATGAATAATAAGGAATATGGCAGTCTGGACACTACACTTGGAGGAACGGTACTTGAAGGGAACAGCTCTAGTGTGGGAGCTCAGTTCAGAATTGAAGTGGATGAGGGTTTCTGCAGCCCCAAACCTGCTGAAATAAAGGTAAGTAGTGCTGGTAGTCCTGATAAATGTTTCTGATAATTAATTGATTACTTAATCCTGAGTAGGAACTGTGGAAAACTGAGTACATTTTGTAACTTGAAGCATTTTAATTGCTGAAGTCATCTGATTTACATGCTGATGCTTTATCACGTCTGACTTCTAGGATTATTCTTACGTTTATAAACCTGAGAATTGTCAAGCTTTAGTGGGTTGTTCCATGTTTGCACCACTGAAGACACTTCCCAGCCAGTGTCTTCCTCCCATCAAACTGCCTGAAGAATGCATTTATCGCCAGAGCTGGACTGTGGGCAAGTTGGATTTACTCCCTCCAGGACCTGCCATGCCATTCATCAAAGATGGGTATGAGCTGTGCTGCAAATGTTTAAGCTTTGTAAGGTGGTGAGTTATCCACACTCTAGGAAGTACCCCTAATTTTAGTTGTTTTTTTTTAAACCTGTAATGAGAAATAGTTGTCAGGACACACTTTGTTTACACAGCTGACAAAAGCCTTTAAAAAAATCTTTACAATTAAACTCTACTCTGAGATTGTCTTCTCAAATAGCTTCTTAACTGTGCATACATTTTATTCCTTGTCTCATTTAAAGGTTTCTTGGGGAACCTTAATGGTGAAAGTCCAGTTTTAATAAGTAATGAAGATGGTAACAATCAAAATAATTGTAAACTTGGGACTTCTGCTTGCAGTAGTGTTGTAGGTACTGTAAGGGCTTAGCAGGTGATGCTTCTCTTAGTTAAATTATTTTCTTAAATAGCAGTAATCTCAGCTGTACTGGGATTAGGAAAACATTTCCTTTGATTGGAAGCTATGCCCAGTGTGACATTGCCTGGTAACAGCAGCATGATCTGCCCTTGGTTGTGATGGTCTTGCTGGCATTTCTTGAAGAGGACAAGGAATAATTATTTTCTTCTGCATTAGTAGTTGGTATAAATACATAGTCTCCTTGTTGCCTAATCCATTTATTGATAAAATTATATTAAATCTTGGAGTAAATACTGACTCTGCTTCTCGTAGGGTCATTTGTAAGCAATATGTTTCTGGGTCTCATTAGCCTTATAGGTCTTTGGAGATACTCAGCTGCTTAGGAAAGAAAATGTTAAGTGTTTCCAGGTGATACTTTCCTCATGGATCCAGCTGAATCTGTTGATAGACCCAGTATATTTTCTTAGTGTGTGTCAACACAATGTGTAAATAAAACATGAACAAAAAAGGTGTCCTTTAGACTCCACAGAACCATAGAGTTGATAATTTATTCTGACCGCACTTGTTTCCTGCATGCTTTGTGTGAAGGAAAAGACAAAAGGAGGAGGGGAAAGATTCTTGAACAGTGCTGTCAGTGGGAGTCCTGTAAAGTCATTTACAGCAAATGCTTGTGACGTTCCTTAGAGAATGAAAGTCTTGCTGTGGATTATGAAAGTCTAGTTTAATAAAGCAAATATTAATAAGTTAGATCCTTCTTTAGAAACCTCAGACTTAAGCTTCTGAACAGGACGTTGTGTACTTAAAGTATTTCCTTCTTCTTGTGGCTGCTAATAGTGATGGAAGCACTATGGATCAAGAGTATGGCCCTGCATACACACCACAAACTCATACTCCGTTCGGGATGCCACCAAGCAGTGCACCTCCCAGTAACAGTGGAGCTGGAATTCTCCCTTCTCCTTCCACCCCTCGTTTCCCAACTCCTAGAACACCAAGGACTCCTCGAACACCTCGTGGAGCTGGCGGACCTGCAAGTGCACAGGGTTCAGTCAAATATGAGAACTCTGATTTATATTCACCAGCTTCCACACCATCGACCTGTAGGCCCCTTAATTCTGTTGAACCTGCAACAGTGCCTTCCATCCCAGAGGCACACAGCCTGTATGTGAATCTCATCCTCTCAGAGTCCGTCATGAATCTCTTCAAAGACTGTAACTTTGACAGCTGCTGCATTTGTGTTTGCAATATGAACATCAAAGGTGCTGATGTTGGAGTTTACATTCCCGATCCAACACAAGAGGCCCAGTATAGGTGTACCTGTGGTTTCAGTGCTGTTATGAATAGAAAATTTGGCAACAGTTCTGGACTGTTTCTTGAAGATGAGTTGGATATTCTAGGACGTAACACGGAGTGCGGCAAAGAAGCGGAGAAACGCTTCGAAGCTCTCAGAGCTACTTCTGTTGAACATGGCAGTGGAGGGCTGAAAGAACCTGAGAAACTGCCTGATGAGTTAATACTGCTGCTGCAGGATCAGTGCACCAACTTGTTCTCACCCTTTGGAGCAGCAGATCAAGATTCTGTCCCCAAAGTTGGTGCAGTTAGCAACCTGGTACGTGTAGAAGAAAGGGATTGTTGCAATGACTGCTACTTAGCCTTGGAACATGGACGGCAGTTCATGGACAATATGTCAGGAGGGAAAGTTGATGAAGCACTTGTGAAAACTACTTGCTTGCACCACTGGTCAAAAAGAAATGGTAAATATTGAAAACAGCTTATATTCTACTTGTTGAACTTTGATTTTTTTATTTTATTTCTTAAGTGTTTGTTCTTGTGTTTTGCTTCCGTGAATATTGGATACTTCGGACTCTTTTCCCTCCTGCATTCTTGCATAAACTTTGAGTTTAATGGTGCTCAGAATAACCATTTCTTTTATGTTCTGTGCTGGTACCATGTAGCAAGCAGAGTGTAGGCCTTGGCTGCCATCAGTTGCAAATTCCTAACATAAACTTGATGGGTAATGTATGATCAGTGACTGTCCATGACTCCTTGCTGGGCTTATTCTTCTAAAGCAGCTTTTGGTGACTGCATCTCCTGAGGTTCTGTGGAATGAGTGTACATGGGAAGTGTAGGTGGTTCAAATGGTGACTGTTTTGTCAAGGCTACTGTGGTAGAATTTAATAAGATTTATGATTCAGTTGGCTTCCCCCCGACTTTAAGGGGGGCAGTGGTTTAATGGCATGTGTGGCAAATAAAGCACTATTGTAGCCTTCACTGCATGTTGGAGCTGCCAGAGATCCCAGGATTTTTCCTTTTAGGGCCTGGCTAATGATATACTGTCCCATGGAATACCCTCTGTGTGTATTTGTGTACTTCTCCTCTCAATGATGGTCTTTTCAAGTTAGGAGCTCTAGCAGGTTGAGCAGTAAAATGTGAAACTTTGCTAGCACTTAGCTGCAATTCATGGTTGTTAATGAGGATGAGGAGGACTAATAGTACAACACAGTTAGGTTTCTCTGGATTGGTGGGGATTTAGCTTAAAAACCCAGGTTATAGATGAATCAGTGTGTTCAGGCATCCAGGAGAAGACTTTGTTACTGTAACCTTGGTGTTTAAGATGCAAAGATACTTCTAAATAGAAGGCTTTGAAGTTACAGCCATACCGAATTTTGTGGCAGCTTTTTTATTCCTAAACACTGTGAAATGGCATCGTGGTGGCAAGCTGGTGAAATGGACTGTGGCTGTTCGGGGCTTCCCTCAGCTTCTGTGAAGTGAGCACTGGGTGGCAGTCTGCCTAACCCTCCTTTATTTGGAAGGAAAATCCTGTAGTTTAAGGGCCGTATGACTTGTCTGTATTTTACTGGGGGTTTTTTTTGTTAGTTTTAGTTGCTCTTCCATCGGTTTAAATGATTAAATGGTTAAGTTTCCAAAGGAAAAAGCTCTACAGAAAAACACTTGGGAAAAAACTGGTTTTTGTAAGTTGATGTGAGGGGGAGAACTCTAAATCCACGTGCCTAACTTTTTACCTCCTAGGCTTTGGGTTGCCTGCAGGTACATTTCAGGACAGAGCAACTTTGTTTTAGGGTTCTGTGTTGTCGTGTGGAGGGCTTTACTTTATCCTCTTGTTGCAGCAAAAACCTTGACCATTTATTTATTTTTTTTCTTCTATCTCCCCTTCCAGTTGTGGATGTGAGCATGCAGTGTTCCCAGGACATCCTCCGCATGCTGCTCTCTCTCCAGCCAGTTCTTCAGGATGCAATCCAGAAAAAGCGAACGGTCCGGTCCTGGGGTGTGCAGGGGCCCCTGACGTGGCAGCAGTTTCACAAGATGGCAGGCAGAGGCTCTTATGGTAAAACTGCTCTGGAGACTCTGCTCTCTTAATCTCTCCTTGATACTGCCACCACCACACCTCAGTGTCTGGGTGCTGCTCAGCCTGTGGGAACTCTGCTTTTGACCTTTTTAGAGCTATTAGGTAGAATTATTCACTTGAGGAAAAGAGAATTTTCTGTTCCTTGAAAGAGGGGTGAATTAGAGAGGTGGGTTTAAAATTAACAGCTTCAACTCTGCTGTTTATATACACCTGACAGTTTTCCATGTGACTGACTGAAATTGTAAAGCTGGATTTCATCTGAAAAACAGCAGTTGTTCTGTTTTTTTTTAATACAAAAGAATTACTCCACTTTAATTACTCTAGGAATAGCATAGCTAAAAATACTAGCTTCAAAATGTATGCCTTATTGCTCAGTAGTTTCAGAACTGTGTTGAAGATCTGAGGTTATCCAGTGTGTTGTCTGTGATAAATATTTGGAGTGGGCACATTGACAGATCCAAGGTAAATTTTGTGCACTGGAGATTTAAAATAATTTCATAAGCATACAAGATGGATTTACCACTGTAGAAAATGACCTTTCACCAGCAGATCTTTTGGAGCTATATTTAGAATGTGGTAATTATAAATTCAGGATATATGTAAATGCACGTTTGAAAAATATTTTTTTTCTGTGGTTTTTTACCTATCTGCTTAGAATATTCCCATTTCTTCCCCCTCGTTTTGATCACTTCATGGACAGTAAGGATCTGTTCCTGATTGTTGCTGTATGCTGATAGAAATATTAAACAGCAGTGTGCCCAGGTGGCCAAGAAGGCCAATGGCATCCTGGCCTGTATCAGAAACAGCGTCACCAGCAGGTCCAGGGAGGTGATTCTTCCCCTGTTCTCAGCACTGGTGAGGCCACACCTCGAGTACTGTGTCCAGTTCTGGGCCCCTCAGTTTAAGAAGGATGTAGAGGTCCTGGAACAGGCCCAAAGGAGGGCAACCAGGCTGGTGAAGGGACTCGAGCACAGGCCCTATGAGGAGAGGCTGAGGGAGCTGGGGGTGTTCAGCCTGAAGAAGAGGAGGCTCAGGGGAGACCTCATTGCTGTCTACAACTACCTGAAAGGAGGCTGTAGCGAGGTGGGAACTGGACTCTTTTCACAGACAACCTTCAACAAGACAAGAGGACACAGTCTTAAGTTGTGCCAGGGGAGGTTTAGGTTAGATATTAGAAAGAATTTCTTCACGGAGAGGGTGATCAGGCTATGGAATGGACTGCCCGGTGAGGTGGTAGATTCTCCGTCCCTGGAGACATTTAAAAAAAGACTGGATGTGGCACTCAGTGCCATGGTCTGGGAACTGCTCCGGTGGGTCAAGGGTTGGACTAGATGATCTCTGAGGTCCCTTCCAACCCAGCTAATTCTATGATTCTATGATTCTATGATTCTATGAACTGAGGAGCTTCTTTTTGAGGACTCAAGAGATTTCAAATAAAAATAATGAGCTGGTGCTTTTTTGCAGACATGTGGATCATCCATGCAGGTTTTTTCTTTGTCTGTTAAAATGATAATTATTCCATTTATAATCAGGGCTGCTTCCTGCTTAGATGCTGGGAACACTCGTGTTTTTTTTTTTTCTCCTCATGTTTCCTAGAAGCAGGGTGATAATTTTAGGCTTTTCTGCTTAAGATATTGGAAAATGTGTCTTGCTTTTCCAGGAACTGATGAGTCCCCGGAACCACTGCCAATCCCAACATTTTTGTTGGGATATGATTACGATTTCCTGGTGCTGTCTCCATTTGCTCTGCCCTACTGGGAGAGGCTGATGTTGGAACCTTATGGATCTCAAAGAGATGTTGCTTATGTTGTGGTGTGCCCTGAAAACGAGGCTCTGCTGAATGGTGCAAAAAGCTTCTTCAGGGATCTGACTGCAATATATGAGGTACATTATTTATGGCAGTTAGCAGTGAAATGGATTTTTGAAAGACTGTTTCTAATACCTACTCATAACTACTTATCAGGCTTGTCTCAGCTGATATAAATTCCTGCACAAAAAGCTGTCTCAAAGCTGCTAAAAAGGATTTTAGGAATGGGCACTTGGAAGATAAGGGTTGTTGCAGCTACACCATTCCTTTTAATAATAGCTGGTTTTGAGAGTCTTTATCTGATAAACGCCACTCAGTGGTAACACTCTGTATTACCACCTTAATTGTTTCAGCTACATTTCATTAATTAAATGTATGTATTACTTGGGTTGCTTTTAAGATGAGACCAGGTGATGTATTGACCTGTTTATCTTGTATTTAGGAAAACCTGAAAATAAACCATAAAATCACTATGAAATATTTCACACTGGCATAATCTAGAAGTAAATATGACTTTGGAATGTCATGACTAAACTATTAAGTTCTCTGCTTTTCTATGTATGTCTCTTTATGTGATAAATTTAACAGTTTTTAAGGTTTTAAATTTCTTTCCTTGCATCTTCTATTTTACCTTCTTTGCAGTCATGCAGGCTTGGCCAGCACAGACCTATCTGTAAGTTATTGCCTGATGGGATCATGAGAGTTGGACCTACTGCTTCAAAGAAACTTTCTGAGAAACTGGTCACAGAATGGTTCTCACAGACAGCTAATGCCAACAATGAAGCATTTTCCAAACTCAAATTATATGCCCAAGTTTGCAGATATGAGCTGGGTATGAAATTTTATTTTTAGCTTATTATTTTTATGATTATTTTTAGCTTTTATTTTTATCTTATTTCATACAATTACCACTTACTCCATTCTAGCAGAGGAGAAGAAATAATTGAGTTTATTCATTACATCTTATTGTCTGTTTCAGTTTTCCTTTTTTAAGATTACTGGAAAAAAAAATCCAAACTCCTCAGATGTTTAGATATATGTGCTAAAATGGCTTCTTACCATCTAGCAGGATCATCAGGGAATGGCAGTATAGCTGCCCATAGGGACTTTGGTTGGCTGTCTGTATGGGTGACTTAAATTCAACATTTCTAGCATGTTGAATTGCTAGAAATTCAACATGAATTGAATTCATCAGCATGAATTCATTCATTCATTCATTCATGCTGATGAATTCAATTCATGTTGAATTTCTAGCAATTCAACATGGCTGGAAAACTTACATTTTTTGATATTTCTGAAAGAATCTTATGAGAATGCTAGACTTTGAAATTGAATACCTGTATTTTGAGTGGTAAAAAGTATGCTAAGGGTTTGTTCACTGTTTTGTTAAAACTATAGACTTAGAGAGATGCAGGATGCTTAAAACCAGTTGCAATATAAAATGTCTCCTTTCTTTCTGGTTTTAGGTCCTTACCTTGCTTCTCAGCCTTTGGACAACTCTTTACTTTCCCAAACAAATCTGGTCCCTCCCTCCAGCCAGCCAGCCTCTGCTCTGCCCCCAGTGACAGCTAACTCTGGAAATCCCAACACTCCATCATCTGCTCCTGCAGCCCCCACCAGTAGTACTATGACAGTGACATCAAACAGTGCCCTGTCCTCTGCAGCCACCACAGCTAACTCAACCTTGACTACCACTGCCCCATCCTCCTCTTCTGCCAACATAGGCAGTGGGATCCCAACAAGCAAACCTTCTTCTTCATTCCCCCCTTTCAGCAGTATGAACAGTACCACTTCTGCCTCCCTGCCCACCCAGGCTGCAACAGTCCAGAATGGGCAGACAGGGGGACAGCAGCAACAGCCAACACTGCAAACAACAGCCATGGCTGGAGATGCTCCTACAGCACCTGCACAGCCCCACCCAGAGGTTTCTGAAAGGTAATGAACCGCAGAGTTTAACCTGCTTCACCTGAAGGAAAACAAAGGTCCCTCAGCTCAGCCAGAGGATCTCGTCCTCACAATAAAAATGTTATTTTTTTTTCTAGTCACAGGCTGCTTTTTAGGGAAAATGAGAATTCCTTCATATGGTGGAGCTGAACTTTTTGGCCCCAGTCTTAGCTGCAGCTCTAACTGCACCTCAGTGTCTGCTGTGGTACAAAAAATAAACTTTTTTATTTTTCACCTCTCTCTTAAGAGAAAAAAATTCACCAAACTACTCACTTCAGTATTTTAAAGGGGGGAGGGAGGAATAGCTAACTGGCACTGTCTTAAAGTTCTACTATCTGTTATCAAAGTTACATTAGAAAAGACAGCTTTTAGCAAGAGCCTGACCTTGTGGGTGTTCTTGTTCCTCAGCTGAAGCAATAGAACTATGGGGTGGCTGAGCTCCTGTATAAAGAAGGCTAAAGAAAAGAGAAGCAGTACTAAGTTGCTGATAAGCACACATAAAAAAATGACATTAAAAGACTAGCTTTTTACACCACAGTTGACTCAAAGGTCTTTTAGATTAATATTTAACAATTTCTTCTTAGTTTTAAAGTCAGATTCTCAAAACCCAACTTTTTATAACTGGTTTCAAAATTTCATTTCCAGCACTATGGATCGTGATAAAGTTGGAGTCCCTACAGATGGAGATTCACACGCTATCACCTATCCACCTGCAATTGTAGTTTACATCATTGATCCTTTTACATATGAAAAAAAGGATGAGAACAGCAGCTCATCCAGCTTGTGGACTCTTGGACTTCTGCGCTGCTTTTTAGAGATGGTTCAGGTTCTTCCTCCTAACATCAAGAATATCATTTCTGTGCAGGTGAGCCAAAGCATGCTGAACAAAGTGTCTTTGGCTTTGGTTGTGCTTTGGAGGCTATAATCTGCCCTCAAGGTGAAAGTTTATTTGCTTTGCAAACATGATTTCTGCAGTGCTACAGCTGTTAAATCCTTTAAGATGGTATTTTTTAGAGCAGTTTGGGTGTTACCAACCAAAGCCAAATACTGTAGTTGATTGCAAACTCATCAGTCTTATCTCCCAGGAAGTGTTAGTGGCCCACTCCTATAATGAGTGAAGTCTGGGAAAGTTGCTTGTCCCACCTCTGGAATTTGTGCTGCCAGCCTGACCCTGCTGCTTCCTGACGGACATCCAAGTGTAATGTTGTCAGCACCTGCAAAAGTAGTTAACTAGTCAAACTCTTAACACCAGCGTACCCAAACACTGTCACAAAAGCCATCTAATGATGAATCAGTAATTATTTTTCCTCTCCTCTGTAATCTGTTCTAGATTGTCCCATGCCAGTACCTTCTACAACCTGTGAAACACGAAGACCGTCAGATTTACACCCAGCATTTAAAATCTTTGGCATTTTCAGCTTTCACTCAGTGCCGGAGACCTCTTCCAACTTCCACCAACGTGAAAACATTAACTGGCTTTGGCCCAGGTTTAGCCATGGAAACTGCTCTTAAAAGCCCTGATGTGAGTCTTGTTAATGTAGTTGTGTAAATATGCAGATGGGAGAAATGTCCCTGTTTGTTAACTCACTGGAGTCTTTCTCCTTCATTTACTGGAGTTCTTGGGAATATTTGTTTCCCAAAACCTGACTGTTCTGCTGTCTTTACAGAGACCTGAGTGCATTCGACTCTACACCCCTCCCTTTATCCTGGCTCCTGTAAAGGACAAGCAAACAGAACTAGGAGAAACTTTTGGAGAAGCTGGCCAGAAGTATAATGTCCTGTTTGTAGGCTACTGTTTGTCTCATGACCAAAGGTGGCTGCTGGCATCCTGTACAGATCTCTATGGAGAACAGTTAGAAACTTGCATAATTAATATTGATGTACCAAACAGGTAAGAATGAACCTGTCAACATTAATTTCTAGTCTGTGTGTCTTCTTTCTTTCCCCTGAAGAATTAAGTTTGTTTATGATGGTGTAAGAACAGCTCTGCCTTTTGCAGACTCTCTGTATTGCAAAACTGGGTAAAGCAAATGGATAATTTCAGTATTATGTGCACACTGGTTTGAGTTAAACTTCTAGTAGAACGTTATTTGGTTTATGTGGTGGCTGAGTGTTTTTGTATGAGTGTTCATACACACAGAGGCTTTTGATGTCAGTGTTACAATGTGATTAAAAAAACAAAAGTTGCAGTTGGTGAACTACAATACTAACATTCTGGGGTCCTGTGAATGTTCAAGTTAAGACAAATAAATTCCCTAAGTGGCAGTAAAAACCTTGTTGCAGATGGGTTCTACCTTTGCTTTCTTTTCTTTCTTCATTCTAGAGCTCGCAGGAAAAAGGGCTCTGCCCGCAGACTTGGTCTTCAGAAACTCTGGGAATGGTGCTTGGGACTTGTGCAGATGAGCTCTCTGCCATGGAGAGTTGTAATAGGCCGTTTAGGAAGAATAGGACACGGGGAATTAAAAGGTAATGTTGGCATTTGTAGGGTCTAAGACTTGATTTGAAGCTTTTATTTTGCACTCATATAAAGCGTTTTTCCCTATTTCTGGAAGAAAACCTCCACAATTTGAGAGTTCCTTTGTGTATTTGGAACTTAACAGTTGTGAAGCTTCAGAACTTAACAGTTGTGATGCTTCTGCCAGACACTGTTAGCTGTGAAATGTGTCCTGCAGCAAGCACTGCTCTGCTAGACAAACCCCTGTGCTTTGTATCCTCAGACTGGAGCTGTTTGCTGAGCCGCCGGAACCTTCAGTCCCTCAGTAAGAGACTAAAGGACATGTGCAGAATGTGTGGGATCTCTGCTGCAGACTCTCCCAGCATCCTCAGTGCTTGTTTGGTGGCAATGGAACCACAGGGGTCTTTCATTATTATGCCAGGTATTTAAGAAACTCTCCCTTTTTCTTTCTTCTTTTCTTCTTTCTTCTTTTCTTCTTTTTTTCTTCCTTTCTTTCCTTCTTCCTTTCTTTTCTTTCCTTCTTCCTTTCTTTTCTTTCCTTCTTCCTTTCTTTTCTTTCCTTCTTCCTTTCTTTTCTTTCCTTCTTCCTTTCTTTCTTTCCTTCTTCCTTTCTTTTCTTTCCTTCTCCCTTTCTTTTCTTTCCTTCTCCCTTTCTTTTCTTTCCTTCTCCCTTTCTTTTCTTTCCTTCTCCCTTTCTTTTTCTTTCCTTCTCCCTTTCTTTTCTTTCCTTCTTCCTTTCTTTTCTTTTCTTTTTTTCTGGCAAGGGAACTCGTAGTTCCAGTTTGGAAAAACTTCAGGAAACCCTTGGTTTCTCTTTCACAGATTCTGTGTCAACTGGGTCTGTGTTTGGCCGCAGCACCACTTTAAACATGCAGACATCTCAGCTGAATACCCCCCAGGACACATCTTGCACTCATATCCTTGTGTTCCCCACGTCTGCATCTGTGCAAGTAGCATCGTCAACTTACACCACTGAAAACTTGGATCTGGCCTTTAACACAAACAATGGTTAGTAAATTTGATTTGTTCTTGCTTTAAAAAACAACCAACCAAAAAAAAATCTTCCATCACTCCTGCTGTAATAAGACTAAGACTTTATTCTAATGACTCACAAGATATATATGGAAAATCACTTGATTTCAGAATGTGTTGTTTTGTGTAGGCAAAGGATAGAAATTCACTGGTTTTGTTCTTTTTCAAGATGGAGCAGATGGAATGGGAATCTTTGACTTGTTAGACACTGGAGATGATCTTGATCCTGATATTATAAATATTCTTCCTGCATCCCCTACTGGATCCCCTGTGCATTCTCCAGGGTCCCACTACCCCCACGGAGGTGATATGGGCAAGGTAACTGTTAAATACAAGTTGTGTTCTTGTGCTTGTTCTGCAGCTGCTCATTTCCTTTTGTGGAATGAAAGGTTCCTCCAAAATGTTTTGACTGGAGACTGGATTGTCTTTGCAAGATTCATGCAATGCTTGGATATTTCAAAACCCTTTGTGTTTTGAAAGCTCCAGATAATTTTCTATGAAGTTTGTGCTCTCCTCGTATTAAAGCCCTGCCTGTTGTTTTACAGGGTCAAGGTACAGATCGATTGCTTTCCACAGAATCTCACGATGAAGTAACCAATATACTGCAGCAGCCATTGGCCCTGGGTTATTTTGTGTCAACTGCCAAAGCAGGTCCATTGCCTGACTGGTTTTGGTCGGCCTGTCCTCAAGCACAAAATCAGTGTCCCTTGTTTCTTAAGGTACTGTACCTTCAGCAGACTGCAAGTTGGGCAGTGTGGAGACACCTGAATGATAACTATTATGCTTCAAACCAAGCTGGTGCATTTCTCTTTGGAGTATGTCTGCTTTTGCAGCAAGAGAAATAATGTTTAGATTCTTTGAGCTTTGGCTTTTTATGCTCACTTTTTGTAAAGGAAGAGAAATGAGCAGTGGGAGTGGGAGTAGCAAATGTTCTAAAGGGTTCTGTTCTTCTTGTGGTTTCTTTGCAGTAGTCAGGACTCCCTTCTGTTTCTGGGTTTGTGCTCTGTTATTTTGTAAGAAGAAGTTGAGATTCTGGACAGATCTCTGGTTAATGTTTGACTCCTGTGGGGAATGGTGGTAGAGAGGAAAGTGCACGAGTGTAATGTAGTATCTCATTTACACTGGGGAAAAGAAAAATATTAAATAAATCTCTTTCTGTGTTTCACAAAGCATAAAAGCTGAGTTTTCACTGTCAGCTGTTGCAAAGTGATAACCATTGTGTCATCTCTCTGGATATTGTCTGATCCCCTTATCTTTTCATGACACAATCAAGACGTACTTGGCATATTTAAGGCTATACATTAGTATACAGAGAAACTTTCTGTCTTAACATTAATCACTTCTGACTTAAATTAGCATCTCTAATACTATGCTTTATTTTCTAATGATAAAGATATATCTTCTTCAGCCTTATTTGTGTCTGGATTAGTGCTTCCTCTTGGCCTAAGCTCAGCTGTGGCTTTGGAAGAAGATGTCTTTTTGAATAGAGGATTTATTATTTACCCTAAGCAGCTCTATGTATGGGATATAAATAGAGCAGCCTTACAGAAGGAAACTGAACTTTCAAGTCTGTAAACCATTAGACATCTTGGGCCCCTTGAATTGCCTTTAGTAACCACTTAATGTAGGCAAAAGGATTAAAAAAAAATAAAATCCCTTGGATGTATTACAGTAGTAGTCTGTGCTTTTAGGAGTGTTCTGTGTGAATTTCCTGCATATGCTGGTAATTCCTGAACTTGCTGGTAGCCTTAAGGATAAGATCTGTTTTGGCTTGGTGTGTCAGAGAATAGGAGGTGACTGCAAGGTACAGGTCAGCAATAGAGAGGGAAGAAAATAAACTGTATAGAACCAGGCAGTAACTGTTGGCATCTCTCTTCTTTCCTTAGGCCTCTTTGCACCTCCATGTGCCTTCAGTGCAATCAGACGAGCTACTCCACAGTAAACACTCCCACCCACTTGATTCTAATCAAACTTCTGATGTGCTCAGGTATTTATGATTGATCACTTGCAAAAACACTGTTCCTTTCGTTTTTAATACTGTTGCAGTGAAGCTCCATGTTTGTTTGTTTTCCTTGCTGTTAATTTTTACTTTGTGCTGCTGATATCCTTAGTACATCAGAGACAATATAAATAGCTGTGCTTTGAGTGATTAAAAGATTGCTTTATCAGAGAATGGTGCAATTAAAACCAAACATCTCTAAGCTCTTCTTTAACTAATCAGTGCTGATTACAACTGAAAATATTAGAGAGACAAGGAATTCCTCAAGCTAGAAGAGCAGTTTGAGGTGCAGCAGAAAAGGGGGCACAAAGGGGTGGAAGATATTTGAGCCAGAATCTTCTGTGGCAGTATTGTGGAAATACTGAAATGCTGCAGTAGAGGAGTCTGGAGAGACTCATGGAAACATAAGACACTTGCTGAGAAAATGTTTTTTTTTTTTTTTTCTTGGTGGGTTTGTTTTTTTTTTTTACTATGTGAACCTCTTGACATTAATTAAGCATAGACAATTAAAATGACAGCTTTCCATTCAAAGAAAGTTTAGCTTTGAACTGCTTGTAACCATTCTGAAAGCATGTTATTTCAGAACGTTGGCAAACTTGTTTTATGTTCTTAATACCAAAGAAACTGGATTATGTTAAATTAGGAGTGTAAAAGACTGCTGAGAAAATCAGTTGGCTTGATGGGAGCTTGTTTGCTTTTCAGGTTTGTTCTGGAACAGTACAATGCACTCTCCTGGCTAACCTGTGATCCTGCAACCCAGGACAGACGGTCATGTCTCCCAGTTCATTTTGTGGTGCTGAATCAGTTGTATAACTTTATCATGAATATGCTGTGATCTTCATCTGAATTTTGCAAGACAAAAATGAGGAAAAGGGATATTTCGCTGCAGGACTAAGTTATAATTCTTCTCAGTGCAAGTTGTTTGTGATGGGGTATGAGTCTTGTTACTTCCAGCAAATATTGTTTTGACTTGTGAGAGGGGCACCTGCTGTCTTTGAGTCATCGGATACGGGGGACGCTTCAGGTTGACGATCAGAAAGTGTATTATAACATTTTTAGTGGCAAATTTTAACCATTCTTCCCCAACCACAGTATTTGTGAAGAGTAATGAGCCATAGTACCCAGTCATGGTTACCGAATATTCAAAGCATGGAGATGAGAAGAAAAATGAGGAACAATAAGTTTCAACCTATGGCTTCGGAACATCAAGATGTTCTTGTATTGGATTATAGTATCTAGTATTCAAAAATGCCTGCATCTCTTATTTATTGTAAGTTTTTAAATGTATAAATTGTCTTATATTTCTTAACCTCTTTTATAAAAATTTTCCTAGAAGGTTTATACTGCCTTCTTGCTTTAAAGCAATTGGTCTAAAATATATGTAATCGTCTTAATTAAAAGTTGCAGTAGGTTGCTTTTAGAGTATTATTTTTTTGTAAGGGGTGGGTGGGGACAGTAAATTTGTATTGTCTTGATGTACAGTTTAATGGGGATAGAGGGGTTAATGTCCATACCATTGTGTGTGGGGGATTTACAGCTAAGCTGTAGTTGCAGAGTACATGTACAGTAATGAAGTTCACTGTGTTTATATAAATTGCAAAGGTACTGGGTCTTACAGCATTTTATATCACACCTTTACAGAGCAACAATGGCAATATATAAGTGATATTGTAGGTGGTTTAACTTGTAGTGAGAAGAAAATGAATAAAACTCTTCAGCTGAAGTTTGTGCTATGGTTCAGAGCTGTGGCTAGATTCTCAGGTGGCTTTCCAGTAGGCAAGGTTTAATATTGGAAGAATATCTCTTGTGTGTTGCTGTTACCCAAGATGTTCTTGGCACTGTGGGGACTGCATTGTTTTCTTCCACATTTGCAGTAAAAATGATGCAGAAAACTCTGATCTGATCCACAGTTTCCTGCAAGGCTGAAATTTAGCCCAGCTCTAGCCATTTTACAAATGCAAAAATAGTCAATCTTGACTTTAAGATTGGTGTGTGTTTAACTAAAATGTGGTGTATATAGATTCTCAGTGAATTCTGGTATTCAGATTTTATTCCACTATTAAAAAAAAAACCAACAGAAAAAAAAGAAAAAAAAAAAGGGAAAAAAGAAACCAAAACACCAAAAAACAGCACGAAATCCTGAACATTTTCCTTTTTAATGTATTTTTGGCACTATGGTGAAGGTCCCAAGTATCAGTGTATGGCCTTCTCCATCTCCCCTTTGCAGGCTCTGGCTGGGGTGTGTGCACCAAGGAGGCTGAGCCCTCCCTGAGGAAGGGACTGACAAATCACAAGGTTTCCTAAAACCTCCCCTTTATCTCCAGTCACCATTTTTTCTCTCAAGGTGGTTTTCCTTCCTTTCTCCCAGCACATGCCAAATGTCTGATGCTGCTCTGAAATAGCCCCTACGGGTGCTGAGGAGCAACTGCAGATGCTTTTTCTGGGTTCCTCATCTGACTGCCAGATTAAAACATGAACTGCAGTGCTCATGTGAGCCTCTTGTGACAGCCCAAGTCCTGGGTCTGAGTGCTGTCCCTCTCACTGGTTCAAACCCTGAAAGGAGCAACTTGTAGGATCTATTTGTGAAGAATTCACTTGCATTTACAAAGCCTCTGCTGTGTTAAATGAAAATTCACGTTTCATAAATGCAAAATGCCTGCCTGAGAGAATTTTTTCATACAAGCAGTCTCACTGAATCATGTATATACAACATTAGCAAGTTTTTTCTTTTTTTTGTATAAAAGGTTGTACAATTGGTGATGAAAATTCTCAGTCGTTTCTTCAAAGGAACATGAGTGCAATCAGGAGCATATTTTGATAAAGAGAGTTCAAACTGGGTCTGTCCATCACTTGATCGTGGTAGTGCACTGTAGGTTAAACAGCACATTTTTGTCTTAAAGAGGTTTTTTTTTTTCTCATCTGGCTGAGATTTTTGAAGTGGAAAAGTGCTCCTAAAACTGGAATTTGCAAAGCATATGTCCTGTCTTTGTGGGTGGTTTGTTTTTTGGGTTGTTTGTTTGGTTTTTTTAAGCTTTCTTGCTACGTGGTCATATTTAACCCTGGCTCAGCTAGCCAGGTTCTGAGGGCTGGGTTTTGGTGTGGCTTTTTTTGTGTTAAATCCCATTTGTAATCCTAAAGGTAAGTGAAAAAGCTGCCTGAACATTGGTGTAACTGTATTCTGGACCACAGCCTTTCCTGGGAAATCCTCCCAACTGTGAAAGCTGCCTGTTTTTCCCACTTTCCCCTCCCCACCTCAATGCAGTCCAAGTGAATTTTAATGTTTTAACCCCCAGAAAAGATGAGGAGGGCCATTTCTGGAGTGATAGTCCTAGCTGGACTATGTACATATCAAACCCACCAGCACCACGGAGCCATCGACCACACTGGGTGTGCTTATTTGCTAGCAACTTCTGTTGAAGTTCTTTAAGTGCACATAGTAGCTGGTTTATAAATAAAATGCTCACAGTCCAGTAACTTGGGTTCTTTAGCAAGTGCAAGCTTGAGAATTTGAAAATTCTCAGCTCTAGCTTCTAAAAATGGTCTTAAAAGAAAATACCATTCCTGGCAGTGTTCTCTTAAGTAGCTGTGGAGGTTTACCTCCTTTTATGTGATGAAAGAATGAGTTTCTTCCATTCCAACTACAAATACATATTTTATCCCAGCTATTGCTGTATTTAAGCCATTTGGTCACCTTTGCCTCACTATTTGAATTAGATTTCTGAGCACCCTGGTGTTAGATTAGCAGGCTACAAGTTGTACTTGCAAACAACCCTTACATTTTAAAAGTAGCTGTAACATTTAGCCCTTTCTACCATTTCCTGAAAAAGATGAATTTATATTTAAATCCTCAGCTATGTTCTTACTTAGCTGTCAGTAAGATTATTGCATCTCTGTATTTACCTCTGTTGGAGATTTTAACTTCCTGTGTTGCTCTGAAGACTTGCAGATGTCTTTAATCAAGCACTCTTTGTTAATACTGTAATATCAAAATATTATGTCACATTATTTTGAGGCTTTCAGAAATAAGAGCAAAAAGGTTTTTAAAATGCTATTGCACCACCTAGTTTGCTGCACAACCGTATGGCACAGCATATCAGTCTGTTTGGGTAGTAATGCTGCATAAACTGTTTTGGTCTGGGTTTCTTTTGCAAATTTGTTAATTTAGTGCTATTGTATGACATTACTGTCTCAAACCTCCATCTGGGAAGGTTTTGGGGTTTGTTTCTTTGTTTTGTTGTTTTTTTTTTTTTCAATGAAGGACCCAGGATTCTGCTTCATACTTAAATTTTGTATTATTATTATTATTATTATTATTATTACCGTTTGTGGGTGTACTTTTTTGTTTTCAGTGGAGTAAAGCTTAATTTACAGTAGAACTGGATTTGGGACCTACCACAATCCTCAGGGTCACTTTTTCAGGACGTTATTAATGGAGCTGGAGCATTTGTTTTATTTTGTTTTTTTTTCCGAGTGAACTGGATGTGAGGACCTTGCAGAAGGACGATGGGGTGGGGGTGACACTGCTGTGGCTTCCCTGCTGGATTTGTCACCTTCTTCCTGGCTGAATTCTTCCGAGGGAGCTGTTGGACCTTCTCACACAGCCAAGTCGTCGTTATTTATCTTGACTAAATAAATAAAATAAACCAACAAACAAACGTCGAAGCGATGAAAGGAACAAACACTATTGCTGCCGAATGCCATAAACACTGAGCTGTACAAATTGTGATTTGAGGAAATGAGAAGGAGGAAAAAAAAAAAAAAAAAAAAAAAGTTTATACTTTTTAAAAAAAAAAAAAAGAAAAACGAAAAAAAAAAAAACCAAACCACGAACGAACTTTCAAATGGAATAAATTATTCATGAAGCCTTGATTGTGGTGTCGCTTTCTTTAGAGAGAGAAACAGAGAGAGGGGCTGAGGTCCTGAGGTCCTGAGGTACTGAGGTGAGAGGCGCTGAGGCGAAGCGCTGAGGGGAGAGAGAGAGAGGGAGGGGCGGGGCTTGGTCTTCCCGCCCGCCGCGCGCTGCTGACCTCACTTCCTGCTTCACCCCGGAAGTGGAGGCACTGAGGGGAAGGGTACAGACATGGCGGAGTGCTCGGGACTGCAGTTCGTCAGCCCCTACGCCTTCGAGGCGATGCAGAAGGTGGATGTGCTGCGGCTCGCCGCTCTCAGCGACCCCGAGCTGCGGCTGCTGCTGCCCTGCCTGGTGCGCATGGCTCTCTGCGCTCCCGCCGACCAGAGCCAGAGCTGGGCGCAGGATAAGAAGCTGATCCTGCGGCTGCTCTCGGGGGTGGAAGCGGTGAACTCCATCGTGGCTTTGCTTTCCGTCGATTTCCACGCCCTGGAGCAGGACGCCAGCAAGGAGCAGCAGCTCCGGTAATGCAAGAGTCTGAAAGTCGCTGTGTGGTTTTGGTTTTTTTGTTGTTTTCCCCAGCTGCTCCCGGAGGGTCGGGCTCAGGCTCAACCCTGGTGGTCGCGTCCCTGATAAATCTCTGGGGAAAATATCGGGGTTAGACTGAACACCACGGAGCTGGGTGTCATTATGTGCCCTGAGGAATCTTTTCGGTGTGGGGAGATGGCTCTGAGGGAGCTGCCCCGAGTGGGAGCGGGCAGGGCTGTGTGGGGAGACCCAGGAGGGGGATGTGCACATCCCTGGCTGGCTTTGCTCCTGGGGAACCAGAATCCCTTGGAATGTCGATGGGATTTTCTGAGTTCACACCCAGGAACCTCCTAAACTGGATCCCATACTGTCCCACACGTGCAGCAAGCTTCCCATGGGCATGGGGGTGGTGGAAGGAACCCCCGTGGTGTCCCCCGTGTGCTGGGAAGGTGCCTGCAGGAACAGGAACCTGCAGGAACCTCTGAGAGCTGCTGGGTTTTTACAGTGGGTCCACAGCAAATCAGTTCTGTTCAGCCTGCTGAAACTTCCACTGGTTTCTGAAGTCCTGATGCTGGACAGCTGAACAGTGGAGTCAGCTGGGTCTTTGAGACCTGTCTGAGGAGATAATTGCACTGAATGCCACTGAGGATCATAGAATGGGCTGGGTTGGAAGGGACCTCAGAGATCATCAAGTCCAACCCTTGATCCACTCCCCCCGTGGTTCCCAGCCCATGGCACTCAGTGCCACATCCAGGCTCTTTGGAAATATCTCCAGACACGGAGAATCCACTACTTCCCTGGGCAGCCCATTCCAATGCCTGATCACCCTCTCCAGAAAGAAATTCTTTCTCATCTCCAACCTAAACCTCCCCTGGCACAACTTGAGACCCTGCCCTCTTGTCTTGCTGAGAGTTGCCTGGGAAAAGAGACCAACCCCCCCCTGGCTCCAACCTCCTTTCAGGGAGTTGTAGAGAGTGATGAGGTCTCCCCTGAGCCTCCTCTTCTCCAGGCTGAACACCCCCAGCTCCCTCAGCCTCTCCTCACAGGATCTGTGCTCCAGTCCCTTTACCAGCTTAGTTGCCCTCCTTTGGACCTGCTCCAGCACCTCAATCTCCTTCCTGAGCTGAGGGGTCCAGAACTGGACACAGGATCCAAGCTGTGGCCTCACCAGAGCTGAGCACAGGGGCAGTCACTTGATTGAAGTGATATTTGGAACAAATGAATCTGTGTCAGTGGCTGAATTCAAAGCTTTTTGCTGACTCTGCCCAGCCCACTGGGAGAAAAGAAAGATTTGAGGACTGGCCTGAAAGTCAAGCTCTCCCATTCTGACATTGTGGATTACTGTGACCTGGCCATGTTCTGGGTGCTCAGAACTTCACACTGGGGGTGAGACTCTTTCTGCCAATTAAAAGCACCTAAATGTAGGTGTCATCCTGTGAGCAGCATCCTGTACAGCAGGATGAGATTCAAACTGGGATGCAGAGCTCTCACTTTTGCTTCTCTGACCTCTCTCTGGGGCTCTTCTGCCCATCTTGAGTGATGAACTCAGCCAGCACTGGTAGGAAAAGTGTTCAGGAGCAGCACAGGTGGGCAGGAGAATCTTAACACTGGTTTAGTGACCTGACCAAGCAGCAGCTTTGGCAGAGGGAAGGAGATTTGGAGCATCTGCTCCATATTTGAAGGGAGATGGATGACCAGTACCAACATTTGACACCAGGACAAGGAAATGTCATGATTTGCATATGGAAATGTCATGATTTGCATAATATGTTTGACCAAGAGGGGAACAGAAGCGCGGTGAACACGAATCCACACGGAGTTTCAGAGATCTCTTCCAAAGTATTCCTCAAAGTGTGTGACCTGAGGAACACAATACCTGAGGAATTCCAATTCTCTTGTCTTGTCAGGCACAAGCTGGGAGGAGGGAGTGGAGAAAGCATCCTGGTGTCTCAGCTGCAGCACGGGCTGACACTGGAGTTTGAACACAGCGATTCCCCGCGCCGCCTGCGCCTGGTGCTCAGTGAGTTACTGGCAATTATGAACAAGGTGAATCTCTCCCTGCCTCTTGGGATTTTTTTTTGTGCTCTGGGGAGGTTGATCTGCTGCTCTTTCTGCTGCTGTCTGTGAGTTTTCCAGTCCTTACCTGCTTCACCAGGACTTAAAAGTCTTGGTGTGGTTCAGCATTGGTTTGTGAGTGAGCTGCTTAAGTGCCCAGCTTCCCAGAGGAGTTTTTCTTCCTCAGAATAACTGAGGGTAATTTTTCCTAACATGGTACAGATTCTCTGTATTCTGTATTCTGATGTACAGTGTGATTTTGTGGCACTTCAGTGCAGAAATCAAACCTGAAAATGAGATTATGACTTTTTCTCCATCCAGTTCTTTGCTCCTGTTGCATCAGCCACTACGTTTCTTTTACCCCCCTCCTCTTCACTCTCAGCCTTTTATTTTACTTCTATAAACTTGTCATGGTTTTAGAATTGTTGGTGAACTAATTCTCATTCTTCTGGGAAGCAGCAGTGAACTGGACTGAACAGTTCAGCTGGACTGAACTGTTCCCACTAGCAGATATTTCTTACACTAAACACTTCCCTTTCCTCTTCTGTGTCTGCAGCTGTACGTTTTTTACAGTTTTAGTGTATTCAGTCTGCTGAATTTAAAGCAGTAAAAGACTGATGAGACAGATTGCTTCATGAAAGCTGCTCAGTGATGATCAATACTGTCTTGTAGGTGTCAGAATCAAATGGTGAATTTTTTCTCAAATCTTCTGAGCTCTTCGAGAGTCCTGTTTACCTGGAGGAGGCAGCAGATGTTCTCTGCATTCTGCAAGCAGGTGCAGTATTCTGGTTTAGTAGTGTTTTCTAACTACTTAAAAATGTAAAAAAAATCACTTTTGGAGCTATAGAGGCTGATTTAAGGTTAATCTAGGCTGTTAAACTCTTTGAAATAGATCACAGATTGGTTTTCCATTTATTGGTTTGAAACTAAACTGAAATGTGTGTTAAAAACCAGTTTTTACCCTGAAATATCATGACCTTTGAAACTGTTTTTATCCAGAGCTGCCCTCACTGTTACCCATAGTGGATGTGGCTGAAGCTCTGCTGCATGTTAAAAATGGAGCCTGGTTCCTCTGCCTTCTGGTGGCCAATGTTCCTGACAGCTTTAATGAGGGTGAGTTACAGTTTCTTCTTGTCCAGTTTACTTTTCCTGTAGGTTTGAAATTATTTCTAGTTAATTCTACATAGAATTCATGCCAGTTAATTCTGGGCTAAACCACATGTGGTGAGTATTGGAAAGGGAGAGTGTTTGGCTTATGAATTACAACATCAATGCATTTATACCTAGAGATGCTGGGCTCCTCTTATCACGTGGCTCCCCCTTTTCTTTGCAGCCTGTTTGGAGGCTTCTGATGTGCATGTTGGAGCTCTCCACATGTGTTTGGATCTCCATTACCAGTGCTGCTTCAGGCAGTGAGTGTCTGGGCCTGTGAACCAGTTCTGGCCCTGCTGGTACCTCCTGTCCCTCAGACTGAGCCATATTACAAAGCCAGCAGTGCCAGTTGAGCATCCCTCACTTCACAGTGAGATTTCAGCCTCCAGGCTGCCAGGAGCACAGGGTTCAGTAGATAAAGCACAGACAGTAATCAGGGGATTTATAAATCTGTAAGGACTCTGTAACTCCTCTGAGGGGAAAGGCCATTTCCTTGTCCTGCTTACGGAGCGTAGGTTCCGACTTGTTGTCCAGACAAGATCTGTGTGGCCTGGGTGGTAAATCAGAGTGAGCTGAGCAGGACAGCTTGGCTCTGCCTGTTTATCCTGCTGACTTACACCTCTCCTGGCTCTTTAGTCTGTCGAGGTTTGATTAAGAATGGTGAGAGGCAGGATGAGGAAAGCGTCGGGGGCCGGCGCAGGACAGAAGCTCTTCGCCACCTCTGCAAAATGAACCCTTCCCAAGCCCTGAGGGTCAGAGGCATGGTGGTGAGTGTAGCACCAGAGACAGAATCATGGCTCTTATTGAGGTTTCCAATATGTCCAACAATGACAAAAATAAATACTTGAGCCTTCACTTTTCATCTAGGTGGAAGAGTGTCACCTGCCGGGTCTTGGCGTGGCTTTGACCTTGGATCACACCAAAAATGAAGGTTCAGATGATGGAGTCAGTGACCTGGTGTGTTTTGTGAGTGGTTTGCTGCTTGGAACAAATGCAAAGGTTAGAACCTGGTTTGGGACTTTCATCCGAAATGGCCAACAGGTGGGAAAAATTTTAATACTTTGTTGTTAAAAGATAAACTTATAGCTTAGTGTAACTCCTCTGTGAGAGGCACCCACAACTGAATGCATGTAAATCCTGTTGGGTGTGCAAACTTTATGAGGCACCTTCTATTTATGGGACCATCAGTGTGTCCCTGAAGGCAGCTATTGGGTTGTTCCTCTGAAAAATGTTTTGGTAGATGATTCCTTAGGCATGGAAGCCAGGGAATTACAAGTTTGTGCTCTTTATCTGGTAATATCTTCATCCTCGGTGTTCACGATAGGAAGTTGTGTCTTGCTGGCTTGAGTTTGTTAAAGCTTTTTGGATGTCTTAAGCTGTTGTAATATGATGGTGTTGCCCTGCTACTGAAAATTGTATTTTTAAAAAATTCCCTTTCTACCCCTCCCCTTCTTTTTTTTCCCCTTGAATTCACCATTCTGGAAAGTCTCACACAAGACATTGTTTGATGGGCTGCCTTTTTTACCTTGCTCTTCTCCTCTCTTCTTTCACAGAGAAAAAGAGATAATATCAGTTCTGTGCTTTGGCAAATGAGGAGGCAGCTGCTCCTGGAGCTCATGGGAATCCTCCCCACGGTTCGCAGCACACACATTGTTGAAGAAGCAGATGCTGATACAGAGCCAAACGTGTCTGTGTACTCAGGACTGAAGGAAGAGCACGTGGTGAAAGCCAGCGCATTGTTACGCCTCTATTGTGCTCTGATGGGAATTGCTGGCCTGAAGTAATGAGTGCTTTAATGCTCTGTGGTTTTATTTTTTATTATTATTCCCTGGCTGTCCATTTAAGCAGAGGTTGGGAGCTTTGGACACTTTTAACAGGAGCTGTCTCTTGGTGAAATTGTGTCTTTGGGAAAGCCTTGGCGGGGCTCGCTGGTTTTAGGACTCCGGGGCTGCCAGTGGTGGAGGTTTCTGTAGAGAGCAGGGAGCAAATCCTATGTAATGCTCCTTAAGTTTTTCACTTTCCTGTACTGTTTTCAGTACAGGACTCTGGGGCTGCCAGTGGTGGAGGTTTTTGTATAGAGCAGAGAGCAAATCCTATGTAATGCTCCATAAGTTTTTTACTTTCCTGTACTGTTTTCAGTACAGGACTCTGGGGCTGCCAGTGGTGGAGGTTTCTGTATAGAGCAGACAGCAAATCCTATGTAATGCTCAATAAGTTTTTTACTTCCCTGTACTGTTTTCAGCAGAAAAAAGTTTTTTCATTCCAATGGTAAAGATGGATTTATCAACTTTGATAATTTCTAAGATCTAAAATACTGCAGGAACTGTGAAGCTGCCTTTAATGCTGTAAAGTCAGTTTTGTGGGCATGTTAGAAGAAGTTTAGGTCTAAGTGGTTGGAGCAGCGTGTAAAAGAGCAGCTGAAAACTCTGGCAATATACACTGTGTGAACTTAGCATTTCTGTTTCACTGCTTTTACTTTTTAGAGGGTGCTAATGTAACATCTTCATGCATCCTTAGGTTTAATGTTGATAAAGTCAAGATTACACCCTGGGGAACTTCTCTCTCATCAGAGGTTTTCATGTCTTTCACCAGTTAATCTTGACGCCCGTTTTAGATAGCAACTCCAGAAACACATCAAGTAACAGATAAATTTTATCTTTAATAATTCTGGGAAATCTCTTGACTCGAGCAGCATGGATTTTGTTCTTTTCCTGTCCTGCTCAGGCCAACTGATGAAGAAGCTGAGCAGCTGCTGCAGCTGATGACCAGTCGCCCTCCTGCAACTCCAGCGGGTGTTCGCTTTGTCTCTCTTTCCTTCTGTATGCTGCTGGCCTTCTCCACCCTTGTCAGGTACCTCACAATAAAGGAGGAGCTTTTTAAAGTTGTTACTTTATTTAGATCTTTTTTTCTCTCCTAATTCTCCATACAAATCTCCCTATGTTGGTTGAAGGGATTTGTCTCACACTGTGGTAAATGGATATTCTGGTCCCTGCTCTCCCTCTTGTTCACAGCAAAAGTGTTGAGAGGGGAGCATTGGTATAAGCTTGGTTTGGAGTGGTTTTTGAAGGCTCAAATGGTCCTTAGTAGTTCACTTTTCCACTGAACAGGTTTATGGCTAAATTCTTTATTAGAGACCTTGTTGGAAAGTGTAGCAAGACAGGTGTTAAATGGAGGTGGCTCTGCTCTGGGCATTCAGGACAGGAGGTTGCCTGAAAATTGGACTGAAGTTTGTACTTATCAGCTGTTTGCTGCTAAAGGGAAAGGAACAGAACTGGTTTAAGATTCCTCAAATACTGGCTTCTGTGCTAGTAACTGTTAGTAGACTAGTGGTGGTTCCTGGGAAAAGCATCTTTTTTATTTGGTTTTTTTTTCTGCAGCACCCCAGAACAGGAGCAGCTGATGGTGATGTGGCTGAGTTGGATGATAAAGGAAGAAGCTTACTTTGAAAGGTGAGTGGAGGCTTTAATGATTCCAGTAATCATCTCCCATGTTCCTATATCCTGTTGGAAATTAACTCTTCTTTTTTTGGTTATCATTAGCATTTCTGGTGTGTCTGCTTCTTTTGGGGAGATGCTTCTCCTGGTAGCCATGTATTTCCATAGTAATCAGCTCAGTGCTATCATTGAACTGGTCTGCTCCACCTTGGGAATGAAGGTAAATCCTGAACTGTTTCTAGTACATACATTTCCCTGTTAAAATTAACTTTTTACTGTGTATTTATACTCCTGTATCAGTATCCTGTATTTACTTCAGTTTGGATACAAAGGAGGGTTTTTTTTCTGCTAATATAATTAAAAGCAAATGTAAAGGAAAAAAAAGAGTAACTAAACTAGTTCCTCCAGAAGAACACTAAACTGTGCACGAGGGTGTTTATGGTAACAGTATCTTTAAAAAGTGCTGACATTTTGCAAGTAATGATTTCAAGAAATTAACTTTTTCAGAAGACTAGCTGAAGTAGTTTCCAAACTGAGCTACAAGCTTTTCGTTTTAAGTTGCTTCAAGAAGTATAAAGAAGTAGTAAGAGTATAAAGAAGTAGTTTGAAGAAGTTTAAAGAAGTTAAACATGTAATAATTTCTAAAAATTCTTTGTTTCAGATTGTTATTAAGCCCAGCTCCCTCAGCAGAATGAAGACAATCTTCACACAGGAGATTTTCACTGAACAGGTATTTAATCTTTTTTTTTCCTCCTTTCTTTCTTTTTTTTTCTTTCTTCTGTAATTCCTTCAGTTTGACTTACAAGAAGACTCCAGGCCTTGCAAACATTGAAGAACCTTGGCTCTTTTTTGTACTCATATCTGATTGTGCCTTTTGAACATCTGGCTTTTTTAAATAATGGGGAAGCAAAGGAGGAAAATTGTCCACTGTGACAATATTTTAGCAGGAAGAAGTTCACAGATTTAGTCTGCAGTCTTACACAACATGAGCCAGCAGTGTGCCCAGGTGGCCAAGAAGGCCAATGGCATCCTGGCCTGGATCAAAAACAGCGTCACCAGCAGGTCCAGGGAGGTGATTCTTCCCCTGTACTCAGCACTGGTTAGGCCACACCTCGAGTACTGTGTCCAGTTCTGGGCCCCTCAGTTTAAGAAGGATGTAGAGGTCCTGGAGCAGGTCCAAAGGAGGGCAACCAGGCTGGTGAAGGGACTCGAGCACAGGCCCTATGAGGAAGGGCTGAGGGAGCTGGGGCTGTTCAGCCTGAAGAAGAGGAGGCTCAGGGGAGACCTCATTGCTGTCTACAACTCCCTGAAAGGAGGCTGTAGCGAGGTGGGAACTGGACTCTTTTCACAGACGACCTTCAACAAGACAAGAGGACACAGTCTTAAGTTGTGCCAGGGGAGGTTTAGGTTAGATATTAGAAAGAATTTCTTCACGGAGAGGGTGATCAGGCTATGGAATGGACTGCCCGGTGAGGTGGTAGATTCTCCGTCCCTGGAGACATTTAAAAAAAGACTGGATGTGGCACTCAGTGCCATGGTCTAGCAACTGCTCCGGTGGGTCAAGGGTTGGACTAGATGATCTCTGAGGTCCCTTCCAACCCGGCTAATTCTATGATTCTATGATTCTATGCTGCCTTAAACACCAGAAAGAACATAGCTCTGTGATTTTGTCTCTTTGTGCTTATGTCTTGTGATAAGGTGAGTATTTGTGGTATTTTTGTTGTTAATTATGACTTTCCTTTAGGTTGTTACAGCCCATGCTGTTCGTGTGCCTGTCACAGGCAATCTCAGTGCCAACATTACTGGGTTTTTACCTATTCACTGCATTTACCAGCTGCTGAAAAGTCGCTCATTCACCAAGCACAAAGTCTCCATTAAGGTATGAATTTCATGGCATTTCTCCTCAGAGTTCTGAATGCTGTCTGTTGAGTAGGCTTTGCATGCTGGTTTTTTGTTGGTGTTCAATTATAAGAACAGAATTCTTGATAAAACTTCAGAGTTAGTTGCCATGAAATTGAAGAAGGAGCTGTGGAGTTAGGGTGCTCAGTTTTAGCTCTGTGAGCCAGAGACAACTTAGTGAAGTTAAAAGTAATAGAAAAATTATCCTTCTCCTCCTTTCTGTGCTTAATAAAATCTTGATCAGAATGTTATTTCCAGGCAGGACAAGTTTTATTGGTGGGCATAGACATGGCAGAGTTCATGAGTGGGCCCAGAACTGTTGCCAAAGTCAAAGCCTCATTCAGTGACTTTTTTTTTTTTTGGTAACTAATTAAAAAAAGAATTGCCTTCCAGCTTTTAACTTGAGCCTGTACTAACAAATCTTTTTCTAGGACTGGATCTATCGGCAGCTCTGTGAAACCACCACTCCCCTCCATCCTCAGCTGCTTTCTCTCATTGATGTCTACATTAACTCTATTCTTACTCCTGCATCTAAATCCAACCCAGAGGCCACAAATCAACCTGTCACAGAACAGGAGATACTGAATGTTTTTCAAGGACTCTCTGGGGTAAATGATTTGGTTTGCTTTTTTTTTTTTATTGCATAACTTGAAGTGAACATCAGGCTCAGTATTTTGTACAGACACCTGTCACAGGCACTATAAGTTGCATCCTTTGTTGTGTTAAGTACTTATGTAGTAAACTGCCTCCTACTACAGAGAATCAAGATAGTGCTACTCTAATTTTAGGAGGATTGCTATTTTTCCCTGTTTTGCTTGAGAACTCACCAGCTCATGCTGTTAAAAATGGAAAGAAAAGCACTTCATGTGGAGTGTTTATGTGGGATTTGTATAATTTTTGTATTGAATTCATCTTGTTAGATAAAAATACCACTTAACTGAAGCACTCTAGCTGGTTTGGAAAGAAGCATTTTCATTTTGATACAGTAGAAGAATGGTCTCTTGGACTACTGTAGAATATCAGGCACTGACTCGTGTTGGAATCCTGGGATTACTCCTTATTAGTGTCCCAAGATATCAAAAATACATTTTATGTTTGAAGCTCATTTAAAAACAAAGACAAAAAGAAAATTCCTTGCAGTTTTCTGCTTGGACCTCTTTACAGAGTGAGATTTTTGTACAAGGTTTACACATTACTCTTTATAATATTTGCAGGTAAATCCAAATTTTTGTTCTCAAGAACCAAGAATTCAACATGACCTTTGTTTTGTGGTTTTATGTACAGGGAGAAAACACTCGTCTTGCTCCAAGATACAGCATCACAACACAGCTGCTTGTCCTCTACTATGTCCTGTCCTATGAAGAAGCACTTCTGGCAAGCACAAAGATACTGGGTATGTGTGAGGACATCAGTGGAAGACATGTTGCTGTCAAACTCAAGGGCAACATAAAAAAATTCTTGTAATAAATGAATCATTGCTGTAGAAATTCAGTAATTTGTTTGCCAGATTAAAAAAGGTCCAAGCTGGCCAAAAAGTTCACCAGATAGTTTTATAACCATCTTAAAAATACAGTGAAAATTAAGAAAAGCTTCTTAATTACTTCAGTTCTTTATTTATTCACATTCCATCAAGCTTGCACCCATGTTTCTGTGGATTGACAGTTGGACAATACTGAATGGTCCCTTTTTACCTTTAAAATTGAGGCTGTAAATCAGTTCTTAAAGAATGTCACATAGTATAGAGTTTAATTTGTGTCAAGGCAGTGTTTTTACCTGTGCAACTTCCAGCATTCATCAGTGTTAGTTTCTTCAGGCTGTTGTAGGAAGCTTGAATTCCATGTACCAACTGACAAGTGTTAATTTAGGAATAAAAAACTTACAGGTATAAAGTGCAGGTTTGAGCTATGACTTCAAAATTGGTTGAGACTTGGTCAAAGATAGTCTGGAGATCTTGTGAATATATCTAAATGCCAGGGAAATACTTAATTGGAAATGCTCACAGCAATGTTTTCCTGAAGAGCTTAATTTAATACTTTAGCAGGAATGAGCTGTGTTATTTAGGATTTTGTTTATTTTACTTGGATGATAAGTGACAAGTGCTTTAAATTTTCTTTACTGGCTCACTTGGGGAAATAATTTGTTTCCAACTCTTAACTGTTTGTGTGATTTGTTGTCCTCTTCTCTTACAGCTGCTATGCAGAAAAAGCCCAAGTCTTACTCTTCAGCATTGATGGATCAGATTCCAATCAAGTACCTCATCCGACAGGCACAAGGACTGCAGCAGGAACTGGGAGGTACCTCTGTGTTCATGTGCACACAGAAGGGTGCTTGAGCTGTTCCCAGCTCTGTGGCTGCTCCCTGTTTTGCAGTGTTCCATCCTTTTGAAATCTTGTCAGTAGTTACCAGTGAGATTACAGATAATGTTTGAAGAGAAGTGTGCAAGACTGAGAAAGGCAGCTCTTTGCAGAGTAGGTCTTACCTGCCTGGGGTAGGTTTTAGAGTGGGAGTTGCCTGGGTATTTATAATCATTCAAGACTGAGTTTTAGAGTTACTCAGTCCTGAGTAAGGGTTTTGTAAGTAAGTTTTGGTAAGTAAGTTGCCTTTCCAAAAGGTAACTTTCCTTCCTGTTGGAATTAAGAGTATAAGGCTATAAGCATGCAAGCTATTGAACATCTTGGCAGTGTTGTTGAAACAAGAAGTACACATATGAAAGTTCTGAGGTGTTTTCTTAAATCCCCAAAGGTTTGCATTCTGCACTCCTACGCCTTCTTGCAACCAACTACCCCCACCTCTGCATTGTGGAAGACTGGATCTGTGAGGAACAGATCACAGGCACTGATGCCTTGCTGAGGAGGATGCTTCTTACAAACACTGCAAAGAATCACTCTCCCAAACAGCTGCAGGAAGGTAAATAACTTCATTTGAAGTGAGCAGTGTGCTTTCCAAATTGGTTGGGGTCCTGTGGGATGGGAAGTGTGTAGCTTTTGAATTAATTTGATCGTTCTGTATTTGTGTTGTGCTGCAAACTTGTTAATATCTGAGTCTTCAGGTCAAGGAGTCAGAAAAAATGTCAGAAGTCCAGTTTTACCAAGCTCCCATTGTCTTTATTTTACAGCATTTTCCATGCTGCCTGGAAATCATACCCAGCTGATGCAGATCTTAGAGCATTTAACTCTTCTCTCAGCTGGGGAATTGATCCCATATGCAGAAGTGTTGACAGCAAATATGAATCTCTTGCTGGATGCTGGAGTCCCTCGGAGGATTCTTCAGACTGTCAATAAACTCTGGATGGTTCTTAACACTGTGATGCCAAGGAGGTGGGTTCAGAATACTGTTTAGTTGGTTGTTTTAGGTAGGTGGAATACCACTTATTTCAAAAATAATAATAATGTAAAGCCCTTGTCTGGAAAATGGAGGTTGTGACTGAAAAGAAACCTTTTTGATTTGTTGAAAATGTTAACCTTTCTCTAAAAGGAAGGTGGTGCTTCTCTGGGGAAAGTGTGTCACCAGTTCACTTAAATACAGGAATATGGTTTGATAGTGCACATGGTTCATGATGAATTACTGATTGTACCTGAACTCACTCAGGTAAGAACATGCCTTTTCTGAGGAACTGGATGCTCTGTTGCAGTGAAAAGAGTTTGGTTGCTGTAATTCCAGTGAATGTAAGTTCAATGTATTTTGGTTAATTTCAAGAGCTGCAGAATATGGTGGTTTTGCTCCCTGATACACCTAGAAAAATAGAGCTGAGCTGAGTGAGTGTCCAGATGCTGATGTAATCCCTTTTCTCATATGGATTTTATATTAAAAAATGGTAAAAATTATCTCATTTTAGGTTGTGGGTGATGACTGTTAATGCTCTGCAGCCTTCAGGAAAAGTGGTCAGACAGCAGAAATACACTCAGAATGATCTGATGATTGATCCTTTGATTGTACTGAGATGTGATCAGAGAGTTCATAGGTAAGCATCTCCCTCCTTCAGCTTTTTATGTTCTCTGGGTACTTAAATTGATAGATAGTGATTGCTAAACATAAAGGTGTCTCATAGAAAACTTCTGAAAGCTTTCAGAACTTCAAAGAATATTTCCAAATGAAGCTTATGAGCTTGGAGGTTCCATCTTTTTTGTCTGAAGCTTGTTGGTCCAAGGGCCGAGCATTCTGTTTCAGCATGTCATGCTGTCCATGAGTGTCTTGCTGGAGAGCCTTGCATTCCATTCTCATGGAATCTCTATGGATTTGTACCCAGCTCATCCATTTTAGATTTGTCTGTGTGAGTTTGTTCTCTGTAGGCAGAGCAGAATGCTTAAAATGGCTGCTGCCACATGGTGGTGGTGGAGTTTGTAGCTCTAACAGCCTTCCCCTTCCACACTTCTTGCCATCCCTCCTGGGATGCTGCTCCATCTCTGGGTGACTGTCAGTGGGTGCTTAATGGATATGACAAAAGGAGATTTGCTTAATTTTTCAGGCAAGTCTTTTAGCAGTATGTGGAAATGAGTTCCTCCAGGTGTCAGTGATGATAGAGGGGGATGTGTAATGCTGCTTTATGGCTCTGATGCAGAAGAATAAGCTGAGAATTTTATAGTGCAAATTATCATAAGTGGTAGCAATGGGCCAGCTTTTAAGGAGAATATGAAATAAGGCACACACTAAGTCTGAATTTGTAAATTATAACTTTGCTTTTTCATAGTAATGAAGAAAATTGCATTTTTTGTTCTAAAAAAGATAACTGTTAATCATTTAAAATGTCCTTCAGCCCCTAGCTTTACTCCTAGTGTATTCTTTTTCACATTTTTTGTCACTAGTGGTTTATTTTCCCCTTTTTTTATTATCCTTTTGTTCATAATAAATGGCTTATAGTCAACTTGATTTGTGCTTCATGTTCTTGTTTGTATGCATCTGTCCCTCCTTGCCTTTTAGCAACTGAGCCATGAATCCAATTTCCATTTGAGTCACTACAGCTCTGCTAGACTTCAAGTTTCAGTCCATGACATCTTTAATCCCCATCCTGTAGGTGAAATATTTAAATGAATGGCCTTTCAGCCTGGATGCAAATTGAAAATCCTAGGATTCTAAAAGTGTTAGGGAGATTTATAGTGCAGTCTGATTTGAAAACTGTAATTTTTAGTATTGTGGAAGCAGTTCAGAGCATGTCTGCCTTATTTTTCCCCATCATTCAGATCATTATTTTTCCTTGCTTCACATACAGCCAACATTTTTTGGTCCCCCTTTGTTCATCAGAAATCAATCTCTTTTGCAGTTCCTCTATTGCAGTTCCTAAACATAATTACTTTGTTGATATTATTACTGTCTTTCTGTTCTGTCTACTGACATGCTTTTATTTTATCACATGTTCCCTTATCAGGAGTCCTCCTCTGATGGATATAACTTTGCACATGTTGAATGGATATTTGCTTGCTTCAAAAGCTTACCTCAATGCTCACCTAAAAGAAACAGCAGAGCAGGACATTAGGCCATCCCAGAACAATGCAATGGGTCCAGAGGCCCCAGAAGTTACAAGGGAAGAATTAAAAAATGCATTGCTTGCTGCTCAGGTAAGTGGGAAGAAATGGATATTAAATGATGTGAGGAAAGACAGGGATAAAACAGAAAGACAGAAACAGGAAATTAAAAAAGGAGACCTTTTTAATGTCTTTCTTTTTACCAACTTCTGAAAACCAAAACCATCTCTGTATTCAGATTGTTAAATATTTTCAGTTTTGTGTTTTTCTTGCTCTGATAGTTGTTGTTTTTGTGGTTTTTTTTGTAAGGTAGAGCAGAGGAGTTGCTTGTGTTATCCAGAGGCTCTTTCTGTACTCAGCTTTGCAGCAATAAAACATGAATAAATGTGACAAAGCTATGCATGGTCCTTTGAACTCTGTTGCCTAAGAAAAGCAGCCAGCATTGTAAAGTGGGAGGCTGAGGCATGGTTAACTTGCTTAGCTTGACATGATGGGAATTCTTGAGTAATCCTGTTTCACAGAGAGTCCCTTCTTACCTCTCTCTGGAAGGATGTTACATGTATAGTTTCTATTAGAAGGTTATTTTTGAGTTAATAGGAGGTTTTATATTTAAATTAGTAGTCTTCTAATACAATAAATTACATGGCTACCTACATATTTTTTCTGATCTGGGTGTTTTAAAGAACCATTGGATATTTATTTTGAAACAATATGAGATTTCTTTGAAATTCCTCTTTTTAGTCATCTGTGATTATCCTAATTTATTGGATTAAACTCTTGTTCTTCTTGGAGTCTTGATTCAGATAAAGTGTTGGGTCTTTTTAATGTTCTTGGGGGTTTGTGATGCTTGAACTGAGCTGTTTTCATTGTATGAAAAAAAAATCCATAGGTAGAAATTCTAGCCACCTGACAGCCTTCTTCAGTTTCTTAAATTGCCTTTGCTTTGCATTTTATTTTACTTCACTCAGGTTTGTTATACATGATCTGTTGCTTGTGTTCTTCACAGGACAGTGCTGCAGTGCAGATTCTTCTAGAGATCTGCTTACCTACAGAAGAAGAGAAAGCCCAGAGCAGCAATATCCACAGTTTGCTAAAGAGTGTTCATAACACCACAGGCTCCAAGAGCCCAGAACTAGAAGAGGAAGAGGACAGCTTGCTGTGTAACCTTCGAGAGGTTCAGTGCCTCATCTGCTGCCTGCTGCATCAGATGTACATTGCTGATCCCAACATAGTCAAACTGGTTCATTTCCAGGTCTGCTTTGCACTATTTAAGTTTTTACATGGTTTCTTTGAAAGAGAAGGAGCCAGATGAAGTGGTCCAAGGATGCTGAATGTGGGTTTTGTAACATCATTGATCCATCTGTTTCCTTAACCACACAGGGTTATCCGTGTGAGCTCCTGGCACTGACAGTGGCAGGGATTCCATCAATGCACATCTGCCTGGATTTCATTCCTGAGCTTATTGCCCAGCCTGAACTTGAAAAACAGGTACTATACAGGCACCTGGTTTGAGAGTCACCCTTAAATAGTTAGTCCTGATCAAGTGTGTGGTAAGGGGAGAAAATAAAATGATCACTAAAAAGTCCTGCTCTAACTTGCCTCAGATATTAAGGTAATATCTGTAGCACTTTTACTTTAAATTAAAGGCTTTAAATCCCTTCAAACAGGGATTGTGACAACCCCTCTAACATACCTGTACAACTCTTTAGGAAATACTGTTGAGTTTCAGTATTACCTTCAAGAACATAAGGCAAAAGCACTTTAATTCATTCATTAAATCAAGTATAAAGCCATTAGCAAAGGTTTTGCCTGCTTAGTTTTGATCTGATACTTCATAGTGACAGGAGATTCCATGAAGATTTAAATGTTGAAAACAGTATCTGTTTTGCAAATATATTCTGTAGAACCAATGAAGCAGCCTGAAGAGCAAAAAAGAGCAAAAAAGATACAGAATATTTACTAACTCTTGCATCAAGAGCTTTGGATAGAAAGTGGAATCCAATCTGTAGCTTTATTGCTGATTTCTCTTTTGCCTCTCACTGCTTAACAGATCTTTGCCATCCAGTTACTGTCATTTCTGTGTATCCAGTATGCTCTACCAAAATCCCTCAGTGTGGCTCGTTTAGCCATCAACGTGATGGGAACCCTGCTCACAGGTGAGCTCTCCACCAATCCCTCAGTACTTTGGTGTGTAAATTACAATTATTTGTCCATGTTGAATGCAGTTTTGTCTAATTACTAGTTTAAGTAACAACAATTCTTGGATTATTATCATAATTCCTTTGTACTTAACCATTTCCTTTTCCTTGGCAGTTCTGACCCAGTCAAAACGTTATGTTTTTTTTATGCCAACCCTGCCTTGTTTGGTGTCATTCTGTCAAGCTTTTCCTCCTCTGTATGATGACATCATGTCTCTGCTGATACAAATAGGACAGGTTTGTGCCTCTGATGTTGCTACTCAGACCAGAGACTTCGACCCAATTATTACACGTAAGCAAAGTCCCTTGTGTTTCAAAAGTAACATCATGGTCCTGGGGAGAAAACTGTGTTAATATTTCAAAAGTTTAAGTGCAGTTGGAATGGAGTATGGAATTTAGTGCTATTGTGCTGTAAATGAAGAAGAATTAAGGGATAGGTGTGTTTACTGGAGAGAGGATAAAGGGGATGAAAGTACCCTTTTTGTTAAGCTTTGTACTGCCTTCCTTCTGCTGCATTTTCCTGAAATTACTGTATAATTTCAAGATATCCCTACATGGAGGTGTTGTGCATGGCACTTGACATGCTAAATGAAAAGTAAATGTGAGACTGTCTCTAAAAATGATCTGTGGAGTTGAAAACTGGGTGTGAAACTGGTTGCTCCAATTCACGATTTCATGGCCACCATGTTTGTGTTATGGGTGCAATATAACACATTTTAAAAAAAAACTATTTATTTGGATGTATTTTTCTTCCTCTGCTGAATTTTTTAGGTCTCCAGCAACTCAAGGAGAAACCAAATGAGGTTTCAGGACTTTGTAAAGATTCATCTAACAAAAGTTGCTCCAGGGATGTTGCGAGCACGGACCCCGATGTTCGGTTATGCCAGTGTGTTGAAAACACCATCATTGAAATCATCAACATGAGTGTAAGTGGGGTTTAGGAAAAATGCAAACACAATTCTACTGTCCTCCACTCTTTGGTGCCTAAACTTGGAGAGGGCTGAAGAAGACTGAGGAGTTGGAGCACAAAAATTCAGCATTTTTCATTCAAATTGGCTGAAAAGAAGGAATTCTGTCAAGAGGTTGATGCTGCTTCCAGGGAAAACTTGTGAGGATGGTGGAGTTAGGAAATAATCCCAGTGAATCTTGGATGAGCATGATTGTCAGGGTGGCTCGGTTTCAGAAGTGATAGAGCAACACACCTAAAGGGGTGTTTCAACACTCTGAACACTGGATTTGTTGAGCAAGCAGCAAAATGAGGGGTAAGAAGAATCTGAGACTGAAGCTCTTGGTTTAGGTTAAAGGAACCAGAGCCTTGCAGAGCAAAATGAAAAAAAAAACTCCAAGGAAGACTTGAAAAAGAGGTGTAAGTAACTTGAACCATCATGCAGAGTACTAAGAAAATGCTTTAACTTGTCTTTTTTTTATTTGTGTGTCAAACAACTGGTTGAGGTTTCAGGAGATGAGGAACTTTATTTAAAGGTCAGGCAGCATCCATTAGAAGTTTCAGACTGGCCTATAAGTTTATTTTAAAAAAGGATTTAATACTACAAAGTGAGCTGCATAAATGGGATTTTTAAAGAATGGGTGTTCTTCTTGTGCAGCTCAGATGGTTTAGTATTTTTTTAACATCTCTTAGCTTAAAAGAGATGAGAATGACATCAAGAAGTAAGCACAGAAGTATCTGGTCATCAGGGTAATAAAAATTAAGTGTTGAGCCTGTGAGAGAAGCTGAATTTCCCCCTAATGAAAGGAGTGGCAGATTTCAGCCATTTTCAGTGGGTGAGAAGTCTGAGCTCTCTGCCTGGGTGTTCTTCCACATTAAAAAGCTGCAGGATTTAGGATCAATAGATGTGTTTTGTGCCATTGCAGACAGGGATTTCTGATGCAATACTTGGGAGTTCCTGGAAGGTTGCACAAGCTCTTAGGTGAGGCAGTGCCTGATTTTCTGGCAGGGAAAGAAAATCAAGGTTTGGTTGTTGAGCCAGCACTGAGCATAATGCTCCAGCACATCAAGTACTGAACTTGTCTGGAACTTGCTCTTTTCTAAAATTACAGCATCCAGGGTCCTTAGATGATACTTTTCAATTAAAACCAGTTGATATTCCAGAAAAAAATGGTCCTGATTCTTCAGTGTGGCCTTGAGGACATTCTGTGTAGTTTGTGCTCTGCTCACGTTGTTCTGGAGAAAACCTGACAGACACCACCCCAGAGTTTGTGTTCCAGGACCCCACCTGGCCACTCACTGTATTTTTGTCCTCTTGATGTAAATATGTAAATAATCTAAATGTATGTATTCCCCCTCCCCTGTTATTTTATATGCTCTAGTGGTATTTAAATAAAAAATACCTGGTGGATGATTTGGATCAAGTCTTAGATTTTCATGCTTTTCATATTGATTTTAGAGTTTTCTACCCAGTTTAGCACAAAGCCCCCAGGGGAAGCTGAGGCCTCAGGGCAACCATCAGGCACAACCCTCCCATCCTGGGCCCTTCATCCCTGCTACTATTTACAACCCACCGAATTTACTAAAAATAAATACTCACCATTTAGTTCCTGGTCCTCTGCGTTACGCTTAAAACAAATAAAAACCATCTGTTCAATATCTTCATTGATGATTTAGATGAGGGGATTGAGTCCATCATCAGCAAATTCACAGATGACACTAAGCTGGGGGGGAGTGTGGATCAGCTGGAAGGCAGGAGGGCTCTGCAGAGGGACCTGGACAGACTGGAGAGTTGGGATGATTCCAATGGGATGAGGTTCAACATTTCAAGTGCCAGGTCCTGCACTTTGGCCACAACAACCCCATGGGGAGCTCCAGGCTGGGCACAGAGTGGCAGAAAGGGACCTGGGAGTCTGGATTGCCAGGAAGCTGAACAGGAGCCAGCAGTGTGCCCAGGTGGCCAAGAAGGCCAATGGCATCCTGGGCTGGCTCAGGAACAGTGTGGCCAGCAGGTCCAGGGAAGGGATTCTGCCCCTGTGCTCAGCCCTGGGGAGGCCACAGCTTGAGTCCTGTGTCCAGTTCTGGGCCCCTCAGCCCCTCAGGAAGGAGCTTGAGGTGCTGGAGCAGGTCCAAAGGAGGCAACTGGGCTGGTGAAGGGACTCGAGCACAGACCCTATGAGGAAGGGCTGAGAGAGCTGGGGGTGTTCAGCCTGAAGAAGAGGAGGCTCAGGGGAGACCTCATCACTCTCTACAACTCCCTGAAAGGAGGTTGGAGCCAGGGGGGGGTTGGGCTCTCTTCCCAGGCAACTCTCAGCAAGACAAGAGGGCAGGGTCTCAAGTTGTGCCAGGGGAGGTTTAGGTTGGAGATGAGAAAGAATTTCTTTCTGGAGAGGGTGATCAGGCATTGGAATGGGCTGCCCAGGGAAGTAGTGGATTCTCCGTGTCTGGAGATCTTTCCAAAGAGCCTGGATGTGGCACTGAGTGCCATGGGCTGGGAACTGCAGCAGTAGTGGATCAAGGGTTGGAGTTGATGATCTCTGAGGTCCCTTCCAACCCAGCCAATTCTATGATTCTATGAATTACCTCAGCGCAATCACCTTCCGCCATTCAGCGCGCTGTCGCCCAGCAACCAGCACCACCCGGAATCCAACAAGCCCCTCGGTGATTGGTTCAAGTAGCTTCGAGGCGGGCGCTAGCAGCGGCTCAGCCTGCTGCTTGCTGATTGGCGGCTCCGCGGCCTTTCCTGTCAGCTGATTGGTGGCGGGGCGGAGGCGGGAAGGTCGCGCGCAGCCCGGAGCGGGGCGGCTGTCGCCTCAGGTGAGCGCCCTCAGGTCCCTCACATCCTGCGGGCGGAGCGCGGCTGCCAGGGCACCGGACTGAGGGGAGGAAAGGGAAGTAAATTGTTTTTTTTAGGAGCTCTGCCTCATTCAAGAAGAGAAATGAAACTCCCCGCTACCTCTGTGTAGGTTGAGGCGGGGCGACGCGACGCGGGCAGGAGAATGACAGCAGCTGCCTCAGCGCTCCTTCCCCTCGGCCACAGTGATGAAGGAAAATTCTCCCCGAGGTTGGGGCTAAATTAGGGCCGAGGGGGAGTCCGGGTTTCTCTGGGAGGATTCTCCCCTGTCTGCCCAGAGGCGGAGTGGAGCAGTCAGGGCCTGGGGGTCCCTCAGGGCTCCGCCATCTCCCGCTGAATCCTTCCGCCCCGGGCTTGGTTTGCTCCTGGCAGAGCTTCATTCCAAGTAGTGCGCGTTTAATCCCTCCCTCCCCCTGAACGCCTTAGAGAAGAGTCCTTTTCGTGGGGTGCAGTTAGGCTTTTAGGATGTAAACTCACGTCAGCAATCTCTTTCTGCTAGGGTTTCTTTTTCCTTGTGGGAAAATTGAAGCTGAATCATGCCATACTTTGGTGTTTTTTTGGTGTGTGTTTGATGTTTACTCATTAAGGGTCAGATGAGCACACATCAAGTTGGTTTGCCACAGGGAGTCTGCCAGTTTGAAGTTGCTCTTTTATTTGTAGATGCTGTAAGGAAAAAAATTGTCTTGTTTCAGAAAATGTCCCTTTTAAAGCCATACATGCTTTTTCACTATCTTTATTTTAGGTTGTTATTTATTATTATTATTTATTGTTATTATTAATAATTAATAACAATTTATTATTATTTTTTATTTTAGATTTTATTAAAATCTACATTTTAGACTTAGATCTTTTTAATCCAGAATGAGAAACATAAAATAATACTCAAAAACCAGTGAAGTGGCTGAAATCTCATTTCCCCTTGAGTAATGACTATATTACTAGAGGCAGAAAAATGTTGATTTAAAACACCTCATTCCTAAAGTCAGCATCCAGCTTTATTCTCTCATTTTTATAAAGTAAGTCGTGCAATCTACTCCTGTCAGCTGCAGCTTGCAGTATCTTCCAGTTTCAACTAATGCACCTGCAGAATTGAAAAACAGGCTATTCATGTATTAAATATCCTAAAATAATTTTCCCCCAGGGATTTGTGTTCTTTTTCCCAACAATACTCAGTTTGAGAAAGAGAAACTGAGCTTAAATGCACTGTTCACTTGTACTTTTACTTAAGTGGCTGTTGCTACTCAACTTGGCTCTCCTGTGTAATGAGTTTGAACTGCCAATATCTAATATAAATTCCTGTCCCTGAACTGCTTAGCCCCCTTTCCAGGTTAGCAGTTTCTGCTTGTTTTTTCTGTGGTGCCATATGTTGTGTCAGGCTTTGCTTGGTTGTTGCTGTTGACTTGTTAATACTGTGTTTTATCACAGTTATAAACCTGAAGAAAACAGGAAGAAGAAGAAAAAAAAGAGGCAATGTCTTCTGATGAGTCAGAATACACGATTGGGGGAGTGAAAATCATGTTCCCTTGCAAGGCTTACCCTTCACAGCTTGCTATGATGAATGCTGTAAGTTGGATTTAGAGTAACATTTGCTAAAATTGGTAACTTGTGCTTTCAGAGCTTCCAATTTTGTGAGGATTTCAGTTGTAATTTAATTTACTGTTTGCTATACTGTACACTCATCTCTGGGCCATGACTAGGGGAGGCTGAGGTACGTTTTGGATTTGTGGCCATTAAGAAACAAATTGTGTTATGTAATATACCTGATTATTTAACTAGAGATATAATAAAAATTTTATGGACTTTTGAGAGGATGTAAGCAGGGAATGATTTAGTAAAATCTCCACCTTTTAATCAGAATGTAATACTGCAGGAAGTTTTCACTTCTTGGAGAGTTATGAATGAATTATTACATTTACATTTAAACATTTCATGGACAGTTTTAGCAGTTTCACCATGTTGCTCTGTGGGACAAATAGTTTGGTTGTCCAAGAGATGTTTTCAGTGCTTTGGTTCTGGCTCCATCAGGTATGGCTGTGAGCAGGGAATTACTTCACAGCCCCTGAAAGGGAACCTCTGGATGTTCCTAAGAGACATTTTCCTCCTCAGAGGAATCCAGCCAAGGCTTCTTCACCTCTTCTTCTTAAAAGTGGTTGGGGGTTTTCTGTGGTTTTGGTTTGCTTTTATTTTTTTTTACAAGACACCAGGTATCCGGTGTAATAACTAATATTAGTTCTAGCTTAGGTAAAGACATCTCCTTTGGGGTTTTTTCTATTAATTCTGTTTGGTTTTTTTTTTTCTTTCTTTCTTCTCCTTAAAGATTGTTAAGGGTTTAAATAACAGGCAGCACTGTTTGTTGGAGAGCCCCACAGGAAGTGGCAAAAGCTTGGCCTTGCTCTGCTCTGCTCTGTCATGGCAGCAGTCTCTGTATGGTGAGTTGTCTGACTGCCTGGTCACCTGGGCTTTCTTAAATACATTACAGTGAGTTCTTGTTTTGAAAGCCTGGTTCTCATGTGTATCTTGAGGAGTTTTTAATGGAAGATAAATGACTCTGCCCTTTAGAGAAATCCCTGCTCACCTCCTCCTGTGAGAAGGAAGACAGAAAGCCAGAGGCCCCCTCGCCGTGTGGCTGCCGCTGTCACTCCAAGAGCAGCGAGGCTGCAGCAAGTGTGAATCATGGGGCTTCCTCTTCCTTCAATAACTCTGAAACAGGAACTTCAATAAAACCTGGAAGCCCACTGACAAACTCAGGTAACTTCGTGCATGGCCAGTTAAATTCTGTTCTGGAAGTCAAATATGTAACCAGTGATGTTGGGAATTTTTTCACTTTCAGGGACTTTTTTTACAGCCACAATACAGTCCTACATGATTCTGCCCTGCTTGGAATTATGTATGGAAATATTCCCTGTATGGAAACAATTTCCTATATCATGTATTTACAGTAAATCCTATTTTTAAACTGTTGCCTGTGTTGTTAGTAGTGGGCACACCTTTTAATTTAATTTTAATTTGATTTGCAGAATGTAAGGAAAATGAAACCCTAGCCTCAAAACTGTCTGCAAAGAAGAGGTTATCTGTACATGACAGTGAGAATGATGATTTTCAAGTAGACAGGAAAAGGATTCGTCCTTTAGAAACTGAGCAGCAGGTGAGCAAAGTTCATTGGCAGCAAAACAACCCAGGCCTAGCTCAACAGAGCTGTCAAATACCCATCAGCATTTCAGAGTTGAGTCATGGCATGGTCATAGTTTAAATTGACAAGTTTTTGTTCATTTGTATTGTTACTTGTTACAAAGGAGTCCATTGTTGCACCAAATTGTTCATAATCCCATGTCCTAGGCTACATCTTGCATATTTAAACACTTAATATCCCCCAAATATATTTATGCCCAGTTATCTGTAACATCAAGTCAAAGAATGAGATGCTAGGGTTGACAGTGCTCTTGCAAATATGTATTAGAAAGACAAATAATGCTGTGAATGTGTTGGAGTTGTCATTTATATCCTGTCAGGTGGATTTATCTCTGCCATGGTATGTGGAATGGAATATTTCTGTAATGTTTTCATCTCTGTCAGGATTGGTATCCTGTGGCTTAGTGCTTGGAATCAGGTGGGGACTGTAAATAATTTTTACCTTGCTTTAGAGTATTGCTTTGATGATTATTTGTAAGCTTTTAGATCAAGGTGGCTTGAATTTATTTCTTCTTTTCATTATGAAAGTTCATCTGCTTATATAGTCTCCTATTTTCTCACAGTTTTGTAGCAGTGGTAAATGAAAGAACCAAGGCTCAGCAGTAATTGCAGATTTTTTAATTGTTGTTGTTACTAAATTTTGTAATTAAAAATTTATACCTTTTCCCAAGTGTCTTTTCTATGGCTTAGATTTGTTTAAACTGTTGACAGCTATTAGTGTATTACTGAGGCAGACCCAGTGCAAACCAGTTCAAACAATCCCAGTGCCACTGGATCCAGTGTATTTGAGCATGGTTCTGCTTTTCCCAACAGGTTAGAAAACGTCACTGCTTATCCAAAGGAGTGCAGCTGGTTGATGCTTTAGAAGTTTATCATCAGAGAAAAAATGGAGACCTGATTGTTCATTCTGAAAAGAGCCTGAAAAACACTGCTTTTTCTCCCCAAACAGTAAGTAATATAATAATAGATTTTACAGCAGGATTGTTAATCTAAGAGCAATTTAAAAATCAATATTTTACTGTAAAGGTATTAGGCATGAAATAGAGTTTCAGAAATCACTGAACCTTCAGCTGCATTACAGCCTCCTGTAAAGGTTCCAAAGTATGAAAGTTGCTTTAAAATAATAACCAGTCAGAAAGAAATGCTTTGTGCCACAGAACGTCAGCTGGTAGTTAGAAATACAAAGGCCAGCAGAGTGTGCTGTTGATTTTCCAATAAAAAAAGGTCTTTCTGATGTCAGATTTGCTTTGTACTTTGGTGGTGTTGTCTGAAAAAGATGATTCACAACTTCTAGAAATCTGATGTAGTGAAGAAAATGGAAAGCTTTTGGTATGGTTAAATGCTAGATAATAACATACTGGGTCATAGGCTGAGAAAAATCTTAATTTTTGTGACAGTAGTTGAGCCATATTTGTGTACCAGACCAGGAGTCTGGTTCTACAGACAGTACAATATACAATGCAAAATTACTACCTCCTTACTGAGAAATAACCTACAAAAAATCAGTGTTCATTTCTGTTCAAGTGGCTTTTTAAAAATGAATGGAATCCTTGTAAAGAAAGCTGCTTTTTAAAAATGAAATAATAAGGTGTTATTTTCCTGTGATGAACTTGAGCAGACTGAGAACTTGTCTGGTAGCAAGACACAAGTGTAGGAAGTGAGGCCTTGTTTATCATTAGTAGTTTGCAGCTTAACTACATTGAGTTTAAGACAATGAGATGATCACAGCTTAGGCTGTTAGATATAAAAATGCTTTTCTGGTGTAGCTTATGGAATAAAGTCAGCTGGGGTTATCATCAACACTTGCCATAAGAGACTGGATTTAGGGTGAGAGAAAAATGCAATGAAAACATTGCTGTAATCACTGAGAGAACCCTGCCTCTGTGTAAGTTGTGTTTTACTCTGGTCAGTCCTGTGCTTAAAGGAGATTTAGTTTCTTGTCAAGTCCTTTTGATAGCACAAGAAGAGGGGATGGGTTGGTGGTTGTGAGAGCAGGAGAGGTGCTGCCCAGCCCTGCTGTGGCAGGAGCACACCTGCATATCCATGGCTGAGGGTCTGCTGCCCCAGGTGGGTGCCATTTCTTTGCTCCTTTCACTCCAGAGTCTGGGAATTAATTTCTCTCCTGCTGCTGCTAATTCTCACAAGACAGGGCAGTTCTAGTGTGAGTTTAAATGAGAAATTATACCCTTTATGGTATTCTCTTGATTACTTCTCTCAAAGCATATGGTCTGAGAAACTGGGGCAGCTGGGTTAAGGAATCCCCATTTCTGCTAGGTAAAAAAAGTAAACAGTAAATGGAGAGTAGTGTAACAAACACTTGGGGTATCAAAAAACAACTGTGAAAAGAATCTGTCTTAATGTGCTAGCCCATTGCAGTTTAACATATTGCTTACAACCTTCACAATGGAGTTTGAGTGACTTCTGTTACACATTCCAGGAGACTGGCAGCCTGTTACAATCAGGGTCTGGACTCCAGAATAGGCTAATTTACCACGATGGGATGAAGAAAGTTGTGGATTTGTATTACAGGCTCTCACCTGACACCGTATCTGATCCTTTTCCTGCTGATTGACGTTTTGAATGAGCTCTTTGAAGCAAGTTCCAGCTTAATTAAAACGTTTGCTTGGTTAGCAGTGATCTGTGAAAGCCTGTGATAAATATTGAACCGGGTTCACCTGCTGGTTACTGTGAGAGGATAAACAGCTGCTTTGTGTCCTTTAATCAAGGGGCTGCAGCAGCAGCAGAATACTGTGCTTTTGGGGAGCTTAGAAAGGAATAGCTGAAAAGCTCTGCTAATGTCACTGCTGATATCTTCCTAGATTGTGCTTGTGTGATATTTCACACAAGAGGTATTCACTGCAGTATCATTTAGATGGCTTTGTAAACTGGAAATGTAGATGAAGATATGAAAAACTCCTCTTACCTCTTTGTGTTTCAAAGATCATAGCCTCGGTGTTTGTTTAGCTCTGTTTTACACGTAGGACAGGTTGGTGGACTCGATTATTCTTTTTTTTTCATCAGACTTCCACGTTTTTGCCATATAAATATTGATGTGATAGGCTGGTTTATCTCCCCCCTGACAGAAGGAAAGACAAGCTGGAATAGCCTAAGGTCTGCATAGTCTGGGATCCGATCTCAAACAGCATCTGTTACTAGATGTTTTTGATTAACTACTGCAGAAAGTAGAGGAGTTTCTTTTTTTTTTTCCCCCTCTTCTCAAATGGAAATCTCTGTCCCAGGTTCAAACAGCTGAAAGCAGGTTTAGCTCTGAAGCCAGAGGTATTATGAAGCAGTTGTCTGTTGTCCTAATGTTAATTATTTTCTCCTCATTCCCCCATTCTTAGAAAATGTTTCAATTTATTTTTTAAAATTGATTAAGGTTCAACCAGTATCACTGTCAGGAGTCTAAAATCTGTACTTTGTGAGGCAGCTCTGCAGGGGGAACTTCCATGTTGGAGTTACCACTGTGTTCAGCTGGAGGTTGTTCCTTTTCCTTTAGCTGTAATAAGGGGAGATTAACACCACATTAGATTTTGTTATGTGATATCAGCAGTGATGCATTTATGTACAGAAATATAGAATTACAATAGTTTGGTTTTAATAAAACTTAAAGATGGTCAAACCATTTTCTAAAGGATAAAAGAATACAGGTGAAAAGTGAGACAGTTGAATAATGTGCAAATAACATGAGGAACTCAACTTTTAAACTGTATTGCAACTATTTTCTTAGAGTTTCTCTTCATTATAACAACCTTCCAGAAAGGTTTCATTTATTTATGTGCTTTGGGCTAATGGTGTCTGTGGCTTTTAGAAATTATTACTGCTTACACTAGTTAGTATAGAATTAGTCTGAGTTTACAACTCTCAATGTATTTCATTTTTTTAAAAACTGAAAAAAAAGTTAAAGGTAGCATTTTAATACTGAAATACTGGCTGAAGTGTTTCTTACAGCCAATATTATACTAATTTAAAACCTTTTAAGAAAATACCTTTAAAGTCCACCTGTAAAATACTGTAATTTATAAGCCCTGCATATAAGAACACTTAATTCTTTTTATGAAAATCCTATTTTTATGAGTTTAAAAAAACCACCAAAGAAGAACCTTGTGTTTATGGGGACATTTGTTTGAATAATTGCCTGGTTGTTGCTGCTATTTTTCTATCACTTGTATATGGCAAATGACATACATGAGACTTAGCAGTGAAACATTAGTGTAATGGAGTTATCTTGGAATTCTCTAGATGCATTTTACCTCGGAAAACCCAATCTAAACTGAATTAAAATGAGCAGATCAATGTGTTCTTAAAGGCTTTAACACAGCAACTGCTTCAGTTGTATTAATTGTTAGCCTGGTAATGTGGTTTTCATTATTTCCAAGAGCAAAACAGAACCCAGGCAATAGAAATACCAAGGTACCATTTGCAGTTTTCTCTGTGAGTCCAAACCGAGTCGAGCATTGCCACATATGTAACATATACCATATGTCAGCTGTTTCCTGCTTCCCTGGTGACAAGAGCCCCATTCATAACTCTTCTTTTTATCCTTTCAGTGAATAAGTAATTATTCAATATAGAAGGCAGGATATTTGGAACTGGCTATTTAGTGTGGCAGCACACCGTAATGAAATCTGCTGTTACTGGCAACCTGAGAGGGGAATGTAACAATTCCAGCATGGGTGTAACTTTAGCTGCTTTGAGGGCCTGTTTATTTGGCACATCAGTGAACCTTTTATCCCCGTGAGTGACAGCTCCAGCAGGGTTACATTTACATCCATTCTATCATGTATTGTAATATTTAATGGCAGACAAGGCTGAGTGGGACTAAAGGTAACACGAACTTGCTTTTCCTCAGGGTGGAGGCTAAAAGGCAGCTTGAGCCCCAGAACTGTGGTGTAACACACAGCATGGCTTAGTTGTTGATAATGGATAATCTTACTGATTACTATTAAAAGGGGAGGGAAGAGTGTTTGAGTGGGGCAGCTGCATGTTGCTACTTGCATTATCACCTGCAAAACCAAATACAAACTCTTTTGCACTGGAAGAATTAAGTATTTTTTTATGGGAGGTCTGTGTGGGCGTGGTTACTCATGAGTTATTTGTTTTCTACACATATTTTCATATTAATTACAACAATTTCAGCAGGGATATTCTACTATTTTATATTATGAAAGATGGTATTTATCAGGAAGAAAAAAAAAAAAGAGTTTTAACAAATAATTTACAGGGTTAGTTTCAGTTTAGAATTATTCCCTCGGTGTCTTTTGTTCTCATTGTTACCAGGTGGCCTTTGACATAATGGCACAGCAGAGATGTTTCTGATGGAGAGTGTGTGATATTTTATCTGCAAAGGGATTTCATTAAACTGTCCAGAGCTCTGCCTGCTTTAAGGAATAATGTTCTCAGTATTTCAATTCATTGAAGGTGCTGGGACACTTCTTGTTCTGTTACAGAAGTGTCCTTATGCTGAAGCTTATATGTGAGAAGTTTATTTGCATTATTCACATGTGGAATAACAGTTCTTCCTACAATTGGGTAATGATACAGTTTGCAGCTGGTGACTGCTGTAAGTTTTTCTAAGACTTACAGACATGAGGACATGGTGTGCATTCTTTAACATTTTAAAAATTTGCTGTTTGATAGGGCAGCAGGGTGGTTTCACAGCCTAACAGGCTGTCTTGAACTGTGCTAGAGGACAGTTTCTAACCAGATCATAAGCAAATCTAGCATATTTGTCTCATCATGGTATTTTAACCCTTTTTTTTTGGTTTTGGGTTGCAGTCTTCTGGTCCTTGCACTGAGTGTTCCTGTTCTTCAGGAAAAGGAAGTGATAAAGAGACCAGTAGCACAAAGAAGAAAGAAAATGAAGATCACTTGTTCATCCCCAAAATATTTTTTGGAACACGAACACACAAGCAAATATCTCAAATTACCAGAGAGCTGAAGAGGACAGCATTTTCCACTGTCCCTATGACAATTCTTTCTAGCAGAGATTACACCTGTATTCATCCTGTGGTATCTAGTGGTGGTAGTAACAGGAATGAAATGTGTGTAGAATTGCTGGAAGGAAAACACGTGAGTAATTTTGTTTCAGAAAAACCCCCTTCCTTTAAATATATTAAAATGAAAGGTGGTTAAACAGCTGGAATGAGTTTGGTTTGACTTCTTCACACTGTTGGTTAAATGCTTCTGCTAGTTTGGTGTAAATTAAGAAATTAATTTTTAGAAAATGTTGATACAAGGTATCAATAGTGAAAAAATGTGTGGCTGCAGAAATAATATTTATGACTGCTAGGTTGATGTTCTTGATAAGACTTGAATGTCCCTTGTTTTATAGAGGAAAGAAAGGTTCTTTATTGATGTATATTTTAGGAATGTGGATTGGCCTTTTTTTTTTTTTCTGCCACGATAGGTTTTTCATTATTGTCCCACGTAAGATTTAAGGAAATAAAGAAATAAAGGAAATAAAGTCAAATTCACATTACATAGGATTTAAGCTTGCTTGATTTTCATTTTGTTTTGTAGCCCCTAACTACCTGCACTTATTTGCTTTTAGGGCAAGTCCTGTGTTTACTATCATGGTGTCCATAAGCTCAGTGAACACCATGCCCTGCAGTCTGCACACAGGATGTACCAGGCTTGGGACATTGAAGATCTGGTGAGCCTGGGAAAGAAGCTTCGTGCCTGTCCATATTTTGCAGCCAGAGAGCTCATGGTGGGGGCAGATATTGTGTTTTGTCCTTATAATTATCTCCTAGACCCACAGATACGGGAAAGTGTGAGTATATTTGTGTTTTTGTAAGGGAAGTTAAAGGGAAGGCAGAAACATAATGTTCAGTGGCTACACTCAACTCTAGTCCATTTTATATCCAAAATATTATCTGCAATAAACTCCTGATTTGAAGAATTTCAGAAGCATAATGTTCAGTGGCTACAGTCAACTCTAGTCCATTTTGTATCCAAAATATTATCTGCAAAATAACTCCTGATTTGAAGAATTTTCTCTGTAGGTTACAGAAATAGGATCAAAAAGCTGAAAACTTTGTTGCTTACACCGTGATGTAGAATGTGCACTTTTTTAACAGAATGCTTTTAGTTGCTGTTTCACATGAAGGTCTTTCCCTCTGTTTTACTAGAAAATAATTTTCTTTTTTAGATGGAAATTAACCTAAAAGGCCAAGTAGTCATTTTAGATGAAGCCCATAATATTGAGGACTCTGCTCGGGAAGCAGTGAGCTTCAGTGTTACAGAAAGTCAGCTAATAGCTGCTCGAGAAGAGCTGGATTTCATGGTCAATAACAAGATCAGACAGAAGGATCATGAGCCCTTACGGGCTGTGTGCTGCTCTTTGACAAAGTAAGACAACTCTTTCTAATTCCATTCTATCAATTAGTATTTTTTTAAATTATATTTAGATTAATTTTGCTGTTGTGATGTACTGCTAATTATTATGTTGCATCAGATAAAACGCAACGGAGGTACAGTTAAAACTAAGCAGTCAGCTGGTTGTTTTCTTTTTTTTTTCTTTTTTCTTCATTGGAGGAATTCAGAAAGGTTTGGGTGATTTAAAATACTCCTGTCTTAAAGGGGAGGCCTTGAAATTCTATTTTGAAAAGTATTATGCTCTTGAATAAATAAAAAATCAGAGGGGGTGGAACAAAAGGAAACGGACTAGGGGCAGAAGTTCCGTAAAGGAGGGAAGAAACAAAGGGTCAAGGGGTAAGTCTTTTGGATGGAGTGGGAACATGAGAAAGTTGAAACCATGTCAGAGGAGTCTGTCACCACTGGAGAATTTAGAATTCAGCTCTGCAGCACTTAATTTTTGAACCTTTCTTCTGTGGGATCCGTGGAGTGAAAGAGTTGAGGAACGTGCTGCTGATGGAACCTTGAACAGCAGAGTCAGCAGAGGAAAAGTGAATAATGGTACAGGTGGCTTTGAAGTTAACTGAACTCTGATTCAGTGCATTTCAGATCCTCATTTTGCTGCATTAGTGGTTGGAAATTAGGAAATAGGATTTGAAATACACTACAGCAAGTACTGCACCATTTTTCCCATCCTTTCCCTCTCCTGAGAATTAATGTTTGTGTGTTCCAGAGACAAGTGACTTTTTTTTTACTGTTTTGCAGAAGCTAGTTCTCCTACCTTGGATATTTCAAATGTTAAATTTTAGTAAAAGATGAGAAAAACATGGCTGGAGATTTGATTGCCTCAAGCTTTTTAACCTTATCAGAAAAACTCAGGTTGATTGTCTCTGCAAATCTGCCAACAGCATGAAAAGCAGTTGTTGTGAAGCAGAAGACTGTGTGTAAATAGTAATTGGTAAAATACTGTTGCATTGTAACAGGGCTTTGCCAAATACATGTGTAATTAGAAAAATCTTATTTCATTTATAAAGGTCCTGAGTCCTCATTCCAGAAAGCACTTGAGCATGGGCTTAATGCCACAGGAGGTGCTGAACTGAAGTATCTGAGGAACTGCAAGTTACAGCAGTAGCAGGGTGCTGGCAGGCTTTGCTGGTGAGGTGCAGATTTGCCAGGACAAATGAGACTTTGTTCAGTGGAGTTATCAGTACCAGCAATGGTAGGGAGAGAAGGTGTAAATGCCCTTTCTTGAACTGAAGGCATGTTTGTGATATTTGTTATAACTCTTCCTGTTGTAACTATTGCATGCACCAATTTTCACTTTAGTATCATAGGGAATCTTCCTAATCAAGCTTCATTTTATTTATGCTTACTGCTTTACTTTAAAAATAAATCAGCAGGTATTTTAAGTAAATGCTCTAATGTTAGATTGAATTGGATGGAATTTATTCTAGAATTTGCTTTCTTTTGTGATATTTTAGTTTTAGGCAGGTTGTTAATACTGTATTTGCATTTATAGCAAATAAGTCTCACCATTTCCAAGGATGCTGTTTGAAATTTATAACAGGGAAACAGAAGTTTTGCATTTCTTGAAATGTTTTATCTGCTGTAAATCTGCTTCATTTCTGTCATAGTGGCCTTTTCCTAAGTTCAGTTCTAGGTCTTTATGATGTTGCACTTGAAATGGAAGAGAGTGCTACACTGGTGCAGTTCTGCCTCTGTTAGTGATCATTGTTCCTTAAGATAAATTATAGTCAAAGAAGTTGCTGCTTTGGGAGTATTTACAGGGTTTTGTTTGCCTTTAACCTGGCAAAAAAAGATTGTTTTTTTTTTTTAGTAGTTCCACTGGTGGGATTACTTGCAGGGACAGGACAGGAAATCTGGAACTGACAGAGTTGCTAAGCCACGTTGCTTTAGTTGACAATGATTAGCTGATTTAACAGATAAATATTTTGAACTGCTCTTGAAGTGACAGCTGTCTTTCTGATGCCTCCTGCTGGCTGATGGAACAGACAGCTTCGGCATTTCCTGAGAGGGAGGAAGCCTCCCTGCTTCTCTAGACAGAGGGGAAGTCTTGAAATACTGCAGGGATGATGGAAGACACGTTCACTTAAAGGAAATTTTACTTCTGCCATGTGCATGTTTAGATCACATTCTTAGTCCTCTCACATTTTGTGTTGTACAATTGTAATTTTGTTTAATTTTAGAATTGTAGTAAGGGTATAAATACCTGTAGGTAGGTTAAAATATGCACTTCTTACTGCCCCACTTTCCCTTGTTGTGCAGAAGTATTAAAAGTATTCATTTCAGGCCTCAAGATTTGTCCTTAATAGGAAAGCTTGCATTTGACAGGGATGATAAACCATCTTAGGTCAGAGTAATCATGAGTGTCCTTAAAAGTGCACTGGAAATATGTTTTTAAATGAGCCAGACATACCATAAGAGCAGATGGTTTTTTAATCCTTTTTCTTTCTTATCAGGATATTATACAATTATAAAGCATAATATAGAGACAGATTTTCTTCTCATTTCAATTAGCTGCATCAAGAGCACTTCTGTGTAAGTTCAACAGTGAAAAACTGGCATAAGGAAAACCAGAATCTCCTTACTTAGATGTAGTAAAATATTTATCATCATTATGATGGAAGTGTGGTGAAATTTTTGAGGTTTAGTTTGTACCTGCAAAGTATTTCTGAATCTTGAAAATTAATGCTGAAATTACTTCTGATTTCTCTCTTTTCACAGCTGGGTAAGGGATTGCTCTGGTCAGCTGGTAGAAAGAGGCTATGAAACTTCCTGCAAGGTTTGGAATGGAAAAGAGATGCTGACCCATTTGCACAATATGGGAATAACTGGTGTTACTTTTCCCATTTTACAGGTAATGTTCTATGCTTCAAAAGTTTGTGTCAGAGTGCATAATAATGACATTATGAAGCATCTTAAAATGTATGATTTAAATGCTCACTCATCTTTTAACTTACTGCAGTATTGAAAAGCTGCTTCTTGAAATACTGAAAATGATACCTGATTAAAACCAGAAGTAATTCACTTGAGCTACTGGAATTGGTGGTTGAAATATATTTTCCCTGTTTAATGCTCCTTTCTCTGTAAGCCAAATATTTTAAAAGCATTGTTAGTTTTCCTTCCCCAGTGCTGTCTTCAATCTGACTGCCAGATATCTTAAATAAACTTTTTAAAGTGTGCTGAGTCTTGATTCTGTATTAGCTTTGTGTTTGAGAAGCTACTTGGAATGTTATTAATGTGAATTTTTTTTTTCTCTCATAGAAACATCTTGCTACTGTCTTGGACAAAGAAGAGAAAGTATCAGTGCTTGGTAAAGAGGAAGTTATTGAGATCCCAGTTGTGAGCCCTGCCACTCAGATTGTGCTGAAAGGATTCTTCATGGTTTTTTGGTATCTTTTTAAAGCTAACAGCAGGTCAGTGCAAATACACAGCCTGAGCTGGGGGGCTTGTGCTTAATTCAGCTTTTTTGCCAAAATACTTCTTTCATTTGTGCAATACCTCAGTTATGATATCTGCCTTCTGAGCAACAGTAATGTTTCAGGAAAGCTTTGGAAAATCTGTTTGTAGGGAGAATTTAAATAGCACTGAATTTCCTTTTTCATTCATAAATTAATCCCAGTATTGAAGAAATTTATTTGAAGCTTAGGTGGAAAATCTCTTGATTTGTTGATCAGTTAAATACAGGTTTCGTTTTTTCTGCATAACACTTATCAGTTGCTTGTCTTGATATCTTGACCACAGCAGTTACTAAAAATTTAGGATTTAAACTTTGTTTTTAAGTTTTAATTGTTGCGAAGTTTCACTTTTTTTTCCTGAAAGTATGATTTTTTTTCTATTTAAATTGTAAATACATTAAAGCAATACTGTCTTTGCTTTGCATGAACTTGGTGCTTGTTTCACCATTTCTTAATTTTACATTAACTTATATATATTATAAACAGGTTTTTTTATATTTATATCTCCTTATTTAGGTATGCAGATGACTACAGAGTGGCTCTACAACAAACTTATGCTTGGGTGAATGAAAACCAAGTGGATGCTTTGGATACAAGTTCCTTCTTCACACATCCCAGGCATAAAAAGAGTTCACGGAGGAAAACCGTGGTCCACATGCTCAACTTTTGGTGCTTGAATCCTGCTGTGGTAAGCTGAGTGTGGAGCAGAAGGCATTGAGAAGTCTGAGTGATGACAAAGACATGTAAAATATCAAAGATTTTCTCAAGTCCTCCTTTTCTCTCTCCAACCCAGGCTTTTTCAGACTTAAGTGATGTTAGAACAATCGTTCTGACATCTGGTACCCTTTCTCCAATGGATTCCTTTTCTTCAGAGCTTGGTGTGAAGTTTTCCATTCAGTTGGAGGCAAATCATGTTATTAGGAACTCACAGGTAACCTTCTGCCTTCCTGCTCTCTTTCCTGAGGTGTAATGCTGGCCACTGCAAAGGAACTGTCTCTTCCAAATAAAAATTATGGCAAGCCCATTCCCTAAGTAAAAAGAAACATAAGTGGCAGACTCTTGCATGTATTAATGCAATTGCAAAGTACATTTTTTAAAAAGGGGCAGTTTTTAGACATGTAGTTCCCTTGGAAGCTTGAAGCCACATTATTTTGATAATTTCCATCTTGCATCACTTACTGCACCTGCTGTTTTTCAGTACTGAAATTTACTTGCTTAGAAATACCTCAATATTTTCCTTCCTACTTAAAATTCTAATTTTTATCTGTAACTTAATTTACTGCATTTTGTGCTGTGCATTATGGAATTAATTTTTCTTTAATCTGAAATACCCCAGGTTTGGGTTGGCACCATTGGTGCTGGCCCTAATGGTCGGAAGCTCTGTGCCACCTTCCAGCATACTGAGACCTTTGAGTTCCAAGATGAGGTGGGAGCTCTTCTCCTGTCAGTGTGTCAAACAGTTGGCCAAGGAATTCTGTGCTTTTTGCCATCCTATAAGGTAAGGAAATCTGAATTCATATTCTTCCTCTAAAATTGCACGTGCTCTACTTGCAGATGCTTCCTTCACCAACATATAGAAAACTGTGATTCTGTTATAATTTCTTGGCTCTCGTATTGGCTGGCATACAAGTTTGTTTTGGTGAAAAAATATGGTTTTGTTTTTATTTTTTCAGTGTTTGTCTCTTATCAAAACAATTATACTCATTAACTAAATTTCACACACAAAAAAAAGCCAGCCTGATCTGCAGGTTTTCTCTGAAATTGTTCCTCTGAATGCTTTGAAATGATTTAAAATAAAATAATAAATCTCCTCCGTGTGATCACCCATCCTGAAAGGGAACTTTGTGTGTGTATCATCCCCAAGAATGCCTTTGCATGTTCTTGGTATGCTGTTTGGATGCTGGATTCATGCACTATTCACCCACCTAATTTCTTCATTCCTTGTTTCTTGTTCCATTTCACTGCCTTGGAGATTCTATAGTATATTTTTCTTGAGTCAGAGGGGAATTGCTTGCTGGCAGTGGCTGAAAGGAATCAAATTTCTCAATTTCAAACCATGTAATATCTAATTTCACTGACAACAGATATCTAATTATGTTTAATCTGTACCTCACAGTACTTCTGCTTTCTTCTCTATTAGTTCTTTCTGTTATTTATGGATGGCTCTGAGGAACAGCAATATAAACCTGCAATATAATTCTCTAATTTATGCTTATTTTTCCTGTAATGCAAGAGTGTGACTTTTTAAATTTTAAGTCATGTATTAATTTAAAAAGTCCTTAACAAAGAACCCAGAAAACCTCAAAAAAATCATCCTGTCAAATGAACAGAAACCCCAGCAAAATTGGAATGAAGGTTTCAGACCATTTCTCTCATATTTAAGTTTTCTTAGCAGAGGTTATTTTAAGAAATGAAATAAAACTGGTACTTTATTTTCTACAAAGCCTTCATATTAGTTTTATTATTTAATTGAAGAGGCTGCCAAGTAAGGCTTGTTTTTTCCTGGCTCTTTAAATAATTGGAGTTATCACTGCAATTACTGACAGCAACCATTAGGTGACCACATTAGACCAGGGAATGTGCAGTCCCTAGCAAAAGCAGAGCAGTGACTATAAATTTATTGAATGCAGCTCACAGAACTCTGCACTGAGATGAAGAGTTAATGATCTGAAGATAAATTTTGCACTCAGTTTCTTTGAGAAGTGAAATGGGAGCCTATTTCAGTTTTCACTATCATCCCACTTTCTCTAACATTCATAATCCTGAACAGTGTGTGATGGTTGATCCTCCCATATGCAGACAAATATTTATAAAAGTGTTTATGAGGACAGTAATCTGACTGGAAAGTAGAGAGAGACTTTGGACTGGTATTTAATTAAAAAGGGAAAGATTTTGATGGGCAGCTCTGGTACCCTCCCCCCTCTCCCTGCCCTTCTGTTTGGCTGAAAGGTCACTGAGCTGAACACGTTGAGTGTTTTGTTTCTTTGTGGCAACACTTCCATGATCCCAGGAAAACTATTGATAAATAGAAATTGCAGACAATTGAAGGATGGTATTTTAAAAATCACATTGCCAATATTTTTCTGTGGATGCCCTTTTTCATTCTGCTGCTTTTATTGGGGGGTGGCTTGCCTTTAAGGCTGAGATTAATATGTTGAAATCACTGGATAATGTAACCATAAGCATATTAGTACAGGGAAAACAAGGTATTTGGCTTTCATCATCATTCAGAATATTGCTTACCTCTGCATTTGCATTGCAGGATTGATTTTCAGAGAGTTTCAGGGGGAAATTGCTTCATCTCTTTAAAAACTATCTTAAAAAAAATATTGTTCAAGGCTGTCAAGATCTGATTAATATATGTGATCATGCACCTCACTTGCTGTTCTGAGTTTAGCAGAGTTTTTGAGGGCTCAACATGTTTTTGCAGTTTTGTGAGAAAAGTCTGTCACCTTGTTATCTGGGGAGAGTTTGGAATTACAAGGTGGAGTGGGAATCCCAAAAAACAGTGGTAGATAAACCTACCTTTATCTCAATTATTTGAACAACCATATTTTTCAGGGCAGAGTGACTGCTTAAAATAGATGGATGCTAAATATCCAGGGTTGATAATGCACTGGAGGAAAATGTATTGATGAGAAGAAAGCAGGGCCTCAGAATACACATCTCCACATTCACTGGGTGTCTCTTAGGAGCAGCTGTGATGACATGTTTCATGATTGCAATAATCTGCAGTAATACACAGATTTTTACTGTCATTATTGGAATTCTGGCACATTTACTTTTTTTCAGAATGAGCTTGATGATAACACGTGCTGAAGTGCAAACAGAGATCGTTTTCAGGTCTACTAAAACCAGTGATACTATGCAACAAAAATGCATTTATGTGAAAATCAGTAGCAAGTCCAGCAAAAACACTCTATAAAAGAGAATATCAGAAGGTGAAAAGATTACTCAGAAATCTAAGATGCTTTTAAACAAGATTAAGATAAGGACCATCAGGTTCATGTCGCCGACCTGTCTGCATTAAGATGTATCTTGCCTGGTGCCTGCATCTTAGATGATTCATTCAATATGTGTCATATCAAAGTCAAGGTATCCAGCAAGGAGAAAAATGCTAATGCTTATAAATTTTAGTGCTAATCCATCATGATGAATTAACTGACCTTTCTTTAGTAGCTTTTTTACAAAACAAGCTTTGGCCAGTAATGTTAATATTGATGGTTTGTGGCTTTGTTTTGGTTTTTTTTATTTTCAGTGAGACGTTGTTTAATTTGTATCTGCTAATTGTTGTGCTGTAACTTGGAAGTAAGACTTAAGGGTTATTGCTCAAAAGGCTTGGAGTGCCTGTTTTCATCAGGAGAAATTAGGAGCTGAAGTTTGGTTTTCTTTTTCATGCCAGTTGTGCTGCTGGTTTAAAACATAAGTGAACTTTGTTTGAGGTTTACCTTCATTTTACTTCTGATGAGTAGTAAATGACAAAAAGAGTGAAGATAATAGAAATAGAAAAGAAAATGAATGTGGTATTTTAAACTCTTGTATTTAATTAACTTTGATTAATGGAGAATAATAAAAAAGTAGCAAGGCTTTCTTATAACTGAACAATACCTGCTGGAAAACTGTTGGAGCACCTAGAGCTTCTGCTGTGTTTCAGAGTGCTGTTGAGGAGCAACAAATACTGTGTTGGAACAGAGTGAGCTAAAGCATTTGGTTCCTAGAGCCTTTTCCTTGTCTTTTTTTGTTTTGGGTTGGGTTGGGTTTTTTGGTTTGTTTTTTTTTTTTTGTTTTTTCAGTCTGTGAGATTGTCCTGGGTTTTGTCTACAATAAATCTGAAACCAAACTATTCAATATCCAATCTTGAATATGTTTGGCACTCTTAATCCTGCTGCTAATGAACAAATGTCAGAATTTTGCCTTGCCAACAGCTGAGTTAGGAGAGCAAAACTATTCATGTGTAGGTACAGACCAATTCATGTTGCATTGCATTTGTGAAAAATAAATGCTGAATTTCTTGTTGGAGTTTCTCTGTATCCCATAGTTGAGAGTTTTAGGTCTGGCAATCCCATCTCCTTTTCCTGTTCTCTTGGCTGGTGAGGTTTTCTTCAGTGAAAGAGTGGAATTTGCCATCCTGTTGACAAACCATTCTTGGCAGTGTTACCCAAATTCAGGCAAGCAGACCTGAGCAGGATGAATTAACTCTGTGAGCAGGGTAGAGCACAGCAATGGGGATCTCTGGGGCTCTTCTCCTGAGAATCTTCAGGTGCAGTCTAGGTAGTTTTTTGGAACAAAGAGGAAGGACCTCAGATCAGCCTCTGCCCATTGCACAGCAGTGTCTGGATGTGAAACCAAGGCCCTCAACGTGCTCTCTCCTGGCCTGGATGTAGATGTGCCACCCCTGGATATGACAGCCTGAGGGTGGGGGACAATTTCAGTCTTAATTCTCCATGTCTGGCTCTTTTTAGTGTAAGACAGACCTGTTTTCTTACTGAGATTTGTGTGAGGTTGCTAGAATATATGTATTTTTTTTTTTTTCCAAAGAAGTCTAAGTCAGAATGGCAGAAAACAAATTGGTCACAACACTTGAAAAAGAACTGAATATTTTGATTTCTAAAACTTCTAAAATACAATTTCAATAATTATAAGAAATCCATTGTTTTTTCTCCTATCAATAGCAAACCACTGCCTTCAGACAACTTTTACTTATTTAATAAATTACTTCAATAAATTTACAAAAGATGGTAGGCTTGTTTAGCCAGGCCTATTAAAAGCATTAAGATTTGAGCACTGGCTGTTAAAATGAGTAAATGGCAATATCACCAAGTTAAACAAATGCCAAAAAACATTTTCCAGAGTACTGGGATTGTAACAATACCATTAATGAGGGCAAAGAGGTTTTAATGCAATTTGCACATTCTAAAGTTTCAAAAAGAGGTTTTGAGTTAGTGCATTATTAATGTTCTGAACATCTGGAACTATGTAAGAGCCACAGACATTGAGCAAGTGCAGGGTTTCCCCACTGGGTCTGATGCTGACTGATTTCCTCCCTAGCCAAAAGCTTGTTTTAAGAAGTTTGAGACAGTAAAATGACAATATCCAGATAAGAGATAAACATTCCACAGTGTCTTTTGGCTTGTAATATGTGTGGAGGAAAAAATTGGAAGCCATTAGGTTTGTGCATTTAAAAGGTGAACTTAAAATTAAATGGGAGAATTGTTGTTTGCTCTGCAGATGGTTCCTCCATGGTGTGGTCATGCTGAGTGCTTACCTGAGCAGTTACCCAGTGACACAGGGTGGGCTCCAGGGGGTTGCTTAAGTTCTTCTGTTAGGTGAATTTAGGTATAATGTGCAGGGATAAATATTTTATCAAGGGTAGCATTCTCCTTGAAATTCCTGCATTCTCCTTGATATTCCTGTAGATTGCTGCAGGAGTGCTTCCAGGAAGAGATTTCCTCTTGTGTGTAGATGTTTGCAGGCTGTAGGCTTCTGCTCACACCAAGTGTGTTTTGCAACAGAAGATTATGCTTTGAAGTTGGATAAACATGAACTTTCTGCATAATTTTTTATGTTATAGAAAGCAATCTACACTGTTATAGCCTTAAAATGCTACAGGAAACAGAATGTTTCAATGTGTCATCTAGTTTTAGGTGTTTTAACTATAGCTAACATCCAGCATCACATCTGCTGGGATGAAAGGAAGAGAGGCCTTTAACCAGACTGGCATATCAGGGGTAAGTTATGAAATAATTGTAAATTAATAATGATACTCACTTTCTGCATAGTATTTGCTTTCTGCTCCCAAGGGAAAGGCATTCTCTTACACCAGAAGCTTTATTTGTTTGAGCCAAACAGCTGCAGTGGTGCTGTTACAGTATGTAAGAAACCCTAAAAACAAGAGAAGACTTCAGGGAATAGAATTCTGTCATCCTTGCTTTCTCAAGCTATGTGCAAGTCCCTGACAATAAAAGTAGAGCAAAATGGTGGAAGAGTTGTTCAAACAGCAAGTGAGAAGCACTCTGTCTCTTTCCTGGCACTGACAACTCTGTGCAATGCCCCCTGGAAGTCACTGGAGTTTTTTGCAGTGACTGCACAGTGCTGAGGTAGGGCTCATGACACTGAAGTGACCCTTTGGGTTTTTTTCTTTCTTTTTTTTTTCTTTGAAAAGAAAGGCTTAGGGCCAGATTCTAAAGCTCTGTCTGTTCCTTTACTCTGATGAAAATCTTAGTAAAGTGATTTCTGTCTGATGGGGCATAATTTGGGGAAAATGGATCCAGAAAAATGACTCAAAAACTAGGCACTTCAACACTTGTACCCAATAAACACAGATGGAGTTTTGTTTTACTTGTTGCCCACTAATGTTTCTTCATCGATTGTTTTCCACTCTCAGTCTGCACTAGTAGTTTTCCTGCTGATCTTTATCTCAGCTTCTTCATGTTTTATAGGGATTTTTTTCCTTCCTCTCATTAATCATATACAATATCTACTTTCATTTTTAGTCTCCATTATTTTTTTTTTTCCTTTAAACATTTAAATGTCTGTAACATAAACTGTCTATCTATTGGGGCCCTCACATTCATCCAAAAGAGCAATTTTCAGGCTTGATGTGCATTATCTGAGGTGCCTTCTGAAAGCTCCAGTGGCTCCTGTAAATTCATGGGATTTCTGAAGTCCAACAGTTTCCATTTTTCCCATTGACATGGGCATAGCAGAGACCTGTGTGTGGTGGAAGATTGCAGCCCTTCCATCTCCATGCTCTTTGCCCTTCAGGTAGGGAAGAACAGCTGGAAAAGGAATAGTGGAGTTTGTAGAAAAAGAATTAGAATAAGGGGGTTTCTGTAAGGAGTTATGTAAATTTTATCTCAAATTTGGTTGGCAAGGCTCCTTCTTTTATGTCATCAGTTGAGTCAAGTAACTCTATTTGAAGATGGAGGAATTTTTTTCAACCTTTTGTTTTATTATTTTGGTGGGTTTATTTTCCCAGCTGCTTGGTTACTGATGTCTAAGTTCAGCTTTGACCATCCCTGGATGTTACTCACAAAGCCAGCCAAGAACAATTTTGGGCTACATCAAAGAAAATTTTCTCTTTGGGGGATGACAACCAACAATCTGAATAGTTGCACAATATTTGTTTTCTTTCTTAAGTAGTGTGACAGGATCCTAGATAGGATCCTAGATATGCACTGGTTGAGGAGTAATTTTTCTGCTTTCTGGGAAATTATAGACAATTCTCATCAGGAGGTCAGAGAAGTGTCAGAGAGCTCAAGGGAAGAGATGATGTTGCACACACAAGGAAGGGAGCGTGGTCATTGCTTTTACTGGGAGCCCTCAGTCTCAGAGATGAAACATTGCTGTGCTTTTTTAAAAGCTTTTTTGTTATTATTTTGTCAGTGGTTAACCTCAATATGAGAATCTAGAAAGATACTTCTTTAGAAACTCTGATCTTTGAATAAAATGTGGTTTATGTTATCAGGTTGTTCGTGTGACTTTGCAGCATTCTGAGTCTCCCTTAACCACATAAACTGCAGAGCTACTCAGGTGAATATTCTGGGTGAATGGAAATCTGGGTGAGGTGATATGAAAGGAGTGAACTGTTCTGACCTCATGTTCTGTGGAAACCTGCAGAAACTGTGGGAATGGAGGAGCCTTTTGCTGCTCCTGTCTGCTGCAGTCAGACATTTTACACCCAGCCACTCCTGGAGTACACAGTGGACGTTGTGCTGGAGTGTTGTAGCAAAATTGCACGTGTGATTTGGGTCCCACCTCATCTTTCTGAATAACTGGCTGCAAAGAACGAACAAATGTACTTTCTGGGGCTTAACTCTGCTGCTACTGTGACCAGCAAGGGACTTGGAATTATTCAGGTGCCCTGTGGCACTTGCTTTTTACACAGAGCAGACACGTTTTCCAATAGCATCTGCACATCACATAAAGCAGAATCCATAGCAACAGTCTGTGGCAGATTATTGGATATTATGTCTAAAAAAATTATATGCTGTGCTGGTAGATGAGTGTTTTGCTTGTGAATTTCACACCCTGAGAGCTGTGCAGTTTAATATTTTATTAAGCTGTTAGTTTAAATACCCCGAGCATACAGCATCAGGAAAATAAACTAAAAATCTATTATTGTTTCTCACTTCTGGGCTCTGACTTGTCAAAGTGCTGCAAGCTGAATTGTTGTATCTAGTTAACACATGCTCCAATTTCCACTGAAATTAACACTTTCTGCCTGCATATTTTTCCTACCATTTAAGTAGTAACTGCATTGAAAAAATCTCACAGTCAAGAAGTTTGCACACTGTGAAGGACAGAGTCCAAATAATAAATAACTCCATAACTGCTGCTGACCAAAGGAGAGGTTTCTAATACTGGTGACACTGGTGAGGGTCAGCATTTGCATTGTCATGATTGTGGGAAGTTTTATTGCTTTGCATTTCTGTAGTTAACATTTGCTTCATGTTAAGTTTTTAGATGTCTCCAAGAATCAGAGCTGATATGGTTCCCAGTTATCAAAATAGAAATAACCTATCCAGTGCTAAGCAGTGTGCAAGATATCCTCTAAAACCAGGGGGAAATTACCTTTCTGAGAAAATGAACAGTAATCTTTCTTTAAAATATTAACTGCAGGTGTAAAATGCCTTCTATACATTTGAAAATATTTTCTCTTTTAGTATTAATAGAAGACAAAACCCTAAAACCTGTTACTTTTTTGCTCTTGGAATCAGTTCCCCCTGACAGACACCTGCCTGCCCCCATTTACTGGGTGAGCATCCATGGACTTGGTCAGCCTCTTGCCTAGGACCACACTGCATGTCTCTTTCAATCAGTTTTCCCAGATGCTTCTGTGCTTCAGTGCTGATGTGCCACTAAGACAACCTTGTCTTTTTTTCTTTTTTTTTTTTTCCCCTTTTTATTCTGGGAAAAAAAGAGGTCAAAGATGACTGAGCTTGGTTTTTAACGGGTGAAGGACCAGCAGTGTAGGATGCTGACTTCATTCATGAGCAGTTAATAATTCTGTCTTTGATTCCAGACCAGGACCTAACCAATCCTTTTAAAAAAAATAAATTTTTCTGGAGAGCTTTATTTGAGTGAAGGATTGCTCTCTCACTGCAACATGAAAGTGTAATGATAGCCTAGGGTGAATGTACAAGCAGTTCTTGTAACACGGAAAGCTGTTGTCTTGGTTAATTTTCAAACCACAAAAGAAAGGCTGTTTTGACCCAGGTTGTTTAGAAACAGCTGAGATGTTGCTCAGAGACTGAATCCTTCAAAGGCTGCCCAGGTTGTTTTGTGGTACAACATGGTGGGTTTGTGGGGCCATTTTTATATTAAAAAAAAAAAATCTTCTTTAACTGTCAAAGCAACATATTAACTGTGTTATTCTAGAGTCTTTGGTGTGCAAAACATTTCATTTTACATTACTGTTGTCACTGTTCACATATTCCATTATTTAAGGAGGTTATTGAAAAATTGATGGTATGTTGGTACCAGAGAGACATCCTGTAGGCTGCAGTGTTGATTTATGGCACATGGAACACAGTTCAGTGCTTCAGTTTCCTTCTGGTGAGCAGCACTTTGTCATAGTCCCTAAAGAAAAATCATACCAGTGAAATCCCCTGTGCTTCCCCCAAGTGGAGTGATGCATACTTTTTCTTTGGAAATGATGATGAATTATTCACCTTTTATTGTGCTGGAGTGTGCACATGGTGATCAGAATCTTGTTCATAATATGGAGTTTTTCACCATGTTCAGGGTTTAGTTTAATTATGTAGTTGAGCTGCATGGTAGCTTTTATCTTCTTTTTTTTTTGCCCCTTCCTTTTTTTTTTCCCCATGGTTTGTCTCCCAGGCCTGTGTGGGAATAGCAGAGATTTTACCCTGCATTTCCTATCATGTGTTGGTATCTCAACACCATCTCAACCCTAACCCCAACCCTTAACCCTAACCCTCTTAATCCTACGTGTTTGTTTTTCTTCCATATTTGCTAAAAACTTTGCTTGAGAAAATAAGTGCAGTACTTCTAACCTGAATAAGACAGCCCATAAAAGTTCTTGAAAATCACAGATGCTTGGTGTTCAAGTTTTATTCTTCAAACTGATTTTCTGTTGCAAAAAACTGGTAAGAGAAATCTAAGTGAAAAATCTCTTGAACTAACCCACCTGATGGTGATCTAGATTTCTGATTGAGGGCATCTGTCTCCCAGGAGATGTGTTGAGGAAAGACTCCATGATCCAGACCATTTATTAAGAAAATTTGGGCTTTCTTCCTAACTCTGGAAGAAATGTAAATTGTCAGAATAAATGTGTGACTGTGGTCCAGGTCCCTTCAAAGCTTCCTGGCTTCCATCTCTGACCACTGATCAACTTCAGCAGTTTTGTTTTAATTTTGGAGTCATGACTATCTGTGCAACCTGAAGTTTTTTTTTAAAAACACTTTCCTTTTAACTACTTTAGCTTTAAATACATATGCTCTTATTTTCTGCACTTGATTTTTGTTGTATCAGATGGTGAGGGTTAGTAGTTAAATTGAGGTAGAAAATCTTCCTCATCAGCTGAAAAGGAGAGGGTCTTAAAAAAGTGAGGAATGTGTGTTTGCACTTTGAGCACATGTTCTGGTCTCATTCCTTCCCAATGTTCTGCTTTTATTTCAGGGCTTTTCTGAGGTTTTTCCACGTTATAATTCCCCTCTGTAGTGCTTGGTCTTCATCTTCCTTAAAACAAATTAATCAAAGTCTGAACACCCTGTGTTCCCTCTTTTTACAACAAAATGCTTTCTTTTTTCCTGACAGCAGAAAAAATATTTAATAATTATTATTATTTTCAGTATCTTCTGTTCTGCAGTTGGAGAGCATTTCATTACAGAGTTATGTGCAATGTGTGGGACACTTTGGAAAGCAGAGAAACTGCTCTGGAGTTAGTACCCTGTAAACCAAGTCTGGTTGAAAAGAAAACTCTTTGCTTTGCTGGTTGTAGCCCCATGATGGTAATAAATCGTTGGGGAACTGTGCAGTAGGAAGGAGGCATAACCTCTCCTGGTTAAGAATAGCATCTTTGTGTGGCCTTTCCATTACAATGCTGCATTAAATCTGTTTGGGTTTGGCACATAAAGAAAATATTATCAGTGCATATGTACTTAAAAGGGTATTTTTCTCATTTCCCATTGGCAGCTGGAAATTCACATTCTACTCTGAAAGTAGATTTTAATTCACACATGAAATATTTGGGGCACAGATCTCTTCATGGTGTCTTTAAATTAAATGTGTTATAACTAGCAATTGAGATAATGGAATTTGAAGTTTAAAATACTTCATTTTGGGGGGAATAGGATACATTGGTATTTTGTACCAGCTTGGTCATTCAAAAGAATGAATTTTGAATATCTCCTTGTATTATCTGAGACACCTCCCATAAACATGAAGAGGTTTCTGTGAATCAGTCTATTGCTTAACCTTTCATGAAAATCTAATTGAGTGTGAACAACTGCTTAAATAATTCAGTGCACCAAGTTATTCTTGGCTGGTGTAGTCCCAGCCTGGTGTAGTGCAAATGTCTGGGTGTTGAGCAACATTGAGGGGGTTTTGGTTTTTTTTTAGAATACAGTCAGATTAAGAATAAAATCACCATTGAAAAAGCTTACAGGCTGGTTAAGAAGGAAAAAAGGAAATATCAATGAACTGTGACAGTTTGGTAAATGACTTGTGCCTAAAAGGTGCATAATCCTTTTGAAAAGAAAGTTTTTTTGGTGATGTTGATAAATACTCAGTTTCATTGCTTTCTTTCCATACACGTGTGTTGTTATTCTTACCAAGGGACACTCTGCTTTTTACAGTACTATTTTTAATAGCTCCAAAGTGTTATTCCAAATTTATTTTGAAGTTTTGGCTAATGGACATTAGATTCTGTTGCATAGTTGGCCCAAATGTTTTCCCTTCTGTTCTTTATTTAGTTATTTATTTTGAGGGAAAGTCAGCTTTTTCCTTTCCAGGTAGTTGTCCCTTCAAGCTTTTATTCTCATTTCATTACTTTCACTTTCTTCCTTCCACCTTTTTCTTTCTTTCTTTTTACTCAAAGGACTTTTTGTTGTTGTTATTATTGTGTTTTGCTTTCTTTCAAACCAAAGATGGAAATGGAGTTAATTACTGACCCCATGCCACCATGTTTGCTTTGTAAACTCTTGTTTCCCCAAAACTGAACACTTCCAATAGTCCTTGAAGTCTGTTCTGGGTCATTTGACAGTCCTTATTATTCAGAGAAATGTTGAATAACTTGTGCTAATTTTCTACTTTTCCAAAATCTCTCAGTTCTTGGTAAAATAGTTCCATACCAGCATGTAAGCAGGGTGGGAAACGTGGGTGGAGTCTGGGCAGAGACAGTGTCCAGGCTTACCTTGAAATGAGATGAATTTAAGGCCACCAGGGTTTAAGCACTGCACTAAACACATTTGTTTAATGACAGAATCTATTTGGGGATTATCACTAATACAGAGAGAGTTCCACTCCTTCATAATAGATGCCAAACACTGACCCAGGTTATTAACCAGCAAGCTGAACAGACTGGAGCTGTGAGAGCAGGGGGAGAGTGGTTTGAACAAGAAGTTACAGCTGTAGCTAAGCAGTTGACTCAGCAAACTGCAGCATCCTGGAAGCTTATTAAAGGTAATGCAATACCTGTGGAATTAGATACATTATAAAAACATCAAGATCATCAGAGGATTACTTTAGTGGGAAATGTGATGTCCTCCATCCTAATGACTTAAATTTTCACAAGGATCTGTCAGAGTGTAAAGATTTTTAATTTTTTTTTTACTGAAAGGAAGTGAGAAGGCAGCTGATGCAGATCCAAGTTGAGCTGTCTTGTGATACATAAATCAACCTGTGTTTTATTATTTTTTTTTTTCAGACAGTCCAAGTGGTGTGAAACATTTTGTGGTTGGACAATAAAATGGCATTTCTTCTTTCCCTGATTGTAAGGGTTTTCAGTAGATGTAGAAAAAAAAGTCTCTGTTTGGTTTTGACACCTGTTATATTAATGTTAACATAGCAGCACTGCAATGAAGCAAAAATACTTGATAAAACTCAATGTATAGATTTATTATCTGCACTCCTCTGCCTCCTCCTGTTGGTTTGGTAAGATAAAAGCACTCACTGAAGGACTTGAGGCCAAACAGAGTTGGAGTTCAGTGGAAGAAGAGGGGTGGAAAGGTAAAGAATTTACTGTCTTCTGTTACAAAGAAAGTATTATATTTACATCTAGTAGGAAATTTAAAGAAAAACTATTATAAATGTCAGGCACACTGCTGGTGAGGTCTGTCCTAAAAGGATATGCTTTTAAAAGACTTCATTGGTACCTGCACATTCTTAGTGAGAGATGAAAAACTTTGAAAAATGTTATGAAGAGCAAAAGTATTTCATATAATTAAGTTTTACTGTTAGGTTTTTGGAGTGCTGTCTCTAGGTTACTTAGGGTTTTTTGATTACTGAATCACTTGCAATATCCACCAGTTGCAGATTTGCATCTCCCAAGGTTTGGTTAATGATGCACTTGTTCTCTTTTATAATGTGTTATTAAAATTGAAATGCTGGTAAGCCATTAAGTGTTGCATACTTTGAAAAGGTGTGAGTCTTGATTAGTCTGTGTTTAAAACATGCAGGAATACCTGTTTCATTTTCATAAGTTTGAGTGTGACTCAGGTCAGAGTGGAGGAAGCACTGGTTTCAAAACCAGAGCACTGCACATTGGAAAAAGTTTCATTGTTCTATTTAAATGAGTAAGTTTTAGTTTTGTTCCCTCATCCTGGCTGGATTTCTAGGCAGTTGGCATTGCCTTTGGATACATATTTTGTACTTTGTGGTTGATTTCACACACGTGGGGAATTTCTGGCCTTTTTTCATGATACAAGATTGTGACATGACCAGGAGAGCACGATTCCATGTGACATGTTCCCTTGGCTCTCTCTCTCTCTGAACTGAATTCTGGTTGTTCAGCCTGTGTGTGGGGAGAGGAGCAGCTGGATGGGATGCCTACATCTCCAGCTTCTTAACATGGGTTTGGTTTTGCAGAATTATAAGACTAAATCTGCAAGGTAGTTCCAAAGAAAATGTTTCATGAGATGGTGTGAAATTTCCCTAGTCTGAATACTAGGAAATTAATAATATTGCAGTTTTGTAGCTGTAAAAGTGTATTCTTTTCCACCTACTAGAGCTCTGGGGGATCCCTTTATTCCATGTTGTAAGTCTCTAATCTACATACCTGTAGAGTTGTGGATTAGTTTAGATGGGAGATAAGATATAGATTCTCTATAAAATAAGATTATGGAGAATCTGCTGTAGGTATTCAGCAGGGAATGGCTGAGGCCAATCTTTTCCATTTGTATGTCTCAAGAAACTTCAGGTTTTACAAAGCCTAGCTGGGAATGATCTTAAGATCAATGTGTCTGTATTATATTTTAAGAAAACAAAACCTACTGCCATGTAAGAGAGCCTTGAAATTAAAGAGAAAGCTTTTGTATTATGAGATTTTAGCTGCTCCTGAAAGTGATGCCACCTCTCCCTCACTCCATTTCGTGGGATTTTGGTGTCTGTAAGGAGAATGTGCATGAAACTTGGTACTTGAAAGGTGATGTAAGAGTACAGCAGCAGTGTGTGTCCTCGTGTGTCACTTTGACCTGTGGGTGGGTTGGATGATAACCCTGTTTCCTCCAAGAAATTGCCCTTTTAGTCTCAACTCTAACTTAGTCCTCCTGCTTCAACCAAGCAGGGTCTGGTGGGGTCAGTCCCATTGCTCAAACTCTGGCTTGGCCATAGATGTGTTTTCTCCTCCTGAAGTTTTGTGCTGACTCTGTGTAGAACTTCTGTTTGACCCTTCAAACACGTTTCCAGCCCACTGGAGACACACTTGGATTTGAAGCAGTGCTTATTCAAAAAGGAAATTCTGGTAGCAAACATATGAAGAGCTCTGTGTAGGAAGAGGCTTTTAGATCAGTGTTAGTCCCTTGGGAACCTCTGACTTTTTGCACTGACAGTGGTGCCAATACTCTGATTTTTATTAAGAAAAACCTAATGGCTCTTTCCTTTCTCCTCCCAGCTACCCTTTATATCTGAATAACAGTGAAAACTGGATCTTTGTATCATTAAAACTTTCTTAGAAACAAGAAAAAAAATACCAGCTTTGGAGAAGTGGGGCTTTTAGTGTATAAGTGGCAGACTTTGAAGGAGGTTATGAGGTATTTGTGTAAATTTTGTGTCCCCTGAAATACCTTTTCTTCAGTGATCAACATATAAATGTGTGGGTAAGAAGACAATGTATAGTTTTAGAAGTGCATGCAAATATAGAATACCATTGTAATTGATAGTTGTTGGTAATAAATAGTTGCTAAACTTGCTAGTAAAGCCAGAGTTCTTTTACTCTGCTGCCAGCTGCTTGTTAGGTCATCATCCTTCTCACCCTGGGCTGCTCTTGAGCAGGTTCTCATATTTTCAGGTGTTCCATAGGTCTCCTGGCCTCTTTTTGGTGGAGGGATTATTTCTGTGTTGCTTTTTTCCTCCTCTGGCAAGATGCAATCCATTCATTATGTGAATCAATGCTAAAATATTCAAGGGATATTTTCTGTAAAGAAATGAGGCAGTGGCTGCTTGTAGCAGGACAGGAGCTACAGAACCCTAAACCAGGTATTTGCTACTTCACCAGCACTGTCAGGAGGTAATGAATAGTGCAGAAAAAGTGCATCCCCACCAACTTGATTGCTGCAAGTTAACTTCTCAACTTCATTAAGATGCTGGAAATTACAATGAACTTGCCTTAGGGTAAAATACATTAAACAAATCTTTGGTCTTGCTTCATGACATGGGAAATGCCTAATGCAATTTTTGGCACCGTATAAAACGAAGCAGCAAATGGAAATGGGCAAAGCTTTTCCTTCATGGCTGAGGAATGGGAGGGTTCTGCCTGGGAATGCAACAGAATGGCAAGAAATAGCCAGAAAACGGTTTTCCCCATTCCCAAGCTTCAGGAGTGCTTCAAAAGCTGCCTAAGGAGAGGGATGCTGACAAAACCAAACAGGGATTCTGAGTACTCAGCCCACAGTTTCTGGGGATCAGAGCTTACAGGTGTCATTAAATTGCAGAAAGGGAAATAAATAAAAAAAAAAAAAGCCACCAAAGTACACATCCTTCAGTGCGTGGGAAGATGACAGCTTCTTTCTAACAAGATTTTCTGCTCTCCTGGAGGAAGACCATTTGTTAATAAACCATTTGAAAATGCATTTTTAAGGGATTTAATAAAATATACACAGGCTGCCTTCCACTGCAGAAACTATTATTCCCTTGGGCAGAAAAAGTGACTGACTGTGGGCATTAATGGTTGGTTCCTGTGATTCCTGGCATTATATCTTGCTCCCATTTGCACTTTTTCAACAAGAAGTGAAATAATTTTTTATGAGAATCCTGCACTTGATTTCCTAGCTCTGACGAGGCATATGTGTGTTCTATATTTTATTTATTTGTATTCAGTCCTGTCTCTGATTCTCATCGATTTAGTCTCTGTGTCTGCAGCAAGGGTACTGTGTCTGTGCCTACTTTCCTGGGTACCAGAAAGTTTCCATATCCAGCAGACTCCATTAAATGGAAGAGGTAATAGCTTTTGTGTGAATCAAATGAATAGTTCCAGTCTTGCCAAAAATTTTCATGAATAATTCACCCGTTTCCATCAAAAGCTGTGGATTCTCTGTTGTGATGGTTGCTGTCTATTAAACAAGAAACTTCAACTTATATGGTCTAACAGATACTTGCCTGGAGGGGCTGGGTAACCCACAAAAGAGAAAAGATGTTTTCTTAAGAATTTGGAGGACGTTTTTCTACTGCCATCTCCCCCACTGTGAATGTATGTTATCCTGCTTTCAAATATGATGAGGGATTAAGTAATTTTTTGCAAGGAATCTTGCCCTTTCTGAGACTGTCAACACACTTTGCTTCTCTGAAAGTAATTTCTCTACAAAGAAAACTTCCTTAAAGGTGTGTTTGTGAAAAATACCAGTTGATTTCTATAGCTGAGGGGATGGAGAAGAAAGTTAGGAACAAATGACCCTTAGAAGTCAAGACTATGGATAATTTTATGTATGTTAATGTCAAATTTAGTTGTGCCCTGATCCATCCTGTCTCTGTTCCCTTCCTGGCCTCTCTTTGTCCTGCAGGTAAGCAGCAGGCAGTGAATTCAGCTTGGGCTGCTAAGTGAATGCCCAGGCAGGCAGCATTTTCATAGAAGGAAGACTGAAATCTGGAAAGCTAATAATATCACAGTCCCTGGCAGCTCTAACAGATCCCAAATGGATGGACTTGGAGGCATCATTTGTTTAGATTCTTTTCTTTACCAGAATTATCTTTTCATATCCAAGAACTGAAGCCATCGTGGGTGGCAAGATTGCTTGGGCATAATATTACAAGCTTTTATATAAAAAGAGATTACAAGCAGGATGCTGCCAGGAAATGACAGAGCTGGTAGAGAAGGGGACAGTAAGTCAGACAGACACATTTAGAAGAGATGATTTATTCTCCAGTAACATCTATATGTGTATGAAACTCTTCCTATTATTCATCCCTCAGTCTCTCAGTGCTTGCTTGAGAATAGTATCACCCCAGTATTCCCTGGAGAGAGGCTTGAACAAAGCCAGTGAAAATTCAGGAATAATTATATAATTATAATTATTATATTTGTCCCCTCTGAACCTCAAAAGGAACCAAAGCCTTCGTGTCAGGGAATAAGTTCAGATCTTTACTGCTGAGAACATGAAATGCTCAAGGGCTCTTGTAAACAGTTTGCAAGTTTTCTCCCTATAAAGTGAAATGTAACAATTAGTTACCATTAATTCTACTTCACAATAACACTTAAACTGTGTATTTGGGCATGGAACAGATTAGGTTTGTTCCAAACTATCCACTCAGGGTCCTGAGCTTGTGGCTGGAGTGCACCAGCAGGGCAGGTGGGTTAAGGTGTGGATCTTGGAGCAATGAAATGGTGGTTCCAGATGGAGCAGTTTATTTGATCTGGAGAAAAAGACTGAGAAAGGCTTTGGTGAGTGAAGCTGAGGGAAGCTCAGACCAATGAAGAGCCTTTCCTACCTTTCCTACCAAATCTGGGAATTTAAAATCTCTGCACAGATGAAGCTCAGTGACAGTGATCATTAATGTGTCACTACTGTAAAAGGAAGGAAATAAAGTGTTCTGTCTACTGAATCAGATCTACTCAGTTCATTCTAAAAGGTGTTGGTTGCCTTGCTTTTGTCTGGAGGGCAGTGCTGGGCACCATCAAACATGTCAGGTGAAGGAGTGGCTTTTTTTCTCCGAGTCTGGATAAAATTCAGTCTAGAAATTGATGAGGAAAGGGCATGCAGTGACTGCTAGCTGCAGAATTACTCCCACCCATCTGACTTCAGCTTCTCTGGTAATAACAGACTTTGCTTTTTGTAACATAACACAGATTTTCCTTACGTTCACACTAAATGGGGGAACAAGCTTATTTGCTTGCAAGATTTGAAGATGATTTGAAGTAAAGTGTGGACAGTTCAGAACCTGGTAGATGTAATAAAGCTGAGAGACCATTCCAGAAGCAGACGAGGCTGTTGGTAAACATAAAATATTGAAATGGTGAAAGTTTAAGGTATGAAATCATGTTTCAAATTGATTTAGAGTTTGCTTCCAGTCTTACTTATAAATCTTTTCCAGGCTAATCAGAACACCAGGTGATTTTTAATTTTCTCTGAATGCTGCTCCTCTTGTTTGTTCCCTGCCTGTGCAGGGGCGTTGGAACTAGGTGAATTTAAAGGTGCCTTCCAACCTGTCTATGATTCTATGATCTTTAGTGAGCATTCTCATAGCTTTAGAGAGTTTTGCTTTGGTAACTCAAAAATCTGCACTATTTCTAATTAGCAAAGTTAGGGACTTTACTGATCATGTTTACAACACGGTGCATATCTTTGAGACAGCAAATGGGAGGGAAACTTTTATTCATAAATCCAGAACCAACACTATGAATTCACCAAAACAAGTGTCACTGCATGCTTTATTTGAACAATACAAGGGATTGACCTTTCCTTGCAGCTCTTCTGGATTTTTTTCTGTTTATTTTCAGCTGTTGGACAAGCTGAAAGATCGCTGGATGCACACTGGCTTGTGGAGGAACCTGGAGCTGGTTAAAACAGTCATTGCAGAACCTCAGGGAGGGGCAAAGAGTGACTTTGATGAACTGCTGAAAATATACTACGATGCAATCAAATTTAAAGGAGAAAAAGGTATGTTCTGAATGAAGGTATATGAAAGAATTGATAGACTTTTCAAGCTTTTTCAAAAATGTATTCCTCAAGTGCTTAACAATTGCAGTAAGGTTTGCCTGAGCAGTGACATTAACCTGAGCTTAATCAGTTCTTGTGATAGATGAGGAAGATTGACTGCTATTTATATTGTTGCATGGGGATATAGGGAAGCAGAGAATGATGAATAATCCTAACAGTGATATTTAAAAGGCAGGGAGCTGCATAAGGATGAGCAATTGTGTGTGCAGCAGGGTGCAGAGTGGCTCCACAAAGAATCAGAGTTACAGCACATTGCATAACTGTGATTTACATTTTATATTGCAGCCACTGTAGGATTTCTCATCAGAAAACTTAAATATTAGACTAGAGGTGGCCAAATAATAATAGCATGATTTTTAGAGTGCAGAATTTAAAGTTTAAAATTTTGCTATAGATGCATATGTGGCTCTTGCACAATTAAGCACCATTATATTATGTACTGCAAAAATCACAATATTATTGATCACAGTGGAGTTAACTCCTCTGACAAGGAGTTTTATGTTTTTATATCCACTCACCTTTTCCAGACAGATACACAATGCATTATGGTTTTTTAAAAGATGTTGGTGAAACTTTCTTCTGATGCTGGGACTGATTTGTATATTCCCCTCTGTGTTCCAGATGGAGCACTCCTCATAGCTGTGTGCAGAGGAAAAGTTAGTGAAGGTTTGGATTTCTGTGATGAGAATGCCCGGGCAGTTATCACCATAGGTATTCCCTTTCCAAATGTGAAAGACCTCCAGGTAGGATATCAACACCTAAGAGTTGTATTTTGTCATGTTTAAGACACAAAATATTTTTTCTAACTTATTTACCCTTGGACTCCCCTCAATCCCATTTGAAGTCTTTCAGTTACCTTCTGCAGAAGTAAAAGAAGGAACCAGGGTTGTGTGTGTCTTGTGGGCTCCTTTCTGTCATTCTAAATGAAAGTTTATCATGATAAATGGCTTGTAAATTCTTCCTTGACCTTGCTAGTGAAGGCTGTTGCATTGTTAAACTGCTCAGCAACTTCCTAAGTGCTAGGAAATATTATTTTAAATAAGGCATTGAGTTTGGTCGAAGGATTATTTCAGAAAAATGAGTGGAAAGGTGTAAAACAGTAAAATAATCAAGGACTGTGTTTCCCATCCTACATCACTGACTGTAGGATGTCACTTTTCTGATCCCTCTTGCCTTCTTTACTGTAACTGTGTATGACACTTCCCAGTTAAACCAGGAGTGGAATTGGGAAGCTTTTCCAAGGTAATGCTGCTTTATTTGCTTGAAATTTTGAGGTACAAAAAGTTACAGCTTCACATAACCTCATCCTGAAGCCCCAGGACATTACTTTTTTGATAGTTCAAACTTCATCTAACTTCAGACAAAAAACTTTGAAGTGCCTTCTAAGAGGAAACTTGGAGCCTGTAGTTTTCAGCAGGTGACCACAGTAGCCCCCAGTTGCTTGCAGTGCTGGGTAATCCCCCACATCACTGTTTCCTTCCTTTTGACTTCAGCAGGACTTGTCTTACTGATGGGTGATGTTCTCTTGGAATAGCCACCTCCTAATTGAAACCAGGCATTCATAAAGGAAAGGAAAGCCAGTGAATATGGAAAAAGTGGGGTTTTTTTCTGGACTTTCTCTCTTCTCACTGAAAAGGAACATTTATTATGGAGTTGCTTGTAAGACCACTTATTTTTTAGTGGTCTGTGCATGCCACCTAAGTAGTCACCCAGTTGCTGGCATGATTCTTCCCAGTTATCACCACACCACTGCTTTATCTTAAGCTTTGACCTTTTTTTTTTTTTTTTTTTTGACTACTTTGTGAAGCTAAGAAACAAAGTGAAGCAGCACAGAATAAATATATACCAGGAACAGCTGGATTTTGGCTATTAGTAATGCCAAACCAAACAAGAAAATCAGAGATTTGCACTTGAACAGTCTCAGCTTTGGTTTTAGAGATGTTCTGAGCTTAAGTGAGCAACCAAAGAGTTCTTTGTTGTCTGCAGTGTGTGCTTAATTACAGCTTTGCTGGAAAAAACCCCCACATCCTATAAGGACTGGTGAGGTTACATTAGTGGTGGCTGCCTAGTGCCATGTTTCTCAGTGCTTGTGTAACTTTCTTGCAGCATTTACTCAGCCACAACGATTTTTGTCCTACTAAAATGTAACAGGCTGTGCTTGAGTGTGGAAACATTTACATTCAAAGAATACTTAGCACTCCTTAGGGTTAGAAATGTGTTGGTTTGGAAGCATTTGATAGTTTGGAAAAACTGGGTCTGTAGTACAGCTGGAACTCTTACAATTTACTCTAAATAATTTCCAGGAAGTCAGTGTTTTTGTCTTCTAAATGATACAAAATTAAATTGAAAAGAATGTGTTGAGGGGGAATTATTTCATAGTGGGAAATTTTGCATTTGATTTTACCTTGAGTTTGACCAAATATGTCACAGGGTGACAGCAGTGCATCCCATTCCTGGTAACTAAATTCCAAAAAACCCAGAATTTTTACACAGCAATAGGTCCTTAGTACATAGCCCAAATGAGAAACATGCCAAGATGATTAATAATTATATTCCTTTAAAAATAAGAAATGTGTGTAATTAAAAATTCCCTTGGAATCTCTATGAATGATATACTTCTGAGGTGAATTTAAATCACAGAAATGTCCCTCACTTCTACATGAAAATACACTTAGATATCTGCTTTTTGGGTTCATAAAAGCCCTCTTAAGATTCAATTCCATAACCCCCTACTCCTGCACATAGCTTTTACTTGTGTCAGTACTCCCTTTAATGCTTCCAGGGCTGTGTGTGCACAATCAGAGGAGTTTGTAGAACTGTACCTTCAGAGACCAATATTTTATGCTGGCAGTTTGATGTTGGCTCATCTCCACTAATTTTACTCTTCTGTGATCAACCTGCTCTCTAAATATATTTTATGATTTGGAACTTGATTCTGAGACCAGTGAACTGTAATATTAGAGAACATAAATCATGTGATGGAAAAGAGGTGTAATCCTATATATACATGTTATCTGATGCTACCATACTATTCATTAACTTCTGTTATATTTTGAATTATAGCAGTTTGGACCCAGGCACCAATCTCTACTGGGGCAAGTGTTTATGTATAATATCCAATTTTATTTTCTCCATGCACTTGTGCTAAATATATGCCACAATTTTTGGTGTTAAATGGCAAGTATTTGGTCTCCTTAAGTAACTGCTTCCTTTTACAAGTTAGTTTACTTTCTGTAGAACCTTTAAAGAGCATAATTCAGTTTCTTTTCTGTCTGTCATTTAAAATTTTTAGGCACAGAGTGTCTTGTGGTCACTCATTTTCACAAAGAGAAGAGTCTGAAGCACTTCATCAGTGTCAGAGAGAAAGAAATTATTAAGGTTATTTGATAGTAAATGATCCTGATTGCAGAAGGAGAGGCCAGAACACTAATTCTGAGTTCCTGAAAATGGTTTCATATTGCTGAAGAATCAGGTTGCTAAAGCAAAATATTGAAAAGCAATGTTACAGCCTTGCTTAAAGCTGTGGTGCTCTCAATGGTAGGGTTTGGCTCTAGTAAAGCAGGAAAATTTATTTCAGAGCCAAAAATGACTTCTTTGGCTGTGACCAGGATTTCCTTTGCCCACCTCTGGGACCTGAAACTGGAGGCAGGAAAATCTGATTTTGGAGCCAAGTGTGACTTGTTTAGTTCAAGTCATAATTTACTGTTCTTACCTTGGGGACCTGAAAAGAAAGAAACTTGCTCTGAAATGTTGATAATGGGCAACTCTGAAGTGCAAGCATTAAGCTGACTTTCCCAGAGAGCATTTCTTCACTTCCACCCTTCCAGGTGCTTTTGATGGGAGTAGAGTGTACTTCATCATCTCACAGCTGAGAGAACTTTCCCAAAATCTGGAGGAAAATTCAATCAAGCCTTTTTACATCAAGAGATGTGCAAGGAAAATAAGCTTGATAAGGCTGGGATTTCATTACTCAAGAACTGGAGCTGACTTTGTCACTAATGAAAAGCTTTTCCCATAGCTGCTACAGGGTTTATATGAGAAATAGTTTTTATCTGTTGTTTCCAGCAACATAATCTGGGAAATGGGAGGGAGCACATCATTTCTATTACAATTTTCTGGGTTATGGGCAAGGTATTGATACAAAGAAGTTCCCTTTTCCTTTCTTGAAGGCTCAACAAATTGAGAATCATTTTCTGACTATTTAATTTCTAGTCCTTCTGGCAATTTTTAAGCCTATATGCTTTTTCCTCATTGGAAGGATCTTGTGCTAGATAAGTGGTTGCTGAAATAGATTTCTTGCACACTATTTTCTAGGAGAAGAACTATTTCACATCCAGCAGAAATAGTGTTAATTAAGGAAAAAATACTGATGGCAGAGGTTTGATTTGTGGGAGTTAGAAGTGATTATTTGTGAGTAGCTGTATAATCCTATGGAGTGCAGTATTCCTCTAGCTAAGGAAGGTAACATTTAAGTTCAACTTAACCTGTGAGACTCTGGATGGCATTTCTCTTCTGCTGGTGCAAAGCTAATGTCAATATGTTGGCACAAATCACAGAAATCATCCCTGAATGTATTTGGAAGTGAATCCTTTGGATAAATAATAGAGCAAACCAAAACTTTTCCTTTACATTTAATATTTTCCTTTTCTGATCCATGAAAAAAAATTTCCAGAGTGATTTTCTTGTGTTTACCTTGTCCTTAGCAGGTAGCATTGACCTTTAAGTTTTTACTTGACTGTCAAAGTATGTTGAAAGCTTTAAAAGTGAAGCTATCACCTAGGGGATTTGTAAGGATGACTGACACTTCCCACTTCACCTTGGACACAGTGGCACTGAGCAGATGCAGCAGCCTTGGACCTCAGGGGAAGCTGTTTGATTTTTTTTTTCACTTCTGCTTCACTGGAAATGGATTGAATTTTCTCTTCAGAGCAGAGTTTTGGTTGCATTAGAATTTAATCAACTCACTTGTTCACAGTCCCTCAAAGCCTACAAGGCTGAGATGAGTAGATGGGCCCGGGGTGAATGTGCTACAAGATTTCTTAATCTGTAAAACCTCCAGGTCTGGGAGATAGCACATGGTGTGGTTGACAACACTAAAAATGCTCAGTGGTTACAATGCTGTGTAAACTTCCCATCTCTCTAACACCAGGACTGAGAGTGAGAATACTGGGGAATTATTTAGTCATTAAAAAAACTTAATTAATTCAAAATAAGAGAAATACAGCTTTGCATAAAGTGGTACCACAGGGGTTCTGCCCCAGATGATGGTGCTGGCCAGTTAGTAGGCAGCAGTTTTGGCTTTACTTTCATTTACTTTCATTTTTTAAGTGTGTGTAGACATTTTTTTTAGGCAGAAAATGTCACCTGGGTGGGTTGTTCTCAAGCTGATGGGACTTTGATGCACGAGCTGCTGAGTTGGTGGCCTTGGTGAGGGGCAGAGTTCAGCATCACTCAGGGATTTGTCTGCTAGAGACTCCTGGGGGATGGAGCTGTGTAACAGCATCTTGGTGATGATTGAACATTGCAGAATACTGATTATATCCCTAGCTGATCATGTCCTGTTCCCAGTATATATGGGATTTCTGTGCTCACAGTTTTGGGGTTGTTGTTTTGGTTTTGTTTTGTTTTGTTTTTTAGAAATGCAATATTTATACATGGAAGCAGAGGAGAACATTATAATGAAGTGTCTGGTGAGCTGAGTTATATGAGATGGTTAGAATGGCCTTAAATTATTGTCATATACACATCTAGTTTAATGACTTACAGGTAATAAGCATTTGCTTATCTCATCCTGGTTTATGTGTATTAACACAGCACTTGGAGCAGTTGGAGCATTTGAAGATCATGTCCTGCCATAATATCTTTCTTCCTGTGGGCTAATAAATTGAGACCCTGTTTAGCTACAGCTTTTAGGAGGTTTACTGAGGAGTGAGAGTGTTTGAAGCATATTCTGTGACTCACCCAGGTCTTTACACATACATTATTTAGTCTTAAATCTCAGACGCTGTTACTGCTTTTGAAGTGAGGGAGGAAAAGTTAAATGCTGCACTGGTTAATGCTGCTTCCATTTAAGGATTTTCAGATGTAAAAGAAAAGAAATGGAGTTTCATGTCTTTTACTTTCCTGCACTCACAAACTTTTATGATTACTTGGCATTCGTCAGGAGGAAAAGTAGATGGCAAGTATGTTCATGAAGAATTTTAATTATTGCTGTTTCAGGTGGAAAAGAGACTAACTGGACACATGAGATTTTTTAGGATGGTAGATTTGCTTAAAAACCATTTTTATGTCTTTTGGGGTTGGGGATGGAAGCAGGACCACCTGTTATTTTTTGCTTGCTTGTTTTTAGGAGGTGGGGGATTACTGGATGTTGAACATGAATGTGGCTTTTAAAGTTTTTTGGGCGATTTGAGCAACAGTCTTTGTTTTCATTACTATTTTTCCACTCATAAAACCAGAGAAACAAGTCAGTGGAATGTCAGAAAACATTATATCCATTTTCTGATTTATTTTTTTTTGTTCTGCTTCGTGGAGGAAAGTGTTGGGGAGTGAAGGGCCTGGGTTTACACATGTGTGCAGAGATGAACCTCTGGACACATGTGTGCATGTACTGACACAGCTCCAAGCTTATTTGCCTTTTTCCTTTCAGGAGTTGTCTCTTTCTTTAACCTGGGCTGTCACAACACTGCTAAGTGCTGATGTAAAGAGAAAGGCAGGTTTAGAGGAGTGCTTTGTTTAAGTGCTGACAATAGTGCCATTGTATTCATGAATTTCTGTCTTGTCTTTAGGTTTCTGGGTAATCTGGTTTGTAATCCCACAGGTTATCAACTGGGGGTCATTTTTAATCTACCAGTGAAAACAGGAGACAGTTGAAGATGTTTGTGAAGTGATGCCTTGTCAAAGAATAGGCCTTGCTTGCTAACTATTAATAACAGCTTGGGGTTTGGGTTTTTTGGGGTTTTTTTGGTTTTCATAAAGCAAATAATAGCACTCAATTTGGCTAAATAAAGTAAGGCATCTAAAACAATCTCCAAACTTTGCCAGACAAAACAAGACCAAAGACTGTTTGTTTTGCTGGTTTAAATCACACAAAATAAAAAAAGGAAAACTGTGGCTTAGCCTGTTCAACCTTCATATAGCAGTACTGGCCCTGATAAAGAAGTTCACAGTATTCTGATTTTGGCAGGAAATGCTCCAACTGCACATTCTCCAGGCCTGCTTGGCTTTGCTCTGTGGGTCTAAAGTCTTGGGTTTTGGCTGAGATAAAGTGATTCTGGATCAGTGTCTGCTTGGTTTTACTAAAGTAAAATTTTTTTAAAGTAATTAATTGTGTAGCACAGCAGATTTTATACTTTGTAGGTGCATAACCCACTTTTTGTACCCATGTATCACTTGAATAAGTCTTAGTTTCTTCATGTGAAGCTGAGTTACCACAGGTGAATTTATTTGTTTTGCTGTGCTTTATCAAACACTTAAAATCAGTGTCAGAAAGGTTGCTTGATATTATCAAAGAAAAACTGGTGTTGCTAATTCTGATTGAAAATAAGCTTGAAAATTCTTTTGATTTATAGCAGAAACAGCCTCAAAATATCTTTCCAAGTCGTTTAAAAAAAAGAAAGAGTTGTTCATGGCACTTATTTTCCTTGCTGTTTCTCACTGAATATTCTGTAGTGAAAGATGTTGAACTAATGAAGCATCCAAAGCAGGAGTGGGTAACAGGTATGATGTGGGTAGACCATGACCTCCCAGACAGATCAGAGCCTCATCTCTCTGACAGCTACAAGATGGCAGAGCTTGCCACTGGCCTTCTGCTGCTGCTGCTGGAGCTGTTTGTCTGTAAAAGATGCCTCGTAGCTAAGAGTATATTTTTAAGGATGAACAGGTAAAAGTAAAAGGCTGTCTTTTGACATTTTAACTAATCCCTTCTAGCCTGTGGTTTACTGCACATTTAGGATATTTGCTAGCAGGAGGGACTGGCTTTTTCACATATGTAACCTGTCATTTTGAATTGGGCGTTGATTTGATGCTTGATAATGTAAGAGTTACACAAGGAAATAGATTCCCATGGCATTAAAATGACATGCCCTGGCCTTTTACCTTTGCTAGACTTCTAATGAAAACTGAACTCTCAGCAATGCAAGTTGTCATCTCATGCTGGGACATGATTGTTTAAGTGAGAAAACAGAATGTTTATTTTCTGTTAAAAAAAAAAAACAAACCCTTTTTTTTTTCCTTTTTTTTCCTTTTTTTTCCCCTTTTTTCCTTTTTTTTTTTTTCCTTTTTTTTCCTTTTTTTCCTTTTTTTTCCTTTTTTTTTTTTCCTTTTTTTTCCTTTTTTCCCCTTTTTTTTCCTTTTTTTTCCTTTTTTTTTCCCTTTTTTTCCCTTTTTTCCCTTTTTTTTCCCTTTTTTTCCTTTTTTCCCTTTTTTTCCCTTTTTTTCCCTTTTTTTCCCTTTTTTTTCCCTTTTTTTCCCTTTTTTTCCCTTTTTTTCCCTTTTTCCCTTTTTTCCCCTTTTTTTTCCCCTTTTTCCCCTTTTTTTCCCCTTTTTTCCCCCTTTTTTTCCCCTTTTTCCCCTTTTTTCCCCTTTTTTTCCCCTTTTTTCCCTTTTTTTCCCCTTTTTTCCCCTTTTTTTCCCCCTTTTTTCCCCCTTTTTTCCCCTTTTTTCCCCTTTTTTTCCCCTTTTTTCCCCTTTTTCCCCTTTTTTCCCCTTTTTCCCCTTTTTCCCCTTTTTTCCCCTTTTTTTCCCCTTTTTTCCCCTTTTTTCCCCTTTTTTCCCCTTTTTTCCCCTTTTTTTTCCCCTTTTTTCCCCTTTTTTCCCCTTTTTCCCTTTTTTTCCTTTTTTTTCCTTTTTTTTCCTTTTTTTTCCTTTTTTTTCCTTTTTTCCTTTTTTTTCCTTTTTTTTCCTTTTTTTCCCTTTTTTTCCCTTTTTTTTCCCTTTTTTTTTTTTCCTTTTTTTTTCCTTTTTTTTCCCTTTTCCCTTTTTTTCCCCTTTTTTTCCCTTTTTTCCCTTTTTTTCCCTTTTTTTCCCTTTTTTTTCCCTTTTTTTTCCCTTTTTTTCCCTTTTTTTCCCTTTTTTTCCCTTTTTTTTCCCTTTTTTTCCCTTTTTTTTCCCTTTTTTTCCCTTTTTTTCCCTTTTTTTCCCTTTTTTTCCCTTTTTTTCCCTTTTTTCCCTTTTTTTTCCCTTTTTTTCCCTTTTTTTTCCCTTTTTTTTCCCTTTTTTTTCCCTTTTTTTTCCCTTTTTTCCCCTTTTTTTCCCCTTGTTTCCCCTTTTTTTCCCCTTTGTTTCCCCTTGTTTCCCCTTTGTTTCCCCTTTGTTTCCCCTTTGTTTCCCCTTTGTTTTCCCTTTGTTTTCCCTTTGTTTTCCCTTTGTTTTCCCTTTGTTTTCCCTTTGTTTTCCCTTTGTTTTTCCTTTGTTTTTTTCCTTTGTTTTTTTTCCAAATTACAACAGAAAACTCCGTAGTAAAGATCCACTGCTCTCTTAGACCAAAGCAAAATGTGTTTTTACATCATTTGGGAAGTGGAATGTCATTGCTGATGTGCAGTACAACCAGTACAGATTTGCATAGTGCAATATTAGAATAATTTTAGATATTTCAGAATATTAGACAAATATTAGAAGAATGTATCAGCAATGTATTTTATTGACAGAGTAATGCAGTGCAGATGATCCAACTGCTTTGTGTTCTGTTTCTTCAGTAATTTTATGCACATAATTTCAAATTTCATAATTTTTATCAGTGTAAAACACAAAACTAGCTATTCTAATACTGTCTTGAACAGTTTGTTAGGAAAGACAGAAACTGTGGTAAAGCTACATGTGTTACAAGTGGCCAAAACCTTCCTCAGAGCAGAAATTCTTCAAAAGAGGAGATTGTTGGAATGCAAAATACAAACAAGAGTATTAATTATATTATTAATTATATTTTTAAAACTTCATTGGCATTATTTATTATTTGCATTAATTATATCTTTAAAACTTCAATGAAATTTTGTTACATCCTCCCTCTTTTCATACAGTGAGGAGCACCCTTTTGTTTCTCCAGGTAGTATTTCCCTTTGTAGGAATGCAGAGATATGCTTAAGTTCCTTTTTAAAGAATGGGTTTAATGTTTATCAGAAGTTCAGAAGGAATCATCTTCTGTTTTGAAAATGACAGAGGAAACCTCACATGCCAGTCACTAAATTCAGAGTGACTGGAACAAATAGGAAATCTGTGAAATCAAACTGAATTTACTTTCTGGCTGTAAAGATGGAATTTTTAAATTTGACAGGCAATTTAAAGGGCAGAAGTACATAAACCAAATTTTCTTACCCAAATGCAGCTGGAAAGTTACCTGTCAGAAGAGGTTAGAAGTCTGCTGGTTTCTCTCCTGAAGCGTGTCCTTTCACTTGTCAGTTTAGAAAGGTTAACACTGCACAAAAGAGCAATGGAAAGACCCTTTTTGGTGTAGTTTTATGCTTGTTTATTTAAAAAAAATTCAGTCCCCCCATCCCAAGAACAATAAAATATTTTCATATATGTTGGAGCTGTGTATAATGGCTGAATATCTAATATTTTTAGGGCTTCAGCTCAGGCTCTGTATGTGCATTTATCCATGGTTAGGGAGGGGAGGTACCTTGGCAAGGCCACTCTCTCTCCCAGGTTTGTTCTTAGCTTCTGTAGAAGGGGTTATGTTTGCTTAACCCTCACTTGAGAAAAGTATGGTCTGGTCCCAGCAATAGATTAGGAGTCAGGGACTCTGATAAAGGAAAGGATAAACATCTCCATTTTATCATTTACTCCCAGATGTGCAAATAAAACTGCAGTCTAGTTAGTCCATTTACTCGTATCTGGTTTCTTTTTTTTTTCCCCTTTTTTTTTTTTTTTTTCCCCAGCTTATCCCTCTCTTCTAGCCCAGAGATTTAGGTAAGTGTGTGGTTGGTGTGTTAATTGATATAAATTATTGGAATGGGTCACGTAAAGAATAACTTGGGAAGGGTAAAAGCTGTAATTGGTTAGTATGCAAAATACAAAGTTGAAAGACACTTTTTGTGTTCACCTATTTAATCAATATTTGTTTGTTCTCCCCTTTCAGAATATTTCCTTTGCATTGTATATTTTATTATTTCTTTCCTAGGTTGAATTAAAGAGGAAATACAATGACCAGCACAAAAACACAAGAGGCCTTTTACCAGGGAGTCAGTGGTATGAAATTCAAGCTTACAGGGCTCTGAACCAAGCCCTGGGAAGGTGAGAAAAACTGAACATAATTAAAAATGTATTTTTAATTTTCAAAGAATTTTTTTATAGCATCTTTAGGAATTATTTTCTCACTGTTAGCACAAAGAGGATAAATCAGGCCAAAAAACTTACTGCAGAAACCAAATCTTCAGCTGTTGTGTACAGGCAAGTGTCTGGTTTTCAGTCTGTTGTGCAGTTAAGCATTGTTATAATTCAGAGTTTTCATTTTACATTCAAAATCCACTTCTCTTTGCTTGCAGGTTTTATTCCAGACATACAGAAAGCAAAGCATTTGCAGAGGCAAATTGTTCTTGAGCTTATAAACCAAATAAAAAAATTCTTGGGTCTTTTTGAATGTACTGGTGGTTCACACCCTCAGTGGGCTCAGAACAGTTGTTTGATGTTTAAGCTACAAGTGTTTTTGAAAGGGAGTTTTTTCTCAAAGCTTTGCAAAAGGTCAATTCAATTATCATGCTCACTGCTCTCTAGAAAAAGTGCTATAACTTAGGTTTTCAAGTGAAAAAAATTCCCCCAAATTTTATTAACAGGATGGGATTAATTTATCTTTTTTCAACAAAACTTATTATATACCTAGAGAGATGTATCTGTCTGTCATGGATGCCTTACATCTGTCACAGAGATACAGATTTATAAGTAAGAAGAAAAAATGTCACCTGGAAGACTCTTATTTGAATTAATCCAAATAAAAATGTGATAATGTAAATGAAGGTTTAGAAAGAAAATTGAGATGAAATAATCTACGTGGTAAAATTTTGTTATGACTTCCTGGTTTTACAGGTCTCATTTCTTAGATTCCTCTTTGGAGAGTAAAAGCATCAATTTAAATGAGTTTAAATCTAAGGAAATGGTGGAATGCTGAAGAGTAAGAAATGAATTTGAAGTTTTGTCCCTGTGAAATAAGTTTTACCTTGTATGAAAATTGCTTTTTGTTTAATTTAGCATTTGAATGGAATTATGCTAAAACAAACTTCCATTCTGCCATCAACGTATGGATTGTGTACAGAGTCACTAAACTGATGGAACTGAGATTTGATGGCAGCAAATTGCCCATTTTTACACCAGAAGAGAGTAGCAAACGGGTAGTAAGTTACACAGTAGATAGGGCAGCTTCTTGCTGCCAAGATGCCTGCAGGGAGAGCAGTGAGTAGGAGCAGGAGAGGCTTCAGCCTGGCACTTTTCTCTTCATTTGCTGCTGTTACATTATGTGAAGTAACACAAGTCCATGAAATGAAAGAGCAGCCCTTGGGAATACAGCAGCTGGTGTGTGTGACAGTCACACCGTGAATTCCTTGCACTGCTCCTTTTTTCTAAAAGTGGAGGATGTGTTTCCAGTGGGCATAATCCATTTAAACTGGGAGTTAAAAGAGCATTTATTAAAGCAATGAAAAAAAGGAGAAGTTGAAAGGAATCTGGTTTTTAATTGGTCATTTTCCTTACCATAAATCATATTTCTTTGGAGAGCCAGCCTTGTCACTCCCATTTTAAGCCCTGACTCTGATACACTTTTGGTTTTATATGTACATTTGTAAACATCTTCAAAAGCTTTCCTCTTCTTATACAATAGGAATAATAATCTTAAACTGAGTCCTGAAAAGATCCTTTTCTGTATTTCATTTCTTATCAGTGCTCTTCCTTTTTTTTCTGTCAGACAGCATAGAAATGCAAATAATGTTAAAAATAATAACACCTGTAAAGTAATTATTAGATTTTTATAGGCCTCAAACAGCTGAGTTATGAATGCACTGGCATTGCTCACAGCTTTGATCTGAAGCATTATTTGTTTTCGTACTGAAGAGAGTTAGGAATTAAGTGGTTTAGAAACAAGTGCATAGCTAATTAAAAACTGCTTATGTTTGCATCAGTCCCTTTTCTTTTCTAATTGTATATGCACTCTTTTTTGTTGTTGTTGCTCACTTGCAGGTGTATAAGGCACAGGAATGATTGGGGTGCTCTAATTTTAGTTGATGACCGTTTCCGGAATAACCCCAATAAGTACATCACTGGTAAGCTCCAGAAAGCTCTCTGGGAAAGTTTCTATTATTAACAAAGAGAGAAAAATCAAGTTTACTGAACCATGATTATACAAATAGTAGGAGAAGTCATAATGAAATATATCCATTGGACTCAAATTGTGCACTTCAGACTGAAAACTCTGACTGCACCCGGGTGTATTTCTAGTTCATTAAATCCACTGAAACTCAGCTTTATAAATACAGTGCTCAGATTTCTTTTCCCTTTTGGATATGCAGATCATGATACAGAAATGTCAGTATGCAGAATTTGAGAGTTCTTTCTTAAAATGTAACACCTATAAAAAACCTTAAGAACTCTTAATCTTTGCATACTAACTCAACACCTATACAAAACCTTAAGAACTCTTAATCTTTGCATACTAACTCTATATGTTTATATATATATACATGCATGTGTGTTTATTTATGAATTTTAAAGAGTAGTTACTACATTTTTATTTGGACCTTAAGTCTCTAGTGAATGCATCCTTTCTGCCTAGAGGAAGCTTTAATGATGAGGATAATGATCTGATTTTAACACTGGTTTTTTAGGTAAGAAAAGGTAAAGGTTGTGCTGTTCCTCTTAAGGAATTTCACAGAATCATCGTGGTTGGAAAAGGCCTTCAAGATTTCCTCAATACACAAAAAATATTTTCTGTTGTAGTTTTATACTGGAAGATAAAACTGGTCAGGCACACTATCTTAATTAAATAAACCTGTATTTAAAAAAAATGAAAAAATTCCTTGGGAATGCATTATATATCTTTGCTCCTGTCCTGTTTAGGAAAGAGATGAGCAACAAGATGATGTAAACAGATCATGTTGCCATCTAGTCAGCAGGTGGAGCTCAGCTCCTGCAATACAAGTCAAACAAATTCATGGCATGTCTGTACTACAACCACGTTTAACTTACCTGAGCAAACAGAAGTAATCCATACAGTAATACATACTATACATCTGCTGAAGTATTTGCAGTGTTAGGGTGCTATTTACTGGTGTGTGATGCCTGCTTTAGGAGGTGGAAACGAACTTTTTCTTTCTTAGGATTATCTAAATGGATTCGGCAGCAAGTGCAGCACCATGAGAAGTTTGACAGTGCACTTGAATCCCTCCATGCCTTTGCCAGAAGGAACCAGAAAGGCACTGAGTGCTCATCAGAGTGCAGCAGGGAATTTCTCCATGGATTTTCAAATTCCAAAGACCTGTCACAAGCCTCACAACAGGAGGCAACTATTTACCTGTCACCAGATGTTCCTGCTAAAAGTGAGGAGCAACATTTGGTGTCAGAAGTTCCTATTCCTGAAACTGTCAGCTCAGTTAATCCTACAGCATCAAACCAGCCAAGCAACATCAGGGCAACAGTGGAACAAAGTATGTACATTTTCTGTGGAAAAAAAACTTCCTTAGCAATTTTAAATGTGAAACTGGTTTGTTTTTTTGTTTGTTTGAGTGGGGTTTTTTGGGTTGTTGTTTTTTTTTTGGAAGAAATAAGTAGGTTTTAAGATTATAGAAGTGCTGTGAAGCAAATTGTAATTATTTGCAAATGTGGATGAGCTGTGCTCAACAGACTGTAATTAATTGTCATTCCATCTGGTTGTCTTAAAACAATTGATGTATGATAAGTTTATAGTCCATTCAAAAATGTTTTTACCTAAATTTCTTTTTCTGTTGAAAACGATGAAGATAATTTAAATTGTATTTGAGGCAGATGAAGATGAACATTGTAGCAAGATGAGTTTCTCTGTTTAGACAAGATGTTTAGACATCTTTCATATAACCTCTCCTGGTACCAGATTTACAATTAGATACCATTCTGTTCCTAAGTTTTAGGAAAGTTTATGACTCCATTTCAGGCAATAAAGATGTAAATAACAAAAACACAACAAAAACAAATACAAAAGTTAAATCCAGTCATACCTTACTCTACCTTTACATGTGCCTGTAATATCTGGGCTTCTCTTTCTATTGGATCTTAATGAGTATTGTAAAATAAGTGTAAACCTAATAAAAAAGTGGTAATTTTTATGTGCTAAACATGCTGTAAATCAGCAGAGGGAAGACATATATGATTAATTAATGTTTTGTGATTCTTTTTTTCACAGGTGGCCAGAAAGCTGCTGGAGAGGGTCATTCTCCTCATGTAACACAAAGAAGAAAACATGAGGGCTCCACACCCAAAATGCCAGCAACTGAAGTAGAGAGAGAGAAAAAGAATGGTTGGACTAATGCTGGTGTTACAGAAGAACATTGCTCCTTTAAACCACTGACTTCAACACCTTTGCCTGTAGCCAAGAGCTGCAAGTCCACAGCTAGGAGCAAAAAAAAGAATGTGAATAGGCCAAGTGAACTTAGTGATAGCATAAATCAATGCCAGTCATCATTTAATTCAGAACATAAACAAAGTGTGCCAGAGCCATGCTTGGAAACAGATTTTTCAGTCAATACTGAGGCTGCAGTTGCTGAAGAGCATCCTGATGAGCTGCAGCTTCAAGTTGAGCCCTGCAGAGAGTTTCCTTCAGCAGGAGGGAAATCTGAACCTTCAAAGCTAAAGGTGCCTGCAGAAGCTGAAGATGAGGATGAGAGTATCTACTTCACACCAGAACTCTATGATGATGATGTGGAACCAGAGGAAGCAAAAATCAGACCATTGGTTCCAGCCTGTAACACAAATGAGCAGCAGATTGAATGTGGAAACCCTATAATCTCTGGTGGTCTTTTTGCAACCAGCACCTCAGAAACACAAAGCCTGACTGATAAAAAGATGGATGGTGATGGCAGAAGCACAAGTTTACATGGAAAAATGCAAAATGAGGGGCCTAAGGATAGTGGGATTAATAATCTAGAGAGGACTTGTGAAAGAGAAGCAGAGCAGGGAGCCTCTCAGGAGATGGACAACAAAACAAGGAAAATCAGTCTTTCCAGATCCAGAAATAAAGGTGTGTCAGCTTTCCTGTTGAACAGTGCTAGCACACAGTGACAGCTGGGGGAAAGGCAGTGAGCAGCTTCCCAGTACAGCCTCCTTGTAGAGCAGTGGTGGCTTTCAAGTCCTCATCTAATACATGTTCCTGTCAGCCTCACTTTTTCATTATAATTTATTGGTTTTCACTGTGGAAGTTATGCCACCTGCAGTGTTCTATAGGTATCATTAAGGTTCTTCACCCATAGCTGGATTTCCACCATGGGTGGAAATTCTAAATAGAAGCCCAAGTTTGACTTGTAATTATAGGCTGAGGAGGTTTGTCCATTACAGAGGTGTAATCAATCTGCTATTGGGTAAAATTAAATGATCAAGGTTTTCTCAGAAAGCAAAACACCTATATAATCAAAATGTGGTTGGCTCTATTTTTTAGGGCTTTTCTTTTTAAAAATATGTGGAACAGAATCTCTTACAGATCAAGTAATATGCTAGGTTGAGTCAGGTATTGAAACAGGGCTTTGTTTCCCTCTCATTCCTTCTGTCAAAATGTCTATCAAAAGCTGCATAGTAGTATTTGAATATCTTGATACTTAATAATCATGAGAAGTCTGTCTTTGTTTTTTATAAAAATTGAGCTTTCTTTACAGTTTTCTTTTGTGGGAGGATCAAATTTCTTTTGGCCAGGTTCTGTCTGTATTCATATTAAAATGTGTACTCATTTCTGTGCCCTACAAACACAATTCCTGTGTAATACCTAACAATGTAAATTTGTACATAAAAGTCTTTAAATCTTCCTCAGTCTACTTTTCAGTTATTTTACATTTTTTTTTCATTTATTGCAATCAAACCAGCCAGGATTTTTCTCTAATAAAGCATACTATGCCTGATTTCTCAAGAACAGGCTCTTCATTTCCAGAATACATTCATGTGAAGATGTAGGATTTTTATAATCAGTTGGTTCATGGGTATTTGTATATTTTGACAGAGAGCAGCTATAAAAGCTAACTTATTGACCTTTCCTCTCTTACTTTGATATCATAGCTAGATATGATCTTTCCTGTCTAAAATAATAACAAAATCTTGACTTTATTAAAGGGTTGAAAGTTCAGAGACGATGCAGACGAAGAAAAGCTTCAGTTAGGCAGAGCAGCTGCACCAGTGAGAGAAAGGTACCCTGTGCATCATCTACCTTGTTTTAAGAGGCTACTGTAGAATGTTATAAGGTGCTAGGGAAATAAGAATGATTCATTATTTAAATTTTCAGTGAAATAATACAGACAAAATTGTTTATTCCTGGTTTGCCCTGGGTTCACCCTCTCCATAGACAGCTTCGAGTCTCACAGGAAACCAAAAGGCTGAGTGGTTCCAAGTCTTGTTAACACAGATATGAACTGCCCAGAGTGCAGCTTGTGACACATCACTGTTGTGATTCCTGTTTTCTTACAAGCAATGCTGCTGATTTCTGACTAAGAAGAATGTTTAGGGCAGGATTTGCTAAGAGCATCATGACACTGAAACTCAGCCTGAGTTAGGGACCTGTCTTTTCTAGGCTGTTTTGCAAAATACCCAACTAATTATCAGCTATATTTTTTAAATTTATTCCAATAGATTTCTTTGAGCATTTCAGGTAGTATATTTAATATTTCTCTGAAACAGATTTCTTCATGTTTATATTAAAAGCTTCAGTCTGCATAGTTACTATATGCAAACTAGTATTTACATGAATTTGTGTATTGTCTTGTTAGAGGGAAACACACCACCAGCCTTGCAAGAAAGGACTTTATTGTATTGTTTGTGGAGCTGAAATCCTGCCAAAAGCAGAGGGTAAGATCTATAACTGGTCATTTGTTTCAGGTTGGAAATGAGAAGATTTTGAATCCATCTTTTTACTGTGATGGCTTTAGATACTGAAGAGATATTTTGGTATAATTAGTTAATATTCCAGTGGATATGGTAACTAGATGAATGACTTGGAGATAAGTGCACTGGAGACCTGCAGAAAATGCTAAAAGAGATATGTTGAACTACTATTTTTACTTTCATTTTCAGTGAAAATAAGTTAGTGTTAAAGTAGCCTCTTTCTGACATATTTCTGTTGCTTGATTCAGTGCTCTGGTTACACTGACCTTTCTTGAAGTACAGTGGGAATCTTGACTGGTAGTTAAGAGTTAACTAAAGGCAACTAGTCCTGAAGGCTGAAAGAAATTATTTGTAGCATAGTGGCCTATTCACTGGGCTGTGTATGTTCCTTCTGAGGGGTAGGTGTTAATTTGCTACCAGTTGCTGTGAGAAGTTTGTTAATACCTTGGCACAGGAACTCTATGAATCTAATGCATGTTTTAATGAACCTATCAAATTTTTACTGAAAAACCATCTGATTGCTCTGTCACTCTTCAGCAGGTAACCTACCTTGTCATCATTTAGTGTAGTTTTCAGTCCCTGCATGACCCATGGAACAAAATGTGGATTAGATGTTCTTGGAAAATGGCTCTCCATTTTTTCTTTCCATTTTTCCAAAGCCCATGTTGATTTGGGAAAGTCTGAAAGCTGATAATGGTATTAACAACTCTGCTGGGTTTTTTTTTTTAATGCCCTGTATCTTTGGGGTACTGGGCCATGTGTGCTGATGACCTAATTAGAAAATCAGTGGAAAAGAAGAAACAATTAGAGGTTTTTAATATACTGAAAGAATGTATAAAACATTGTCCTCCAGGAGAATTTAGTGGGGCATTTTGGTGGTCCCAGGTTATACAAACCTGAAGGTAAGAAGACATTTGCTTTTCTGTGCCTCACCACTACATCTTGGGATGTAATAAGCCAGAAAGCCACATTTTTAGGAGGTGCTGGAGATGATCTGGAACTTGAGATGAAGAGAATTTTACATTAGACACAGCAGAGACCTGGTTTCTTGTGCAGGGTTGTGTTTACTGCAGCCTCTAAATTAGGGAGCTCTTAAACCTTAAACCATGGAGAGATGTTGATTTCCTTGATTTATCAGCATCATCATATCTTTGCAGTTTGGTGTAGAGTCTGAAATGAAATCCCTCTGTATGAAATTAAAACATTTTGAGTCAGTGAGGCACTTCAGTGCCTGCAGTTATCAAGGTGTCTGTTGTCAGTGCAAAGTTTTATGCTGTTTAAACTGAATCTCAGATGTCAGTTGATTGATGAAGGTGAAAAAAACCTGCTACAGTTGGAAGAAAATGAAAAATAAATGACTTGATTCCAAGTGGATCCAAACTCACTCGTCAATCTGGGAGTGAGTAATAACAAGGGGAAAATTATCTGTTGAAAAGTAAATTTTGGACACCTTAAAAAAATTTAAATAAGGCCCATTTACATCAATAGAAGTCTTTTCAGTGACTTCAGTGGGTGTTGGATCAGGGCCTAAATTACCATCTTGTAAATGTGGAAAGTCTGCAGTATATTCAAACAGTACTGTATTCAAAACCAGGTCTATATAAAGTCTTACACCCCACTTCTTAAATTATAGGAATTTTGAGAAAAGCTTGCTACAGTAATATTGAGCTGCAAATAATCTGGAAACTCTTCAGAAATCCTAGTATAAGAAGCAAAGAATCCATTAATAACTGTATGTGTGAACTAAATGGCATTTCAGAAGATGATAATATGATGTTGGTCATCTCAGATGCTGCAAGTCTTGGACATCTTAAAGAAACTTTGAAGGTTTATCAGATGCCAATCAAAAGTGAAGGTAAATCTTACTGATAAAACCCAACCTCACTTCTGTCAAATCCTTTAGCTTGAAATACATGTTATTTTCTTTCATTTCCTGCAGGTGCTTTTGATTGTGGTTTTCTCTCTTGACCTATGTGTGAAATCTCCCACAGAGAGCTCCAGTTGGAGCCTCTTGCCCCACTGCTTCTCACATCCCAAAATACCACTGCCCAGGTTTTGCAGATGAAAGCATCTCTAAGCCAAGACAAAATAAATGAGCATCCAAAATGACTTTTCACCTGTCTTTCATGAAGTTGTTGTACAGATTGTTCAAAGCTGCACTGAACTTTTGTTGTAATTGTTTATTAGGAAATATCCTCCTAGCAAGGGACATGGAAACACCATGTCACAAATCATGCTTAGTAGCAGTTGGCTGAGTTGTTTTCTTTTTTGTGCCAATAAGGCCTTGGCATTGGTTTTTTTTTTTAATTTCCTAGTAGTCATTAATTCTGACTCCATTGTTCTTCCACACCTTTCCACTGCTCCCACTTAAGTTTCTTCAAGTTTTAAGGAAATCAAACAGTACTGGATATGAAATAAATGCTCTGGCCATTTAGTTTCTCCTTCAAGGAGAAAGCTATTGAAAGCTATTTGGCTTTTTAAATCAAACAGATTTTTTTTTTCTTAAGTGAAAATACCAAATCTATCACTGCTGCTGGTATTTCTGGGGCCTCTTGCCAAGGATTGGGAGTTTTTCTGAAAACCTCAGGCAATTTTTGAAAGGTGAAACAAGCACAAAAGTGATGCTGCCATCCTGAAAAAATGTAGTGACAGTTGTAAACCATGGCTTTGACCTTAGATAACTGAGGAAGATTATGAGTGGAAGTTTGGCTATTTTATGGGATAAGGAAGTTGAAGGCTTCAGTTAGGCTGAACCTAACTGTCCAAGGCATAGTGTTTGGCTAGAAAGCAGCTAAACAGCAAAACCATCTGGGCCAGTGGTTTTTTTTTCAGGATACTGGAAATTACAGAGGCTGGAGAATCAGATACTGACAAGATAATATATTATATACACTGATTTTCTCCTTCCTGGGCAATTCACAAGACTTTACAGCCCATACCTTTGAGCTTTTGGGAAGTTAATGGTAAGATTTTTCCACTGAAACTTCTTGGGTCTTTCCATAGCATTCTGATCAGGAAGAAAATGCTCATGAGAAGAGAATCACATTTCCTCTAAGAAATTCCAGTCTGTGAACTGGAAGCTGATACCTGGAGCCCCAGTGGTGAAACTGGGGCTCTGCAGGAGGGATGTGTGGGGTAGGAGATCATCCCAGGTGTCAGACATGGACTGTGTAACCCTTCAGCAGCATTCAGGTGCCAGAGACTGAAAGTAAAGTACTGAATTGTGAGCAATTCTGGTGTTAGGATTATTTATGACAATTTCTGACATGATTTCCATCACAGGGAGTCTATTTCAGGAGTTACAAGCTTTGCTGAGGTGCACCCTGCACATTGTTACTTTCTGGCAAAATGAGAATATTACCTTTTGAAATGTGAAGTACAGCTTCTGATCTTTTAAAAATCTTCCTTGATGCTTATGTAAAGCACTTTTTTCTTTCTTTTTGAAAGACTTGGATGACAGTTTATCTTTAAATGCTCTTTGGAATGAGAAGGAATGTTCACTGACCAGTTACTTACAGTGCAGGAGCTGTGTCATTCAGTCCATTTCTCCGTGTCCTTTGATAGGAGCTGAGGTCACTCATTTCAGTAATAAAGTACAATCATGGGTAAGTCAAATTAGTTTTATTTTTATTCAAATTAGTTTTATTTTTATATTAACATGATGACTGAATCGTTTGTATAGAAAGTAATAAAATACAATTTCTCTGAAAAGGTAGAATGAGATTTTACCTGGAAGAATTGTGGATGCTTCATCTGATCTGTGCCACAGAGATTTGAAATTGTAATTAAGACCCAACTTCAGGTCACTTAATATACTTGTAATTTATACCTAATCTGGTGCAGTGCCTGCAGCATTGTGCTTTATGAAAAAAACCACAAAAAGATAAGAAAATAAGCAGCAGTTATCCATGTCTTTCATGAGAGGAAATCCAGAACAAAAGATATTTGCACAAGTGATACAGCCAGACTTGGCTTTTCAGACACTTTGTATGAGGTTTGTGTCTCTCTCAGAGTTTGAGCAGAGCCTGTGGGGGAGCATGGACAAGGTCTAAAGGAGTCAACAGGAAGAAACTTTTTTAGATGTATTGTGTTTCCAACAGGGTTAGCAAACCAAATTCTCTATAGAATTCTTTCAAATCTAGCCAAGAAGCTCTGTGTATCTTTGCTGTGCTCTATGTCATGCTTTAGTTTAAGATAAAGACAGAGGGTGAGGCTCCATCCTGAATGAGCTGTGCAGGTAACCTGAGGACACACAGCTCTTTCCTGAAGTTTTCTTCATTTATACTCTGCATATAAATATCATTTAATTTAATCAGATATCTTTAAGACTAAAAATTTGCCAGAACTTGAATGGGATCTTTACGTTTTGGGCTACATTATCCTCTCTATAAGCTATTTGAAATGCACTGTATGGCTGTGTGGAGATGGAACAAAGTTTATGTGGTGTTACATGCCATGAATGCAGGAATTTCAAACATTATCACTAAGATTTCAGCATTCATTTTGTATCAAAGATAATTTAATGTTACACTGAGGACATTTATACTGCAAGTTTAGGAAATAAAGGGATCCTCTGCAGTATAATTAAATTATTTGTGGTTTTCTCTCCAGTTTTTTTCTGTACATTTAAAACAAGGGGCTCTGTAGCCCTGCCAGGACATCAGAAACATTGTGTTTCCAGTTCTTTGGTGCTTCCCATGTCTGGCTGTGCAAACCAAATGCTGTCAGCACTTTTATTCATGCTGTAGGTGGGCAGCTGGGGGGGGGGGCTTGGCTCTTACTCAGACCAGGTGCATCAAGTGTAACTATAATCACCTGCTATGAGGTTTACAAGTGGTGTGAGTTTATTAGTGTAAAAGAAACAAGTGTTCTTAGCCTACCTGTGGATTTAACTTCTTTTAGCAAGAAAGATACTATTAATTGGTGCAGTTTTTCTATATATGTATTTTTTCCTATTTTTTTTTTAAATAAATATTCTGTTTTCATCTTCAATCTTGTTGAACTTATAGGCTTGGAAGGGCAACATAGGCTAAAAAAGACCACAGCTGGCTTTGGGGAGTCATTCTGAAAGCTGATGGCTTTCAGGAGAGAGAGAGGGACATCTAATCTCTTAATGCATGGCTTTGTTTCAGAGAGAGACTCAGGGGTGGGGGGAAATCCCATCATCTTCAACAGACTCATAAAACAATTGTCAGAACTGGCATTTTTGCTTTGAATCTGTTGCAAATTGGGTGCCTTCTGACTCCATTATTAGGCAAGATGAGAGCTGTGGGGTGAGGAAGGAAACTCCTCTTGTTTTACTTCTTCTTTGTGTGAAAAATACCTGTTTAGAAAGGTAGCATGGACCTGGAGATGTATGATATTAAATACAGCTTTAATTTTGTCATCTCCTTGCTTTCAATCAAATGGCTGTTTATTTCCTGCAGTTGGAATATAGGAATGTAAAGTAAAACTTACAGCATGAGTCTAGGGAGGTTAAAATGGTGTTTTATTAAATGCTGTCATATACCTGAGCAAACACATCCATGAGGAAACTGGGATTAGGGCAGTTTATCTCCCAGTTATACATTAAATACAGGATCCTGCTGGTTTTGAGCATTACATTTGTAGAGATAAAATCAACACTGTAGTTGATACTGTTGCCTCCCCTGAATTAAATCATGGACATTGTCATGTGGTATCATGTGTCATCTTAAATTACTCTGTGGCATGTGTCTAGAAATCAAGTACAGTTGGTCCTGGAAGGCAAGGAATTCTTCATTTAATAGAAATCACATTGCTCTAGGAAAGCAAGCCTGAAATAGAATCAGTGGAAAGAATATCTGTAATTTACTTCTAGATTGGGTAATCATTTAAGGAGGCAACACTGTCTTGTCATGGCTTAAATCTAAGGTGTGATTAACAAATTCCATTTTGTAAATCTTTTTTAATCAATTATACATGTATATTGAAAATTAGATTTTAAAATTTACTGCTACATCTCTACAAATCAGATTACATCATGTATTTCCCAGTGACCTAGAAACCTCCATCAACTTCTTCAGACTTTCTGCAAAATCAGTGGCAAGTAAATTAATACTGGGGTTTGTATTCCTTAAAAATACTCTAAATATTTATATATTCCTGCTTACAGGAATGGGAACAACTTTATCAGCCAGAGCTTTGGAAATATTTTGGTACCACAAATGCAGCACACTGGGAGGAAGGAGCCAGCTTAGCTAATGCACTAAATTGCCTTGTAAATGATGAAAGGTGAATGCAACTGGGGACTAAATTTTTTAAACTTATTAAGGAGTTGTTGCTCTGATTAGACAGTCAGCTGCTGAGACAGTAGCTTTTATATAACAGGATCTTGTTTTGTTCAGCATGTTGCCACATTTGGCAAACTTTTCTCTTAATGCGCCTATGGGGAATACCAGTCTGACCTCAATCTGGGTAAAGCCCTCGGAGTGGCTGTTGTGAGGGGTGCTTGCAGGAGGTGGCACAGTCATCTCTGCAGCCTCTGGATATTTGTTATCACATGGTAATCAGATTCCTCATTCTGTTTAATAAAGATTTCATCTGCCACGCGAATGCATAATCGGCTGTGTCCGAGTGCCCGTCTTTTGTCTGGAGCAGATTGCTAAAACTGTATTAAGCATCATTAGACAAAAATGAAGACCTTATTAATTTGTCCTTTATGTGTTGTCCAGCAGATTGGGCCTCATTATTATGCAAACACGGTACACAGAGCTGCCCCAGAAGTAGCTCATTAATGTTTCTTTCCCTTAGCACGTAACAGATTATTATTGTGAAGTGTGCATGAAATAATTGCTAATTATGTGCCTTAAGTTGTACAGTGATTGTCTGTCTAGATTTTTTTTTTTTTTTCATATGCTTTAAGAGCACCCTGGAAAGCCATCAGAAGCTCCAGGTTAACCCCACCAAAGCAAGTAAACCAGAGGAAGTGAATCACAAGCCAGGCATTTTATCACACGTTTTCCAGCCTCTGAAGAGTAATTAGGGCAGCCATGGATTGCTTTGTAGTTACCTCTCACTATGCTCCTTATTGTAAAAGAAATGACTCTCAGCTGGCAAATAATTTAATAGATATCTCTGCTAGTGATGCAGAGCAGGCAAGTGTGAACTGTGGGCTCCTTGTAAAAAAACCCCAAAGATTGAGAAATGGCAATTCTTGATTTAGTATGGTTTCCTTAGTCACACACCACTAACCTCTTACATAGCTCTAAATAATGTTCTTTCTACCATATGTTTTCCCAAACACATTTTCCATTACTTAGAGCTCTCTATTCAGTATGATTCTCCTTAAAATTGGTAAGTATGGTGGAAATTACATTTGGCATTCATCTGTAGTTTGACAACTTTGGGCTAAGTGTGTAATTGGTTTAAGCTGGTAGTGCTTCATACTTATCCATGGCACATCTTCTGTAATCTCTCTGCCACTGCAGCTGATAAGACTTGGCCACAACTGAAGTTTTTGCAGTGCTGGAAATAAAATCCTGATTCATTAAGGGCTTGCATGGATTTAGCTTTATAATCTGGTTTAGAAATTGTGAGTGGTCAGATCTTAGATTTGAGCTTTTGTTATCAAAAAGATGCCATGAAAAGCATTACATCAGCATAGCCTGAAAGATACAGTGATTATTTCTGAAGAGAAGTATTTGTGACTGGCAATTATTTATTATATACGAGCACTGAAATAGATATCTCAGAGTTAAGAGGGTAATAATATTCATCTGACATCACTTATAGTAAATAATTTTGGAGTCTAACTGCATTTGGTTAGTGTTAAGCAGTTGCTTATGTCAGCTGATACCACCATTTTAAAATGGTGGCTGCTTCATACATGTGAAAATGAATAGAGCATGCTAGCTGGAAATGACTCTTTAAACATTTCATGTGCAAGAAATCATTACTGAGTATTTATGAAAGGCAGACACATCTTACCCCTCTGAAAAATCACACTGAAATTCTGTGGAGACCAAGTTCTCTTTACTGCACTCTTAGCTCTTGGGCTTGTGGATATTTACCATGACTGATAAAACTGAGAGCTGGCTGTGTGGCATTGCAGAAATAATTATTTGACTTGGATTATTTGAAATATCTGGCAATATATTGCTATGAACAGGCAGAGGTACACTATTAATACAAAGTTTCTGCATTGTGATTATCATCATTTCTTTAAAAGTGCTTTCTAGAATGTCAGTGATAGTATTGCACACTGCTGTGTGTTTGTAATGTAATCCAAGCAGATAGAAACACCCTCTGGGAGCATGAATAAGTCTTGTAGCTCATGGTTCAGTTGGGCTGGAAAGGACTTGGATCTGCAATGGTTTGACACTGAACTTTTCCTTTGGCTTCACGACCCCTATTTTCCTATGAAATCCCATTTTAATGACATGGCATCCTCTGTTTCCAACCTTTCCAATCTTTCCTTTATTGTTTGGGTTAGAGACAAGTCATGTAGGTTGCCCTAAGGATTGCAGGATGATTCCATAGCACCTGGGACGAAACATTTTGACCAGGATCATCTCCTAGGTGAGGTTATTTTTATTTCTGGTGCTGACAGGGAGATTGTTGCCATGTAGCTGTGATATTAGAGCCCTCATCTTCTGCCTCTGGCACTTTAGGACTGGGTGGGAAGAAGCTGGCCAGGCTTGTGGAAAGCACACTGGTCAATGGGGAATGCTGCAAGTGATCTTCTGAGAAAACTTGAGTATAGGAGAGAAAGAAGAGTTTGGTGCTCCTAAGCTAATTATGTTTCAAATTCAAGGCTGGACTTTCAGAGTCTCTTTTGTAGTCTTTTTAATTTTTAATAGGCAAATAACAATAAATGATGCTCTGATCTCCTGCCAGAAAAAAAATATGCTAAGTTAGTTGTCAGGCTTATTTGAATTCCACTGGTTTGAAATTCACTTTAAAACAAATAAAATTTCTTTCAAGATTTTTTTCAGAGAGGTATTTAAAAATATAGGGATCAAAAGCTCCCATTAGGCTTGCCCAGCATTTAGTACAATTTTCTTCAAGTGCTGGGACAGTCACCAGCATGGTGATTTATTGCCTGCCAGGTACTGACAGCCAAGTGATTTTTCATCTGACAAGGTCAATGCTCAGTGAGGTTGTGAGTGGCAAAATGTAATTGTTTTTCTTGCTTCCTTTGCAGTGGTGCTCTACTGATGCAAAAGCAAAGGTTTGCTTATATAAACTCAGGTGCTCTCTGTAGGTGAAGTCCTGGAAAGTTCCTGTCCTTCCCCTACACCTAGGTCTGATTTTATGTCTGTCTGTTCCTCTGCTGTGTTTGTGAGAAGCTGCATTGCACAATGCATCCCTGGGATGGTTTGGGTTAAGAATATTGCTGGTTTTGTGGGATTATTTTTATACTGGATCGTTTCAGGCATCTGATTTGTGGTGTGATCCCACAAATGGTTTTTATCACTGAAATGAGATCTAGGATGTGAAGAGGCAGAGTGTTAGTGCACTGGTAGGTGATGCTTAGGAGTTATGGCAACTGTACAGTAGCAGCTGCTGAAATTACAGCTTCAACATTCCAATTGTTTTATATTCTAATGAGCAGCCCTTGTCCCAGGCTGGTTTTTTTTATCCTGATTGTGTCAGGCACACAGTGCAGCTGCCACTGACCCCTCAGTCAGCAGTAACAAAACCCCTCTTTGTCATCAGGATGGGAAATATCTTGGCCATTGTGGGTGTGAATTCAAACCAGCAGAGCAATCATGCACAGGAACAATCTAAAACTCCACAATTCATTCAGAAGAGTCTAAATGTCACATAGAAATGATTGTATTCAAGTTTGGGTTTTTTTATATTGTAGTTTACTGAACCTTGTTACACAATTCAGGTACAGATGAGGTCGTTTAAGCATCCAAGTGCTGTAGAACTTTTATTCACTGGGTGCATGTAAACTTCTCATCATTCATTTTGTGTAGTGAATTCTCCCTTCCTGTAAATTCCTGTTCTATTCTGTATCTCCAGTCAAGGTAAGGACGTTTGCAATTTGCCTTTTTCCCTTCCACTGAGTGCACTTTCAAGTAATCTGACCCTGAAGTTTACAAAGCAATTGGCATTTTTCACACTTTAAGAGCCAATGGCTGCAGTAGAATGAAAGAGTCAATCAGATTTGTTGCAGATGTTTTCTAAATCAGATACCTCTGGGTTCTTTAAGCCATTCCTCCTTCATAGGAAATTAGAATAACATTGATTTCTGCAACATGAATATATTATTATAGATCTATGTGATTAAACCCCATGAGTGCAGCCCCTGCACTGTGGCATGCAGCAGGCAGGGATATAGAATCATAGAATCATAGAATCATAGAATTAGCCGGGCTGGAAGGGACCTCAGAGATCATCTAGTCCAACCCTTGACCCACCGGAGCAGTTGCTAGACCATGGCACTGAGTGCCACATCCAGTCTCTTTTTAAATGTCTCCAGGAACGGAGAATCTCCCACCTCACCGGGCAGTCCATTCCATAGCCTGATCACCCTCTCCATGAAGAAATTCTTTCTAATATCTAACCTAAACCTCCCCTGGCACAACTTAAGACTGTGTCCTCTTGTCTTGTTGAAGGTCGTCTGTGAAAAGAGTCCAGTTCCCACCTCGCTACAGCCTCCTTTCAGGTAGTTGTAGACAGCAATGAGGTCTCCCCTGAGCCTCCTCTTCTCCAGGCTGAACAGCCCCAGCTCTCTCAGCCTCTCCTCATAGGGCCTGTGCTCGAGTCCCTTCACCAGCCTGGTTGCCCTCCTTTGGACCTGTTCCAAGACCTCTACATCCTTCTTAAACTGAGGGGCCCAGAACTGGACACAGTACTTGAGGTGTGGCCTCACCAGTGCTGAGTACAGGGGCAGAATCACCTCCCTGGACCTGCTGGTGACGCTGTTTTTGATCCAGGCCAGGATGCCATTGGCCTTCTTGGCCACCTGGGCACACTGCTGGCTCATGTTCAGTTTCTTGTCGATGCAGACTCCCAGGTCCCTTTCTGCCTGGCTGCTCTCCATCTCTCTCTATTCCCTGGGTAGTTCTGCCTGACCAGTGCACTGCAGGAATTCTAGTTTGGGAACTTTTCTGGTTCTTAAATTGCAACCATACAGCAATAATAGAAGGTCACAGGGTGGAAAGACAGACAATTACCACCAGTCTTCCATATGCAATTTGTATATGGTATTGGTTATTTTTATTGTTTAAGTTCATAGCTTCTTCCTCTTGATGAGATACAAACATTTGGCCAAATTCTTTGCCTGAAGGAAGCTGAGCCAAGGATAAATTTGGTTCTTTCTCCTCTCTGAAGGCCTTGAAATATAATAAGTAATAATAAAAAAAAATTGGCGAGGATTTTGAAGATTTTTCTGGTGTTTATAGATAGATGCATGGCTGCAGAAAGATTTAGCAATGTCTTTTTTCAGGGGAGGACTCAGGCTATTGGATAAAACAACACCTCAGCACATGTGAATCCACAGAAATCATGGGTGACTCCAGACTTAGTTGAGCTCAGTCTCACAGTTTCCTGCTCTGATGATGAATAAACTTAGATGTTCATTTATTTTGTTTTCCTGAAGTGCTTTGAAATGGTCAGAAGAAGGTTTCTAGAGAATCCTGCCTTGGTGCTGAGTGGACCTGTGTCAGTTTTCTCCCATTGACATGCTTCCAGGATTTGTTTTTAAAGACATCAATTCAAAATGGTGTTTTCTCTCTGACAGACACAGGATCTTTCATGTGTATGTAAGACATCTCATTTCTCTATTCCTTTTATTGATGCAGTTTAGAACATTGTTGGTTTAGCTCTAGATAAAAATAAAGAACTTTTCCTGGGCTGTTTTGACATCTACCTTTTATATTTTATAAACCTCAGCTGCAGTTCACACTTGTGGAAAAAATGTCCTTTTATTTTTAACAGGGTATGGTTAAAAGAGGCCTATTTCCATTTTGGCTTTTGTTTGAGCAGCTTCCAAAACATCATTCTCCTTTTTTTTTTTTTTTTTTTTTAATCTGGCAAATTTGCCAAGTCTAACTCAGCTTAAATTTCTTTGTTAGATTTGCTCTTTTAAGCATCTGGATCAGCAATTGTATCCCATACTCTGTAGTAATGAAACATTTGGAAATCATCTGAGAAATCACAGTAAGCCATGATAGTACATTCTTTTTTAAAAGAATATGTAGCTTACAGAGTAGTTTAGGAGTGTTCTTTTCTGAGTAAAAGTTATTTTGTTTGAACCACCCTAACAAGAGATTACAGCTCATTCTTCTGGGACACAAGGAGGCATTATTATCTCTTAAACTCTTATCATCCCTTTTATCACTTGGAAATATCATTTTGCTTGATGTGGATATAAATATATATATATTCCATACCAAATTTTATCATTCTAGGATATTTCTGGGAAAAAAATAGACATAAACAGAAGGAATTTTTATTGTAACTTAAAGCCAATACACCACAAACTGGTGAATGATGTGGTTTGGTTTTTTGGATGCACTGTGTTGCTTTTGCTTTTAAAAAGATGAATCAATATTGAAGATGTAAGTTCCCCAATAGAGCTAAAACCCCCACATTTTAGTAGCTTCAAAGAAATCATAAGAATTCCTAGTAAGAGAGAGAATGGTTTTCCCATGTCATAAACTTGAGACCAATTGTATAAAGTCAGTCTGCTGGTATTATACTTCCAGTATAAATTGTGGTGAGGGATGGAGTTTGAAGAGAAACAGATCTGAATTCTGGTGGTAAAGAACTTGCATACCCTCTTCATTAGCTCTAAGACTCCTAAATTGAAGAAATATTTGTCCATTAAATAGAGTCCCTCAGAAGAGAAGGCACTCTGGGAATCTGGAAAGGAATAAATATGCTTGGAGTTACCTCTTATGCAAATATCATAGAATCCTAGAATCCTAGGGGTTAGAAGGGACCTCGAAAGATCATCTAGTCCAACCCCCCCTGCCAGAGCAGGGCCACCTAGAGTACCTCGCATAGGAACGTGTCCAGGCGGGTTTTGAATGTCTCCAGTGAAGGAGACTCCACGACCCCCCTGGGCAGCCTGTTCCAGGGCTCTGTCACCCTTACAGGAAAAAATTTTTTCCGGATATTCAACTTGAACCTCCTGTGCTCCAATTTACACCCATTACCCCTTGTCCTATCACTGGTCACCACTGAGAAGAGCCTAACTCCATCTCCCTGACACTCACCCCTTACATATTTGAAAACATTGATGAGGTCACCCCTCAGTCTCCTTTTCTCCAAACTAAAGAGACCCAGCTCCCTCAGCCTTTCCTCATAAGGGAGATGTTCCACTCCCTTAATCATCTTAGTAGCTCTGCGCTGGACTCTTTCAAGCACTTCCCTGTCCTTCTTGAACTGAGGGGCCCAGAACTGGACACAATACTCCAGGTGCGGCCTCACCAATGCAGAATAGAGGGGGAGGAGAACCTCTCTTGACCTACTAACCACACCCTTTCTAATGCACCCCAGGATGCCATTGGCCTTCTTGGCCACAAGGGCACATTGCTGGCTCATGGTCATCCTCTTGTCTACCAGGACCCCCAGGTCTCTTTCACCTACACTGCTCTCCAGCAGGTCAGCCCCCAACCTATACTGGGACATTGTGTTGTTCTTCCCCAAATGCAAAACTCAAATATATTTATTCACTGAAAAGAACTAATGCTGTAGCCAAAATATCAATTCCTCCACTGTCCACATGACTGGCTGTAGTTAAGAACCAAGCTTTATTTTGGGTGCAGATGTCTAAATATTAATTATAATGACTATATAATGCTACTTTTTACTACTATTTTTTATATTCCCAACTGTTTTTCTGCTATGAAAAGCCATGCAAAGCAAGAAGAGGACTATCCAGCACAGAACCAGAATGTTACCTTTCTTGCAGCTAGATTTCAGCTCTCAGCTGCTAAAACAGACCCCAAATCCAAACCTCTTGTTGCTTTGGATCTTGTTCTGAGTGTCACCTTCTGGGAATGAATCAGAGCCAATTTTCTCTTTCAGAGAGTGGGATTTTTCCTTCCTTTCTCTTTCAAGCCTGGTTATTTACTGCTGCTTTGTAACGTGGTGTCTCTTGTAAGACTTCTTCCTCCACAGTGAGTATTTCAGCCTTCAGATTAGAACCATTTTGCCTGTTAGAAAGACACTAACATGGTGGGTAACCAAAGGAAACAAGTCAGGAGAGACTTTTGTCAGTAATACAAATATGTTCCTTGTCTCAAAGCTTAGTCAGCAGCATCCAAGGACACCTTGCTAGTTGAACATTGGCAGCTTTAAACTTTTTGCCCACTGCTGGGTCAGAAATTCTTACAAAAGGATTCACAGAAATGTTTGGTCTCTGTGAATAATCAGCTCCCTGACTGGGATATCCATTTGGTTGGAGTCCTCTGGTACTGGAGAGTGTGTGTGCAGCAAGGAGCTGTTTCTCTCATTCCCAAATACTCTTCTGAGTTGGGTTTGGCTTGGGTTTAGAGGCAGTTTTTTTCCACTCCCTTCTGTGTCTTTTTTTTTTTTTCCCCCCAAGTTTTGGGCCTTTTTCCTCAAGTGTCCTTGGACTGATGAAGGAGAAAGTAGCATGAATGGTTGTACAGGACATAACAAGCAGGAAAAAGCAGATGGCTACTCTGTTAATGGGGCTTCTCCACTTGATCTCACAGGGAGAAAGACCTTTCCATTGTCAGAATTTCTCAAAGCTCATTGATTTTTCATTCTAGCAGGATTTATTTGCTTTTGAATCACTGCTGTGCTGTTGTCATTAGATGCTGAACCTTTCACTGGGCTGTGTTTCACTAGTTTTTTCATACTTGCTCTTTTAGGATTCCTTCACAGAACTTCCTCCTTCCCCCTTTGCATTGGGAACTCTCAACAGATTCTAAATAAACCAGGCACAGTCATTCTTTTTACTTTTATCTTTTTTAATTTGAAGTAATCTAAATGCAGTATGGTATATTTTAGTTTTTTCCTTAGCACCCCAAAATATTAAAGTAAAAATTTACCAGAAACAAATCTTTCTAATTCAGCAGCTATCTTTTGGGGTGCTTTTTTCCACCCTAAAACTCTTTTTAAAAATGCATTTCTGTAATTTAAAACAAACCCCACAAAAGATACCCTGGAAGAAGGGTTAGCCATCTTGTACAGCATTATTCAACTTCTTCATCCTCTTCTGAAGGAAAGCAGGATGGAATGACTTGAGGTTGCAGAACTGAACAAAGTTTTCTGAAGCTGTGTGCTTAAGCAGGAACAGCTGGAATCTCATATTGCTTCTTTTTTAATTAATCAAACCCACTTCCTCCACTCTGTGCTTCCTTGTGGTCTGGATCTGGAAAAGATGAAAACAGGGACTGAATAGAGATTCTTGCCTTCTTACTCCTGCCTTTGGGTTTATATAACAAACTAACTGGAATGCATTTTTTTATTCTTATTTATTTATCATCTTATTAGTAATATTTTATATTAATCTGGATCCTGATCCTTCAGAGTTTTATTTTCTGCAGCCTTACACGTGCCAGCTGACCTGGGCAGCAGCAGAGCTCTTTTAGAGCAGGAGTTGGAGAGCTGTTCCTCTACAGCCTGGATTTTACTGTAGTGAACCAGTCCTCTTCCTGCTACTATAACAAACTAACTGTAATGCAATTTTTTTTCTTTATTTATCATCTTATTAGTAATATTTTATATTCAGCTGAATCCTGATCCTTCAGAGTTTTATTTTTCTGCAGTTCTACACATGCCAGCTGACCTGGGCAGCAGCAGAGCTCTTTAGAGCAGGAGTTGGAGAGCTGTTCCTCTACAGCCTGGATTTTACTGTAGTGAACCAGTCCTCTTCCTGCTACTATAACAAACTAACTGTAATGCATTTTTTTTTCTTTATTTATCATCTTATTAGTAATATTTTATATTAATCTGGATCCTGATCCTTCAGAGTTTTATTTTCTGCAGTCCTACACATGCCAGCTGACCTGGGCAGCAGCAGAGCTCTTTTAGAGCAGGAGTTGGAGAGCTGTTCCTCTACAGCCTGGATTTTACTGTATTAAACCAGTCCTCTTCCTGCCAGAGGAGAGTTCTCTCCCAGTTGTTTAAGGATGATTGCCAGTCATTAAAGATGCTATTGATTTCCTTTTGCTTCTTGACAAAAGCTGGGGATGTCAGCTTATGGAGCTCATTTGTCATCACTGAACTGGAGGCTGAATCTTCCTTCATTGCTGTGTTTTTCAGTAGTGTTGTCAGAACTTAATCTACCTCAGAACCCTGTAAGTTGTTTTGTAAAGGAGGGGGAAGCAGTGTTCTTAGCTGCTTCTGTGAAAACATGAATATCAGTCAGTTTGATGCTTCATGGCATTCTAAAGAAAAAAAAAGTTGCAATGTTAGCATTTATAAGACACTTTCTTCTTTTTTTCCATTCCATATTAAGCCACAGGTACTATGTTAGACCACTGAAAAGCTAGCTTAAAAAACCATAGCCCAGGTCAACTTCTGTTCTATGCTTTTTGTCTCTATTAATTATTTGCTTTAATTACTAAATTTATGAATAGAGGGAATGCCACCCACAGATAATACTACAAAGTACTTGGCATTGACTTAAATCAACCTTTGTCCATTGGTGTGCAATGGAGTTTGGACTCTTTGGGCATCTCCACTGGGTATTCCCACTTCTGCAGATCAGTGGGTTTGGGAGTGGAGAGATGACAGACAGGACAGTTTCTTTGGGAGTGGGAAAAGTGCTGGAGAAATAATTGGGATGCCAGTAAGGAGGAGGGGTGGATGGTAAAACAGAAAATAGCCCTAAGAAAAATGGTGAATAAAATAAAAGGATTGAGTGGAAATTTAGCCTGAAAGACAAGCTTGAAATGTAGAAATACCAGCAGCAGTGATGATAGGAAAGGCTTAGGTGCAGGCACCACACAGTGAGCTCTTCAAAGAGGTGCTTGCTTCCTTTTATACCCATCCTGAGTACTGATTGCTTTCAGTTCCATCAGCAATGGGCTAGAGACAAAGTGCACACATTTTCTGACATGTTCTTTCTAAGCCAGGTCAGTTCCTAGAAGTCTGTGTGAGCATGGATGAACTTCAGCTTTCTTTGGTTAAATGAAAGTTCTGGTGCTCAAGGTTGTGTAGTAAAGAGAAGAAGCAATACAACTATACTTTCAAAACCTGAAAAGCAGCAATGGATAATTTATTTTTGAAGATTTTTTTACTGTTTCAGACAGTGGAGTTGTGACTTTCAAGCATGTCACTAATGCAATGATATGTGCATAACTTAAGAACTTTATTTTTGAAATGTCCATCTTACTCAATGCTTTATTGCCAGAGAATATCAACTCTACACAGCAAATCACCAGAACCTGGGACAACGGAGGAAGCTTTGATAAATCCCAATTTAAAACAAAAAGCTGTGAATGTGTGGGACAAAACATTTCCAGTTCTTTGAGCTGGAACTCCCAGGTAGGAGCAGGAAATCCTCTCACTGATGTGCAGGGTTGGGTTGTAAGCAACCATAGCCAGTGTATCAAGAGCCAGGAACCAAATGCATCAAGACAAGAACCAAAACAGCAGCCAAAGGTCTGGAAGACCAAGCCAGAAATTGGTGTGTAAACCAAAGGTCAGGAGTGCTGCTTGGAGGCACAGCTGCTGGTTTATATTGTTGACCAAAGGCTGCTTTAAATAGAATTACTGCTCTTAATCCAGTCAGAGAGTGTGACTGTACCTGGAGTTGCCATTACCTGCCTAGGAGGTAGATTGAGCTCACTGGAGATCTTCCATTTGAACCTCTGAACTCTGGAACAGCATTCTGAGAACTGAGCAGATGAATTATTTTAGAGGGAAAGGTAGAAAAAGGTTGAGAGAAACCTGATAATTCAGACAGTAAATATGAGTGGGATGTGAAGAGTCTTGGAGAAACTTGGTTGAAGTCTAGAAAATGCTCAGAAATTATGAGATATGTTGGTCAGTGGTTATTGGGGGATTTTCCTTTTTTTAATTCAAGTGGTACCTGACTGGGTGCAGGTTTTTTTTCTGAAGGTGAAGCCAGGGAAAGCACATAGGAATATGTCACTTACTACAATTAATTGTAAATGAAATGCACATCCACTGGAGCATGGGAAATACTGAGCATGAAAGCCCAAACTTTGCCATATGTTCAACACGATAACATTTTTAGCTCCTTAGTTTGCTCCTGACTGTTGTGTCAAGTTGCTTTCTATTTATTCCTTTGCTTGGCAAAAAGTGTGGAGGATGAAACAAAACAAATGTTCCAGATGGCCAGACTGTCCAGTAAATGAGCACGGGGATATGGAGTGTGTACAGGGACATGCTGGCTTCCCATTATTCTTAGGATGAACACCAGTGAACCTACAGAGCTGCATGAATGTAACTGAAGGGTGCTGATGAGAGATTCTGGTCTCATTTTATAGTAGGAACAATTGTTGTAAACTCAATTTAATGAAATGCTCCAAATGTCCAAGTGTCTGTGTCAGGCAGAATCAGTATTAGAGTGAAAAAAATCCTGGGGTTGCTTCTGTAGGTTTTTGGAGCTTACAGGATAAAAATTCTTTAAAGTACAGAAGGGAACTGAGGTAGAAAAGGTTCTGATTATGAATAGTGTGTTTGCAAACCCACGTAGGAATGGCTGCTTATCTTGTCCCAAACCCATGTAGGAATGGCTGCTTATCTTGTCCCCAGTTAGATTAAAAGCCCTAATCTAGAATCCAGTGATAAGAATTGATGGGAATCTCTGTTTCCTCACCAATATTTTTTAGGTATGAGAGAGGAAATATGCCTGATGATATTAATTTGCTGTTAACTAATATAGTACAACATCAGTAAGTGGCAGTTAATCTATCAAACTCCTGCCATGACATCTTACTTGTTGTTTTAATATGTTCTAAGCATGAAATGTGTTTTTCAGGTATGTTTTACATTTGCACCAGGTAATGGAAGGTACAATATATTACCTGCTTGTGTCCCAGAGGAAACTTTTAAACAAAACTAATTGAATGCAGTAAATCTTCCTCCTGCTATGCCTTCTGCATTGTATCTTTGAGTTCATTCTTGCTGATGCAAGGGACCACTGCCCTTGCCCACCATATGTGTGCTTTACATTGCAAGGTTGGTTTCATTTTCTCTCTTTATTCTTAATTTCTTCTATAAGTGACTTTTTTTTTTTCTTTCTGAGACTTAGAGGAGTCTTATTACAGATTGCTGTTACTATTGGTAGTAAGACTCTAGTTTTCCAATAATTAGGACCATCCACAAGCTAATAAATCTGTCCTGAAATTTTCATTTGCTTGTGTAGGTTGAATAAGTTTGTATTTAAGTGTGTCTCTGGATGAATGATTTATCAGGTGTTTATTTTCAGAAGTTTTCATCATACACTGTGGTGAGATGATTTGATGCACAGTAGGTTTAATAACTTTAATGCTTAGATTATTATTCCTGTTTGGTGTAGGGTTTATTTACTCCCTTATCAGACACTAATCTTAAATATTTCCTTGTCCTGTGAATATGCAGCTTGTTCTGGCTGATGCTGAGCAAATACAGCAATCTCATAAGTCACTTTTCATTGGATCTGGTATACCACTTGGTTAGTTATTTCAGAAGGTAGAGAGCTACACCATATGCCATATGGTGAATATAAGCTTAAATATAATATAAATATTGCCCTTTTTAAAAAAAAACCTCTATTTTCCATTTGGTCATTCAGTGGTTGCTGTTAGGGGGGTGGTTTTGGGGTTTTTTTCTTTTTAAAGCAGCTGTGTTTAAAAGTGGTGATGCTCTGTACTAAGAGTTTCTAAAAACATGTAAATGGAAGATTTTTAGAAAGAAGCAATGGTATGGATTATAAGTAATCCAGTAAAAATAAATGTAGCCCAGGCTTGCAGTCCTGGTTCACCCAGCTACTTTCCCCACCCAGGTGTTTGTTTAGCAGGAAGTCTTCTGGAGACACGATGAGAGAGGAATTTCACTCAAAGCTGGTTGGACAAGTCCAGTGTCAGGTAGTTTCAATGCCAGGAGCAGTCATGCTTTGTTACAAACTATTTCCTCTAAATGCTTTAAATCATAGCTTGAGACAATTCCTGATCTCAGCACAATGAATGCTGAACTGGGTTATAATATAAATATTAAAGACACTTAGAGCTGCAGGTGGGTTTGGAACTTCCTTGGCTGCTTTTATCTTTTATAGAACTATTGGTATTATACAAACACCATTATTCAGATAATAGTCCAGAGTGAAAAAACCTTAAAACTGTTTCTGAAAGTATAACTGCTGAATTAAACCTGTTTCAGCATCTTCTCCTTTGTTAGAGGTCTGTTTTTAAAGAAATCTCAGTCGAAGGCCACAGCTTAGAAAGCAAAATATTACCAACAGACTGAAATGTAGTAGCTGAAACCAATTGCAAACAGATGGGATTTTCTTATTCTGATTGGCCATATGTTGCCATAGGAAAAAAAATGAAAAATCTAGTCAAAACATAACTCATGTAAAGGAAGTGACCTTGATTGTTCTTGACTACTAGATGGAATTTTTTTTAAGCCAACACGTAGAATATATCAAATGCTCTGCAAGAATGGCAGGTGTTTGTAAAACAAGGGGTACAGTGTTTGTGTGGGTAGTTCAGAGGGGAAAATGCTGTTTTGGGGAAAAAAAACCAAAGAAAAAACCACCACAAAAATTCTGCCATCTCCACAGGTGTAAACAGAAAGCACAGAAGTGGTGGAAGTTTAAGATGAATCATGCAAAGCCTTCTCCTGGGCATTGCTTCACGGAAATGAATAATAACTGTGAGTGTCTGAAGAGTGTAAATCACACTTGCACTTGGGAAAGCTCTTAAAATAGAAACCTGCTTTATTTCTAATAGACTGGGAAGTTTATGACTTTAAAATGTTCAGGTTTATGTGAGTGACTTGAAGAATAGCTCATATTCACTTACTTTTTGGACCTTCAGTTCCCATGCACTCATCCTTCCAATTATTCCTAATAAAGAGATTAGAACGTGGAATGGGGTGCAGACTACTGGTGCTGCCCCATGCTTGTGGGGTTTGTTGGTGTTGTACCTTTTGTCTACAGGGTGTATAAATCCATTAATAGAGGGAGGACCTGACAGCTTTGTTTACCTAAATAACAAACCCTGGAGAACCTGTCTCATGTTGTCTCCCAGCACTGAGCTTAATGGGGTTTCAGCCTCAATTAGTGCTTTTGGGGAATGTGCAGCTTCAAATATGAATCAAACAGCATTCATCCTAATTATTTGCATCTTTTCTACTAAATCCTATTCACAAACCTGCAGCACACATACTTGTACCAACCATAAAGATAGAAAATGTTTTGCATTACCTCTCTGTCCTCTTTAAAGCTGGTGTCTGGTACTACAGGTTGCTTTTAATTGTGTTACACATTTGAAACTTGTCATGGGACAAAATCCATACGTTGGCAAATCCATTTAGCCTGGATTTTAAACACTCTTCACAACGTTTGAAAACTGAATGTACCTTGGGGACTCCCTCGAGGGGCTTTGTATGGATTAATAACAGAACATGCAAAGTAAGTTGACAGTAAAACTTTCATTTCTGTTTGAGCCCATGTAAATATGATCCTGATGAAGTGTGACTAAATCCCTAGTTAAAAACTGAAACTCCTTTTGTATGGAAGTGTAAGATTGCTGCATACTGTCATTTTGCATGCAGAAAGTCACTGAGTCTTTTTCCCAGTGGAGGCTCATATTTGCACCATGCTGGTTTTGGAGTTCTGCTGAAATTCTGTTAAAAATATGTTCAAGTAACACTGAATTTGTTGTTGAAAGAATCAACAGATTTCATGGTTCAGGTTATCATCCTGTTCTTAACTTGCCCTCTTTTGCTTCCCTGATGTTACTGTTCCTTCTCTGAAAATACAGACAAATCTTTTCATTTTGGTGGCATTTTTAAGGAGTTTCTTTGTTTTTCTTCTTTTTAAGTGGCTTTGCAAAATCCCAATTTGAGGCTGGTTCTCCAGGTTTAATCAAACATCAGGTGTCCTTTTTCCACATCAGGGCCTTCTGTTGTAGAGCAGACTTTGTGTTACACTTTCTCTTAGAATAAGCAAGGTAAGAGAAGTGACTCTCCCAGATCACCTAGAGGAAAACTTCTGAAAAATAGTTCTACAGGAATACAGAGTTTATGCCAAGCTGAGGCTTTAGGCATTTACAACAAAGTCCAACTAGTAGAATAAATGAGTCCAGTAAATGCTGTGGTTTCTGTAACTGGATTTTTAATGTGTGTGTCTTCCCAGTTTCCTGGGCTGTACTGGTCTCTGCATGACTGGTAAATCTGAGGAGCATATTTAGAGCACTTTTAAAGGGAGAATAAGACAAAAAAAATCTAGTGCTTTCCTTCTCTTTAAAAAGAAAGCAAGCCCTGTGATTTACTGTAAGTGCACAGAACTTCTTTAGACATGTTTAGAATTTGCATGGCATGCACTGTCTCTTGCTTAGGTATTACTATGTTTACAAACTTTATACTCTGATGAATGAGCAAGTGATTGGAGTGGTTTGAAATGAAAGTAATATTTGCACAATGCACAGAAGCTGCAATTTAGGAAAGAATCCATCTGTCATAGAAATCACTGAAGGATGTGACTTGACAGCCATTCTAGCTTGCTCTTTATACAGAGAAAAGATCAAATGTAATTAGACCATCTTTGTCAAGTATTTATCATCTTAAACATCTTCACTGAAAGAGATTCCATAGGCTTCTTGGGGAGCCTGCTCAGGAGTTGCTCTGCCTTTAGAGTTAGAAAGGTTTCCTAGATGCAGCTTTAATCTTTGCTGTAAATTAAACTGCTTTCTTCTTGTGTATCCAGCAGCAGAGGAGGAGAACATTTTTTTCAGTGACAGAGAATCAAACACATTGAGAGATTTGGGAGCAATCAACTTGTGTAACAACAGAAAATTAAATTTAGAATGAGTGTTGAGTAGAAGAGCAGCTGATAGCTTTTGAAAGGCAAGGGAAGGCAGCCCTTTTTTATTATTAACCTTCTTTCTTGGGAACTGTAATAATGAGAAATAGTAAAGCCAAATAAGAAATGACATCCAATGCCAAAGCCTGACCAACTGTGCAGGATCCTGCCTCCAGATCCTGCCCCACGTGTGGCCTGGCTGAGTCAAAGAGCAGTGAAAAGCTTTAGTTGGCTTCAGGTGCCTTTTGGTTGCAGCAAGTGTTGGACCTTGTGAGAGGGGAAAAAACCAAACCTGAGAAGGTGATTGTTGTCTGTAGCTGTTGTTTAAAAATCTAAGGCAGATCCTGTGTGAATCCAATGAAAAACTGATGTGAAAGGACTTAGGATGGGGCCCTTGCACAAAGCAAAAGTGAAGTTGTCACTCTGTAAAGAAATGTATTTATTATCTTAATTCCTCTGGGCAATATTGTATTTTTCAATAATGACTCAGCTTATGTGTTCAGTTGCAGCTGGTCTAATACTAAGAACTTTAAGGAGAACAGAGGAACATTATTTACTATTATGGATCCAAAAGGAATTTTATCACTGCCATCTTTCTTGCAGTCATTTCATTGCCAACTTGATTACATTCTGAATACTTCATAAATAGTAAGGAAAAAAAATGTTTCTAATGAGAAAAAAGATGAGCTTAGCAATGAATGAAGAGTGTTTGATGTCTATGAAAGACTGTGATACTTCTCATGCATTGTTGAATTAAACTGTGAGGCTCCTTGGAACGGGTTGTAACATGTGCCCAGTGAGTAAATGGATGCCAAAAGCCATTAGAAATACTCAGGGAAGGAATCTCTGCAACAAGAATTGATAAAATTATTTCAAGAATTGAAAGCAAGATGTTAATAAATAAAAAAGCACCCTACAAGCTCTGGCAATCCACCAACTGAAATCTGGGCTATGGCTCATTGTGATTCTCCTGGTTTTTGTTTTTTTCCTCTGCTTCCTGCTCTCTTCTGGTCAATCCCAGAAGAAAGGTCTGGTGGATTCAGATGGATTTTTAACCTGGCCCAGAACAGCTGTTTCCACAGATCTATTCAGGTTTGTAGAAACCTTGGGAGGTGAGCAGTCCAACCTCCTGCTCAAAGCAGGATTTAATTCAGACCAGGTTGCTTGGGACTTTGTCCAATCTCAGGAACTCTCAAGGAAGGGTGGAGATTTCCCTCCCTCTCTTGGCCCCTGCTGCACTGCTCAGTTATCCTTCCAGGGATCTTGTTTGCTTGGGTGCTTTTTTTCCCTGGATCCAGTCAGAACTTCCCTTGCTTTAAGTGATGACCCAACAGTCTCTTCTCTTCCCATCCCACACATCAGCACAGAATTTGGCTCTGTCTTCTTGATAACCTTGTAGGTACTGGCCAGCTGCTATGTGCCCCATGGTCAGCATGGAATGGACATTTTATCTCTTGTGTTTGGGAATAGAATGTGATTAATCTTATAATAAGGTCCCTCTCTGAAATACTCATCTCTGGAATTAATATTGTTGTAGGGACACAGTGCTTAAATTCTTACTGAAATGTGCTAAGTGTGTGTTTAGGAATCCTGCAGTTGATTGTTTAAATAAATAAAAACCAAAGGAAGTTTAGTTGATGGCAGTAGTAAGGGAGAAGACTTCTTATAAAAAAAGGAGAAAGGAGAAAAGTGCCAGATGGTTACTTTAGTATTTATAAAGTTCTTTTCCTCCTTATCCCTGAAGGTGTAACTGTGGTGAGGAGAGGCTTTTCTTGTCCTTGATAGTCACCAGGTGTTGGTTTCAGCAAGCAGTGCCTGAAAATGTGGGGTTCTCCCATATAGCACACTTGAAACTTATAAATAAGAGAAACAAAATTGTTTAGGGCTGGTAGCAGGGAATACTTCCTTCTAAAGAGGACAAAGTCTTTCAGAACCAGGTCTTGAAGGGATGCAGGAGCCTTAGGGCTGGTAGCAGGGAATACTTCCTTCTAAAGAGGACAAAGTCTTTCAGAACCAGGTCTTGAAGGGATGCAGGAGCCTTAGGGCTGGTAGCAGGGAATACTTCCTTCTAAAGTGGACAAAGTCTTTCAGAACCAGGTCTTGAAGGGATGCAGGAGCCTTAGGGCTGGTAGCAGGGAATACTTCCTTCTAAAGTGGACAAAGTCTTTCAGAACCAGGTCTTGAAGGAGGAGCCTCAAGTTTCTTGAGTCTCCCTGTAATGAGGAGCTGGCTTGTGCTTTAATTAATTCTCTGGAGTGTGAACATGGCTGGTGTACCAACAGAATCAGAATGATATTAGTGTGGGACCAGATTAAAAGGGAGGAGGACACCCTAGCACTGCATTTCCAGCCTCCCATGTGTCTTCTGCATATTTCAATACCATCCTTAGACATATTTCATCATCTCTATTCCCTGATTGTACTTAACCTGGGGTCACTGTAATATTTCTTACTTTTAATGCTTCCAGATTTATTAAAGAGTTGCTGATAAATTCTTTTAATCCAACGTGACTTATTGATTCATGTATTTGAAAGATCTTCAATATCCTCTCTGTAGATTTGATTCCTTTAAGTGTTGTAAAAAGGCAGAAATTGGTAATTGTTGCCAACAAGCTCTCTGGGCCTTAGAACTGTGTGTCATTCATTTTAAGAGGATTAGGAGAGGCATGAGCTCACAGCCCAGGAGACAGTCCAGAACAAAACCACAAATATAATTATGGAGGGTGCACACAATAGGTGCTTAAAGCCTGTCTGTTGTACCAACAGGGCTTGGGCAATCCCATCTACCACCTGAGGAGAGGGTTCTTTTTCAAGAATCCCTTTGGGTCAGATGCAGAGGGATCCAGTGCCTCCTGAATGACTTTTCTTCAGTTTATTTGCTCAGGGTGACAATGGGAGAATGCTGTGCTCCAGTGAGAAAGGGCTTGTGCAGGAAGGCAAAACTTGCTGCTACTGGGTAGCCCAGTTAATTCTTATCCAAACGAAACCTCTGCATCTCTCCTTCAGAAACTGAGTCACTGCTGAATGAACTAAAGCCAGTAAAAGGATAAAGGAATTATAGCCATACAAAAGCAAAACTTGTCTAGGCACATAGCATTTAGACTTAAAAATTATGAACTAATTGCTGCATTTAGTGACCATCCAGGACGTGCAAGTAGCTGATACAAGCAAGACAAAATGGACTTGGCAGTTAGGGCAGAGGGAACCTGGGCTTTTTCCTAGCTGTTTGGGTTTGGTTTGGTTTTTAACCCAATTCTAACATTTTTAGGGATTTGTTTCCATCAAAAAACCCACAGGTTTAAATTGTCACTGTTCTGCTGGATAAGTCATCTGGTCATATGTTTGGGGACATCCCCAGAGAGATGGGAAATCTGACAGTTACCCATCTTCTAAACAATCCTACAGACCAAGTGAGTGTTTGTTACACTTTCTGACTGCCATTGAATGTCACAGCCAGCCAGTACTCAGCTTTTCTGGAAAAACTGGCATTAGCAGCTGTAGGAAGACATTCCTGAGTAGAGGTTCTGCTTGAAGAAGAAGTAGGAAGAAATTACAAAAGAAAACAGGAGGGGTTGTGCACTCATTCTGAGGTCTGGAGGTATTTTTTTTTCTTTAATATCAGTGGGAAAGAATGCTCAGCTGTGATCTGTCAGCATGTGGGCAGGAGTCAGAACATGAAACTCATGGAGAGAAAATCTTTATTGCTCTTGCAGTACACTTGGGTAAATTTGTGGCCTCCTCAGTCATGAATAAGGAGGGTCAAGACACTTTTTATCACTCTTTGGTCGCACAGAATTGCATTACAGGATGGTATTATGCCCAGCTATGATTACTACCAGACGTGCATTTTTTTGCTATCAAGAATTTGCAATAAACCCAGCATGAGTTCATGTGAGTTTTTGTGGCATTCATCCAGAATGGTTTCCCAGTCAACACCGTGCCAGATATTTCAAGCACTGAGAATATCTGCCTGATAAGTTATTTTTCTCTCTGGAATCCAATGTTCAGATCCTTCTGTCAGCCTGAGTGTTCTCCAGTTGCCTTCCAAATGTAACTGATGGTCTTGCAATGCATTCAGCAGAAAGTGGAAGTGAACTCATCAAGTGCCAAAAGAAGCTCTGAAAGGACTCGAGCTGTAGCTCAGGAATAATTCATGGCTGATGACATTACCAGAGGTGATGAGTTTCACACACACACACACACACACACACACACACTTATTTAGAGGAGATGTATTCTTGTATAAAATGGAAAGCTGCAAAAGCAATAGGAACAGCCATGGGATGGAGTGCCAGGAGCAGCCATGGCATCCTTGTTGGATTTCATAAGCAGATGTTGCCTGCTGGATTTCTTGCTAGAGCCTTGTGTTCTCAGACCCAGCTCAGCATCCCTCCCAGCTACTGAGAACCCAGCCTGAACCTCTTGGAATTGGGATGTTTGGGAATACAGAACATGGACCTCATTTCATTTCCACCAAAGCTTTGCTGGGATCCTGCTACCAAATGATTTCTGGTGATTATCAACACCCACCCCGTGGGCTCTTTTGCTATGCAACTCTTGGCCAGGAGAAATCCAGGCCATGCCAATCACTGGCTGTCAGCATGCTGGTGGCTTTTCTTTCTGCTCTGTTTAAATGATGATGCCATCAGGGCTTGGCTGTGTTTTATAGGGCAGTAACACTGACAAGGGAGCTGGGAAGCTGGAGTGGAGCAGAGAGCTGTGGTGGTGGGAGAGAAAGAGGCAGAGAGGGAACCCTGGGCCTGGCAGAGCCCCTGTTCAAGCCTGTTGGACAGGATACTCAGGCTAGAAACTACTAAGCAGTCCCTGCTCCTTTGCAGAGGCCTCCCTGGGATGCTTATCTTTCATGCACTAATACCACCTGTCACATTATTTGATGGCTGGGCACATTTTCTCTGCTAATTTTCAAACATATGCTTCTGGCACAAAAGATTTTTTCAAGAGTCTGTGCTGCATTTCCAGTTTCTTCCCAGCTCCTCTGATTTTAATATTGATATCTGTTTGGTTTCTTTGACTTCTATATCTTCTCAAAGCAATATGTGATAAGTTATGCAAGATATGACCTAGTTTGGCTGCTCATACCTTGGGTCTGGCTTGTTTCAGGGCAGGATGTGTGTGTATACAAACCATATATACAGCCATGCATAAGGATATGGGGTTGTGTGGATATATGGCTTCCATTGTATAAGAATTTAGGGCATTCAGAACTAATGATTCAAAACCATCCATCTGCTACAGAAAGATTTTAGTTTGATCTGCAGTTTTCAGAGCCTTTCTTGATAATCACTTGGTTTTAAAGATTACAGATGAATTAGGAACGTTTTACACAATACTGAAAGATGAGTGGGGGTGTATTTAGGGTCTTAAGTCTTGGGTGTCATTTTGGAGGTACAGCTGGGTTGATTTCAGGGTGTTAGTAAATATTTGGAAGGAACACACCTGAAGAAAAGTTTTGGGATGTGGTGGGAGGCTGTAACAGATCTTTCTGAGGATGACTGCTGCCTCCTTCCAGGAAGCCTGACCTGTAATCTCCAGGAAGTCTTTAGATAGGCTGTGCTGACAAGTATGGTTTTGGTTCTAGAAATATTTTGAGTGTTTTATTAATGAAAAGTGCAGTAGATTAAAAGCTTGTTGAAGTGTCAGGTAGCTAACCCATTCCTTTTTGAACATTTACAGGTTTTGAACACACCATGTTTACTTGGGTTTGATTTCTTTACCATTTTATTTTTTTTTTTTTTTGTGAATAGCTTGCTCTGAAGAAACAGAATTTTGGTTTTGTGTTACCTTGCTTGTACAGAGCACTAATAAATCCTTTTCTTTTCTTTTATGCACTCCTGACTTCTGGCTGGGAGGGCCAAAAGGAGCCACAGAACATAAGTACCCCTGGTGTCAGTGATAGTGCTTAATGAGTTCAGAGAACTGATACAGAAGTTGTGTACCTTGTTTATGCCTTCTTTAAATGTGGGGTTTAATATGCATTTTATCATTTTTTGTGCTGATATAAATAGTCACAACAGTTTTTCAAAACAGAAGGACAGGGTGAGCTGAGCTGTTGGAGCAGCCAATTTCCACCAGAGTCCTTCATGAGAACTTGCAGCAGTTTTCAGAGGTAATTTAGCTTCAGCACCACAGAATGCATATCAGGAATACTTTTTTTGTCTTTGGCATCTTGGAACATTTCAGTTTTGCAGCCTCTCTGAGGTGCCATAGGCATTCTCAAGACCTTCTGTATAGATAATAAGTGGAGACTAATGCTGGATGGATGTAGAGCTGTCCAGCTGGAGACAAGTCTCTATCTTGGGTGCTTGGGGTCTTCTCTCTGCCCACCAGAACATGAATCAGTTTGGTTCAGCATAAAAATGAAAGAATACTGCTCAGTTTCCTTTGCAGAATTATAAGAAAAGCTTCTGAACGAGTCAAATTGCAATTCTGAATGAGCCAAATTGCAAATTGCTTGTAAAAGTATGTCCAGGTGAGCTAAAAATATCCACAGGTAATAATTCCTCTTTCAAAAGATTAAGTGAAGTTTGAATTATTCTTTCTGCAAGTATCAAATGTTGCATTCTTAAATGACTTCTATTTCATACTCTTCAAAGCTTTTCTGTATTTATTCTCCTTCTGGCCCATTAGGAATCACTCAAGTAGGTGGGTGGGCATCTTCAATTTTGTACTAGTTGTCTCTTCAGCAATGTGAGACAACAAAACTCGTACAGATTTGGGGATTACAACCTGGGAGAGATCATTTTAACTGTTGAAAGTAGCATCTGGCTTCAGCTACAGGCACTACCCTGGAGTTGGTGCTGGAGGAGCAATCACTCCCTGCTCAGCTGCAGGTGGCAGCACAACACCAGTGTTAGTTTTCCCCAGTCCCAGTGTCTCCAGGAGCTGTGAGATTATTAATATAAATTTTGCTAATGCTGTTGAAAGATTTATATTTTTATATGCAGCTTGAATTATTTTTCTTTTAAGCACACAGAGCATTCAGGTCTGAAAAAGCTCTGTGATTTATTTATTTTTTAGTCTGGTGCCTGCAGATCCATGTTTATTATCTTAATTTTAAGCTGATGCACTGTGTATGAAGCCAGAACAGTGAATGTTAAGCACTGGTGAGGTTAGGGCTGAACTTAAAAGATAAGGAGGTGTTTTCTAGCTGTAATTGGACAGAATCCTGTAAAACAATTTAAATGGACAATATATTTATAAGCATCACCATAATACAAAATATAATCTGCTTTTAAATGAATATTTTAAGTTATCCATTATCTTCATGAAAGTGAAATAGGGACAAGCTGTAAAACAACGTGGTTGGAAGTACAGGGGGGGGGTGTGAATTTTCCTTTGGGAAATACAAGTACAGACAATTTGCAGAGCTCCTTCTCCAGATAAATTGCTCCCCAAGTCATAAGTCATGGTAGAAAAGTGTTCCTACTGCCTTCTTTTCTAGCTGTGTGTGCCTGTCCCTCCCAGCAAGAGCAAGAATCAGACACCCTGGCATGCTGGTGCTGTCTGCTACTTTTCTCCTTGTATTCTCTGATGAGTAAATTTGCATTTCAGTGTCTTAAAATCAACTTTGTGTGACCTGGGCAGGTGTGGAGAGACAAAACCCCCCAGGTGTGGAGGGCCAGGCCACTCTTTGGGGACCAGGAACCAGGAGGATCCTAAAATGCCATTTCAGAAGGACTGAAGGCTGTTTGATCTGGCAAGTTCTAAGAAGGCTGGGACTGAAAAGGAACTTTTCTTTAATATTGTATTTCTTCTGAGTGCAAAGGTGGGGGGAAAAGGCAGCTGGGGACAAAGGAGCTGTAAGTTTGACAATGACTTGTGTTTGCTCTCTCCACTTTTTCAATATTCTTCACAGCCTTCCTTCCCAGCAGAGGGAAGTTCAAAGCAAACTGGGAATATGTTCTTTAGAACAAGTGAGCAATTCACAGCTTTCATGCAGTGTTTCAGATGTTCATTTTCATCTGCCTTAGTCATCCCTGGCATTGTTCTGGTATTGTCAGCACTGCATTCAGCAGCTTTGTAGTGCCTGGAGCACTGCAGGTTTTTTTTTTTTTCTCATGGATGATAAAGGTTTCATCCAGAAGTGAGCTTGAAGTATTGATACCAAATATTGCAGAGGTTACACCCAGTGACACAAAAGTGAGTGTGTTTCTGAAGGTGCTTTCATTTGCTCACTAGCTGTGCTAACCTTTTAACAGGTTTTATGAATAACAAGTTGCTAAGGACAAAGACTTGGGATTAGCACACCTGAACAACAGACAAAAGCCCAGAGCAACAGTCAGATGCAGATGGCTGAAAAGGTGCTGCTGAAATAACCTTTTCAAGTTCTGCTTTCAGTGGTGTCATGGCAAGAAACTCCAAAACCCAAACTGTTATTCCCCAAGTAAACATTAAGTGAAGAATACTGTTTCAGCAGGTGTGCTTAGATTGCTTTGCAAACTGAAAACCACTCAGCACTGCACAATGCCAAGCCCTTTGAACAGCCTGTGGAAACAGCTTCTTTCCCAGATTTCTGTTCTAATATATTCTGGGGATGAAGGTTAAGTGGGCACTTTAACCCCTGGTGCTGAGCTTGTATGCTTTAATCTTTAATTTTCATTTAAATATGTAGAGCTTGTGCCTAGTCCAATTACTCTCACTGCTTTTACAAATAAACATATTGGGTAGGTATTTTAAAATAAATATCCTAAAATATTTTAAAGCTTTAAGGTTTCCCTTCTGAGATTCTTTCTAACCATTTCTTTTCTCTTTTCTTTTTTTTTTTTTTTTTTTTTTACACTTTTTTTCCTTTTTTTTTCCTTTTTTTTTGTGGAGCAAGGGAGGAAGGGTTTAACTTTTGCAGTGGTGTCAGCTACAGCAGACTGTCTGCTCTGCTCAGGTGATTATTGTCTGGCCATCAAACTAGTAATAAAATTCCTCTTTAATGCACAAAACTTTATTTTTAGGACAGAAGAATATTTTTGCATGGAAATGGTTCTTCTTCATGCTAATTAGGTGTGGTTCTTAGGATCAAAACCAAATTTACTATCAGAAATGGACTTTGCATAAACCCCAGACTGTTTTACATACAAGTTTATACCTAAAGCCAACTCTGGCTCTGGAGTGCAAGGTTTCCCCGGGGCATTTAGCAGGATTTCTCTGGTTAAAGGAGAAATACTGGTGAAAAGAGGCTCCTGCACCTCTGCCTTTCATTAAGAGGGAGTGGGGACCAACTGGGGGGTTTTTTGAGATGGAGGAAGCTTGAGACCCAGGAAATAAAATAATAGAAAAGGGTTTTTGCTTGCTTAGGAAGAGTGAGTTCTTAAGGAATTAGGCATAGGGTAACAACCACCAGAACAGTTAAAATCTGAGAAGAAGGGATATTCTCCCTGGTTTGCAGACCCAGGGAGGTTACCTGTGGGAGGTTGCTTTCTCTCTGTTTTCCCAGAGCTCTCTCCAGGGTGGAACTGCCCCTTCCCAAAGTCTGAGAGAGTCTGGAACCCGCAGAACTCAGCTCTGCTTCCCACACCACGGAGGACTCAGAAGTGAATTTAGGCACAGAAGTTTGAAATCCATTTCTTTAAATACCTGTTTAGTTCCAACATTGGCCTTGATCTCTCCCTCTTTTGTTTTTCCTTTGTTTCAGTAACTTTCTGTTCATTTCTTGGTCCCTTGTCCTCGGAGTTGGCTGCAGTTTTGTCTTTTCCTACTGCCCGGGGTTTAATTATGGAATGAAAAGTTCAGCTCACTTCAGCACAACAGCTTCCAGGGGTTTATTGGAGACTTGAGTTTCATTAATAGGGAGCAGCTGTGGGGAGTTTGAAGTGGGTAGTGCTGGGTGCAGGGCTGTGCTGCAAATTCCAACCTATTTGTGAGCACCCAGTAGAGACTCGTAGGAATTAATGGGGGGGGTGATGGGGCACAGGGCTCTGAGAAGCTGAAAGCCAAGCATCAGCCTTCAAAAGCCCTGTACAAATACATTTATATTTTGATTGAATTGCAGAGGTTCCCTTCTCCTTCTCACCTCCTGATTTGCTTTGCACTGGAACTATCAGTTGTTAAATCTTTGCTTTAAGTCCTAAGCAAAATCCAGGCTTGTCTTTATAAATGCTGGATATAAATGAGGATATAAACTATCCTCATGTGTTCTGCAGAGACTTTGGAGACCAAGTAATCCAAAAAGAATGGGTATTTAGCCTCATTGTAACAGAAGAACTCCACTTTCTCAGTGTATATAAATATTTGTTTTAATCCATCAAGGTGACTGTTTTTTCCTGCAATAATTTTTTATCTCTTATTTTCTTTTGTAACATTTTCTGAAAATGGGACAGAAAATCACTAATTCAGGTATCCAACACAGCAGCTATGAACATAACCTTTCAGATCAGTCTTTTCAGTGGAAAACCTAACCATTTTTCCCAATAGAAGCTCAGACAAGTCTATAAACCTTTTATAACTTAATGAATGTTTCACACCAGATGCTGATTCCCTAGGTAAGCAAACCTGTAGCTCGTGAGACCCAATCTTTTCTCATGATTTAAGTTTGTTGAAATCAGATTGAGACTTTCCAGACTTGAGAGTGGTCACATTTTTCATAGCTTAACAGTAAATCATCTTTCACTTAGAAGATTTAGAGACAGACTGAGGAGCTAAATCTTAGAGTTTGCCTTCCTAACTCGTAGAAGCCATTAGAGGAGCCTCATTATGGCCTTTCCTAAAGGATTAGATAGAACAGCTCAGTAATGTTCAAAGCAGGACAAACACCATTACAAGTGTAACAACTTTATCCTTCTAATTATTTAGCTGTAGAATGAGGTGTGATTGGGAGACACCTGGAAACAGCTTGGGCTGACAGAGTTGATAATCAGAACCTATCAGCTATCAAATTAATAGCAATAAATGATACTCCCAATGAAAATGTTGGGAACTGAAGGATTTTTCATCCTTACACCAATCAACAGCCAGAAAGTGGAGTTCTTGGTGTTGACACTGGACCTTGCAAAGCTGGGCTCGTGTGAGTGGTCCTGCAGGTGTCTGCTCACAAAGTGGAGCTTTGGAGCCAATGACCTCTGCTGTAGAATCTGAGTTTTGACAATTGGCTGCTTAAATATTTGCTGGATGTGGTGGGCAAGTGAAGATGAGGAGCTTTCAATATGAAATAGGGGTTTGATTGCTGTTAAACTATGCTAGGAACAAGAATATTATTGGCAATTCTGGACGCAGAACTTCTTTTCTGCATTGAATGCATCTGATGAGATTTTGGCTCCTTTGATTCTTTTTAAAGTGTTCAAGCAGTGTGACTTAAATATCTTCTTTGCTTCTACAAGTTTGGAGTTTTTTATTTTTCATTTAAGTGGAGGAACACACTGGAAATCCTGTTTCTTTGTATTTATATTGATTATTTTGCATATTTTTTGCTCTACAGACACAAAGCTAAAGCAATGGCCAAATACCACTGGTGCTTGCTCTGCCCAGAAAAAGGATGTTAGTGAGCCAGCCTTGCCAGTCTGCTACCTTCTCAGAAAGAACATTATATTGCAGTTTCTTTTAGCTAACAATTTAAACTTGAAAGGAGAGATCTTGTTCTCTGGTGGCTTTCTACCCAAACATATTGCTTAAAACAAGAACGCTGCTTTCTCTGTGCCATTTACTGAGAGCTGGTGGCAAGAAACTCCAAACACTCCAAGGAAAAGGTTCTGGGAATATGATTTAGTCTTCCAGTTATAAGTTCCTTTGCTAGAAAATAGCAACTAAAAGATAATTCTCCAAGGCTTGCTGTTGGGTTTCCCCCTGTGAAATGGTCGTTTATTTGAAAGCCGCTTTTGTTTTATTTTTGCGAGTCCAGAGAAGCTCTTGGCATTATGAGCTTTGTCTGATTAAGTGTGCAAAATGACAAACAAGGTTGTCCTGTGCTCATCTTCTCCCTTCTTTAGGCAGATAATCACCTTTAGAAGCCTGGATCCTATTCAGCTACTCTGTCAGTCAGCAAGACCAAGACCCGAGTAAGCCGCATTTATCAAACTAAACACTTGATCTGTATCGGCACATCAGCTGGTGGCAAGGGCTGAGACACAAGATGAAAGTTGCAATTAGGATTTAGGAGGACATTTTATTATCTGAGATTTGAAATAGGTTTTCTTAGTTAATCCAAACATCTTTCCACTCAGATATGTTGACAGAGCCCTTCTGTACATGTACTTACTTCAGCTTAAGTGGGAACTGCAATGGATGTTGCCAAGATTTAATACCTCTGACAGGAGAATACTTGTCAAGGGCAGGAGATGGAGGGTGGAGTTAGAGCACTGCCTGCTCTCTGTTTGTGCAGCCTTTCTTCAAATGGTATTTAAAAGCCAAATAGTAAGTTCTGGGGCAAAAGTTTTGCCGTCCAACTTTTCCTGAAAAATTAAAACTTGTTCTTAATAAAGGAAAATGAGTGGCTTAAACAAGACCAGAATATCCCCCAGCAGTTTTTGTAGGTGTGTAGCACATACAAGTCAGTAGATTCTGTGTCAACTCTGTGTGCACAATGCCCAGGTGGTAGAGAGGGTGCTTTTCCCAAAGCCTCTGAAGGGCAGAACAAAATGCTTTACCTTTCTCAGGCTCCCTGAAGGTGCCTCCTTACTTTAATAACAAAGCTTTGCTTTTTTTTTTTTCTTGCCATTTATAGCCCTAACTGAGTAATTTCTCCTTTCTACCTAAGCAGGACTGGTGTTTGCAGCCATTCCAAGTGCCTTGTGCTATCAGAGGCAGCTTCACCAGACTCTTGCTGTTGCTTTTGAGTGTTAACTGGTTTTATTTCCCATTGTCCTACACAATGGAGATTTCCTATAGCAGAAGGAACTCTATGAAGATTTTCCCCTCAGTTTGATTTGACAGAGTCCAGCTTGCCAGACCCTACCTGCCCTGTTTTTGGTGTCTCCAATGTTACCTGTGAGTTTCTTCTTACTCCACTCTTATCTGAAATGCTGAGGCTAAAATATATGCAGGTTTCATCATCAGTGTACAAACTCTAGCATGTAAATTGAAATTCTGGCTATTTAAATGTTCACAGCAGTCTCTAACTTTATAAATGTTAGACAGCTGCAAGATACTCTCCTATAGAAGTACTGATGAAATGAAATAATTTTTACAGTTTCAATGTGACTGCACAGGCAGAGTAATGTGTAAAGATGAGGCAAAATTGCTGCTTTTTGCTGCTGAGCAGAGAAAAGACTCAGAGTGTGTGGTTGTACAGTGCCTGCCTGGACAGCAGAGGTCCTCAAGACCCAGCTCTTCAAGTAGAAGTTTTGCAGCAATTAAATTCCATTAAGTCATTTCATAAGACAGTTTTCCCCAATGATTTTGGCATGCAGTTAAGCAAAATGATCATCTTCTTTTCCTTCATTTTCTTTCTTTTTTTACTTATTGTGAAATTCTACCTGTTGTTACACCTTTTGCACTGTTTGCAGTAATATTTTAGAACAACACTTGGAGAAGTGCTCCTCCTTCAAGCCTTTGGAAGAAACATGCATCAGGATTTGAGCAAAGTAATTCCTGTGCCTGGTTTGTCACTAAATGGCAGTGCTGCTCTCTAGGAGCCCAACTTCTGGTAGGATGAGAAAACATAAAAGCATCTGAAATGTTATGGTGAAATCCAACTCTGCTATCTAGAAATTATCTGTTCATGTCCAGTTAAAACTGCAACTAACTTTTATCTCACTGTAGAGATAATAACTCAAATAATTTGTACAGCAAGTGAAGTGTCAGCCTGGTCTATTCAATTTTGTGGCCTTATACAAAACTTAAATATTTATGCACTTAAACATGTGACTTTATTACCAGCCTTGCATTCATAGATTTATAGAAATATCTTACCAAAGACAATGGCAAGGAGTGATAAATATTGAGAGTACTTTTAATTCTCTGTAGTCTTCTGGCTGAACACCCTAACTAGTTCTGTCTGGCCTGAAAACCCTTCCAACTTTGTTGCTGTGAAGTTCCCTGTAACCTGGACAACTAAGCTTTGAGTAGAAAGCACCAGTGTGAGTTAAAGTAGCTGCAGTTTATTTTAAAATATTTTCCATGATTAACACTTTTTGAATGGCAGGAAACTCTCAGAGTTTGGCTTCATCCTGAATTATGCTGGAGAATAGGTTTTGTTCTGGAGTAGCTTTCTATCTCCCCTCACCATTATTTCCAAACTGTTGCACTGCTCACCCATGCTACCAATATTAACTTGGCTGGGGATTCACAGGTTTTCTGAATGAAAAAAACAAAACAAAAAAAAGGGCATTTTACTTCAAGTTGGTTCACTACTGTCTTTAACCTGTCGTGTTTTCTGGACAATCTCACGTTAGTGCCTTTGTGTAAAAGCTCTCTGAATGATGGATTAAGATCTGCCTTGGATTTTTCGTGGATTAAGTTTTAAATGAAGATAAAAGAATAACAATGTGAATCAATTTGATCAAAGAAAAAGTGTCACTAATTATTTAAACAGGACACTTACTACAGGGGTTTAAAGGCAAAGAAGCGGATTTCCCTTGCATGTGGATCAAATCAGAAGGATCCCATAATTGACTCTTTACAAGACCTTGCTGCAGAGTAATGGACTAGATATTAAAGCCTTAAGTATTTAAAGCCAGTTTCTGTCTTTCTCTAAATGGAACTCTACCACTAAGAGCTATTTTACAAGTCTGACACATTAGCTACATCACTGTGAAATACACTGGGTTCTGGCTTTGGCTTCTCCAGTCCGGAATTCCCAGACCTTTCAATAGTTAAATGGTGTGAACTGGGCAGCATTCAACCTGTGAGGAGGAATGAGCATCCTAAAAATAAATGCCAGATGGAGATGTCTGTTGGGAAGGAGCAGAGATAGTGGATGTCCCTTTTTTATAAGCATTTAATTGATTTTTCTCTTTGCCACCTCTTTTTAATTTGGTTGGTGCCTCTTGGGATAACTGCTCTGCTGGTACCAATAGCTCTCAAGCTCTCTCTTTCTTCTTTCTGGGTTCTGAAGATGTCATCTTCTGCATTTGGTGCTGGTTTGTATATGAAGGAATATTGTATTTTCAACCTTTCACCACTTTGCTTTTGGAGGCTGTGCAGTAAAATCATTCCAAAAAAAGAGATTGCTACCTTCCTATCCAGTCCTCCTTGTTTTTACAAGGATTATTGCATGACTTTCACACTGTCAAAATATTAGAGATTTTATTCCTGAGGCAACTAGAGGTAGTACAGCTTATCCAGTCTTAGAAAACAATCACAAATAAGACAGGAAAATGTGAAACTGTTGTAGGTACTCCCCATTTCTTTACCTCTGTAAACTCTCTAGTGTTTTCAGCATTGAGGCAAACCTTTTTCCTTTTTTTTTTAATTTTTATTTTTACTAAATAGAAAATGATGTGTGTTATACTAGGTAAGATTACTGTCAATATAAACTTTTATTAGTACCAATCTATATTTAAACTGTTGTTGAGCTCTGTGCTAGAATCAGTGAGCATCCTTCATGCTCTTCATTTTCTGTTGCTCTCCAAGTAGTTTCTCCTAAGTGTATCCCAGGCTTCACCTTTTCAGGCAGCCCTATCTATGTGATACAGTAATTTTACACTGATACTCAGCATTTCTGTGCTGGATTTCTTAATCAGTTTCTTTTTCTATGGGAATCATTATTATCCAAATAATTCCTTTACTATAGCAGTTTATACTATATAGACTTACAGGATAATATTTCTTGGCAATCAAAATAATCCATCACATAATCCAGAGTTTACTTTTAGCTAATTTCTGTCTTCTAGTGTCAGAAAGCAAATCATCCTGCAATCAACAGACCCATCAGGGAAAGGAGAAATTTTGTCCCATAGACACAAATTCATATCCCAAAAGATGTGAAAATTTGGGATATCTTAACTTCAGCATGTGACATCTGGGACTTCAAACCAGACATAAACAATACTCAATGAGTTCTATTTTTTTTTTTAATGTTTCCTCAAAATAACATTTGTAAATATTAAAGCCACAAATTATGTTTTAAAACCAGACTGGACACTGACTAGGATTACTCTGCAAGATGAAGTATTTCATACACAAAGATCTAAGTGTGCTGCTGAGCTGTTGCAGAGGAGAAATACTTTGCAAATGTTAGTTAGAAACCTTGCCTTATGGGTTTGACTGCTCCTTTTTGTGTAGGTGAAGAAAGAGCCAACTTTTCAAGTATTTCTTTTAACAATTCTTTCAGGCTTGTCATCTTCTCTCAGGAAAGGACCTCCCGTGGTTTGGTTGAGCCGTGTGCTCCTCGTGGGAATGTTGAGGTTGCTTCATTCAGCTGCAGGCAAGGTTTGAGCAGCTAAGAACAAGTAGCTTAACCAAACCTCATTTTTTATCTTTGGCAGGTAGGGATTGTCCTCCTCTCAAGGTTTGGGTGATATTTGCAGCTCACACAGGTTCTGCAAAGCCATTTCAGCTTTGTGCACTCCAACCACACACAGCTTTCAATCGACCCAGCTGACCACATCCTCTCCAGCCCATTTTTTCCCAGTCTAGACAGGGCCTAAAAAAAAAAAATGTATCCTTGTCTGAGGGATTTGGGGATTTCTGCTCTTTGCTTGACTGACTGGATCCAAAGGGTTTGCTGCTGCTGGGTCAGTCTCATCTCTCTGTGAGATGCCCAGGTAGCTGGGGGGGGTGTGTGGAGGGGTAGGGTGGGCATTTCACCCCACAAAGCACCCCTCCAAAATTCCCACTGCAGCTCCCAAAAAGCTGCACTCCCTCTGCTTGGGGTTGCATTTTGCTCATGGCTTGCATCCCTCAATTTTTCCCTGATGATTTCAAAATGGAACAAGATGGAGTTCCTATGGCACATAATTATTCCAGTTGCTTCCCAGCTTTCCACAACCTCCTCCCATGCCACAGCAGAAATATTCCAGTTCTGCTGCTGCTTGGGCTGTAAGGGGTCTGAGTTAAACCTTTTGCATCTCAGTGGTGAAAATTGTCTATCTTTCTTTAATATTCTAATAATTAACTCAATTTAAGAAAAACCTCTTGGCTTGAGCATGTCAGAAAGGGACACTTAAACCCTCAAGGATCCTGATTATCACTGTACCAGGAAAAGGGATTGTGAGCTGCTATTTCTTTCAAGGAAAGCAGAACCAAGCAAACCCTTAACCCACAACTTCTTTTTAAAATCTTACCTCTCTAATTTTTCAGTCATGAGATTTCTGCCTCAAGTCCTTTCATAGAATCATAGAATTGGCTGGGTTGGAAGGGACCTCAGAGATCATCGAGTCCAACCCTTGAACCACCGTTGCGGTTTCCTTGGGCTTTGTTTTACACCTTGGGCTTTGTTTTACACCAAACCAAATATTTTCTAAAATCTGCTTTCCATTGATTTTCTTACCCAGAAAAGCAGCTAGGAGCTAATAAGAGGAGGAAGCAGGTCCAAAAAAAAGTAGATTTGCAGAGCTGGTCTGGAGAGCACCAAGATCTGCTGTCCATCTTCTTTTGTTTTATTAGCAAGGCAAAGCTGGAGAAGACCAGGACATGTACCCACACTGGGGCTCCAGTCCAACAGCATCCAAAGAAAGGGATTAAACTGACATAAATCTTAATTTATGTCTAAAAATGAACCTGAGTAACCACCAAAAAACATATGAGACTCATCATAAAGAAAAGCCTGATCTCCAGAAAAAGAAAAATAAACTGTCTAGCCAAAGGCACCTTCCCAGGACATGTTGTTACTTTTCCTTCAGCTCATCCAGTTGCATCAGTACTTATCTTATATTTTAAAAAGATTGTTGATTCCTAACTGTGTATGTGTTTACAGGTTTGGAGCACCCAAAAAGTTTACTGAATGAAACAGCACAAAGTAGGGGAAGTACCACTTATTGAGAAAAGGTATGAACTGAAGGCAGGAGGCCTTCTGTTGGTGACAGAGATTTGCTTGAAGATAACCTCCAAAATTATTTTAAAATATTTTAAATACTTTAAAATACTTTCTAAATATTTAAAAAATATTTTTTAAATATTAAAAATCCCCTCATCTGTCTTTTATACACAAACAAGAGCCACTAAAGTAATTAACTTAAAGGGATGCAGCCTGGATCTGTAGACACCCAGCTTTTAATGATGCAGCAACAAGTTTAGCACCACATTTGAGACCAATATTTGCCATAACTGGTGAAGGGAATGTATTACCTTCTGGTCATCTAATCCCAGGTGAATCCAAGGCATTTCAGCCTCCCACCCCAGTTGTATTTCCAAAGAAAAACACTAGAGCTCATCAGCACCAAGGTGTTGTTCTGTCAGGCAGACACAAGGCAGCTTAGCCAGCTTTTCCCAAGTGTCCAGCATGGAGAAGCCTTGACTTCCCTCAGAATTCCCAACCCTCTGGAAACTTCTGACTCCATCATCAATAAATATATGTTTATTAATTTATTATTATTGTTAAAAATAATAATTACCCTGATAGATCTTTGTTCAGATTTATTCATCTGCTCTCTTTCCATCAGCTTTTGTCTGTTTCTTGCCTTGCATTCAACTTTTTGTTTTGGTCAGGAGCATTTCAGCCCTACCTGAAATTGTTATGGTTGGGTTTTGGTTTTCCAGGAAGTTCTGTGGAGAAGCACAGAGGTTTTCAAAGCTGAGACAAGGCAGCCTGCTTGTGACTTGAAATGAAACAATGCTTTTTTTTTTGCTTTGATTTAATTTCTAGGCATTCTATAAACACCCTTACAATCCACCAACCTAAGCTAATGTAAATTTATGAATAATATCCTCAAGATGCAAGTAAAATTTGCTTATGTCTTTAAGCTGTTAGACTCTCTTAAAGACTGCAGGCAGTTAGTGTGCCCCAGGCTCTGCTTCCCTTCATCCAGCATGCCCTTTAGAGCATTAATTTAATTGTGTTAAATTTCCTAGAGGTGTTAATGGAAGATGTTGGAAGTAAAGGTATGAATCCTGCTTCATAGCTCCAAATGTTTTACTTCAACTGCAGATAGATTATTTTTAAGTAATGTATAATTTGGTTTTCATTTCCTCTCCATTTTATTTAAAGAGAAAAGCTTTCTCAGCTCTTGCTGTTGCAGTTAATCTGGGCAAAACCTTAATCTTACAGCACAGAGAGCTTGCATGCTACTTGGAAAGTTTAATTCATCATCTGTGTTTATTTCTCAGCTGTTTAGATTTCATTCACTTTGAGTCACAATCTTTTCTCTCCAGCTTGTGTGTGAAGTCTGAAATAAGTTCAAGATGTGTGTCTAAGCCTGGGTAAGCATGGCTCAACTTCTATTCTGGCAATCAAAGCCTGACTCCTTTCTTGGTTTGCCGGAAGAACAAGACTGCAAATCAAGATGCTTGGGGTGGAAAAAGTATCCTTAACCCCCACTAACTCTCTTTGGAAGTCTCAGGTTTTGTAGATGCCATGCAGAGAGATCAGATAAAGAGCCAGTGCACAGCATCATTGTCATCTTGAATATTCCTAATGAAAAATGCCTCTGCCTTTTCACACTTCTCCCTCCTACCTTTCCCTTTATATGGAAATGATTTGTTGAGAGGAGGCTCCTGATGTAGGTGACCAGTTAGAGCATTCTTGTACCAATCACACCAGCCCTTGTCTTTTTTCAAATTCATTTGCACCACGTTGTGTTAGACATAATATTTATTTGCCTGACATTTCAGCCTCGTGAAATTCCTTTTAGTCTTTTATCATGATTGCCACTATTTTCTTAATAATCTCACAGCCATGGCATGGCAAGAATCTTTATGTAAACGTGATAGAGAAGCCCAAGTGTCACTCAGAGCTGCTCCTCTCTCCATGGACTGGGTATCAACAGGTTTCCAAGGATTCCTTTTAATTGGGTTTCAAACTGAAAGCAGGGCCCCTCTGCTCAGTTCTTCCTGACCTTGTCACCCTCTGGGCAGTGCCACTCCAGAGCAAGAGTGTCCAAGAAAACCTCCCATCTTTCAGCTGATGGAAGCTGCTCCCTGCCTGGAGCCCAGGCAGTGGAATAACCTTCAGATCACTGCAGGCTTCAGTGCTCTGGGAACTCCCAGTTGGTGCTTTTCTCTGTCATCAGCCAGAAAAGGGGTTTTGAAAGGCTCCAGAATGAACTGCAGAACTCAGCCCATCTGCCTCAAACTCCTGCAGCTGAAAGAGGATAAGATAAAGGAGGAATCCTCCCATCAACATGGACTTGTTTAGGCAGCACAGCTGACAGGTGAGTACCACAGCTGTCAAATACTTGCTTGCCACAACCAGTATATTTCTGCTCTTAATATTAAAAGTGTGTCAGAATTTCCATTATAAACCACTTATTTTGTGGGTTTATAGCTTTGCCATAAAAATACACCTTGGGTTGAGTCTTGGCATGCAGCCAGCTGGCTTCTTCTAACACAATATTAATTCAGAACATCCAGACAGTGGTTTTAAACAGCAGGATCTGAAAAGTTGTTGCTTCTCTCTTTTTTTTTTTTTTTTTTTCTCAAGTACCTTGCTTTCTGCAGGTCTTGTGGAAATCAAAGATGACCAGATGGAATTTCAACAACAATCTGCAATGCCTGGGAGTCCTTTTTGGATGGACTGAGAATTGCCATAAAAAAAAGGAAGATCTGGAGACATCTGCAAAATTCCCAGGCCAGGTGGGAAGGCTGAATAGAGACCTCCAAGGCTGAATTGAGAGGATCACTATCTCATCCAGCAATCTGGCTGCCATGACCCAGAAAGTTTAGCAGAAGATAGCAGAAAGCAGGAAACTTTTGGCCAGCCTAGAACTTTCTAACACAGATAAAGATGTAAGCTAAAAAATACCAGTTTTGGAAGGAAATCCAAGATTTCCTGAAGAATCTTGGGTCAGGTTTAAAGTGCACAGAGTACCAATATGTCAGTCACCTTGGTGAGAAGAGAAATTAGGAGGAAAAAATACTTCTCATTTAAAATTTAGATGCTCAGGTGGGATATTTCCAGTCAGCTCAAACATATCAAGCCCTCCAGTTCTGAACTAGGGCTTCAGGAGGAGCACATCTGGTCTGTTCAAAGACTGGAAAGATGGACAGAAATTGGAGCTCCAAGCAGCCAAATCCTGTAACTCAAATGCTGTTTATAAAATGCATGATGAAAAGGGGTGATCCTAATCTGATCCCTGGCCTTACTGTTCAATTAGAAGAAGTGATAATCTTGGTTTGTAAAAGAAGGAAAATTGGCAGCTGTGGAAAAATTAGGGGAAGTAGTTCAGTTAAGTATTGGATTCATGCAAAAAAAAAAAAAATTGGCTATAAAAGCAGTTCTGAGGCTGGCCAGGACAGAGCTTCAGAAGTGTCTGGGGAAAGGTCTTCAATCAGTTCAGGAAATGTGAAGACATGAAGCTGTAAGTGCTGAGCTCCAAAGGAATGAGGATAAAGCTTCTAGCTTTTCTTTAGATTTGGTCAGTTTACTATTTCAATGTATATTAGGATCTGTGAAATGAATGAATAAAGTGTCCTTTCTCAAGCTGAAGTTATTGGACCAGGTGGCCTGGAAAAGAATAAAATGCTCTCAAGCAAGGAGAGTGACTGCTGGCAAACATGAAGCATCCAAAAGGTGGGAAAATTGGTTTGGAAAACTCGTCCTCTTCTGAGCAAGAAATGTAACTAAAATGATGAATAGGCTATGGAAAGGTTTGGATTTCATTAGGGCTAGTAATAGAGTAATAGAGGCTGGAAGTATTGTCTTACACATTAAATCTCTGGAAATTTTCTTTAATTGTGTCCCAGGTGAAGCAGAGTATTTGGAGATAACTGGTTTGCAATGAGCAGATTTTCCTACTGCAGCTGGGAATAGCACAGCAGCTACTTGGTGCACTGTCTTTTTACCCAAGTAAAGGTAGACTGATGAAAATCACATTTTAAGGGCCAAATCCTTGTGGAAAACTTAGCTGCTAGTTCTGAGGGAGAAATTAATTTAGAAATAGAGTTTAAATTCCTTTCAAGGCAGAGCTGCAGCATGTTCTCAAGTGATTTCCTTGCAGCAGATGATGCTGTAGGTAGGTACATTGCTCTGGTTCTAACCCAGCTATCCCAGCTAACTGTGACTTTGGAAATACAACAGCTCAGGGATTAATCCAAGTCCTAAAGGTCCAGTAAGTACCTCCAGGTGACCCTGAGCTTGCCAGCTTCTGCTGAGCTTAGAGTTGCCACTGCTCTTGGTGCTTGTGTTAGCATGGATAAAGACTGCCTGGGCCACAATCCCAACTTTTCTGTACAGTTTAGGTTCCCTGTAAGATTTTTTCCAGTCCAGAATCAATTCCCTGGATCCAATAAATACCCAGCCTGCACACAGTGTCTGCCACAGCTTGGTTCTGAGGGAAACCACCCCATTACACCCCACCTCACTAGGTACTGAAAGCAAAGTGGTAGGAAGTGCTACTGGGCATCAAGGAAATGAGCTGGGATGGGATAAGTGAGCTTTCAACTACTTTTTGGACCTCATTCCCAGTTCTGATTAAAGTCAAATGGTACCCTGAGCCAAGTAACAGGAAAAGGGGGAGGGAGCAGCTCTTAAAGCAGGACAAGACCTACTGCAATTTAAATAGTTGTCTTTTTGGCTCAACACCTGCTGGGTTTTAGAGGCTGGGGAGAAGGTATGGTGCATCATGCCTGGTTTGGATTATCTCTAGATGATGTCTTGGTATGAAGGAAAATGTTTGAATGAGGACTGGTGTATTTCCAAATGGTCTGGAATAGGTCAAAAATCATCAACCTGAAATCAAATCCAAAACCCAAGTGAATGATTGCAAGCAGAAGTAATTAATTATGAGTACCCAGCCAGCCAGGGAATGGTTTTCCCAGACAAAAAGAAACTGGAAGCAGGACAGTCCTTGCCCAGCTCTCCAGACAGTGGCTGTCAGGTGAAGGTTTCTGGGGGGGTTTAAGGATTACTGCTGCTACTGTTTCAAGGGAATTTCTTTGTGGCTTTGTTTGTGAAACCTCTGCATGAGTTTGGTGAGAAGGGAGCTGTCTCAGTGGCTAGCAGAGTGTGATTTAACATTTTCAGCTGATCAAAAAATCACTTGTAACTGTTCCCATTTTGGCCTCCCCATGTCTCAGACACCTTCCAGGCTGGACACAGATGCTTGGGCTTCTGGTTTGGGGCAGGATTGACAGAGGAAATCAAAGGGGTTGAGAGGATGGTGGCTTATTACAACAAACCACTTATGTTCTCAGGAGAGAAATTAATATTCTGCTCAAAGAACATCTGACAGTGGTTAAATCTAGGGAACAGTTTCACTGCTGTTTCTTTGGAAAAGGATATATATGGTTTGGACAAACCCTCTGCAGGCAGCAAGGGACTCTGAAGGATGCTCTGCCTCCTGATTGCAGGAGGGAGGAATACTGTGCTGCCAGGGTGTGAAACAGGTTGAGCAGAGGTTTATCCAGAGAGCCATGCTGGGGGATCATTCCCAAAGCTGCCCTATCCCAGGACATGAGGAATAAGTCACCTGGGGAGATCCTGGTGTCCCAGCGTGGCTCTCCTGGAAGTCTGGGACAGGACAGGAGTTGGAGCAGTGGGAGGAGACATCTCCTGTTAGGGGCTTCCTGCTGTGCACAGAATTATGGCTTTTTCTGTTTGGGTAAACAACCATAATTGTATTGAAGAAACATATGGCTCTTATCCATCCTGAGATCCTGATAAATGGAATTTTATGACTTTGTTAGTGTTCAGGAAGGTCTGCATGCTCTATCTCTCCTGTTAGATGAAGCAAAGAAAATCTGTCTCTGAGGGAGGGACTGACACAATTCCATGTGGCTGAAACACCTGTGGGTTTATATCCATCCATCCATAAAAGATCATCATGATTTCTGGGGTCTGTGTACATGAACTAAGTAAGAGGCTGAGTAATTTTCTTGCTGCATCAAACCAAGTGCTATGAAAATTTGAGGGATTTTTGATAGACCAAAGAGCTCCAACTTTAAAGCTCTTGTAGCTAAAGCCATGGTTTCCTAAATGTTTTGGGGTTTTATGCCTTGACTCTCAGGGAGCTGTCAGGTTACATTTCCAGCATCTCATTGATGTGTGCAGCTTCAGCCCCTGATACTGGAGTTACAGAGGCAAAGGGAGGTAAGTGCCTGGGTTTAAACATATTTATGTCAGACACAGATATCTCAACTTCTGAACCTTGTGGGCAGCTGAAACTGGAAGGACAAAACCTTGGGAAAGTGGGTGCTTATGAGTTAGCTGATTGCTTTACATTTCTTTCATTTGAAAGCTATTGGAAGCTTTCTGCAAGCAGTAGGGGAAGGCTCAAAGACTGGAAAATCAGTTGGGTCAAGATTTTCATCACTTTGTAAAACCTGACTGAGCTCACATGTACATCAGCAGTACTACAAAGTTACTCTGGGCTACCCAGTACTTTAAGCCTACATCAGCAGGGCTGTGTTGCATGAAATGTGAAATAAGGATGGTTTTTTTTTTCATCTGTAAGCTGTTGATGTGGTTTTTATACAGCCTGAGTGCCAGGTACCTTTTAAAAACAGGAGAGGAGCATCAGGAAACTGGTGGGAGTGTGGGCAGCTCCTGCAGAACCAAGCCCATGGCTGGGATGAGCAGGCTCAGCTCTTCCCTGTGCCTGCTGCTGGGGCTCTGAATCAGTGATCCCAGAGCCCTGTGCAGTTGGAAGATGCTGGGATTCTGGAGTAACTCAAGATCTGAGCACCCAGGCAAAATGCAGGGTAATTTGGGCTTTAAAATCTGAGCTTTTCTGGAGGCTGGAAGGGAGGAGGTTTGAGGTTGCTTCGTGTGATTTGGTCTCCATCCTCATTTCCCCTTCCTTCTGCCTGCTTCTCCTCCCAGTGCTCCATCCTCCAGTGGGAACTGTGAGGACCCACATGAGCACAAGGTCACTCCCATTCCTACTTCCCAGCTTTGGTGCAGGACACTGTGCTGGGTGCCATGCTGAGGCTCAGAGTGAGATGATTTCTTCTGGATCCTTTTAAAGTCCATTAATCTCTGCAGAGCTGGGATTTCCACTGCTCAAGGTCCAGTGCTGAGCTCCCTCAATTCAAAACATCTTGCAGAATGAGGCTGAAGAGTTGGGAAGAGGTGTGAGGGGAGCTTTATGAGTATGACACATATTTAACCCATAGGAAAAACCCCACAGATTTTAAGTGTATTTCCCACTTTCTGACTATTTGAAATAACCACATTTGTTAAAACTTCTTTTAATGAATAGAGCTCTTTATGCACCAAGGCAATCCTTTCTCCCTCTAAATACAGTGCTTTAAAAATACTATTTCTTTTGTAGGTCTGGCTGCTTCCATCATCTGTTCATTCTTGCTGCAGCACCCTCAGGAACTGAAAACAGACAATTTAGATTACACTTTCTCTTAAAGATCTTCTGATCCCTACCACATATTCTTCAGGACCAATAAGACAGATAAGTAAAGGACTTTGTTACTTAATGCCAACTCTGATAAAATCATTCTTCAAGCACAAGCAGAGGGGCAGCACAGTCTTGGTGTGTGAGTGATGGAAAGGAGCCTCCTGGTTACAAATTCTGCTCCCCTTGAAGTCAGGGGGGTTCTGCCATTTGACTTCAACAACAACAGGGACTTCACCAGATGTTTAAAAGAAATATTTCACTAGGATTTTGTCAGAATGCTGGGAAAAGTATCATTTTTAAATTTACCCTCCTCTTCACATGTGGATGTTTGTTTCCCTTATGTGTGCTTCAAAGTAATTTGATATAAAAACCTGGCTTGAATTGAATTTTATTTCAGGTTGAGTTTAAATTGATTCATTTTTTTCTTTCTAATGCATTCAGAGATCCCACAGTGCAATGTCTGGGCTGAAAACATGGCAGGGGGGTGTTCAAGTATTTTGTATTGCTGGGACTGAAACTCAATTAAAGAAAAACAAATAAAACCATTTGCATTTGTTTATATAATTTAAAAAAAAAATATATATATAATGCCCAAGGAAGGGATTATATCCCTGTAATGAACACAAACCTTCACCTATTTTGCAAGCACACCAGAAATGGGGAGGCATCCATGGCACTTCTACCATATCAATGTCACTTTAAAAACAAAAAAACCACCTCTATTTGTCATAGGAAATATTGAAACCTTTTATAGGGAATTGGGAAAATACTTTTTGGCTAGCATGAAAGGTGAAATCCTGCAGCACAAAGTACAGCCATGGGCACAGAGACTGAACAGACAGGCTGCTGTAAAACAACCATTTAATAAGGCATTAAAATGCCATCGAGTTGGACACAGAAAAAAAAAAAAGCTATGAAAACAAATGCCTTTCAAATAATTAGGATCTTATGCTTGAGAGCAGTGTTGATCTCTGGGCAGGGATTTTCCTGCTGAAATCAGATCAGCTAAGGAAGGAATTAGCAGTGGATAAATGGGCTCCTGCTTGAGAGCTTTCTCTTTCTGCCATACATAACTATCCATACAAATGGTCACTTCAGCCTTTCTATCCCCTCCTTTCTCTTCCCTAAAGTATTTTGGAACAGATTTAGTGTTGCAGAATCATTTTTTAATTGAATCACAGCTTTTCAGCAGTGAAATGGGGAGTTACTGCCTGCTACCCAGCCTGGGTGAGGGATCCTGAGCCAGGCTAGCAGATGCAGCCAGAAATAGTAGCAAACCTCCTTTCCTGTCTTGAAAACGTGGTGTGATTTTGCTTCCACTGGATGTTACCTGTTTATTTTAGGATTTAACAATAGTTTGTAGTGGTAGCTGGTGTGTAAAAGAAGAGATGAGCAGCAGGTTCTCAAGTTTAACTTAGAATTTCATCAGTTTTATTACAAAAGGAGTGTTATCATGAGGATTGGTTTTCTTATATAGTAAAATTACTGGGTTTGTATCCATTTTCCTGAGTAGTAACATCAATAACCTTGGAGAAATTAATGTATATCCCTTCTGTATTTCATCTTGTTTCCTGTTTTGTCATTAGCCAACAGTTAACCCCCAAGGCACATCTTTTTCAACTTCTAATCCAACATGTGTCTGCCTTTCAGAGCTTTAATTTCAGGTACTCTTCAATTCTGTGTTTTTAACTCATGGAACTGAGCCCCATGATACTCCTGGGTGTGACTTTCATAACCATCACAATTAGAGGATCTTTCTCTTGATGTGATTTCATCTGTTAATCAGCTTTAAATGACTTTCTCCTAGCCTGGTTTTTCAAGGTGTGAGAATTAGGGACTGCAACTGTGGTTTATGAATAAAATTCTAAATAACTACTCTGGTTATAAAGCTTTGGGCTGGTTTTAGGTCCTTATGAATTGCTGTTCAATCCTTGTTGCCATTTGGCTAGCAGTTCATCCTAATTAGTAGCCCTTCTATCTAGCAGTAGCAGAATGTGATTTTTTATTATTATTATTTTTTTTTTAAATCAGTTGTAAATGATTAGTCCAAAAGAGTAGCATAAAACTTCCAGCTAGTCCCCTGCAGGAGTCAGCTGGAGGAAATTAAAGGATCAACAACACAGGGGAAGCACTGAGGTAGGATTGTTCCAGGCTGCAGCCACAGGCTTTCACATGCACTCAGGAAATTGGCTTCATCAAAAGCTGAGGATGCAGGCATGAGGATGAGGAGGATAATGCAGGTGATGATTCTAAATCATGGCTCAATATCCCAGCATTTTCCAAAGGAGAGGTTTTCCTCCCCACCTCAAAAAAAAAAAAAGCAGGTTTTCCTACTGAAAAAAAAATCAAATCTTCTTGTTATGAATTAATAAGAGTTCAGCACTAATCTAAGCTGTAAATCTAACTTAGCAAATAACAAAGATGCTGTTTCTCCAAAATAATATCAGTTGGATGGGGTTTTTTTGCACAAGAAAGACTCACAGTAAGACTTCTCATTCCAGTTGCTACTCTGTGCCCTCTGTGTGGATTTTGTGTATTTAGATGTGTGTCAGAGCTGGAAAACCAATGACTTGGAAGTGCTTAGGAGTTTTCTTGAATGTCTTCAGTAAATTCCTCCTGTAGAAACATGGATCTTCTGGGCCTGAGATGAAGCTGAAACCTTTCTAGTGGAGCAGGAAAGAATCAGAGGAGGGGAAATGTATAAATCTCCACCTGGAGCCAAGTATGCTGAGAAGGTGTAAAGAGATGGAGGAGTCAGCAGTGCCAGAGAAGGGCTGAGAGGGAGAAGATTCCAAGGGCAAAAGAGGAAGGAAGGAAGAAATGGGAATGTCCCAGCAATGAAGCAAGTCTAATGGTCAAAACTTTCATCAGAAGTAAAACACTGGAAGGCTCTAATCCAAATAAGGAAATTAGGACAAAAATTAACAATATTCAGCTATTCAGATATCAAAAGAAAGAGCAGAGTTATTGGTGTTAGAGGTTATTGCCAGGAGGGAAAAACTCAGCATGTCTTGGGTAATTAAGCTTCATTGGAGAGCATGGATCCCTTCTCCAGGTAAGAAAGACTTTCAGAACATGGCATCTTTTGCTATTGTAATGAAACACCATGGGCTATTCTGCATATGAAGTCTTAAACACTTGAGTCCCTTTATCATGGGATTTTACTGGCCAGGCATGTGTGTTCTTATGGCAAAAAGCACTGGCTGCTATAAAAAAAGAAACCCAAACATTTCTTTTTATGACTTGACTTGCTGTATTTTTATATGTATTGAGCCAAATTCATCCCTTGTGTAGCTCAGTTGAAGCCAATAAGGACAGATTTGGCCCAGGTCTGTAGGAGAAAGGTGGTGACAATTAAAATATATTGTTTAATAATGAGAGCTATGGTAGTGAGGTGTCTTTGTGTCTATGAAATCAGACACCACGACACCACCTTGCCAGTGGAGAGGGGGACTAGCAAAACATAGAAGGCCAGTGTCTGATGGAAAGGCAAACTTTTATTGTTCAGATTAAATATCAGAAGGAAAATTGAACAAGCCTAATTTAGGTAACATCTCCAGGAGTGTTAGGGTGGAATATTTTACCATAGAGCATGCCATTTCAAATATATTTCTTGAGTATTATTATATGTGGCTATCAAGGACAGCATGGTTGTTATTAGCAGTAAGGCAAAGAACACCTTTTATTTCATTTATATTTTAGTTCTTTTCAATAACATTGCAAAAAGGAATGGAGCCTATGGAAAGAAGCTGTTACTCCCACTTTACATTGGTAAATCTACATTGGAAATTCCCAAAAACATTGCTGATGCCCTGCAGATCAGGTTGGGCAGTCAGAGATCCAAAGCTCAGTGCTCAGACAGCCAAATTATCTGTATCCCAGCAGCACAGAGACGTTTTGTTGGGCTTGCTGGCATGGGGACATCCTCAGCAGCTCTTCTCTGAGTGGCTGCTGCTAAGTTATAGGGAGTTTTATAAGCTGAAGCCTTGCTGTACTGTCTGCTGACTTTTATCCTTCTCCTGAAGGTATTTGGGTAATGGCTTTTTGTAGCCAGTAACCATATCCCTAATTCCAAGCTCTCCATCCCTGCTGCCAGCAAGCCTGGCTCAGCTTTGCTCTGCTTCTTAATTGTCCCAAATATTTGGTCAAACCCTTTACTGGGTGCTGGATCCCCTCCTTGCCAAGAGGGGAGGTGGGAGGGGGAGAGGAATAACAAGAACAATTTCCCTGGAGGGCTTAGGAAAAAATCTTTTACCCCGGGGCCCCCTGCTCCTTCCCCTCTGCTCTGACCCTGTGCAGCTGCTGCTGGGCTACCTGTCAGGATGCTTTAGGAACTGGGGGTGGGAAAGGTCAGAGTAATAAGGGGACAGATATTTTGTTGAGCCAAGAAGTAAAACAGCTCTTGAGGGCACTGCCCAGGAGCAGCAGGACCTAGCTAATGGACCCCAGCAGAAAAGGTGGCTCTTAAATGAGGCTAAAGAGGTAAAAATGTTACAGATGCAACCAGTTGCTCTGTTTTTCTTGTGCTACAGGGATTCCAAGGAGTCTCTGACCTCCAAAAAATCAGGGGCACAATGCCCACAGAACAACAAAAAAATGGCTTTTGCTCTACTTACTGCTTTTTCTGAACCTCTTTTATAGAAGTCTGGCCTTTGGCATTGAACTCAGATAATATTTTCTTAGAAGAAAGCATGATTCACTGAGATGCTGTGCTTCAGTATCTGTGGAAAGGAAAACTGGGAAGGTCACAAAAGAAATTAAGCTGTGGAAAACCAATACAAGGGACCATTGCCACATGAAGAATCTCCATCTGCAGGAAGAAGCAACAGAAAGGAACAAAATCTTTCCAAGGAAAGCTCTAAGCATAGTGGTGGAGCCAAGTAAGGTGTTTGTTTGATTTAATGTCTCTGTTGCTCCTGAGTTTGTGTCACTCTGAGGATGGTCAGTGGACACCTGCAAGCCTTGGAGTGCCTGGGCAATGTTCCTACAAAGAGTTAAATCCTTTTCCTTTACATCTTCCTGATGAAGAAATGTGGAAGAATTGCAGGTCCCTCAAACGTTTACCTACCAGGGCTGTGCTCAGAGTGTAAATCTAGTCCTGGGCCCTGATACTGGGCAGAAATCCCAGTGGAAGTTTTTCTTGCCTCCAACCTGTCTACTTGCCTTCATAATGATAAATGGTGGGAGGGAGAGGGTGAGGGAAGGGGGAAATGATCTAAGCTTTGAACTGGTTGTGTCTTCAGAAGGATGGGAAGGAAGAATGTGGAGTCATTTGAACCAGAATTTTTCTATGGATAAAATCTTTGCAATATTTCTCCTCTTGGTCACCTTTGGTGTTCCTGTAAGTAAATCTCAGACCAAATCCTTACCCAAAGATGTCTAATAGGTAAGATATTCCATCTACTTTTATTTTTTTTTACTTTAAACTGAATTATTTACCTATTGGTACTCCCATTTTTGTCCTGCACATAGTTGCTCAGTAGCCATCACCTTTGCTTTCAGCCTAGGTATCCATTGCATGCTGTTTCATATTACTTCTGATGCACAAAGTGAGTTCATCACCTTTCCAGGATGCCTCATGATTGATTCCTCATGTCCAGGGCAATCTGCTCAAAAGTTGCAGGCTAAAATGAGTGTTTGCATTTAGCAGGAGTAACCCAGGGTTTAAATCTCATTCTTCTTATATTTTAAGCTATCCATTTGTGTATTAGATTCACAGCTGATGTGAAGTATTTAACACAATGAATTAGATTCAGCATTTTATATTTTTTTTTTCTCAGCAGCTGCCCAGGAATAAACCCTGCTTTGCCAAGGGGGGCTGTGTCATCCAGCAGACTCAGCTGCACTGTGCCTCCTGCCTCAGCTGTACACTGCCCAGCCCAGCCTCCTTGAAAAGATCAGAGGGCTGATCTTGCTCTACTGAATTCTATAAAAGTTTGCCTATTGAATTCAACAGAAATAGGGCCTGAGCCTTATGGTTTTGGCACGAAAAGCTGATAATATTCTTTTTCATCTCTGCTGAGCTGCTGCACACATTGCTGTCTGCCTTACATACTGCTAAGGAGCAGTAGTAGTTTTGCACATATTGTTCTCTGCACATGTTCTCTCCTAAGTAATTGCTAAAGGATGCAGCCATTCCTGCTGGCAGGGACTAAAGCTTTGGCCACAAGTTTGGCCCAGTTTCCTGCTATCAGAGTCAACCTTCCAATTCAAAGCTCCATTTGTCAAATGTTGTCTCTGGGAATGGTCAAAATCACTGCTGGCTGAGCAGGTGCTGACATTCCACACAAGTCTTTTCTTTTAAAAAAAAACAAACCAAAAACCAAACCACCACCTCTTCTTCCTCAAGACCTCTTACCTGTCAGTATTTTTCTATGGAACAGGAGCTTTTAGACCTATTGTGGCTCTAAAGTGAGTTTCATTCCAGTAGGCTTTGCTTTTCTTTTGTTAAACCAGTTTCTAATGAACAGAAATCAAAATTGCCCTGATTTTATTTGAACCAGCATTATCAATTAATATACTTGTCTATTTCCTTCTCTCAGGATGTGATTCCAAGGTGGGCTCAGGCTCAAGAGAGCAATAGTCAGCCCAGAGATGCCTTGCTGCACACCTGGACACTGTGGCACTGGAAAAGTCACTCTCCAAAGCAGTCAGACAGGAACATTTGCTGATGGTGACCAGAATAATCATATTTCTTCCCAAAGGCAGGTATGCAGCTTGCTTTGTCACCTCCCAGCACCACAGCACCAAGCTCCAAGGGTATTAAACTCCCCTAGGGAGTTTCTTAATGGGGTTGGGCTTTCTGGACCAAGTTTAATTGTGATCTTTGGTTTAAATACAACTCAGGCTGGTGTAGATGGCCCTGCACTGGTGCAAGGAGGGGCTGTGAAATCACAAAGCTGCCATCTAAACACCAGTGCCCACAGTGACTGTTTTACAGGCAGAGCCCCAGGGGCAGTTTCTCTCATGGCAGTGTTTTCACATGAAAATCCAGTTCATGTTGGACAAGGCTTTTTGCTTTTGTTGTACCATTCCCAATATTTTCTTCTCTTTAATTTTAATATTGATCCTCTACTTTGTGGAAAGGAAATGAGTTCAAAACCTTATTCTCTCTGTCAGCAAGTCACTGACTCATGATTTCTCTATCACAGCAATAAAACCTCTCAAATCACATTGAATTTAGGCTGCCTCTTGTCACACTGAAGTGCATGGCACCTCTTCAGAGCAGGTCCTTAAATTAAAATACAGTAAATTTATTTTTTTTTGCCATTCAAACACTGCTGCAGAAACGTGAGTGGCCAAGGAGTGAGGATTTTTTTTTCCTCCTGCTGGATTTTTTCTCTATAACCATCCTCTGGGGAGTTCTCATCTTCAAAAGAAACATTCTTTCTATACAAGCTGCAAAAAGAATTATTTAATGACATCATAAATTAATACAGAGAGGCACAATTTTTCCAAAATGTGGAGAGGGAAGGGAAAAAAAAAAAAAAAAAGAAAGTAGTGTTTGCCAAAAACACCCCAGCTCTTCCAGACTAAGGCCTCTCTTGAGCCTGTGAGCAGCCAATGATACCAAATTGAATGGTGGGGCTTTTGGCATGACTGAAGTTCAGCTTGTTTAAATTTTGGCAAATATTCATATTACTCACATACTCAGCTAGCTGATGCAAATATTTGTTCTATTTAGAGTCAAGTCCAAACTCAGTGCTGGCAGAGGGGCTCTTGGACTCAGTGGAACTAAGCTTGCCTATGCCAATGTTACATTTGGACATCTACCTTAAAGAAAAACAGAATTAAAAAAAAAAAAATCCCCTAGCTTTTTAGTCCTGATTAGACTACATCAATGGAAACAGAACTCATGTGAAGCCAGCTTTTCCTTGCTGGCTAATTTTTGCCTTAATCTGATTTAAAATGGACTTAGTTTTTCTGTGCTTGGATTGTCATTCCCTACTGTGATGCACCAAGCTATGGTACCAGAAAAAAAGCCTCTGCACACATGAAGTTCTCCACATTCTTGAGAAGCAAAAGCTTTTTAAAGTGCAGTAAATCAAACCCAGACACACTAAGCACACTTGATCTGTTTTAATGCTGTGCAGGTTGTTGGGATTTTTATATATTTTTTTTAATGATATCTAGAGTTTAGTGTTTCTGATTTGGAAAAACAAGCAGCCCAAATCCTCAAGGATGCTTTGCTCTTGCTGTGCTCTCTGTTTCTGCATGCCAGGCAGGTGTCAGCAGGAAGGATGCTCCTCAGCTGGGTGTCTGATGGGGACTCACACTCAGCTACTCCCAAACCCCCTCAGGTGGGAAGTGCAGAGGAGATGAAGAGGAACCTGGGTGCCTCCTCTGGCCAGAGCTCACCTTCCCCTGGCTGTCCTCTTGGGATACATCAACAGGTTAGAAACTTTTAATTAAAGTTAAATTTAGCTTTTAAAGTTAATTAATTAATTAAAGTTAATTAAAGTTAAATTAAAATTAAATTTAGCAATTAAAAAAAACCCCACAAAACCAAACCAAACAAAAAAACCCACCACCCCAAACTAACACAGAACACCCTGTTTCTGCTCCCCATAAATGAATACAACCAGAACTTGCTCTGGGAATGGATCTGTGCTCAGGTCAAGTGTGATTTGTCAGCTGGGCATTAATTGAATGCTCTTATCAGTGTCACTTAGAAGGGGGATCCCACTAACTCCAGCCATTTAGCAACAGGAAATTTAGGCTGAGTGGGCAAGCTGGATTCCTCTGAGTGGAAAAAGATCATCACTAGAGAATGATTCATCCCCTTTTAATCTAAATGGCTGATCTCTCTCTATTGACTATAAAAGGAGCCCAGATGACCAGATTATTAGCACATTCTTATGCTAACTCAGCCTTTTACAACTTAATCCTCTACCCATAGATATCAGGGACTATTTTTTATAACTAAAACCCCAGGGTTTCACAGGACACTGTGTCTGCTGTGTGCTCACGAGTTAAAACTTGGATTAATGACATATTCAAGGCTCCTTTGCATGCCCTGCATTAACTGAAAGCTGCTGGAATAGTTCTTGCCTGAAATCAATAAATATTGCATTGATGAGCAGAAGATATATGAGCAGTGGGTTAAAACAGAAGTAATGATTATTTCTTATAGCTTACATTGTTATTCTGTAGAAATATGTTAATCATATTTGTAAAACAGGCAAAAGGTCCTGCCCAGCTTGTTGTTTGGATGCTGGGCTGCTGACCCCATTGATTTGTAGGTGTTAGTGGCAGCATTTATCTCCTTTAGTGTTGATTCAGTGTCACTGTGAGAGATGAACTGAGCATTATCAAACAATGGTTGCTGACACCCTCAGCCCTCTCTCCCCCAACTCCAACCTTTAAATCTTCTTTTAATTTTCTGTACCTATTGTACAGGAACAGCATTTTGATGCTCTTGTTCTCAAGCCAGTGGCTGCTTTTCCCTTAGCCTGGTAGTGGGCAGGTAAAGTTTGATGGTGTAGCTTTGAGAAGGTAAATAAAATGCCATGTGTGCATCTTGGAAAGTATGAGATTGGTACAGTCAGACAGTAGGAGACAGAAGAGAGACAAGGAATCCAGCAGTTCACCACAGACCATTTTTATACTAATTATTGAAATGCACCTAGAGACAGTTTATAGTAGTAAAATGACTTTATGTTCTGATATGTAAAATAAAATGTCCATGCTTAGTAACAAACATTTATAACTTCCATACCACCTGTATCTAATGTGGTTTCTAATAGAGATTTATCTGTAGCATAAATGTTTTTAATCTAACCAGTTCTTAGTTTTTACATCAAAGGTGTGTAATAAAAAAAAAATCTTAAATAGATGTCTTTACAAAAAAAAAAAAACCTTGCAACATTCATTTTTATTAAGTATTTCATTTGTAAAAAGCAAAGCTGAATTGGACATGTGGCCTGCATTTGTGATATATATATATATATTTTATATATATATAATATATATGTATATAAATAGTTATTTGGCATGCAAAGGTTGTAGTGATTTCCAAAAATCTGATTACAAAATCCACACCAGTCACACACACACAGAGTCTGCTGAGTGGCTGCATGAGGTTGAAACATGACCTCCACTTCAGTGGCCTCAGGCTTGGGGTGTCCCCAAGGCAGCCTCTCTGCACCAGAATGGATTCATCAAACTGCACAAACACCTCCTGACTTCAAGGCTTGTATTTCACCTTTTTGCCTTTGCCCACTTGGGAAGCAGGGGACAGGGAAGAAAAAAAAAAAAAAAGGGAAACCCCTAAACCCACTATGCATCACCAGAGCTTCAATCTCACACTCTTTAGTGGAACCAAACTCCCCACATCACCATCCCAGGGCACAGCATCACCTGGAGGCTCAGTGGGATGGACACACAGAGGACACAGCCCTGCTCAGGAGCTTTTTTGGGTGAAGGCAGTGAGAGTTTTGATCCAGAAGGAGTGCACCTTGCTTTCCCACGTGAGGCCATCTGTGGGGACACTGGGAGGCAAAGCCAGGGCTGAAGGAGTCACTCTGGGATCCTTCCACAGTAAACAATAGTAGCAAAGTATAAACTGGTTACAGATTTTTTTTTTTTTTTTTTACCTGTTCTACAAATATTTGTACACTGTAAAGCCTGACAGGTAATGGGAGCTCACCCCACCCCACAATTAAGAAAATGTTCCTCTAAACCTCCTTTATGCTGAAAACAATTCCTTCCCACTCAGCTGCAGAGGAAAAAAAAAAACGTAGGCCAAGAGGCATGTTTCAGCTGAATAGGAAAGAAATCAAGGACCAGCAAATACAGAAATTGTTTCTGGAAAGTATTAGTGACTTTTAAGCTTAAACTTCATAAATATATTGCAATAAGCGAATGTGATTCAATCAACAGCTGGGAGTCTGAAGACACTGGGTCTGTTCCTAACACTGCAATTAATTTGTTCTTTGGCCTGGGGCACAACGTTTCACTTCTTAATTTCCCACAGCCACGAAGGATGGGGCAAGAAGGGGGGGGGGGGGGGGAAGAAGGAGACGTTTGTGCATCAGTGCCTTCTCCTCTCTGCTCTGGGGCACGAGGCCTGAGCTGTGCTGGGGAGGGACCAGAGCAGCTCCCTGAACCCCCCACCCAAACTCCCCGCCGACCCCTGCGCTCCCACGGCTCCAGCACTTCCAGAGGAAGGAGGGATTTCTACCAAAATTGCTAAAGAGCAGTCCTTGAACTACACAACCTTTTATCCTTGGAGTTTCGGGGCGCTGTGACTTCACAAACTGAGGACCTTAAAAGTGAAGCTCCTATTTTTTTTCCCCATATAGCCAAAAATATGCTTATGGATGTTTAATATTAAGCAAAAGGAAACGACTGGCTGCTTCACTTGTGAGTCGTGAAGACTGGATCAAGTAGTGAAGACACGAGGAGAATGTATTTGGGAAGTCAGGAAGAGGCTGATGAACCCAGCCCACTGAGACAGGAGGTGGAATTCTCTTGTGTGCCTGAAGATACAAGCTCTTCACCCACACAAATCCCTCTGGAAATGCACGTTTGTCTCCTGGAAGTGCAAGTTACCCACAGGTATCGACACTGATTGAACACTATCCTGGAGCAGGAACGTTGGCTGTGGCATCACCTGTCCCTCAGAGTCATCCATCAGTCCAGTTCTCCACAGTCCCCATCCCTGAATGATACGGCAGCGACGTCTCCCTGGCCAAGGAGAAGCTTTGGGAGTAGAGGAACTCATTGGCTGCGTTGAGGTGTGGAGAGGGGGGTTTCCTCTCACACATGGACGGGTGCACCCTTTCCCTGGGGAAAGAGGAAGGAGGAACACGCTCCCGAACCTGAGACTGGGCCAGCTGGTTGTAGACACTGAAGTGGCTGTTACCTGGTGGCTGGGAGCCTTGGCCTGCGATGGCTGGGAGCCGTGGCATCATGGTGGTGGCAGTAAAATGAGCAGGGAAGGGCTGGTAAGGGACAGTTTCCATGGTCTGAACGCTGTAGCTGGTGTAAGGTGCGACGGAAGTCCACATATTGCAGCTCAAGGGGGGAGGTGGAGGTGGCAAGTCATCGACTGCTGAGACCCCAGCGAGTTCAGCCCCAGAGCCAGAGTACATGCAGGCTTCCCTCGGGGTCACCTCGCTGCAGTAGGATGGGCTCAGCATCTGCTGGTCATAGGGTGGCGGGGAACGGAAATAGTGATCATCCCCTACAGAAGAGGAGGCTTCCAGGTAGGAGCGTTTGCAGGGCAGGTCCAGGTGCCGAGCACTTTCTGTGGACAAATAACAAAAATAAAAAGAGAAAGAAAACCTAAAAATGCACATCAAGAGTCGCAGAGTGTTTGAGAGCCTGGCACTGGTTTTGTGGAGTCGCTGAGCATGTTGCTAAAAACCTTTTTTTTTTAATTCCCAGGTGAATCCAGTCAAACCATTTGACTTTTTAAAGACAATGTACAACGTCAAAAAGACATCGTGTTGCAGATGTCAGGCTAAGCCCCTCAGCCTCAAAGCATTCTGGTGACATTTATCAGGTTGAGTGAGGGACTTGGGCTACCAGTCCCAGATCAGAGATTACTTCACGTGCATCCAGATAACAGAGGGCCCTGGCACTCCCACAGTGTTACCCCTGACAAACTCAAGAAGTCTCTTAAAGGGTCTTATCGCAGCCTGCCTTCCTGTCATTACAAAAATGACTCTACATTTCCCAGATATTCCCAGTGTCAAAAGCTGCAGAAATATTTGCAGATAAAGGAGCCCTTTCCCAGTCATCAGGCCTGCCCCTGGGCTCTGTGCTGAGAAGCTGGAGCCCCTCTCCTCACAGATCACCACAAGCATGGCCCTGTTTACCAGCAGCTTCTCTGTGAGCTGTTAGGAATTGTCCCGGGATGAATTAGGGAATTTTTCTGCAATGAAACATCTGCTAAAATGACACATTTGCCTTCCAGTCCTCATTACTGGTGCCGTTAGATTCCTCATTTGCCCAGGATCAGAGGATCCTCACAGCTTAAAGAAATTAGTGGCCAATGAAACATGCAAATAGAAGGATTAGGGTTTGGGGTTTTGTTTTTTTTTTCCTGGGCAAAATTTTTCCGTTGGACTTCAAGCATGCCATGATCTCATCTGGTGCTGGGCTAAAGGGAAGAGAATGTAGTTACAGCTCACTTAAACTTGAGAACTGGTGAATAAGAAGAAAAGGGGTGATTCCACACAGCTCAGCCATTTACAGAGCTGCTAAAGGCTTTGTCCTGGAAAAGTGTCTGATTTCGTTCATGCTAAGTGGCCTCAGCATCAGAACATCTCAGGACAGACGTGGCCTCCTCAAAACAAATTGTTAATTCAGCTGATTCAAACAGTGGATAGGTTTCCAGAGTAGTTTCATGCCATTTGAATTATGCATTCTGATTATATTTTTTTTTCAGCTCTGACTCAGAATGTGAATTTACCTTCTATGGGTCAAAACAACTAATAACTGCCCCAAAACCCAGCTCGTGGGCCCTGACCCTCCCAAACACTTCAATCACATCACTATCTTTGAAGATCAAGGCATAAGAGAGCAAACTGGAATTACTGGTAAGTCTTTCAGTGCTCGTGCTCTCTGGTTTATTTGCTGTAATGTTTTTCTAGCTGTAAACTCGAGTTACCTCTTCTTTTTAGGCAATGATAGAAGAGCCCTGAATCCCTCTGTGCTGTGAAGGTGTTGAGTGGCAGATCTTGAGTATCTGAAGCTGCAAATTGCATGTGAGCACCATTCTCATACTGATAATGTTGAAGGGTCTGGTGATTCCCATGAAGTGGGTTGACATCTGGCTTTGTTGAAAGCTGGCCATGACTGGACACCAACCTCTGCCTCATGATGCTTTTGGAAATGACTGGATATTCTTTGCTAAAAGAGGTGAGAAAAATTATCACTAGTTAGACAGTATGAACAGAAAGATGGAATGTTTGTCTTCCCAAGAGCTTCTCCATCCACTGCCTTCAACTTTCCTGACTTTGTTGAACTCATCCCACCCTGCTGGGGGTGGGCAAACATTCCCCCACCACACAGAGCATGGCACTGAACTGCAGGAGAAGCTTTCCAGGGGTATAAATGGCATGAAAAGCCCTAATGCCCTCCCACAGAATAAACTGTGATGTCCCTTGGGTTTAAGCACCCTTTAGCTTCTTTAGCTGAAGCAAAGTTTGAGTGCTGAGCCCCTTGCAGCTGAGCCCAGCTCTACCTTTGCAGTCGTGCCACACGCAGGTCGCTGTCATCGCTCCCCCTGAACCCCTTGGCAAAGGGGTTGTTCTCAATTTTCAGCTGGGTTATCTGGAAAAGAATCAAACCATGGATAAACTGTTTAAAACCAGGTCAGGCCAGTGGGTGCTGCAGCAGAGCTGAGGCTGTTGGGTCTCCAGGTGCCCCATCCTATGTGACACCCCCCAAAATGCAGAGCCCACGAGAGCTTCAGCAACATAAAGACACGGTGACAGACCCAGCTGTGAAGTTTGGTGCTAGATCTTGCAGAAACAGCTTTTAAAGCTGCCAACAAAATTGCTGCTCACTAGCAAGGACAGCCCAATGTCAGGTTTGTGCATCTTAATTTAATTTTGTTATTTAGTGACCCTGATTTTCCTCTGGTGTGCAGGATCAGGGCTTCAGATGGACCCCAGAGCTGTGCTGGCTCCTTGCAGGAGATGAGAAAAAGAATTAGAGCTCATCTGGAGCACTTTCTCTAAACCTGGCAGGTCCACCCTGTGCTTCTAGCTTCAAGCCTGCCCCCAGCAGGCTGTGTGGCAAGGACAGTGCAAGTGTGAAGTTTATGGAGCACTTTGGGAACCTTCAGCATGAAAGGCACTATTGATACACAAGACATTTTAAATAGGTATTAAATAAGCTCTTTCTGGTTAACCATGTTTGGGCAATTGGTCATTTTATACCAACAGCTACAACTTTTCAAACAGGATTCACTTAAGTGTCCAAATAGTGACTTTTTTTTCCCCCCCTGTCTTACTATAACACACACACACAGCCATGTTTCTGCTCCCAGTTTTTTACTGGCTCACTAATTGCAAAATCTTTCAAGGACTCTATGCTCCAAGCATCAAAGGGCATACAGGCATCCTGCTTGGGAGGAAAAGGTCTGGTCAGATTATTGGGGAGGAAGAATTTCACATATGTTCCTGTAGCTTTTTCCTATGAATGTGTAGAATAGGAGCTGATCCAGTAACACATGGCAGATGTGGAGATCTGTAAGGTCCCTTTCAACCCAAACCCTCCTGTGATTCTGTGTCCCATTTAGGGTGACAGGAAGATTCTGGCAGTGCTACCTTTACTTATGAATCCTGATGTACTTGAAAAAAACTCCAATTAATCCTCATACAACCCTACAACCAGATTCCACTGCCAGGAAAACTGCAGGAGAGCAGGAGCTTGTGAAGAGGCAGGCAAGTGAGCAAGGGGATTCCAAATGAGCCCTCTACCTTCCTGGTGACACTGCACCAGCTATCAGGGGGAGGTGACAGTTAAATGTCACAGTGCCATCTGTCCTGGGGTTGGTAAAATCCTCAGAGGGAGCAGTACCAACACCTTGGTAAAAAACAAGAAGAGCAACTGAGCAACTGCAATATCTGGGTGGCTGAAACACACACAGAATGCAGAACCAAGCCCTCAGTGTATATATATATATATACACACATATATATAATATTTCTATTTGTATGTATTATATTTTATACATTTATATATATAAATATATATATTCCCCAAAAAACAAACTCAGCCCCCCAGCCCCCTTTCCTGCCTTCACATGCTAACCACAGAGCAGGCTCTTAGCTGAGTTTTTATGGTTACATTCCTGCTCTGTCTCACTAACTACACATACTGTAATTACTTTTCACTGCAGATTTATGAGCAAGCTTTCCCAGGCATTATTAGATTTCCTTACTGGTTTGAATGACATCTTAGCATGCTGCTTCCTTAGTGGCTGCACCCAAGAGATTGTTACCCAGTGATGCTCATCTTAGCTGCATCCTGCTCCATGCCAGCTTGGATATTGTCTTTTAAAGAAAGTTTAAAAGACAAAAAGCAGCAGAAAAAGCTCCCCCTGTCCCTCCCAGCAAACCAACCCTGCTCCTCCAAGCCCAACTGATGGGACAGATCACTTGGCAGCTGAGAGCTGGGAGCTGCAAAGGTGGGAAATTAGAGGATTTTTAGGCAGAAAAGCAGCTTACCTTGTGGTTCTGGTAGGAAGTCACAGAGATGAAGGATGTCTCAGGAAAAACGTGGGTGCAGAAAGCTGTGTTTTTTGACCCAAAAGCATTGTTCTCATCTGCCTTCACGATGTGCAGCCTGGGTTGGTATTTATGCATGGAGTTAAGGATGATCTGAAAAAAACAATTGGTGCTAAAAGTGAAAAATCCAATTTAAATGAGAAAAAAAAAAGGAAAAAAAAAAAAAGACAAGCCATCACTGCTCAGCAAGGACACAAAAGCCCTCTCAGCTCAGCTTTGCTTTGAAATTAGAGAGGAAAATTGCATTATATAAATGCACTTGAACCAGGACAGAAAAGGTATCTGCTGCTCTGGCAAGCAGAACTGAACTAAAAGCTTTCCTGGTAAACCCTCATTTTCTTATTGCTATTGGATAGAGTCAGTGTGGGTGGAAAAAAAAAAAAAAAAAAGCCATAAATTTTTTTCCCAGCTCATACTGGAGCTGTACAATATATTTATATATATAATTCACCAGCAGACTGGTCCATAAAGATTCCTAATAAATACTTTACTGAGCTGAAAAATACACAGCTTAGCAGGAAAAAAAAAAAAAAAAAGGCAAAGAAACCACAGGGGAAAAAGTTAAAAAAAAAAGATTTAAAAGCAAACTGTTTTTCTTTTATCTGCTGGTAAAAGAAAACTACAGAAAAGGAGATTTATTTTGTTTTTCCCCTCCTGTTTGTGGAGTGAATCCATGCGGGTGGCTGGATCCGAGCATCCCTGGCAGCCACCCCAGGGCTCCTGCCCCTTTTCCAAGTGAGTGGCAGGAGGTGGCCAAGTGGGTTTTTTGTAGGGGGTGCTGAAGGAGGTTCTGGGATCCTGTGGGGATTGCTCAGCCCCAACTCCTCTGAGGGAGCCTTCAGGGCCAGAGGAGCTGCCCGAGCTCCTCCCAGCCTCTTCTCCCCCAGCATTGTTCTTCCACAAAGCAGGGATGTGCCCGGATGCTAGAGAGGAAAATGGATTTAAGGAATGGAATTTCTTTTAAGAAACTGAATATTTTTTTTTAAGAAAAGCCTTTATTCCTTTTGCTGGCCAAAGAAGAAACACTACTTTCTTCTTGTTTTCTTGGCATAACCTTTTTCCATCTCTTCTCCCCTCTCCCAAGTTGGCTGATGGAGTTGGTCCTGCTGGTCCTGGAGAACAAGGAGACCTCACACCCCTGCCCTGCCCAGGGTGCCCAAAGCAGCAGGGAGGACACATCCATCCCTGAGGGAGCCAGGGACAAAGGGCCAAGCAGAGAAAACCACAACAAGAGGTAGATAAATGCCTGGTTGAGTGGATGGACAGCATCAGTTTACACTAATTGTGGGTTTAGCCAACACTGAAGGAGAATTCTCAAGAAACAGAAGGCATTTGCTCTGTGATCAGTGTTCCTTCTCAAAAACCCTTTCTATTTCATGCCCATCCAAGCTGAGGAGAGCTCACTGGAGATGCTCCAGCTGGGAGAGGAGGCAGCACAGGCAGCTTGTGCTCTTTAAAGCCCTTCCTTTGGCTGCACAGACCCCTGCCCACAGTAGCTGGCTGCATTATATACCACTTAAATGCAATTTTTATTGTTGACGTTTTCCAGACAACCTTCCCTGCTCCCCAAGAGAGAGAATGAGGAATTTTTGGCATTTTATCAGCTTTGCAGCAAGTCTCTTAAGCACTTTGTGGCTGTTGATGTGCGGGGTGTAGATTTGAGGGGGGTGGGCTCAGGTTTGAGTTTGGAGCCTTTTTTCTCTGCTTTCATGTATCAGCCACTCGTAAAACAAAGCTAAGCTGAACGACACCAGAGGGCCCAGACTTTCATAAGAAGGGACATTTTTAATTTTCAATAATTAAGAATTGAGCCCAGGTGATAAATAATGCTCATCTGGAGCAAAAAACCCTCAAACTCTCCTTGCTGCCTGTCCCTGCCTGCCCAGGTCTAGCAAGGATGGGTGACAAGTCAACAGCAGGATGAAGAAAACAACCTTCAACTGAGATTTCCAAAGGGAAAATTAGGAGCCCAAGTTTCTCTAGATGAACAGCCTTCACTCCCTCTCCAAAGGAGTATCCACTGGGTTATGTGGATTCCCTGAAAAATATGATTTTTTTTAATAAGCTTTTTAAATCCAAGGTGTCCAAACAAGCTCCAAAACGAGCAAGACATCATTATTTATTTGGAGTCTGATAGACACGTGCAGGAAAGGCCTTTTGGCAGATGCTCAAGGTTATATCTGGGGCTGCAAACCTGCCTGGAGGTTCCTAGTGAACTGCTGGGTATCTGTGGGTTGTTCCTGGGGAGGAGAAAAATAAAATCAAACCCTAAATTTAGCCACTGTGTTTCCAAGGTTGGGCATTTCTGGCCTTTGCACCAAAGTGAGCTTTTGCCCATGTATCTCAGTATAAAAATCTCATTGGAAAATACCCTATTTCTTTAAGTTTGGGCACCATGAATGCAAATACCCTTGAGATGGGCAAGACCAAAGCCAGAGAGCCAGCCCTGAGCACTAAATAGGATTAAATGTGAGAACCACAGAGCCCTGAGCTTAATTTCCTCAAGTCAGTGTCCATGGGCATGGATGGGGAGCAGCTTCCAGCCCCATAAAACCCCACCAGGCTCATCTGACAAAGAAAAAGCCCTTCAGCTCTTGGATAAAGTGGCTCTTAGGGATGGAAATGGGGTCTCCAATAAAACCAGACCCTAAATTTAGCCACTGTGTTTCCAAGGTTGGGCATTTCTGGCCTTTGCACCAAAGTGAGCTTTTGCCCATGTATCTCAGTATAAAAATCCCATTGGAAAATACCCTATTTCTTTAAGTTTGGGCACCATGAATGGAAATGCTCTTGAGATGGGCAAGACCAAAGCCAGAGAGCCAGCCCTGAGCACTAAATAGGATTAAATGTGAGAACCACAGAGCCCTGAGCTTAATTTCCTCAAGTCAGTGTCCATGGGCATGGATGGGAAGCAGCTTCCAGCCCCATAAAACCCCACCAGGCTCATCTGACAAAGAAAAAGCCCTTCAGCTCCTGGATAAAGTGGCCCTTGGGGATGGAAATGGGGTCTCCAAGTGCTGTTCTGGGTTGTCTCCCTGTGCCTGCTGCCTGCAGAACTTCTCAGCTCATTTTAAGGGCCACCAACCACTTGTCCCATCCACCCAACCTTGCTCACAAGAACTTGCATCTTGGTCTGCATCCCCATCTTCCTTCCTGATGCTTGGGGTGAGCCTGGTGGGTAGAAAAAACCCAGAAATCATCCCCAAAAAAGCCTCCCAACCTTGAGCTGCAAGCTCCACAAAGTCAAGTGCCAACAATTCAGGCTAAATTGTTTTCAAGGCTGTTGTAGAAAACTGATCACCAGCTAAAAAGATGCAAAACAAATGTAAATTCCACTCTGCTGACAAACACCAGAGGAAACTTCAGGAATTGTGTCCCAAATGAGAAGCATTTTCATTGACAGCCAGAGTGGGGCTGGTGCTGGTTGATGGAGGAGCTCTCAGCCTCCAAAATGATGCTAAAAACAAGAATTTTCTCTTTTCCTGCCCTTCTCTCTTTTATTGTGAGCTCACAGGGGGATGAAGTCAGTGACAGACACTGCCACATGCTGCTAAAAAAAAGAAATGGTGCTTGGCTTGTCTTGCCACTGGAATGTTACTGGGGATTTTAACATGAGAAAGGATGAAGATAGAAACAAAACAAGCAGCTCTGAGGCAGGCTGGCTAAGTCTGCCTATGGAAGAAACAGCCCAGCTTACAAGAAATGTAGGAGTCAAAGAAATACCTTTTTTTTTCTGTATTTAAAAAAAAAAAAGGTAAATCAAACAGATTCACCCCCCAGAATCCTCAAATGAGATGGACAACCCCTAGTTTAGGCAGGGAATATTGGCTTGGCAGCCCAACACATTCCCCTTTGGAAGTGCCATCTCCCACCACCTGGAAAAAAAAATAAATCCCCATTTTCCAGAAACAACACAGCTGCTGAGAAATGGACAATAAATAAAAATACAAATTGGGGTGAATTAAGAGCATCCATGTGCAATGAACCACCCAGACTGCTGGGGGGGGACCCTCCTCACCCCCAGCAGCTCCTGTGGCCTTGGAGAGGGATTTTCCAGCCCTCCAGGAGCTCACTTGGATGCTCTCAGGATGCTCCCCCAGCCCCCCCAGCTCCCTTTCTGCTGGCCAGAGAGGAGCCAAGGCAGATGCTGGGGCTGATGTCACTTCAACCCCTCCACGTGCAGACCAGATTGCCAAAAACTCCAATGTGAGCTTACACAAACATCCTTTTTTTTTTTTTTCTTTCCACCCTCCTTTGTGCTGCTCACCCAGTTGGCAGCTGGAATTTAAGCTGTGATATAGCTCAAGTGCTGCTTTTTTTTTTTTTTGCTGTTCCAAATGTCCCAAAAAAAACCCCAAAACCCTTTTGCTCCTTCCATTTAATTTCACTTGGGAAAGGAGACTCCTTTAGCATCTAATCTTACACACTGCTGAGTTACCTCAGCTTCAGAGCTTGGAGATATAATATAAATAATAATAATAATAATAATAATAATAAGTGAACAAATAATAATATAGAATAAGTGTGCTGGGGCAATGGCACAGCCTGGCTTCTCCCAGTGCAAACTTGCCTTGAAATGTCCAGTAAAATGTATTTTTTCCTTTCCTATGAAATTCAGGGAGTTGATTTAAGAGCATTCCCTGTTTCACCAAGGTATCAAATGTCCTGTGATGCAGGGGTTGGCATGGCAACTGCCCTTTTTAGGTTGAATAGTAAATGGCTAAAAAAAAAAAAGGCCACATAATTTTATGGCTGCTCCCCAGGGGATCACAGAACTAATATAAAATCTCTCATTTTAATATAGTTTTCTGCTTCTTTCTGCCTTTTATTCTTTCCAAGTGAAAGAAAAAGAAAAAAAAAAAAAGCCTTTGAGTTGAGGCTGGCATCTGTCCCACACTGGGACTCTAATCTGGGGTGTGAGGGACCACAACAAAACCCTGACCATTCCATGGAAAAGATTAATGGGGCTCTTCCAGAAGTGCAGCTGCTCCTGCAGTTTCTCTCCATGAATAAATATCTGGGATAAACCATCCCAAACCTGACTTTCTTACCTGAGCAAGTAAATGGCTCAGAGATGCCTCGTGGCATCAGCACAGGAGTGGCCCCAGCCCCAGCTCAGGATGAAGGGGACATCTCCAGGGATGGATGGTGGCAGCCACCACCCTGGCACAGGTTGGAAAAGCCCCTTAAGGTCACTGAGATCAACCAAAAGGATCCTAAAAATCCTAGCTCTGAAATCACCTATTTTCATTCTTTATTTGTGGCCACCTTCAGAAAAGGAAAAGAGAAAAAGAGGAGAAAAGGAGAAGAAGAGGAGAAGAGGAGGAGGAGGAGAAGAGGAGGAGAAGAGGAGAAAAAGACGAAGGGAAAGGAAAAGGGAAAGGGAAAACGAAAAGGAAAAAGGAAAAAAGGAAAAAGGAAAAAAGGAAAAAAGGAAAAAAGGAAAAAGGAAAAAAAGGAAAAAAGGAAAAAAGGGAAAAGGAAAAGAGAAAAGGAAAAGAGAAAAGGAAAAGAGAAAAGGAAAAGAGAAAAGGAAAAGGAAAAAAGACAAAACAGATAAAGAAAAGAAAAAAGAAAAAGGAAAAGGAAAAAGAAAAAAGAAAAGAGAAAAAGAAGAAAGGAAAAGGGAGGGAAAAGGGAGAGAGAAGGAAAGGAAAAGGAAAGGAAAAGGAAAGGAAAAGGAAAGGAAAAGGAAAGGAAAAGGAAAGGAAAAGGAAAGGAAAAGGAAAGGAAAAGGAGAGGAAAAGGAGAGGAAAAGGAGAGGAAAAGGAGAGGAAAAGGAGAGGAAAGGAGAGGAAAAGGAGAGGAAAAGGAGAGGAAAAGGAGAGGAAAAGGAGAGGAAAAGGAGAGGAAAAGGAAAGGAAATGTAAAAGAAAGAAAGAGAAAAAGAGAAAGAAAAAGAAAAAAGAAAAGAAAAGGAAAAGGAAAGGAAAAGGAAAAGGAAAAGGAAAAGGAAAAGGAAAAGGAAAAGGAAAAGGAAAAGGAAAAGGAAAAGGAAAAGGAAAAGGAAAAGGGTGGAAAATCCTGAGAAAAGATTCAACCTGAGCTCAGACAAATTGTTCCTTATGAGGGGGCCAAAATTGGTATTTTTTTAATTATTTTTTTTCTCCATCCTTTTTCATCTACTGTCAGCTGAAATTCATGGAAGTGTTTCCTGAATGCTCAGAACAGCACTGGTGTAGACATGACCTTCCCTTCTCCTTCCCTTCCCTTCTCCTTCCCTTCCCCTTCCCTTCCCTTCCTTTCCCCTTCCCCTCCCCTTCCCTTCCACTTCCCTTTCCCTTCTCCTTCCCTTCCTTTCCCTTCCCTTTCCCTTCCCCTTCCTTTCCCCTTCCTCTTCCCTCCCCCTTTCCTTTCCTTTCCTTTCCTTTCCTTTCCTTTCCTTTCCTTTCCTTTCCTTTCCTTTCCTTTCCTTTCCTTTCCTTTCCTTTCCTTTCCTTTCCTTTCCTTTCCTTTTCCTTCCCTTCCCTTTGCCCTTCCCTTCCCCTTTCTTTCCCCTTCCCTTCCCCTTCCCTTCATCTTCCTTTCCCCTTCCCTTCCCCTTCCCATTCCGTTCCCTTCTCCTTCCCTTCCCCTTCCCTTCCCCTTCCCTTCCCCTTCCCATTCCGTTCCCTTCTCCTTCCCTTCCCCTTCCTTTCCCCTTCCCCTTTCCTTCCCTTCCACTTCCCTTTCCCTTCTCCTTCCCTTCCTTTCCCTTCCCTTTCCCTTCCCCTTCCCTCCCACTTCTCTTCCCCTCCCCTTCCTCTTTCCTTTCCTTTCCTTTCCCTTCCCTTCCTTTCCCCTTCCCTTCCCTTCTCTTTCCCTTCCCTTCCCCTTTCTTTCCCCTTCCCTTCATCTTCCTTTCCCCTTCCCTTCCCTTTCCCTTTTCCCTTCCCTTCCCCAGCAATGCAACCACAAAAAGATGGGACCCAAGAGATGTAAATCTGCTTTTCAAAGAGCTCCACTGAGTATTTTCTGACCCAACTATTTCAATTCCACCCTGGGATCTATTCATCCCAGGAAAAGCAGCTCCCTTTTTTTTTTTTTTTTTTGTTGCAGACAATGTAAAACTTCATGTTGGGCTTTATAATTTATTTGGCCACCACTATTTCTCAAGTTGGCTGTAAAACATTTCCCAAAATCAATGGTTAAAAAAAAAAATAATAAAAATAATAAAAAGGGAGTGAGGGGGGGTAGGAAATAACCTTCCTAATGGATATTCTTTTAGCAGGAGACTTAGTGATGTGGGGAGGCTGCTGCCAAGGAGGCACAGAAACCTCATCCTGGCACCCAGCAAGGAAACTGCTTGGCCACAAGTCAGGAAGCAAACAAATGAAAAAAAACCCAAAACCTTCTAAATAAAAACTGTGGAGTTCTGCAGGCTCACTAGGACATGAACCTCTTTAAAATGCCTGAGTGTGCCTGACAAGCAAGGCCAGAAAAATGCTAAAATTGAATTAATTCAACCCCCAGATCAGGGGAAATATGAAGTCTGTCAGTGATTATCATATAAAACCAAGTCATAAATGCAGAGAGAAAGAGCAAAGTCATCAGCATGGAAGAGGAAAGCCAGTAAATGGAAGATTTGGGTCATGAAAAGCAGGGATATCACTTGAAATGCTATCACAAGTGACAGAGTGACAGACCCTCTCTGTCAGAGTGGTTCCAAAGGAGGTTTATCAATATGGTGATAGGAACTTTATATTTATAAATATAAATATATAAATAAAAATAAAAATAATACAAATATACTATTATATTTATAATATAAAATAATATATATGCTTTATCTTTAAATCTCAGGATATTACATCTCAGAAATTAAAATAACCCCCACATGAAGAGCAGGTGAAGACCAATTAAATAATTGGTGAAGACCAATTAAAATCTCCATCAGCAGCCAAGGAGGGAGGAAGGTAGAGGGTATGTAAGGTAACCAACTGTGCTGGGGAGTGGATTCATTTCAATCTTTACTGTTACTTGTCCCAATCTCTGCTTCTAATCTTTATTGATTGTCTTTTTTTTTCCTTCTTTTCCTGCAGGGCTCTCTCTACGTATTGTGTTTAAAAAAAAAAAGGAAAAAAGAAAATAATTTCCAATTGATCTCATCTAAAGCCTGCCAGAAATCCTGATGTGCTGCTCTCCCTCTTTCCAAGCTGGCCTGGCTGCAGAAACCCCTGAGCAAGGCTGATTCCTCTGGCAGAGGTTTCATTCCAGTGGAATCATGAACAACACCAACAAAGCAGAACCCCTGACGTGCTGTGCTTGCTCCACACCTACAAGAACTGGCTGTGCATGGCTCTGTGTGTTCACAGCCTGCCTCAAACCAGGGCCCTGAGAGCAGGACAGCCTTTTTTTTCCAAATATGTTGCAACTGGGGAGATGAGCTTCCCAGATGCTCTGCCATCCTCAGCTTGGATACTGAAAAAAAAACCCCCAAAAAAGTCCTGAGGAGAAAAGTCCCAAGCAAAGCTGAGCTCCTGTGCCCTCCTTGAGGCTGTGCCTAAAGCTGGCACTCCTCAGGGCCTCCCTATTATATAATGAGTGTAGAATTAAATTTAAAAATTAAATTAAATTAAAATCTGCCCTAATTAACAGCCCTTTGCTGCAGCTCTCATGATGCAGGACTCTGCTTAATGCTGGGCACCCCTTGAAGCACATTTACATGTATCATTATGTTCTTTTATATCCATTATCACTTCCTTTGGGTACATTGCTGCATTTTTATCTCCATTGCCTGTACCCCAGCAGCAGGAGGAGCTGTGCCAGGAGGCTGTAGCATGTCTGCCACGGCACCCCCTGTCCCCCTGCAATCCCCTGGCACCAGGACTGGGACCCTTCCTCAGCTACTCAAGCTCAGGACAAGCTTTGCAGGGGCTCCAGGAGCCAGGGTTGAGCATTCTCAGGGGTTATTTTGGCTCTGAGCTACCCTCATACTCCAGACACCACAAACTGAAAAGATGATTTTTTTCCTTCAAAGAAGCAAAAACACCACCTTGAAGCAGGAGAGGAAGAAAAGCCCAACAGCAGAACAACAAAAAAAGCCTGATTGATTAATCAAAACAAATATCACAATATTACTGTGATCTGAGCCAAACCCCCTCAGCAAACCCCCCCTGTGCCCCTTGGGTAGTTTCACACCCATCCTGAGCATCCCCCCCATGCTGGGGCCAGGAGCTCATCAGCCATAAGGACCATCTCAGGGGCACCTTCCAGCCCCCTGTTTACATACTTCAACCCTCTGAAGAAAGTGGAATTCCATTTATCACTGCAGAGATATTCATCAGGACTCAATATTTCCCCCCTCCCCGTGCCTGAACCAACCTCCAGAAAGAAATCCAAGTCTTGTGCTATCCTTTCCAAGAGAGAGGCTGTTTCTGTGTATCACCTCTGGCTGTTAGAACTTGCAGTGATGCAGCCTGGCTCAGGATGCAGCACTCAGTCCTGGGTTTTTTTCCCTGGAAAACACAGCTAGGTGCTTCCCAGACAGAATACCCTGGAAATGGGTGAGATGTGCTGGCCTTGTGGGCACCTGAGAGAGGATCCCATTATCTGCAGCTGCCTCTTATTCACCTGCTCTAGAGAATCACCTGTCCCTCACCAGCCTGAGGCTCAATATCTCAGCCTGATCCTCTTGCACATCAAGATCTGAGAAGGAATAAATTAAGGTTTGAGACTCAGCATCCCTGGCTCACTGCACTTGCTTTATGATCAGGGCAGAAACATCACAGTGGCTGCTGATTTCTTGAGCCATTCTCAACCTGAGTATTTCTCAGTTGTTAAGCCTGGGGTGAAAGAAACCTTTCACAAGCTGAAAAATCCCCCCCCCAGAGGAAAATATCCTGATAGGGTGGGCACCTGCCACAAAACCTGCTCAACAGGAGGGTTTGCAGGCACCCAGCAGAGTTCTGTGTTTTCATTTCTGATTCCAAAGCTGCACATTTTTAGCTGTCTGAATTGAAAAATCCCTCCCATACCTCTGGCTGCAACCACTCAGTTCCTGCAGCAGAAAACTGGCCAGTGGAAGGAGCAGGAGGGAGGTTTGGGGACAGAAGAGGAGCAGCTGGGGGCTGGGTTTTAGGGGCTGGGTTTTAGGGGCTGGTGTCAGCCCTGCCATGCAGCATCCCCTTCTGCCAGCCCTGCAAATAATCCTCAGGCTAATTCCAGGGATTGCAGCAAGGGCTTTAGCTCCACAGCTTGTTAATTAAGCTGATTAATTTACTTATTTTAAGCCTCAAATATACCTACACTTTATGAACTCCATGAGGCTGCATGTCCCTGATTTTAACCAGCACATGAATTTGGGGCATGAATCCATTTATTTGTTGAATTAATGTGGAATTTCTGCCTGTCTGGTTTTCAGGGGAGATCCCAGAAGCCACACTCAGAGGAGCTGCCCCCCACCTCATGATGGGATCCCTCCCCTCACAGGGGCTGCTCCTATGATGGACCCCAGCATGTTCCACCTGCACCTCTGACCATCAGCCCAGGAACCCAGCACATCCTTCCTGCAACACCACACACCCCCCAGCCTGGGGACCAACACCCCACATGAACTGGTAGGAAAACTGGAAGATCTTCTTTGTTGGGTTTTTTTTCCTCCCAAATGAACAGGAGGAAAACAATTATTAATCCAAGAAAGAACTATTCAGCACCAGGATATTTCTCTGCATGCCTTCTCCCCACTTCCAGGTGTTTTTTTTTTTCTCCAGTTTGTTTTTTCTTCCCAGACAGAGCTCAGGGGCTGAAGGGGATTAAAAAAATGCTGTGAGCAAGGATGGGCTCTGCAGAATTTTGGGAAGTCAGGAGGAGCTAGAGCCAGGGGTGGTGGGATGCAGGTAGGGAGCCAACACCTGGGGGCACCCACAGTGCCAGGGAGGAGGAGCTGGCGTGGCTGCCTGAACCAAACCAGAAAAAACATCACCAGCAGAAATGCAGAAATCATCCCCCCCCACACGTGGTGCTGTGGTTTGGAGAAAATCAAAGACAAAAGGAGACAGCAGGCAGGCTGTGCTGGAGCAGGGGAAGGCAAACAAACCCTGTGGCTTTCCTGACTTGTTTTTCTTTGGGAGCTTTCAAAGAGGCTTTGCCATGGCTGGGAACAAATTCCTAGAAATGTGAGGCTGGTGTTATTCAGAAGGTTTTCCCTGCACAGGAAGGGCTGGGGGACCATGTTGGGCTGGGCACTGCCTGTCCCAGGACCATCAGCTCCCCCTGCCCTGGCAGAACAGTTCTCATCATGAAGAACTGTGAAATCCATCCTTGCCTGGTAAAGCCCAGCTCCCTGCATGCCCAGCAAAAAGCAGAGTTCCACCTCTTTTAAAGTATTTTAGATTAATTTAGAGGCCTAACAAGGAACTGAGTGAGAAGAGGCTAAATCCCACCTAGCCATGACCCTTAAAACAGGTTATTTCAGGTATTTTCCCAGCAATGTGAGACCATGCTGGTTTGGGGGCAAAGCTCAAGGGGGCTGAACAGGAGCATGACCACTACACCATGCTGCAGGTATCACCCCAAAACACAGACTTCTCTCTGGGTCAACAAGGAAATCTTGTGGGAGGACAAAGAAGCTGGAGAGGTGGGGTGGGAAACCTATTGTTAAAATTCAGTGTTAAAACTGCAGTGAAAAAAAAAGGACAAAGTGGGGAAAAGCCAACGCTGAAAACTGCAAAACCAACACTGCACATCCTGTTTGGTTTATGGCCACCTCCAACATCCTGCGTGTTTTATGGTTTACATTTTACAACATAAACAGTTAAGCTACCCAGTTAACCAAGAGAAAAACATGGGAGCACAACAAAACAAAACAAAACAAAAAAAACCCAACCCAAGATGCCACGTGCAAAGCGAGCAGTCTGCAGGGCTGCTGACACCTCAGTGTTTGGGGCCTTTTACTGGGTGACCCTTGATGCTGTTGTTTTCCTCACATTTCCGTGGTGCTTTCCCCCCCCCTTAAAGAAGAGTGAAGGGGAGAGATGGGCTGTGATTAATAACCTGGGCATTAACTGACCCTGATGAGCCTTTGAAGTTCACACATGTTCCCCTGGGGTCAGTAGGTTGGGGAAGGGGATGGGTTCCTGGTGCTGCTGATGGCTCTGAACAGGGCTGGGTTATCACTGTGTCATGCTGCCAGAGCACAGCTCTGCTGGCTTTGTAAAGTCCAAAAGTTGCAGAAAAATATGAACACAACAAAAAAAAAAATGTTTTTTTCCACAGTGTTTGAAGCTGATGGGGTCACCCTGCCTCTGGAGTCAAGTCCCCAAAACTCTGTCTGATTCAGCTGTGTCAGAATCCCACTTTCTGGGATTTAGGTGGCATCAGGACAATTGACTGCCTGGGAGAACCTGCTCCTTGGAGGTTTGATGCATGATCATTCTGAGCAAGACAGATCCCCCCCTGGCTCCTTCTGCAACCTTCCTCAGGACCTTTTCACAGCTTGGGAGACTGGCAGGTTTGTGTTTGATGATATTTGTGGCAAAAAACACACTTGATGACACAAAGTAGATTCTCTTACCTGGGGTACTAGGAGGAGCTGGTTGCACTAAACCTAAAAGGATTTTAAACTCTATCTTCCAGCCAGGTTTATTTTTATGTGACTTTCAGCTCAGGCAGTACAAACCAGACAGGTCCATATTTTTATATGCATTATCCAAGTGCTCATTTGCCTGGCAGGCTGGAAGGATCTTTGTTCCCAGTTATTATTACAGGCACTGCAGCAGATAACTCTGTCCTTCCCCTTTCTGCATTTGCAATACACATGAATTAAGATTTTCCAAATAAAATACTTCATCTTTTATAGGGCTGCCAAAGCCAGCTTGGAAAATATTGAGTTTATGCAACCTGTTTCTACAAGTTGTGTATATACACACAGCAACAGCCGGGCTGGAAATCCCACCCAGCAACCCCTCTCCCTCACCATTAAACACTCCCCACCCCACTGCACTGACAGCACAAAATAAATATTGCTCCTTGTTACTAAATTAACCACAACAACCCATCCAGCCTCCCAAAACAGACACAAATTCAGCATCTTCTGCCCACCCCAGACCCTTGCAGAACATCTCTCTTACGTGGCCAAAGGGATCCAGGTGGTTGTTGGTGAGCTTTAGCTTCTGGAAGGACACCAGCTGCCTCATCCAGTGAGCTCCTGTGGCTGGGGAGTCAGGGTGAACATACAACCTCCCTGGCATGGCTGGCTCTGCCTTCCCAGCCACCATCCTGCAAAAACAGTGGTCACAGATGGCATCACAGTGGTCACCAACCCAGCTGGAAGAGAGATTTTAATCCTTGAACTCAACCCAGAAACCCTCCTGCCAGCCTCTGCTGCTCACGGGGGTTTCCAGGGCTCTTGGGTGACCCTGTCCCTGCTCCCCCCCCTGTGGCATTTCCTTGGGGCAGTGTCTCCACATGGCACTTGGCCAAGGAGGAAATCACCTCTGGGTTTTTGGAGAGGATGAAGCTTTTCAAAGGCCATGGATGGTCTCCCACACTTCCTCAGGAGAAAGTACCTGGGAGTAGGGGTGCATACTGACATTGCTGCCCCTTCCCAGCCATGCAGGGCTCCCACAGCTCTGCTGGGAAAGGGCTGCTCCCCCTCTGGAGCACACAGCACCCCCTTCATTCCATCCTCCATCTCCCCTCAGCCCCACATCACCCCAGAATCTCTCCTAGCCCCAAGGCCCAGCCATGAGACCCCACCTAATGGCAGCTCCCCCATTACTGGGCATTGTTCTCCTCTTAGAAACCACCAAGAAAAGCAGTTTTACCAAAACCAACAGAAACTTTCCAGCAGCAATAAAATTAAAAAGGGGAAAGAGCTCTAGGGCTGGCAAGAGCTAAATTAAACAGAGTTAACAACTGCCATCATCTGGGGCTTAATGGGTCAAACATGAAGTGGTGGCCGTGCCACAGAGGCCCTCACTCCAGGACAAAAGGGAGGAGAAAAGGGATTTTTTAAAAAACTAGAGCAGCCCTAATGTGCAAGTAAATTGTTACAGATTTATAGGATGTCACCAGGCTCCTTCCCATCCTCTGAAGTTTTCCATTGCTCATCTTTTCACCAGGCAGCAGCTGGTGGAAGGGGTTGGGAGAAGCTGCTGGGCACCTTTGGGGTAAAAATCAGCAGAAAAAAACCATCCTCTCTGTCTCTCAGGGTAAGTGACTTTACTATTGGAAAGGAAAATTAAGAGAAGGAAACTCTGGAGGAAGAATAAATTAAAAGAAAAAGACTCCAAAGCAAATCTGGCAAAGGGGTGTGGGAGGGGGTATCTCTGCTCCCTGCAGCTGCTGGCTTTGCTTTGGAGCTGAGCTCTTAAAAGCAAAATATTACTATAGAAGCAGGGAACTGAAACCTTTTCCTGACACAGATACCTAATATTTTTAAAGGCAAACCAGACCATTAGATCATCCAGTCCCACCTCTGGTGCAATGCAAGCTGTGGCTTCCCCCTCCTACACCTGCACGTGGCCAGACAACCTATGCTGGGTCTCAAGCATCTCCTCTGGGATCCCATCTTGAGTGCTTTGGAAACAACCAATCCACACCCCCCACCAGCTGCTTGTTCCAGCAGTTAATCTCCCAGCCTGTTAAGAATATTTTATTTTATATTTGTCTGGTTTTAACTTCCAGCCATTGGCTCTTGGATCTGTTGCTGCTCCACGAAAGCAAGCTCTGGGCTGCTGGCACCCCTCCCGTGGGAAGGTATTTATTTCTCTTGGTTTCTGAGTTTGCACAGCAAACAGTCAATCCAATGGCAATTTTCTTGTGGAAAAGGAAGCAGAGAAATGGTCTCTTACCATTTATTGTCACAGAATTTATACCGGTGGTCATCAGCTGGGACAATGTCAATCAACAAGATGTACTTGGTCTTGGGGTTCATCCCAGTCACTTTAACTTTGTAACTAGGAAACATCCTCCTTGGGGAAAGCAAAGGGTGGACAGGTTAGTGAGTGAACTGCTGAAAACTTGGAGAAGTGCCTCAAAAGACAGATCCACCATGTGATGAACTCAGGACAAACCAGCTATGGAACATCATTCCTGCTTCTGCATCCCCTGGGGGAAACTCACCCCAGAGCTTGGGCTGCAGAGTGCAACATGGGGTACCAGGGTGTCTAAAGGGGGGTTAGAGCTCAGGGCCAGGAAAAATTGGGTGAAGAGAGAAATATAGGGAGCATCAACACATCTCTCCTTATGGGAGGCTCAAACACAGAGCCCTGGTGACCCCAAGAGAATCAGATGCAGCTTTCTTGTTGCCATGAACTAGAGTTCTGAAGAAACAAAATGCTCAGAGCTTCCTCATCCACACCTTCCTCAAGTCCATGGCCCCAGGTCCCAACCCATCACCTCCTCACACAGCAGCTCAACCTCTGTCCCATCTCACCAGGCTGAAACCTGGGGGTTGGCAAGGCCTGGGGTTAAAACCTGTGGTGCTGCAAACAGCTACTGCTCCCCCTTCCCAAATTCCCCAAACTCACAGCACTGCCACCAAAATACTGTGGGCTGACCAGGGACTTTAGCAACCAACACCAAACAGGAACATCACAGTGTTATTAAAGAACATTTCTATATTCCATATCTGAAGAACCTTTGCAATATTAATGATTTTTTTAATAAAATTAGTATATACCATCACAGCCTGGCCTTGTGCTCTCATGGGTATGGACACTGCCCTGGTCTTCCCAAGCCCATGAGACTGCCCCAGGAGCCAGGATTTGCAGGCTCAGACACTTTACTTCCTCTGAGCAACTATTTTCTTGGCTCCATCTTCCCAACCTCCTCCTCATCCAGTAAAAACTCCAAGTCAATTGAGCAAACTTCCCCCCAGCCTTCAAGCAACCAGCCAGGACAGAAAATTCTCCTTCCCACCAGTGTGATGGGACAGAGGATGAGAACTGCTACAACCTGGTGTCATTCTCACTACCCTCATGGTTAAAGCCCTAAGTTCTGATGCTCTTTCTCCATCAGACATCAAAACCACTTTGTCACCCCCTCCCCTTTCTATGCCCAGGGTCCCATGTATAAGCTGGAGGCTGCAGCACCATTTTGTCACAGCTTGGGGAGAAGGCAACAAAATGGGTCCTGTTCAACATCCTTTCAATCGACCCTTTTAACCACCCTGCATAAATTCCAGATGTTTACCATGTAATTAGCCTGGACTAAAAAAGGGTTGGTTTACCCATGTCCCTATTTGATTTTCATTCATAAACTCTCTGCTCCTCTTAACCTTGTCCTCCTACAGGTAAGCACCTGGGTAAATACAGAAGGACATTTCAATTTAGGAATACACAGCCCAATTCACACATGGGGGGGAAATAAAAAAAAAAAAACCACCTCTGTGAGGAATCCAATCTGAATGCCAAGATTATTTTTTTTTAATTAAGCCTTAAAATGACATCTAAAAAAAAAAAAAAAAAAAAGAGAGAGAGAAGAAACTAATTAAAAACCAGAAATTAAATGGATGTGATTTGACAGTCCCTACATTCTACCAGGCCACTGTCCTGCACTGGGGGGGGGGGTTATAACATCTAGCTTCTGAATTTCTTTTTTTCTCCTCAATCATTTCATTTACTGTAGTACATCCAAGCTGCTAAAGTAGCCAGACTGATATATTGTAAATGTTAAGTGCTTTTTTAATGGCATTTAAAATTAAGCTTCAGCATATGGAGTTCATATAGCATGGACATGCCTGAGTTTATAATGTTCTTTAGTATAGCCCTCTAAAATAAATACAAAGAGCCAAAGTACTACTATAATATATACAGCTGAAATTCTTTAAGGATAACAAATGGGGACTTGCATCTGATTGAAGGTGTTGCTTAACTTCCAAACCCCACAGTATCTTGCAGTGGTAGCATTGTGCTCAGCAGACCCCACTTTGCCAACTTTTCCAGAAAAACAGAGGGATAGACTTTAGGAATTTGGATGTGCAGGGACATTTCATCATTATTATTAGCTGCTGCATTTTGGCCTTAATTTAAAAAAAAAAAAAAAAAATTAAAAAAATGCCACTAACATGCTGTCCAGGGACTTGTCAGTTTAATTTTTCTTAATGAAAACATATTTCTCAAACCCTTGGCAGAGACTCATTTAGTAAATATCTCTTTGCAGTAGGATACAAACATGGGTTGTGCATTTCTGGTGGGAAGGCATGACAAATTGAAGAGCCAGGGCCAAGTTAATACAGTCAGAGAGTTTTCTTTTAAAAAAAAAAAATTAATTAAATAAAAAGGCAAGAGAGAACACACCTAATACCATCTCCTCACCCTTTAGAACTAGCCTTGAGAGAGGGGGAGCAGAAAACTGGCAGCTGCACCACCTATGCCTACAGTGGCTCTACACAGCTCCTCACCAGCCCTGGGATGGAGCCAAAAACCTGCCTGCTTCCCCCAAATTCCTGAAGGCAAAGGAGCTACTCACAGTTTTACACTCAGTAGTAACTTTACATAACCAAGCTCTCTCTCTGCCAGATCTCCCGGGCGGATGGGCGGCTCCGGGGAGGATGCTCAGCTTGGCCATGACAATAGTTTGTGTCATCACCCATTGCTCAGGGACCAGAGGTGGCAGAAGAAGAACCCAATTCTGCAATTCAGACCTTGCCAAGGTCTTGCCAAGCTCTGGAGAAGCTCAGCACAGGGTTGGTGGGAGGTCTGAAGCAAGAGCTGGGCAGAGCCACATTGCTTCCACCCTCCTGCCTGCCACTGTGTGCAGCTCCAAGTGTGGGGAGAGCTTCCCTGCCTGGAAAAGGGTTGGAAAAAAATGTCAATTTGGAGCTTCCTGGAGCAGAGAATCACAGAATCCTTTTGGATGGAAAAGACCTTTAAGCTCATCAAGTCCAACCATCAACCCAGCTCCCCACTAACCCGTGTCCCTCAGCACCACAGCTACACATGAGGGGCATCTGCCCCTCAGTGTCACCTCCTGCATGGAGCTCTGCTGCACACACACCCAGCTCAGGGCCACATGAGCAGCACAGAGTAAACCAACTACTAGGTGTAGTTTAAGGCACCAGTACTCAGGAGATTCAAAGCAACAGCTCCTGGCATAAACAAATATTCCAAACCTTCTGTCCCCTCCCTTCAGTCCCACCCAGGGACCATCCAGACTCCTCAGCACCACCCTTATGGTCTCCTCAAAGCTCTCTGCTGGGTTTAGTGGCTATGACCAGGACATTTTGTCCTCCCTCCTTGTCCTGGCAGGGCCATGGAGCTGCTGTGCCCCAGGAGCACTTCCCACCACCCTTGGGAGGGGAAAACTTACATTATTTTACATTTAGATGAGCGAGTTGCCCTCAAAGAAAGCACTCCTGGGAGAAAAGCTGTGGGGACTCAGTCCTGAGCCAGGAGAACATCAGATGCAGCACTCAAACCCCAGGCTCTGGTACCCAGGGGAGGGCAGAAGGTTCAGCCCAGCTCTGGGGACCACGGGTGGTGGTGGGAGCAGGACTGGAGTCACCAGGGCTTGGCACCTCCCTGCCCCAGCCCCAGCTAAAGGCTTCCTTGCAGCTGAAATGTAGCAAAACCAGTAAAAGCCAAGAAAATAAACAAGCAGCACAATTCCGTAGCCCTCCCAAGCTTCAAAGATGATGTGTGAGTGAATTATTTGTTCTGATAATGAAGCAGTCGTTGCTGAGCTAAGTTTATGCTAGGCACATTTTATCTCTACATGATATTCACAAATTGTTTTAAAATGAACTGTTAGAATAAGCATCTCTTGTTTATTTATTTATTCTATTACTATCCAATCCCCTTCACCAGGGAGCAGTTACTGACATGGAGCCAAAGCTCCTATTATGTTCAAACAAAGTTTAATTGATGTGTAATTGGTGGGTTGGAGTTGGAAGGCAGTGATAAGAGGGAAGCTTTGCTTGCTTTTGGGGCAGCAGTTCCCAGCCTCTCAGGCTCCCTGGGCTTGGCCAGTTTGTGGCCATCTTTCCTTTTAATCCCACACGAGCAAGCCTGGTCCTGGAGAGATGGCTCCCAGGTCCTGTAAAGTCTTATTTCTGAGGGAGGGACAGCAATCCAGAGCAGCCAGAAAAGCCAAGAGTTGATCCAAGAGCTCAAAGCCCTCCCCAAGGCACCAGCTGCCCCACCACACCATGGCCTCTGTGTCCCAGGATGATGCTCTGGGACTGCTGGGGGATGAGGTGGCCTCTGCATCCCCCTCAGTCTAAGGGGGAACAAGGATTTGATTTCATTTTCCTTGGCCAGATGCAAACATCATTTCTGATGCTTATGCTTTTTCTTTTCTCACAGGGTAGGCAAGGAAGCCATGGGGAACTCAACTGGAATTTCCATGGAGAAAACTGCATGAAAACAAGACCCCCAAGTTTCAATCATTCAGAGATTTCCAAAGCCAAAGAGTGATTTTACAACCCTTGGTTTTAGGGTGATCAAATAAAGCAACATTTGCATTTTCAGAAGCTCCTGCACCGTGGAAAGGTGATGCTTACAGCAGATCAGGTTCTAAAAGGATCAGAAGAACAAGGAATCACTCAGTGTCTTGGCTAAGAAGCCATCTCGTGGCTGGAAGAAGCTGCTGGGAATACCAGGATGCCTCCAGGGATGATTTGCCCGAGACAGATGATGTGCCTGCATCCCTGATGGTGCCTGAGGTGGCCCCAAATTCTTCTTGACAATTGGCCATGGCTGCTGAAGGACACTTCTCCTCATCTTCAGTGCTGGGAGGGGAAGCAATGGTGTGCAGAGGCTTCAAGAACCACGTTTCCATTCTGATGACCTTTTTTCTTTTTTTTTTTCCTCATTTCCCTTCTCCTGACAACCATTTCTCCCACTGACTCAACGCATCTTTAAAAAGAATATTCTCCGGGGCAGCTTAAAACAAATTTGGGGATGTCAGCTGTTTCTTTTAGCCTTTTAAACGGCATTTCCTTTTTGATAGATTCTTGCTTTCAGAAAATACTTTCAAGAGATCAAAGAGTTTTCCAACAGGGTCCCATTTTCCCAGTGTATTCTAACCCTCAGTCCCTTATTTCTCTTATCACCCACGCCACTCCGCTATGACGCTCTGTATACAAAGTAAGAGCAGTTAACTTTGAAGTGCTGGATTAGCCCATGCCAGATCCTTGCCTCAGAATAACAAACAATACAGGTTCAACAGGAGTTCTCATCACTAGTTCATTTTTCAGCCCCAAATTCACTGTCACTAACACAAGCAACATTGAACTCTCAGTCTATGGACAGATAGGAGAGATTTATCTGGTGGCAGGACCATGACCTAGTGATGAGAAGGTCAGACAGTTAAGGGATTTTGATATTTTGGAATGGTGAGGTTGTCTTTTTTTTCTCCTGGCTAGTGCATCTCGTTTTTAAATAAAACATTGTTTCTCACATACTTGAGAACTTGGTCAGCTGGATGGCTGCTTTCATGGTCTAGAAGCATTTCCTCTCTTTGCCCCATGATAATGTGAAACACAGGCAGGCTTCTTGCTGTGGGATGCTTCCACATTGCTTTCCTTTCACCAGAACTACAGTTGAGCAGAAAAGGTCCCAACTTGCCACTGGCATCCTCCAGCACCACAAAGGGACCTCTGAGAGAAGCAGGACAAGACCATGGCCAAGTGCTTGGTGCAGCAGCATCTCGGGTAGGTTTCCTCCCTCAGTGATGCAGCCCCTCCAGCTCCAGGACTTTTGGAGGAGCCATGGACAGGCTTGGCATCAGGGCCAGGCTGTGTTTCCCAGCTCTTGGTGTGGAGCAGAAGATCCCCAGCCCTGTGCCCAGGAGCCTTCAAGCCAGACAAAACCCAACCCCAACGCTGGTGGAGGATCTTCCCCAGCTCCTTTGGCTTTGACCAAACCCATCCCTGAGACCCTGACCAGTGCAGCTGTGGCTCCAGCCTAACTACGAGCAGGGAAAGCTTTGGGAACACCCTTAATCATGAGCAGCCCAGGGTTTGAACAAATAAAAAAAAACAAAGCTTGCTCTTTGAAGACAGACACGTACTAAAAACTCCCAGCCCCATCCCTGCCCCGCTCGGCGCGCACGAGCTCCGGCTCCCCTGCCAAAGCTGTCGACATCTTTGGTAGCCCAGCCAAGAGCCATTGGAGTTTGCTCCTGCTCCTTTCTCTAACAGCATGAATTTGCCCTAGCAGAGTAATTCCAGGACCCCAAATTTAGGACTAAGCAGATCAAGCATTCCTTAAATGTCTCTTTTATTTCCAAGCTTTAAATCGATGGGTCGCATTCCATCGCTGATCTCAGATATTAAGGTTTGCTTTGGGATCAAAAAAAAAAAAAAAAACCCAAAAAACCTTTAACAGAGATTCTTGTAACTGCCTCAAAAGATTCTGGACAAATATTTCCCTTTAATTGTAATGAGAACTGGGCATCCATATGCCCTACAGAGCCATGGAAAATTTAACTTTTAAAGGATTATTCACAGAGGAAAGCTACACCAGCTCAGCCAAGGCATTTATACTTCTTCAGACCTTGATGTCCTAAAAAACTAGTTTTATTTTGGTTTACTAAAGTTGATTAGGACCAGATTTTTTTAAACTGAAATGAGCCACTTTTAAAATGAAACTTGAACATATAAAGGGGATTTGAGTCTTTACCACTCGTGCAAACTGCTTTACTGATTTTTTTTTCCCCCCCTCTGCAGTATTTTCCTTACACATGCTTCTTAAAACCTGCTACCATAAAAACTGAGGCTGTCTTTGTACCTGTGCACATCCAGCCAAAGCTCCATTTCAGTATCCCAAGCCCCCTTTTCACATCACTGGGATGCTTGTGCTACCACAGAAGAATTACATAGTATTTTCTCTCCACAAAACTGTGAGCAGACATCCTGTGACCTGCTATATTTATTTTTTTTTTTTACTGATTAACCATAAACTGCATCAAATTGTTTGTCCCTGGCAATACCTGGAGAGAAGCTGCAACGCTGCCAAGACTGGCACCTTGGGGGAGAAAACTGGGGAAGTACTAGAGCTGAATGAAAACTAACAGAATGAAGGAAAGAAATCCTGAAAGATGGTGTGAGCAGATTAACTTTCTGCAGGAATAACATTTGGAAGAGGAGATTCCACCAAGAGAGACAAAGAGATGTTTGCAAGGCTAAAAAAAAATCAATCAGTACATTATGGTTGTTCAGATAATTAGTAGGACAGGGAGTGAGGGGGTGAAACTGGACATTACAAGGTTATATTATAGGGTTATAATGAAGTTTTTCATGTGCTTTCTGTTTCACCAGCCCCTCCGAGAACTTCCTCACCCTGCACTGGCTGAAATCCCACGGGAAAGGTGGGATGGAGCCGGGACCGGGGATGGCGGGTGCTGCATCCCCATCCTCTCTGTCTGCAGGGATTTGATGGATTGGATTTACCAGGACCTCAAAGCCTGGAAAACGCTGGGGATTGCTTAATAAATCGAATTACTTTTTTTTGGAAAAAATTATAACCTGGGTTTAGAAATACAGGAGCTACCCGGGACGGGGTGAGGAGCTGCCTGGAGGAGTCCGCTGAGCTCCCAGCCATCCACACACTGGGGTTTCAGCTGTAAAGGGCGGCAGCTCCTGATCCCCTCTGCCTTCCCCCCCCAAAAAAAAACCTCTCTGCAAAATGCCAGCACCTACAGAAGCCCCCGGGGCAGAATTCCCTCCTCCTTTCCCCGGTTCTGGCATCCCCCGGGTACCCCCAGCTCCAGGACGGGGCAGTTGTTGCCCTGTGTTTCATTCAAACTTTAAAACCCACCAAGAGAAAAACCTCCGGAGCAGAAATTCCTAATTAGAACAAACCTCGAATAGGAAGAACAAGGAAAAAAAAAAAAAAGGTGATTTATGGAGCCCAGCACCCCATCCTTTGGGCAGGATTTTACGTCTGAAGGAGGCGAGTGGTTTTATGTAAAGTTCAGGGAACTTTGCTAACATAAACTTTTTATCTTTTGATGAGCCTTTTAATATAAAATAATCTTTTTTTTTTCCTTTTTCTCTCCCCTCCCACAACGAAGCAGCCGTACATTAAAAAGATAGCGAGTGCATTTTAAAGATGTTTCCACTTTATAAATCAAGCTTTCTTGGCAACAACATGATTTCTATTTCAATGCTGAGCTTGCTGTGTTCTCCTAATGTCTCCTACAGATCAGTCCTAAGAGGGAGTAATAATCCCCCAAAGTAATTCTCAGCCCTAAATTCTCAATAATTTATAGTTGGCTTCTTCTCTGGAGCTCTACAAAGAATAAACCCAAGGACTCCCCCTCTCTACTCCCTCCAAGTTATCAATATTTGCCTTGTTTATCCAAAAAGGCTATTTTACACCATTGCCATGGAATTAACGCTTCCGCTGAGCTTTACATTTCCTCTCCATCCACTGAACTTGTCGTTAAAGTCGCTGTTTGGTTTTTTGGGGTTGGGTTGGGTTTTTTTTTCGTTGCTTGAAATTTCCAAATCGGGCTTCAATTTCTTTTCGGTTGTGCCCCTGGAGGTCAGACAGCCCGACTTTTAAGTGATTGCAGCTAACTGCATTCAGGGGCATCTCGGTGCCTGCTGGGAGGGGGATTAGAGTCCTAATTAGTGCCTGCAATTAGCCGGTTTCCCTCTTCTCCTTTCCCCCCCTCCCTTCCTAACGCTAAACGCAAGTGCATCCACATCTCCATTAACCATCCTATTTTTAATTGGCTCAAAAGGAGGTTTATTGTTGCTACTTTTTTATTTAAATAGCTGGGGTAAAATCAAACCTGCACCAATATTCATTTCATCCTCTGTCTGACGATGGATGGGATGTTCCTTAGGGCTGCCCTGGGCTCAGCTCGGTTCCGAAGGATCAGAACAAAGCTATGGCAGGATTTCAATTGCTCCGCTTTTCTGCCTTTCCCGTGCTAATTATTTAGTGGATTTTTTGCTTTCGGTGCTGCCGGAGAACCCGGGACAAAGCCGGGTCCTGGTACCGGCGGGTGGAACCGGCCGTGGGCTCCGGGGCTTGACAGGTTTGGACTCATTGCTGACTGTAATTAAAATATTACCCTTAATTTTAACGCCACTTGCAGCTAGGAACAGAGAAAAGAGCTTGAAGGGATTGTTCTGCTTGATCGGCATTCCCAACGTTTCTTTTTTATTATTATTATTAATTTTTAAAGTATTTCTAAAACAATTAAAATGCTGTCAGCTCGCTGGGGCTGCACCGATTCGTCAGAACTGGAGAAGTTGGCTTGAGAACAACAACAAAAATACCCAAACACAAAAAACCCCAAGCAAAAACCAAACCAACCAAACAAAAAATAACTAAAAAAAAATAAATAAAACAAAGTTTTGTATATCTTGGGGTCTATCCCCTCAGTCCCACCCTCCTAAAGGTGCCTACGTGTGCACTGCCCAGCCAAGGAATGCGGGGCTGAGCCCCATCCATATGGGTTTGTTTAAACAAGGCACCTTCGGACTTCCAAAGAGATAACGAGCACATTTGGGATGCTTAGGGTCTCGAATTTGGTTAAAGAAATTACACATCCCGCACAGACACACTCAGATAACTATAAATTCAGGGTGAAATATCTGAGGTCTTGATCCCCTGGTCTTAGGTAGCAGAGCCATCCAAACGAATCCAGCTCTTCACATCAGCAGAGGCTGCAGAACGAGCCCCGCGATTTTAGGCACCAAAATGTAGGGAGATAAAGACAGAGTTACCTGCACAAGCACTTCATAAATACCCGAATAAAAAGAAAAACAAATTGCCTCTTCTCCAGTGGGAATAAGGGGAATATCGTGGTTATTCCAGTCCTACACTGCCAGGGGAACAGAGAGGCGAATGCGCAGCACTCCCCAGATCCCAAACCGGGAGCTGAGGTCTGGGTCTGGCAATGTGAGGAGAAAATATTCCCTTCCTCAAGTCCTCCGGATGCCCCACACAAAGAATCAGGGACCACGGGGAAAAAAACAGAACAAAACAAACCCCAAACAAACACAGACAAACAAGGAAACTGCATGGATATCGATTCTGGTTTGTTTGGGGGGATTTTTCCCTGCTTTTTCCCCATTATTTGCATGTCCTCCAGAGCTCTCTAGCACGATGTAAAATCAGGCATCGGAGAGCAAGGCAGAACCACACAGGTGGGGTGGAATTAAACGGATTTTAACACCTAGCTCTGGCAATTTTGCTTTTCCATCAGTAGCGATGCGAGCCCGCTGCCTGCGGAGCCGGGGAGGAATAATTCGGTGCCCATAAATGGACCTGGCAAGGATTTTTTTAGGAACCATCTGCCGGGCTGGGGATGCTCTGAGGTTTAATTAACATGAGGTTAATTAACCTGAATCATCCCATCTTCCACCTGAGCAGCCCGGGTGGGAAGGGAGCCCCAGAGAAGGGATGGGTTTCCCGCGGAAGAAAACCGGGTGGATGTGCTGAAAGGGGGTTAGATTTGGTAAAAATAAATCATAGTTTGTTTCCAAAGGAAGGCAAAATATATTTACACAGCTAAAATGATAACAGTGGTGCCTATCTCTCAGTTTTGGGATGAAAAGCAAGAGTTTAAACCTATGTACTGCTAAAACCTTGGTGCAAAGCGTGAGCACAGATCTCGCTACCCTGTGCAGAGCAGGGGAGTGGGGTTTGTTTTGGGGAAAAAAATCTAAAATCAGAGCCACAATCATGCCAACATCTTTTATATATATATATAAATAATAATATGAAGCATTACCAAAGAGAACTGGGACTAAATGTAGCAAACTCTTTCCTGCAGCCACAATCTCATCACCACACACAAACAAACCCACGCACGGTTTATGCAGAAAAAAAAAATAATAAAACACCTTAATCTTATTAAAACCTGCGATCTCAATAGTAATTTTTTAAATGCCTCAGATTACAATAGCTCTGCAAAACCCAGCCTCGGCAGGCAGGGACATTTCATGCAGCTGAGAAGCAACACGTGGGGAATTTTCACTAACCTGCCTGCTTTGGTTATTATCATTTCGGTGCCAGCTTCATGGAATTTCTTCCATAGCTCCTTCTCATGGAGATAGACTTTGATATTTTCTATTGTCTGGAAAAAAAAATAAATAATGAGAATAGCAAGAAATGAGTAAGAAAAACCTAGGAGAGAGATTGGGAAGGGCAGTGGGGAGGAGATCGGTGGCCGCAGCCCCAGGCCCAGCACCTCAGCCCAGGCGCCGGGTGAAGCCACATCAACTCCGGTCCTGCCTGCGCGGGAGGAGGATGGAGACCCAAAAATTCCACTGCCCTTTGCCAAAAATAAGAGAAACAAACTGAGGCCGGTTTTAATTGCAGACTTTCACATCCAGGCAGGACACGGTAGCCAAAAGGATTTTTCTTTTTTTTCTTTTTTTTCTCTTTTTCTTTTAATTTTTTCCCAGGGGTTTCCATACCCCGATGGGACAGACTGGCACCGCTGTCGCCCTGAGGCTCCCAAAAAACAAGATCAGGAAGAGCCGTAGGGACACCCGCGGGGACACCCGGATCCACTGAGCAAAGCGCGCCCAGGGGCCGCGATTTTTTCCGCGGACCGGTTCGCGGTTCCTTTACGCGCAATGAAGCGCCGGCCGGGTGCGGGAGGGCGAAGGGAGAGGAGCCTCAATGTGCTGAGAGGCAGTGGAGGGACCCCACGTTTTATTTAGCGGGGGGAAAAAAATAAAAATAATAATTTAAAAAAAAAAAAACAAACAAAAACCGAACGAAACCCACTGCAGGGCCCGGTCCTGCACGATCCAAAGGGCCGCGGTGGCCGCAGATCTGCTCCTTTTCCCGACCTGTCACACCCGACGGCAGGCGCGGAGCGGGCTGATTTGAAAAAATAAATTAATTACAAATAATAATTTTTTTAAAAATGCGGCATCTCCTATTTCCTTTCCTCGTCGTGGCCGAGGGGATTCGTGGTGGCGAGGGGCCTGGCTCCGGTACCGGAGAGGGAAAGCCCAGGGTGCAGCCGTGGTGCAGGCCGCGGGGCCGGGCTGTCCGTACCTGCTCGGGGTCGGGGAGCTGCGGGCTGCTGAGCGGCGAGCTGCTCCCCCCGGCTACACCCAAGACGGGGGAACCGGCGGAGGAGTCCGCATGGCCGGGCGCGGGGGCTGTTGGAAACCCTTCCTCGGTTTCAGACAGGCTTTTCTCCTGGAGCATTTCCTTCGGGAAGGAGAGAGGCTCACCGTTAGCTCGCACAACCGGGGACCACGTCCAGTCCCTGCTTCCCTCCCTCCCTCCTCAAGCCCCAGACAAGGCCACCTGCGGGGTCAAGCCCTCCCGGCTCAGCCCGCTCTCCTTCCTCAGCCAGCGGCACTCGGAGAAACTGGGACATGACACCCCCGGCCCTCGGGGAAAGCCACCGTGCCCGGGAGAGCCGGGCCGGACCCGCCTGCCCCCTCTGGGAGACACCCACGCGTGGCTGCGCTCCCGCCTGAGGCCCGAGCGGCTCATCTCAGATGTGTCCGCAGCCCCCCAGCCCCTATCACTTCTCAACTCCTCCAATTCCCTGCTTTTTGCCACCCGGCGGGGAAGGCAGCAGCCGGTACCTCTACCCCTTCCCGTCGGGGCTGAGGGGGCTCCGCACCGGTGCTCGGGGCCGCGGCGGAGCCGGGCGGTGTAAACAGGCGGAGTGCTGGGCTCCGAGATGAAAGGGCCCCTCTTAAACTTGGACGGAGACTGGGAAAAGCCAATAAAGATAAGACCTGACAGCTCCGCCGGGGCTGCCGCGCATCAATCGCGACTTTTACAGCGCGGAGGGACGCGGCCGCCCGCCCCCCTCGACAGACGGACGGACCAGCAGAACGGGCACAGAAGGGTCCCGGCTCCGGGGACAGAAACCGAGTGCTCCACACGGGGAAATGCTGTCAGCCCCCGAACCCGTAGCCCCCGACGGAGGACTCCGGTCCCCCGGTTGGCCACCAAGGCTGAGCGTGGAGGGGGAGAGCGGGGGCTGAGCCCCCCAGCCCAGCCGCAGCGGAGCTTCAGGGAGAGCTTCCAGCCACACGCACTGCCCTGCACCGCAGCATCCCCCGAGAAGGGAGAGCCCGGCAGCCCCCGGCCCCAGCCGTCCGGTCCCCTCGCCCCGCTCCGGGGGACGAGGCAGGCTCTGCCCGGTCGACGCGCGGATATTCCCGGCGGCAACTGCTGACCCGAGGGAGCACAGGTGGGAAGCGGCGACGCAGGAGGGCCCGGGTCCTGACCGCGGGCGGACCCCCCGCTACTCCCAGGGATGAAGCGGGGAAGGGGGCGGTGGCTCCGGCAAAGGCTCTGCAGAGACCCCCCCGCTCCCTCCCTCCCTTCGGTCCCTCCGCACCCCGGGAACTCACACGGCCGGCTGGGGGGGCAGGAGGGGCAGCGGGGGGCTCCGGGCTTCGCCTGGAGGCGGCTGCGGCATGAAGAGCATCCGCGGGGCGCTCAGGCCCGGCGCGGCTCCGCGGCCCCCGATGGCAGAGTCGTGCGGGACATCCCCCGCTGCGTGGATTCACTTTCCCTTGATCTTGACGGAAAATGTTCCATAAAGATCCAGTTTGGGGCCCTTTCGTCTCCCTCCCTCTTTGTCTCCCCCCTCCCTTTTCCCTTCCCCTCCTGTTGCTGACGTTGCCGCTGTCAATCACGTCCCCACAACCCGGGTCTGGCCCGCTCCGCCCGGCCCGGATCGCTCGTCCCGACCCTTACTCCTCAACCACCCGACGGTCCGCACCGGGGGGCACTGGCCGGGGGCACCGGCTGCCCGGACCCCGCACACTGGGCCCCGCTGCGGCCTTCCCCGGCCTGCCCAGCCTTGCCTCTGCTCTGCAGCGGGCCTGGAGGCGAGCGGAGCCGCTCTCTGCTCTGGGGGGAGCCCGGATAGAGGGGACACCCCTAGAACCACCGCCTCCTCCCCAGCGCCGATGGTCCCAAGTGCCCGCCAGGGAGCGAGGCCGGGCTGGGGGCTGCAGCGGGAGCAGGAGGGTCCCGATGGGCACAGGCCGAGCTGGAAGGGAGCTCGGTGGGACCTGGGACCCACCAGAGAGAGGCGATGGGGAAGGGCCGGGCTCAGGCGGGGGTCAGAATTGGGGAGGGGGGCACAGCCTCCGGCAGCTTCCCCAGCCCCGGTGCACCGGCAGCCAAAGTGCCCGTGTCCCGCCGGCCTGGGGTCGGTCCTAGGGAGCCCGGGGTCAAACTCAGAGAGGCCGCCCCGAGGTGAGTGCTGCGGGGGCATAGAAGCTCCTGGCCCCGCACCCTCCAGCCAGAGTCACCTCCTATTCGGGGCTCCTATTGCCAAGCCAAACCCGCAAATCCGTGAGAGAACCCTCTCGGGAGAGACCATGAGTGCTGTCGCGACTGAGCGGGCTATTTCAGCTTTGTCGAGATTACCAAGGCACACACACACCCCACCGCGCTGCTGCCGGCCGTGCTGAACGGGCCCTCGCATTCACACTCAGCCGAAACGCACTCAGGCTCGCTCTCTATCGCGTTTATCGCCTGTCACGACAGCCCCACTGCTGCACAGCCTTCTATCGCTACAGCCCGGCCTGACTCTGCCCTGCATCGCACCTTTTCCGTGGGGAGGGGTGCGGTTGGGATCTGCTTACCCGAACCGGCCGGTCCCGGGCGGGCGCCGAGGTCCCGCTCGCCTCCCGCAGCCCAAGGCTCACAGGGACACCGCCATGAGCCGGCGGGGATTCACGGGGCAGGATTTTTATCGGGGGGGGGGGGGGGGGTCTTGAAAGTGAATTTAAACCCAAACTCACTCCCACCGTCACGTGGTGCCGAAATTGGGAACAGGAGCAGAATAAAACGTAAACTGGGGTCAACCTCTTAATGAACTTTTCCCCACTCCTGCGGAACAAAAAAAGAAAAAAAAGGAAAGAAAAAATAAAACAAAAAACCACACACACATAGGCAAAAAAAAAAAAAGCCCCTCCGGACCTGGGGATGTGAGCAAGGGAGAGACGAGCAATTCCCGCAGGAGAACGGGACCGGCAGCAGGTGAGACCGGGCCGGCTGTGGGCCCCCACGTGTGCCTGCGGGTTCTGGGCTTTGGGGAAACTGCACCCGTCCTGTCCGGTGCGGAGGGAGCAGGGGCCAAGGGGAGCCCGGGGGTGAGGACCCGGCCCGGTGGGGCTGCGGGGAGCCCCGGCCCAGCTCTCCCCTGGAACGCCGCTTCCCCCCCTGACCTACGCGATGGTTTCCGTGGGCTGGAGCTGCCTCTGACCCACGGGATGGACCCGTGCCCCAGAGCCCACCGGTGCGGGAAGGCCGCAGTGATTGCGCGCAGCCGGGCAACGCACCCGCCCCCCGCCTCTGTCCCGCCACCGGTTCCCACCTGCGGGCCGGGGTCTCCACGCAGTCTCCGGACCCGCGGCCGAGCTCCACAAGAAGGGGAATTTGGCTTTCGGCTTTGTTTAGGTGAGTTTCCTCCTCTACCTCTTCCTTCCGCAGCCGCGTTCGGTGGCAATCGCGGACACTGCCTCCGCTTCCCTACCTTAAATGAATTTATTACCCCCCCGAAATTAAAAAAAAAAAAAAAAAGAAAAAGAAAAAGAAAAAAAAGCGGAGGGGGGGAATCCCAGGTAGGGAGGATTGAGGGATTAATTACAGCAAAATCAAGGCCTCCTCTCGGCCCTTCCCGTCGGTGCTGATGGGGATGCTGGAGCAGGGAGCCGTCATGGGGCCGTTCCTTGCAGCCCCGGTTCTCCTCGCTTGCTTTCACCTGCCCATCAGCGGGCTTGGGTCGGGGCGTCCCCCGGGGCTCCCCCAGACGCCTCGGGGTGGGTGCCAGGGTTCGGGGAAGCGGTTTCATCACCCCCCCCGGCTGGGGGACGGGACAGGCAGCCAGGGGTGAAGTGTCCCCGTCGGACTGAGTTCCCCCGGCTGTGTCAGCCTCCCGAGCTTCTCGGAGGCTCCGGCAATTGACGGCGAGGCTCGAAACCAGCCCGACTGTCATCACCCGGCAGATAAACGGCCGGATCCCCGACGGCAGGGTGGCTCCTATTCACGGCTCATCACCGCCGAGTCCCAGGAGCAGGCAGGGGGAGGGCAAGCCCCGATTTCAGGGACCAGCGCTCCAAACCACTCATCACTGTCACCGAGCTCGCTCATGCCTTGGCCCTAAACACCGGCGATTAATAAAAGTTTACAGTCGCTTTTCTCCAATAATTACACTCAGCGGGCTGGGGAAAAAAAATATAAAAAAAAAAACCAAAACGAGCAGGCTCGGACCTGCGGGGATGCTCCACCGCGTTCCCTTTGCCTCGCTCCTTTTCCTTCCCAACAAATCTCGCTTCTCTTCCCACCAAGGAACCTGCCAGCCACGGCGGAGGCGAGCGGAGAAACGAGCCCCGAGCCCGCACCCGGTAACCTGCGGCCGAACCCCGCAAGTCAGGACCGACCCCGGGTTGCCTGGGTTGGCACAGATTTCTTGGCTTGAGCGGCAACTCACCGGCTTACAAGACCGAGAAGGGGTTGGATGGATGAGGAGTGTGCAAAAGTTGCTGAATTTGGCCGGTTTTAAGGCTGGAAGAACGGAGAGGTAACACGGAATTATACTCGGGAGGGATCACCCCGCATCGGGACCCGGGCTTCTAAACAGAGCCAGCGCCAAATTTCTAATAAGTGTGTAATATGCTTATTTATACCATACAAGGACTTACAAACCTCGTTGTGCACAGCAGCTGGGTCATATTTCTTTACCCTTCCATTCCGCGGGCTCTTTTTTTTTTTTTTCTTTGCCAAGGGACTGGTACCAAACACTCCTGGGCTGAAAGGAAAACACAAAATTAAATCGCAAAGAAACGATGACAGGAAGAAGCGGGTAAGATACGGGCTGACACGAGGCCCTTTCATCTTCAGCATCTGCCTAAAATAAATGCATTAAGGGGGGATTGAAAACACGCAGGATTTTAAATGCGAGTCGTTCCCCGCGTCTAAATCGTTCAAGGGGATTTTCCCGCATGGATTTGCCTGACCTGGGAACGTTTCTGGGCTCTAAGGTTTTGGTTTAGAGCGTTAAGTAAATATTTTAAGGAATGGTTTAAAACGTTGTAAACGAAACGTGTTGCTGAGCCTTGCACCAGGGTCTGCTACAAGCGGGTAAATCAAACGAACAACCACAGCTCGGGTTGGTTTTTAAATATTTGGGGGGATATTTGACAATTTTCTCCCAGCCGAATCAAGTGGATTTGGCTCTGGGAATTTCAAGCAAAGCCACGAAGGGTGCGAGCAGGCAGCGGTCCCTCTGGCAGCAGCAATAATTAAAAAACGAACGAATATTCAATGTACCCAGGCAGGGTTTTTAAAGCTCAATTATTTTACAAATAAACGGAAACAATTGTGGAATTGGTTTAATTTTTAAAACTAATTTCTGCCCGAATGCTCCGGGTTTTTATTTTTTTAATATGCCAGTTCTTGATTTATTTTTTTTTTTAGTAGCATCAATATTAAATTAAAAAAGGAACATTTCAGGTCCATTGCACATTTTCTATGGGACTTTACTGTGAGCTCGGCAACAGTTTGTGTAAGAACCAATAGTCCAGAGCTTACTAAATGTCAGACTAAGAATCTCCCGTGGTCTTTCCTAGCCAAAGGTCTGATTTAAATTCAATATCGACCTCCCCCCCCCCAAAAAAAAAATGCTCCATCTCCTTTGCAAATCCTTTTTTTGTTTTTTTTTAAGAAAAAGAGCCCTAAAGCTGCAGTGTGCTGGAAGCTGGGAGCAGAAGGTTGGGGCAACAGAATAATGGTTTAAAAAATAATAATACAAACAGAACAATGCCCAGGAAAAATAAAATAAAATAAAACTCTGTAGGTACCACTCAGCTCTGTGTCCTGCACCAAAATGGTGCTGGGTCAGCACCTCTGGGGGCGCAAACTGATGGTCAGAGGTGTCACCAGCATCACTGGGAAAGCTCGGAGGGGACCTGGGGGATCTTCCTGGGAGAGAAGGGGCTCAGGGAGAGGCATGGAAAGGGGAGAGCAGCCCCAGGGCAGCTCAGGGTCCTGTGAGGACCTTGGTGGAGTGGGAGGAGGATGTGTAGAACCTCCTGGAGCACCCGAGCTACATAAATCCACCCCGTGACTTCCCCAGGAGTCACTGCTCAGCAGGCAGGAGGAAGAGAGCAGAGGTTTGTCCCAGGAGCTGCATCAGAGGGAGGAACTGGCTTCAGGTGCTGCAAAACCAGAACAAACCCACCTGGCTCTGCACTGTCCTCCCATCAGCATGCAGGGGCTGGGGGTGAGGCCTGCCCAAAATAATTACTTAATTTGTGCTGGGGATGATGCTGAAGAGGAGGTTTCCACTAGGGGAAATCGGTGTTCTTCTAGGAGAAAGAGGAAAATGGTGGCTTGGGTGAGAAGATCCCCCTGGGAGGGCTGGAGGGAGGCATGGCCTGAGCCCAGGAGCTGGGTGCAGACCCCATCCAAGCCCCCAGGGTGCTCTGCCATGGCAGATCAGGATTAAATGTTACACCCCAAGCATGGAGAGACCCCAGAGACCAACAGCTCAAGCAAGGCAGCACAGCAATGCACAAAGATGTGCTGGGCCCAGATTTGGGACAGAAGCTGTCCCAAGCTCAGCCATCAGGAAAGCCACCACCTCCCAAACCCTTTGGGCAGTCACTTTCCACCATGGTGCTGCCCAGAGGGAACCTTCCTTCCTCTCCTGGCCCCCCCCAGCAGCTCAGCACTGCACCCAGGGGTGGGGGGACAGCCCCTTTTTTAGGCTCATGGAAAGCACTGAGGAAATGGGGATTTAAACATTGGGCAGATGCCTACTCTAGGCAGGAATCCCGGTCCTGGTGGGGTGAGTCCCATCCCAGATCCTTGCTAAAGCCCCCAGGGCAGACATAAAGGGCCACGAGGCTTTTAGGGTGCAGGAAAGGGTTTTAAAAGGGTGGAAAGGAACAGCGAGCAGAGCAAACAGCCAAGCTCCCAGCTTAAGGACTGAGAGAGGCACAAACCCATGGCTGGGTGGGGTGGGATGGAGGAAGGAGAGGTGAGAGGCAAAAGGGTTTTGCTTTGCCATGGCCTTGGGTTTCTGCCCCCCAGATGAGGGGGGAGCACCTGGGGGAGCCCTGGGAGGCTGCAGGGAAGCTGGGAAGCTGCTGGTGGGAAGGAAGGGGGAAGAAAATGTCCTTCTGAGGAAGCAGGTCAGAAAACCCATCAGAATTCACCACCACATCCCTCTGCCATCAGGACATGCTGGGGATGCCTCTGAACATCCCCCATGAAGAGCCAGACCCCTGGGTCAGGTTTGGTGCTCACCAGGAAGCCTCTGGGAAGGAGCAGCTCCCTGCTCAGCCACATCCCTCCCAGGCTGGGATGAAACATTCCTGGGGTAGGGCCAGGCCTGGGACAAACCCTCTTCTCCATTTTGGGTATTTTCCTCCTTGTCCAGCGAGTGGGGTTTCCCTGATAGAGTGTTCAACCTTTCGGGGTGGTTTTGCCCCTGTAGAAAAGAGAGGGAAGAGCTACAAAAAGGCATCGCCCTCCCCATCCATCCTGGGAGGATTCCAACAGGGAAAGAAAACAACAGGTAACTGGGATGGGGCTCAGAAGCTGGGAATTCCCTCCCTGGGGGACAGAACTTGCTGGATGACCCCCAAATGCTGCAGGTAGAAGGAGGGAAACTTGAGAAAGGGGAAGGATGGAGCCGTGGAGTGGAGGTGGCTCCCTCTCCTGCAGCTGCCCCTGGCAAGAGGAAAAGGATGGCTGAGAGTCATTAAATAAAGACAGGAAAACCTTGCTTAAGGAGCTGGCTGGGAAAGGGGCCATTCCAGGCAAGCACCAGTGACATGGGGCCAGAATGGACAATTGCTCAATATTCTGTTTGGTTCTTTTTTTTCCTTTTTTTTTTTCCTGAAATGGGAAAACAGAAAGCAAAAGCTCTCCCAGATTAGCCCCTTTTCCTTCTGCCCCAGCAGCTCAGGGCACTGACCTGGAGATGCAGCAAGGTTGGGGCAGCTCCATCTGGAAGGAGAGCACAGCTGTGGGGAATTTTGTGGGCTCATGGATCTCCCCACGGAGTGGGAAGAGGGAGAGAGATGGAAAAGGGGCTCCTGGCTCCTCTTGGTCAGGCTGCACCTATCCTAAACCAAGAGGCTGAAACCTGGGGAGAAGTAGGGGGGATAGAAGGAGATGGAGAAGGTTTGTACCCCTAAGCTTCAGTAGAACCAAGAGGGACAGGGCTGGCACCCCTGCCACCCCCCTACAGCTCAGCTGGGACCCCAACCACTGCCCCCCAGTATCCCTCTGATCCTGACCCAGAGAAACCAGGAGCCAGCAGTCCCATTCCTCCTCTCTCCTGTGTTCCTCACCAGTCTGGAATGAGCCTTCAAGCCCTAGAAAGTGGAAAAACCAGAATAAAACCGACAACAACAACAATAAAAGGATAACAACGATCAGTCAGTGCTCTACCCACAAGCATTGCTCTCTGTGCATCACCCAGGCTGCCAGCAAAGGAGGATGCTGTGGTTTTTGCCTTGGTGCTGGTGTCACTGGCTCAACTCAGCAAAGCCCCAGAGCTCAAGATAAACCCCCCCCAACCCCACTGAAATCAGCCAGGAACACCTGATACTCATTCCCACAAGGTTAGGGGAAAGGTTGGGAAACGAAGGAAGTGGTGGGCTGGCATGCTGGCAGGAAATCAAAGCAAATGACATTAATTAAAGCATATGTTAGGAATAGGAAATGAAGCTAAAGCAACATTTAATCTACGGCGTCTTCTCTGGGCACTTTAGGAAGGGTTTAAGTTTACTGTAGAGCAAGAGAAATGAGGCGGCTGGTGCAGAGCTGAGATGGGAGGGGAGTTAAAAAGAATTAGAGGGGAGGTTTAAAAGCTTTAGACTATACACTCAGGGTCATGTTCCTTCCCTGTATTTATTTTGAATTGGGAGGGAATGGGAGAGCTGGCTGGTACTGCAGGGAGCTGCTAATGCAGCCCCCCAGCAGCAGCAGGGAGGGGGCACAGCACCCAAATCACCACATCCTGCACTGCCCCCCGGGTGGCTGTGCTGGGGGCAGAGGGACCTTGGCACCCAATGGCCCAGCTTGGGAAAAATATTAATTTTTTCCCAGTTTTCCTTGTCTGCTCACTCAGCTCCAGACCTTACCGAAGCTCAGTGCATCACCCTGGGGACAGTGCTGTGCCCTGCTCAGCAGGGAAACTGAGGCACGGCGGGACTGACAATCCTGGGTATGCAGAAGGAGTGGGGTTGGCTCTGCACCCCAAGCCCATGGGGAAGCACGAACAGCCCCCCCAAGCCCCCCTGTGTGTGTGGGGTTGTCATGGCCACAGCTCCTGCCTCCCAACCCCACCTTTGGGGCTGGCAGTGATGGGCTGATTTCTGGCCTGTCCCTGCTCCCTGTGGCCACCTCACTGCTCTCTGTGGCCACCAAACCAGCTCCCTGACAACATCGGTGCCTGCCCTCGAAGGCAAGGGTGTCACGCGTGGCAGGGGTGACATCCGAGGTGACTGCGGGCCGAGCTCCGAGGGAAAGAGGAGACGGCAGCAACCTGCCCAGGGGCTGCTCCTCCTGCGAGCTGCTCCGCTCCTCACCCCGCTGCTGGATTATTATTTTTTTTTTTCCCCCCGGAGCAATAAATTGCGGGCCAGGGCTGGCTGTCCTCTCACGCCGTCGCCCGCAGCCTCCCCACCCTGGGATGAGTTACGAGGAGCGAGTTCCAGAGCCAGGGCTCAGCTCCAGAACCCAGCGAGGTCCCTGCTCCACAGCTCCTTTTCCTCCCATTCCCACCCAAACCCACGCTGCCACCCCCTGAGGATCCTCCTGTCGCCTCCCCCCAGGTTTGTTGTTGTTTTTCTTTCCTAGGGATGTCCCGTCCCTCCCCCGGGGGATGTTCAGCTAAGGAGAGAGGGCAGCTGGAGCTTGCTGACAGCTTCAGCAACACCTTGGAGCAGTTGCGGGGATTCCCCAGATCCGTTGCTTCCCATTTCAATTCGCACATCATGATTCCTAAAGCTCAGCCCCCACCTTTCCCCGCACAGCTCCCAACCCTCCCGCATCTGCTCGCTGCTGGCTCGGCAGGGATGGAGGAGGAAGAGGAGAAGGCAGCGGCCACCCCAGCTCTGGCGCTGCCTCTTTGCAAGGGCAAGGCCGTTCACCTGCCAAAAAAAACCCCCAAACCACCAGAAAACAAACAAACAAACAAACAAACAAAAAAACAAAACAAAAAACAACAAAGAAAAAAAGGGGGAAAAAAGGAAAAAAAAGAAGAAAAGAAAAAAAGGAAAAAATGAAAAAGAAAGAAAGGAAAAAAGGAAAAAAGGGAAAAAAGAAAAAGAAAAAAGAAAAACGAAGAAAAATAGAAGAAAAATAAAAGAAAAAAGAAAAGAAAGAAAAGAAAGAAAGGAAGAAAAAGGAGAAAAAAGAAAAAAGAAAAAAGAAAAAGAAGGAAAAAGGAAAAGAAAAAAAAGAAAGAAAAAAGGAAAAAGGGAAAAAGAAAAAGAAAAAAGAAAAAAGAAAAAAGAAAAAGAAAAAAAAGAAAAAGAAAAAAGAAAAAGAAAAGAAAAAAGACAAAATGGAAAGAAGAAGAAAAAAAAGAAAATAAAAAAAGAAAAAGAAAAAACCCAAAACAAAAAACCCCACCACCAAACAACAAAACAAAAAACCCACACACAAACAAAAAAACCCAAAAATCAAAACAAAAAAATAACCAACCAAAATAAAAACAAACAAAAAACCCCCCCAAAAAATAAACCCACCCCCCCAAAAAAACCAAACCCAAACCAAAAGGGGGGGCCAAGCAGCAGCACTTCAGCACTTTGAGGCTCTGAAGCACCTCTTAGGGATGCAGAGCTCCCTTCCCATCATCTCCAGCTGGATAATAGCTGCAGATCCATGGAAAAGGAGAGAGTTGGGAAGTGAGGTGGGACACCTGGGTGTCCCCTGCCATCACCTCCTGTCCCCACCAGGCTGCAGGAGGCAGCTGGGCTGAGGTCCCCCCACCCATGGGGTAGAGCATCTCCTGCTGGGGTTTGTTCCCCTTGTGCTTGCTGGGGCAGAGCCTTGGCCCCCGGGTGCTAAAAGCAGAGTGTTTTTCCAATTAAAAGAGCCAAATGGATTTTCCTGCCAGGATTTAGTCCAGCCTAACAGGCCCTGTCTACATTTTAACCTCGAAGAAGCCTCCAGAGAGGCTGCAAAATAAATCAATGCGAGGCCACGTGCTGGAGAACAGAACCAATAAATAACTTCAGAGCAGCTTTGCTGTTTACCCTCTGAAATACCCATTCTTGGCTGGGCTTTTCAAAACAGTGTCTCAAAATAAAACAGAAAGGAAAAACAACCTCCCACCTCCTCCCTCCTCCCCATCCCCAACCCCTTCAATTAGCAAAGCAGGAGGCAGAGCTGGTTTCAGGTTGCAGGTGCAGGGCCAATTCTCCCCTGAGCCTTGGGCTGGGATTTGGGATAGCTGTTGATTGTGCAATGGTCTAAAAAAAAATTTAAATAAAAGCATTAACTACAAATAACAATAATAATAATAATAATAATAATAATAATAATAAAAACCTCCATGGCTGGAAGTGCTGGAGCAAAAACCAGACCCGTGCATCCTGAGCCCTTCCCTACAGCTCCAGGTGCTGCACCAGGGAGCTCCTCCAGCCCCTCCTGCCCATGGGGGGCTGAGCCCCACAAGCAGCTGGAATTTGTCACCTGGTGTCCCCCAAATGTGCCCAATGCTGAGGGATAACTTCAATCCTTGAGCTGCTGCTTCACCCCCTGGGCTGGGCCCAGCCAGGGACTCACCAGTTCTTCCTCCTTTATGACAATAATAAATGTGTCCTTAGCTTTAGCATAAAAGAAGATTTACAGGAGCTATTAAAAGGTAACTTAAAGGTATTTTATTTTATTTTATTTTATTTTATTTTATTTTATTTTATTTTATTTTATTTTATTTTCCTGCAGCCTGGTGCAGAGGGGTCTCATGTGGGAGGCAGGTGGGTCTGCAGGACCCCGCTGGGGTGAGGATGCCCTGGACCAGGCACAGATGTGCAGGGACACAGAGCAGGGACCACCTCCAGGGAAAACACATCTCCTGGAAGAGGGATGAATTTAAGCCATTTTCTTCCTTTCCATCTATTCCACAGCTCTATCAGGCACCTGCTTCATGACTGGGAAAGCCCACACACCAACATTAGCTTCAAGTCCTGGTGGCCCAGGGAAACCCTGCTGGAAAAGCAGCCAGGACAAGCAGTGCTCCAGGGATTTGGGGCCCCAGAAGATTTTGGGATTGACCCCAGAGGGTTTGGGTTTTTTTTAACATGGGGATTCAAGAGAAAAATCTCTGCTGTCCCATTCCTGCTCAGAGCTCCTCCTCTCAGAGAGGGAAAAGAGTCTGAAACCTCCTTGGGCTCTGCCTCTGAAGCCCTGGGAACACCCCAGGAACTCCAGATCTCCTTCTCTGATGTCTGATAAGCAGGGAGAAAGGAGATCAGGATTTCAGTAATGTTAGAAAAACCAGTGCAAGCAGCTCAGAGCCAGGACTGGCACCAGCAGAGCAGCTCCAGTTCCACCAAGGCACTGCAAGACCCTGAGCTCTCAGGCCTGATGCCAAGCTCTCTCACAACCATCCCCCCAAAATCATGCCAGAGAAGGTGAAATCCCCTGAAATCACAGCCCCTCACCCACCTGCATGGCTTTGGTGAGGGCAGCAGCACATCCAAGCCTTCCAGCTGCAGCTCCTGTGCCTGGAGGAGCCCAGAGCCAAGCAGGATGTGCCCAGGACACAAAGGAGGAGCAGCCCCAGGTCCACGCTGCTGGGAGGCTCCACATATCCACAAGCACCAAGGATGGATCTGGGGAGGGGTCACATACAGGAGAAGGTGTCTGCTCCTGCAGTCCAGGAGCTCTGTGGCCACAGGGAATGGGATGGTGGTAGCAACATCAGATTATTTTTTTCAAATCAGACACTCCAGGAGAGAAGCACGTGGAAAAAAGGATGCACAAACCTGCAGCTCAGCCAGGATGCACCCCAAACACATCTCAGAGCTGCACATGAGGTCATGGGGGCTCCATCACCACCACCACCTCATTCCTGTCCCTGTCCTGGACACTGAGGCCACAGGGCACAACCTCACAGTGCCACACACACTCATCATGTACCCCAAAACCAGGCTGTGGGTATCAACTGGATGTATTTAACAACTCTGGGGCCTTCTGTTCTTCCTTACATCTCTGGGCCATTTCCCCACCCCTTCAATGCTTTCCATTATTTATTACATTTCATTTAACCCCAGCCACGTCCTCCAAATAAAATTTATTTTGCAGCTGTCATTCAGGTTTACTCCAGCCTTAACCTCGTAATCCTATTGATTCCCTCATTATTCTGGGAGCACAGGATTGATTTCATACCTTCTGTGTTATGGAGAAGCCTTTGCTCATTAATCTCACCCACATTTACAAACAGTCAGTCCCAGTAATTCATTTTTTTCTCATTCCTTACACAGTCAGGCCCACAGATGCTCAGGGTTTCTCTGCTTTGCCTCCTTATTTTGGGGTAGGGACTGAGAAGCATCCAACCCCTCTGCTAAAGGGCATCATCTAAAGGGCCTGAGGGTACCCACAGAGAGGCAGGAGACCAGAAAACCCCTTTTGGGAGATGCTCCAGGACTTCATCCCACTTGGCAAAGTCCTTGCAACCACCTGGGCTGGGAAACCCAACCCCAAAGAGAAGAAACCTGGGTTGGAAATGACTTTGGGGATCTCCAGCCCAACCCCTTCTGCTCAAGACCAATTTCAGGGTCAGCTCCTGATGCTGCTGAGGATGCAGCAGAGGTAGGAGGGGGTTGTTTATCCCCTGGGATTAAATCCCAGGATTTTAATTGAGCCCCATCAGAGAGCAGAGCACTGTACAGTGTGAGGAGGAAGATGTGACCCCTGTCACAGGGGCTTAGAATAAAAAATAGGCAGACACTCCAGTTCAGACACATCATAAATCCCCCTGAAGGGCCAAGCTCAAATATTTCAGCTGTTCCCCACTCCCCCCCATCAGCCAGAATTGTCTTGGTTGGATCAATACAGAGGGGGCTTTGTGGAAGGAGCCTGGTTGGGGGGAAGATTAATGTGGGGAATTATAGATGCAGCTAGGAAAAATTGTAATATTTAACTTCCAGGAGGAAGAAGGAAGGTTTGGGAGATCCAAGCCTCCTGCCAGGATGGGAACACAGCCCCTGGGAGGTAGGGGAGGACCTGCTCCTCCTGAAGGCCTGGGCACACACATCATTGCTCAGAGCATCAGCTTCAAATTAAGCCCTCTAATCTTCTTAATATTTTAATATTATTTATTAGTAGCAATTATGACTTCTTAATTATTAATAATTATTTAATAAAAAAACATTAACATTTCACTGAAGGCCCCGGGGGCTGAGCACACCCCAGCACCCTCATCCCTGGCTATCATATGGAATAAATTTACCCAAATCAAATTTTGATTAAATGCCATAAATATGATTGATTTGGTTACACAGCCTCCATATGACACTCTGTTTCATTTATTTTTGCACTCTGAGCAGGGATGTTGCATTGATCCCAAACATTCCCTTTGACTGCCACCGTAAATTCCCCTTTTAGGGCCAACCTGCAGCAGCCTTAGGAAGAGTTTGACACTTGCCCAGCACTTGTTGGGCTTAACCCTTCAACACTGTGCCCAAATTGGGCTGTGCTCACAGGAGGAGGGACCTGAAAGCCCCCAGAACACCCCTCATCCTCTGCACTGTGCCAGCATTTGGGTTTCCTTACCCCATCATCCCTATCTTTATTTTAAAAAGTGGGAAAAAAAAAAAAAAGACCAGATTTTTTTAATATATAGATCACTAATAAATTGGAAAAAAACCCATTTTCAATATATTTTTGATTTACTGCCATGGTCAATATCTCAATTGTTAAATAGATATTTTTATAAGCAACATCAATGCCTTGGTTTAGCCCTTGGTTTCTCCATAAATCCTGTGTTATCCACCCAAAGATCACTGGTAACACAGTTAAATCATTAAAAATATTGCTGAAAAGTGTCAGGGAAACAACAAAAGCAAACAGAATAAACTGCTTCCAAGCCCATCCTGGAGGCACTGGAGTTTCTGAGAGTTCCTTGGGAAGCCAAGCTGATTTTTACCAAACAGATCCCACAACTCCAAGATCCACCAAGCCCTGTAGAAGCCTCCAGGAGGATTCCTAATTCCCATTCCATACCTTCCTGGCACAATTTGAGGCCATTTCCTCTTCTTCCATCACTTATTATTACTGATATCTGTATAATTATTATTACTTGTTACCATCTCACTGAGTGTTTCAGGTTATTTGTCACCTGCCCTGGGAAAACACCTTAAAAAAACCTCCAAAAAAACCCCTTTTCCTGAAACTTTATCCAACTGAAGTAGAAACTACAGAGCCACAGCCACCCCAGCTCCCTTTTATATTAACTCAGGACCTGGTTCAGTGATGCCTCAGATACAGAAGCTGCAGGAAAGACTTTGCTAAAGATTTTTTTTTCTTTCCTACAAATCCAAGAACCCAGACCAAGGAACTGAGGCACCAGAGGGACTAACCCACACATGGATGGGTGCCAGCACCCAGCACATCCTGACAGCCCTAGAAATAAATAAAAAAAACCCTAATATGAAGCCATGGGAGTGTAAGGAGCTGCCTCCCTCCAGCTTCCTTCAACAGGAGAGCAACAGACAGAAGCAAAACCTTTTCCCATGGCAATCTGGATTTCTTGCTTTAAAAAAAAAAAATTATTTAAAGTTTTCATAGCCTCTTTTCATCTAATATTTAACGTTTGAGGGTTTCTGCACGCCCAGGTTAGGTAAACACTGGAGGAGATTGTTTAGAGGAATTATACACAGAGCAGTGCTGGCTTCATTTATCAAAATAGGTTTTGTTGAAATAAATCCCTTTTATAGTGAACCTCCCTTCAACCTGTTAAAGGGGGGAGCTGGTGGGAACAAACTTCTTGGTGCTTCCCCTCAGAGCAGCCCCAGGATACATCTCCCAGGGTAAAATATTCCCTCCTTCTCCCAGAGAACAGGACCTTGATGGCAGCAGCTCTGCCAGGAGGGGCTTGGTCAGTGGTCCCAAAGGGGTTTTTTGGGGACATGGATGTGACTCCAAGCATCCCCCTCCATCCCATCTTTCCCAGTGATCATAGAATCATAGAATTGGCTGGGTTGGAAGGGACCTCAGAGCTCATCAACTCCAACCCTTGATCCACTCCCCCCGTGGTTCCCAGCCCATGGCACTCAGTGCCACATCCAGGCTCTTTGGAAAGATCTCCAGACACGGAGAATCCACTACTTCCCTGGGCAGCCCATTCCAATGCCTGATCACCCTCTCCAGAAAGAAATTCTTTCTCATCTCCAACCTAAACCTCCCCTGGCACAACTTGAGACCCTGCCCTCTTGTCTTGCTGAGAGTTGCCTGGGAAAAGAGCCCAACCCCCCCCTGGCTCCAACCTCCTTTCAGGGAGTTGGAGAGAGTGATGAGGTCTCCCGAGCCTCCTCTTCTCCAGCCTCAACACCCCCAGCTCCCTCAGCCCTTCCTCACAGGAATTCTGCTGGATCCCTTCACAGCCTCCTTGCTCTTCTCTGGACCTGCTCCAGCACCTCAATCTCCTTCCTGAGCTGAGGGGCCCAGAACTGGACACAGGACTCAAGCTGTGGCCTCACCAGAGCTGAGCACAGGGGCAGAATCCCTTCCCTGGACCTGCTGGCCACGCTGTTCCTGAGCCAGCCCAGGATGCCATTGGCCTTCTTGGCCACCTGGGCACACTGCTGGCTCATGTTCAGCTTCCTGGCAATCCAGACTCCCAGGTCCCTTTCTGCCACTCTGTGCCCAGCCTGGAGCTCCCCATGGGGTTGTTGTGGCCAAAGTGCAGGACCTGGCACTTGGAATGTTGAACCTCATCCCCTTGGGATCAGCCCAACTCTCCAGTCTCTCCAGGTCCCTCTGCAGAGCCCTCCTGCCTTCCAGTTGATCCACACTCCCCCCAGCTTGGTGTCATCTGTGAATTTGCTGATGATGGACTCAATCCCCTCATCTAAATCATCAATAAAGATATTGAACAGCACTGGGCCCAACACTGATCCCTGGGGGACACCACAGCCGCCATTTTGATGCAGCCCCGTTCAGCACCACTCTCTGGGCCTGTTCCAGCCAGTTCCTAACCCAGCACAGGGTGCTCCTGTCCAAGCTGGGGGCTGACAGCTTTGTCAGGAGGATGCTGTGGGAGACGGTGTCAAAGGCCTTGCTGAAGTCCAGGCAGAGCACATCCACAGCCTTCCCCTCATCCACCAGGCAGTCCCCTGATGATAAAAGGAGATCAGGTTGGTCAGACAGGACTTGCCCTTCCTAACCTGTGCTGGCTGGGTCTGATCCCTTGCCCATCCTGCAGGTGCTGTGTGATTGCACTGAGGATGATCTGCTCCATAACCCTGCCAGGCACTGATGTTGAGCTCCCTGTTAGCATCAGCCTGACCAGGTCACTCTGATTTGGGGAAAATAATAAGAATAAAAAGAAGACTGTAGCCATTTCCCCCATCACCACCTCTGTTGAAAAAGTGTAAAGGAGGGGGGAAAAAAAAAAAAAATCTCTGCTCTCTCCTCCCCTCTGCTGGCTCCAGCCCGCTGCAGCACTTGGCTCCCACCCAGGTTTGCTCCTGGGATTCAGTAAAATACAGGGGGACAAACTCATCAGCATTAATTCCCCAATTAACAGGGGGGGGGAAGAGTAAATTAAATTAAATTAAATTAAATTCCTTAGGAAGGAGCAGCTGTGTTGGTTTGAAGCTGCAAGAGTTACCTTGGGAAGGGAGTGATGCTCCATCCATCCAGGAGGCAGCAGCCAGGTACAGGGGTTTGGGAAGTTCCCAGAGGCTGGAATTTATATTTATAGGTCAGAGCTATGGGGGAAAAAAAAAAATAAAAAAACAAGCAGGAAAAAATGGGATGGGATAAAGGAAAGTGCACTTTGGGATCTATGCAAAATCCACCAAGGCAGAATTAATATTGTCTTGTTAACAGAGGGAGCAATTTGAAATTCTATGGGAAAGGTGGATAAAACCTGGAAAGCATAAGAGCCAGCTCTGATTTCAAAGTCCATGGGAGCATTCCAAGGCAAAGCTTTAAAATTAGAACCAGCATGCAAAGTTACTTTTCCATTGAAATGTCATGTTTTCCTTGAAAAGAGCTTTTTCCATCTCAGGAAGGTGTTTGGTCACTGAGCAGTAAGTGCATTTCTCCCCACAGCTTTGCTGAAGCAAGAACTCTTGGAAAAACTGGAGAATTGCATCTGGGCACTCAGCAAACAACTAAAAGCCAAAAAAGAGAAGAGTCTGGGCAGCACATTTCCACCCAGGGAGGTTTGGTGCTCATCCTCTGAGCCTTCCTCTCCCTTTTCACTTGGCAGAGGAAAATCAAGTGCATCCATCCTTAGGCAGCCCAGGTCTCCAGCTCTGATCCTCAGCTCCTTTGGGGGCACTGGAAATTATTCCAGTTATTCCCTGGTGGGGTTTGGGGAGCTTCTTCCAAGCTGTTATTCCCAGGTGGGGTTTGGAAAGCTTCTTGTAGCAGTGCTGCATGTCTGGAATTTCTCTCTGGAGGAAAAGCAACTGTGGTTGACTCCAAGACTCTTCCCAGTAAATCCATGGAAATCACCACCAGTTGAATTCAGGTCTTGCCACCAGTGGAAAACATGGAGCTGAGATCTTCAAGGTCCTGCCCAAAGCAGCATTTTGGTGGGGTGGAATCAGACCCCAACCCTTGCTCAGATCCCAGGAAAACCTCAGCTTTGGGCAACAGGAGGGTCCCACCAGCAGCAACTGAGCTGTGCCATGGAAACCACCCTGATGGTGGCCAACCAGGCTTTGTCCTCTCATTTCTCTGGAGTTGTGGGATCCCCAGTGTGTCCCCCTGGAGCTGGGTAGGTGACAGCAGGTGGCACGAACTCCTCCTGGCTCAGAGCTACGGGGAGAGAGGAACCTTAGACAGGTGGGAATGTAAAGAGGGGGCTGCAAAATCCTAAGAGCTCACCAGTCCCTGCTGCTCCCATCCCTCTTCGCTGCCAATCTCCAACCCCAAACTGTGTGTGGGGGGGGGTTCCTGGAGGCCAGACCCCCCTTTTTCCCCCCCAGTGCTCAGGATGTGGCTCCCATGGGGCTGGCAGGTGGTGCTGGGACACAGCCATCCCCTTCCCTCTTCCTTTTCCCTCTTCCCATCCCCTCCCCCCGGGTCACCCTTCTTTGAAGCTGTGCCGGGGCTGGCTGGCGGCAGGCAGTGCTGGGATAGGATGGCTTTTAAACTCGGATGGCTTTTAAACTCGGAGTGAGATGAAAAGCAGCCGGAAACCCATCCACCGGGTGACTGGAGGGCTGAGTTTAGCCCGGGCTGCTCTGCCAAAGCCCAGCTCCCCAGGGAGCAGCTTTCTCAAGCTCTGCTGCTCCTTTGCTGCTCACATCCCTTCCCTGCCCAGAGCTGAAGCTGTAACAGACTTGCAGCAGAGATATAAAAACAAACAAACAAACAAAATCCACATTTTCTTGTCATTAAAGCTCTCTGGTGCTCCCAGTCCCTGCTCCAGGCTCTGGGGCAGCAGTTGAGGTGCTTCCCCCCCAGTTCTGGGATCAGGGAAACTCCTGCATTGCTTCTCAGAGGGATTTAGGAGGAGAAAGGAGAGGCACAGAGCCTTGTGGCTGCCAGGGAGCTGGCAGTGCTCAGCAGAGCCTGGTCTGATGGAGAACAACCATTCCCTTCCAAACTCTGGTTCCTGTCTTCCCTGGGCACTTCCCTGGGCTGCTGAGCTCTTAACTGAGCACACCATAAACCCAGGCCAAGGCTGCCCTGGCCTCATGGCTACTGGCCACCAGCCAGCCAGGAGCCAGAGCCAAGGGGGAGCAGAGATGCCTGGGGTGAGGCAGAGCACAGCCCCAGCCTTAAAAAAGGAAAGACATGAGGAGCACCCCTGGGTGACATCAGCTGAACCACTCCCCAGCAGAGCAACCAAAGCCTTAAATTAGGTTGCCAAGAGTCAAGGAGCTTGGAATGGGGTTTTTTTTTCCCTCTTAAGTTTCTACTCTCCCTCTCATCAAACTTCCAGGGAAGAATTCTGAGCAGAGCTGAGCTGAGCCTCCACAGCACCGTTGGCTGCAAGGAGTTTCTTCTCCCAGAGTCCATCCAGCAAGAGGGTGCTCCAAGCACCAGCAATGCAGGAGGCCAGGAGCAGCTGGGCTCTAATGGGATCAATCAATTCATGGGATTGTTTATAGGAACACCACCAGGTTAAACCTGGTAAGCTGTTCTGTGGCAAAGCCACTGCTCAGCTCTGCACCTTCCTGAGGTTTTACTTGAAGAAGCTGGGCACAGATTTACCTGTGAAAACACAGCACACAGAGCAGAATCTTTGCCATCTCTCATAACCCTCAGAAAAAATAAAATAAAATAAAAATCCCTCTCCAGGTGAGTGAGGATGCAGTGCCAGGTTCTGCATCCTAGGGAAAGCAAAGCCCTGCATGCTCTGCATCCACACAGAGCTGGGACAGCAAAGCAGGAGCAGCTCCAGGGCTTTTCTGCAGCCCCCAGCTGCAAGCCCAGCATCCCCAGCTTTCTCACTCAAGAATTTACACCACCAAAGGGCAACTGGAGAAGCACAGTGGGTCAGAGCCCCCCCAGTAACTCCCTGGATCACAGCTTGCAGGAACTGGAGTCATCTCAGAGATGTGCTGGACTCTCCCTGATGGAGGAAACTCTTGGTGGTGGTGTTGTTGTGTGTTCCCTTTCTCTCTCTTTTTATTTGTTTTTTCCTTCATTGAAAATTCTCCCAGCCCTCCTCAGGCTGCTGCCAGCAAAGGAAAAGGTTACCCCAGTAATCAGCCCCGTGGTGCCGAAGTGTCTGCACCAAATTCAGCTCCAGCAGACATAAATAGGGGGCTCTAATCTCAGACTCTGTTCCCTGATAATCTGCTCGGCAATTTGCAGATAGGGGAGGCTGAGCACCCACAGGCTCCAGAGATGCAAGGGGGGTTAGAGGGGAGGCAGGACCCAGGTCCCCTCCGAGGGCTTGGGCTGTTTGTGCATCTTTCTTGTAAACCACCCACAGCAGACGTGGCCACCAACGTGCCAGGGCCTGATCCTGCCCCTTTGCCTCTCCCAGAACTGGGAGTTTTGGCTTTGGATTTGTAGCAGTCACTTGGGAAATCATAAACAGCTTTTCCTGCTCTGGAGGCAGCTCAGACATCAGGGAGGGTTTGTAGTAGCCTTGAGAAGGGAGCAGTGATGGGGGGGGGGAGTGTCCCAGCATCCCAACAAACCATTCCAGGTCACAGAGCAAGTGTGTGAGCTGCAAAAGCCACTTTTTTGGCCAAAATGAATCATCCTGGAGTATCCCAGGGTTAGGGTCTCTCCAATCACCCCTGCCTGGGGGACCTGGCCCATCTTCCAGCACTCTCCATCATCACTGCTCATGGTGGGGGTTTTGCTCAGCCCCTCTCTTGTGGGCAGAACCAGCTCTGGCCTGTGCTGGAGCAAATTCAGGCACAACACTCACCAGTCACCCCAGTAAGAGACACCTCTTCCCTTGCTCCATGAATGGGCCAAAAGGAGGGATCATAGAATCATGGAAAATGAGGGGTTGGAATGGACCTCAAAAGATCTTGTCCAACCCCCCCTTGCCATAGCAGGTGACACAGGAACATATCCAGGTGGGCTTTGAATGTCTCCAGGGATGCATCACTGCTGGAAAACAACTGGGAGAAAAAAAACAACTCCATGTGGGATAAAAATCCCTGCAAATGCTCCCTCTCGTGGAGGCTGGCTCTCCCGCTGTCCGGGAGAGGTCTTGTCCCCCAAAAAACCCATCCCACAAGGATAAGGGGCTCTGCAGTGTCTCCACCAGCCCGTTTTTCCCCAGCCTGGGGAATTGCTTCCCAAAATTCTTCATCCCCCAGCTGCACGGGATTTTGCAGTGCCAACACCTTGCTGCTGGGAACCCAGCCAAGCCCTCTCCGAGGTCATTTTGCAAAGACAATTAGGTAGTCCCTGGACAGTGCTGTCTCATTTTAATTAGATCTTCTTTCCAAAGAATTACTGAGCTGAAGGCTGAAGGCAAAGAGCATCCCCAGCAATCCATGGGAGGAGAAGGGCAGATGCACCTGTGTTTATGTCACCCCAGGGAGCAATGCCAGCTCGAGGAGGGGAAGCAGCAGCCTCTTCCATGTGATTCCATCCATTAATTCCTCAGGAAATACAAAACCCAGTGTGCAGGAGGCAGACCATCCCCACGTCTGGCTGCTGCTTCATGCTTAGGTGCCTCAGAGCAAGTGTTGGCTGCTTTCTGAGGTGGTTTTACAGGTGTAAAATGCACTTTTTTTTTTTTTTTTTTTTTTTTTGCAGAATTCATAAAACTATGGAATGCCACCAGGCCCTTCTTAACCCGTGGGGAGGCTGCTCCCACGGAGACGTGGTTGCACACAGGACACACACGTGGGAAAAGTGACCATACACCCACAGGACAGCCCTCAGCAAGGTGCTGCAGGTGGCAGGGCCCAGGTGGGACAGAAGGGACAGACAGAGTGGCAGAATGACGGGGTTACTGCCACAGACCTCACAACCCCTGTGGCCTGGGGGAAGCCACCCCCCCTTATCACTGGCTGTGCCACCCATGTGGGCTGCTGCACAGCCTCTCGTTCCCCCCCCAGCTGAACCCCCTGAGGAGCCCTCATACCAGTTGGTTGACCCCCGAGGAGCCCCGATACCCTCCGCCCCCCCATTAACCTTTCCCAGTACGAGCAGCCCCTCAAATGAACACTCCGAGGACCCCCGGTACCGTCCGCCCCCCCGAGCCACCCCCACGGTGGGGCGACTGTGCCACCTGGCGACCGAGCGTGGGACAGCGGCAGGGCCGGGACATTTCGGAGCCGAGGAGCATCCCAGAGAAGGAAAACCCAGAGGTTTTGGTTTGTTGCTTCCCTGCCCACCACCCAGGAGCCAAGCGGTGCCGCTCCCTTCGGTGGGGTGGCGGATGGAGGCCGCTTATCCCCCCTCCTCCCCCCGAGGAGGGCACATTTGGGTGCTCCCCTGTCCCATCCCGTCGGATGTCCCCAGCAAAGAGCCGTCGGGGCGCGGCCGCGTCTCCTCCCTTCCCGGAGCGGCTCCGGGACAGGCCTGGGAACTCCCTCCCCATCACCCGCCGCTGTAAACAACAGGAATAAACCCAGAGCCTCCCCTTTCCCCTTTCCCACCCTATCCTGGAGCAAGGAGCGGAGTAAACGGTGCCTGCGGCTAGGAACCAGCTCTGCATCTAAATAAACAGCTGCTTTTTCCCTGATAATGTTTGGAAACGCGTCCCCCCCACCCCCAGACACCCTCAGACATCAAAGCGAATCTGGGAACCTTGGGGCAGGGAACAGCCCTGGTGACTGCTTCGTCCTTCCTATTCTCCCCGTTCTCCCCCCCCCCCCCCCGACCCCAGCTTGTGTTGGGCCCAAGGACTGTGCTGGGTTAATGGGCCAGAACCGTCTGAACTGGGGTACAGAGAGGGGTGAGACCTTTGAGACTTCGGTGCCCAGAGGAAAAACCAGGGCAGAGGCTCCCCTGGAGCAGAAAAGCTCTGGAGTAGGTCGGGTGGGGTGTCACCCAAACTGGGTGGGCACCAGGGCTCCCAGGACGCCCCACTGGGGCTCAGATCCCCTCAACATCCCCAAAAACGGGGTGGGAGAAGAGGAGCCCCAGCAACACCCTGGCTACAACCCACTCACTGACCTTGCCAGAACCAGCAGCGGGAGCAGCGCAGAGCAATTGCGCGCTCCGCGCAACCCTAATAAACCATGCCCGGTACCGCAGCTGCGCATCCCGCCCCAAGCGTGCAGGTGCGACGGGGTGCGCAGGGACTCTGCGCGGGCGCGCAGCGCTGAGGGATGCCCGGCGGGGTGGGGAGGGGGGAAAACAAGGCTCCGCGGAGTGTGTGTGTGTGTGCTTCGTTCCCCCTCCGCTGCCCTTTGTCTATTGATCCGCGATCGGGAGCGGCAGACAGAGCGGCGGCCCCGCGGATAATTGGGGCTCCGAGGCCGTGACCGCCCCCTCCCCCCCTTCCCTCCCCTTCCCTGCGGGGGGCAGCGCCGGCGGGGCCCTAATTGGGAGCCTCAGCCAGGGGCTCAGCCCACTCCGCTTTGTCCCGGGTGCGCAGGCAGCGCGGCGCCAGCACAAAGAGCTCCCCGTCCCCCTGCCTGTCCCCCTGCCCGTCCCCCCTGACTGTCCCTCTGCCCGTCCCCCCTCCCTGTCCCCCTGCTGCTCGCCGGGCCGGGGTTCTTCTTCCCCGACGGCTGCGTCTCTCGCTTGTCCAGCTGGGGCTGGCAAATGGTCCTTGAAATGTTCAGATCATAGAATCATAGAATTGGCTGGGTTGGAAGGGACCTCAGAGATCATCAAGTCTTGATCCACTTGATCCCCAAATGAAGGGATTTGAACCCACATGTTGCACGGACAGGCCCTGGGATTCCGGGGGTATGAGGGAGGGGTTGGTACAGGGGTGTGAGCAGCTTCACAGCATCCTTCTGGGGGTGCCGTTCCATCTGCGTGTCCCCTGGGGTGTGCAGAGGGTCAGCTCCTGTAAACCTGTGACAAAAAGCAGTATTTACCCAGCCACCCCACCCCCAGCAGCTGGGCACCACCTCACCTTCCCCTTCTGCCACACATCAGTGACATGATGTGCTCTGAGGAGAGCTTGATGGCACCGGGGTGACACACAGGTACAGGGCCAGTGCCAGCTTGTCCTGCACAGTCTGGGCCTGTGAGGGGACAGGAAAAGCAGCAGCATTCCCCTTTTTCCACCCTGTATTCCAGGGGCCAAATACCCACCCGTGGAGCCCGTCTAGCACGGTAGCTTGGTGACCAAGGGGTTCTTTCTTCTCTTTGGAAAGAACCCCCCAGAAAACCCCACCAGTAACCCCAGTAAGCCCCACTGTGTCTGGGGAATCCCACCACCTTGGTGGCTGCTACCTGCTGGTGAAACACCAGCACCCATCACCAGAGCTCTCAGGGCTTTCATCTCATGACTCGACAGTGGTGCAGCTGGGCCAGGTGCTGTGGGTGCTCTCTGGGTGCACTGGGGGGGGGTGGGCGTGGGGGTGGGTGCTGGGTGTGCCCCCGCGGGGCCTCCTTGTGCCTTTTCATAGCTGAGGAACATAATCCCAGCATGGTGCGTGACTAATCAGTCGCTGCTTGTTGAGCTGTTTGAAAAGAGTTTCTCAGAGCTTGGGTTTGGCCACGGCAGGCCTGGAATAGCTCAGGTCCTGCCCAAACACCCTTTTGCCTTCACCCCCCCCTAGGTGTGTGTGTTGGGGGGGGCAGGCCCTGCTCCCTGCCTTAAAGCACTGCCCCTCAAGGTCACCCATGCAAACCCACACAGCACAGGGACCATTTTTCTCCCCTGGGTGAAGAGCAGCTTTGTGCCCAGCAGGCAGGTAGGGATGTCCCATTGGGAGCTCTCAGCTCCCAAGGAAAACGAGACATTTAAACCTTCACTTTCCCTGGGAGCAGGTGGAGCTGCCAGGACAGCAAAGAGCTGGCATGAGGCTCTGTCAGCTCTGTCTGCGGTCAGCAGCACCATCGGAAGGGTGGTGGAAAGGGCTGGGGAGCCCCCTCTGGTGCCAGCACACACCGTACTCCCCTTCACTAAAAATAGACCCATTAAATTGTTCCTCATCCTGAGTGCTGTTTATTCAGAAACAATCCCATCAGCCTTGTATCTTACCCTTCCCTCCTCCTCTTTAAAGCCGTTCCCACCCTGCCAGTCCCCCCCCCCCTTCCACCAGCACAAACGAGGGGCAGCAACTCTGCTCCTGCCGTCGGGCAATGCAGCCCCAGACCCTCCCGCAGACGCTGCCACCACGGGGTGGGGGGGGGAGGAGGGGCAGGGGGATTATCCTCCGTCCTCTCCCTTCCTGCAGCCCCCGGAGCGTCGGGGCGAGGGGTCGGGGGAGTCCGGGGAGGAGCCGTGGCCGCACACGACCCGCCCCGTCGGGGCCGGGCCGCGGTGGGTGCGCGGTGGCCCCAGCAGAGGGCGGCCTTGTCCCGGCGCTGCGCCCCCGCCCCCGGCCTCGTAAATCTTGCCCGGCATGGGAGAAGGGTAATTGGTGAGGAAAAGGGCTGTTTGCCTCCTCGGCCGCGCCACGCAACGCCCGGAGAGGCTCCGAGAGCCGGAGAGGGGAGGGGGGTACACACACGGGATGGGGGACGTGGGGACCCATAGCCCCCCTCCCCCGGAGCAGCCCCATCTCCGACGGTACCACCGTGCCTGGGTTATCCCTTCCCCGCCGGTACCGGTGTTACCAGAACATTCCGTTCCCCTCCGGTGCGCATCCCCGCAGCACGGTACCGGCCTGCCCGGTCCCTGCCCTCCCGGGGCGGTCCGGAGGATGGTGCGGACACAGCCGCACCTGCGGATACAGCCGCACCTGTGGAAGGTCCCGGAGCTGCATCCTCCCCGTCGCAGCCGTGAGCTCCCACCCGCGGACACCTCCGCGCCCCACCCTGCGCACCTGCGCCCACCCCCGTACCCCGCCAAGGGTCCAAGTCCCACAGCCGGCGGAGGGTCTTCTACCCCTGGAGACCCCGCGGAGCGCTCCGCGGGGCTGGAGGGCTGCGCACCTCAGGGGATTTTTATGTCCCCGTCGAAGCCGCGGCCCGCGGTGGGGTCGGAGAAGCCGCTGGGGATGCGCGGCCGCTTCCGTCACCGCGGAAAAACGAGTGGCCCGTTTTATATCCTCCTCCTGCGCGCCTGCGGAGAAGCGGCGGCCCCGACGGGGCTGTGGGGCCAAGGGAATGAAACAAGCGGGAGCCGGCAGGACTTCTCCGAGTGGTTTGTTGGGTTTTTTTTATTGAAAGATGTGAGAATTCATGAAAACTGAACAGACAGATACCCGAGTAACCAGCACGTTGCAAATCATGTATCTTTTATTTTAAAACAAATATAGAGCACAGTCCTGTGATATTTAAATTTCTTATATTTTTTTTTTTCGTTGTTGTTCTGGAGTGAAAAATAAAAACCTGAGGTTTATTCCTGCATTTTCTATACCCCGCACTGTAGCGATATTTTTGTCACCATTTGGATTAATGTTTTTTTGTTTGGTTGGGTTTTTTCCCCCCCTCCCAAAGTCTGTAAGAGAATTGAGCTCTTAGTTTCAATGACTCCAAAAATTGTTTTGCCGGTGGCACATGATTGTCCTAGAGAACAGGCGGGATAAACAATATTTTAAAACACAGTTAAAAGAAACCGATATCTCCTTCAATCACAAAGAGCTAAATAGTTTTCATTTACAATATATATGTTCATGTAAAATGAAAAAAAAAAAAAAAAAAGAAAAAGAAAAAGAAAAAAAAAACTTAAATGCGATGAGTTAAACTCTAAATATTATGTACACACCAATGTACAACTCTGAATAAATTAATACCAATTTGCATATTCTGGGATCCTTATAGCTTATTTACACAAATTACCATTTATTTCATAAATATTTGCCCGGGTACCCGCGGGGCTCCGCCCACCGTACCAGCTCTGTGCAGCGGTGGCTGCCGAGGCGGTTTGTTTCCCGTGTTTTCTTTCTTATTTCTTTTGTTTGTTTGTTTGTTTATTATTTTTTTCCTCCCCCCCTCCCTTTGCCCAGATGAGGCTTTGGCCCCGCTTACCTCCCCGGGGCTGGGGCAGGGGGGCTGGGCCACCCCATCCATCAGGTGCCTCCATGCCGGCTCCTTGCCCCCCTCCCACAGCTGCCCAGTGCCTCGAGTGCGGGAGTGGAGATGCTGGGGGGGGCTCCGTGGCCACACTGGAGTGGGAGGGGGGAGGTGGGGAAGCCGATCCCAGCCCCACAGCCAGGGGGGGGATGGGCGAGGCCTGCGCTCCCACCTCTCACTCCTGGTTCTGGAGCGTTGGGTCCACGCAGGCAGCGGGGTTTCATCCCTCTGCTCCAGCCCCCCCGTTCCTCATCCATCCCCCACCCCTCGCTCCGCAATAAATATTTATACTGTGCTGTACAAAATACCAGTGCTTCTCCGCCCCGCCGGGAGGGCTTGCTGCCCACCCCGTCGGTCACTTGGGGGACTCCCTGCCGGGTGACAGCTCCCGCTGGCTCTCCAGCCCGCTCACCAGTCTCTGGATGTTTTGCAGTTCGTTGAGGGATTCCTTCAGGGAGCCCTTGGGAGAGGCGGCGGCGGGGCGCTGGCTGCCCCCTTTGTGCAGGGGCACCTCGGGCAGGGGGCTGGATTCCCGGCTGCTGCCGGCCTTGGAGCCCTCGGAACCGGGGTTGATGCTGGCGGGCAGACCGGTGGTCAGCAGGTTGGTGCTGGGTGGGATGGTGACCGGGAGCTGGTAAGGGCTGAAGCGCAGGCGAGGACGGGTGCTGCCCAGGAAGGGGTTGCGGGAGAGCGGCCCCGCGGCTGCGGCGCTGGTGGCCGGCATGGCCGAGGCGGCTGCTGCAGCCGCTGCCATGTAGGTGTAGGGGTAGGGGAAGAGTCCGCCGAAGGTGGGCATCGGGATTCCCTGTGGAAAAGAAGAGGGGGGAGGGTGTTGAGAGCCGTGCCGACACTCCAATGCACCCTTGATGCTGCCTGACCCCCTCTAAGCCCCAGTCACGCTCCCTTCAGAAAGCCGAGGCAAAGCCAGGACACTCTGGTGTCACCCTAAAATCACAGAGTGGGGATAGCCCCGTGGGAAGGGTTGGGGGGTACAGCTGGGGAGCCCCATCCACCCCACGCTGAGCCAAGGTGGTGGCCCTGGGCACACAGCTCTCTCCAGGCCCTTCTCTGTCACTGTCCCCGTATTGCCCTGCATTCAGGGTGCCCCCATCTGTGCAGCATCACAGCCCTTTAACCACGTTAAAACACATCGTTAAGCAGGATCGATGAATTAGGGGAGTCCAAAGACATCTTTATGTTTCATCATCACAGGAGCTGGCGAAGGTGACACAAGTGCAGGGGATGTGGGAGCCATTTTGGGGCTGGCAGGGAGATAGAGGGGGAATGGGGCTGCTGAAGGGGACAGCCAGGCCAGACAGGGCCACAGCTCCTGACTCTGCCCCTGCTTATGGGAGAACCATATCAGCTGTAAAATAAATCAAGATTCCTCCTCAAATGAATCCTGTGTGGCCTCCTCAAATGAATTCTCTGTGGCCAAGCTTCAAAATGTCCCCTAGGTCCTGCCCATGCACATTAGGGGGCTGGGGGAACATCACTTCCTTGGACACAGGAGATACAGGGGGTGGTATAGGGGATGCTGGTGGGTGCACCAACAGCTCCTGACTTGCACTGAGGCCACCTGATGTGTCTCCACACTGAGGGGGCACCAGCTGGGCCTGACCAGTGCCCTCCAAAGCACTCTGTACATTCAGGGAGTTTTGGGGAAGGAGGCAGAGAGGAAGGCCCAAGGCACAGCTGGACAGCGGGAATGGGGACAGGGACACAGGGACACAGGGTGGGCGTGAGGGCTTACCTGAGAGGCCAGCATGTGCTGGGAGAGGTGGAAAGGGAAGGGGGTGGCCGTCCCTGCTGCACCCGGGGTGGATGAGAGGGCTCCATTCTCCAAGCTGCCCCCGCCGGTCACCGAGGCCAACAAGTGTCCCATGCCCATGGCAGAGAAGGCTCCGGGGGCCATGGCGAACTGTCCCGGGTGGATGAAGAGGGGCTGCCCGGCACCCAGGGGGCTGAAAAACTGCTGCCCGTGGAGGCCAGAGAGGGCCAGGCTCTGCAGGTGCCCAGCACTCAGGTGCGGGGGGCTGTCCGTGTGCACCATCAGGGGGGCAAAGGCCTCCTTGCTCAGCCCAACACCCTCCGCATCCTTCTTGCCCGGATCCGGCTCTTTCCTCCGTCCTTCCACCTTGTCCTTCTCCAGGCCTCTGGCGCCGAACAAGCCCTCACCAGGACCCTCCCGGGGGGATGCTCCATCTTTGACCTTCTCCGGGCTGCGCCTCTCCTTGCTCCTCTCCTCGGGGCACCAAGGGCTGCCGTGGGGCGTTGCGTCCTCCCCGCCGGGGCTGCCCGCTGCCGCCGGCCGCTCCTCGGGCACCTTCTCCACCTCCGCGTCGCTGTCAGCCCCCGGCTTCTCCTCTGCAAGGGGATGGAGGTCAGGGGGGCAGAGCAGAAGCACCCAGGGGACACGAGGAGAGGGTCATTGGTGAGAGCCCTGGGAGGTGGGGAGGGGAGGGGGGAAGAGATTGCTGCGGCAAAGCCCCAAGGGTTATTAATGGGAGAAATTAATGTTTTGGGGGAAAGAAACGGGCCCTGGTGGCGAGTGGTAGCTCTGGGGGAAGGGGGATTAGGAGCAGCAGCCCCACTGCTCTGCCAAACAGGAAAAACATGTTTGATGGAGGACCAAAATCTATTACAGCATCGCTCTCGTTAGCCACAAACTCAAAAGGGGATGGCTGGGGCGGGTGGACAGTGCTGGAGGAAATGGTCCTGGAGATATTTAATTACATGGAGCTGATCAGCAGCACACCGTGGATTTATTCCAAATGTGCAGGTTGAGGCAGGTTTAAAGAGCCAATTTTAAGGCAAGAAGTATGGTACTGACTTTCCTAAAAGGGGCTTTAATTAAAAGAATTAAAAGAAAAACAAAAAAAAAAAAAACAAAACAAAAAACTGTCATAGAGAGCTGGGAAGAGGAAAGGAGACGAGGGGCTTGGGGAGGGTGAGGGGAGCAGAGCCCCTGCCCGACCGGCTCCCGCTAAACTAAAACAACATTTTGGTGCGGGTTAGGTGAAGCTCTGCAGGCTGGGGAGAATATTCAGGGAAGCCTTTGAAAGAGGAGAGGGGTGTAATAAACCCTTCCACCAGCTCGGGGCAGGGGCGGGGGGTGTGATGGTGGTTGCAGATTTGATGAAGGTTTGCAGGGAATCGGGCTGGTGGAAAGTTTAAAGAGCAGCAGATTGATAGTGCGGCAAGACAAAACCCAGCGTCTAAAAACTGCAGTGTGGGAAGTGCTGGTTTATTTTCATTTACTAGCTTGAAGTCCTGCAGTTACATTTTTTTTTCTGCCTTCCAAATGTATGATTTTTTTTTTTTTTCCAGAGGAGTATGAAATAGCCCTGAAAGGCAGGGCACACACCAGCCAGAAGCCGGGCAAACCCATCCAGCACATGGGCTGCTTTACCGTTTCTTCTTGTTTACATTCATTATAAACAGGAAAACATTGCACCCCATGAACGCCATTCACCTTTGCTCTCTTTTTGTCCTGCCATTTCCATCTCCTTTTTTTCCCCCCTAATAGTTTGCAACCGGCACTCAAGAAGGAGCAGAACTTAGGGGAAATTTGGGAACATCGCTTCCCTCCAGCCCCCATCACCTCCAACGCAGGGATGGGGGAAACCAGAGGGGAGCTATGGGGGGTGCGGGCGGGTGGACTCATCCCCGAGGGCGCGGTGGGGACGGAGCTGGGGGGAATCTTCCATTTACCTCTGCTGCTGCCTTTGAGGCGGAGGGGGCTGGGGAGGGGGCCCACGGGGGAGTGGAGGGCGTCACGCACGGCCGAGGGCTCGCAGGAGGAGGCGTCCGACTCGCCGCCGTCTCGGTCGGGTTTGCAGGGCTCCTCGTACATCCGCAGGGAGGGCAGAGAGAGCTGCTTCCTACGGGGCAAGAAGGCAACGTCGAGCAGCGCCCGGCCCTCCGCGGGCGCGGAGCTGCGGCTGCACAGGGGTTGGGGTTGTGGGGAAAGGCGTTTGTGGAGGGGACACCCCTTACCTTTTCTCCCGTCGGCCATTGCCCGTGTCCCGAAAGCCCTTGGCGAAGGGGTTGTTATCGATTTTCAGCTGGGTGATCTGCGGGGTGGGGGGAGATGAAAGAAAAGAAGGAGGTGTGAAGCCTTTGCCCGGTTTCCCCCCCTCGCCTCCAGCTCCATCCTCGCTGCCGTCGGGGAGCCCGGGGTGCGCTGCGCAGCCCGGCGGCCCCGCTTTAACACACCGCACGCTTTATTAAAAATGATGCTGAGGTTTAGGCTTGAATTATTAATAAAGTCTTAATGATAGGGAGTTATTTTTCACGGCCCCCCGGAGGGAAGATGGCGACTGAGCCGCGCGGCGCTGGTTAAAAGCTATTCCTATCCCCTCCCCGCCACGGGCTTCTTGGGGACGGCGACATTAGGGCTCTCAATAATGCATGGAGATGAAATACGGCCCCGAGAGGGAACCCTGGAAAAAGGTTCGGCCGCCCAACCCCGCCGCAATCTCCGGCCCGGCCCGCAGCAGCCCCCGGCCCGACGGGGCCCACCGGCCGGCGGCTGCCCCGCTCAGCTTGCAGCGGCCGAGCAGACAAAGTGCTCTTTAATCGATTGTGACTCTTCGCCATAAACTTTACGAGGGCAACAAGCCCACCAGGACCCTCAGACAGAGCTGTCAATTAGCATCAGCAGGCAGAGGTGGAGGTGGGGGGTCAGCTTTTGGGTTAAAACACACACACACAACCCTCGGACGGGGCCGGCAGAGGCTCTCCGCTCCCCACCGGGCTCTCCTGGCTCTGCTGCTCGGAGGGTGATACTTGCTAAATCACGAAAGCAACTAAAATTAGCTTATCTAACTCTATTTTTTCTGGCCCAGGGCACTTTCTCCATGTGAGGCTGGTGCTGCATTCAGCAAGAGACTCCCACAGCCCAGAAAAGGTGCAACGAAGTCCAGGAGCACATTATCAATAGTAATAATAGAAATAGTGACAATATCAAGAGTAATAATAGAAATAGGAACAATATCAAGAGTAATAATAGAAATAATAACAAATAGAAATAGTAATGATAGCGATGATAGCTGGAGTAGGATGAAGGGTGCCTCCTGCTCTGAGGATCTGGGCTTTAACCTTTCTCCTGTTGCTTCTTTTGGCCACTCTCCCCCCCCCCAAAAAAAAGGTCCTTATGCCCACTCAGACAAACACCCTGCTAAAGGGGAAGGGATGGGAGAGGGGTGAGGGTAAGGGATGGGGAATGGGTAAGGAGGGGAGGGCAGGGGCTGCCCGGCCGTACCTTGTCGTTCTGGTAGGCGGTGACGGCGATGAAATCGGTCTCGGGGAACACGTAGGTGCGGAAGGTGCTGTAGGGCAGCTTGAGGATGTCGTTGGCCCGGACTATGTGGAACCGGGGCTGGTACTTGTGCATGGAGTTCAGGATGGTCTGGGGGGGCGAGAGAGCACAGCCCGGGGCTGCCGTCAGCCTCACCGCTCACCTTCCCCTCCTGGCTAGCTACCTCCCTAAAAAAAAAAATCCTTTTTCTCCCGATAACAACCCCCCAAAAATAATAAAAATTCACCCCGAGGAAGGAATGCCGGCGGATGCCAAAGAGGGAGATTTCTCTTTCTTTTTCTCTTTTTTTTTTTTTGGTTTGCTTGTTTCTGCCGCTGCATGATCTGCCCCCAAATAAGGAGGTCAGGGGAAGGCAGGCACAGCAGCATCTTTGCGAGTGTGAAACACAGCAATAAAGCAGCAAAAGGATCTCCCCGTTTTGTTACAACCCTGCCAACGCCAGGCGAGCTTTCGACACTTTTCATATTTCCGTCCTTTAAAAACAAAAAAAAAAACCCACCCAAAAAACAAAAACACGACAACCTCAAACCTCCATCTCGCCACCACCACAACAAATAATATTAAAAAGCCTCTCGGTTGGTGTCGGTGGCAGCAGAAACCGGTGCCAGCTCCAGACAGAGCTTGCGAGGTGAAAGGAGCGTTTTACCAAGAGCCATGTTAAATTTATGTCTCGGAGCAACGCTGCAGAAAGAACAGACTTTTTTTTTTTTTTTTTTCCAACCAGGTGTCTGAAAGCTTCGCCAACACTCAAAGCCATTCTCTATCCTCTCGTTTTGTTTTTTTTTTTTTAACTATTAATATTCTTTTTTTTCTTATTTTTTTTTTATGTGAATCCAACACAATTTGGCTGAGGATTTTCGGAAGCAGACGAAACCCCCCGAGCCGCACCCCGGGGGCTGCTCCGACCTCGTCTCCCTCACCGGCAACGTTTTCCTGCCTGATAGGTATTTAAATAATTCCCCAATCTGCTGTGGTCGGGCTGAAATGCAGTATTCACCTCCTGGAACTGGTAGGGGAAGGGCGAAAGCTTGAGTAATTATTGGCAAATCACGTCGGCCAAATGGCTAAATAATTATCACTTCATTTCGTTTTAGAAGGCCATAAAAAAAAAAATCCCCCCTCTTTTTAACCCCAGCAATAATCACCTGCTGATGAACTGTCGGATCGCTATTATATTAATATCATTTACATGGGATTTATCATTAAAATGGTGCAAAAAATCTCGTTCAGGCGTGCAAAGCTGCATTCCTTGGAAAAAAAAAAAAAATCATCTGTCTCTGGCCAGATGGGCAGTTGCTAAACCTTCATCTCCCAGATTTAACACAGCCCGGATTTTGGACAACGACAGATACCAGAAATCTTTAATTGAAGGAGGCGAACCGTTAAAAACGCTGAATCAAACTAGGTCTTTTTTTTCCCTCAGTATCAAAAAAAAGCTATTTTTTAGACTCCCTCTCTATCGATTTACCTTTACTGTCTATAAATAACCTTGCAATGTATTATTTAACAAAGACGCTGTTTCCTGCCTTAAAAAGAAAAGGAAAAAAATAAAAATACATATATATATATCTTAAAAAAGTTCCCGGGGAGCTGCCTGAGCTCTCTCCCACCTGAGCTCCGTGTCTCCCCGGCTCCGCCGGCCCCTTCTCCCCGCTAATTACCGAATAACCAACACCGGACGATGAACTTTCCCTTTATCGCCCTAAATGCGTGTCCGGAGTCTAGAGATAACCAGCTTGGGCGCTGTGATTTTTTTTTTTCCCTCCCCCCGTGTATTCCCGCAGGATCACGCGTTTTGACCCAGCGAATCTCTGCAAATTGCCAGCAAGCTTCGGTTTCTTCCTTTCTTTCCTTCTCTCTCTTTTTATTTTTATTCTTTGGGGGAGTTTGTTTGTTTGTTTGGGTTGTTGATATTTTGGCTTCTTTTTTTTCTGTTTACTTGTCGGGTTTTTTTTTTTTATTTGTTTGTTTAACCTCCGGGATAAGATGCAAATATGACCAATAAGGAAATAAATCGGGGCGTTGGGGAACCTTTCAGGAGCATCTGGTGAGGAACTGCAGCTGCCAAAGGCTCCGGCCCTGCTTCCAGCCTTAAAACCCAGCGCAGGTGCCTCTACTTCCAGGACCGGTACCCCCGGCCCGGTCCAGCCCAGCCCGCACCTGCCCAGTCACCTCCCCATCGGGGCTCCCCTGGCTGCCGCCCCCGGCCCCTCACATCCAGCCCCCCAAATCTGGCTGCCCGCAGAGCCACGAGGAGGCAGGACAGGCCGGGGAGGCCGGGAATGCTGGAGCCAAGGGGACCCTGGGGGTATCGGCAGCCCAACCTTCTCCTTCCCGGTCCTAGGACATCGGGGACCTGCTTCTCGGTACCGGGCAGCACTGGGGACCCGGGGGTATGGGAGAACCGGGCCACCATAGGGCCCAGCAAGGCCCCGCCGTGCATCCCGGCCCCAGCTGTGCTTCAGCCCGGGGGGAGACGCATTTAAAGCCCAGCGGCTCCCCACGACCCCCCCCCCCCTCGGGTAGAGCAGGACCGGGCAGCCCCGGCAGCGGGCAAACCCCATTTATTTTTGCGAGGGTCCCTTCTCTGGGGAAGGGGGGGTTCTCTCTGCCCCGCAGCCGCACTTACAAAGCCGTGTTTGTCCGAGATGTTGTTGGTGAGCTTGAGTTTGTGGAAGGCAACAGGTTTGGCCATCCACTGCTCCCCCGTGGCCGGGCTGTCGGGGTGGATGTACATGCGCTTGGGCATCTCCGGGTCGGCCTTTCCGGCGACCATCCAGCGAGAGTTGTGGAATTTGTACCGGCAATCGTCAGCCGCCACTATATCCATCAGCAAAATGTATTTGGCCTTCTTGTCCAGGCCGCTCACCCGCACCTTGAACGGGGGGAACATCCTCCTGCGGAGAGACCCAGAGCGGTACAGGGCTGTGCCCACCCGCCCCACACCCGACGGCCGCACCGCTCCGCCCGGCCCCCCCAGACCACCATCTTTTCATTTAGTTTCGCTGAAGATTCCCAGCTTTTTTTCCACACTTTTCTTCTGCTTCTCACCCCGCTCTGCTGCACCCGTCGGGGGCAGGAAGCAGGGGAAAGATTAAAAAAGAACAAAATACCACCAAATAAAAACAAAACAAAACACCTTAAAAAATTCCCATCCTGGGAAATAAGGAAAATTCATCCCGGATTTCACTCCGTTTCCCTGCCTTCCGACTAGCCGCTGGTCTAGCACCCGGGCAGCACCCGATGCCCTCCCCTGGGGCCGGGTGTACGGGCAGGGCCGGGGACGACCCCGGTTTCGGGGAAAGTTTGGCAGAAGGGGAGGAAGCGGCGTAAACAAATGCAGCGGGGGATTACGGGCGCTCAATTAGCGCGCACAAATTTAATTTGGGACCGCGCTCGGAAAACTAATATTGGGGGTGGCGGGGGGGGGGGGAACCTCGGAGCAATGCTAAACACCTCCGAAAAACTCCAGGGATCGAAAATCCCCGAGTTAATTCTTGTCGCTGGATTTGGCGAGCCTTTAGGGGGGGAACGGGGCGAATCGGAGGGGCTGCGCGGCCGCGCAGGTGCGGGGTGGGCTCCGTGGGGTTCGGCGGGGCTGCGCGGGGCCGGAGTCTTACCTCCCGGATTTGGTGATCACCATCTCGGTTCCCAGTTTGTGAAACTGGTCCCAAAGTTCCTTGGCTTCCAGCGTGACTTTAGGGTCGTCTTCGACCTCTTCCTCGGGTTCCAGGCTCTTGAGGGAGCGCAGATGGGCGGCTTGGTGGTGGTGTCCCAGGGCCGAGACGTGGAGTCCGGCCTCAGCCGCCCCGGCCAGCCCGGGGTCCGGCATGGGCTTTGCCAGAGCGGCCGGAGGCAGAGCCAGAGCAGGGAAAAAGGAAGGCTGGGCGGCTGCGAGGAAAGCGGACATGGGGAAGTCGGCCGGCCGGGGTGCGTGGAAGGGGTGGTAAGCCATGGCAGTCCCTGGGAAGGCTGGATCTCTCATCGGTGCATCCACAAATCCAGGAGAAAAAGAGGGATTCCCTTTCCAAAAACGAGTGTGTGCGATTTTGGTTGTTGTTGGGTTTTTGTTTGTTTGTTTGTTTGTTTGTTTTGTGGGGCTTTTTTTTTTTTTTCCCTTTCTATCTTCTTCTGCCAAGCGAACTCGCTCGAGTCTCTGGAAGAGGAAGGAAAATCACCAACGCACACACAGAGAAAAATTTTAAAAAAGCACACAAAAAAAGCCGAAAAAGCAGCGGAACTAAAGATGAAAACAAATTTTAAAAAATTATTAAAAAAAAAAAAAAAAAGAGAAAAAAATAAAAGAAAAAACCCAACCAAAAAATAAAAAGAAGAAGAAAAAAGAGAGGCAGTTCCCGGCTCCTGGGACTCCCGGTCTGCGGAGGGGAGACAGTAGGTCCTTATTTTTTGTTGTTGTTGTTGCAGCGAGGGAGAGCGAGCGAGGGAGAGAACCCTCCCGGTAAAGTCCTTCCCAACACTAAAATAGAAACAAAAGCCGGCGCGGGGCTGCGCGGAGCGGCGCGGAGCAAGGGGCGGCCGCGCTGGCCCTCACACCCCCGCGGGCCCTGGCTGCGCCCCGGCCCGGCTGCGCGCTCCGCGGAGGACGGCGCTGGGGCCAGGGCTGCTCATGGCTAAAGGAGCCGGAGTGGAAACGGTTAGATCTTGTCCTGATCTCTGTAAAACTGTGACTATCTCACATGTCCTTCCTGCTCTGATCCGCCCGCTAATGAGCCAAGCCCCCTTGATTGCTGATTTTACGCGTTTCAGACCAATTGTGGATCTGCATAGGCGTGGTTTTGACAGCTCCGGCCAAGCTCCGGGGCGCGGGGAGGGAGAGGGGGGGTGGGAGGAGGAGGGAGGGAGGAAGGAAGGGAAGAAGGAAAAAAAAAAAAAAAGGGGGGGAAAAAAAAAAGAAAGAAAAAAAAGAAGAAGGTGTCGGAAGCATCGGCAGTAAGAAAACATGTCAACAGAATAAAATATTAACCAATGACAGAGAAAAGTGCTCGAAATCCCACCCCCGGCTCCTTTCCGCATACCGGGTCAGCCCTCGCTGCGCCGCGGCCGGGGAGCGGCCACCGCCGGTGCGGGGACAACGCGCGGAGCCACCGCGGCGGAGCGGGGAGCGGCGGACGCGGAGCCCCGGGGGCGGGGGGGCGGCGGCCAAGGGCCCCCCGCCGGTCTGTGCGGGGGCGGCGAACCGGGGAAGGGGGGGTGAGGCCGGGGGAGCGGGGCGGCTGCCGCCTTTACGACAGATCCTGGAGAGCGGATCGAGGTGGGGCGCGCCCCGCTCGCCGCAGAGCCGCGCAGAGCCGCGCAATTGCCGCGCAGCAGCCCGCGCAGCGCCGACGGGGCGGCAGCCGTGAGCGCGGCCCGGCCGAGAGCTGCGGGCGGCGGAGAGGCGACCTCCAAGGCCGGGTGAGTCGCTCCCTGCCGCCGCCCCCAGCCCTGCCGGCAGCCGCCCCGACGGTGGGGAGGGATCTGGGGGGGTCCCGGCAGCCGCCCTGCACCCTCCGCTGAGGCGCATCTCCCGCTGTCGGGGTGCGCGGCCCGGGGCCGGCGAGGCTGTGGCCGGCCGGAGGGGATGTTTACCCGGGAGGGGGGGAGGCAGATAAGGCGGAAAGGAGGGGGGGTGACGGGCACGGCGGGGCTGTTTGCGGAGGGATTAGGGCCGGTCCCGCCGCGCCGGGGCCCGGGGGGGCGGCGGGCGCGGTGGGTGTCCCCGCGGAGAGGTCGGTTTGGAGATCTGCGCTGATTAACTGAGGGCCGCGGTGGCTGAAGAGGGCCCTGGCGCCAGGCGGCTGAGTCCTCACAATAAAGACCCGTCTCTTGTCACTTCATATTTACCCCCAAATCTTCAAAAAGCGCCCTGCCATCCTTCCAAGGCTCCTGCCCCTGCCGCCTGCTCTGCGGCCAGGCGGGACGGGGCGGGGGGGGACACAGATGACATCCCCCTTCTCTGCCCACCGGCCGGCCTGTCCCCCTCCCCCCCCAATCCCTGCCGCTCCGCGGATGCGCATCGTTTCGCTGCCCCTCGTGCGGAGTGAAGGGAGGGGACCCCCGGTTGCCCCCTCCCCACCTCTTCTTAACCCTCTCCCGGTTCATCCAGCCGACAGCGATCCCCGTTCGCTGTCTCCCTCCACCCCGGCACCATGAAGAGCCCAAACCTAAGTTCTGGGCACTTCTCTGGGGCGTTCACAACCTGCCCGTGTCCCGCGGCAGGTTCATCTCTGCCTGCTCTGCCCGGCCCCAACACCGCGCCCGACGGGGCGGGCACCGAGAGTACTCCCGAGGCTGCCCCAGCCGGGGTCGGCAGTGGGGCGGTGTGGGTCCTGCTGACCATTGAACGGGGACCGAGGACTGAAATTTAGACCCGATTTGGACTTTGCTTCCTCGCTGCCGCGGAAAACTGCTGACGGCAGCTTTGGAAAGGAAAAAAAAAAAGTCTTGCTGGTGTTTAATTTTTTTTTTAATTCCCCCTCACAAAGCAAACCTGGAGCTCTCATTGCCCCGGGGCGGCATCGCCCCGCACCGGGGACGGCTCTCCCGCAGACATTTCCCCGTGAGGAGACGTAGGCCCATCGGGGCCTGGAGGTATCTGGGTCCTCTCGAGAAAATGTCGCCTGTCCTCCGGCCCGGGATCCCCAGCCGTGACCCCCCCCCTTTCCCGCATGGCTGTAACACCTCAAAACCCCTCACCTGCAGCATAAAACCACCACAGAGCAGCCTCGTTTCCCCGACCCTCTGTAAGGGCGCCCGCAGATGGGACTGCCGGAGGTGGGGGAATAACGGGGAGCGGGGCACCCACCCACCGGGGTAGGTCCGATGGGTGCTGCGGACCCAACTCAGGAGCCTGCGCCCATGAACGGGGCGAGAGGCTCATGCCCGCGGCCGGGACAAACCCGACGTCGCCCCGTCGGTGCCCGGGCACGGCAAGAGGAGTTCTTCCTCCCGTCCCAAAGCCAACCTTGCTCCGGGGGTCGGGGATGTCCCCTTTCCAAAGAAGGTTTCCCCGCTCCTCTCAGGGAGCCGCAGCCCTCTGGGCCACCGGGACCGTTCCCGGGAGTCGCCTGGGCTGTCGAGCCGTCCCCGGTTTGGGGCGACGGCGATCGGGACTTCCCGGGGATCCATCCCGGGCCGGGCCAGGGGAACCGGTTCCCGCGCCCCACCCGCTCCTCAGCGCGGCCCCACTCGCTCTTCCCCTTTCATCTCTGCCCATCTCCACTCATCATCCTTTTTCTATTTTTAGCCGGTAGACTTAGGCCCTGGCGCCAGGCCGTTTAAGACCTGTCAAAGTCCTTCATATTTCCCTCATGTCACATGGACCTTTCGCTCCCTTCCCCGCGCCATGCGAGGGACATAATTTGGATCTGTGAGCTGGTGAGCAAATGCAATTTGCTCTTCTCCATCGCTGTGTTGTCTCCGTGACCCCAGCCAGCAGGACGGCTGGTGTCCTGTCCGGGGCACTTACACAAATTGCGGGTGATTGATGAAAAATAACAATTCTCACAAGCAGCCGGGCCTCCGCCTTCCCCTCCTCCCGGCTCCACCGGCTTGCGGTGGCCCCGCGCCCCCGGGACAGCTCCCCCCCACGACGGGGCGCACCGAGCCTTGGGTAGAAAGGGATTTTCCTGTGCTGAGGGCGAGCCGGCGGGCCCCCCGCCCTTTCCCAGCCCTGATACCACGGCGACGGGCTCCTCCGCACCTTCCCCAGCCCGGGGGACCCACGCGGGGGTGGGAAAGGGCCGTGCTGTGGTGGGAGGGGGACGGAGCCACCGGCTGGAGCTCCTTGCTCCTTCCCTGGGAGCTGACGGACAGACAGACCTGGGGACAACACAAAGCTCTGGCCGCGCAGTGCAAAGCGAAACCGCAGGTGCGGGGCTCGGGGGGAACCTTTCGCCCCCCAGGAGAGGTCCGAGGGTGCCGGGAACCCTCGGGACACGGCTGCCCCCTCCAGCACCCGGGGTCCCCCAGACACCCCACTGCAGCTTGGCCGACGGGGGTCGGACGGGGCCCAGCATCCCCGACAGCTACTCCGGCGCCGCTTCTTCCGCTCCACCTGGAGAGGAAAATAAACCCACGTGCAACGAAACTCCCCCCGTTTGCTGTCACCCACCGGCGGCCGGGACAGCCTCTCCTCCTTTTCTCTTAGCCGGGGCGCCGCATCGCCCCTCACACCTCTTTTCGGGGTGGGAATCCCCTTATCCCCTGGAAATCCCGGGAAAACGCCTTCCTCCCTTCTCCCTCCCCCCGTCCCCGGTGCTCCGGTGCCCTCGGGGTGGCCGACGAATGATGTACCGGGCACCGGGGCCCGTTCCGATGGACTTTAATCGACAGAGACCGAGGGGGATGCTCAGCCCCAGACCAGCCCCATCTTTTCTGTCCTCCGTCCTCCCGTTAAGCGCCCGCGGAGCTCCTTGCGCGGCTTGGCGAGGGGAAACCCGAGGAGCCCCGCCAGCGCGGCAGCCCCCAGGCCGTCCCCTTACCTCCCACCTCTCCCCCGAGCTCCCCCTGTCCTCAGACTGTTTAGATTTCTCTCCAGCTTTAAAGAAAATATTTCCAGTAATCCAGATTTCTGGAAAATAACAACAGGCGGGGAGACGCAGACACAAACGCCGCTGAAGTTTATCCAGAGTTTGAACAATTTATAAACACATTTTCCAGCCTGTTTGTCACGCCGGGTGGCGAGTGACCCCAGCCCGGCTGAGCGGCCCCTCCGCGTCCCGCACTGGGGGGTGCGCATCCTCCGCGTCCCTCCCGCACCCTGTCCTCGTTCCCTTGCAGATCCGCCGCTTGGTCGATTTTTTAAATTATTACGATTATTTTGAATTACGGAGCGCCCATCCTACGGACACCCCGTTCCTGGGGGGGTTGCCCCGCATCCTTGGGGCTGTCCGGTTCCCCACGTCGGGGCCCAGCGCCTCGCCCGAACCAAGTCCCGCTGCCTTAAAAGGAGACGGGAGCCCCTGCCGGGGCTGTGCCAGCGTTGGGGGGGGGGGGAGAACCGCGGCCTGAAACCCGAGCTGGCACCGCTTGGGGGGGATGGTACTGGGCGGGGGGGGGCATGTGGATCATGCAAATCCCTCTGTTTAAAAAACTTCCATTTGAGAAAGTGTGTCACATCCCGGCGCGGGCGCGTAATCCCCGGGCTAATGGCATTACCGCCGCCTCATCGCCGTCATGGGATGGGGCTGGGGGCGATATCGCCCACCACCCACCCACCGCCACCTGTGACCGAGGCTCGGCTACGAACCACCGAGCTTCCCGCCCCGTCGGAGCGCCCCAAACTGGGACGGGTGCGAGCCCTCCACGGAGCTCCCGGAGCTTCCCCTCCCCGGCCTAGGGGGCTGCACCGGTGTTTATCGGCAATGGGGGTCCCGTTTTCCGCCCCTTGGTCCGGGAAGAAGGGAAGCGGGGGCTGTGCTTGTCCGTCCCCCCCTTCCCCGGTTCATGTCTTCAACAAGAGCTCAGCAAACTGCGATATTTGATAAAAATCATGCTGGGAGGGCCCCTTCTGCTTCCTCCGACGGGTTAGAAGGGAGGGTTTGGGACTGTCCCGCAGGCTGAGCTGTCCCCAGTTGTGCCCAGGCAGCCCCCGAGGACAAGGAGCCCCCGAGGACGGAGCCCCCGAGGACAAGGGGTGTCCTGGGCTGTCTCCTGCTCCCCTCCCTCGTTTTTCTCCCTCCTTTTTATTTTTAAACAGTTCCTGGTAGGTGCAACATCTCCTAACAACCCCCGGAAGGGGAATGCAGTCCCCAGTCCCATGGGGGTCACCCAGCCCTCCCCTCAGGTCCCTTTCTCTCCGTTTGGAGCTCGGCAGAAGTCGCAGTGTCAAGGCTGAACAAGCGAAGCAGAGGTGATCGGGGCTCACAGCTCGACCTGTCTGCCTCGGACGGGACCTGGGAACACGTCTGCAATCCAATCTAAGGCAGGATCTGCTGCTGTCGCACCCACATCACATGAGTTTGTGGTTTTGGTTTAAGTCTGACTTCTAGGAGTGCAGAAAAATCATTGTTCCCGTGTTTAAAGGAGAGGGCATTTCTCTGCTGGAAAAAAAAAAACCAACAAAAAACCCAGCCAGAATAAATCATGGTCAGGAATCGGCTTTCTTATTGCACCTGTCCCCGTTGTGGGTGTTTCATCATGGACAAACATGATGTATACCCACCACTCTCATCACTTTTACTCTCATTTCCTCACAAACTCCTCTGAGCTGCTCTCTGCCAGGGACACACAGAGGTTTAGCAGGGATCTGCTCACAGAACGGACTCTTCTCATCTTTTTATTTTAAAAACAAATCTGCAAATTCAAGCTGCTGTGGGGCAGTGCCCCATCACGGCCCTGGCTCTGGCATCACTGCCTTTCATTTTATCCCTGCTCAGCTTTTTCCTTGCTTCTCTGTAGGCGCAGGGATCTTGAACCGATTGCCCTGGGGGAAGTTTGGTGGTCTGGGTACAGGCACACCAAAACCTGTCGCTTTGAAGTGCCTTCTCTCCCAGCTCCTCACTCTGCAGTGCTGGCAGATTGCTCTCCGGGCATGTTTTCCACGGAAACCTCACCAGAGGCAGCACCAAAGAACAAGTAAAGAACTTCCCCAACGCCGGGCTGCCGCCACCAGGCAAAGAATTGCCCTTCGTGCAGGTCACTAATCTCTTGACACATGGGCTTGGAGACCTGGGCTGTGGGGAGGGAGGCTGAAAGGGGGGAGAAAAGATAGCGGGGACAATGGCAGGGCCACCGGCCAGCTGATAACCCTCCTCCTGCCTTTGTCTGGGGACACTCAGCCCTTCGCTGGGATCAACACATCTCAGCAGAAAAACCCACACTCCTGCACTCCCTCCCGTGTCTGTCCCCACCGTGGGTGCCCCGTGAGGATCGGGGTACGAGGTTCGAGAGGCTGCAGGTATTAATAGCCCCCATTTTGTAGCCAGCAGTAATTCCCTCCTGTGTTTTCCACCTCCTCCCCCCCCCCACCCTCCCCGACCCTGCACGCTGAAAACAAACCCTTCACTTGATCCGTTTGTCCTCTCCAGTTGCCATCTGTCTTCCATCCTTCAAATCTCACCTTAAAAACAGTGCCTCTTGAGCAAATCCTCCCCGCCAGCCCTGCGCGCCGTCTCGCCCGCCGCAGTCCCCGACACCACAACCGCTCATTGAAGTGAAGGGGATTTGGGAGCGCGCAGGACACCGCGGGATTAAGGCCACCACAGATTGTGCTCCCCGGGCCACCCCAGGGTCTGCAGAGCAAAGCCCCGGGGCCCTGCACTTCTGCCTGCTTGGTGCCACCAGCCCGGAGCTCAACTTCTTCTTCACCCTTCCCCATCCATCCCTCTCTGCCCTTCCCGTGGGATGGAGGAACCACCTGAGCCCATCCATCCCCTGGGTACCTTCCCGATGGAGGCAGGAGAGGGCACCCCCTGCACCCAGGCGAGGAGCACAGGGTGGGTTTTGTTTTGGTTTTTTTTTTGTTTGTTTGTTTGCACAGATGTGACGGGTGCTGTCCCACCTGGTGGGGAGGGACATTCGGACATTCCCCCCCTTTCCAGCAGCACCTGCGGGGTGGCCCCGACCCATCCCGGGAATCTCACACACACATCAAAGCCCCGGCAGCGGCTGGAGCAGACACTGCCCGCCCAGATGTTCTGTTCAGCAGCAGCTTTTCTCAATTACAAAGAGCAGCAGAATTTACCAGAAAAAGCCAGGGCAGGAAAGGAGTCCTGGCCAGTGGAGGGGCCACAGCAAAGCCCACAAATCCTTTGCACAGCTTCATAGGCTGGGTCAGACCAGCACATCACCACCTCCCTCCATTTTAGCACTGGGGTTACTTTACCCCACAAGCAGCCCTTGCTGAGGGGATTACCTGTTCCCCTCCAAATCTTGTTCCTCTTTAGAAAAAAAACCAAAAACACCTTGGAGGGCTTTATGAGTCCATGCTTGCTCCAAAGCATTTGGAGCTGATGAGATTCCTCCTGGAAAATAAACCCCCATGATTTCAAAGCCCATTGCATGACCTACAGGGACATCACACAGGGTGTTCTTTGGTTGCGCTGGCAAGGGCAGCCCTGATCCTGCCCAGCTCCTCCAGACACCATGAAGTACCAGGAGTCTCCTGGTCAGGCCAGCCACTGGGGTGTGACAATGGCATCACTCCTACCTGACAGCTGAACTTGCCCCTTTCAACAGCCAAAGGAGCAAAATTCAACATACCTGATGAGATGGCTGCAACGTGGACAATCTCTGCGTGGGAGGAGAGGCAGTGGGATGAGCCTGGTCCCCCCTGCTTGTGTCCTGCCCTGGGCTGCTGGTGCTGCCTCTGGTTTTCTGCTTGGATGAAGCTGCTGGTCTGAACGTGGTTTGTAACCTTCAGCCCATGGCAGATCCTTGCCAAAGTCCTTTTCCCATGTTGTTCAAAACCAAAGGTGTTCACCCATCATTTCCACCCAGGACTGTCAGGTCCTGCACATCGTGGGGGAACACCATGGTGCTGGGTCATGAGATCCCTCCAAACACATCAGGGGGATCCCTGTCCCCCCAAACCCAAGGTGTATTTAAGTGAATACACAATGGGTTCTTCCCCCATCCTGCTTCCCATGGTGTGGAGATGACAATTCCCACCTTCCCAGAGAAGGGGCCAGAGGGAAAGGGGGCAGGGTGGGAGCAGGATCAGTGCCTGGCTGGCATCAGGCTGCTGCCTGGGCATGGCTGGCACTGGCCTTTTATAACCCTCCTAGAATAATATTGTAAATACTCACAGGGAAGTAATTACATCCTATAAAAGAAGCAGCAGGCTGTGGTGGTTTGAGCCAGGACTGGTTCATGACACTCGTTTTAAAGAGACATTTCATGTCTTGTTTATAGATTAGATTTTAACCTGACAACCTTTTAACATTGTATTAAATTAGAAATTAACTTTGTACAACTGCTCACCATATAATTGACCTACTGATAGGCTGAGTGCTAGAGAATATCTAAGATACCTTTCAGACAGTGAAGTTCCCATGAAAATTCAGAGCCTCCTCCTTGATTTAGACCAGGGCTTGGCAATTAATTAGTATTTATGGTCAGGTGGCAGGACTGCTTCCCATGGAGGCAGAGGGATGCCAGGGAGCAGCATCCCTGCTGCACCATGCCCATCCCCAGGGATGTGATGAAACCCAGTGGGATGGGGGAAGGAGGCAGAGGGGATGGTTAAGGCTTCAAGCCCCTAACCCTGCTTGCTGTGGGACCACCCAATGGTCACCTTCCTGTTCCAGCTTGAGCTGCTGGGAGATGAATCCATTGGGGATGGAGCCTCCTCCTTCCAGAGAGCCAGATAGTGCAAGGTGCTGAGGGCATTGCCACTTGGATGACACCTGTGCCTGCAACCTGCCTGGGGCCATCAGGATTTCAGTGTCATTTCCTGCAGCAGACATTCCTAAGAAAAGCAAAAAAAAAAAAAAAAAATCAGGCTGGGAACTTGCTGACAGATGCAGAGCTTCAAATGACATCTGAGCCCAGCAGGGGACAGGGTGGCAATTGATGGGACAACATCACAGCCTGGGCACAGCCAGCACTGGTGTGTGTGTGATGTGAGCCCCTCTTTGCTCTGAGGGCTCAAACATCAGCCAGAGGAGGTTCTGCCCCTGGGTTGGGAGGGCTCTGGAGTCCCAGCCTCAGTTTCCACTCGTGTTCAGTTCATGTGTGGGATGAAATGGTCCCTGTGCTGGTTTAGGGAAGGTTTATAGCACCTTTGCAAGCAGCTTTGCAGAGCTCCTGGATGCTCCTGCTCTGCCCCTTGCTCCCTTCTGCCTGCAGTGGGGTTCAGGGCACCGAGGGAGGTGAATCCCACAGAATCAGAACCTCTGAATCCCCCAGAGGTTTCACCCACACCCAGCACTGGGGCAACCAAATGCTTTTTACAGGGGTTTTTACACAGATTTATGGGGGCTGAGCTGGAGCCTCTTGTCTCCAACTCACCCTGTTCTCACCAGCTGGGCTTGCAGGGAGCTCCAGGAGTGGGTTCATGGAGTTTTCAGGACATTTGCTCTGTCGCCACAGACACATGCTTGTCCTGGTGCCTTTTCCATCTGTGAAACAGGCCAGGCAGTGGATTCACTTTTTTTTTTTTTGTTTGTTTCCCCTAGCACATAAGCCACCGATCATTTATTTTATTAAAAAAACCCAAACCTGACATCTCCACAACTTTTGTTCCCGTTTTTATGCAATTAAAACTCAAGGGGGAGAAAGAAAAAAAAAAAAAAAAAAGAAAGAAAAGTTTCATTTTCTCTCTTTTTTTTTTTTTTTTTTTTTTTTTTGCCATCACAAAGACCTGATCTCAGCACTATTGACTCGCTAATTGTAAGCACTCAGAACGGTTGGGTTTAAAGTTACACTTAGCAGCTGTGAAACATTAGGGTGAAGTGATTACAACCTACTGGAGGATACCGAACATTTTTACAATATCTCAGGAGCACAAGGGAGAGACAACAGGAAATGGTGCAAACTTTCCTACCCTGCACAGCAACAAGCCAGAGCAAGGAGTGAGGAAAATAAACGTAGGGCTGTGGTGTGGACGTGGTTTGGATGCTCCAAAAGTTACTGAGGAAGCTCTGGGTGGATTATTTGTGTTTACTCCCCAGCTTGGAGGGGCAGAGATGAGGAAGCAGGGGTTTCACAGCTGCACTTGGCAGCAAAATCCATCTCCAGGCTCTTGGTTGAGGATGGAGATGCTGATGGTGTTGTGCCCTTGGCTGGTTTCCTTTCTCCCACCCCATGAACTTTGTTCTCAGGCTGGTTTGGGGCAGGACCACTGGGGTGTCTGACAGGATGGGGTTTTGGGCAGAGTCTTGGGGGCTCAGTGGGGCAAAGCAAACCAAGCCTGAGCCCCACATCCTCTGCACAGCCCCAGGAAAACATCAACCCTGCTGGTGATGCCCATGCCCTGGATTAGTTCTGAAATTTACCTTCAATTTGAACCTTTGACTTTCCTTTTCTTTTCCAAGAGCACAACATTCCCCTCCCATGATTTAAGCCCGCTCCACGCGTGTGTTTGTTACAGAAAGCAGGGTAGGATAAGAAAGCAGTATTTCACCTTAATTCATGAAATCTGAACTCAACTTTTAATAGAAGAGCCCCACTTTATGCACAGAGTGATATACAGTCCCTCCTGCTTTAAATGAGACGTTTTGCCTTTTGAACTCAGCAGGAGGCCATCGCTTACCACTACTGGAAGCAGTTTAAAAACCTGCAAGTCCAACGTGTCTTTTGGGCTCTTTTCGTGGTTTATATCATGGCACAACATTCTTGCTGGGCTGCCTGTGACCTGCCTTTGAAAATCTGGCATTTCAGCAACTTACCTGGATTATTTCCACAACAACAGGAGACGCTCGTCTGAAATCCTGCAAAGACCAGGAGCCTCTTCTGGCTATTTTTGCTTTAAGTGGCATTTGGATCAGGTCCCTCGATTGAAAACCTGGTTGCATTAAAGTCAGGGATAAATCTCCCTTAGGAGCAGCCTCTAGACTCCATCAAGGAGCAGCAATGTTCTCTCCTGGTGCCTGAAAAGAATATTGCTGCTGAGGGTAAGGTGGAGGAGTTCAGGCAGACCCCATAAGTTGGTGCAACCCACTCAGCTTTCAGTGACTGGAGTGGGAACTTGGTGGTTATTCTGTTGGGTCATCTGTGAAAGTATTAAATTAAAGTTAAATTAGCCACCTCACAGAAGTGATTTTTAATTTTTTTTTTTTTTTTTTTTAAGCTCTAAGCTTTCTTACCAGTTTGGCCACGGGGCTATCAGCAGTGGGGAATTTAGGACATTCTTTTCAATGAACCAGACTGAAAATATTTTGGGACAGCCCCAGTTTGGAGGTTCCCCCCCTTGCCAACCCTCCAGCCCTGCTTTAAACAAAACATCCTGATTCAAAGGAGCTTCTTGCAGACTGGGAATTTCCACATGGCCGTATTGCAGCACTTATAAAAAGTGATTTAATGCCTGCCAACAACAAATACATTTCCAATGACACCACTCTGTGCTCTCCTCCTCCTTCGTGTGCTCCATACGGATCAGCAGCTGAGGGGCAGAAGGGAGAAGAGCGCTTGGTCACCTTCCTTTGCGAGACCTCTGTCCCTTAGAGCCACTCCTAGGAAAGCCTGGAAGGAAACAAGCAGCACGGTGACAACACAATCCCTTCTCTATGTGTTAATCTGGATTTTGTTTGAACTTTTGGAGCTGACCTTGGCTTGAACCGTGTTCAAAATCCTGACTGGTGTGGACTGACTTGACCCCTCGGTCCCATTTGTCCGTGGTGCCAGCCCTACCCTCAGCCCCTTACCTCAAGCCAGGATTTTATAGACATAAAAGTCACATTATGGCAGATACAGGCAGTGGGCTGGAGCTCTGAGTACTTACTTACAGGCGAACTCTCCTCTGATTTCATCCCAAGGATTTTTTTTTTTTCTTTACTTGAGAAGGGACTGACTGAAAACCAAGCAAGAAACTGAAATTATTGCTGCAGACTCTGGGTTTTTATTAGCGGTTTCCAAGCCTGAAGAGAGAGAGAGAGAGAAAAAGCCCAAACTTCTGACATCTGAGTCGCAGCGTTACAGTTAAAAAACAAAAAAATCAAGCCCTAGGCTGAATTTGGGAATTTGGTGTTTGGGGAGAACATAGGAAGAGGGTGGTCAGTTCTGCATCACTCGCTGAGGTTGGTTGCAGCTAGAGGAGTGTGAAAAGATTTGTGGCTTTTGATAGTTTCCTCTCATTGCCATGACTCAAATGCCTTCTATCCAAACCAAGGAGTGGGAAGGAAATTTCATAAGCTGAGAGTCCCATCTCAGACAGAAGCTGGCTGAGATCTAGGGATTCATGTGGTTACTCTATGTGAGCCCACGACCAGTTTATCAGCAGAGTTACGTGGTGCTGGTTCTGACTCTGAACGATGGGTCTGTAGGGTCAGGTTCCTTGGGGTTCTGCAAAGCCCCTGAGATGTGATCCCATAACACAACAGCTCCAGGTGGGGGTTTCTGCTGCCTCACACTGAAATAAGGAGGAAAAAACAGGGCCCCAGCCAGCCCAAGGAGCTGGAGCTGGGGTCAGACACCTGAACAGGGATGGGTGTTGATGTCCAGAGGTGCCAAATGGGTGCAAGGAACACCATCCAAAATCTCCTGTTTTCCAAACCCCTGCCCTTACACACAGAGGATGAGAAAGCAGGGATGCAAAACCAAGCTAGACTGGCTGCATAACATTCACTGATGGCTTTAATTAAAGCTTTCCAGTTAGTAAATATACACAGTCTGGTCCAGGAAGGTGTCTGGAGCCCACAGCCAGCCCTGTAACACTCCATGAACATTACTATTTAAGCAGTTTCTTGTTTAACTTAGATTTATTCAATGACACATGCATTTCTGGACACATAGCTGAGTTCCAAGGAACAAGTTTTATAACCAAATATGAGAAATCTGTGACTGCAGTTAGTCAGTTAAGTACATTTCTAAAATACATGACTAGAAGAAAACGGAAGCAATAGAGAGAATTCTTCCCAAGAACAAAAAGAAACATTTCCATTTGTAATACTCCTGGCATTGATGAGCATCACGTGGGGAAGGAGGGCAGCAAGGAGATGCAACGAGGAAGGAATAATATTATCAGAAGGAATAATATTGTCAACTCTGTCCACAGAAAGTCCTCCAGTGTCCACTCTCTCCAGTTCATTTTTTAATGCTCGGCACTTTTGCAAACGGCGAGAGCTCCTCGGAAGTTACAGAGATTCCCTTCATCTCTCCACGTGAAAAAAACCAAGCAGAGAATGGTTGTGAAACCATGTGCTCGACCAAAAATGGCTTAGAAGTATTTTCTCCTCCACCAACCTCTTCCTGAAGGTTGCAAAAAAAAAAAAAGAAAAAAGAAAAAAGAAGCCGCAGAGCCATCGGAGATGGAGTCTCTTGGAGATGGAGTCTCTTCATATTGCACAGGAACACAAAGTCAAGATTTTGTGAGGATGTTGTCAGGAAGGTTTCAGAGTCATCAAATATTTATCAGGGCAAGGAGAATCATCCACCCAGCAGCGAGCTGGCAGGTGAGAGACAGATCAGGATGGGGTAGGCAGAGAGGTGGCTCGTTGCCCTGCCTGGGTCTCCCCGTGGAAGTTTGGATAATTTTAAGGGAATCCCGTGGGGAAGAGGCTGAGGGGTTGGTTCTCATTGGTGGGGAGGGGAGATCTGTAGCCATCAAAGTTGCGTGGGATACTGCCACTGGTGGAGCCCGAGCTGTTACTGAGTGTCTCTATGCTTCCCTCTCGCTGAAGCTCTGCAGTGGGGAGAGAGAGCAGGTCCTGGTTAGTGTTTCAGACCCCCCCCCAGTGCCATCAGATGGTGCTTTAGCAATTCTCTTTATGGTATCAATGCTGCATTTCCTTGTCATCCATTTTTTTTTTTTTGGGGGTGCTGATTTGATGCATTGCTCCTGAGGCAGCCTGGGTCCTGGTTCTGCTTCTCTCAGCCCAGCCCATGGGAATGGATGGGGATGTTAAATGCTGCCTGGCTGAGCCTCCTTTTTTGGGAGGAGGCTGGGACACTCCTGACAGGGTGGGATTCAATATTGGGGATGCAGTGGCAGCTGGTGAGACAACCTTCATGAGATGGTGGGGAAGGAGGAGCAGCACTGCTTGCTGGTGGTGCATACCCACACTGGTTCTCCTCCACCTTGGGAACACCAGGGACTTTCCACAACCCTTTATCCTGTGCAAATGGCCATAAATAACTCTTGCTTTTTCCAGCCAAAGAGAAATCATCCCCATTCCTACGTGCCTGAGCTGTGCTTCAAAACCAAAAGACAAAGGGGGCCTGACCACGGCTCTCCCTCTCTCAGTCACACACCTCCAGACATCTCCTCCCCTCCCTGACCTCCCGAAGCCTTTCTTGCTCCCTAATCTTGAAACGGGAGGATTTTTGTGTGTGTAGAGCATCATTTCTAACCGTGGCCTCTCTGTCAGCCACTTGAACCCAGCAGTTGACTCAGTGGCAGCGTGCAGCAGTGCTGCTGGGCACCATCCCCCAGCCAGCACTCAGCACCAGCACTCAGTGCTGAGATTAGGCAGAGCCCCATGGCCAGGGCAGGAATCCTCTCCCAGACACACAGTGACAGGCTACAAGAAAAGATTCTGGGGAGCTGCAACCCACAGCCCTGAGCCTGACTTCCTTTGGTTGCTTCTGCACAGCTTGCATGGCTGGGGATGGGAGCTTGGGGACAAATTCCTCTGCTGCTGAAGGGGAAAGAGGAAAAAAAACTTGTTTGCTGCATGCTGTGGAGTCTTGTGTGGAAGGCATGGGGGGGAAAAAAGCCCCAGAGTAGATCAGCAGCTTCCCAGGAGCCTGCAGCTGGGGTTTTGCTCAGACAGAGATGGAGACACAGACTCAGGAGGTGGAGGAGTGAGTGGTGCCTGCTTTGCTCTCTGCTCAATTTTGCTGCACCTCTGTTGTTGCCACCCCTCTGTCTCCCACCCTGATATTTAACCTTTTATAAACACCACGACAATGCTTTTGCTGGCCCACTGAGATAAGGATGTATCTACATGCAAAGCACACAGCAAAAGCAGAAAGTCAGACCAAAAGCATCCCACCCCAGCATCCCCGGGCACTGCAGGGACCATGGGCAGCAGAGCATCCACCTAGCAAAGGATTTAATCCTTGAGCGTGGAGGTAACTCCCAATGGAGATCCATCTGCCCAGGATCCATGAAAAACAAACCAGCAGGAAACCAGTCACCCCATAAGCAGTGCTGATAATGACCTCAGCTGTGTTCATCACCATTTCTTGCCAGTATTTGGTGAAGGAATGTCCGTGTCTAAACCTCTTCATTTTCCTCACATCCTTACTCTCCCATGAGTTCAGGAAGTAAAAAACAGTAATTGAAATCAGAAAGGAGTGGTGTATCCCACACTAATACTCTGCTTATCCTGTCTGATTTGGGGCTTTTATCTCCCTCAGCACGCAGCTGGCTTGGGTTAAACCGTCCCACGGCACAGCTCTGGGGTGCTGGGCAGCCAAGGGGGGGGGGGGCAGGGGTCCCCCCAACAGCAACCAGGCTGCTCAGCTCCTCCCAGGGCTCCTTCACCCATGGGCTCCTTTGCCCCCTTCTCTGTTTTTTTTAAGCTGCAATGGATTTTCAGGCAAATGTTGTGGTTTTGGTAATGGTCGCAAAAGAAGGAGTGAGGGGAAGGGGTGGGGGGGTTTCCTTGGGGGTCCCCTTGGGGTTACATGCCAAGCTGTCACCTCCTGCCTGTCCTTGGCCATGCCATGTCCTGCCTGTCCTTCAGTGACTTGGCTGGGACTGCCTGCCCAGCTGGGATGGGGTTTTGGGGAATTCAGGATCACAGGGTGGCTTTTTTTTTGGGGGGGGGGGGAGGAGGGGGCTGTAGGACTTCTTGTCACCTCTGCAGGGGCCTGCCAGGGGGTGGCACTGCAGAGACTGATGCCAGCCAGGGAAAAAGGATGGGAATAATAAGAAAAAAAAAAAAAAAAGTGGGGAGAAGAGGGGTGGGCACTGGGTTTGGCTTGGGGTTGGGGGGGGAAGATCTGTGCCACACAGCTCTGCTGCTGCCAGGCATGTCAACCCCTTCAGCTAACCACAGGAGGGACAAAAGGCACTGCAAAAGATGCAAAAGCTAAAGAGGAACTGGAAGGGAAGTTTTCCAGCCCCTGCTTTTGGGTTCAGAGAAGATCAGGCTAAACCAGAGGGCAGCTCCCAGACCTGAGCTGCCATCCCAAGTGCCATAGATGCACAAATTCCTCTGGGAAAACGAGCCCGGGTGCTCCCAAACACCCCAGCATGGTGAGCCCAGTGGCTCTGGAACTAATTACACGGTGAAGCAGAGGAGCAATGTATTTTGATACCTCAGAAAGCACTGTAAAAGTCCTGAGCTCTGGAGCAGAGAGCATTGCTGTGCTCAGGAAATTGGGCTCTTGCCCTCGCCCAGCCTGGCTCTGGTGCAGGGCTGGGTCACACGAGATGTGCAATTAGCCATTACACGGTCACCAGGGATGACCTGAGCTGCACAGATGACCTCCAGAACCTCACTCAGCACATTTTCCTGCTTTCTTCCAAATGGATCAATTTTTTTTTTTTTTAACAGCTGTTTCATTAATAAAAAAAAATGTAATTAAAAAAAAAAGCGTAGCACAAACTATTTGTTTCCTTCCAGCAGGGCATGGCAGAGGCACCTGCACAGGAACACTGACAGCATTCCCATGGGATGCTCTGACAAGATTGGGAATGGCTCCATGGCATTTAGACACCCTTCTTGTTAAGGATTAAAAACTTAAGGCTGATTTCCAACACACCCAATGCCTGAATAGACCCAAGAAGTGCAGAAGAAGCCACCAAGGTGTAGTAGGGTTTTTGGTGTTGGAAGAGAGCTCTCCCCTGCCCTCCTGTTGCCCTGGGATGGAGCAGCTGAACCCTATGGCACTGCTGGAAAGAGGTGAAATACTTCCCAGACCTCCAGAAGACATATCCCATATCCCATAACCAGTCTGACCACCTGGGCTGGGGACACACTTGCTGAAAAACACAAGATAGAAACAAAAAAAAGAACATCTCCCCCCTACACACACACACAGAAAGACAAGGATGGGAGGCAGGAGAGCCTGGAGCAGCAGGCGCAGCAGAGGATGAATGCTCAGCACCTCTCACAGAGCAGGACCTGGCTGCCCAGGCACTGATTTCGTTTACTTTGGTGGAGTTAGGCCAGGAATGGACTTGGCCCCAGCATGTCTGAGGGTTATTGTATCTGCATTCCCCCATGCATATACTGTCGAGATGTATTAACTTCCTTAAATGTACCAGTAAAACAACCTCTTATGATACACTTTAATGAACTTGTACAGTAGCCAACAAATTGTGCATCATATAAAACCCATTCGGCCTTATAGACTCTCTGGCTGTTTTGTAATAACTGCAATTTGCTTCTGCTGAAGCAAGATAACCAGGGTTGAGAAGTCAGGCTTTGCAGAAACCTAAATATTTGATTTGGGGAGGGTTGTGGGGGGGTAGGATGGGTGGGAGAAGGAAGAAAGGGGCCTCTGGGAGCTATTTATGGGGTCAAAATAACATGAGACCTGCTCTTCTCGTAGCATTTCCAGCATCAAGGAAATGAAATACTGTGAGAAGCCCAGCACTTGCATTATTTTGGCCCCGTAAATGGCTCCCTGAGGCTTTCAAAAGCCCGTGAAAAACAAACACAAATACAAATAAATGCTAATACTGGAAACGTAAATACTAAAACCTGCCCAGCTCCCCGGAGGAAACGACTCGCAAAGTCCTGACTGCCCTAAAAACAAAACAACAACAAAAAAAAGGGAGATGAGGGGAGGGGAGGGTGAAAAAAGACCAAGGAGCAGAAACATCTGCTGAAGCCATGAGGAAAAGTCACTTCAGGGGAGCTGGGAAGAGCCCTCCCTGCCTGCGCTGCTGACAGTAACAGCAATGGGCACCGCTGGCACCGCCTGGGCTCCCCAAACACCCGGGATTCTCAGGCCACACACGCACTTTCCACCCTGCTGAAGCAGAAATCCTCAAAGCTGCCAGCCTGGGGAGGAGGGCTGACCCGGAGCTGGGGGGGAAATGGCACCGCAGGTACCCGGGATAAGGTCCCCAACCCACCCGGGATGGCCCTGCCACCGGGGGGCTGTGGAAAGGCGGCTGCTGGCAGGGCAAAGGGAGAGGGAAGGGGTTTGCTGCTCTCTGCTTGGCGGTTCTGGCCTCAGCCCGGCCCAAATATCGAAACCGAACCTCCCACCGAACCGTCCCTTCTGCTAAGATCGCCAAACACCACGGCCCCGACGGTCCTGGCGCCCAAACCGCTCTGACCTCCCTGAGCCGGCTGCCAAGGTGGAGAGGAGGAGGAGAAAGAGGAGGAGAGGGAGGAGGAGGAGAAAGAGGAGGAGAGGAAGGAGGAGGAAGAGGAGGAGGAGGAGCTCTGGACCAGCCCGGGTTCCTCAGGCCCAGGGAAGCGATGCTGTCCCCATCCAGCACCCATCCATCCATCCATCCATCCTTCCATCCATTGCTTCCATCCAGCGAGGTGGCTGCACCCTCAGTTCCAGAAAGCTCCAGGAACTGTCAAAGGACCTCATCAAATCTCCAAAGGTCCAAAGCCCTGCCAAGCTTAAATGTGAAACCATTTTATATGGTGCATTAATTCAATGCCTGGAGAAAATCTATATAGCCCTCTTTTGCCCGGAACACTCATAAATTATGCTGCCTTTCTTAGTCCTGCTCTCTCTGTAGTGTTCCACTTGAAGCCGTGGTATCTCCTTTATGTCTCCTATAAATAAATAAATAAATAATAATAAAAAATTTTTCTCCTCTCCAGTGCATTATTTCTTCTAATGTTTTTTCCCTTTCTCTCTGTTTGCTTTCCCCTGCTAAGCACCGTTTCAAAAATATCCTCCCCAAATCATTTGCTGGAAGAGCTCTGACCCTTTCCTCTTACCTACCCAGGGCTCCTGCACAGCCCTGGCAGAGCCAGAGCCGGGATAAATGATCCAATGACAGGAGCCTGATGTGTCAGGGCAGCGGGGAAGCTGCAGCAACTCTGAATACAAGAATTATTCTTCATCATCTCAAACTGTCACAACACATTACCCTCAAAGCCACAGCTCGCTGGAGGAGTGACCCTGGACTGAATGGGAGAGTGCTCGGGGAAAGAACTAATTGTAGCCTCTTTTCACACGTCAGTCACTTTTCACAGCACCCAGCCTTTCAAGCTCAACTAATGTCAAGTTCCCTTTTCCTTTTGCTGGGCTGAGTATTTCTGATTTTTAAGGATGGCATTTTTTTTTAAAGGAACAAGGTCTCTGGAGAGGCTTGAGGCCGGGGAAGGGAGGGAAGGAAGCGCCGGAGCCAGCACGCATCGGAAAGTCCATCAGCTGCCCCAAGACTCGTTAGGAATTAGACAATTAACAAGTAGGAATGCAGGAAGTGGGGTAATGGCCAACAGGGCTTGAATCTCCTCGATTTCATTTCTGTCATTCACGACAATTGTTCTGGGGGAACTTTTTTGGGGGCTCCCCTGTGTGCTGGGAGGGCAGAAACCCACTGTGCCCCCTCCCCATCCTTGGGATGTCAGCCCAATCCACTGCCATCACCTCTCTCATCACCTCTCCTCCTCCCCCCAGAGAATTTTTGACCAAACCCACTGAAGGCCAGTATTAGAACTTCATTTTAAAACCAGAGATTATTTCCTTGGTTGGTAGGAAGAAGTGAGAAGACTCCTTGCAGGCAGGGCCCATCACACCTTCCCATCTTTTACTGAAATCCTAAAATATTCTGTAGTAAGGACTAGTTTTTCACCCTTGTGTTTGCACAGTGAGCTTGCTGAGCTGAGTGGAGCTTCTATTAGTTATTAACTGTAATGAATAATAATCATGTAGCTTCTGCCATCTGGATTCCCATTCAAAAGGATCCCATACAAAGCAAACACTAAAAGGCAATTTGTATCAACACAATGGAGGTCTTGAGGATCTCTTAAACTGTTTGTAATTTACACAGCCCTCCCCAGTGAATGGATTAGTTAAACATTTTTATTTTACTGATTGCCACTGCAGGGAGTGGGATGTGCTCCCATGGAGGGGCTTGAACTGGCCCCCAACCCCACTTCCCTTGCCCTGTCTGCCTACTCACACTTTTACACCTAAGCTCTCCATCTTTCAGTGTTTAGACAACATCACAAACCCAGCTGGACACTTCTGGCTCTATTTCTGCATGAACATTTACTACACCATCATGACCAGTCCCCACCAGAGCCAGTGCTGCTGCCTGGGATGTGAATGGCACAGCCCACAGCAGAGGAGCTGATGGGAATCATCACCTCAACTGTGAACCAGAAATACCCCCTACCAGGGAGCCTTGGAAACTGCTTCTGCACTTGTAGGTTTTTCTTGGATATCCCCCTGCCCTCCTCTCCTTCCCCCCCCCCCTCTTTTTTTTTCCTTTTTACAAAACTCAATTATGCTAATGAGGGAGCTCTAATTATAAACCATCTCCACCACCCTTGGTGGCTGCTCCAAGGCAAGGACCTTGCAGGGAAGGAAAGGGGGGTGGTCACCACATCCCTGGAGGATCCTCTGCTTTTAGGTATCCAGCTAAGCAAAAACCATGACTATCACATCGTAGTGAAACCAGAACACCAAATGCTCTACTAAAGCTCTTAATTTTCCTCTCTCCTTTTGATCTATTTGAAAAGAAATTTATGGGCAAGTGTATTTCTACGTTGCTCCTTTCCAAAGGGAGCACAGACAGCAAGTTGGTTCCCAGTTTTATGTATAATGGTAATATTTATGAGATGGTTTCATTATCATAATGTTTAAAAGTCAATTAAAGGCCAAGCCCTGAGCCCAACTCTGGCAGAAGCTGAAAGCCCTTGCCAGCTCCCCCTGTGCTCCAGCAATTGGCACAGGCAGCCCCAGGGACAGTTTTCTCAACATGATCCTAGACCTGCTCCTAAGAAATGTTTCCTTTTTCAACACCAGCAGTTTGAAGAGATTCTAAACCCCATTCAAAGGAGGAAAAGGAACACTATGGCATCTGAACCCTGAAAATCAATCCTGGTATTAAAACCATCTCATCCTGCCACAACCTGGAAGATGCTGAGACACCGTGGAAGCACCTACATTAAATTTGCAAAGTGAAAAAGACTGGCAAGCCCTGCCTGAGCAACTTCTCTGAAACCAGAATTCAGTGGCCTATGTAAAATATTAGTTGCTGTCAAACTCTCTTACAATAACTCTAACACTGAATCCACATAGAGTTCACTACTGCCATGCACTTGGAGATGAAAGCTGGCATGTTGGAAAAAAGGTGGCAGGGTTGAGCATAGAGATGAGGAGGTACAGGAGGCAGGAGACAACCAAGACTGAGCTTTCTGAACATCAGAGCCCCTCTGAGAGCACAAATTTCCTTTCCTGTGCCTTATTTCAAGGTGAAGACACCAAACGTCTCATCCTCCCCAAATGGGGAGGATCTCAACTTATATAAATGTCTGGCTTTACTTGAGGCACAGAGAGATTGTTGAGATATGGACAACACATTGTAATGCATGAAAAGAATTCTGCCTACCAAAAAAACCCACAACCAACCAAGCAAGCAGGTTGTCCCCCTCCTCCCTTTTAAAAGGAGAACCCAAAAGACTCCATATAACTCCAGTCCATGGAGTTGGAAACCCAGGACTGGCACCCTGCCAGACTTGGCTCTGAGCATTTTATGGAAGGTTAAAAGTGCACTAGATAAAGGACTAGCATTTAGAGAGAGAATATACTTCATGATAGGCACTTTGACAACGACTGCAGTGCTTTTAAAAAATAATCTCAAGTTTCCTAGAGCTGTATATTTTTGTAAAGAGGTTTAGGATGTTTTCCTACATAAATGTCACTTCAGAAGGATGAGCTGCCCATTTAGCCAGCATGTGAAATTTCTAAAGCCACAACAGTCAAATGCTTCTAGCAAACCATTTCTGCAGCCCATCCACAGCATGCAAGCCTGCAACTGCCTCTGCAAGACTTCTACAAGAGTTTTTAAGACAAATATGCAGATACAGTTTGGGTTCAAAGGGTTTCCCCCCTAGCCCAGCTTGAAAGTTCCAGTATGTTGCTACTACATATCCTAGAAGTCACCTTACATGCAATGCACACTTTCCAGTGTGTGTCCAAGTTTTTAAATGTATTTAGGTGGAATTATCTTCTACCTTCAGTTACGCAAGCAGCACATCTGTGTAGAGCTGACCAAAAGCATTTGCAGAGAAAACACTGTATTAAAATTCCAGGGTTTGGTCTCTCATTCCCAGGGTTACAGGAGTGCCTCGGGTTGCTCAACACTGACCCCTCTGTCAGCCTCCTACTCCACAAAGGAGAATCCAAATCCAGTGTAATCTGCATGGTCATGACACCCACCAGCTCAGTGTCCAGCATCCTCCAGATCCTTTGGATCCTCCTTGGAAGCTTTGGAGATCACATCCCTATTCCTGTAACCACTGTGCTTCTCTCCAGAGCAGTCCTGGCCCCAAGGTATGGATCTAAGCATCCCCCTTCCCACCAGAGCTGGAACCACTCAGCACCTCAGGGTAAGGGGATCCTGTCCCGAGGATGGCTGCAGCAAAGCCACCATGCTTGAGGGTGACACCAGGGCTCCTTCCTCCTGTGCTGGGTTTGGCTGAACCATCCCAGCAAAAGAGCTGGGTGAGGAAAAGCTGCCTGAAGGTCAAACCCCAAAACTCAAGGGATTGTCAGAGCCTGGACAGCCCCTCACCCATACACTGAATGGAGGGTTTCAGCCAGGCTGGACCCTCCACACTTCAGCAGTTTCTATTTTTTAATCCTCTTGGGATGATACCTTGGTCACTGGGCCTCCTTAATAACCTTCATAACCCTTCCTTTGGAAGGCAACCCTGGAGAACAATGTCTGTGCTTGGAGTTTGCCCCTGCACATCTCCCAGAGGACACAAACTGGGACACAAATGCATCGCCGAGTTCATTTTAAAAGTATAATATTACAAAGCAAAGAAATCCTGGCACAGCTTCCAGTATTTCTGACATGAAGTGGCCTTTTGGACGTGTGAGGAAAGCTACTGAGAGGCTCTGGGCAGTCTCCCTGCTGCAGATTGATGCTGAGGAGGAAGCTGCAGAGGACTGGAATTTGGGTTTGATTCAAAGGAAAAGTTGAAAGTTTGGGGGGGAGCAGATGCTCAGCTGGTCCAAATCAAAAGAGTTTTGCTGAAGCTCACAAAATGATGTCACCATGGACTCAGCCTTGTCTGCTCCTCTAAATGGTTCAAGACTCTTGAGTCTGAACAGTTCAGGTGGAGATCTAAGGAGCAGAGGTCTCCTCCTTTCATTTCCCTGGCGCTGGTTTTAGTGGTGCTGAGAAACTCCAAACCCATCTGAAAAAGCCTCACTCCAAATGCAACTTATTTGGTCTACTTAGGCAATTATTTGGAAGATTATGTTGACGTGGCTGCTTCGAGCAGACCAATTTTCTAAACACAGACTTAATTTTACAAAGCACTCAAAGCTCACAGTAGTACCCTTAAAATCACATCTCTACTTAGATTGAGTCTTAACCCAGCCTGGAAAAACAATAGGCCAACCTTGTGGGCTGAGTCTCTTGCAGGATTGCTTGAGGCTCTTAATACACTCTCTGTCTTATTTCTATAGCTCCAAATTCTGATGTTGGACATAAAGAGGAAAGAGCCTTGATAAAAATGACATCCAAAGCTTAATTCACCCCTTTGTTAATGGAGTTGTTCAGCACAGCAGTTTGCAGTCCTTCTCCTGAAACCAGAAGGCCTCAAAAAAAAGTCAGCTGGACATCTGCACTCGTTAAAGGTCCTATTTTAAAAACTATGCCAAGTATTGATTCTAATAAACTTGGTCTTTTTAGTTACACTCCTCCAAGAGCTGCCAAACACATGAAGGAGCTGCAGGCTGTGGATGCACCGTGGAGGAGAACTCATGGGTGGAACCTAAAAGGGGTTTCAAGCACTCACACAAACCTCTGGAGGGGTCCTGGATCCCTTCTCCTGGATGCTTTCTCCATCCAGCACAACCCTTCCAGCTCATTTGTCATCTTTCTTACTCTTAGGGTTTTTTTGTCAGCTGATTGTGCACATAATATGGAGGAATAATAAAGAGAGGAGGATGCAAACTGCTGCAGCTTGAGAAGTGAGCTCAGGATGTGATTCCCCTTCCCTGGATGCCTGGAAGATGTCACTGAGATTCTCCCTCCCTTAGTGCAACCCGTGTGGAGCCAATATGAACTCCCAGCAAAGTGCTTAAAACCCCATCATTTATAATAACTGTTAAATGATGAGACATTGTTTACCCAGATCACAAGATAAATTCTCACTTACAGAATGCTTGCCTGACTGTCCTGAATGTCATCTGGTTTTTATTTAAATGCAAAATGTAATTAAGCTCCCAATAACACAGCAGAAGAATTCAATAAGATAGGGCTTTTCACTTACAGCTTAATATTAACATTTTCCCATAAATGTTAATGAATAAAAGTCTACTGGTTTATGTATTATCCATGGTGGGGAGACAGCAGGCTGGGAATGGAAGGAAAGCTGGGGTTTTCATACCCCAAATTACAATATATACAACATATCCCCTTTCCAGCATTGCCAGGGACACAGTCCCACTGCTGCATCCTCCCAGGGCAGCACCAAACTGGCTCTCAGGAGACATCCTCCAGATATTCTCCTTCCCCAGCCCTCAGGAAGATTTTCCCCAGCCAAAATCCCCCTTTTTTTCTCCTTTTCCCTTGCCCTCTCTCTCCCTTGTTCCACTTTCTGCTGGACCATCTCCACTGGACACACCACAAGCATCAGGCAGGGAACATCAGCACCTCTAAGCCAGGATAAGGTCCCAAGCCATGATGTTCTCAGACTCCCTCCTGGATAGCCAATCATGAGATTATTAGAAAAATCAGGTTACTGTTTGTCTGATGTTCTAAAGAACACGTGGGGGTGATGAGAGGTGACAGCAAGACTGCAGGATGATGATAGGAAAGGAGATGGCACCCAAAAAAGTGGGAGAAGACCCCTGGAGCTGGTGGATGTGGCATTCTGGGGTCTATCAAAGGATTTGTGTCTCCTGGTGCCAAAGCACAAGCAGCAGATCCCATGGGGGAAGAGGATGGATGAAAGGATTGAGAGCTGCAGGGCCAGGGCTTGGCTTGCCCTGGAACATTTTAATTGTTTTAGCTTCTGACCTTCCATTTAGTGTGGGGTTTTTTTTTTTTTGCCATGCTAATGCCTGTTTTGTTGTTTGGTGACTCAGAGCTCATCGTGTCTCTCTAGTAACATGTGTTCATTTAGCAGTTTGGCTGCTTAACAATTTACAGACCCACAGAACTGTTCTGGTTGGAAAAGACCTTTAGGATCATCGAGTCCAACCATTAACCCAACTCTACCATCCCATAGATGGGTCCTCATCCCACCACCTCCTCTGGGGAAGGCAAGGCATGGTTCCTAAGAACTTTGCAACAACTTGGGCCATCATCCTGACCCAGTCCAGGGATCAGTAAATGACAGGGACATTTAAAAGGGACAGCACCCTTGGCATCAATGTGATGGGCAGGAAGAGGAGCTGGCAGACTGGCTGCACATCATTTGAAGATAATAAAAGGCTCAAACTTTCCAAGAGGTGATGAGAGAGGTGCAGGAGATTTGGACTGGAGTGCAGGAAGGGATGGGAGCAGTGTGTCAGCCTATGGAACCCCATCAGTGGGACTTTGGGGTTTTAGGAGCAAGCACCAGCCAAAGCTTCCCCCACACCTAAAACCCCTCCTGTAAAAATCAGCACAATCCCAAAAGGCTGCCTGGGGCTGCTGGGCTGGGGAGGAGGGAGAGGAACTGTCTTGGCTTCATTCTGCCACCACCTCAGCAGCTGCAACAAGTTCTGGCTCACAAAACAGCTGTAAAAATACCAGTTCTGGTTCAAATGCTGGGAAAGCAGGGCTCTTACCCTTACTGAGAGAGATATGCTTGCCCTAAGTCATATCCTACATAAAATACCATGCAAAAACTCCTAAAAGGAATAACAAGGTAATTATAGAAACCAGAGATGGAAAAATCCTATAGCCTCGTGGTCTCCTGCACCCTGCTCAGTGAAGGACTTGGTGTGGGGCAGGTTTCAGAACTTGGACTTTCAAAAAAGGGAAGATTTAATAAACACTGAGAAATATTTCCAAATATTTAGAAAACCCAAAATACCAGATTTCCAAGCCAAGCTGTGCAAACAGAAAAATGCATTTAGAAAACTGTTAAAAATCAACAGCTTGGCTGTGGCACCAAAATACACTTCTGAATAGCAAGCAACACCTCCTGAGCATGACACTGGAGCTGTGAGGATGCTCAGCCCTTTGCAGGATCAGACCCAGATGAATTCCTCCTGTGGTTCCCCTCTTGTTCCCCTTCAAACCCATAGCAGAAGCCTCAGTGATGGATGCACAAAGCTCAGTGCTTCAGGAGGTACTCAGCAAAACAGACAAATGTCAGCAAAGCCAAGCAAGGCAGCAAGGAGCTTCCCATTTTCCTGTGAAATGCTGGAGTGCTGCAGTAGGAAAATTAATTTGCTAAATCATTAGGAAGAAAAACCACAAACCAAAGCAAACCCAAAGCAAACCCAATGCAATAAGAAGTCTCCAAGGAGAAAGGGAGTTGTTTCTCTGTTAACTACTTGGAGACAAAGCTCTGGAAGAAGAAAAATGTAGGGGTCCAATCATGTCATAACCCAGAAGAGCTGAAACACTTGCACAACAATGAGTAAGAAATTAAGTTTTAAATTGAGTGCTGGCCCTCTCTTGTGACACTTCTTTATATTCTGCTAGAAAGGACACTGCTGAGCTCATTTCACATCCAGCAGCAGGAGATGCCTGCCTGCAGACATCATTTACTCATCTCATGGCTGTTTCTCCCCATTTCTTTCCTCCAGGAGGAATGACAAATCCAGAAATGGGACTGCACTTTGTTTTATTATGCTATCGATTTTCCTGCAAAGGGAAAGTGCATTTATCCCCCAGGTCTGTGTGCTGCCAAGGAAGGGTTAACCAAATGTTTATCACAAAGCTGGCTTCAGAGTTGAAAGTAATGTGATCAGTAATGAATTTTGTGTTACATTAGGTTGTATAAATGGACAGACAAGCGCAGACAACAAGTGGCCAGGAGTCGGGGCTAATCTAATGATGTAAAAATAGAGACAGCACCAATTATACTTGGGGCCAGCTCAGAGCTCCTGCAGGGACTGCAAATGAATAGGTACAAATCAAATTACTGACTAATAGACGCACTACAAGAGAGGGCAGTCAATGCTAAATACATTAGGGCCTTGTGACCTCTCTGCTCTGAGCAGCAGAATCCTAAATTTGACTTAAAAAAAAAAAAATAAATCAAAGAAACTCTTGTTCGTTTAAGGAGAGAAAGAGAACAATGTTATTTGGGAAATGGTTTGAGACACTTGGCTATTTTTTGGTTTGCTCCCCTGCACCCGTGTGATGCCTGTAACCCTTTGAAAGCTTTTAGAAAAAGGAGAAATACCCTTTGTGCAAAAGTTAAGACCTGATAACAATACAGTTGTGTTACATACCAAAACATTTCAAAGCCATCTGCCTCTTTGTGGTGATGTTTTTTACTGCTACTTCCCCGGCTGTGTCTGTATCAAAAATAAAATAGTTCTTAAATAGTTCTTAATAGTTCTTGGTTTTAATAAGAAGAAAAAGAAAAGGAATCTCCCCACACCACAGTTGTAATGCAGTTGATCAATTCATTATCAAATGGCAGAAAGTCAGAGGTGTCTGTATCAGTCCTTTAGAAACACCAACAGATGATGTCTACAAACCTAAATTCCCATCAGAAATGGGAATTTAATTCCCAGCAGAAACATTAGTGCTATCAGCCTTCATCCCCCTGCCCCCAGGAATAACATCCAACCTGGAAGAAATAGCACTAAAAACTCCTGGGGCTGGTGGTGAGCTGGGTTTGGGGAGCTGGGAAATGGTTGGGAAGTTAGAAATGCCCTTGTTGGCCCTAGGGCTGTGGGAGGGGAATCCTCCAGGGATCTGGGTTTGGGTTGGAGAGAGGGAGAAGCCCATGCTGAAGTGTTTGGTGTCCTGCACGGGGCAGCTGAGCTGGTGTTGCACATGAGGAAGAATTAATAAAACCAGGTTAAAATGTACACAGTGCAAATGCTGCTTTTCTCATCAGCCAGCACTTGGGAAATGGCAGCTCCTAATGAGCCCTCAATTTTCATTTCTTTGAAACAAGGCTCTTCCAAATAAACCTTTTGTGGGAAGAACTGCATTGAACTCTTCAGGCTTACTTGAGGGGGTAATTTAATCTCTGACCCTGGGATGAATATTCTGAAAGTTCAAAGGCTGCTTTTAGCATCAGTGTTGTTTGATCTGCTTGCTGCCCAAGCTGATCTTGCATTCAACCTAGGCTGAAATCTCTTCAGAGGGAAAATCAACTGCTCTGCTCCTGTATCCCACAGCTAAGGCAGGACTGAGAGCAACTGAGGAGAGGGAAGGGAAAAATTATCCTGGAAAAATGAAAAGGAAGGAAGGAAAAATGAAAAGGGAGGAAGGAGGGAAGGAAGGAAGAGAAGGAAAGGAGGGAGAGAAGGGAGGGAGGGAGGGAGGGAGGGAGGGAGGCAGGGAGGGAGGGAAGGGAGGGAGGGAGGGAGGGAGGGAGGAAGGGAGGGAGGAAGGGAGGGAGGAAGGGAGGAAAGGAGGAAGGGAGGAAGGGAGGAAGGAGGAAGGGAGGAAGGGAGGAAGGAGGAAGGGAGGAAGGGAGGAAGGAAGGAAGGAAGGAAGGAAGGAAGGAAGGAAGGAAGGAAGGAAGGAAGGAAGGAAGGAAGGAAGGAAGGAAGGAAGGAAGGAAGGAAGGAAGGAAGGAAGGAAGGAAGGAAGGAAGGGAGGGAGGAAGGAAGGAGGAAGGAAGGAAGGAAGGAAGGAAGGAAGGAAGGAAGGAAGGAAGGAGGAAGGAAGGAAGGAAGGAAGGAAGGGAGGGAAGGAAGGAAGGGAGGAAGGAAGGAAGGAAGGAAGGAAGGAAGGAAGGAAGGAAGGAAGGAAGGAAGGAAGGAGGAAGGAAGGAAGGAAGGAGGAAGGAAGGAAGGAAGGAAGGAAGGAAGGAAGGAAGGAAGGAGGAAGGAAGGAAGGAAGGAGGAAGGAAGGAAGGAAGGAAGGAAGGAAGGAAGGAAGGAAGGAAGGAAGGGAATTTCTCAGAAACATTTCCCAGGAACACTTCCAAACCATCCTGAGTTAGGCTCATGCTGGGACAGGGGACCAGGATCCCAACTGCCCTGAGCACCAATCCCAGGTTTTGCCCAGGCTATTCCCTAGCAGCATGGCTAATTAGCTCCACTTACTTACATCTCATTAATCAGGTTAAAGAGTTTGCTGCAACATATGAGCTTCCTTCATCGCATTATGAGTTTGTTCATGGAATCTGGAAGGAATCCAGGCAGCCTGAGAGGCAGGCACAGGGCACTGTGCCTCACTGCTGCCTTTCTGCAGGTGGTGGTTGACAGATTTGGGAGTTTTAGTAGAAAATGAACCACGTTTGTTAGGTTGGTTTTGCTTTTTTTTGGTTTTTTTGTTTGAAACAGGAACTTTGTAAGAGGCTTTAAATTCTTCAGCCCCCGTGGGTTGTGAGTGACCCTGATGGACTTCCCTGCTCAGCCCCACAGACCTGGTTCTGAGCTGCAAAATTTGGGGGGTGCTCTGTGGTTTTTGATACAGGCTCTTTCTGCAAGTTCCTAAGTATTTCTGAGACAGGGTAGATAGTGAAAAAAGTTATTTTGCTCCATAAGCTGCAGTGTAAAGTGTGCCATCCCAGGGCACTGCATTTCAGGATGCATTAAAATAAAGAGATAAATAAATAGCACAAAAAGCAATTCTACCTTGTGTAGACACAAAACCATCCCACCACGTGGAAAATGCTGCAGCAACGTGGATTTGGGGATGTTTTGTCAACATAAATTAGGTCTGAATATAAGTACAACATTCAGGTAGCCAAAAAAAATAGTTACAGAGGCAGCAGCCAGGCAAGGACTGGAATCACACATTGCAAACCTGGTAAGTCCCATCCTACATCTCCAGAGCTCTTTCTGTCCAAAAAAGCAGAGGGCTGACACTGGCAGCAGCATGTTTCTCACTAAAGGAAGTCTGTAATATTGCCTGTCCTGACAAAGTAACCTGAGCAGTGATGGATACTTATTAATTTTATATATTGCCAATTAAAAAACTGTCTGTCAAGTTGCTACAGCACTGTGCTATGGATTAGAAATAGTCTTCCATAGATGGATCTCAGAAAACACGTAATTACTCAGACTGTACATGCTCAGCCCCCTCTTACAGCCTTATTTTCAATATTACGCCCAGAGTTAACCAAAATACATTTGAAAACTTAAGGGGTTGCTGAAGGAATCCATAAATCAGAGGATTTATTGATTACAGTGTTTTTGGAGAGAAAGATTTCAGGCTGGCAATTTCTGCATGTCCAGCTTGAGGGGAGCATTGGCAGAGATTTTTGTCTCCAGGAAAGGAGAGAGTTTCATCAATCCCAATCCCAGCTCCAGCACATACTCAGAAACTACACTGCAGATGTAAATATTGTAGCTGCTGGAAAACAAAGCTTGGCAAGCAAAAGAGGTCACTGACCACTACCATTTTGTAAGCAGACCTTTGTTTTGTTTTGTTTTTTGCACTGAGAGTTCAACAGAAACTGAAACAGCAAAACCATCTTTTTTGCAGCTTTTTTTGGTTTATGCCTTGTTTGGAATTAATTTTATGTTGAGGCTGAGAGACTTTGCTTGAGACAGCCCTGGAGAAACTGGTTTCCCAGTCTTCTCAACTACCTGGATTACTGGAATTATCACTTAGGTCACAAGAAAAGTAGATTTTTTTTTTTTGGGGGGGTCATTTTCCAGACCTGCTTCTTCTCCCATCCACTGTCCTACAGCTCTTGGAGTGGAACAGAGCCACCAGGCCACCTAATTCTTTGCAAATACCTGATTCTTCCTCCTGGTTTCATCACCCTCCAGCTTGATCTGTCCTGTACAGCCCATCCCCAGGTTCTTCTGCCTCTGCCAGGCAATGCAACAGGGTAGGTGAGAAACAATCTGCTCCCCAGGGCAGTCTGGGTTTCCTTCCCCTCTCCTGCAGCATATCAGCTCTGATTACTATATAAATCTGTGTCAGCTATGTCCTAACAGTTAAGGCATTAAAAGAATCTATTTATCTCTTGCCATTAAGTGCATGTCAGGCCCAGTTGAGCACTTGATAAAGTCTCACTGTCCACCCTGCTGCCCCTTTGGGCTCTGTCCATACCAGGGACCTGAGCACTACACAGCCCCCTTCACATTTAGAAATCCTCATTAGTTCAGGTTTCAGTTTGAAGAAGACTTTGCAAGTTTCATTAAATGGCTGGAAAATGTATTTAAGGACTGAGCACAACCAGGGGCTAAAGACATGCATAACACAAAGGCATGAAGAAGTTAAAATAAATCATTTGGTTAAAAAAAGGTTTGTCACTTGTGTAATTTTGAGTCCAGTGCACAAACAGAACCACCAGCACCAGCATGTAAATTAACTGCCAGAAAGCACATTTAGAGAGTCCTTCTCCACTGAATTCTGCTGTCATTTCACTGAGGTGAGTGTGCAGAAGGGAATCCAAGGAAGGAAAAGCTGGGCTAGAAAACTGAACATTATTCAAAGTTTATTCATCTCAGCTTGGGTTTGTTAGGATGTAAGTGGCTTTGGGGGAAATGAAAACTATCCTCCTTGTTACAATCCAACAAAGACACCTCTTCTTTGAAGCAAAGGTCCTTCCAAACATTTTTTTCCCCCATTTATTAACCAGCAGCCAAATGCCAGCACTTCCCCATGCTCCACAGCCTGACAACCAGAGCCTGCAGCAAGGCTGGACCCCTCCTGTGGCCAGGGTGGCTTCCCAGGTATGGGCTGAGCAGGAGAGGACTTTTTATGGCCATGTGGTTAAGATGAGCTCAAGAGCTTTTAGGGGCTGGAAGTGGAAAGGGCACTGGAGTTCACAGCCTTATCACTAGGTTTGCTCTGCTGCTCTGAGTCACCACATGCCCAAATCCTGAGAATAAAGGGTGGGAGGGAGAGAGAGAATCCCAGCACAGGCAAGAAAACACAGAGTGCAAGGACAGCCAGAGGAGGGGAGTGGGATGGAGTGAGTTGGGTCAATGCTTACATGGGCTGCTTTGAGTTGGAAACTCTCCTAGGCTCACTATGAAGATTTATGTGTCTGGATAAAAGAGAGAAATCTCTTTGGATGAATTTTAGCTCTGTGATGGCCCCTCTCTGAACGGTTCCTTCAGAGCTCTAGGAGCCTCATGCCAAAGAAGTTGGCACTCACTGCTACCAGCTGGGTGAAAAGGGCAGGAAAATACAGATTTGTCAGATCTCTGACAAAGTTCTTGGTTTCCAACAGAATACAATGTCAAGTCTCTGGGGCAGTCACCTTAACTTGGCACATCTAGCAGGCTCCAGCTTTCACAAGAAGGGGTTCTCTTCACCTTTCCCCTAAGCCACCCAGCCTGAGGGGAGCTGACCTGCTATGGGAAGTGGACACCATCCCAAAGTTCACTCTGGGCACAGTTTGGGTCAATAAGTGATGAAACATGTGCCTCTGGCCACCTCCACAGCCTGTGCTTCACGTGAAGTGCCTCATCCAAGGCAAGAGGCTGAGGAGAATTTGCACCAGATCTGGAACTGGGAGCCACACTTTGTGTTCAGCCAACTCCTTCTCTTAATACCAGATCTTAAACCATCCCTTGACTCAGTTTTTTTTCCAGATGGAAAGACAGTTTGAAAGGGAACAAGCTGGGCTACAAAGGATGCTTCTGCACCACCCAGCAGCTTGGTTCTTGCTACTTGCACCTACAGCTGAGGGCTTAAAATCTGCTTCTTTGCCACCTCCTCCTCCAGACTGTGGGACGTGGCACTGCTCTGGTGATCTGCCATGGGCTGTGTGCTCAACAGGGACCCAGATGCAGAACAGGGGAATGAGCCCTGATGGGACAGTCCCTGAGCCTTCTCCAAAGCCCTCAATGATTCTTGGGGGCAACAGCAAAGGAAGAGGCAGCTCCTGCTCTACTCAGCCTTCCCATCCTGTCCCTAGGTTGTCCCACCCACAGGTTTCTGCTGGACCCTGTCCTCTTTTCCCTGCAAGATGCCAGAGGAGTGACAAGGGAGCTGGCAGCTGCTCTTAGAAGTCCCCATTGCTCTCAGGTGCTGGTCCCAGCACAGATGGGGCACAGCTCAAAGAGGGGCCCAAGTGTTTTTTTCTAAACCAAGTCCAAACTGATGGAGACAATAAAACCACAACAACTGCCCTTTAGCATTTCTGAGCATCTCCTGCCACCGAGCCCCTTCTGAGCAGCATAATCTCTGACGTGCCATTCCATTTACTTAAACAGATGATATAATTTATCAATATAATGGACACTGATGAAGATGGATTAATTTGGATTACAGAACCAGCGTTTCACTGGGGCTCTATTCAGGACACAAAATGAGGATGTGTGTGATTATGACAGTGTTTGGAGCAGGGTGGGCAAGGGCAGCTCTCTACAAAGAGACTGGGATGCTCCCGAGCTGGCAGAGTTTCCTTTCCTACAGTAAGGAAACTCCAAGAATTTTCTTCCAAGCTACTTCAGGCTTCTCACACTATGTATCAGACACCTTATCTCACCCCAAGTGAGATCCCCAGCTCACTAACCAGAGAAGGCAGCGGAGAGAGGCAAAGAAAAGCAAAAATTGAAAAATAAAATAAAAATCACCATTGGGTGAGCTGTACGTGATCTCTGATCACACCTCTTCTTTGTACCTGTTCCTGAGCCCACTATGTCCCTGCTGGGAGACTCGCACATCGCGTCGGCCAGGCGCTCCCGCAGCCCCTCCTCGGAGTGCTCCATGGAAGACATGTGACGGAGACCAAAGTTCTCAGGCCAGCTCCCACACACCTCCAGCAAGGTCACACTCCGGTCGAAGGCACCTTCAACAAACAAACAGGAGATGTTTGGGACACCCTGGGACAGAGCTCCTTCCCCAGGTGTTCCCTAGGAGCCTTGGCGTTCCCGGTTCCTGGTTTCAGCACTGGTGGGAATGTTGGCGTTAAGAGCAGAGCAGAGCCCTGAGCAGCTCTGGCCAAGCAGCTGGAAGCAAAAAGGTTAAATGAATAATGCAGAGCCAATTCTGGTCTGGTGTTAGTGAGAGTCAGGGAATCAGGAGGATGAGACTGATGGAGATGACATGTCATGTTAAAAACTGCACACGTGTTGTTAAGAACATGCATGTTGAGTACAAGCAGAAATGAGTTTTACAAACAATTTGCCTTTCACTGGGCTACTGTGCAGTGCTCAGTCCTTTTGGGTTTGAGCTACCAATCTGAGCTAAAATCCCTTTCTTGCTCTTGAGGGAGATGTAGAGATGAGGAAAGGAGGGCTTGCTTTCTGGAGGATGTTTGCTGAAGGAATAAAGTGAGCCCTCCTTTCAGTCAGGGATATCTGTGGTATTCCCTGCTCCAGCACTGTGAAACTTTAGGTCAAGTGTGAGGTAGCAGAGACTCTGTCCCCAGCAGTGCTTTGCTGCTGTTGTGACACAGAGCACGTACCTACCAAAGATGCTTCAAATAATTCCTTACTTGCTGTTATTACCTCATTGACAAGAGGGTGTGATGCTCTGCTGACTGCAAAGAGCAGATCCTGAACTCGAGATCACTTCAAAGTACAAATTAAAATTATTCTGCTTTATTATACAGCGAGACCTCTGCGAAGGCTTACTGAAATCATTCCCACTTGGACCAAGATTACAGTTATGCTTTGTTGCTTCAAGCACATACCATTTACCCCACTATTAGGTAACTGAATCTGCAGCATTTATAGGGCCTGGTTTCTGCCAGCTTAGCCAGGGGAAAAAAAAAAAAAACAAAAAAAACGCAAATGCCGACGTTTCTCCGAGTTAAAAGTACACGAAACACGTCCTTGTTATCAGGCCTTTGGTTTTCCCCCTTTGATCAGCCGTCAGAAACTATCTACACTTGTAGTCTGTGACTGTACAGCTTCACAACACACCCCCTGCCACTGACAGGTGGTAATAGAAAGGGTGAGAGACCAAGCCCCGCGGCAGGCGTCCCTTCCTCTGATAACGCCCCAAGTACCGGGTGATAACCGTTAGTAAACACTCGGGCAGGCAGTTAATCCATACATCAGCAAAGAGGGGCAGATAATTTGGAACTCTTAATGGCATGGAGAAAAAGCACCAGGGCTGGCATTCAGGGATTTATATGGGCTGCAACGGTGGCTTCTGGCTCCTGAATTTCATCGGCACGCACGGCGTTGATTTATCTCCCGGCCCGGCTGCGGAGGAGATGCCTGGCACTGGAAAAATCATGGAGAATGCAATGGAAGCTCTAGAAAATGGGCCCGTGGCTCTTCTAGGATACATGCACTTGAACTCTGGATGGATCCCGGTTGAAACCGAGGGGAATGACCAAATATTTCAACTTTTAATGGGTCTTTGGATTTATAAGGTTGCTCCAGTCTGCTCGTTTGTTTGAAAGCAAAGGGTTCTTGAAGCTTGTTTGAGAAAATGCAGTGAGGAGGCAAAGTCATTTCAGTGATGTTTAAGTCTCTGCAACATCTCCATATTGTCAAGTGCAGGAGGAAAAGCAAAATTCAGTCTTTCCTTTGAAGCTTCTTTTTTCAAGTCATCCTTCTGCAGCTTCACCCTGAGACCCCCACTCCCTTTATACTCCAAGACCCCCCTGATTTCAGGTCGTTTGCTAGGGCTGCTCACCTACCTGGAAAGCTCCCAGGGGGTGCTTTTAATTCCACATCCCCAAAGCTCAGGGTGGCAGCAGGATGAGGGTGAGCTCCAGGGCTTTGGCAGAAATGCTGATGAGAAATCTCTGCTTTACTACTGCCTGCCCTTCTTTCAGAAGTGAGGAATGGGAGCAGTTCTGGTCCTATAAGCAGACATATGAATAACAAGGCAAATGGGTTTTGAAGCTCTGCCAAGATGCCTGTGTGTGTGTGTGTGCAGGGAGAAACTTCATAGAGCCCTGGGCTCCAGCTCCTGAGCTTCTCAAGTGAGAGCAAAGGAGACAAGTGCAGCAACATCACCTCTGCAATCAGGGCCAAGAGCTGCCAAAAGTTCTCAGGTTGCAGGTGTTAATGTAAAGGCAGGTTAGAGGGATCAGCTGCACTGGAAGTTTTCTTGTAAAAAAACTGCAAGGCTGGGGAAGCTCCTGTTTTATCTTTCCTCCCTTCTCACTCCTCCATGTGGCTGGATGATCCATGTCCCAGCATCCAGCTCTGGTTCACCACCCATCAGGTCCTTTCCTACATGGCTCTGTCCCTCTCTGATGTCAACCAAAGCTGTTTCAGGAGAAACAAAGGTGACTGGCACAGACAGAGCACTGCAAGAGCAGACTTCTCAAAGTAACATCAGTTTCTCAAAGTTCTTTGGTATTTTTACACCTTGGAAAACTCTTCTGTCAAGTGGATGAAATGGTAGATGGACTGACTGCTCCCCAGGAGCTTTTGGGTGCTTTGTCCTAGGTGGATCTTTCCCAACAGCACACGAGCTAATGACATTAAACTTACACTGATAGCAGCTAACCCTATCTCTGCTATTTATTAAATTGTAATCTCTTTCTGGCTGCCTTGCTCTCCCCTTTTCAATCTGAGTATCTGGGTTGATAACCCTATCGAATTCCCCATCGTCAGCCAGAGAGAAGTTTACAAATAAACCTCAGTGGAGTCTCCTGCTCTGAAAATCCCACCCCAAACCCAATCCCAGAACAGCACCCAGGGACCCAGGCAGCTGAAAAAAGCTCCTGCTGATTTAGGGGATTAAGGAAGGGTTGAGAGAAGGCAGACTTCACCCTGGGCCTTTCCTGACAAACTGCTGAAATCCCCCAGGCTCAGCCCTGAGGTGTGAAGCCCAGCCTGGTCCTGGTCCCAGCCCTGCTCCTGCTCCTACTCTGACAGGGGGAATGGGCTCCACCTCAAAGGAGAAAGTCACTTAGAAATAACTCCACCAAGCAGCTAATTAGGTATTATTTTATCCAAGCAATTACTAGTGTAATTCTGGTGAAACCTCATAAAACCATTGAAAAAAACCCCTTTGACTTCAAATGGAGTCAATATTTCATCCTCCGGTGTGGGGCTTTCAAGCAAACAGAACGTTTACTTCTCCCCTTATTTCCTGAAGATGAAACTGGGTGGAAATGAAGCCCATCAGCCTCCCTTGTATGATGCCCAAGCACCCTTCCAGACCCCCTGCATTACAAATGAAGAAACAACCCCAAACTAAACCAAATGGAACAAGCAGAACCCTTGGCTTCACCACCCAGCCCAAAGTGCTTTGTTGTGCAGTTCCAGGGTGTTTAGCTTTATGCTACCCCAAACACTCCAAGCTAATTCTGCTCCACACGCAGGATTTTCCTATTTAAACTTGAATTTTCTCCTGATACTGATCTCCTGGTTCTGTCCTTCCACTGACATTTGCCTCCTCCCAAGCACAGCCCTTTCCTCACTCACACCACTGCTGGACAGAGCAGGATCAGACCCTTCCTCTTTCTGCTTAACGTTTCTTGCATTTTATTAACAGCAAAGGCTTCTGTTATTGCTCATCCCAAATTACCTTGCTTAGAAGCACAGGATTTGTCTTTCACGTCACAATTGTTTCAAGGCTTTTAATATAAAAGGAAAATAAATTCTACAGGAGGAAAAAAAAAAAAAAAAAAGACCAACCCCAAACCTTGGAAACATCCTTTCAATTCACAGCCCTACCCACCAAGGCCCAGAAAACCAGAGAAGCTTATTTTCTTCTCTGAAAGATCTAATAGTAAAAAGTATTTTTACAAAATATTTTAATGCTTCTAGCGTGTTATTTTTCTAAGTCAAAATAGCTAAGCTAAATCTTTCACCATAGCCCTTTAATTCAAAAGCCAAGGGAAATTTTTTTCATTAAACCTCTGGACGGCTTTGTTTAAAATATGAAATCAAGTAGCTCCATTTCCTGTCTTCTAAGGAACAGTAAATCAAAAGGGCTACGTTCTTGAAAAATACAGTAATGGTTCTATTAAAAAGCTTTGACAGTTTTGAGCCTCACCTTGCATATTGCAACATCCATGTGAGCAAAAATAACAGAGTAAATAGAAGAGGCAGTGACCTGACAATTTTAACTGATAAAGGATGCATCCTTCTCATGAAAGGGATGGAGGCTCAAACACCCTGTCCTCTTTTGGTCCCTTGAGGAGGAGGAATTGGCCTGGATGGGATTCCTGATCTGCCTGGCACTGGCCACACCAGGAACCCCAGTGTGAGTGTGCCAGAGGTGCTCAGAAGAAGCCCTGTCAGGAGCAGGAACCCCATGGGTGTGTGAGGAACTGGCGCCTGGAAATTCCTTGCCCAAAGTAGTGAGTCAAATTGTAACATACCCCGTTTAAACATTAATGGTTCAACTTTCCTACAGAGTTTGCCAGTTCACTCCCATGCCATAACTCTGTTACTCCAGGGGGAAAGCCACAAAGCAGCAGCTCCTGGGGTTTGAACAAGGACCTGGGGAAAAGCCTGGCTGAAGGGTGGAGGAGCTGGGATCCCAGCTGGATCCCCTCTCTGAACCTGGCAGCAGGCACTGCCCACCCTGTCCTCTGCCCCATCCACCTTAAATTCAGTGGGACAGGCTTTGCAAGACCTCACCCCCCCTGCACAGCTGATAACCCAAGGTGTGAGGGTTAAATATTGCCCTTGGCAAGGAGGGCAGATGCTCCAGCCTCAGCGAGGAACTCCCTCTCCCTGTCATCCTCCCTCCCACGGAGTTTCTTTTTTTCCAGAATTGCTCTCAGTTCTGCTATAAACAGGACATTACTCACCAGCTCTGTAGCCTCTGAGTGCATTTAATTCATGGAGCCTTCAGTGGGGGTGCCCAGACCCACAGGCAAAGAACACTTTCAGATCCCTTTGAACTTCGGGCTAAGTGAGGCTGAGAGGTTCCCGAGTCCCTCCTCACCACACTACACACTTAGAAACACAAAAACCTGTTTATTCCTCTGTCATTAGTACTAAATGAGTTTTGAAGCAAACATGCAGCTGCTGGGGGAGGAAGCCTGGCAGGGGGGTAACCCTAGGGTGGCTCTGAGGGGGGGAAGGCAGATGGTTGCCCAGCCATTGACACATCCTACAGTCAGGACAATGACCAAGATGATCCCAGAATGATCTGGGTTGGGAAGGAGCTTTGAGATCATCAAGTCCAACCCTTGATTCCCCGTGGTTCCCAGCCCATGGCACTGAGTGCCACATCCAGTCTCTTCTTAAAAGCCTCCAGGGATGGAGAATCCACCCCCTCCCTGGGCAGCCCATTCCAATGTCTGATCATCCTCTCTGGAAAGAATTTTTTTCGTAATATCCAACCTAAACCTGGCAGAGCTGAAGCCCATGGCCTCTTGTCTGACTGATAGAGCCCAACCCCCCCCTGGCTCCAATCTCCTTTCAGGGAGTTGTAGAGAGTGATGAGGTCTCCCCTGAGCCTCCTCTTCACCTCCAGCTCCCTCAGCCTCTCCTCACAGGATCTGTGCTCAAGTCCTTTCACCAGCCCAGTTGCCTCCTTTGGACCTGCTCCAGCACCTCAAGCTCCTTCCTGAGCTGAGGGGCCCAGAACTGGACACAGGACTCAAGCTGTGGCCTCCCCAGGGCTGAGCACAGGGGCAGAATCCCTTTCCTGGACCTGCTGGCCACGCTGTTCCTGAGCCAGCCCAGGATGCCATTGGCCTTCTTGGCCACCTGGGCACACTGCTGGCTCATGGTCACCTTCCTGGTGACCCAAACTCCCAGGTCTCTTTCTGCCACTCTGTGCCCAGCCTTGAGCTCCCCATGGGGTTGTTGAACCTCACTGATGAACCTCATCCCATTGATTGCTGAACCTCACCCCATCCATGATGGATGGAAATGTTCAGAATCACCACGGGGCAGGCTCAGCAGGTCCTTAGGGACCTTCTCACGCCCCCTGCCCACACCCTGACAAATTCTGGCTCCTCCACTCCGGCAAAAAGGGTTAACCACAAGCTCAGGAGAAGCATTTCCCTGCTCAGGAACCTCGCCAGCCATCACAGCCATCCTGAAGGCTTTCAAATGTGAGCAAGGCTGCAATTTTCAGAGCTGGAGCAGTGAGATATTTTTATAAATACATAAATCTTTTCAAGGAAAAACAAATACAGAGGAAAGAATGTAAACATTATTGTAAAATGCATAATAAAATGTCTGCTGTTTGTTAATTTTGCTCCTTATTATCCAGTCTATCTGCACCACTGCTGTTGAAACATTTGCCTCTATTTTATTTTTTTTTTTTTAACTCCAGTATTCATTTAAAAATAGTTTCCTGCATGTTATATGAATAAGCAAAACCTAAGGTCCTAAATCCAGGAGAACTTTGAAGTATGAAACCCATGGTCTATGGGAACTATGTTTTCATTAATCAAAGTAGATGTTTCTAAAGCCATCAGATTTATCATGACTGGATTTCATATGTGAAACCCAATATACACACAGACATACACTGCTTGTCCTTTTGGATTAGTCCTGACCTTTTACTCTCCTTTCTGAAGGCTCTGCCTTTCCTCAGCATGAAGCTGCCCTCTTTTACCACCACCTCAGCCTTGACAAAAGAACCTCCCCATCCCTGGGCTGGCTCTGCCCAGAAATAATTCAGGGATTTATTCATCCCTGCCTTCTCTTCCAATGCTCCCTGCCACTCAGGACACACTGGTAATACACCTGGCCACCAAATGAGGGACTCGAGTGTCACCACAGAGCCATCATCAAGCCCTGAGCCTGCCAAAAGCTGCACCAACCCCCCCTACACCTCTGCAGAGACCCCCGAGCATCATCACCGATGGCTCCTCCAGCCCTGCCTGGCTCCTGGCTCCCCCCTGAGGCACTGAGGTTAGGAAAAGGACACGGGAGAGAGCTGGGATGCTTTACAGACTGGAGGCAGGATGTGACATCCATCCAAAGCTGGAGTTAAAAAAGATAAAATGAAAAAAAAAAATTAAAAAAAAAAAAAAAAAAAAAAAAAAAAAAAAAAAAAAAAAATCAGTGTTTGGTGTCATCGGGGGAAAATTTATGCTGTGTTTTTTTCTAAGTACCAGAAGGAGAGGATTTGGTCATTTTCTTCATGGAGCAACCCTGGGGTGAGTGCTGAGGGCAGTGGGGAAGGGGGTGACTCCTCTGTAGCCTGAGGACACCCCGTGCTGGAAATCTGGACATTCACACCCTTCTGGCAATGCTGAGTGCAACTGGTTTTTTGCAGCCTAAAAGCCCAAAGAGAGGGAAAGTGCAGTGTAACCAACAGGATGCTGCTAGGATCTGAACAGCAAAACACCCCCCTGCAGTAAAATTAATTTCCAAGAAAAAAAAATGTTCCTCCCTCCCCTTGAAAAGCAAGATTCTTGCACATTTTAATTCTTCACAGCTTTGCAGGATCAGAATGCCTGGAAAAACCCAGGAATGCTGCCACCAGCCCCAAGTCCCTCAGAGATTAACATTTCTTTCCATTTAATCCTGATAAAAGGAAAGGGTCCTGAAGAGCAGAGAGCTCTGCACAAGCCAGGCTGGATGGGGGGGGGACCAGGTAGGATTCTGCCCAGCAGAAAAACTTTACCTGATATTCTTTCAAGCTCAAGGTCTGGAAAATTCATTAAAAAAGGATTCACAAAAGATTTTCAGCACTTCTTAGTTTTTGCAAGGTTGGAATTGTTTTCTTGTGGTCCTCACATACTTCTAATTCTCAGTCCTGGTTAAAATTAGAAAATCCAGGGAGTTTTTTTCCCCTCCTAGTTAAGTTTCCCACTCTCAGAAGATCCATGACTTAGTTAAGCTCACAAGAAGATGATTATTGAGATCCTCAACAATGCCTAGGAAATTTAAACACAGAATGAATTCCATTGCCTCAGCAGAGTTGTTTTGTTTTTTTAAACAAGTCTTTATTTTGTTTTCCTTCTCAACTGAATAAAAGCTGCAGCTTTCTGAGGGTGAAGTCTTTGTATTGGCTTCACCAGGGAGAGGAGTGTAAGATGCTGGAAGGTTCCAGCTGGGCTTTCTGTGACACCACACACTGATTTGCTGATTTGTTTATATGCCAAATCATTTCTGAGCTCTTGGGAAGAGCTTTGCAGGCACAGCCTTAGTGAGCTCACTTAGCAAGGCAGAAATATGCCAATTCCACTGGAGGGATTTAAATAATATATTACTTCCCTTAAGAAAACACCAAGATTTATCTTGCTTATTATCAAGCCCGTGGCACGTGCAAATGCACACACTTATACACGTGTACAAAGCACATATAATGGATTATAAAAGGCTCACATTTTGCCCACAAGTAAGGCAAGATCTGACAACTCATGGTTGGTTTTTTTTTTTTTTGGATAACTAAGATCTTATGTTACACTTTGACACATAAGTGTGGATTTGTCATCTTGCTTGAGAATTAGTGGTAAATGTCTGAGCCAAGGAATTTAATTCTGATTGTTTCATTTGAATGAAAAAAAAAAAAAAAAAGAAAAAAATCTTAAGTGTTGAAAAAACATTGGAACTGTGCTACATGTTAATATATCACTCAAATTGTAATTGGAGACTCCTTGTGTAATAGAAACAGAGAGTGTAATGCTTGGAAAGGCCAAATTCATGGTGGGTATAGATCCTGGGCAGCTGAAGGGTGGGAAATCCCAAGGGAAATCTGCAAGGGAAAGGAAAAGGCTTCCCCTGCCTGGGAATCCTCACCCACCTCCCATTGGGCAGACCAAACCTACCAGTGTCAAGGACATCAGCTGGGCTGGGGGTAATTTTATTTTAAAATAAGTATCATGCACATGGAGAAATGTTCACTGCAAGGTGAGCTAAAGGGTCAGTTTCTTCCTGGCTAGCAGAAAGTTTCCAGAAGAGAATCTGTAGGAAAGAGGTTGGAGACCTGGAAATGGGAAATCTGGTTTCTATCTCTATATATTTATCCTCAAAGTGAAGTGTGGGCTTGAGGATGCTGCTGAAACAGGACCAGAGCACATGGTGGCTCCCAGTCCCAAGGTCTGATCTCCTCCCAAACCCTGTCCAAGGCAGGGATTTTACTCCAGCCAGGCAGGACCCAGCTGGGCAGGAGCCAGCAGCCCCATCCTCACTGTCTTGAAGTTTTCCTCGGAATTCCTTGAGGAGGTTTTGCCCTTGTCACTTGGATTATCCATCAGACAGCTGGTGGCTGGATAAGGCAGAGCGACGTGGCAAGGTGAGATGATGGAGTGAAAAAATTATTGGGATTGGCAGGTCCTAGCCTCAGGCTTTTGGTCATTTAACTCATCTCATCCTCAGCAAAGATTTGCCCCTTCCACATGCTTCATGTTTGCACTTGGCAATTTGCAGTAACAACTCCACATGCAAAGAGGAGTTGGGCAAAGCTGGCTCAGTGGTCACAGCTGAAAGCAAAGCTTGCAGGAATCAGCAAGAACTGCTTCAGAAAAAGTCATACAAGGACTTGGGCTGCCTGGAATAACACCACTGGTTTTTTACCTGACAGTAGAGCTCTGAAGTAAGAGAAGTAAGAGAAATCACAAAAGGTGCCTGGAAGGGTGTGCAGGTAGAGCATTATTCTTACAGGGCAAAATTCCAATTAAAATCTTACTAATGTCCCTGGAATTTCTCTCTCCTATCCCATCAGATCACTGCCTCCCATTCCCTACAGGTTTTCCAATGAAAATGATGACAGGTTGGGCATGGGTTGAAGTCTTCTGACAGATGCCAAATAAAGTAACTGAGGATTAACCAGAAGCTTCCCAAAGGGATCAGGTACACAGAGAGGGGTGAAGGGGAAACCTTGGTGCCTGGAAATCTAAGTCAGGATGCCCCAAATCCTTGCCTGACCCCACAGGTGCTGGCAGATCCCTCAAGAAGATCTTCCCAGGAGGATCTTCCCGTTTTCCCAGCACCTCAGCCTCTTCCCAGCACATCAAAGTGGATTTTTCTCCCTCCTGCTTCTCCAGGAGGGTTTGATTCAGCCACCCAGCTCTGCTCACCCTTTCCAGCCCCCTGAATTCACATTTTATAGCAGAAACTGCCATAAGAGCAGAGCTGGAGCTGCTGTGTCAGGCACAGCCCCACCACTGCCCAGGGGGAGAGGGAATCCCAGTTCTTCCCAGGGATGATCCCAGTCTCTAAACCTGGTCCTGTCACTTTCTGGGTTGCTATAGCTCAAAATCCTCCAGTGAAACCAGCTTTAGTCCATGTGAGTAGTTGGGATGATGACAACCAAGGAAGGATGGATTCTGAGAGCCCCTGACTTCCATTTGTGTGTTCATCCCACTGAAATCAGAGCTTGTACATATTTAAAAGGATAAACCTGCTACTAATAACTACCAATCAAAGGAGGAGATTCCAATTTTTATGCCAGAAAGCTAACAAAAATCTTTAGTGTGTTATAAACAGGGATCTGTCATTATAAATGAAGTTCAGCATGTAAAAACCCAAACATGGAGTTTATTGTCTTTAATGGCTGAGAAAAGACAAGTGTGTTTGGTTGGAAAGGAATTTAGCAAGAAGTAGTTCTGCACAGGAACCAAAATCCATCTTAAAAAAAAAAAAATCACCACTGACAGTTTTACAGTAGAATAGAACTGAGCTGCTGTGAACTCTCAGAAGTGGGGCTAATCACAAGTTTCTGGGGAATTTAATAGGCAGAAGAAATCTGATTATTAGGGAGAACCCTGTAACCTTGGTAGAAGCTGATCCTCCACCTTTCCCAGTTTGAAAATCTGAGTCAAACCACCCATGTTTTGCAGAGGGGTTTGTTTGTTGCATCCTAATAATCTTCCTCTCAGCACAAAGCCATCTCTGAGTTCACTTGGCATGAAGCACTAAGAAAAAACTTCCTTTAATAATAGAGAGAAGCAAATCCAAGGAGGTAAGCAAATGTTAGCAGCTAATGAAGATGAGAGAGGGATGTAGCAGATCTGATGGGGCAGCTCCATAAATCCATGTACAATTATTTCCTACAGTGGGCAAGCTCAAGGGTGGAAGCTCTCCAAAGGGAATCTCTCAAAAATCCTGGGCAGCAGCAAAAAAAAAAAAAAAAAAAGTGACAAAACACTTGCCAAATGTTTTAGTGCTCTGCTGAAAGATCAAGGTGGAAAGAGCCTCTGAGCTGGGAGCCTTGGAACCAAGACAGACTTTCCTGGATCAGAGCATGTAACATCAGACATCAACCCAGCATCTCACTAATGAACCAAAGAAATAACAATAATAACTTTACAGAGAGGAAAAAAAAAAAAAAGGAAAAGGGGAGAAAGGAAGTAGAATCTTTTATCAGTTCCAGGTACTGTGACCTCCCTATCTGCAGATTCATTTAAATCAAGGAAAGAGGAAAAAAAAACCAAGTTGGACATGAGATGAAGCAAAACATTTTTAAGTACAATAAGATCCAAACTAGAAATGTATCCTGGGAGAAGGAACTTTTCCTAAGCACACAAGGATTATCTTGGATACATGAAAAGGCCACCAGAGGCAGGAGTAGTTTCCTGTATGGCAAATAGATTCACAAGGGATGTCAGGGCATGTGCAGAGCACTGGGGGAGCAGGGGGGCAGCTCTGGTGTCCATCAAGCCCCATTTATTGATGTTCTTGCTCACTGAGGCAAGGTTTGGGAACATGGATCATAACACCCTTTTTATGCCCTATAAAAGTACACTCTGAAGTGATGAGAAATGTGGATTGCTGAGTCGTGCCAGGTCAGTCAGTTAGAAAGAAGCATTTTTTTTTTTTCTTTTTTCTTTTTTTTTCAGGGGGCTTCTTACAAAGCAAAGAGTAATTCTTGTTGGAAGGAAAAAAAAAAAATTGGGAACCCTCCAAAGCATATGTTTCACAAATCTCCAAAAAGTGGAAAACAAGATTCCAAGAGGAGAAGTGTAGGAGGTGCAGTGTGAGAACAGAAGTTCACCACAAGTTTCCTGCATGTCCCACGCTGGGGACAGACTGAGCAAGGAAGGGACCAGGACCTCTGATGGCACTCACAAGGGATGTCCCCAAGCCCTTTGCTTCCAACCCGATCTCAGGGCAGGATTGGGGACTGCCATTACCCTGTTTCTCCTCTCTGTAATTCCAGCAGATTTGGGTTAATTGCATTCAGAAGAGAGGGAAAATGAGAGATGTTTCAGACCACCTGCATTTTCTGCTTAATGGAGCAGAGAGCTCCCTCCTCATGCCAAGGTGGGGAATTAGCATCTTAGCACCTTGTTTCTCCAAGACATTTGACCTTTGTAGCCCTACAAACTAAGACACTGGCTAATTTTTCATCTAGTTGGACAACATTTGGAACCTCCTGAGGAAGTGGGATAGGATAGAGGTGTTTTGGTGAAAGATTTAAACTGGAGAGTTGCCACGGAGCTGAAGGCCCCATTTGCCCAGAGCCCCTGAAGCCCTGCCAGGTCTGGAGATGATAAAGACTTTCACAGGTTCAGTCTTTTCCATGTCAGCTTTGAAAGTCAGGCTCAAATCCATGCCCATAGCTGCACATGTGGGACAAGGGCAAGCTAAAGAGGTCAGATCAGTGGGATCCTTGGGTCGATGCAAAAAAGGCTGCAAGGATTTCCTGATGGAAATTGCTACCAACATGCTTGTGTACCACTGAAACCACAGAGAAAATAGTAAAATAACTCCCTAGCTTTCTGTCCAAGTCTTGTTTGATGCCCCTCTGACCAGCCCAGTAATCTGCCCATCATGTGCCTTAGTTCCTCCACCTGTCCAACAGATAGATGACAACACAGCTACTTCAGTTTTCCAAAAATAAATAATCTGGGAATGCTCTGAGGTCTCAGGAGGAGGTCTGTGTGTGCTGCTGCTCACAAAAGACCCCCCTGTCTTTACCTGGGTATTTTCAACAGATTTTAAAGAAAGTATCTACATTTTGAGTACAGATCTGTGGATGTCCCTGTGTACAAAGCATTCCTCATGGCTCCTGTTTCTGCAACACTGTAGTGAGTTGGACCAGCTCTCTGCAAACAAAATCAGAGACATCTGCAAATGGGATTCCAAATCTTATTTTTTTAAAAACAAAACAAAATGATTAAAAGTTGAAGAAACACTTCCATATGGAAGAATCTTACCCCAACAGGTCACCACAAAGACACTTCAAACACAATAAAACAGGAAGTGCTAAAAAAAGCATAGCAGCTCACAAAAACCCCCACAACCTTTTCCACAGAAAAAAAAAAACAACCCAAAACCTGTCACCCTGGGTAGAAAAACCATTTGGCAGTGTAATGTGTCTTTAATCTGCTCAATTTGCTTATTATAGTAAAAGGGTTAGAGGAATTTTCAAGCAGTGGCCAAAAATACTGCAATGATATCCTCCCCTTGAAAAGTAAACTGACTTCAAGTGAATTAACTTCTTCAACTGAAATATTTCCAAGCTGAAAGTATCCCTACTGAAAAAAAAATAAAAATAAAAATGCTCTTTTCCACGTGGACAGTTTCATGGCTTCAAATGAGGACCCAGTAATCGTGTGTCCCCCCTTGGACTGAGCTGGGTCCCACTTTGCTTTAGAGAAGCCCTGTGGTTCTTGCAGAAGGTGAGCAGCAAACTCCCAAATGAGCTTTTTGTATCTCTTACTGGATTTTAGAAGGGAAAATGTACTATGAGGCATCCCAGAAAAAAAAATTAGCCTGGTATTCCTTGACCTTAACCAGAATGATCCATCCATGTGCTTGGGGCTGGGAGCGAAGCACAGAGGCACCTTTAGCATCAGAGCCAAAGTCAGGATTACCCAACATCAGGAACAAATTGATTTTGAGCTTATTGATTTCCCAAACCTTTAAACACTGAGATAATAGCTAGAGGAGATGGATATAACCCAGCACAAAAATGATACACTTTTGTGTCTGCCTTAGCACCAACAATTTCACTTCGTGTTACTCCTGATGTTCTCAACTCCACCGATTGGAGTCCTTGGTCGTGTCAATCCCACTACTTGATAAAAACTCTAAGTCATTTTTCCAGGTTTTCTACAACTTGAAAGCTCTGCATGGGACCAACTTGCAAGCAGCCATGGCACGAATGGGCACAGCACCAAAGCAGGGGAAAGCAGCAGCATCACTCCTGGCTGCCAGCACAGCAGAGATGCCTGGAGGAGACTGACAAAGATAATAAAAGGGAAATTTTAAGGAAATCAAGGCTGTCTGCTCTTGATATTTAATATCCATGAGTTAAAGACAGAAAGGTGCAAAAAGCTTAATAGTATTTGTGGCTGAAATTAAAACTTTAAAAGAAACTTATAGGGAACAGTAATGTATGCAGTGACATCTGGGACTGCAATCAGCAAACTGCTTTCAAGAGCTGCCAAAGCAAACAGCCAAATAACAAATCCACTTTACAGATCATCAATCTGGTGGGGCACTTGCCAAGGTAAATAGTACAAGGCTGAAGTTTGCTTTGCAAACCAGTGAGCTGGGAGTTTAGCAAGGCCTGGTTCCAGGACAGCAATGCTGGGGCAGGGTCCTCCTAGGGCTGGCGAGAGAAAAGTTCAACAATCCCATATTCAGCCAATGCTACAGGGTGCACAGAAAGATGAAATATAACCAACGTGAGGGATTAAAAAAAATAATAAAAGAGGTTCAGGTTATGTTGCTAACTCCTTTCAGGATGATGACCATTAGTAGTGGTGTAAGTACAAATGCAAAGGCTCAGCTAAAGCAGAACTTGCTGGAACTCTGCTCTGCAGATTGGGCAACGTTTCACGGGAACTCCAAATCTAAGACTGAAAAAAATTAGTAGGAAATGAACCTTCTTTTATTTTCAAATGAGATAAAATCTGGCTCCAACCACCATATTTTACATTTTAGGGAAGAGGATATAAAACATCAAACAGTGATTTTTTTTCTTTTTTTTTTCATTATGAATGCAAGAAAGATAATTTATGGCGGCTGCAAAACGTTTTTTTTTTTAAGAAGTGAAGCCTTTATGCTCTGTATACAATTTATAGGGTTGTAAAAGAAAGAAGTAAAACAACTGCAGCCATAACATGTGCATTTATGAATAATAATTGTAAGCCTAAGTTTTGTTAGATACAAGTCCTGCTGCAGAGCTCAGATGATTGGGAAGCCCTCCAGTGCAATCTCAGCCTTGTTTAACATTACTCTTGGCTAAAAAGGGAGCTCAAGACAAAACTTCTCAGCAGCGTATGTCAAGAACTGAACAGAGTAATAGCACAATCCCCTCATAATTGTTTTCAACTGGTGAGAGACAGCATATTCCTGGTGGAAATTGCCTCAGCTCTGTCTTCAAGTACAAATATTTGATTTTTTTGCTGCAGTCAGGCGGTTGTTGCGCCACGGCGAGAGGAAAGGCTCCAGCCGGGCCCCGCCGCACGTGGCTCCTCATTCCCTCACCTCAGGGCCAGCCAGCAACGGGCTCTTTCCCCACTGCAACCCAAACCCCATTGCTTAAGTGCTGCCTTGATAAACAGCAGCCAAATGTGATGAAATTGGCCCAATATTTACTGCAGGAAAGGTGACTGGTAGAACGGCTGGATACCCGCTGGGAGAGCGGGGGGCTGGAGCTCTGCGTGCGTGGGCAAGCACAGACACAACCCCCTTGAGACACAACCCCCATGTGCTTTTTGCTTTAATTTGTCATTTCTCCTGGGGAAGAACAGGCAGCAGTGCTGAGGAGCCTGTCCCGGGGTTGTCTCCAAGCCCATTCCAGCTCTAGCAGCCCCTGCTCCAAACCCAAGGGTTTGATCGTTGTCACCTGTTTTGCAGTTCTTTGCTAAGTGCCTCGAACTGTTACTCCAAGTTTTTAGCTAATCAAACCACGATGGAGCATGGGAACAATTTAGTTGGAAATAAGTAAGTGGATCCCCCACAGGCACACAAAAAAAAAATTCTGATGACGAATCTTTCACGCTAATCAAGAGGTCCTGGATTCACAATGAGTCAAATCTCACGAATGTCCGTACAGTGGGGCCAACCTCCTGGTGGGTACTGATGGCCCAGCCTGCTTGCAGAGGCTCAGCCCTTCACCCCACTATCCCATTTTTCTCATTTTTCCTCTGCTGACCCCCCCTGGGGTGCAGAGGTCTGGGTGGTGCCCACCACCCACCCCACCTCCATCCTTTCCTTCCGAAGGAGCCCAGGCTGAGCCTCAGCTTCCCTCGCCGTGACGTTGGATTTGACTCCTGTGGATATTTTTCTATTTTTGGGAAGTTTTCCCTTCTACTTCTGTTCCACTGAAAAAAAAACCCCAGCATCTGGGATGACAATCCAACCAGCCATGGCTACCCTAAACACGGAGCTTCCAGAGGCTTGGCAGGAACCCTGCTCCGCGCTGCGAGGAGCTCCCGGTGGCCAAAAACTCTGATAAAAAGGATGTGTAAGTCCTCAACACTCCCCATGATGGAAACAACTGCAGCTCTCACTGGAGGTCAGGATGCACACAAAAACAAGCCTACATGTGTAGCAGATTACAACAAACACATGGCTGAGATGGACTGCACAGATCAAATGTTGGACTCGTAGGATGACACATGGAAAAGTGGAGTTTAGCAGGGGGAAAAAAAGCAACTCAGAGCCCATGTGTTCAATTAGCAAGAGACAAAGCTTTTGTTGTATCCCAAAAATAGCAAATAAAAGTCTGTTGTCATTTTGGGATATCCAGATGTGTTTCATTTCCAGCTTCACATCTGAATGTGTGGACCTGCCTGGAGATGAAAGAGAGGAAAGTGTGGCAATGGCTGAAGGGTATAATTACAGCAAAACTCTTCCTCCCAAACCTAGGGGAGATCAGGCTCCCCACATTCTTCACAGCCCAGCCTTCAGCAGGCTTTTACCTACTTTCTAGAGCAGGGACAGCCCTTTAGCAGACATGTTCACTCACCAAAGTGCTTCCTCCTCACAGCATCAGTGGTACACGCTGCCTGTCCCTTGTGCCACCAGATCCATGGCTTTGGCTCCCCCGGGGATGTCCCCATGGGGGGGGGGGACATCCTGTTTTGTCTCTGTTTTGATGGTTACTGTCAAATATCCCATCTTTTCAAAGATCAGTAAGAGGGATCAGGATTTATACCTCCTGAGGGGAGTCACAAAGGGCAGAAGTGAATGCAAAGTCAGGAGCAGAACAACAGCTACCTGGCCAGAGACCATATAAAGAAAACACCAGTCTATAACCAATAAACACAAGTTACTTAGGTAGCACTCAAACAAAACCAGATGGCCTCATCTACTGCAGGTTTCCCTTTTCTCATTTTTTTCCCCTCCTCATTGTTTTTTCAAATTTAAGTTGTGTTAACACAAGGAACGTTTGTCAATGGTGCAACTTCCCAGTTGAGGCTTCAGGTGTGCTACCATCATCTGACACACTCCTTCATTAAGGCAGGAGTTTCTTCTCCCAGCCCTAATTAGAGAAGGAAGGGTGAAGCTGAAAGCAACTCATACCCTCAGCAGAGCTCTTGGCTCAGTCTTATCCTGGTGGTCACCAGCAGCATCTCCAAGCCCACACCTCCCAAGCAGCAACGAGTTTATTCTGCAGGCATGGCTGCAGGGCAGGGTTATTATCTCTCACTCACAAATGGAAAAAAACCTGAAACATGCAGAGATTAAGTTACATGCCCAGGATCACCCAAGAAGCCTGTGGCTGAGCTGGGATTAGACCTTCGAGCTCCCCAGTCCTTGCCCAGCTCTTAACCACAACACCATCCTTCCTGAATGCTTTCATGTAGTTATATTTATCTTTATGTAGGGTCATCTTGGCTTCCATTGGGAAAAGCACATATGGTTTCCAGTCCTCAAATTGCCTGGGTAAGGGTTAAATATTCAAATATAATGTTATTGCTGGCATTTATGGAGAAGTTTCTCAGTGCCGACTCCAAAATCCCATGGCTTTTTTGGAGCTGCTGCTGCTCTGTCTCACTGATAGTTATAAAGGGGCTTGTCATTTCCATGCCTCTCAATTGATAAAAATGAACTCCAAAGGATTACAATTAGGCTAAATGATGAGAATGTGGCTACATGTTTGCTTTTGCTAACGTTAAATATGAACTTTACGACCATATAACTGGTAGCAACAGAATTACAGGAAGAGGGAAACCCCCAGATGCTTCTGCAATAACCTCTGCACACCCAGCACAACCCCACCAGCTCAAATCCCTTGTGTTAGAGTCTTTGTCATCAGCTCTCAAATCATAAAACCCCTCTGGGCTGCAGTGAACAGCCACAGCACACGAAAGGTTAATCAAAAAAAGAAATGACACTAATAAGTACTGAGTACAAACAAGCACCTCTGCCACCCCCATCTCACTGCCAAGATTACTGAAAAAATCCAAATGGCAAAGCCACGTCTACCAATCCATCCTCAAGGGTTTATTCTGGGCCTGGAATCCACCTGGGAGTGTGGTTAAAGACTTTATTCTTGCTCCAGCTGAACCAGAATTGCATTCAGAAAGGCATTCAGACCTTTGGAGTAAGCACCTTGTGGGACCAGGAGAGGGGCAGCTGGCTCTGCCCCATGCCCAGGGGTGCAGGTACACTGCACAGACACTGGGTTTTTTTACACCCTGCATGCATGTGAGCAACTTAATTCTTCTTGTGTTCCTCCTATATTGTTGTGTTGTTTGTAAAGACCAGAAAGAAAAATAAAATAAAAAAAACAAAAAGGAAGATTTACTATCATGGTCTATCTTTTAGGTTAAGTAATGATTGATGGACTCTGTGTTCAGATCTAATTTTGTGTCATGTATAAAGGAATAAGAGGAGTGGGTAATACATCTTGCTCCCAGAAAGCAGCAGACAAGCAAACCCACCCTGGGGCACTGCTGCCAGCACTGGGGACACTGGACTCACCAGTTAGTGCCAAGGGACAGGAGCTGCCCCTATCACCACAGAGTCCCTGCTGCTTCCCCACCAACCTGCAGCTCCAGGAAGGTTTTGTTCCATCTCCTCATCTTTTTCAGCTCCTTTAGAAAGGATGTGGGATGATATCTGATCACCCAGGCTCCAGAGGAGGCAAAGCTCTGGGTTTCCACCTCATCTGTACCACGTGCAGCTCTAAGATCCCACCTTGTTTCTGCAACTGTTCACTTAATTATTGTTAAACAGATCAGCCACAAGATCCAGCCAGCCAAAACAAGGAGAAAACACATTCCGCAGACTGAAAGCATTTGGATAAAAAAAAAAAACCAAAACCAAAACACCACCTTCCTGCACTCATGAAATATTGTGTCAGACATTCACCAGGCACCACGTTTTTTAAAGATCTGTCTGTTTACTCCATCATTGCTAATATTCAAGATACATTTAAAGTAAATAGGTTAGGAAGGCATTTGTTCTCATTGAGCAGAATCCCAGTAGGCTTGAATTTCCTGGTAGAGTCAACTATTCAGAGATTCCTTGAAATCTCAACTCGTTCTCCTCTATTCCAGCACTGGTAAAAATTGAGCTGAGAACAACAGAAAAAAAGAATCAGCCTGATTTACTTAACAACCTAATAGCTTCAGCCTCAGTTCAGCAGAGGGCCAGGAATTGATTGCTCTGTGCATTGCTGACTCCAGGAGCCCAAGGCTCAGCCAGCATCCTGGGTGGGGGGCTGAGCTCCTGCCCCTGGCAGTGCCAGGGATGCCCCTGCTCTGCTCTTGGCCTGTCTGGCTCTTCAAATAAAAACTTTCCTGCAAAGCTAAACATGGGTTTAGCAGTAGCTGCAGTAACATCCTCTCTGGCAGCCAAGCCAGGTTGGAAGCTTGCTGCTGCCATCTTCCTCCCAGCCCTTCCCCTTGTCCCTTTGCCATGGTGCACCACAGGCTCACTCATCCATGTGTATAGGAAACATGTTCTACATGAACACTGAAACAACACATGAAGAAGGGAAGGAAAAAACCCCCAAACATGCAAACTGACAGCAAGAGAGCCAAGGGAATAGGAATGATGGGGTTGGAAGGAGAAGGCAGGGTCAGGGAAGGGCTGGGAGCCTCTTAAAGGGGCTTTGCTGCAGGATAAGATGCTCATGTAACTACACCCTTATTAGTGTTATTTTTTTAAAGCTGGATCATTTCACAGATCTGCTTTAAAAACATGTCATAAATGAGATCTGCTGCAGTGGCACAGGACTGTGTGCCTACAGCTGGAGCCTGAACACAGCAGGGCTAATTCAGGCCAGCTGAAGGCCTGGAGCCTCTACTTACCCCAAACTTCAGTTCACCAGGCTGAAGGGGGCAAAAAAGTCTCCATTGCACCACACTTCCCTCAAACATAACACCTGCCTAAAAATTCATTTTCTGGGAACTAAAGAGTAAAAAAAAAATAAAAAAATTAAACAACCCCCACCCCAAGCTATGATTTTAATTAAAAGTTCCATTTTGAAACAGATGGAGAGTTTCCAGAGCTTCAAAGTTCTGCCTGAAAATAGAAAATATGTCCTGCAACTGATTTTAAGGATCTGGTCTGTTTATTTATTTACTAATTCTAGCATTACCAGAGCCATTCTTTTTAAAACACCCCGAGGGATTTCTTGCCATCCATCCCTACCAGGGAGGCACCTGTGCTGCCCTGTGTCCTCTGGGCAGGTGGTGATGCTCCAGCAGGGTAACTACATAAAGAGATTACCTGGCACTCTTTAACAGGGTGGCAGCAAAGTCCTTTGGCTTTTTAAAAACCTGGTGGCTTGAGAAGAGGAGGAGAAAGAGCAGAATAACAATACACAGGCAGACATGGAAAAACCTCCCTGTTTTCCTGCTGAAAGAGGCACGACTGCAGCTCCTGCCTCTGCTACAGCATCCAACATGCAGCCTCAGGCAGGTCACTTCATCTCTGGAGCTGTTTTACAGCTGCCTCAGCTGTACAGACAGTTAATACCTCCTTGCACTGCAAATAATTCACTCCTGCCTATAAAACAGTTGGTGCTTTCCACATGCAAGTGGCAGGAGGAGGTGGGGTGCTGCTGCTCTTTCAAGGAAATGTTCTGTGGCAATTACACTGTGAGAGACACCCCAGCTTTGCCAAATGACAATATTGGGAAAGTATGCAGGCAAAAGCCAAAAGAGAAAAGCTTTTTAATTATAATTTTGGCACTTGGGCAATGATTTATATTTACAAACTTCTACATGAGCAACTTGTGCTGGTGCTGATGGCTGCAGGCAGCTCGGAGGAGCTGGGGATGGGGTTTGGAGGGCACCCAGTTACCCAGCTGGGGATGTGAGATTTATCTCCCCTTTCACAGAAGAAGAAAAATGAGATGGAGGGGGCAGAATTAGTCCTGTATTTCCCATAGGACAGCAGAGTAAGAGGGTGATGGAGCTGGGATCAAACTGGGCTCCCCACACCAGGGCTACTTCACAGGACTCTCCCTCCCTTTTCCTCACCAATGGGAAAACTGCTCCTTCAGTATTTCTTAGCCTCATTTTTTCTGACCTTCTTGTTCATCCCCTGGCCTAATATTTTTTCCTGGTTTGGGCCAGGATAGAGCTAATTTTCTGTGTTTTTGAAGACATTCTTGTGTTGTGGTACTTCCAAGGCATCAAACAGGCTTCCAATGGAAGCCTCCCAACAGCTGTGATGGGATCCAGCACCATTCCCCTAAGAAAAGCAGGAATGGGACCAGAGGGAAGAACATGAATCCCAGCTGATGTCTCTGCCACCCACTTGGGATGCTGGGGGGCAGTGGCACTTCCTCTGCCTTTGCCCAACCACAGTGACAAGTTTTACTGCTTTGCAACATGGGTGTTTTTGACACATTCTGCATAAATAATTTATTATGCAGATAGATTGAAGTTACAAGGTATTAAATCTTCCACTTTTAGCTTCAGAGAAAGTTTTGCAGTACTGCTGGGCCTCAGGCTTGTTTTGAGTCACCCGGAGGGGGAGGAATCCCCAGTGCTCCCATGATATGCATTAAAGCAAGCTGCTTTTTATTTCAATTTGGAAAAAGTTAAGTACAGCAAACCCTCAGATCTAAGCTACAGGATTGGAGGAGCAGGTCACAAGGGGAGGAGGAAATCCAACCATATCCACAGGAATGATTCAGTTTCTCAAACCATATCTCATTAACCAAAGACTTCCATTTTCCTCTAGCATTAAATATAAACAGACATCAATCAGAGGGAAAAAACCCAAGAATTACTGTTTCCACCAGTCGAAGCCATCACTTCCATACCACGTGGCAGGGACCTTTTTGGGACATCCACATTGTTGGCATTTTGGGGCAACAAGAGAGGTGGCAGGAAGGCCAAGCACCCTCCCTTGGACACGCTGCTTACATGAGGATCCAAAGGCTCCTATGTCTTTAAATCACCAAGCACCAATTTATTACATTATTAACATAAAACTCTGGCCAGATCCTTCCACCAAGGAAGCCACCAAGCCACTGGGAAGTCTTTTCCCCAGGCTTTCTCTCTGGAGTTGCTCTCAGCACTTGCAGAGTCAGGCAGAGGATTTTCTGCCCAAGTTGAGACTCATGACACAGCTGCCTGACTGATGTAAAACGTAAGCACCTATCCCCAGGGCCATCCTTCAGCTTCAGTACTTTGCTGTTGTGCTTCAGAAGGTCCTTTTCAGAACTAATGTTACCTGTGGAAAATCAGAATATGGAGCTATGCTTCTAGGATGTTTAGAAACCCAGATTCCATGTGGGGAACCCACAACAGGTCAAAAAGTCACCAAAATAAATGCATGCACTGATAGAAATGCATTCCAACCATCAGTTATTCTGATAGTTTGAAAACTGAACTTCAAAAGAAGCCACTCAGGAGGTGACTTTTTCACAGGGACCCTTCTGAGCTTCATCCTACACCTGAGCAGCAGAGAAATGACAATGGAAAAACATCATAAACACCATCCTCCACAAGTCATGTAAACAGAGTTACAGTCTCACCCACAATACCAAACAACCAAAACCCAACTGAACCACAGGATATTCTTCCTTTTTTTTCTTTCCAAAAGGCTTTTTGCAGTTGTCATTAGATGGCACTTTTGTTTCTCATCTCAGCACCAAGCCCACAAATGAAGCAACTCAACAGAAACAGGATTTTGGGCTATTTCTCCCTTCTAAAAATGGTCCCTGCAAACACAGAGGTGAACTGGACCCCCCCACCTGCTCCTGGCACAAAGAAAGCCATCCTGTGCTCAACACTATCAGTGCAGTGCTCTTTCATGAACTCTAAATTCACTTATTTTAATAAAACAAGCAACTCCAGCCATCTGACATTTATTATCCTTAAGCAACATAAAATGGAAAAGAAACATCCATGACCAGAAACAACCCTTCAACTCACTTTTATTGCCAAGGTTCTGAAAATCTCTCTTTTTTCTCTCTTTATTTTTTTCTTTCTTTTAGTTTTTTTTTTTTTTGCTAATAACAGTTCCTCCCCACTTCACCTTGCCTGCTGCAATATTTCAGGCAATTCCCCTGCAGAAACTCTAAGGTGGATGGCAGCTGTGCAGCTTAAAGCCTTTAATTCCAGGGGTTCAGGCTGGGCTAAAAGGTTCCTCTTCAAAGTTGCCAACACTTCCCTCCTGCCTTGAAGCAGCAGAATGAAGGTGTAGAGAGAAACGTGCCAGCTGCAGAGCATCCCAGAGCCCCAGAGTGGGGCTGGGTGATGCTAAACTTCACTTTTTGGGGGCTGTCCTCCTCCAATTTTGGCTGGGGAGCAGAGGAACTGTGTCTTTAAGATTTGCAACCTTTTTCCCTGTGCCCATATATCACTGCTCCATGCTGTGGTGGCTTTCCTGCCTGCTGCTCAAATTTGTCCAATTAGCCACGGCCCCACGGGGTGGAATTCAGTGTGAAATGTGTCTCCTGATGTCTGCAAATTACCCAATGCAAGCATGCTGCTGGGAGAAGTGACAGGCAGGGAAATGCTTTCCCGGGACAAAAGCAGGAGGTCTGGCTGTGGAAAAGCCTGGATCAGCCTGTGAAGGGATTCCCAGCCTCAGCTTCTCACCTCGAGCTGTGCTGTCTCACACCACTGACCCCTCCATGGCGACATAAGTCCCAAGAAGCAGCCAGGATTATCTGGCTAAGAGCTTTACATGTGTCATGTAAGGTCAGGTGCCAACTGCAACGTAAATTAGTAGTTAAGAGTCTTGGGAGCTAGGCAGATGCTGGGAGCCTCAATTAGAAAGAAAAGTCAGATTATAAGTAATTAAGAGATACAAAAAAAAAAATGCTTTGGAAGCTAAATACCTAAACTGCCTCCAGTGTATTATTATTTTTTTTTTTTTAATAAAGCACACATTCCTGAGCTCTCTCAGTGTCTGCCTGAAACATCTCTGCAGACTCCAAAGCTGGTCTCCATGCAGACAAAAATCCCTGGCATGCTGGTGTCAGAAGTACCAGAATGGGAATTATGGACAGAGGGTGCCTTTATTGGGGCAGAGTGTAAGGAAAGTCATCATTTTTGCTTCACAGCTGCTGGAAAAGGGGGAGCTTTTCATCTTCTGCCATCAACAGGCCTAGCAGCTTTCTGACTACATGTATCATTTAATAATTTCTTGCTTAAATATTGTTGAAGAGTGACAGCTACATCTCCTTTGAGAAGTGCTCCTACTGCTATTCTGAGATACAGACCATGCATTTATCCACAAGACCTCCCAGCTGCTGCTGACCTGCTGACCAGAATCCATTTTATAAAGATGAAGACCTCCAATATCAGCAGCCAAGGAAGAAACCAACATCAGGTGTCCCATTTTAGGGATGGGCAAACCAGTGTGGAACGTCTAAATCCAGCCTGGGGCCCAGGTGAATCACAGAACCACCAGAATCCCCTTGGCTGGAAAAGAGCTTTAAGATCATCAAGTCCAACTGTTGAGCTAACACTGAAAAGTTCTTAACTAAGCCACATCCCTGAGCACTCTGGAAAGGACTAAGAGATTTTACAGAGCATCCCACCTCCCCAGCAGCCCACATGCCCATGCTGGGGACTGTCTGGTTTACATGCATGCTATTTTATTTATATTTAATTCTCAGCAGCTTTTACTTGAAAGATTTATCACTGGACATCCAGCCAGTTGAGAAAAACACTTTAAAAATATGCTGGATTCAGAGGCACTGAGATTTAAGAATGGTGCTGAAATACTCTCCTTAGCATGGAAGAAATTCAGTGGATACTCAAGGATATTCTTGAAGTGAGTTTGTGGGGCTGGGCTCTTCACTCCAGAAAGCGTTAAAACACATGGAAAACCATACACTTAGGTTACTTATCAGGGCACTGCAGCTTTTGAAGAAGCCACTCACTATTTTTAAGTGTTTTTCCTTTTATGAGGCTGAAAGACTGTAATGGGTTCCTGAGAGCTCCAGGAGACGACAGTAGCACCTACAAAGGACTAAGGAACACTTAATGTCAACAGGGAGCTCAATGCTAAGGCAAGCACTTCAAAAACCTGAGAAAATTCTTCCAAAATAGTTTCATGTTTCAGTTTCAAAATACTCTTATTTTGGGGGAGGGGGGGAAGCTGCTTGTTATTTTACAAATCATTCTGTATTTTTACAGCCATAAATCACAGAAGGAATTGACAATCTCCTGACTCGGATTAAATGGCAGCTGATCCCTGAAATGATATTACCATTATTTGTACAACACCTAAAGTTCTCAAATGCTGTTAAGCCCTAGACAGCCACACAGAAATTCTCTGACCACCAACCTTGCTCACATTTTATTGCACAAGAAGCTCCAGCAGAAGAAGGTGGAACTGGAATCACGGTTGCTGCCGTGCAGATACAACACTTGGAGGGGATAAAAAGGAACCATGTCAGTGTCAAAGGATAACTGGATTGGTTTTTATTAAAAAAATAAAAAATCTTGATGGTAAAAGCATTGCACTGCTACTGTGTGACCTTCTCACCAGAAGCAAAGGCCCTGAACTGTCCTGTTAGGTCGAAAAATGCCTAAGAAGCATCAGTCACTCAGATGAATGCAACTGTCTCTGGGTTTTTACCATTTTTTGCTGTTTACTTGCTGGAAAGGAAACCTCTCTCCCCTGCATTAAAGCTCTGGGAAGTTTCACCAGCAGCACAACCCCTCTGCCCAGCCCATGGCAGCTTTCCCAAGGGGATGGCAAGGAGGAGATGTGTAGGAAAAGCTGTTTGGGAGCAGGCAGGGAGGAGCTGGCCCAGCTGCTGAGCACCCTGACTGCAGGAACAAGAAGCTCTTGGTTAGCAGCAGCAAGAGGGCTAATTGAAGACCCTGTCTTCTGCTCACAAGTTTTGCCATAGGACAGGGGAGCACAACCAACTCCTTTGTAATTTCAATCACAAGTTGCAGAGATATTATCCTGTGACGATAAAACTGGCCTCATGCAACAACTAAGAAAGGAAAATGGGCAAGGGAAAGACTGGAAAGTTTTGTTAGCACGAACCTTTGGAAGGGTTTCTGCGTATTTTTGTCACCCTTTTGTCCTTTCAGAAGCTGTGTGGATAGTTATGGCAGGGCTGACTGCGTTATCTTGTGCACTAAATCCGCCTAGATCTGTAGATGATGTCTTAGGGGGTGAAAAAGATTAATAAGGAATCACTCCAGTGGCTTTAGGACAGCTAAGAATCTTAACCCATTTAACCTCCCCTAAAACACACAATCAGATCAGAGGAAGTTGTAGGAAACTCATTTCAAAGACTCCAGGCGACACTTTTTAGGTCAGATTTACAAAGCTCATTAGAATGAAGGTCTGTTACTGTAGATTTTAATACTAAGACACACTAAGAAACCCTCTTGCCCCATTTAGGAAAGATACAAAGCAAAGAATGCAAATTTTAAAAAGAAACTTAATCTTAATGCATGTGTTCTGCCACCAAATCTGAGTAAAACCTTACTAGCTTATGTTCTTATGGAAAATGGGAGAAAACACATCCAAAAGGGACAACAAATGCCTACTTATTTACATCTTTTTAGCCTTTGAAGTAGCACTTGGACTGAGGATGTGATTCTTTGCAAATTGTATTTGCCCTGGAAGAAACAGTTGTGTTCAGAAACACAAAACTCTGATTTTCCTCATCCCTGTCACTGCCTGGAGTCTCCTTGCTGCCTGGGTCAGGTCCATGAGCAGGAACGATGGTGAGCAAGGCTCCTGCTCCCTGTTTTGTGCAGAAAGAACACTAAATTAGAAGGCTATCTCTAGCTGATCTTTGTGCCTTAGGAAGGAAAAATGGAAAAGCTACAAGAGAAGTATGTAACTCACAGCCTAATATGATCATCCACATCTAGACAGATGTTGGTGGAAGGGAAACAGCTCCTTGAAGCTAAAAAGGAAGAAATTACTTCATGTAATATGGGAATGACAAACCATCAGAATTTTGTGGTTAATTAGAAGGAAAAGGCCCTGTGTGGAATGAGGTAGATGGCTTGGCAAACTTTAATTTTAATCTTGTGATACCTCCTAATCACAAAAGGCTGCTCTGATATATCAAACAGATTTATAAATGTCTGATCAATACATCTGAGCTGTTATTGAATTATGATTCTTCACGACAGAGACAATATGAAAAACTGGTGTCAACATTCTGACAGTGGAATAAATAAATAGATGTAATTATTTCTTGTCCTGATCCCAGATGAATTGTAATGTATCAGGCCAGACTGCAGACCAGAGTTCTAAGGTTTCCTTAATATGATAGAGTTTGATGTAAGGGGTGTCATGTATCCAATATTTTGCTGTTTTATTAGAATAAAAAGCTCTCTGGGGATTTCAAGTTCAAATGGTCACAAGTCTCCCCCTCCATTGCTATTGTCCTTAATGCAAGGATAAGCCTTGAAATATGTTTAGAAAAATGCTAGTACAGCTGCAAAGAGCAAAACATTAGCCTGCACAAAGCTGAAAAACCCCTTGAACTCTGGGGTTGCTCACAATTTACCCAGAGATGGTCATTTTTCTCTACCCTAAGCACATCCAGTCTTGGAAGAGGGGTCTGGACACACAAGATACACGACATGTAAAGCCAGTCCTGGGGGTTAGGCTCAGCCCAGAGCTTTTTCCAGGATAAATCCCTCCTGGAGGAGAGGAACTGTTTGCAGCGGTGGGTCGGGGTGAAGGCAGCCAGCACACTTGTGGCCATTATCACACAGACAGGAAAGAATGCACTATCTGTTCCTTGGGCCAAGAGAAATTATAGCTCCCATTTAACATGGGGGAATTCACTTCAAAGGGAAGCCAGCTGGATTTGAATAATGGGAGCTGAAAATGCTAACACCAGCACAAACTCGCAGGTGGTCGTAGTTGGCTGAAAAAAAAAAATCTCTCCTCAGCTGCAAAGCAATTCCTGAGACAGCTCTGCTGGTAGGGAGGAGCTGGAGAAGGGCTGTGGAGACCTGTTCTGCTTGCTGACCACAGGTGGGAGGCCTGGAGATGGCCAAACATCTCCTGTGCCCCAGTGGTACAGGACCACCCATCCTGCTGGGTTGTCACTCCTGGGCTGCTCGGGGCTGTGGTGGAGTCCCCACCCTTGGAGGGATTTCAAAGTGGTGGAGATGTGGTGTGCTGAGGGCCATGGGTTGGTGGTGGCCTTGGCAGTGTTAGGTTTACAGTTGGACTTGATGATCTTCAAGGTTTTTGCCAACCTACATGATGCTCTGATTAGGGTGTGTTCTATGGCTGGAGAAACCTGAGCTGGCAGAACACGATGCTCTGACAAACAGAACTGACAGCAGAGAAAAGAAAAAGAATAATAAGAATATGGCACTTTAAGGGTTTTCATATAGTAAACAACCTGGCAAATGAATTAAGAACAACTCAACCATCAATATTCAGTATTTCCATAAGATTCCCCACTAAAAGCTGCAGATTGGTGCCTTTCTGATGGACCAAACCTTGACTTTTAGTCACTGCCAGACTGGAAGGGAAAGTCCCTCTGTGCCTTTCTCACTAGGTAGGAAACCACTTGAGCAGGCAGGGCATGATTCAGCTGGGTTGATTTCTGAAACTACTCAGGAGATCCTTTCAAGCTTGTTGATACAAAAATGCTGACTTAATGTCTCCTTCCCCTGTCAGCTGGCTGCTTCTTACCAAGATCAACTGCATTTTACTCAGAGATTCATGTTCCCATAAATTACAGCAATTAAAGCTGCTCAATTTAACACAGGTAGAATAATTATCCTGCTTGTTATTAGGAGAAGGCATTTGAAGCAGCAAGACTGTGCAGAAATTCTCTATACAAGTGGATTTTCCCTTTATTTTAAAGGTGGCTGAATACTCCCCCACAGGGCTGTCCACATTGACCTTACTGGAGATTTATAAACAAATAACCCCTGCAAAAGTGGGGAAAAAAATTAACTATTCACTACCTGTGCCTAGCATAAAAACTGATCAGCAAATGTTACCAGATTTGTTTCTTCTCTCTGCCTTCAGCCTCAATACTGGAGGCAAATGGCAAATAAAGGGTGGCAGCAGTCCCAAAGGGAACAGACTCCAGCTCTGTTAAACCCAAATGGAAGTGATTTCTAAGGGCATGGCACTAGGAAAGCCTTTTCTCTGCTGGCCACAGATTTAAGGGTGGTTTGCAGGAGGACAGAGCTGTTCAAAGGTCTGAGACCTTGAGGAATTATTTTCATGATGTGATATGCTGATTGTTTCAGGACAAGGTGACAGAAATAAAAGCAGCCATAGCTCTGTCCTGCCTTCCAAAATAAAATTTAACTTTAAAAATTCCTTTCTAAGGCAGCAAGCATTTCATTCGCAGCCATTAACAAAGAGACCTGAAAAACTGGCTTGCAGAAGCCTCTGATACTGGTGGGGATCTGCACATTCAGGCTATGAATTTACCTGCAGATGAAGCAGAGGAGAGGGCTCTCCTCCTGGATGCAGATAAACCCTGTGCCCTGCTCACCTTTCCTGCCCAAGACAGCAGGGCCAGAAATATCTGCTTGGGAATGAGGGCTCTGTGCTGCTGTGCAGCAGGAATTGGAAAGGGAATATGGATAAGGACTAAGGTATAATATTAATATTGCTGCCCAGTGATTCCTAGACAATCCTGCAGAAAAGCAGCAGGATAAGATTTGGAAGATTTGTGGTGGTGCCTGTTTTTAAGTCTAAACCAGCACCCCCTTAGTGGTTAAGCAGATGATGCTAGTTTTAACAAATGAAGCTGGATTAATTTAAAGTATTTAAAGTGATCAGCAGTCCTTAGGTTAAAGAACATATGTCATTTTCTTCTAAGTTTCTGTTTTGATGAAAATATCCTGCCAATCTAGGCTCTTCTAAAGCCTGGGGTGCAAAGAGGCCACCTGAACCCTTGGCTACCTGCCCCAGCACCTAGAAGTGGTTGCCCTGGCAGCTGCTGTAGGATTAATGCATGGCAACCTTCAGAGAGATGGATTGAGGAGGTCAGGGAGCTGGAACTGGCTGTGACACGTGTCATGTATCACTGTCTGCTCTGCCTGCTCCCCAGCCAGGACGATGGCAGAGCTCGCCCAAGCGAGCCCACTTAAAGGCCTAATGGGGTAAATGCATAAAACTATTAAATGCATAAGAATCCTCTTCACTGATTGGCAAAATATAATGGAAGTTTAAACTGTTAATTGAATAAACCTCTTAGGGACAGAGTGCATCCCCACAGGATGTTTAGCCACTCAGGTGCCAGGTTACTCCCGAGCGACGTGGACCTCGGGGGGAAGCTCACCTGGGACTGCTCACACTTTGCAAACCTCAGACTCAGCACCAAGAGCTGCTTCCCTCCCATTGCTCTGAAATGCAGAAAGGCCTAAAATGTTTTTAACTTAATGTCTAGCTCGAGGTAATGAGCTCCCAAGATGATGGAGCTCCAGGTATAGCATTAAGTCAGCCTTGGAGCGTGGCCGGGAAATCCTTCTCCTGCAGCCTGAATTCGAGATATAATGAAGAAGGCAAAAACAAAGCAGGAATTCTCCATGTGGTTTTATGAGAAGAGGTTGTTCTTGTTAGAGTATTCATCAGGCAGCTTTGCCAAAGCCTCTGGTTGCTTTGTGAGCTGGCTGTGCTGGTTCTCTGCACCAATACCTGAGGATTTTGGCTTTGGATCCTCAAGCAAACTTATTTTATAAGTCTGTGAACCAACTGCAAAACAGTGTCTCGAATTTCAGTTTCACAGCCCCAATCACCTGGATGATTTTGACACCAAATCTTGTGTCTGGTGCTCCAGAGGGGTCAAACCTGCACTGCAGTAGCAGTAGCTGCTGTTTTGTAGTGATTTCCCCAGCAATAACTGGCTTCTCTGGAGATAAGCACTGCCTTTGGCCTCCTGGTTTATCCTCACAGGAACAAGATTACTGCCTCATAAAACAATTGCAAAGCTACAGTACTATTATCCTTTAAACAGTAAAAGAAGAAGACAAAAAAAATGATTTATGAAAAATACCATGATCCTTCATAAACAGAGCCTGACTGACAGCAATTTCAGAGACAGTAACTAATCTAATGTTGCATTATAACAGCACAAAGAAGTAGATTTGGCCACTGAACCAAAGTCATTAAAGATTAGACCAGCTGGTTTAACAGCTAGGAAATGTTTTTGCCTTTCTGAGCACAGGATACAATGCAAGTTGTTTTCTGATTGAATGTCTCCATGTAAACAATGTGACTTTTTGGATAAATCAATGGCTGACATTGACAGGACAGAAAACTTACTGAGCTGAAGGTAGCTTTTAAATCCAGCTTTCCAAAGCTAAGCTAACACAAACAGTCAGACTCCATCCCAAAATAAATCTGCATTAACACATACTAAAATGTTAGGCACTGATAGCCCAGTTTTGTTTCATCAGTACAAAGGCTGCATTGATTTAAATTGAAGAGGCTATGTAACCATTCTTTATGCTAAGAAAGAGAGGGGAAAAAAAAGGAAAAGGGGGAAAAAAGGAAAAGCAGGAGAAAAGAAAACATGAGAGATAAACTAGGAAATGTTAACCAGGAGAAGTTTCAGTTGCAGAGCTCTTAGGTGCTAAAACACAGCTATTAGGCAGAGGGAGCCTTAAATTCAGGCTGGGGAGGTTAACTGCTGCTTTTATTGCTGTCTGCTCTTCACAGGGCTCCTTCCCTCTGCCTTTATTGTGGGGTTGCCACTGGGTTCCATCCAAGGGAAAACATTTTGCCCGTGTCATCAAATCTGGTGCAGAGCAGCCCAGCTCTGCTGCTGCTGCCAGAGAGGTGAAGCCAAGGGGTGGGATGGGGATGAATGGAAAGCAGGCAGCTAGCAGGCATCTTGCTGGTTTTCCAAGGGACTGCAGACATCTAAAATCTCTGTGTCCACAAAAACAGAGAGTAAACCACAAGGAATCTGACACCAGACAGAGAGAGGGCTCAGCTTCCATTCAGGGCTTTGGCAGAACCTATACAGTGGGGCAAGAGGTTTCTTTACACTATTTTTTTTTTTCAAGTGTTAGGTGTGGGCTATCTGGTAATCAAAAATATCAAAATATATTAAAATGAGAGCAGGCAAATCTAACTGGCAGTGCCTAATTGTTAGACTTCACACTCAAGCACATCTTTTGAATTTGAAGACTCTATCAAAGTGATGTTTTCCTTCCTCTTTTGAGGTTTTCCAAAGCTTTGTCAGTCAAATCCCTGGTTTGGTTTTGCAGGGATTTCACCAGGCCAAAGCCAGTCTGTGGGGCTGAGCTGCTGGTGGCAGTGCCACCACCTTGGCCACTCTCACCTTTACTCCTCTCTGTGGGATGGCCAGCCAGGATTCTGCTGGTTTTTCACATTATTTACAGAAATCCCTCACCAAATCACTTGCTGGTGCTTAGCCCCATCATGTACACATTATTCACACTTTATATTCCTAACCCAAACACATTTCTTTCTGTCTGCTTTTATATATTTTAAGAGAGCAGAGCAGCCTGGAGGGAACCACCCCAGCAGCTGGGTCCTTTCCTAAGTTACAAAGGTTTTCCCTTTGAGAGCTCCATGCTGTTTCACCTATACTCAAACAGTACACATAAAATAATTCTTTGCATGGTGATCAGTAGCATCACCAAAATGAAACCTCCTGGATGTGTAGGAGATACGAGAGGAGACAGGACAGCAGATAAAACCATTAAGTGTAATGAAGTTCCAGCTGTTCCAAGCCCTGATAAATACTCTGAGTTCAGAGCCACAGGAAGAGGTGCTCTCTACTTTGCAAAAAAATAGTAAAAAGGGACAGGAAACTATTTCAGTGCCCAAAAAATAGAGCCTCTGGGATGGAAGGTCACTAAATAAGACCAATTGCTCTATGGCACTTAAGGCTCTGAAGGGGAATCCAGGAAAACAGTGCTGGAGTTGGATCAAGATGCTCTACTGCCAGGAGTACACTGGGATATTGTTAATGGGACAGAGGGAACTCAAACATAAATAGTGAGGGGGATTTTCCTTGCATTGGCTACAATACATATGTTTGTTCAAGGCAAAAAAGAGTTGGAGCAAGAGGACATGCACGTCTGGGGTTGAAGAAAAGCCTGTTTGTGACAGATACAGTGGAGAAATTGTTCAGGAATAGTTCATCTTTAAATGAAGAGCACCCTAATGATGCTGCCAAGGTCCATGTCAGCTTGGGTTGCTGGCTGTGCCAGCAGCACAAGGAAAATTTGCCTTGGTGGGGGCTTTAAATGTGGATATCTGGCATTTTGCTGCATTTTAGAGAGTTGGTTCAACTTCTTTCTTTGTCACCAATGGTGCCATTGATCCTCAGATTTGGGACTGGCTGTCTACTACATCCACAAGAGAAGTGACCCCAGCATAGGTGGAGATCAGGTGAGGAAACAGGAGCTTAATTTCACTTAAAAGGTGCAGAAAGAAGCAGTGTTTGTCACAAGCAGGGGCAAAAAGAATCTGATTCCAGGTCCTAATCAAGGAATATGGTTAAGAAGGAGAGAGTTAAAATGTCCCCCATTTTCATCTAATGTGACACAGGGATATAAACACACACATGGTCAGCTTCCTCCTGCACTTCATGGGCAGATAACATCTCATGGGGATAAAATCTCCTCATGGGGATATAATCCCATGGCAGCACTGCCCCAAAACCAGCACCCTCCTCAGCCTCCTCATTGTTTGACCCTTTCCAACATCCTCCTGCAATCAAAGGTAAAGTCTCTCTTCAAAAGACTTAAGTTTAGGGATGGACCTTAGGAACCCTGAGATGATGCCATTAATTTCCAGCATTTTTCACTCCTGACCCCTGTATTTGGAGTTCCTCATTTTCTTCATGATGTGTTTTTCATTTATCATCATCTGAAGTGCTTCTTAAAGCACTGCACGTTCTGACACAACTGTGGGAAATGGATTCCAGGAAAATATTTCAGCTGATTCATATTCTTTCCCCTCTGACACCTGAGGTTTATGCAATGTAGGAATACAACAGAGCTGCTAAAATGGATGGCTGAAGGGCAAGCCATTTCCTTTGTCACATTATATATAATGCTTTGGTTCAGCAAAAAAAAGGAGCTGTATTATTTTGATTCTTTACTCATAGTTAATTACAATTAAAAGTAAGACTGTAATTACCTTTCTTGTAAACTTTGGCCTTAACTGCTGAGCACAGCAAAACAGGAGGAGGCTTGGTTAACCTCAGTGGAAAAAAAAATAAAGGTTTTTTTTTCTGCAACAGCTGGAGCATGGGCACTCAGGAGGAACATTTCTGGGAGGGTGAGACAAAAGCAAAGCCAGAGCCAGTATCAGAGTCTCTGTTCCTGGTCTGATCATTTACAAACCAACAAAACTTCAGGTGGGAGGGAGAAAAAACCACCAAACCTCCTCACCTGCCCCCACTGCTGGGCTGAGCTCAGTGGGAAGTCCCCATCCTGGGGTGTCTGCAATAGCTGCAAGAGAACCAAGAGAATTCAATACAAAACTTCCCCTGGTTCTGTGGCTCACTTTTTATTTCTTTTAACAAGTTTACTGCTGTTGTTTGCCCAGAAAACCCAGAAAACTCCCCATGGCTGCTGCATGGCTCTCCAGGGTTTGGTTCCCTTTGGCTGGGGATGCTGCAATGAGCCCTCCACTGGCTCTGCTTCAAACATGAGACTTTATTTCTCTCTCTGAAGACAGAAAAGACATTTCTAACTTCAGCAAAAGGACTGTCTTGTGCACACACTGGAGCATCAAAGCAAGCAAAAAAGAAATAAAAAGACAAATAAAAGACAATTTCCAATTTCATGCCAGCCTGCTGTGTCACTGAGCAGCCCCATTCAGAGAGGTTGTCCCTGCCACTTTTGAAGCCCCAGATGTTGCTTGCCAGGAAAGAACAATCTCTAAGAAAGGCAGAGTGTATTTTAGTTCCCTGGCCATGTCTGTGCCAGGTCCAAGCCCCACTCCATGCCCAGGCCAAGGGCTGGCACTGGGAGTACTGGGAATGCTCAATGCCTCCCAGTGCCTCCCCATCCCACCACCACAAATGCCCCATTGTGGCCTTCAGACAGACAGGAGGAGGGAAGGAAGGAAGGAAGGAGCTCTTGAAGACCAAGTTGTTCTTTGGACAGTAATTAGAGATATTTCAAGATATGAATTGATGGACAGAGGAGGCACTTTCCATTCTGCAGTGTGGAAACACTTCCTGAGCTATGATTCAACACCAAAGACTTTGGGGAACCCAGTGGGTCCTGGAACAGGCTCTGTCCTGAGCATCATTATTCTGATTATTACTGAGAGAATACCTCAAATGTAACTGCATGAAAAATCCCATTTATCCAGAATTATTTAAACACTGATTTTTTTTTTTCCTTTTTTAAAACTTTACAAGCATTTGTATATAGATTTAGTAATAATAAGTGTAGAGGAAAGAAACGTAAAATAACCCAAATCCCTGCCCAACAAATGCTGCTAGTACATAAACTTTATAAATACAATGTTGGCAGATTCCAATATATAAAAAGGTAGCTAAAAAAAAAAAAAAAAAGTAAGAGCCATAAATAATGCCAAGTAATAAAGGAGGTGAATGTTTTTGTTATTAGATTCTTTCATTGTATAAATCTGTTTAATAAGCTGGCTAGGAATCATTGATAGAAAACAGACTGCTTGTGGTGTTACAGATCAACCTGTTCTAAATGTTCTTTCCTAACCCCTCTGCCAAGCAATACTTTTAACAAATACAATTTAAAAATTGAATGTTCTTTCATCATCCAAAAGGAGCAAAACAGCACTAAAAGTCAGAATGCACCTTTTGAAGAACTCATGACATGTGTCTGCATCAGCAAAGCAGAAAATCTTTGTTTTCCAAGCACTGAAGAGGGTTTGCTGTGTGCTCAGAGTTAATTAATACCATACCTCTGATTCCTCCAATGTGATCAGTGGATGTGTAAAGCCCTTGATTTAAAAGTCTGATTTCCCAACATGTGTGTATTTTTGGAAAGCCCTATCGTATATTTTTCTTCAGAAGTTCATGTAAAAAGTATGCAGTAACATTTGACTGTAATGAAAACTAAATGTTGTGAAATGTTCTTGAGGTCAGTGCTGGGGTTGTGACGTTAATCTTTGTACACTATTGTTTCTCATTACTCTGTGGGATTTTTGGTTTTCATTATTCCTAGAGGAAAGGACAGAAAAAAAAAAAAAAAAAGAGATGCTGTAACCCAAAGAAGGAGAAAAAAGGAATAAACACAAAAATGGAAAAGTGAAGATAATGAGAAAAAAAAATAATAAAAAACCCATTAGGATGTTATTGGTTAATAAACTGAACTTAAAACTCCCCTTCCCACTAAAATGCTAAAAAGAAGGCAAGCCTTTTTGTATTATTAGCAAATAGATACCCTTATTCCTGCTTTACATTTTTTTTATTGCTGCATTAAACTTCTAGACAGGTGGTTTAAGTGTGAAGCTCTCAATAACCTCCAAAATAATTCTAGGTTATGACCCCAATGTTGATCTCAGGGCACACAACTCCAACAGCTCTGTTTTAAACCTACTAAGGGCTGCTCAAGGCTGGCAACTTCATCCAGTGCTTCACCAGGAAGACACTCAGGTCTCCAGGAAAGAGTCCCTATCAGAAATAGACATTTTATCATCAGAAATAGACATTTTATCACCAGAAATAGAAAAATTATCATCAGAAATTTATCATTATTTTAATTTCTGATGAGTGCATTGGCATCCAGTGACAGAACTCAGTTGAATGGAGAGCAAGATTGCCTCTGGAGCCTTCTCATCAAAATCACTGCCAAATTCCCAGGCCACACCACCCTGTGTATCACTTCTACCTGGGAAGATAAGCTCCCAGCACCTCCTCATCTGGTTCCTCCCATGGTCCATCCAGAGGCAAGAGCCCCCACCTGGAGTCCAGATCCCAAAGCTCTTTAACCAGTTGCAGCTCTGTTTGGAGGCTGAGTGTGAAATAAGAGTTTTTAAAATTATCATGACCCTTTTTTTCAATTAACAACCTAATCTGAAATTAGATGGAGATTTAGCAGACGGAGTCCTGGGAGAAAGTGAAGGAGACAAAACAGGGCAAACATTTGCTCAGCACTGAGAACCAAAACTTTCTCTCTGCCCATCAGAGTAATGAGGTGTGTCCTGAGTACTTGAGGGCTCATGGGAATAGGATCCAAAGACTTTCAGCTCTAAATCACTGGTTTAAATCCAGGCCTGTTCATCATGATTGAGAGTAGTTACCATCTGTCACTGCCAGGGCCTCCAAGGAATCTCTTGGTGGTCTCACCTGGGCTCCTATGGCTCTGGGTCCTTGGGCATCCCAACTGCTCTGAGGCTGAGCTGCCATGGAACAAAGTGGGGGCTCAGCTGCTGACCCCACACCTCTGGGGAGGGAGAAGAGTTTGGTTTATTTACCCTGGTGTAGTCCCTGTGTCTCCATTCAGGCTGCCACATGCACAGCTCCCATGGAATTCTCTGTACCATGCAGATGAGAACTGTTTGTAATACTTGCAGGAGTGCAAAGATTTCCTAAAGTGTTGTGCACAAACATCATAAATATAATCCTCAGAGCTTCCAAGCCAATCCCAGCAACTAATCCCACAGATAAACAAAGCTAAATCTCTATTTGCCTGCAAAAATAATGAGCAAACATTAGGGCTATCAGTGGATAGAAGGTCTCCAATCTTCTGAGGGAAGACCCTGACTTTCACCCAGTTTGGACTGGGAAGCCCTAAGGTACTGTGAATTACAAAATCTACTTAAAAAGAGGGAAACTGAGGCAGGTGAACTCTTCAGAGCAACTCTGCTGAGATTCACAGCTGTGCTAGTCTTCATTTCAAAGACCTGTTGGCAAACCTCGTGCTTCCTAGCCTGGCACTTAAGCCATCTGCCTGGTCTAAGTGCTTCTCTGTGTTGTAAGGAATAGATTTATAGCTCAAATCCCTTCTCAGGGTATAACATTATTTGTAAAGTTGTCTATGACATGCTCATGCTCTCTCTCTCTAATAACAGCATTAAACATCCTTCTGTCCCAAGAGACACTGAGGTGGGGTTAAACTCTGTTGCAAACCCCTTCACACAGACACCAACCTATGTATTGATGATGATATTTAAGGCATTAGAAGGAAAGGAACCATCCTCACGTGACACAGATGCCATACAGACTGGACATCCTTTGGGGAAAAGGTGTTTACCTGCAGAGGTGTCACTCCAACAACTCATGATCACATTTCAAATCAGATGCCACAACAGCACAACAAAGAAAATAAATCAGAATAATTCTTTTCATACATTAAGGCAGCTGCCAGAGGCCTACTGAATAATTAAAGAACCCACTGCAAAATAACCCCCCACAAAGTTTCATTGCTTTCCAGATACTTGCAACCCAAGTGTGTTTAAATCCAACTTTGTGCATCCCTGTAGGATTCCTCATGTGGATAATGCTCTTCAGCGGACAAACCACAGCTGAACCTACTGGATTTGTTTCCAGATTTTACTGCTCAAGAGCCCCAGAGCCCATCTGAAATACACCCAAGACAGCACTAACCAAACCCCATTAGCATGTGACCTCCTCTCCTCCCTGCCCTTATCAGGATCATTTTATCATCAGATTTAGTTTCCAAATTAACACTGAATTCCACTGACAACAATAAATACCAACCCAGTTGTGGTGTCAGGGCCAGAAAACCAGGAGCCACAGCAACTATACAGCAATATTTCTAGAACTCCCCCACCACAAGAGCAAAGCTCAGCAACACTTCAGGCAGAAAACAAACACTCTTTCATTCCTCCCCCCAAGTCAGGGCCATGCTGGTGGGTTGCTGAAACCAGCTCTTAAAGCCACCCATCTTCTGAGGAACATTCCTTGAAACCAGCAGTCTCCAATGGACTTTGCTCAGTAGGTCAGAACCAAACCTCTGACTGAAAGCAGCTCTCAGAAGGATGCTGGAAACTCAGCTCCAGTGGCAGAAAGTTTCTCCGTGTAGCTACAAGCTCTTGGGGTGTGAGCAAACACTGGGAGCTGCTGCTGTGTCAGATACATGAGTGGTTTCTTTATCAGGAAATGTTTGCTGACTGGGACTCCCCTGAGCTGAGGTTTCCTCTTTTTTTCTCTCCTTTAAATTTCTTGATCTCAGCTGATAATGGAAACACAACTTTTTTTTCCATCACTGACCCGTCGAATCGAAGAGGAAAAGGTAGGGAAGAAGGGAGAAAATTGGTGTTGGTGGAACAACTACTGAAGGTGGGAAGTGTGAGTGTGTGCAGGAAATTACATGTCAGAACCAGTAACAACATCTTGAAGTAGGAATTAATGGATGCTTAAATCATCCTGAAATTCTTAAGAAATACAAATCTGTGTTACTATGAAAAAGTAAACACAGGGGAGTAAAGCAGCAAGGGAATTACTCCTGCTTTCCTATCACCAAATGAAGCCCCAACAATCAGTAAAATTGGATTCTGAATGACTCTAAACCCAAGGAAATCATGGAATAAAGACCCTCTATTTTTCCTTGAAATGGTACTAAACAGATATCTCAGTTTTTCTGCATACTCTAATTACCTTTTTTTTTTTAATAACCAAACTAAACCATGCTTTTACTGAATTCAACAGTAAAATATCACAACACTGAACTACTTTTGGGACCATAAAAGCCCCCAGTACACATTTAATCCATACCAGAGCTAGAGGATTGGGCCAAAAGAGTAAACAGGGATTGCTAAATAGGTTGAAAGTAGACTGTAGTATTGCAGAAGTACAGCTGAGGCATGAAAATAAGATTTAGGTGGAAGAATCTAAAAGTACCTTTAAACAATGCTTTATTTTTACTACAATAGATTGAGCTTTAGGCAAAAGAAGGACTATTTGTAGGGTCAGTGCTAGCAGTCTGCATGCTGGAGTCATGGAGGGTGGCATGGACACAATGTCTTAGGTGCATGAAATAAAATGCTATATATATATATTTATATGGATATTATCATCTGAAGATGTAGTGTGTAGATCTGACAGTTACAAGTGGCTTTGGAGATCAAATGGAAGAACTTTTCTTGCAGAGATCCAAGCTGAAGGACCTGTTCTTCTTTGCAGGAACTGAGAGCTCAACATCATGCTTCAGAGACAGGGGAGCTGTGTGAAATACAGAGGTTTATTTATCTCTAACAGAAACAGCAGAGTAGAAAGGGAGCACAAAGTAAATCCCTGTTTGCTAATCTGATAAATGTTATAAAAAACATTAAAAAAAATCCTGATATTTGTCTGGTTTATCTCACTTCAAAGATCGGGGAGCAGGGGAAGGGATTTGGGAGATGTAAAGAGAAGCTATTTTTAAAAGCAGTTAGAGATCTGTGAAACAAGATGTAGGTTTTATGGAAAAAGTGTTACAGGGGTTTTGGCCACCTCACACGGCAAAAGGAAAGGCTGAGAGTTTTTACAGAGAATTAATGATAAGTGATTGTGAGATTCTGAGCAAGATCTGATGAAGAAATGTGACAGAAAAGGCTCCAAATCAGGTTCCTGCCATTCTGGGGACTGCCTGGTGCCCTCCAGCTGTGGCCACTTCATGTCTGCCTTCCTGGCTGGTCCTGGAAAGGATGCAGAAGGGAGTGAGGAAGGAGAAAAGAGAGGAAAGGAGAGGAATGGAGAAGTGGTTTTCCCAGGTGGCCCCTGGGATGGGAGCTCAGAGCTCTGAACAGGACAGGGAAGCTCAACCCCTTTCTTCTCCACGCCAGGAGCTTGGAAAGCACTCGGTGTCTGCTCCGCTTTGCTTCCAACAAAATCCATGGTAAAGCTCCCTCGACTTCAAAGGAAACTGAGTTAGGCCAATGTCAGGAGTTTTCAGAAGTCCCACCCTGAAATCCTCAGCACTCATAACTCTTCCTGATGGAAAGCAGACAGTCAGGATCACAGAAAAGAGAAGACACTGGAGATCTCAATGCAAGGGGCTGCACCTGGAGAAGCCTCAGCAAGGGGGTGACCCAAGTGCTTAAGCCTGATCTTCCCCAATTTTCAACACTGGGCAGGTTTGGGTCTAAGAAGTCCCCAGGATGGGATAGAGAAAGCTGCTTGGGGGAAGCAACAGCCCAGAGATAAAGGACAAGGTCCTGCCAGCCCCAAAAGGCTTCAGGCTCCCAGTGCCTCACCTTCCTCAGAGGAAAACTCCCGTGGGACAAAAAGTCTTATAGGGGAAAACGCATTAAAAACAAACAAAAAAAAGTCTCTCTTTGGAAGATCTGCCACAATTTCAGTGGCATAAAACTCCTTTCCCCAGCACTGGACACAGCAGCTCTTTCTGACACACTTTGCATCCAGCACCTGCAGCACCATGGCACCAAATGTGGTCTGCAGAGAGCAAGGGCTGGGCATGGCTCTGTGGTACAGGGAAGAGGTTGCCTTTCAATTTGAATAAAAACATTTTAAAAATGTAAACCCCTCCCATTAAAGGCAAATGAGATATGCAAACACTCCACTAAAAACAACCCCCCCAGGGTTGCTCCCTGCAAGCAGCTCTGAAGGCAGCAGAAGAAGCAACCAAAGCATCTCCTCTCCTGAGCAAACCTGGGAAGCCCAACCACACCTCTGAAGACAGAATTTGACCCCTTTATTTTAGGAAGTCCTCAGTTCTCAGCCTGCTTTGCCAGGGCACACTTCACACTGCAGCAGAACAGATCAGTGTTTAAGTCACAGGTTCAACTTGAGAATGAGGGCATTTTTTTTTCCCCTTGTCTGATCAAGGTCAAAACTATTAAAATACCCTTAGGTTCTCAGTCTAGTGAAATGAACTGGTAATACATTTGGCAAGTTAATCTGTGGATTGCCTTCTCACATGAGACCAGCTGTTGTGTTTCTAAGTACAAGCAGTATTTACCTCCAATAATGAAATGACTGAATATAATATAAAAAAAAAATAAAATAATAAAATCAGTGTTCCCTTGCCTACTGCACAGCCCTGGGTTCCATTTACAGTTCTAATAAACTGATTTGTCAAAACCATCAGAATCAAGGATGATCATCTGGATACCAGATGAACTAAAATACATGTAATTAGAAGTTGTCCATTTGTTCCCTTTTATCTCCCACATCTCCCTCTTTTGCTCTCAAATACGTGTGCATGTTTCTGTGTAACTCACATTGAGCTCTGGGCCTAGAATCCAGGAGTTTTATTGCCACTTCTACTGTGGCATAAGAGGAGTGAGAGTTCTTACTTCACAGCACACTCATGCAAAATAAAAATCTGGTCATCTTCCACGAGCATTTTCAAGTCTCTCCTGTGCACAGAGACACAGAGACACAACATATACACATGGACCTACAGCTGGATATAAAAATTCCAAATACAAATTGATCCATTAAACACATCTCATAGCTGAAAATTAGAGAATGAAGCTTCCTAGTAATTTCATTCCCTAAATATTAGCAGCTGGTTTTTCCATATTTATGATTAGGTAGTGGAGCAGCTATATATAGCAGATAAGGGGATGCTCTTTGCCTCTTGTACCCTTTGAATCTGGATGCTATGCAGTTGATAAAAGTTCATAAAAGCTCAATCTTCTCTTTTTCAATGTTCTAGCAATATTTCACAGTATGTATTTAATATATATATGGTAAAAATGAATCTGAACAGACACACTCTCAGCCTTGCAGAACCTCTGACAGAAAACAGGACATAGAAAAAATGATAAAGGAGGCTGTGGGAGAGGTTATTAGTGACAGCAAAGGAGGAAGAATTTCCTGGAAGATGTTAGTCTGAAGAAGGGCTCTGAAGGAACAGAGAGCAGTGGTGGGAGAGCTTCTGCAAATCTAAGGAAATGATACCTGCAGGTGGGTAAGAAACACCAAGGAGGAGAATAAGCAACATTTACAGCACATCATACACGTGGTGAATGAAATTATCTATGTAATCCTCCAGTGGAGAGAATATTTAAGATATTGATAGTTCTAAAGCTGTTGCAATTGCTCTGATACATAACTGCCCAATGTTTAAGGCCAAAGTTGTTGATCTCCTTTTATTGAGTTGTAACCAAGTGCTCCAAAAGCAGAGAAGAGCTCAGCTACTGGAAGAAGTTGGCATTTCAGGCACTGGAATTACACACCACAAAAAAATTACCTAAAAAAAGAAACATCCACTGCTAGCAACAGACAAGTAAACAAATAAAGCCTTTGAAAATAAAGATTTAAGCATTTTTAAACTTTACTTAAGGTGCCAGACCAAATGCTGAACTGGATCATTCCATCAGAGGAAGGAGTTCTGTCCCCACTGAAGTCACCAATGGGTTTGCTGGTGATCTCTGCATTCCTGTGTTTATATACAAATCAGGCTTAAAAGGCAAATTTCTAGACACCAGAAACTCTCTCCCAACATTCTGAGTGGGAAGAGGAGAGGGATGCCAAGGGGAGCTGGGAGTTGCATCCCAGAACCCAAGAACCACCCCAAGTATGATTCCTCCAGGGTTACTCTAAATAGAGCTTTTCCATACCCCAATCCTAAGTTTCTCCCTACACCTTTCTGTATCTTTAGCTCGTTAGAAAGCCTCTTTGCAGAGGTGCTAAAGCAGAAAACCAGGAAGGAATACTTCAATCCCTCCAGATAAACTGCAAGCCTGAGCTCCCCAAACTTCAAAGCCTTGCAGATATTGTTTAATCAATGCTAGAGCTGGAAGGCCAGCTGTGTTCCTCTGTTTGTTCTTAAATGCTAATCCAAGTTTACCAAAACTGAAGGATTTTGCATCTGGGGTATTTGGACTCAGGCCCATTCCTCTGGTAACCTGTCCTTGGCCTCTGCTTCCATCTCCTTGTCACGTCCCAGCCTCCTCTCCCTGGTGCTTTGGTAGCACTGCTTTCCCTTTTGGGGAGATCAATAATTGCTTTGTCATCCTTCAGGACAAGACCTCTCTCCTTCTGGGTTTACTGTGCAAGTCCACTGTGTGTTTAGATATGGGTGACATTTATAAACTACAAAAGAAAGCTCTTCAGGCCATTCCTTCATAAATCTCAGGACAGATCTCAGCTCTCTGCAGCTTCCTGCACTGTGTTCCAGGCATGAAAATAATAAAGCACTTCTAAATAAGCTGATTATCCTCAGAGCTGCAATACATGAAATCTCAACCTTTTCAGGTTTCAATATATGTCACATTTCCCCCCAAGTCTGAACCAGCATCATTTTTTCCTTTTCATTGCTTTGTCCTCCAATTCTTTGTATTTTACCATTTCCTATTTTACCTTTTGTGAGAGCCTGAACAGAAACAAAAGTACCCAGAGAAGAAAAATAAAGCAAAATACTGTGTTAGGTAAACAATCCCTTGGGGGATGATGTTGTTTGGAGCTGGCACTCCCCAAGCACAATGTTGTTTGGCAGCAGGAAATAACCTTTGGGAGCTTGTGACCCCAACTGCTGCTGCTGAGAACAACAACCTGCTTCCAACAGGGACCCCAACCTGGAATGAGATGCCTGCTGCCTCAAGAAGGGGCTGAGAGCTCCAGTGATGGGAGCCCAACCTCCACTCCCAGCCTTAAGCAGAAAGAGGAATGTGTGATCTCTCTTTGGCTTTTATCCCTTTTTTCCCCCCTCTTTCCTACAGAACTAGTCTAAGAGAAGGCAGCTTTTTTCTTTTTCTTTTTTTTCCCCCACTTTTTCTTTTTTTTTTCCCCCCTGAGCGAGTGTTTCACATTTTTCAAGTTTCAGGCAATTGTATTTCTAAAACCTTTCCAGATAACCATGCTGGGAGCAGGGGCTCTTCCCCAGGTTGCCTCAGCAAAGAGGATTCTTTGCCATAAAACTGCTATTACCATTAGGGTGTGAAAAAAGACCCAGTTCACAGCCTTTTGGAGTCAAACCTGATCTCTCCCCTATCCCACCTCATCTCCTGGCAGAGGGAAAGAGAGCAAAGTCCAGGTCTCTGCTCAGGAGCTGGGAGGATGCCCAGGGGGTGTGATGCTTGCTCTGGGCCTGGGTTATCACAACTGGTTCCTACCAGATGGCTCCAGCCTTTTCTCATGGTGCTCTATCTGAAAGGAAGGAAATTGAGATTCCACCCCAAATCCCAGCGCATAGTTTGGAGGATTCCCACATCTTCCAAGGATTAAGTCACCACATGGAGAGCCTAAAAGTGCCTGGAGGACAAGACCATTTTTAGAAGGCTGGGTAGGAAGAAGAGCTAAGAGGCTGAAATCCTTTGTAGCTTGCCCCAAAGACAGATTCACCAAGGGATTTCCAGAGGAAGAATGAGATCCAGCTCATTCAGATGGTGGGGGAAAGGAGCCAAATGACCTAAAAAGAGCACATCCTTGGGCTGACAAATCAGGATCCCACAGCCAATACCTTGCTACAGAGCAAGCCTTTTGGGGGTCTTCAAGGTGCCCCCCAGCAGAGACTCAGAGCCTTGCCAAGCTGTACAGGACAAACCCTGCTGAAAGACAAAGGGGAAATAAATGGGATTGCCTCCTGTTTGAAAATTCAAATGATTCAGAATCTGAAAGCAATGTCAGCAACATGAAGTGGACTGCCACCATGAAACCTTCTGGAGAAGTGTGAAAATTATCTGAGGGGCTTCAGGTGAGGTTGTTTTAAATGTTGTCACTAATCCCAATATTTGTATTGCTGATAGAACACTGCACCCTACTCAGATGCACTGGATCCCACTTCATCCCTTCCCTGCTGATGGGGAGAGAAGGAAGGTCCATGTCTACTACACAGTTTGACTCAACCCTCCAGGTAAATAAGATAAACCAAACAAATTTCCTATTATTTTCTAATTAATTTTCAAGCTTTGGGAATAACGAAACCTCCAAGAGAGCAGGAAGACAACAGCACAGAAGACCACAACATTAGGTGGAAGACAACAGCTCAAAACTTATCCCAAATTGAAAACTGTTGGTGTTTTTAAACCAGGGATGATGGATTGAGCATTCCCAGACTATCCTGACATATCCAGGCCACCCACCCATGAAGGGAACCTGTGCCAGGCTGGACCCACCAGTGCTCCTCAAGCCACAGCCCATTCACACCCCCACTGCAGAGGAGTCCCCAGGAAGCAGGCAGTGATACCACAGCAGGATCACCCCAGTAATCCCACCAAGATAATCAGAGATGTTGTGACCCACTTAAAAAAATGAGTTCATTTTCCAGAAATCCAATTTCAGTGGCTTTTTAGGACATTACCCCCCCTTGAAGATTTATGGGCAAATGAATGTTCAAGCTTATTCCTCATCATTTTCTGGGCTGGTAATGCTATGCTAGAGGAAGTGTGAAATCAGGACATAATCTTTAAGCCATCTTGTTTTCAGGATGATGGATACTTGCTTTGCTAATAATGCCAGCTTCCTCACAGGGCTGGGAGAGACCAAGGAGAGCCTAGGGAATTTCCAAAGGAAGGAAACCCAGAAAATCAAGTGGCAGAGGAGTGAGACTGCTGAAGAACATGTTTTCTTCTTCAGCAAGTCATCTTTGCAATTGTACCCTGTGGAAAAAAGGACCAATCCATGCAAAATTCCTGGCAGATTGTTTAGAAGGTGGCAGGAAGGTTCAGAAGAAGGACAGAGTTCCCCCCTGCTCCTGTCAGTGTCACCAGGTGCCCACTTTAAAGTCAATTTCATGCAATGCTGAGGTTGACAGTGGTAGCCTGGATTTCCTAATTCTACCTGTGCTTCTGTTTTGTTTTCCAAAAAATACAATCAGCAGGGAATTTTTTAATAAAAAAAGGAATTCCAAACACTTACTCTAACTGTTTTGATTCTTCTTCTAGTACAGATAAATTAAAAAAGCTTTGCTTGTTTGAGGGATTTTTACAGTCCTGGCTTCTTCTTCCCTCTGTTGTGAGGCAAGGCACATGTTAATTCTGGAATCTCCTTTACCTGGGATTCCTGCTGTCCATTTAAAAGAGAACGTGTAGAAAAGATCAAAGTCTTTCTAATTAATAAAACCTGTGATTTTTTTTAATTGTGCTTCTACTCTTTGAGCCCCTTTTCATACAGTGTATTCCTTCTACATGAAGAATAGTGAAAAAAAGAAGTTGTTTATTCCTAAATTAGCATTACCTTCTACTAGGGAGATGACCTCTTCTCTCATGAATGACATGTTACTTTCAGCCAAAATACAAGAACTTCCATTTTGAGCACAGATTGGCACCAGTTTGGCATCAGTGCCACCACCCTGGCTGCTGCTGCTTCTCTCTGAAGGTCCATCTAGGAGCTGGTAATCACTTCCTAATTAAAGGGATGTACACACACACCTAACACACTTTCCTTACATGAGAACAAGCATAAAGTTTCTCCCAAATTTCTTTAAAGAAGGCAAATTTAACATTCTGTCTCAAGTTACAAAGCTGCCAGATTTTAAAAACCCATCCTGATTCCACTTCATGAATTACTTGGGTTTAAGTAGTCACAACCCAAACCAGCTTTGGCACACCAGAGTTTACAATTTTTTTAAACTTTCCACAGTCTTTGCCTTGGACTTAGAAGTGCTTTGCACCTCTTGGGATGTGGCTCTCAGCCATGGGGACCAGAGGATGGGAAGAGAAAGGCCCAGGCTGCAGCCCTGAGCAGAGCTGATGGCTCCTGCACATGAAGAATGGTGACATCAAACCACCAGACAGCAGGAAGAATCCAGGGGATGAAAACAGGATGATTTTTTTTTCTTTTAAATTGCATTTCACTTCTTCATGCATCATTTAAAGCTCCCTAATTGGGGCACTTTCCCTTTTCAAAAGCCCAGGGAGGTTGTGGAGGGAAACATTCAAAGCCCACCTGGACGTGTTCCTATGTGACCTAGAATCATAGAATTAGCCGGGTTGGAAGGGACCTCAGAGATCATCTAGTCCAACCCTGCTATAGGTGACCCTGCTCTGGCAGGGGGCTTGGACTGGGTGATCTTTTAAGGTCCCTTCCAACTCCTAAATTTCTATGATTCCATGAAAATGGCCAATTCTCCTGGCAACCTTTGCTCCCACCACCACCACCCCCAAGAAACACGTGCTCCAGCTCTTCAGTGCCAGAGCTCCATTCCCTCTCTTTCCAACCCCAACCACCAAACTGGCCACGGCTTCCCACTTCTCCCCAAACCACTTTTTAGAAAAAGAAGGAAAAACACACCCAAAGCATCTTTCCCAGGTCCTGCCTGTGTGTGGTAAGGAAGGGCCAGCCCAGCCTTTCCGTGCGAGGCGTGGGGGCTGCTCCAGAACACAAATCCACAGGGCTGGGGCAGGTTCTGCTTTATTCCAAAAGGCTCTCCCCAGCTGCAGCACATTACTTGTGGCAACTTTTCTTGGATCTTAAATGGGTTTTGAAGCCATGCTGTCAGCTGCCTTCATGTCACCCCACTATATTATGATTGAATCTCCTGTTCCTTTTATAGAGTTGTTCTCTCCTAATAAAACACTAACTGCTGGGCTGAAACTCAGGACCACTGCTCAGGGGCTTATGATAACCTTCTGCTCCTTCTTTTTGGTTTGGTTTTTTTTTTTTTTTTTCCTTTCCCCTCAGCTAAAAAGTGAACTTGTGAAATGTTAATCCTTGAGGGGCAGCCTTCTTTAAATACGTGTCTATCCAGTCCCAGAATTTTGCTGTGTTTATACAATATTTTTGACCCCACCCCCATTTTCTAGTTATTTTAAGAGCTCATACTTTAGAACTGGGCAATATTCCTGAGCACATGAAAGAACACACAGAGTACAAACAGCTATAAATGAATATCTGCAATTCATTGCAGCAGCCGCCTACAAAGGTGATACCTTCAAGCTGTTTGTCAGAATAAACTAGCAGAAAAGCTGTTACTTGTCAGCTTTTGGATAAGATACATTGCAAAACAATATTCATTTCCCCTGGCAAATGCAAACCCGCATTTTATAGGTGTGAACTATGTCCAAACTTCAAAACTGTAGCACAAATGAACTGTGAATGGGTAGAAAAACACTCCGAGTATGAACACAGGGAAGCAAACGACTTTAAATGTACAGAATTAAAATAATCACAGTTTATTTTTAATATGTTTAAAGACTAAAAATATTTTCACCTTCTATTCTACTGCATTTGAACAGAATCCATCAACAAAAGCTTATAAATCTGTTCCTCGTAATGGGTTTCATGCCAATGTTGTGTTTAAAGTCATGAGACTAAAAGAAAAACTACATTCCTGGGGCATAATGCTGCACAGTTAAGAAGAAATGCTTCCTTGAAATCGAACTTGACAACATTTGTTGGTAGGATTTCCAGGACTTTCATCAGGGATGTTTCTCCAAGGATCCCATCTCTCCGAAATTGTTTCTGTCGTGGTAACAGACTTGACTATTAATGAGAAAACAGTAAGAAGCTTTAGTGTCCTAATGGATACTAAATGACCTGGAGGATCTGAAACACTTCTGTGCAGAAAAAATACATATGTGCAATTCCTCTGGCTTCATGTATTTGGGAGCTGGGACACAATGTATGAAATGAGGTAACTGAGCGGGGAAAAGCAACAGCATTTGACATGTAAACAGTCACATTAACTTTGCACATGAAACCAATATCATATCCTGCTTCGTGTGACTTGTACAAATCAGAATAAAATCAGGTCATAATAGTAAATAACTATGCAGTGCCTGGAAGCCTCTGCATGTCCTCAAGACAGCGAGGCTACGAGCAAACCCTGACATTTGACACGGATGCAGCTGGTTAAAATATGTCTTCATCATACTCAGATGGAGATAAAGACAGAAGAAAATTCAGCCAGAATAAACCCGAAGTTAAAAAAAAAATTAATCTAAAACCAGATGCTGCAGAACGTGCAAAAAATGAAGATGCAAATTGAATTTTGCCCACTTGGAAGGAAATCCCAGCGAGCCTTCCCAGCTCAACTCCACCTCTACTGAGCAGGCCCCAAAACTCTGACAAAATCAACAGCAATAAATATTTGGAAAGAGGCAAACTCTGTAAAGTCTATTCCTTTTACTTTCTGAAATGGTGCAAAAATGTTACCTACTCCCTGTCCAGTTATTAGGCTCCCTAATGTAACATAACAGATACTCTCTAAATCCTTTTAGGCTTTCTCCCCCTCGCTGGAAAGATCATCATTTTTTGATTTCAAAGTGGATTTAATAAAGAAAAGGAGTGCTGTTAAAGTAATACGTGAGGCTTTGACATTAAGCAGTGCAACCCTGCAGAGTCGGCAAGAACAGGGTCTGTAATCTCCAGTGATTTATAGAGGGCTCTTCCTTCATCTCTGCTCTCAGGGAGGGCCAAAAAGTTTAGAGACAGCCTGGCGTCCCCCTGCTCCCTCCGACAGCTCCTGCTGCCCACTCTGCCTCCAAGAAACCTTTAACCACTTCACTGCTGGCTTCCCCTCCACCCATTAAGGCTTGGTATTTATTTGTATTTATAGAGCAAAGTGATCTCAGAGTTAAGTAATGCTTACGGAGGTAAATGTTTATGTCTGGCATCACGAGTTTATAAGCAGAGAAGGAGAAGCTAAGAGGCAGAAAGGAAAGGGCAGAACTAGGGAGGGTTTGATGCTTGGCTGAGTAAGCTCCGAGTAGAAACACATCTTCATTAAAAACTTGCAAATATATACAGTTAATTTCAAAGCTAAATAAGTGAATTAGGGACACCAGACAGCCTGTTACCAACTGGAGAAGAATGTTTGCCTTCTACTGGCTGAACATTACACAAAATATGTTTCCCAACACAAATGCAAGAAGCTATTAAGGTCTTGTAATGAGACAGAAATGTCTCATTTGAATGGATTTCAAACCCATCGTTTTTTAGGGAAATGAGCTGTTAGTTCTGTGCAGTAGAAGCAGGGAAACCTCTGCTGCTCATCTGAAAACTGCAACCCAGCTCCAATGTGGACTCAGCACTGGGAGATGAACATCACCACCAGGGCTTCAATCGGGTCAGGAGGATTAGATGTGAAAATAATAAAACTTCAGGCCTCAGTGAAGTCATCTGGAGGCACTTGGTCACCTCTCCACATGGGAATGATCCCACTGGGACCTGTAACCAGGTGTCTGCAAAGCCAGGAGATGTTCTTCCCTTCAGGGCTGATGGACACGTCTGGACCTCAGGACAGGCAGCTCCTCCCAGCAGCAACTGCCCTGCTTTTCCTCTTCATTTTTACTGCACCTTTCACAGCAAAATCTTGTTCTACAAGGAGCACTTTTAGGAAAACTGAGGATACAAATAAGCAGGAGGTAGAGCAGACAGACCCACAAAGCAAGAGCAACCCTGCAGCCTTCAAGACACCCTGGAGAGGCAGTCAGGATTAGATGAATATATTGAATATGAATATAATCCTAACTGGTTTAAATGGAAATTAGATGAACACACAGACCAAACTCAGGCCCCCTCGAGATGCCATGGGCTTAATCAAAGCTTTCTTTCTCCACTTACACACAAGATGGACCATTTATGGACTGTCTTCACCCTTCCCCAGAATCCCAGCAATCCCAGCACAGTAGGACTCCATATAAGAACAAGAAAATTAAGCTAAAATTCATCACAGTGTCAACAGGTTTTGATGTTGCCATGCTGATGTTTTGATGTGTGGAGGAACACATGGAGAAGCCATGAAAAATGTGCAAAACCACCCTGTACTTTTGCAGACCCATGGAAGTAGCAACCATATCCTTTTAGCTGCCACTCCTTGGACTGGAAACTTTCTGGCCAGCCCAAGCTGTGCCCTTGAAAACTAAATCCTGCACAAACACACGTTGGGTGTTTTATTTTTTTATATTCATGCTACCCGACCCTATCTTCTCTAAAAGGCTGGGGGATGGAAATATTGACATCCTGATTTACCATTCATTAACAAGCATATTGCAACCTATACAAAATATTGACAAGTGAGATGCATTATTTGGAAGTTTGCTGAATTTTCCTTTGAGAGACTGAGCTCATTCCTTGCCCCTCCTCGTGCCAGGGAGGCTGAAATTCCTCTTTGGAGTTGTCTCAGGGACAAACTTGGAGCTGAAAGTTACTCCTGTATGGACAGAGTCCCCTCCCAGGGAGCTTCTCCCTTGTTTCAAGCAGGGGTGAGGGCAGCCCAGCTGTTAGCTGAGTGTTTCTGGAGGTTGTTATAGGGAAGGGATGCAAAACATTCATTATTCTACTTCTAAGCAGCAATCACTTGCAGTCACTGACCTGCAAAAAGCCCAATCCTTTATTTTATTTTCACCTTAGATTCCTTTTGTTCAACCTGATGAACAGATGCAATTAAGACCTTGACAAACACAAACCCAAAACCACCTTAGACAAAAGCAAAGGATAATCACAGGATGTTATTTTATCCCAAAGGTTTTTGTAGGCTGTTTCATGACACCACATGCTGTAACCTAGATGTATGAATGGACACTTGTGTGGAGATGTCAGAGGTGTGCACAAGAACACCCAGAATGAGCGGGTTAGAAAACATGTGCCAAGATGCTCCTTTTCATCCCATTTAGGAAAAACTGACAGTCTGACCCTGCTGGGAACCTGCCATGCTGTCCAATTCTTCACTAACAAAACAACTTATGTATGAAAAGGGCTTAAAAGCTTCACTAAAGATTAATTTTCACACAAAGAACACTTTAGAAGCATCCTTCTTTGCCTTCTGGTGTCTGATGATAACTTATTTTAAGGTCCTGCTTTCTTCAAGTTGATTTGCACCCTGCAGACAGCATCGAGGCAGCCACAAGCTCTTGAGGAAGACAGAAAAATGCTGGGGACAGCAGTAGGAAAGAGAAGAACTTGCATCCCAGCACCCAGGGGGCACCTCACATCACCCACATGCCCAGCCCAGGACCTTGTCTTATTCCCACATGGGAGATGCTTGGAAAAGGGAGGGTGGGCACTGGAGCTCCTGCAGATCCTGCCCTTTCCCTCCCATCTCCATGCGTGTGCCTACAAAAGGAGTGGAAACTTGGCAGGCTGGAAAGCCAGAGAGCAGTCAAGGGTCGGGAGAGGAGGCAAAGTGCTCCCGTTCTGCTCCGTGGGAATGACACCAAAAAGGTAACGGGGCTGCAGAATGTGCTGCCCTTCCAGGGAGCTTCCCAGCAGCTGGACAGGCAGGAACAGGTCCTTCAGCTGGATGGAACCCTGTGATCTGAGCAATCTTCTCCAGAGACCAGCTTGAGAGAGCTTTGGTTTCATTCCCCAGCTCTAAAAAAAGGCCTGCTCGGGGTCACAGCCGTTTCTTTCAAGTGTTGCAGTTCTCTGGCAGGGCAGGGGCACGACGTGCAGCACTGTGCAGGGAAAGGGGCTGCCTGCCACATCAGGCACTTTGTTAGGCTCAACACAAGTGTAAAGAGTTGAAAAATCTTTTTCAATACATGCATTTTCAGAAGCCTTAATCCTTCAAAAATGCAGGATGTTTCAGTGGAGAAGAATTTGAGGTTGGAATTTCACGTTTACCATCCTGCAGCAGAAAGCAAGGAAGTATTTCCATTTTCTTCTGCATTTAAACTATTTCTGTCTAATAGGATGCAGAACAGGTAACTGCCAGGTCCTGATGCTCAGCAGGCCTATGGCAAACTGATCTGGCAGTAAACCAGTCTTATCAGGGCTCCCCCAATTAACTGCTGTAACCAGAGAATGTAAATCACTCCAGCCCAGCAGATGTGTGATCCCAATTTGCACCTCATCCAAGCCAACAAGATCTGTATCGTGCACACAGCCCTGGGACCCGCTGGCAGATGAATGCTTGCACTGAAAATAATTGTAAAAGTAATCAATTTTAAAACAAGAGGGAAAAGGGTTTCATAAGATGCCTCTGAGGGGCTCCCACTAAGCAGTTCTCTGGGTTTTGATCAGGTGAAGATGACACAGATTTACCTCTGGTCTCAAAGTCATTTTTACTTTCCAGCACTGAAGGGCCAAAGTTCTCCACAAAACACATTTCTGCTCTGCAGACTGCAGTGATACAACCTGGGGAGCCACAACTTCCCTCAAGGCTCCTGAAGCAGCAATAACTTTGGTTTTTTTTTGTACAGCCCCTGGCACAAGTAAACCTATGTATGTAAAGCTGGTGCACTCCTCCAAAAGAAATCTGAAATGTAAATAACTTATTTCAACCATAATACAATCACATTTCTTTTTATAGTAAACATAAATATATTTATTATAATCACATTTTATCATGTAAAAAGTAATTTAATACAAGATCTACCTTCCTACCTATTATTGCATTAAGGAAAGCAAACTTTTTCAGTGTTATTTTTTTATTTAGTTCAAGCAGAATCTCCAGGAGGCACTCTGGCTCTGGAAGGATCATGTCCTGACTTGTATTTTAGAGTAAATTCTTCAGCCTCCATTAGGTAAGAATGTTAAGGATGGTGAGAGCTACCTGTAAGAGAGAAGGGTCCTCAACACCTAAAGCAATCTCCAGGGTGACATGAAACCACACAAGTCCCACATCTTCCATGAGATGGAAGCAGCCTCCCAAAATACAGCTTGAATTTTAGCAAGTGTCCACACAAGTGCTGTAAAATGGCTAAAACCAAGAGCAGCTTCAAGTCACCTCAAAATGAGAGGTTAAAGGATAAACCAGTGCTTTGTTGGTTTGCTGCAGAGATCACCTGCACCTACTGCCCCCCCAAAAAGAATCAGCACAAGTTTTCCTGTTGGGATTCATCTCTCTGTGGAGCTGCTGCAATTTGCCCCTAAGTTTGGAAGAGGGGAGGCTCTGGGCAGAGAAGAGACCAACATCTCTCTGTGAGATGATCCTGCCAGCAGGCAGCAGCCAAACCAAGCAAACAGTTAAGGGTGAGGGAGCCCAGAAAGTGGAAAGCAAAGTTCTGCCCCACCACATCCATCCCATCTCCCTCAGGATAGCCAACACCATGGCTTGTGGTTACCTGCCATCCTCTTTGTTGCACAACAGGAGACTCAGGCAGCTCCTAGCCATTGTGGCACCATGGTTTAGGGTACTATTAGGAACATATTTTGCAACCCACAGAATAAACACTGGATCCAACTCAGTAAACCAAGCCCTAAGGCAAAATGAGTGTAAACACAGGCACAAAACAACCAATATATGGACAAAGACTTGACAACGTGAGGATCAAAACTTGCCAAGTGTCATTCTGAAAAGCCCATGAGTTTCTAAAACAAGCAACTGCTTTTTATCTTTGGTTTACCAAAGATTATAGGCAGCAGCCAGTACAGTATCAAAGCTTAAACCTCAAGTGACTGCAATCTCCAACCTATCAAAACATTTCCCATGGTTTTATTAGCACTACCAAGGAAGCCAATGGGAGCAGAATCTGGCAGAAACCAAACCAAAAATCTCCCATGCCAGATATTGCAGAAAATGAGCAAAAGCCTTGAGAGAAAGTATCACCTAGCAAGAAGCCACACATGTACCAGCCATTCCCTCCTTGAATACAGGCTGACAAGAAAAAAAAAAAAAGCTTAAAACCCCCATGAAATGTAAGAGAAAAACCAAAACCACCCCCCCTCTTCACAGAATGGACTCGATGGGCAGATATAAACTCACTGTGCCTGCAACAAGTACCAGGGAGAGAGATTGAAAACTTCTACTCAGCCCAGAGTTAGGGTTTTGGAAACCAGCTGGTGACCTGTCAGCAACCCTCCAATCCTCCTCTTCTGAAAATCACTTCTGAAATCTCCAGGAGTGATTTGGAAAGGTTGCAATGAACTAATGCTGTCAAGAAGAAGGATGTTTTATGCACCAGATTGAACAGGAGGGGAGAACCCTCCCCATGACATCTGTGCTTCTCTACCTGAGCCATCATTTCCCAGCAGCAGTGACAAGTAATGGTGTTGTGGTGCCAATCAGGAAATACCTAAAAAGATGCTGAAAGGAAAAGCTGTTCCAGCCAACAGTGATCAAAAGAGAGAGAGGTTCAAACAAACAGCAGTTACAGAGTTTTCTGCCTCTTTCCATTTCTGCTCTAAACACGACCACTAGCATTAAACAGGAGGGCTACCAGCAAACTGCTTTAGATTTACATCTACTTGCAATGCCCCAAAGTCTTCCTTTTAAAGTCCTAACCAGAGTAGCATCCCAAAATTACTCTGAACCCTGTTAAAATTTGTTTAGCCTTGGATGGCAGGATTCCTAATGCTGCACAGCTTGACCACACTTCATTTGCACAAGTTTAGTTGAACTATCAGCCATTTAATATTACTCTTTCAATTACCAGCAGCTGCTTATGTAGAAAAACTACCTACAATTTCTGTCACATCTCCTTGCCTAGTTACAGTCCATAGATAACTAAAAATGATGCAAACCAAGAGGCTGTATAACTAGCAAGATACTGCCTGTCTTTCAGTGAGTATCCAGCCTTTAAGGAAGCAAGAGGCATGAAATATGAGTAAGAACTTCTATCATTATTCAACTATATAGCTATTTGATAGTTTAAATTCCTTAGCACTATCCCTCCTGGATAGAAGATGAATTGAATCAGCAGATTTGCTTTCTTTTGTAACCACTCCAGTATTTGGTAGATTTAATTCCTTTCTATGAATGGGGGTGTGTGTGTTATCAAGTGTGTAATATGTTTTCATGTAAGTATTTAAACAACATTTGCTGTCCTTTGACTCAGGGATTCTTCAGCTCAAATTCCTGAGGATCTAGGGAAGCTTAAAGATTGTCTCAGATACTGCTAGAATGCAGGGAAACAGGTGTGGACTTTGGAGATCCTACAAACAAGTCTGAAGTTTCAGCAAGTTTTTGCAGTCTGAATTTCTGGGCTGCTGCTGCTTGGCAATCCCACCCCACTGCAAAGCTGAAACTTGTGTGTTACAGGAGCCAGAGCCAGAAGCTGCTTGATGGAGCTTATACTTGTCTAATTACAGCTTAGCAATTATAAGCAGAAACCCCAAGTATAAAATCAACCATTTTTGCTTAGCTACAGAGTACCTTCTGAAGAGGGAATCAAGCAATCCAGTGCCTCCCAGTCTCCTCCAAAGTTCCCACTGTCACAACTGGTGCCACGTTTTGGATGAGACCAGCAGCAGGCTCTGAAATACCAACTTTTCATTCCTAAATTTGTTTACAAATCCAAGGACATAGTTTACTCATGGCAAAGATGTGCTTTGAGCTTCTAAATGGCCAAGCTGAACCAAAGGGTGGAGGTTTCCTCTTCACATTTCTCAAGAGTTCACAGGCTGCTGGGTTCAGACATCATGAGGAGAGGCTGCCTGAGGACATTGTTTATTAAAGCCTTTTGTTCAATTTACAAATTGAAACAAATAATTGTGGAGACATTTGCAGCTATGGAAAAAAAAAAGTGTTTACAAAGTGGAGTAAAATACAGACTAAATACATTGGGATTATACTAGATCAAAACACAAGTTTCTAACATAGCATAAAGGGTGGTCAACACTGTGAGGACAGAAGGAAAGGCACCACTGAGTCATGGTTTTTATAACAATCTGGTCACTTGCAAGATTTTGCACAGATAAGCTCTACAGAAACCCTTAGATGCCTTCCACAGTGAAGCTGCCACCACTTGGAAGATCCTTTTGCAGTCTAATGTGTGACTCAGCAATCAGAATTATTTCTCCAGTGTCCAGAAGATGTTTTTCCCCAAACAGCAGGATCTGAGCTGACATTTCAGCTCAACACCTTAAGAAGTCACAGCCTGCCTTGACTGCACAAACCACCAAATTCCAGGTTATATTATAATGGTCTTTGTACTTGGCATGGAGTGAGGCAATTGTACCAGAAATAAATCCAATAGAGCCCCACCAGGGCTGTGAAAAAATGGCACAAGAGGGATGAAATGCTGTTCCTAAAAGCTTATGTAGACAACTCTTCCCTATAATGCCTTAGTTACTAGCATGGTGACAGAATCAAGCTCTGTCTGTAACATTAACTGGAAATTCCAATAAAAGGTATCTATCACCATTAAAAAAAATATAAGGAACAGAATTAATCAACCAAACTCTCCTACCAGGTCACAGACTACAAAGGAGAACTTGCCATGATTGGAAACTCAACACGATGACTTAGGAGGGCTTTGGAGCACAGAAGTATTTTCTTAACATCAGTAAAATATGTTAACTAATACTATATTTAGTTAGCTGAACTTCTCTGGGGATTAAAGGCCCACTGTGCCTAACAAAACTTTGTCTTGAAACTGACTAGCAAATGTTGTTTTAGTACAGAGCATTTGATAGCTAATCATGCTATAAAACTATAAAATAAAGTTGTGTTTATTGGTACAATTAATCCTTCCATAGCCCACAGGGCTAGGGCAGAAAATAGGGGGATGAGGGAGTTCAGAGCAAAGGGGGTGGGCTGAGAAACGAGGGATTATTTGCAACAGGGAAAGCCCAGGATTGAAGCAGTGGATGTGAGTCACAGGGAACTGTTATTATTATAATTCCAGTTGCAACCAAGAACACCATCTCCACCTGGGAGTGTCAGAGAGAGAAAAAATGCAAGTGCTTCATGGGGAAGGAAATTCAGCCCCAACCATGGCTGAACGTGTGCTTGAAGATTTATAGAATCCATGAAGACCCTGACACCCAGCACAGAACAGCAACAGAACCCCACCCATTTCCAATTAATATATTCTCTAAGATAATGCAAACCACAGTTCTTTCCCACTGTTTGAATTTGTTGAAAGGTTTTTTAGCTAAGGGTGATCTGGAGTAAAGCATGAGAGGGAAAAAAAAAATCCCATTCTGTGACTGAAGAAACATATGCTTGAAATCTAGCTAGCATGTTAATTGTGGTTAATACATGGAGCAAATTAAGAATGTAAACAACACTCACACAGCCTGTGCAGGGACTTCCCATTTCCATTTTTACAGCTTTGGCATTAATAACCAGCAATTGCTTACAGTTGCCAAAGGCTTCTCCTGCACGTCAGATATAGGTTACTGTATCCTTATGGAGAGCAAGTTTTGATAAGCCAATGGGTCTAGTGCCTTCTTGAGTAAAAAAAATGCACCTGAAGACAATAAGGAGAAAACTGTGAGGTTCTGATAAAATACAATTTTAATTTTTAATAAGGCTTTGTGATCAACTTCTGTGCAGGACATGAATGATGGAGAATAAAGTCAGAAGTTTACTGCCAATACCTTCAGAAAGCCTTTGGGATATTCAACACACAAACAGCTATAAATCTTCAGTGATTTATGCACTGATTCACAAAACCAAAAATCACCTTTAGTGTAATGAACTATTCCCTAAGTCTAAAGGAATTTGGCCTCCAGAGACCTCCTTACTTCTCCTGAAACTGCACAGAAAGTCAGCACCAAAGCTGCTGCTCCAGGTTCCCCATCTTCCTCTGTCCCTCCCATCTCAACCAGGAAAAGGGGCAGCTCCTCCATGGATTTTGCAGCAAATGGGATTGGCATTTCTGGAGGTGGGTAACTGTGCCCAAGTAGTTTTCTCCTATCTAAGGAGTGCCTATAGGTGTGATGACAGAAAGGAGAAATTAATGCTCAACAGCATCTGCTGTGTTTTTGTATCCTTATCTTAAATTCCAAGCAGGATTAAATACATGAGAACTCTGCAAACCTCACCTCATGGCCCTCTCTGGGATCTGTGCTCTCTTCTTACCATTCCCAGGGCAGAGCCACCTGAAGGCCTCCATCCAAGCAAACATTTTAGACATTTTACCAGTTGAGAACAAAAAGCAGCCAGAAATCCCGAGAGGAGACTGGAAATAAAAGTACAAGTAGCAAACCCAACACAGAGACCTGCCAAAACCCTGAAGGTGACAGCTAGATAGGAATGCTAAGTCCTGCATGGAAGAGTCACACATGTTTTGGGAACAGCTGTGTCCTCAGAGAGATGCTCAGGTTCATATTTGTATTAAGGAAAAGCTGTCAGCCTCAATCAGGATGATGCCAGTGCTGTGCAAACAAGTTGTGAGTCAAAAGCTCTTCTTGGGAGAGCTCCCTGCTAAATTACAGCAAGCATTGGTGTTGTTATTGGAAATAATTGGAATTACAGACAGTATTCCTGACCAGCCCTTGGTGGTGATGGTGGTATCAGCCTGCTGCCAAAGCCAGTCAGAGCAACAATTAATATGCAGGAAGAATTGGTAGATGGTGATTTTTCTGAAAGAAATCATTGTTTGATGGAGTCATTGCATTATTTCAAAAGATAAAAGTTAAACCTGTGGGATAGAAATAAACACAACTTTCTAAAATAACCTAATAACATGAAAGTAATGAGTTTGGAAAACAGATGTGGACAAAGGCAAGCAAAGGCTGCTCCACGCAATCTGGGAAGGAATGATAAAAAAATTTACAAGCTGTTTTGAGTCCCAAATAAAAAGAGTAATCAAGCCAGGCTGAGTTATAAGTGGGAAGGGTCCAGGATCCTGCGGTAGAGACTAAGCAGAACCCCTCAGCTTTCTGTACTGTACACTGAGGCTTTCCCATGCTGCTGGAACTCCAGCTTAATTCTTGGTTGGGCAGTTCATAATTCACATCACGTCCTGGAAGGCCTTGTCACCCTTTCTTTTCCCTGCATTTGTTTGATCTTTTGCATTCTGCTGGAGCAGCAAACTGCTCGCACGCTTCTGTCACTGACAAACGTCGGGGCAAGAGGTGAAATAGTAAGGCAAAAAAAAAAAATTAAATCAAAAGGTAATGTAATATCCTCGAGAAAGATACCTCGTTCCAAGACAAAGCACACACAGAGATTATTTCCATGATGCCCAGTTGCCTCTCCTGTTAATCATGATTTATGGAAACATCTATGCAAGAGACCCACGGGTTAGTGAAACCATGTTACTCTGTACAAAGTGGCTTCTCAAAATGGCACTGTGAGAAAGCTCTCCTCTGCAGTTGTTTTACTTTGCCTCTGAAAGCTTTCAAATTGAACTGCTAAAGTTCAGCCAGCATCTAATTTTAACCGTGAGTTCCAGGAGAGAGTAAAGCTGGTGGGAAGATTACAGAGTTCCTTGAAGCTCTGACCTACAACAGGAAGAGAGTTGTCAGCCTTCATGTCTCTCACTCTAAATCCCAAGGGAAACAACACTGGCAGAATGTTTTATAACACATTCCCACTGTAAAAATTTTGTATTTGAGAAATACGATGCTTGCTCACTCCTTCTGCTAGACCTTTGGTGTGTCAGTAAAAACAGATGACCTTAAATGAGTAATTTTAGGTTTGCCTTTACACCACAGTTTGGATACTCAGGGTTCACAGGGTTCTGTTTACAAAATCACAGAGAACTGATATTACACAAGAGCAACACGCTCACCCACACCTTTAAAATATTTGCAAGGAGCTGGCAGCTTGTAGCAGAGTAATAATGCCTTTTTTCTGCCTTCTCAGGTTAACTCTGTAACTCAAGAAATACCCACGTGGAAGGCTGCAATCTGGGATTTTCATAAGGAAGGCTAAAAGGCTTCTGTCAAAGGGCCAAAAACCAGCATCTGTAAAAGAGCTCAGGGAAGAGAAATTAAAAATAAAATAATTGGATTATGAACTCTCAGCTAATGAAATCCAACACTTTATTTTTTTTTCCCTTCCAAGTCATGGATTTTGGACAAGGCACAGTGAGATACAAGCTGGGTCCCACAGCTCTGAACTGCCCCAAGGATCACAGTTTCAGGTATTGCACAACATCAGAAAGCAAAACAGGAACAAAGCAAAAGGAGTACATCTTCATCCTGCCAGCAGAGAACAACTTTCCTGACAGTAATGAAGATGTGGTGACAAATAACCAATAACTGGACAGGATATGAATAATAAATACAGGAAAACTGTTATTCCAGTAATAGGTCTTCAAGTACACGGGCAGCTGGAGGAATTCAGGCATGCTGGAATAAACTAAGCCCCTTTTTTTCCCCTTTATTCTCATTTTTTAAGCTTTTTGGTCCCTGGGAATGATTGCTCTATAGCTGAAGGCCCAGTCAGAAGCAGAGGAGTGGCTGCAGCTTTGAGCAAACCCACGGCCCCCCAGTCCCTGATGTGGCAGTGTCCGTGTGTGCAGGGTCACTGTGGGAGCAGGAGCAGCTCCTGAACTTTCTCCTCTCCTCTGTTCCTTCAGCTAATGAAAACCAGAACCATCATTCTGGGACTCTGAAGCATTTTGAATGATCCAACAGTTGTTACAGACCTCACATTATCTGCTGCTGACCCTAAATTGAGATGTCTGGGAGGCGGGGATGATGATTTTTGTGCTGATGAATAATTAGTTTTGCTGGTTTTAAGAAAAAAAAAAAAACCCAACAACTTATCTTTTAATCAGAACCTAAATGAAAAATGCTAAAAGCTATTCCCCAACATCTGCCAGTTTAGCATAGATTTAGAAATAAAAATCAAGAGGTATGGTCTCATCTCAGGGAATTATGTGTTCAAATCCTCATGTATGGAGATGAGAATGTAAGTGTTAACATTCAGAGTATTCTGCTGCATTAGGAGGCTTAATGAGTCACTGTCTGAAACCAATAACAAGTTACAGTTCCTCTCTCACATACACACACATTTAATTCTGTGTATAATTACTCAGTTCTGAGTAATGACAATTTATTAGATTTTTCCCATCAAATGTACGAGTTGCTAATGTACAACAGGTTGGTAATACCCAGAGCTCTTTCCAAGAAATAAGAGTTATTAGTGTACCAAGTGGTAAACGTAACCATGCAGTTTATACCCCCTCATCTCTCCATAAAAGTATTTCTCAAGTGAACACACAGGGAAAAGCAGATTTTTCTAACATTTCTAAAGAGGAGAAAGCAGTGTGATCACTGTGATTACAGCCTACAGAAACCATCAGCATTTACTCACACAGTCCAACCAAGCATGGCCAAAGGACAACTGTCTGGAAGGACTAATTGGAAAGTGATTGCTTTTCCTTGGCATTTAACACAAAATATCCTGCTGGAGCATTTCAGAAAAATAAAAGCTTTTCTGCTCTATTATTCTACTTAATGCCCAGCGGGTTCTGACAGAGCTGGGTGCAAGGTAGAAAGGAGGAAATGTGGACAACAGAGATACTGGTGGGATGTCCCTACTTCTCTGGAGTTTGATCTGCTAGCCAAACCCCAAACTGACCTGTGCACATGGCTCTGCAGCATCCTTTGGCAAGCTGGGATGCTGGCTGCAGGGAGATGGAGAGGAGACAAAGCTGTCTTGCAACACACAATTTGAGGCTTTGCTGGAAAACATGCAGGAAGTTCCTAACCTGGTGGGATTTACAGAAACTCCCAATGCAATTAGGATTAACTAAATACGCTGTTTTCCCTCATTATTGTTATTAAAAAGGCAGCAAGATTATCACATGGAGGAAATATTTAAGGATGAGAATTCATATGGTTATATTGAGAAGAAATACTTTCAATGGATGAACTGACATGGTGTTGAGGGCAGGAACAGCCTCAGGTGCCTCCCCACCCCCAGACACCCTCCTACAGCCCAACAGATCTCAGTGGTTTCCTTCACACTGTGCAAGGATGAAGCCTGGTGGCCACCTCACCATGGACCTGGGCTTGGCTCCCAAACCTCAGAGCCCATCAGAGACATGACAGGCTGGAGCAGAAAATAGCACCACAGCTCAAGGGGTGCAGAACCACAAGAAGTCCAACCCCTAAGATTGAAAGAAGTCCTGAAGATCATATCCCACATTAACTGGCAGAGTCCCATCAGAGGGACAGGGACCTGGAGGGGACATTGGCTCTCCGGGCCGGTCACCATTCGGCCACTGCCCTCAGCTGCCCATGCTGCCCCTGCTCTGGGTGTTTAACAGGGATCTTGTTGAGACAACACCCTGGTGGCTCCTCAGTCCCTTTGCTGAGAGGGACAGCCCTCCTGTGGGCCACGGGATGGCAGGAGGATGAGGATGCCACCTCCCCTCCCTCGCCCCGTGGAGCCGAGACTGCGAACGGCGGCAAGGGGGCCGAGCGGTGGCTGCATTCCCATGCTTTTTATTTTAATTTCTTTATTATTATTATTATTTATCCATTTCTATTTTAAAAAGCAGCCTGTTCCCTTGGCCCCAGCATGCTTCCCTCCCCTCCGGAGCCCTGGGTTATGTGAAAATGGCTGTGCCAAGGGGGTGGGGTGGGGCTCCTGACGGGCTGTGTGGTCAAGGAGCTGGGACTGGGGGGCCTGAACGAGGGCCAAGCCTTGCACTTCAGCTTCCTGACCTGGCAGCCATTCAGAGAGACCCTGCTAAGTGCTATTTCCTAAATACACTAGCTTTTCATAACAATCTTACCACATTGCTTTCCTTTACAAGCTCTCTTAAAAGAGAACTGGACTCCTTCTGGTTAATCTACACAGACTGCATTTGGAAGCCATCAGAAACTGAACTCTAAACAAAACGTTATTAATGCGTTGTAATCTGCCCTCAATGTTCCAGATGAAAAGAAAATGTTTTATAGTTTTGGAGTATACATTTTAATTGCCTTTTAAGAGTGCATATACTTTTAGTGCTCTCTGTTATAAAACTGCAGTATCTGTTTCTTGATAACTGTTGAATGATCTCAGCTATTTTTATTAGGTTTTCTCCCCCACCCTGATCCCCTTCCTTAAGCTACCACCACTTTTTCAGACCATTCCTGATATTAGGCTGGCAAATGGTTTGAGTCTAAGATATTATAAACATTATAAACAACTTCTTTACAACATCCCCTTGCTGTAAAAACACACGGATCCAGAAAATCAGTTCTTTAAATTAACTTAGAATTCAACTACTTTTGGTAAAATATGATCTAAATAAGCCCTAAACCAAATTTTCCAGATTTCTGGCCCTTCCCTTCTCAGTTTGGTCTTACTGCCTTGCTTCCCATGGTGTCTGGGAGTGTTTGGCTTAGGGAAGGATACAGGAACTGCAGAAACTCACAGCAGATACTGCAGATTTTTGGCTGCCCCTCACATCCCCATGGCTGCTGGAGCTGGCAGGAGGCATCTGGCACCACCCAGAGAAGGTGGGGTCATGGTAAGATCTCACCTGAGCTATAAGCCCTAAAATTCCTCAATTGCCCACTGGAATTGGGAAGCAAAGCCCTCCAGGTTTTCTCCTGCTGTTTGCCTTCCCTCAAAGGAGATGCTGCCTCCTACAAGATCTTTTAGTGCTCCTGGGATGAAAGGGAAAGGGTCACTGAGTTACCTGGGATGCTCTCTGGGTGTCTCCTGACTAGAAAAGCACTGGATAAAATAAACAGAGATCCAGGATCATAAAACTAACCACGGGTTTTGTTGTTCATCAGGTTGCAGGTACAACAGACACCAGGACCTGGAAAATGCTCTTGTTTCAGGAAAAATCAGGTATCTGGGCATCACTGCTATCAGACTCATATCAACAAATGTTTGTCAGGAATGCCTCTAGCTCTCCAGTTTTAGACACTAAAACACCAAAGCCTTTCCTTTTCCTAGTACTTGGTCCTTACACACCTTCACTATTTGTTTCTTTTCAAGATAATTAGATTTCCCACCCCCCAACTTTAACTCCTCCTGTAATATCTCTAACACCTCCCCAATACCTTTTTGACTTACAAGATATTATTACTTGACAACATGCAGGCCAGGATGTTTTGCAGGGGGAACCTCATTCAGTGCTTGGAGAAAAAACACTTCTCAAGGTTTTCCTCTTATGAAAATAAAATATTTTACATGGCAAAGCCCTTCTCTCACACTGGACTGGGATTCACATCACGCAACTCAAGTTTATGGTTGCTCTTTTAGTTCTTTTTATCTTCAAAATTATCAGCACTTGCTAATTTTTTATGTTGTTTTTAAAAATATTTTTCAGCATGCAGATGGGCTTGTGAAGATTAATGGACTGGGAACACTGAAATCTTGTATTAATCAACTACAGGGAAGGCAACTGCTAAGGAAAACTTTCCATAATGCTGGAAACAAGTTTAAGCTGCATCAAATGAGAGCAAGAGAGGCTCCCTCACCTTGGAGGATTTCTTCTGGGTGCTCTCAAAGGCAATTTAAATTCATTTTTAGCAAAGACACCAGTCATGGATGATTCTTACTGATAAGCTGTTGTCTGAACGCTGCACAAACCACACCATGGGGAACCCTCTCAAGTGTTTATCAGGGTTCCCTTTATTACAAATAACTGAATCCTTCCATCCTCCATCCCTTGGAACTTGGGCACAACAGGCCAAGGGGTGCAGAACCACAAGAAGTCCAACCCCAAGAATCAAAGTAGTCCTCAAGATCATATTCCACATTAATTGGCAGAGTCCCACCACAAATACTTTAAATAAAAATGATATGGAGAGAAGTTTGCTTTCTGTCACAGGATAATTAAAAAAAAAAATCTACCCCAAGCTACTGACTGAAGAGCAGCCTGCATGCACACATTTAATTAATGGTTAGGTTAATTACACCAATTTCATTACTAATTGGATCAGTTTAAACCTGCTACACTGAAAGTAACTTGGCAGACAAAAACGTTTCCATAATTACAGAAACAACTGGGGGTTTCTTTGAGTAATGTAATTCCAACAATTAAGCAATTCAGCCACAGGTAAAGCAAAGCCACCCTCAGCCATTTGGGTCGTTCTGACTCAGTTTCAGTAATGTGTTATTTCTCTGGGCTGAGGGCTCCAAAATCCAGCACCATGCCCCACAGCAATCATGTTGGCTGAATGGCATTTACCCAAGTGCAAAAGGGAAATAAGTTCTGTGCAAAGGCCCTGGTAAAAGGGAAAAACTTAGCTGAGCTTTCAAATGCTGCTTTTGGTATGAACCTTTGAGGTTTGAAAAGTCTGATTATAATTTAAAAAATACCACACCTCCTACTTCCAAGCTTTTTCCTCCAAAAAGCAGAACTCCCCTGCAGCAGTGCAAGTCCCAAAATAGGTCTGAATTTGCCCAAACCAGAAAGAGTTGGACATCTTTCAGGAAAACCTTGTTTTTACTGCTCATGTTCCATAGGTTTGTGGAGGGTAACTGTGGCGAATAAAAAAGCTGCTGGCCTCTCCCCAACAGGTACTACTCAGGTCAACTGAAATTACTACCAGCATTAAATGTGAATAAATTCTATGATTCTAAGAAATAAATAGGTGAAGAATATTTTATTTTCTCTTTTTTAGGTTCCTAAACCAAACAGAAATTCTGTGATTCTTTAGCAAATTAAAACCCACAACTAAATCCCTCTTTTCCACAGCTGACATTTTCTATTCAAACACCAGGGACCTTTAGAGCAAGGATTTGAAGAAAGTGCTCCTGACAAGTTGCATGTTGATACTGATTGAGCAGTTCCTACAGGCAGTGAGAAGTCCTCAAGTGTTTTCTTCTAGAAAACAATTACAGAGCTCTTTATGAAACAAAGAAAATACAGAAATTGTATTTAGTTGGTCTCTTCCATCCCCAGGGTGTTACTGCCATCATATCTATAGTAAGACAGATTTCATGTGAAATTCTGGAAGTCAAACAACATGTCCCCATCAATACATCTCATACAAATTAGTATTAAGATGTTATCTTTCCCTATGTATAATAATGCTGAACGTTTATCTGCTGGAAGAAGCACATAAATTACAAAGCACTGCAGTTTGTAAAAGAGAACTGCTTGGGAAATAACCTTTTGAGCCACTGGAAAATATTTTGAGTTCAATCAACTTTATTTCCAGTACAAAAGCAATTAGATCTTTCCCATCAGAAATCAGAAGAAGAAGTAAATTAAGATTTGCCAGTGATGGGAATTCTTTACTTGCAGCATAAATAGAATTTGCTTAATATATTTCAGCTATGGCCATCTATGTAACCTCCATTCCAAACACAGTTTGTGAGAAAAAAAGATGTATTACAGATTTACTATAGATATCTACATTTGAATTGAATCTTCTCTCTGCTTTTAAAGCAAAAGCTACTTTAATTAAGCTTAAAACAACAAACAATCAAGCCACAAGAACCAACAGATTTGGCTGCTGTTCCATTCAACCAAGAGTTGTAATGAGAAATCTGATTTAAACAAAACCCAAACCATGGGCACCCTCTCAGCCTCAGAAGACTGCAGTAATTTTTGTCTGTGCATCCACCATTCCAGAGAAATCAAGACACAGATAAAAATGTGACTTTTCCAGTGGCTCTTGTACACTCTAGGAACCCATTTTATAATGCATTATACTCATTATGATTAAGTAAACTGCTAAAGAATTCTGCTTGTTATGATCCATCTGGAGCACCAAGATTGACTCCTGCAGCAACAGCCTCAGTGACAAGACAGCTCAAAGTCAAGCTTTACTTTTTTTCTTGACTAATGGGCATTTTTGGGCAAGGTTTTAGCTCTTGACTTCCACAATTGACTGAAAACCCTCTTTACAGGAACCTGAGAGTGTCTGTAGCAGGGAGATGGGCCCATGGTCTCCTGCACCAGCTCCACCAGATTAGACTCAGGGGCTCTGTCTCCTTTTCCTAATGGCAAATACAACTCCTGTCCCACAAGAAATACTCTTTTTCTTTCCAAAGTAGGGCTCTAACTGGTGAAATTTTACTGAGGACCTCTTCTCCCTTTGCCTCACATACCATGAACTTTCTTCTTTTCTTCCTCTGTGATTTAGCTGGGTTTGTTCTGAGGTTAAAGAGAAAATGAATACACAATAAATCCACGATGCAAGGAAAAAAGAAAGAGGGTGGGAACTACACTGCAGAAAGCCCTCTGCAATGGCACTAACTCCTGCCCTGCTTCCTCTCCTTCAACCCCTTGCTGATCCAGGAATAAATCTACCAAGCAGAGGAGAATGTAAAGGAGAAGATGAATTAGAGAAGACCACAGATGAGAGAAGACAGGGGATAATTTCTGAATACAACACTGACTGTCTAGAGTCTGATCCAAGACTGTTTTGCAATTAGTGTTTTAGAAAACATTTCCAAAGCAAGGCTGCTGGCCTGAAACTGCCTCTTGCAGATCTAACACTTTGCTCTCATTTATCCATGGATCATTCCTGCTGACTTCTTCCTGGCAGCTGAGAAGAGTCAGACTGTCTGAGGACAGGTTCTAAAATTTGAGATTTTCTCTGTCAACAGCTTGGTGATCATCTCATCCCTGATACCTAGTGGATCAGTGAACCTTTCTTTTCTGTTTCACTACCAATCATGTTTTCTTGATGAGTATTCCAGGTCCTACAGGCATTTGTATCTAGGTTGTAAACCTTAAACCAGCAAAGCACTATTTCAGTCATCTCCCTGGCATAACACGAGGCTGTTCCATGCAGAAAAAAAAAAGGAACAACAGCAGATGTAATAAATAAAGGATTTCTTCTGGCCAGAAACCAAACATCGTTGCTAGAAATTAAATATTGTCATGCAAAATGCTAATCAGGGCATCCCCAGTTCTTCTCAATGGCATGGCTAAAAATTAAGCAAAAAGCAGATGCCTGGGGGAACACAGAGCAAGAACCAGACTCCTTCACACAACAGGGAAGAATTGGGTGAGAAAAAAAAGACATACACATTGTGGGGAAACTCCAAAGAGACAAAGTCCAAGCATTTACCCTCAGAATCCAGGTTTTGGTTCCTCCTCCTGCAGCATTACCTCCTATAGCCTCAGTGATCCCCAACACAAGAGTTTCATGGGCAGTGGCTGTTAAGCAAAGTCCTGTGTTCCAAGAGAGAAATTCTCCTTTAAACCCTGACCAGGGAAAACTGGGTGTCTGTCTATAAGGGCCTCGTGCAGGGCTCTGTGCTGAGTGTGGAGCCAGCCCAGGCCAGAGCTCAGGGTGATGGGAGCCTGAGCTGATGGGTGCTGCACCCACCAGTGCTTTCCACGGGCCTGGGGCACACAAATATTCCTTTTGAAAATAGCTACAACTTAAAAGGTCATGTTGTAAAGTCATTTGATTAAAATAGTAGTAAGAGAGTAAACATTAACTCACTATTTTTCCTCAGGTCTTTCTTATTCCCAGTTGCTCTAATTTCTCCCAGACTTAAGTTGCACCTTACGAATCTGAGAGTTTATCTGGATTAGAAATCCTAAACTTCTCAGTTTTCAGTGCAAGAAAACCAATGTCCTGCCATCCAAAAATGTCTAATTCTCTAACTCTCCTAACTCCCATGATCTCTTGATTTCAGCTACTACCTCTCATCCATACTATTTGTCACTACTGAGACAAAAGCACACAGAAACATGGAAGAGCTTCACAATAAGGGACATAATTTTTTTCAGGCTTTAATGAACAATAGATTTAATGCTATGCAAAGGCAACAGAAGATAAAACTCCTGCTATAGCCTGGTAAATATTATCTAGCTGGTGGACTCTTGCAAGCATTCCTGATCCTCTTGATTGCTTAAGCTTCAATCATTATTACTCAATAAGGTTTTCAGAAAATGCAGACAATAAACACTTTCTTAAAAAAGAAACTGGGATAAACAAACCTATGCACAAAAACCCCAGTGGGCAGATGAGGGAGAGCTGTAAACTGGCCCAGCTCCAGGTGAATTAATGCAAAAGGCATTGATTTGTTGTGGGTTAATGATAAGGACCCTTTGTTTAATTTTAGGAGAAGTACTTTCGTTTTCTGATCGGCAACCAGAGCTATAGATTACACAACCAGAAAGCCAAACTTTGGCTTTGCAAGAGACTAATCAAAGCCAGTCTGTCTGTGAAGGATGAGGGAAGGGAAAACAAGGCTGGAATAGCCAAGAGCAGTTTGTTAAAAGGAAATATAAGTGCTGCCTGCACGTCCCCTGTCACCTCCCCACGGGGACAGCAATGGGAACAGGCAAGCTTCTAGTGACAAGTTTGCTACTGACCTAAAACCAGTATTAAAGATAGTTCTCCAGCTCATCCAAGAGGTGCAAATCAGCCCAACTCCAGGCATCACCTAGAAGCTCCAGGGTTTTATGAGGGTGGCAGGAAATACAAAAAGAGAAATACAACTAAAATCAGGAATACTGTCAAAAAAGACAGCAGGAAGATAAGGGAGATGAAAAAACAAGTTGCTTGTTTTCTTCCTTATCTCAGAGAAAGCCTGGAGGGTGTTGAATGCCCACCACAAGAGCCACAGCATCCACCTGAGTGCTGGCAAAGCAGCTGCCTTCAGCCCGTGTCCTACAGAGCAGGGATACAGGGGCTTCACCTCCTTTCTTGGCCTGGAACAGCATGTCTGAGGAGTAACTGTAATATTTGGCACTTAGTTGTCTGTATTCAAAGAGTTAAGCTATGTCCTATAAAGATAAAAATCTCCACTTTTTATTATTTTGTAAGGCTGCCTAACAAACCAGGATCCAGCTGTAATTGTAACATTCCAAGCTCCGAAGGCGCCAAGTTTTACTAACTATCATTTAACTGCTCCACTTGATGCACTCCAAATTCTTGTTTGGATAATCAGCCTTTGTTTAAATATGTACCAAAAAAAAAAAAAAAAAGGGAAAAAAAAAAAAAAAAAAAAAGAAGAAGAAAAAAGAAGAAGAAAAAAAGCATAGGCCAGCACTAGCCTCTAGGCATGTCATGTGAGCTTATTACCCCAAAGCCTGCAGTAGCAGACACTCATGCACAAGAGGAGGATTATTTTGCTAGTATTACTGTTAGGGTAACACAGAATCAGACCTTCTCCCCCCACTCTTTTTCTTTTTTTTTTTTCTCCACAATTCACAAGTCTTCTTTCCAAGTTCAAATAAAGTTTAAAGGTGAAAAGGTCAAGAAAGTTTCAGGACTGGCTGTTGAAAGAGGGAGAAATAACCAGGGTCTCCAAGTTTGCATATACTAAAAGCTCAACAATTTTTGTATTTTGCTGCAATTCATAACTGTACAAATCCCTTTTGTTGGGTCTGTTTGGACTGAAATTAAACACTTGTTAATAATTTATAACTTAATATAATTCAAAAATAATAATAACTGTCAAGCAACTTTATTCAGTACATAAAGCAATCCGAGTGGCTCATCAGCTTATTTGTCAAAGCAACAATTTCTATATATTTTAGCTCATTTCTACTGGGAAGAGTAGTTACAGAGCCACCCAGCTTGCTTGGAAATCATTTCTCCTCCAGCTGGGAGCAATTCCCAAATTGCTGCACCTCACCCACATCCAAGTGATGTTGGCTCCTTTTAAAAGCAGCTTCACTCTGATTTCAGGAGGTGCCTGAAGAGAATGGGAGGAGAGACAGCCAAAGCATTACAGACCCCAAAATGCATCCCACAGCAATAGGCTACACATCATTTGCTCTACATTTTATATCTGAATCAAAGTTTATCAGTGTTGGGACAACAAACTGCCTGTGAAAATCAGTCACTTCAGAAGCAGAACATTCTTGGGTTTTAAATCTATGCTGCTAAGGGATCTTAGCTCAATAAAACTTCAGGGCCAGACACAAACCTGTCTGATTCAAAAACTGCTGCTTCCCCCATACCTTAGCACAAACAGAAGAAATACTCTGGTTTTCTCTTTTTTTTTATCTTTGCCTTTTTTTTATGAGGAGTAAATCTTAGTTCTTTTAGAAAGAACCATGTCAGTGGCCATGGGAAGCAGAGTGGAGCTGCCTGGGCTGGGCAGTTTGGGTACTTATATTTGACAGAGAGAAAAGTATTAAAGTATTTTCCCAAATAACTACAATTCCCCAAAATCATTAATATTGTTGCAAGAAATCTACTACATTGAAGCAAATTCAGCTGCATATATTAAGCCAGAACCTCAACTGATTTAAATCTATGTAATCTCCCTTCTATCATGTCAGTATGCATCAGCCAGAGTATCTAAAGAGTATAAAAGAAGTCATATAAATGTTCTTTATATCTGATAAAGTAAGAGCTGTGCTCCTCAGACACCAAAGATCACTGTGCACCTTCTGAGTACTCCCACCAATACTCTTCTTGTTGCATATCAAGTTACAGTGTTAGAAAACATCAATTTTAAGTAGACAAAGCAAAGAAGTCCAGATGAAAAACTAATCTGGTGTCAACTCAGGCTGTCTGTGCAGATCCTCAGCTACTGTAAAATCATGTGAAGCCAATGGGGCCACAACAACTTCCATCAGGCAAGGATCTGCTCTTCTTTTCACCTATTTATCTGCCACAATTTCTAATTTACTTACTAAGTCTCTTGTCCTTTCCTTCTTTCCAACAACTCCTCCTCCTCCTCTTGATTTTGTTTCTTCTCTCCCATTGCCTGTAAGCTGAAAACTGAAACACATCTCTTCACCCAGAGCCATCATCCTCTTTTTCTCTCACCCCATTCTTCCCTTCCTAACCCTCCCTTGTTTCATTCCCATGCTTTGTTTCTATTTATTATCCATCCTGCTGTAATAATTCAGGGAAAGAGAAAGGCTTCAGACATTGCACAACAGGTCTCAGAATATTCTTTGGTATATCTTGAAGATGCCTGAAGAGGCTGTGGGGTCTTTTGAAGTGACCAGGGAAATGAGAAAGGCAATAAGAGAAATGGATTTGTTTGGCTTATTTTTTTTTTTTTAAAAAAAAACATCTCTCAAAAATCAGATGTTGCCTGCAGAGGAAGCAGAAGCTGTCATTCTGGCTAACTGGAGGAGGTCCTTATAATTAATCTTGTAAAATTCTTTAATCATTACTTAAATGTGGAAGGTTTCCTTTTCTTAATTTATTTTATTTTGTTTATTTAAGTGGATGTTCTGAAACACATGGAAAAAAGATCTGAATCGATAAAATTGATTGATATCATATTTTTACTTGAGAAAAGATTACAGACTTGGATCTTACCATTATATACCTAAAGCAATTTCTTGTTCCACTGGACTTTATAGTTAAAAAAAAAAAAAAAAGTACATTTTGGAGACAAAGGCCTTTATCCTCTTAAGTGCTGTGGATTTCATGCCAATCTCCCAATATAAAGCAGACTTCAGGCTCATACCCCAAGAGAAATGGGCTTGGAAAGATTAGATTTTCCACCACAAAATAAAACCCTTGTGTGGTGAACCATACCCAGCTTCACCACCACCTTCCTCCTAAGTTCAACACCCATCCCATCCCATCTCCCTCTTCCAAAATGGAAGTGGTTTTGTCATTCTTCTGTTGTACCAATTCCATGTGTAACACTTTCAGAATTGTCACATGTACCTGAAAATCTAGAGTTTTATCTTTTTAATTATTATTCTGTACCATTTTGCAGTACAGCAAACAGCACACGTTGCTCTTAATACTTATGGACAGAATTCATTCTCATTCCTGATCTAACACAAATAAAACTTGTGTGAGTGACAGAAGAGGAACATAATAGGATGAAAAAGGTTGAAATCAGCAAAATATTTTGAGAGTTGCCCCAAAATGTCCACTTTGAAGAGAACCACTGTATCAGAGAGAATTAATTCTGCTCAGTGTCTAGCAAAGAGGAGAAGAAACTTCCTTAAACTACCCTTTTGCTAGAAAGGTATTTTACCAATCATCCCTGTATTAGAAAACACAGATTTTCAGGATATTTCAAAATCTGTTGCCAGTAATAAAGTAGGACATGCAAGGAAAGGAGAGAAATACAGACTTAATACAATATAACCGCTGAGGATTAAATTTTAACACCACCAAAGCCACACACACAAAAAAAAAGAATGAATTCAAGAGTCAGAAGATTAAAACTGCATGTAGTCAGCCTGGGATTGGTATGCTACAGATGGAAACTTTCTTGACAGCACAGTTTCAATTCTAGCTAGGATATACTATGATTAAATGGTGGTTTTTTTGAGTACATCACTTTTTTCCTACTGGCTACTGTGATACAAAAGACATCTCTCTTGCAAACATATAACCAGTAAAAAAAAAGTGCAAGTAAAAGCCATTTAGGTTTCCAGCAAAGACATAAAAGCAAAGCAGCTAATGGACATCCAGGGTAGTCGAATCATTTCTGCAAAATCCATTAGTTACTAAAAGTTCTGGAGGGCTCAGTTTTTACAGTAAAACCTGTAAAAACTCAGTATCCAGTTTCTCTATTGGGACACTGAGGTGTGAAGATCCAAATGATGCTGGAACTCAACTTGTATATTTGAACCTTTTGAACTCCATCTGCCCTTCATAAATTACTTTACCACTAAAGCTTTAACACATTTCTTACCTACTGTGCTAGAAGAATAAGGAATCATTAAAATGAAAATGCAACTCACTTTAACACTGCCAATGGAACTTCTCTTTGTGCAAATGACTCACACCTATAACAGAGCTGGAGGATGAGAAAAAGCTTCCAGATGAAATAATGTCTGTCCTCACACTGCTGAAAACAAAGCAGGAGGCCCCCTCCCCAAACCACTGAAAGTAAATTAAATTTGCACTGTAGAGAAACAGACAGTTGCTTCATTCCATCTGGAAACACTGTCAAATGGAAGCAAATTCCACAAAATTCCCAACTGAGACAAGAACTTCATTTTGCATCTCCCACGACCAACGCAAGCTCCAAACAGCCCTCTGCTCAACATCCCAACCAGGAGGAAAACACTTCCATTTTTCTTCCAGCAAAGAGGTGACAAAAGAGAGGCAGAGGAGAAGCACCCAGAGTGCAGTGTCACTTGCAGAGCTGTTCTGCTCTTCCTTTTTGCCTCCTCCTTTATTCTGCAGGACTCGGCACCGGGAACCCAGGGCACAAATTGCCTTTTGCAGAGTTCCAGCCCTGCCTCATGCAAAGGGTGAAATTTCTATCACTTGGGCTTACAACAAACAAACAGTTAATTGTGTTTTTTAAAATACAAACCAATCAAACAACCAAGTCTTACCCAGTGTGTGCTCAGGGCTCTGCCAGCCCCCCCAGCTCCAAACAAAGCCCAAACGGAGGTGAAAGCATTGAGAAATAGTTTAGATTTTAGAAAATTTAGCTTTTAGAAATTAAACCAACCACAATGCCCACGAAAATCCTAAAATTTAAGCTGCCTTAAACTGAAAGACAAGATCCCCCAGGAAGGCTGGGGAATACCAAAAGGAACCCAAGTACAATGACATCCCAGTCGCTGAAACGCAGCGTTACCGTCTGTGGGACACAAGGCACACAGACTGCAAACTTCTCATCCTTAAAGACTGGCAGCATTTTTATACACATTTAGACAGTCAGCCATGGGGATTTAGGAGAAGAAACTAAAACTTTATTTGAAAGTTCAGGAAGAATGGAAAAGCTGGTTCACAAACCAGAGAGCAGATGAACATCCACAGAACAACGCAGAAAAGGTGTCACCTCCTCCTACTCCTTTCCTGCCTGCAGAGAGAGCTCAGAGCTCAAAGCTCTGTGCCTGCCACTGCCTGAACTGCAACTCTGCACACACAAGTTGGGTTTTTTGGTTCAGGAAAATCATCTTTCTTTTCTATTTTTTTTTTTCCCTGTCTTGGATTTGTCACTTACAAAGGAGTAAAAGTGCCCGTTTGCCTCTCAGATGAAAGCCATGAGAAATAATGTGTCAACCAGTGTGAAATCACTCATTGTTTTTCTCTTTGGATAAATCAGTTTTCCCATTGTATCTGGACACTCTATTTCTATTCCTCTTTCAAATGATCTTGCTCAGCTGCACAGGGACATGGCAGCTCCCCTGTACAGGTCACCTCAGGTCTTCTGAACCAATTGTGCTCCAGGGTTTTAGTGAAATTCAGGAATTCCAAAAGCAAAGCACATTGCCCTCAGTACATAAAATGTTTCTGATTCACAGAACGACACAAATGTACAAGAAAAAAAAAGCATGTCTGATTATTTTTTGTAATGGATGGCTTTTAGATGGACAGAATACACCAAGCAGCAAGTGATTTTTAACAATGGGCTTGTGTGAAGTGCTACTTGCTTACCAAAAAGACTCAGAAAAAGAATTTCAGGGGTTGGAATGAAGGTTAAAATTTCTGCCTGTCCAAACCACCCACGCCCTGAGGCACAGTGCTACCCCAGCTTTATAATCCTTTAGCTTATTTGACACTGAGAAATAAAATTAATCAAGAAGGAAACCAACAAAACTTCAGGAGCAATGCAGTTTTTCCCATGTCACAGTTTTCCTGGTTCAGCAGGAAGCAATATTGATGCAATTTAGGGCACAGCTAAACATGTACTGGTAATTTATGATATTTCCACCTCCCTGCAGTATGCCTTCTGATGAGATGTGATACCTGAGCACAGGAACAGCCCCAGCCACAGGGATGAACACAAGTGTTCCAAGAAATGACACACAAGTTATCCTGGTTAACTTCCCACTTGCATGAAGGAAGATTTGTGGGTTTGCATTCCAGCAATGAATGGCTTTTTCCTTGCTTGCCAGCTTGGAAATGAGAGGTGTATAATTTAATATTTATTATCATTATATCATCATATGTCATTGTAGTATTTATTAATATAATCATTATCATTTTGGAAAATGGCACCACATTGTAAGCCAGAGGGAGGCAGATATAAGCCTTTTTTAAAGGCAACAACCAGAGTGGTCATCAATAATCTCTGTTTAGATGTTATTACCAACATAACACAGAGGCTTCCAAATAATCTAAATATCTCACTGTCATGCATGTGAGCTCCAGTCATCTCAGAAGCTAAAAAGGACCTAAATTTCTTACAGATATTAGACAAGAAACAAATCACAGCAACATCCCCCACTCCAGCAAATCAAAACCCCACAGAATTCAACTCTTTAAGACCACAAAGGTATTTTGAATATCACAGTCAAGTTTTTCTCCTGTGGAGCTCACTGGGTTTGGAATCACAAGCAGTGTCAGTAGGAAACCACCCAGGCTGAGCTCTTCTAAGAGCTACAGGTTCATCTCTTGGGTGCCTTACAAAATAGCAGAGATCAGCCCTGCCTGATGCAAACGTTAAGTCCCAAGAATAACATTATATAATGTGCAACAAAACGTCAATTTACAAGAAAGAAAACCTAATGTGTGTTGTTTTTTTTTTTACTTGGGAGCCCAGTGATGTTCTGGAACACATTATACACACAGCAAGCTGGCATAAATGAATTAAACATATAAAAGAATGGTTTTGATTTATTTTTTTATCTTATGCCAGCTTGGTTTATATTTTCTTTCACTAGTTGATAATCTTAAGAGATAAGAAAAACCATGCTGCTGGTGAAGTACTAAATCACACCAAAAGAGCTAAGGTTTTTAGATGAAACAAGAAGCTGATTACACATGCACTGAGTATACCAGTCACTAAGTGTTTCTGGATTGCAGGGATAAGATACTCTCTGTGCTTATTACTGCCTTCTTGATCCAAAGAGATTTAAGCAACTGTTTTCAATTAGATGTTTTTAAGCTAGTAAAACTCCATCCATAAAGACATATTTATAGAACAACTTAAAACTCGAAGAATTAAAACGACTACAAAACTGATGAATTCCATTCCCCCCCCAGCCTCCCCCCCTCCCCCCCAAATAATTTACTGACCATTAACGAGCAAAAAGCACTGCAATTTTAAGAATTAATCCACTGTTGCAAAATTAAATCAGATACACTAGAGTAGGGATAATGACAAACTGGTGGCTCCAGCGTTGTCAGTTTGCGGGTGATACAAGTTCAAGTCGTCTGTGCTAGTGGCCACTCTGTTGGAACAAACATGAACATAAAAGGTAACATTAAAAGTGCAGCAGCACCAACTCAAGCAATTCTGTCACTGAGGATGCAGATTCCTGATCAGTGGCATGGGGTAAACAGATTTTAGGAAATTCTAAATCAATTTTAAGAAATGCTCTGGGCGAGTCCAGACGCCGTCAGCCCTCGGCATGGGGGAAAATAAAGGGAGGACACAGCAAGGGAAGGAAATGAGAGACAATACTAATTTTCCTCTGAATTCCTGACCACAAGGGCCCAGCAGTGTGGCTTTGCTACACATGACTGCTTTCATCCCCGGGAACCTATGACGAATATTGTGCAATTTACAGGAACAAAACTGAGCTTTGATACTTTGCATCTGACGGACGTTTAAACAAAATTTGCCTAAGAAACTCTGGAGCATGTGACTGGAAATATGTGCAAGCTGAGTGGCTTCATCTCCAGTGCCTACAGAACACTCAGCAATGGCAGAGGCTTCCCCACCAGCACCCTCAGCAATGCCAGAGCCAGGAGCCAGCACACCAAAAGCATCATTAATCAAATAGTTCCTAACATCTCTCTACCTGAGTGCCCCAGGGCTGCAAAATAAGAAGGCAAAATAACTGAGAGGGGGAGTGCTCCAGGGTGGAGAAGCTGGAAATCCCACCAGGAGAAGCTCAGCTCCACCTGGCAGCCTCAATTTCCATTCCCCTTCATGGTTCTCCAAGCCCAATTTGTTGCTACCTAAGCACATCGTGGTGAAAACTCTTAAAAGCACATTAAGAGGGGAGTGACTTGAAGATCCAAATCCATCATTTAAATATACATATTTTATACATTTAATACCCTTTCGGATCGGGCCATAAATAAATGGAGGTAACAAAGCATGAACCAGCATCTCTGCTTTCTTCTGTCCCAGGCACCCTGTGGCTGATGGGTGCTGTGCCCAGGAGAGCCCCTCACTGCCTGGCAGATGCAGGAGATGCTCAGGGACACCCCAGGAACGTGAGGAGGAGCTTGCAGCTCACATTTGCTTCATGAGCTGAAGAAGCACATGCTATACAGGGAGATTTTAGGTGAATTAACCTAGAGTTACACATAGGGTTTAGTTTTCAGGAAGCTCTTCAACCCTGAAGCAAGCAAGTGCTCTTTAGAGGCCATGCAATACCTTGCCTGTCCCCAGACATGCAGGATATAGAAAAATAATATATATATTTATACAGACAAAGCATATTTGCTTTCAAACTGCATCCTGATAGAGAAACAGCAATTGGCAGCTGAATTTTTCCTGCTGAGCCTTGGGCAGCAGTGCCAGCAGCCCTCCAGCCTCCCCATCACCACCTGATCTCAGACAAAAAGGGCAAAAATGGGTGCATTGAGGTGCCCCCCCCCTCCTCACCAGCTGAGTGGAAAAGGAAGGAGAGGAGAGAAGAAAACGCAAGCAGTGCCATAACCTGTGCAATGTACAGTTTTCTGTTCCATGCTGGTAAAGAAACAGAAAGCTGCAGTGATGCCAACATCCTTTGAATCTCCCTATGTGGATCTTGCTGCAGCCCAGGTTGTTCTGTACAGAAATCACATCCATTATCCTATTAGTACATGGATGAGGATGCATCAAGACATCAGATTCACCCTTTTGAATGGATGTGGTTCTGATCTCTAATTGGTTTTGACCTTGTTTACAACATGTGAAAAAGGAAGATAAAAAACATTGCATTTTTGTTATTTTCAGTAATCCCAAGGCCATCCAGTGCCTTTATGCACCCGAGTGCCTGCATGGGAAAGGGGGGCACAGCAAGAACAAGTTCCAGGCTAACACCAGCAGCAAAGTTTCATCCAATTATATCCAAACTGGCAGAGCAAAACTGTGACACAGAAAGGAACACAGAAGCAATTGAAATAACAGGAACAGTGAAGCAGTAAACAATCTTGCCTAAGGCACAACACTAACTTCAAAGCATCAACCCAACCAACAAAGGTGACAAACAATTTGCATAATAATAAACTTCACTCAGCACTTGTTCCCTTTCCTTTCCCTTTAATGGAGATGAAACCCACCAGAGCAGGACACACACAGTGTCACCCTCAGCCTGGGTGTCACCGCAGCTGCCTGACAGGTCCCTTGTTGGGCAGGACAGGAGGTGGGAAGGGATGGGGAAGCCCTGAGGGACAAGGAGGCTCAGCTCTGGTTAATGGCCCTGGTGACACAGCAGTCCCCTGAAGAATCTTTTCTCACAAGCAGCTGAGCCAGGACTGGGAGAAGCTGCAGAGATTCAGGAGGTCTAAAGCAGGGAAAGCTTCACATCAAGGTGCAGCTGATTGGAAAGTTCTCCTGCTTCAAACAATCTCCATGCTGTCAAACAATCACTGCTAATTCTGTAATTCCAAATACAAGGTTAGGCCAGCTTCAAAAATTCTGTTTTGATAGTAACTTCTGAAAATTAAAACACAGAATCCCCAGGCAAGTTCTGGTCTTGCTCAGAAAACACTTTAAACTTTTAAACTTTTTTTTTTTTTCTCCCTTCCTTTTTATTCATTGAATAAATTATATGAACTGAATAACAGCATTCTGGCTACAAGTTGCTTCCAAATAAACTTGACTGAGACATTATATTAAGGGAATCCACCACATCAGAAGCTCTATTCTGCATATTTTTTTTTTTTTTTTCCTAATTGTGATTTATAATGAAGTTCTTCCCCAGCAAGCTGACTCAGGGAAAAACCACTCTGAAAGACGTCGGCTACTGATGAATTATTTTTATTAATTAAGTCAGAGGAACAAAAACCACAGTGGTTTTCAGGGCTGCAGCAGGACCCACAAGCTGGGAGGCAAAATGTGGAAGAGTCCCAGTGCTGAAAGGCTCCTCTGCTTTCTGAGATCCCAGGAATGGGGTTGTTTTTTTTCTCCCTCTCAGACTAAAGATTTGGTCCTGGCTGCTCTGGACTAAATAAAACACCATGAAAGCCTTTAATGCATTAAAAACTGAAATATTAAGCAGAAGTAGCTTTTCTAATACACTGATATTTAAGCAGCTGAGCTTGTGATGGGGTTTATGAAAGCAGAGTGGGAAGAACAGAGTCCAGCAAAGCACTGGAGCTGTGCAAGTTTCAGAGACCTTCAGACTTTTCCCTTTTTTTCAGGAGCTAAGAGATTCCAAGTTTGCCTTTTCAGTGCAGATTTTAGACCCAGGAGAATCCCTGCATTCTGCCTGTTTGGGCATTTCCCCACCACAGACCTGAGCACGGGAGGGAAGGGGGGGATTCCTTCCTTTAAACATGCAGCAGATGGAGCAATTCATAAGGTTTAAAAAAACCAACTTTGGGATTCACTTATTTAAGTCAGAATCCTCTGTGAACAGTGATACTTCCCAAAAGGATGCTTATTTGTAGCCTACCCCCTTTTTTTTTGTCTGATGGCTTCTCCCCCTTGCTGCTTGAGCTGTTTTATCCAACCTCACCTGGCTTTTACATGGGAAAACCTGAAATCCCTGAAATTCCCACATGCAATAAAAAAGCAGCCTGATTCACACAGTTAGGACATGCTTTTTCACACAGTGCTGGTTACTGGGAAGTTTAACTTTTGTTAAAGAGAGTTGAGATAAAACAAACCAGGGAAGTGGATATTTTTCTTACTTATTTCAAGTGAACAGATTTGGGGTAATTTTTTTTCTCTGTGCCACAGAATAGATGCTTTTCTGGAGGACTGTAATAGCCCTCAGCCTCTTTTCCACCAAGAATGCAAAGAGAAACACTTTTTCTGAAGAAGTCATGGAAACTGGTAAATGAAGACACAAGCCCTCATTGAAAACCTCTAATTTTTTAATTTAATTTACATGTCAGTGGATCTTTTGAGCTTTGCCTGTATGGTTTTTATAATGTACATTTCCACTACTTTTTCCCAGGGGTATTATGCACTATTTCTAAACTGGGATTACTCAAGTTGAAGTGTGATAAAGGGCACATTATAGTTATATTAAGCAAAAAAATGGGATGAGAAAGCTTTAGCATAGTCCAAAGCAAGCTGTGCTCAGAGCCTCATTTCTGGTAACAAGCAGAGCAAAGCAACCAGTCAGCTAGAAACTGATGCTAGCAAATCAATGCTTTATATCTTGAGAGATAGTGATTTTATCCTTTAAAAAACAAATTGTTTTCTGTTCAAAATAGAGGTTAGGTTTGGTTTTTGGTTGTTTGTTTGTTTCCAAAATCATTAAGTCCTGCTCTGGGATATCACTGCTATCATCAGGAGCATGTTTGAGCCACAAAACAGAGAGAAAAGCTCTGTTATTTCCCATGAAGGTAGCTTGTACAGTCACTCTTTGACAGAGCTGATGGAGGAGAGGGGATTCCTGAGCCCAGCCTGGGTTATCATCTCATCCTGCTGCTCTTCCCAGAGGTTTCACAACCATGTTGTTATTCTTCACAGCTCATCCAAAAGCTGCAGGAAAACTTGCTTAACTTGCAGGGTTCTCCACAGTGCCTGGGCCCAAATCAGAAGTGCTTGTCAACAGTGCTGCAGCCACATAAACAAGCAGCAGCTGGATGAGAAAAGGAGGGCAAGGCAGCAGAAAAGGGTTTGGTTGTGTTTTTTTTTTTCACAGCAGCTATTTGCAACCCTCCAAGGAACTACAGAGGCTGCCCATTAAAACCCTGTTAAAACACTTCTGATGTTGTCAGCAGTGGAGAGCTGAAATAGCAGAGTGATCACTGAGATGCTATCTGCCTCAAGCAGTTCAGTGGTACTGTCAATAATATGAGCAAGGAGGTACAAGATGAGCAACAACCTAATTTCTGCATCAAAATTTCATAAGCCTCCCTCAGCTGGTAAACACAAGAGATGTGGGCAAAGACAGGACAGCCAATAAACCACCACCAGAAGATGACCTTAGGTCTGGAATCCTTCCCAAATGCTCTGAACCTTTAAGTTCATTTACACTTTGAAAGCAAAGCAGTGGAATGGCAGGGAGGCAGCAGGAGGAAGGAGGTGACAGCTCTCCCACCAGTGCTCGTCACCTGCTCCCCAGCTTGGCCCTCTGGACAAAGCCCAAGGATAAACCATAACACCACTTTCAGGTATATACACATCCAAATATCCCATATGTATTCCTGTAGTTTCTCCCCATTTTTAATCCACTTTTGACTCAGGGAGCCATTCCTTGGGGTAGGAATTTGGTACTTCTTGTGCCTCCTTTGAATTCAGACCTCCTGATGTGCACAGCCACTAAAACTGAGAGCAACGATAGCAGAATCATTTACTCCTCTGCTACTCTGTGCTCATGAGTAAGTTCTACTCATTGTGAATAATGGCTGGAGAACCAGGGCCAAGGTGAAGAGTTATTTATAATCCAGTAGCCAATGAGTAAGTGTTTAGCTATGAATTTACTGCCCTGGCTACAATTTCATGAGAAAACGAACAGAGCCAACTTTTGGTTTTCTAGTTTTCAAAGCAATACGCCCACCAAAAACTAGTAAAAATAATTTGGGAAGGATCAGGGTAGTTATTTATAAAGCAACCATGCCAGAGATCACGTGCATCTCAGCTGAATGCAACATGATCACAGATGCTTCAGTTTCTTAGGTATTTCCTCAGCATTGCTATGGCAGCCAGTGGAACTCCTGGACTCATTGTCTTAAACCAGGATCAGATGCTTCTCCTTTTTTATGCAATAAACATCCAGTGCAGAGAGCCAAAAGACAGAACTTGTTGGAAATGAGGCAAAGAATGAGACTGTCATCTGCACAGCAGTCCTGGGTTTAGAGGTCAAAATCTCTGTCTGCTTTTTATGATAAAGTGACTGCACTGCCTTACCAAACAAGCTTCTAGCAAGTGTACCCTGGACTTGTAGAAGATCCAAGAGATTGAGGAATAATTCTCATTTTGATTGTCCTAGAATGATGTAAATGTTACTCCTAGAAATGCAATCCTTTCACACCTCAAGTAGTAATAATGTATTTGGACATAAAAGAATAATCTGACCAGGAAAACACTGGGACAAGAGGATCAAGCTCACCTCTCTCCTGATTTCCTAAACAAAATCATGGCAGCTCCCAGGACACCCTGCAGAACAATTGGATATTTTCCAATCCCTACATTACAGGTCATGACTTACTGGTGTAAATTTGGATTCTGCTGGGGACCTGCTTATTGACTGAAGTTTGGATGGCATGACACAGCAGGAGACTTTTGGCTTCTCCCTGCATTTTTGAAGGCTGGTTTACAGAAGTGGACTGTGTTTTCTTTCAGCCAGCATTTTACTCCACAAAGACATATGGCTCAGATTTGTGATGGAAAGAGACATTTGGAAAACCAGAAGTAACAATTCTACAGGACTGCAAATTATTTCTGAACTGTAAACACTGAAGGGGATGGCTTCTTATGAAATTTTTAAAACCAATGGCTAGTTTTACCATGTGTTGTACTTCAGATTTGCAGAGTCCAAGGGGTATATTTTCACCTTGATGTACAAAGAGTTCTACATGAAACTACACTCTTCAGTTTTTCTATGGGGACTTGGTGTGAGCTGCATTATTTCAGTGCTGCTGGGCTTTTGCAACTGCCCTAACTTCACCTTGGTAGAAAATCACTGAACTCAGCCAGAGCCATCTGAAAAAGCCTGATTAAGGCACTTCTGCAAACCCTGAGTATCCTGGTACATATTTTTACACCTCTTATGATTTTAGAAAGCTCTTTTCCCTCTCCTTATCTAAAGGGAAAATGAAACAAATCAGTGTTAGAAGGAAGAGTAACAAGAAGCAGTCTTATTTCCCCTGGTCTCAAGAGCCCCAAGTCAAATACCTTCCTTTGTACAACTGTTTCCCTTCTTTTATTACCCAAATGTTGTGGCACCATGCAACTGAAGCAGAATAAAATTACCACATTTTGAGATGAGTGTAACTTTTACAAGAGTCAGATATCCCAAACAACCCAGACAGTCAATAACACAGCACAGATGAACTCTGGCAAGTAATAGGTGTGCTGACCCTAAATTCATGAGGCAATAAAACCTACCAACAGCTCCTTGTTCTAAATACTCAGGCACTTCTCAGAGACAATATAGTTTCTGTTTGTGAGCAAAAAGATCATTCATTAGGAAAGCTTTTATAAAAAGGTTATAGTATCATTAGCAAAAATTAATAGGAAGAGAACTTTCAACACCTGACACCAAGGCTACAAAAAAAAGGCATTAAAAACCTGAAGTTACTGTAACTGTGTCCCAAGGACTGCACCCCACAGTCCCACTTCTCCAGAAAACTCCATAACCACAGTCACCAAATTAACTTCCTTCTCTTTCTTCCTGCATTTTGAGTTGGACACATTGGGATGAACACAGAGCTGCCCTGCAGTGGAATCACAGCACCTCTGCTCATCTCTTCCAACTCCACAGCAATGAAAATACCCTTAAAGACACCAAGAATCTCTTCTTCCAAACTTGTTTTCTTTCTGAGAGCTTTTCAGCAATAACAGAGCTCAGGTGAAGTTACTATTCCAAAGCTGCCCTATGGTAGACTCTGCTCTGAACTCTTATTTCTTGAAGGAAAACACATTTTCTAATTAACCTAAACCCACAAGATTTTAAAATAAAGCACCACAAAAAGTGGCCCCAAATTCTGGAAAATGAATGGAGACAATTAAAATTCACCTTTAACTGCAACAATCAAATCCATGTTCTTAGCTAGATTGCCTAATTTAAGCAGATGTACTTTCCTCTTTGCTTTTGCTTCAAGCTTTCCTTCTATGAGAAGTCAAGTAATTAACTTGCCAGGGGAAGAAATTTTCCTCTTCAATACCTTTACATTTGTGTAGAGCAAAATCATACAAAATGCTGCTGCAAACCCCAAAGGGGAGAAGCTTGTGCTGTACAGCACACCCTGGCTGAGACCACCTTAAATCCCCCCAGCACCTCCACCCAGCTCCAGAGCTGGATGTCCCCCTGCTGCACCAGTGGCTGCCTGCTGGGATGGAGTTTATCCACAGGAAATATGAAGGGAAAATTCATGCTCAGCTGCTTAATGAGAAGTGACATTGTATCTCCAGAGAGGGAGAAACTTTGGATGTCAGGCAGGTTAGCACAGGGCAAGCAGACGGTCAATAAAATATTCAATAAAGTACTCTGATATCATAGATCTAATATTGTGGAAAAAGCCAGAAGTCCTTTTTTTTATAATAAGAAAATGAGTTTAAAATTATTATTAAAATGCTCTGTAATACATTAACCTCCTAAAACTTGAAGGCAGTGGTGACTGGTTTCTGATCTTGTTAGGAAAGGTGAAAACAGATCAGTGCTCATGGGACACCAGCTAAGAATCTGCTGACACATAAAGCAGGTGAGTTATCACTTTTTACTGAATCTCACCAAAATAATTTAACAGATATTTTCAAATTATTTAAGTTAAAAAAAAAAAAATACACAATACTCAAGGAAACAGGCCCAGACCTCCCCTGGTCTGGATCCCTACAGTGTGAGCTGACATGAGCACTGAGTCCTGGGCTTCCCTCCTTCCCAAAGGGATCCAACCTGCTGCTCATTTTTCCAGACAAGATTCCTACTAGATTTCCTCTCTGAGCAACTCCTTTGTGACAGCACTTTCATGCTTTGCTCTCAGTGACTTCTTCAGTTTTTCCCCCAACCTCAGCAGATTGAAGCATTTGGTAGGAAAAAGCCTGGAAGGATCAAGAAAGCAAGAGGCCATATGCAGTGAATCCCTGCAATCATTCTAATGAAGCTAAATCTTTGAGTTTACATAAAAGGAAAATTAAATCAAGCACTGGAGTGGATTGGAAAGAAATACACCAGGAGATGGATAAAGTTAATCACGTTTAGCCAAGGCTAATGCTGACCTACTCAGGCCTGCCCTGGAGATCCTGCCCACTCACTGCAAGTTTGCTCTGCTTTTAGTTTTATTTTTCACCAAAAAAACCCCTCTCAACCATATCTCCAGCAGGTGATGACAGGGGAACAAGAGACTTCTGACCAGAGCAAACCTCTTGTTCCATTCAACTTTTCTAATGTGGCATCTTCTATGTTTTATACCCTCCTCCTAAACCAAAACTCTACCTTCAGACAGCAGCTATCCAACCTTTGGGCAGAAACCTCCAGGGTCATCTCAGAGCTCTGGGGCTTTGGGTTCCTTGCAGCAATCCCAGCAGGAAGGCCAAAGGGCTGGCACACACACAGGGATGTATCCAGGCCACAGGCTGCCTATCAGAGTTCTATCTGACATTTATAATTTAAGAAATGGAGTTGTATCTCCCAAAACATTTCCTTTCATGCAATGCTGAAGCAAATGTAATTCTTTAAACCATTTAACTGGTACCAGCTACACAAACCACACGGGGTCCTGATGAAGGAGCAAAAGATTAGGATATGAATCTGTCAAGTTTGGAATATTCCTTTCTGTATAGCTCTGTTAAACAACTGAAGACAATAATGCTTCAGTATTTTCTCAGAATAGCTCATTTGTTATTTATTTCAGTGTTACAGAAAAGATTATTTGCAACTATTCACTTCCTTACAAAATATTCAGATTCTTCAATGAAAAGAGTTTCCCACATTGTGGAGCCACCCACACAGCTCCATTTGTAAGTGAATGAAAAGCTGGGCTTGATGATGTTGAATTTTTTAACCTCTTCCAGTTCTCCAGCTCTGCTGAGCCCCTTTCCTTCTGCATCTGCACAAGGAGAAGTGTTGAACTCATGCTAAATTTGTTGATTCCATACAAATGAAGACAACAAAGGCATCAGATGATTAGGAGTAAAGCTATTTCTGAAGATCATAATCTGTGTCTGAGGTTGATTGCTGGCAACCTAAACCTAAATTCAAGCTTGCTAGGAATTAATTGTAATGTAGGACACATCATAATGAGTAAAGTGCTAGGAAAGAAAGAGCTTCCCTTCTGGTTTAGGCTACTGGTGTCAGCTTTGGCCAACCACAAGTCATTACCATTTAATGACTGGTCTGGTGAAATGGCCTCATGGTTTAAGTCCCCTCCCTAACCATCCTACCACCCTCATAATTAGCCCAAGACAGCTATCTCACCACAGACCAGGCTCCTCCCTCAGTGGACACCTGAGGTCCTACAGATCCTCCAGAAATCTCTACCACGTGCCCTCCATGCCAGGAGCCTGGTACCTCTCCAGCACTCAGGAGCAGGAATTTCCCAGGACACAGCACAACTCATAATCCCAACACACCAAACCACACTCCTTGCAATTTAACTAAAAACTCTGCAATTGCATCATGGCTCTGTAAATCCCCTAAGCACAACACATCACCCAGGCATCAAGTTCTTGAAAACCTCCAGTATTTCTCCCCCACTTTTCATCCTTTCCCTCCTTGGATGTCTCAGCACCGTGAATCCCAACAAAGTGTGTAAGGTTTAGGCCAACATCTCACTTTTCCCTTCCTGTCATCCCATTTCACTCTGGAATCTGATTCTTCCATCTGTCCCTTTTCTCCTCACCCCATCTGGTGAAATCCAGCAGTTGCACTCACAGGATCTGATGCTTCAGCCAGTGCCTGCGTCCACCCCCAGCTGCACTGCAGCACCACTGCTTGGCTCCTTTAAGAGATGACTAAAAGAGATGTTAGTGAGTTGGAGAAATTCAGGGGAAAAAAAAAAAAAAAAAAAAGGGAAAGAAAGACTTGCTCTTCTTTGAGGGCTGGCTGGAATGGAGAGCTATCTTCATAAATAGACAGGAAACAGAAAAGACTAATGTTGGGCAGATGACAGATCCCTGAATTCAGTTAACTGGCCTTCAAGATATGAACTGTTCTATTAAACATAGAGGCATTATGTTGGTCATCCACTTTAAGCCCAAGAGTGATTAAAATGCTGGCAGAAAATAAAAACTGGCTATTGAAGAGCTTGCCCTGAGGTCCTAATTTCAAATCAAATTTTACAGCGCCGCACAGGAACAATGGCAGCCCAGTACTCCAAGTCTTCTTTTTGTCACTTTGTACAAAGAAACCCCCTCAAACTCTCTCAAAGAACAATGGCCCCTCTAGATTCACAACTACGCCAAGAATGGGCTCAAACCATACAAAAACACATTTTAAAAATACATTTTACACTGCCCTTGACATTTGAGATAAATAGAAGCCAATGCATTGAAATTCCAAGTATTTTTTTATATCCTTTCACAACGTGGATTTTTTTCTTTTCCCCAGTCTACTTGATCTTTGACATTCTGGCCTCTGCAAAAGAAGGACACAGCAGAGCAGTCAAAGAAATTAATTATGCAGATAATTGCATTTTATTAAAATGATTACTGTAGCAGAGAACTCAACAAATGACAGCTACACGAACCTGGCCCTCGGAAGAAATCAAGAGGACACAAACAGTTCATTTTTAATTGAAAAACTTCTCAGCTATTAACACTTAATTATCTGTTACTGATATATGGCACTAGCTTAATTAGCATTTTTCTATACATCAGGTTTGCCTTTTACTTAAAGCCTGTTCTTAAAGTTCTGCTGAGCTGCTGCAGCTTCCCTGTTTCTACAGGCTGAGTTTATTTGAATTTGGCAGCTTAGATACAGACAGTTGTTTCCTAGTGAACTGCACACAAGACCATATGTTTCAACATTTAGCAATTTAGAATCAGAGGTATAATTCTGAGTGTCCTTAGCAGAAATTGTACATTAAATACCCAAAGGACCCAAGCTCTACAAGAGATACAGCCTTTTTTAGCACTTTTCCCATAGCAACAAAACCACTCTAGGCTACTTATATCATATACTTGAACCACAAGCACATTGAGAGCATTGGTGAAGCTGAGTGAAGCCTGCAGCCAGGCATTTCACAGGCTGCTGTGTTTTCAGCAGCAAGAGATGAGCAAATAGATCTTTCTTTTTCCCTTCCTCCTCCCTGCACCTCTCTTCCACCAGGTAGAACTCACCCAGAATTGCCTCTGAAGCACAACCAGGGCTCCTACCTGGTTTCTACATCTGTGGGCATCTACTTTTAAGAAGATATTAGCCAACAGCTTCTTTCAGCAATCAAAAATAAGGCCAAACATGTTTCTGGGGTGATGAACATCACCAGAACTATGGATTTAAATCAAGTGGCATGCTACACCATCCCCTTGTGCTGGTACATCCACTCTGCTTTTCCTGTCATCAGGTGACACAATCTCCAAACTAAACAAGAACATTTTAAAGCAGGTTAAGAGAGAGAAAAAAAGCAACAAATCCTGAGGGAGAAAAAAAAATAAATTCAAATACACCCCTGAATCTGTCAGCAAGGCTTCACTGCTTAAATCACAACACCTGCAATACAACCAGAACGAAAATGACAAGCCAAAGTTTAAATCTAGTGGTGATTTTTTCTTAGAGGATAGGCACAAAGCAAGGAATCCAGTCTCTCCAATACCTTTAAAAGTTTAAATGAAGGCTGTTCTTAAAAGCCACGGCCCTAACCACAACCCCCCTGAAGTCCCAAACAAAGCTCCAGATCCTGTGCTGACCACGCAGCCGCAGCTCCCGTCTCTCAGGCAGCCAAACTCCAGACCCATTTGCCACTTTCACTCCTTTTTAACCACTTTTCTCACCATTTCGTGCTGCTTAACAGTCCCTTATTCTTCAGCTTTTCACACTACCACCTCACAGAAAACTGAAAGAGCAAAGAGGGGGTTTTTTTGTTTTGTTTTAATTCCTGGAGCAGGAATGTGTCGGGAGGGATGCGAGCCCGCCCTGCGGTCCTGCTCCTGCCAGCCAGGAGCCAGCACTCCTCACTCTGCTACAGCCTCTGCCTCTCCAGGGCTGGGATCAGGAGTTCTTTTCCCTTTTTTTCCATCCCATATATGTACGGAAACTGAAGAGAAAAAGGATTTAAAAACATTTCCTTATAGCTTTCGTTAAAACGCTGTCATTAAGTAACAAAGATTAAATTACTAGCTGTAATTTCCAGATAGAAATTGTTTTCAGAGTACTTTTCATCACCATGAGAAGGTTGTTTTCATTTGGGGAAGGTTTGTCTGTCGTTTTGACTTGGTATCCTGGTAGAGAAATTCACTTCAAATGCATGAGTGATTCTGAGTGATTAAAACAAGCAAACAAAACCTCCAGGAGTAATTCCATTTGTGGGTATATTTCCTTTAACAGCATTAATAATCTGATGCATTTAAAAGGAAGATTGAGAATTGTAATTCACTTGTATTTCACAGGATTAAAAATGCAATATACGTAATATTGCCACGTCATACAAACACAAACACATCAAGGAGGTATTTTGACAGCCCCCAGTTTTGGTGAGCAAGAGTTCGGTGTCGACACCTTTGTAGGTCACTTAAATTTTACTTCATCTGTCTACTACCATGATGTAAAACCCCAAAGAAAACATTTATTATTTAGAGAAGTCTGAAAATACACATTCAGTGGGATAGAGCTCAAAGAATACTTCAGTCAGGACATAAAACTAAGGACAAGTTTTCTCTTTTGGAAGGAGATTTAAAGTGTAATACTTTAGACATCTAATAGGAGATGTGATTTTCTGTACATTTCTTTGCCTCTTGTATCATCAATTCCCAAAAGAAAAACAAAAAAGAATTTTTAATTAAAAAATTTCAATAACCCAGATAAATTTATTTCTTGACTTGGAATTATCAAAAAGAATTGATATTGCATAAATAAGGAAGACAGAAAGGGACTTTCTGTAGGCCAGTACTTTGTTTCACAGTATCAGAAGCGTTTTCAGTAGAAAAAATAAATCTGTTAAATGAATGTAAGCTTAAAAAAGAAAGAGGGAATGGGAAGAAATGCCCACTCTGAGAGCAACTGAATACCTGGGTGAGGAGGAGCCTGCCTGCCCTGGTCAGAGCAGCCCAGGTTATTCTCATCTCTTCTTTCTCAGCAGAAATTCCCCCCTGACCCTGAGAAACACTGTCATTAAAACAAGGCCATTTCCATGAAACATATCTCCACTGCAAAAACATTTAATAAAAACATTCCCATCCCATTCTAATTTTAATCCGTGCTAGGTTTCAATTGAAAGAACCATCAGGCACAGCTGTCTGATTTCCTCTTCCAAAGCACCCCAAATTTTGAGTTCCCTACCCAAAATACAAGATAAAATCTAAGGGACTCCAGGGCACACTGGGAAAATTTTCCTTTAGGAAAACTAAGCTTGAACTAAATAAAATGCCACTTAAATATTACTGGACTCTGGGTATATCTGAGAGTGAGACTTATAAATAAAGCCCTTACAAGAAAAAATGCACACTGAGGGAAAATAGGATTGTTATTTTTAACACTGATAATTTTGTTTAAAAGAAGATTCCTTCCTGTGTTTCATCATTTTACGTTCTGTTCTATTCTAGAAACTAATGTGGGAAAAAAAGTTCAGAAAAATCCAGGCCCAGAATATTATGGAAAAAAGAACCACCAAATGTAAAGGTCCTGTAATATTTGGTATCTTTAGATTTTTCTGCACTGGTTCACATGACCCCCAATTTATTTTTAGAAAGGCAGCAGTTCCCACTTGGACCTGGTGCAATACCTTGTACCCGAATGCTGCTTTGCACAAATAAACCAGAGAAAGTGTTGACTTAAAAATAAAATATTGAAAAGGAGAAAGTTTTGCTCTCTGTGAAAATTTCCGGAAAAGCTGTAAACAAAGGCAGGTTTGGCTCAGTGGCTGAGTGACTCTGTTGAGCTGTTGAGGACGGGGAACATATCAAACCTCACAGAGTGAGGAAATGTTTGTAAAACAGTTAGTAAATCATAGGCAGCAAGGTCACCATGTTTAACAGCAGGAGTGACACTTAGCCAAAACTCCAGCTGTGAAAGGGCGTATGCACGCACGGGGCTGGCTCTCATTTCTTCTTCTGAATTCTTATTTTGGGGGAAAAAAAGAAAAATAAAATCCGTACCTTTAAAATCAAGAAAAATCTAGAGGACTTCAAACCAAGGAGATCTGCCAGGCCTGACATGCTCATCCATCAGATAATCTCTGTACCTGGTTTTGTTCCACCAAACAAAACGTAAGTTGTTAAAGCAGCAAAGAATTTCTCAGGAGTCAGTGGCATTTCCCCACGGGGGGATATGGAATGACCTTTTTATCTCAGGGATAGAGGTTTAAGTTCTTGCTGCTGCTCCAAATTCACAGAGAGGAAAAAAAAATAGAACCCAAACCCAATAATCTGGGCTGAGAGCTGGCATAGCCAGAAGGTGAAATTAGACTTTTCCACATATAAACACTCTGAACCCGTGTATGAATACAGGGAGTTTAATTCATCTGATGCCAAACAACCCAGGAGCAATTATTTCAAGCTGAAAAGTTGTCACAAAATCACTCCATAATAAGGAGAGATTTATAAAATGACTCACCTGCTACTGCTGAACAGGACTGCTCTGCAGTGTGTCCCTGGCAGGCAGGAAGAGCAAAGGAAGTACTTAAACACATACTTGACTTCAGCTCCTTGCATGTTTGAAGTTAAGCATGGATGTAAGAGCTTTGCTGGACTGGGGCCTATGTGCTGCACAACCATGCTAAAAAAATAAAATAATCCTCCCAAATTGCTTACATATAAATTACATTTCTATTAAAACCCCTGGGGTTTAAATCCCCGTTCATGATGAGGTTTTAAAGTGTCCTCTGTTCGCTGCATGATGAGACAACACTGCTGGGAAGGAGGGAGAAAAACTTGGTCTGCAGGGGGGAAAACAGGTTTTGTTCTTGGGGAAAAACTCACTGGGCACTCCTCCATCCTTTAGGTGGCAGAAAAGTGACATTGCAGTTAGGATAAGCACAGTTGGCAGGCAAGAGATTAAATGAGAAATAATTTGATCAAAGCCTGTAGGCAAGAACTACAGCCTGATATTAACCCATGGAAGGTGAATGCCCAAGGTAAAGATCTCCTTCTGCATATTGAAGGATAAAACAGGAATAAAGAAGTATTCAATTTGAGGGGGGCCAGTGTTTTAATTTATATTTCTTGCTGTTTTGTGCTATGAATCCTTCCTTTTGGTCTAGCTCTGCTGCTTTCTTAATAAGGGAAAGGTTTAAGTCAAAATGACTCCTGAATCCAAACTCTCTCAATTTTTCAAAGGGTCTCCTCTTCAGTGACCAAACCAAACCCTTCTACCTCAAAAGCTTTGTGTGTGCTTCTGAGGGTCTGTAACCCAGCTAAAGATTTAAACTTTACAAGTGAAACTCACACTTTGAAATACACTTCTAGCTCTCAGCCCAGCTCTGAGAAGTTCTGCAGAAGCTTCTGTATTATTTTCTGTATTATTTAACAGTACCAAACAGCATAACAGGAGGAAGAGGCAACCTATCCTAAAGGCAAGGAAAAAACACTGCAAAACACTAAGCTAAGAGGTCAGTTTTGTATTAAGTAAAGTTGAAAGTGACTTAAATTAATTAAAACACACTAGTGCAGTTTGGTCATTTTACCTATCTCTGTTTTAAGAGACTCTTTCTTAAATGGAAAATCCTACAGTCAACTGATGGACTTGAGTATTAATTAACTAGTCCTGTGTGTTGAACGTTTCCATTTGGTTAATCTCCTGGAAAGGAATTACTGTTTCATTTTATGAATCCTTCTTCTTTGCTCATTACATGAAGCCTTCAGCATGTTTGCTACTGTACAGTTTGTTTTTCAATCTTTTCTTCTTCTTTGGTCTTTCCTGCTCAAGTTCTGTTCAGTAACCTGGCTCAGTTGTGCTTTGTTGAGCAGTTCAATGAGATTAAATCAACAATATGTTTTAAGCTGCCAGTACATAAGTTAAAATTTACCTCCCTTAATCCATCTTAAGTGCTTCAGAATTGTACTCCAGCAGCCAGAGATATTAATTAACAGACAACAGCTTTACCATTTAATTACTAAAATTTCTAAGGAAAGCTCTTGCTACCCAATATTGTTTTGCCACCCTGTTTTAGGCACAACCCTTCCTTCCTCTCTTGAGTCTGTGCTGCTCTTGGGCCTCCACTCTCACTGAGATACTTAGGGATCCCTTCCCACCCACCCCATCCTGGCCTGCAGGAATAGGAATTTGTTTATTTGTTACCAGCAAAGCTAAAACTCCTGAAATACACTTCAGAACAACCTGCTGAAGCCCAGCTGCTCCAGATGACAGCCACAGGACACTTGCCTTCAGAGCCCAGCTCCACCAGTCCCCAGGACAGACAAGTGGCCTCAAGTAACATTTGCCTGCTTATTCCTCTAAGCACCCCCTTTGTTATAGGTAAAAAACCCCCATATTTACATAGATTTTGTAACCTAGATTGTGTGGCCTGAAAGAGAAGTTTATTTGACCTGGATCTGGACTTGAAATTACTCAAGCACATCCCATGGATGCCACCAGTCTCAGATGCTTCCCACCAGTTACTTCATATACCAGTACTGGAAATCCTCAACATTTTCTCTCCCCTTGCTTTCTGCTTCTATCAGAAACTGTAAAGAAACAATTTCCAATATTTTGCTTTTCTCAGTTGTTCCAAACAGTGATGTTTGGGAGGGTTTGCAGCAACACCACTGCCATGCTCACACATCCCTATGCATACAAAGCTTTATAGCCAGGAGAAGTGTCACAAGTCTGCCCAAATTATTCTTCTGAGTACAGATATCCTTTAATGCAGATGTTTTAGCAACCACTTTTGTGTCTCAATGCAAAACCTGCCCTAATCTTTTAATGTCCTACAACATCATCATCCATTGCTTTAAACTTCTTGGCCTGTTCAGACCACCTAGATCCCATCCTGCTCTTCTGCTGAATTTGTTGCACACAAACTAAGCAAGTAGGCACTTCAGAAAATTAACTCTGCCAAGACAGAAATCCAGCAGCAATCTTTAGCAGTGTTCACTGCCTTGCAGGTACAGCTTAGCCCAAACATCAACCCCTGATCAAAATCACATTTCAGAAAGAAAAAGAGCTAAAAGAAAAAGTTCACTGGTCTGAAGCTAACAGCTCCAAAAGAAATTGTTTATTAATACACCTATCAACCCTCCTGCTAATCCTTTATGGCATTAGAACCTCTCTAATGTTTTCTGATTTTTATAGGAATTCTTTTGAGGTGTTAAAGTCTCAAGGGGTATTTTTCATTAAAAAAGTCAAATGACTATATCTGAGTAATATCACAGGTACATTTCCTCAGTAAATGAACTCCTAACTGGCCACTGATTTTCCAAATGCCCTTGGTGACCATTTCTCTTCTCTAGCAGCAGGGCAGGGGCTGTCCCTTACCTCTGGCAGGCATTTCTGGCCTGGGACAAGCCAATGGGTTTTTCCAATTTCCATATATAACGAGGCTCTGATGTTGGGAGGAAGTGGGCAAATACTGAGAAATCAGGGAGGATAAAAAGCACTAGACCTGTAACCTCTGAGGTCAGGAGGTTATGACTTCAGGGCCTACCAGTAAGGTGGAAGGATGTGCTCAGGTAGTTTTAAATTACCTTGTTTCACTGGGCTTTTCCAAGAGGAAGAGAGGCAAGATCAAACACAGAAGATCAATATCACATACATGAATAAATACACACATGCCAGACAGGAACATTACTTCTTTTTATAATATATTCCCTCCCCTGTAACATAGTTGTGATTTTCTATTCAGAGGAGCTGTGATGCTGACAAGTTGTCCAGGAGCTTTTTTACTGTGTAAATAAACACAAAACCAGAAGATTAATTTGTAAGACCATAACTTTGTTTTCCAAACCCTGAGGGGATGAGTACAGGTTTGAGTAACCATACCTGGAAAATCTACCTTCAGCTGCACGTGCAGCAGGAAGGAGAGAAACACTTCACTCAGAGATGAGGCAGAAATGAAGTTCCAGTTCTCAAGTTGGATCCTTGAGTAATGATTTCATGATCATCTGAGATGTGTCACCACTGCTCAGGGTGGTGGGAAACCAAGGAGCCATAAAGTAAAGACTTTCACCTTCATGGACAACTGTAAAAATAGGCCTCCACAATCTAGGATTCCCTAAGCTGTTACTTGGATCTAATTAAATGGATGTTGTGCAATTAACATTACAGAACAGCACCTGAGAGATTTATGCCCAAATTACACACTGTGAGCAACGTCCTCAGCAACTGGCAGGTGACAGTTCTTGCTGAGGACACAGCACTGAGCATCTTAATGAGAAACCTAACCCACCCTGCTTCAGTATAAATTCTCTTTTAGAGGAGATTTGCCTCAACAGCAAATGATATCATTAGTAAATCAATCCTGAAAACCATTGCTCTATTTGTGTTTGAATGACAGCTACAGAATGTAAAGGTCTGGGTTTGTTCAACTGATGGATGTGCGTTTGTGTGATGACTTGGAAAACCCTGCCTCATGTACCACTGCAACCATCTCCTCTTTACCATAAAACCTAAAACCTACATTTCAGAGGGGTGAACTCTGAAAAGCAAACCACCCCAATTTCAGACTTTTTCACCAAAAGTTTTCTGCAGCCTGATATGCAAGATTCTTCCTTGACTTGACAGAGAAAACTGGGCTAAGATCACAGTTACAGGTAAAAACAAATTCTAGGAATAAACTATATCTGCCAATTAGGAGGCAGAAGCAGAGCCAGCAAACTTCTTTGTCTCTCCTTCTGTCAGATCCGACGATAGAAACAGTCGGATGACATGAAGGGAGCATAAATCTTCACATGATTCTTCAATCTGTCTACAAATGACCATGACATTACATATAAACTATTCTATAGAATATGTCTGCTTCCCTTTTAAGCAGTTAAGGAGTGTATCAGACACCGTGATAAACACAGAAACCCGAGCGTGAACAGCACTAAATGCAAGCCTTCCGTCTCGGAAACTCTTCACTTATTTGATTAAGTTAGGTGAAAAACAGAGCAGTCATGCTTGTAGCTTTTCTTCCTTTTTCCTTTCCTCCCCTCTTTTCATTTCTAATGCGAATCGGAAGTCCATGTGGAGCAGCCTGGCTAGCCCCAGCCTAACCTCCCCATCTGGAAGGGAACTAACCAGCCTTGGGGCTACTTCCAACCCTTCCCAGCTGTTGGGTTGGGGTTTTTTGTTTTTGCGGGCTTGAGAAAGCATATTTATATAAATGATTGCCATATCCTTTGCCAGCTGTTGACCCTGCTCTTGTCCCTGTTGGGGCATGTTTTTCATTTTTAGCGGCCACAGACTGGAACTGACCCTGACAGAGTCAGCACGCTATGCAAACAGCTTCACGGGTTCTTCCCGGGCCCGAGGAGACAATGGCTGCCCAGAGATCCAGCAAACCCGGTGTTTCCCTTTGGGCTAATGTCACACACAGCCCCAAGCTGGAAGGAGTGAGGAGAATAAAAAAAATAAAAATAAACGATGAGATTCACAGCCCCGGCAAGAGCCTTCCCGGCCCCGGTGCTGGTGCTGCTCTGACTCCCAAACAAAGGTTCAGAAAGACACCCGGGAAAAGGCATCACTGTAGGTACCAGAAAGTCTCCTGAACTGAGCTGTCAAAACATTCCTGAGCTGTTTTCATGGTGGAGCTGATGAATCTTAAGTCTTTAGAAAAACTGCAGCTGAATCGTCAGCATAAATAATAATAATAATAATAATAATAATAATAATAATAATAATAATAATAATAATAATATCAATTGCAACCTGTAGCAACTTGAACCTCTGAGATCAATGCATTTAACAGGGAAATCTGCTTTCTCTGTACCCAAAGCATGCTCTGGAAGCACACCCTGTCCCCCAGTCACCTGTAGCTATGCTGAACCATGATGTTTTGAACTGTATTTTAAAAGAGAAACACGCTTGTAAAGAATCAGCAATCACTCATTTCAGTTGTTATCTCATTAACTAATAGTGCTGAAGTTAAATGGGACACAGACAATGAACTCCAGCCTTTCCAACTTTCATAAGCATTATCAGATTGTTTGATAATAAGTGGAGGTGGCATATGTGTTCTGTTTAGTGTGCAGAAGAGCCTCATTTTATTCTCAATGCACAGATTTAATTAAAAATAAATTTACTGTTAACGCTTAAAGTGGTGCCAAGATTATCCAAACAGAAGGTTTATGATACTTAATAATTGATAAGAGGAGGGAAATCCACAGATTGCAGCTGATTATTATTTAGTAGGTCTGTTTGCAAAGGTGAAAGTGGCATTACAGCTAGCCAAAAGGAAGACAAATCCTTTTTAAAAATCATTTGTATATTTAGAAAAAACTGAACTTAGCAAACCCTTTCTAGAAGCATTTGGAACGAAACAGATTACAGATCATCACAGCTTTAGTGATTACTTTGGGCACTGGAGGTATCCAAAGTGTTTTCTGAAACAACACTTTCAATCCAATTTCACACAAGGGAAGCTGTGTTTTTATATTTTTAAATTACTAAACTCTAACTTTTAATATCAACACACGGAGGAGCTCAGCTTCTTTAAGGCAGTGGCTCTCAGCTTGGATTTCAAACCAGCTTTAGCACAATGTGCCAGAAATTTCCACAAGTGCTGAGAGAATTAACTGATGGGATCTTTGAAGCCTCTCTATCCCAGATTAACTAATGAAAAATCTGTGAAATCACAGTTCAATCTTCTTTTTTTTTTTTTTTGTGGCTAGATGTGTTTGCAATGGTTGGGATGACAAGATGCTCCCAAGCCATCTGGCTCCTCACACAGGATTTGATTCAGAAAATTAATAGCAACACCATTGGTGTGCACATATTGCAACAATCCAGAAATCTAGTCCTGTTACACAACCCAACACAGAGGTTTTGTAATTCCCCCAGTAGGTTACAGAGACTGAAAATGCTGATGAAAACCTTAGAAAACACTTTCATAAAACAGTGTGTGAGTAATGAGTGAGCAATTTCCTTAAACTCTAAACCTTGGGCTGCCCAGCACTACCCACCCCTCCACACTCCCCAAACAGAGCTGCCTCCTCCAGCACAATTCCCTGATCCACTTGGTGCTGAAAAGCCTGACCTGGAACACTCCCCTCAGAATGAAAAAGGAAAAAAAAAATATTTTTCCTTCTTTCATGTATTATGCAAATAGAATATCTATAAATAATGTGGCTTTGTGCTTTCAATAAGTGCCATCCAGTGAGTATCAGCCTAGGAATTAAATTCTTTTCAGACTATCACTCTATACACACTTTCCAAGGATGAGCAATTAGAGAGGCAGGCTGCAGGTTTTATTTTACAGAGCAAATTCTGAATATGCAAAGCACAGGAGTGTGGGAATTGAAAGGTAGCAAGCATTAGGTAACTTACTTTCTTCAGGGTAATTCAGCAAACCCAGGGTTCTGTATGGAAAAGAAAAGCTTTTTGGCAGTGCTTGCCAGAACTGAGTTAGGCTTGAAAGAAAACTTGTATAAATTATCTATGTTAGATAAATTGTGTATTAAAATGTGACTTTAAAAGATTATTTTAGTTTGGTTCAAGATGAACACATCTTACTATATTTTACATAATTCAAAGCTTATTCCCATTAAAATTCATTAGATCTGTGTATTCAAACCCAGGAGGTCTCTCTGGAAACACAAAGCTCGTGTGTTTAACTGCAACTGTACATTTTCAGCTTCTTTAAAGGTTTCTGAACAAGAGTATTTGGATGCTGCAGCAGAGATTGCCTGGCAGAGGAGACAAAAAGAGCTCTGGGGGAAACACTCTTGAGTCAAACGCCTGAAAAAGATGGGAACAGAGGGAATTGCAGACAGGTACATTAACTTCCAGAGTGGTGAAGGGACTGTACACGACTCAAAACACAGTGTAACTTGCAAATACAGGGAGCAGGAACTGGAACAGTTTTGTCTCTTTTAACAGAGCTGATGGATTTCATTACTGTGCAGGAACACGTTGAAATAGATCAGTGAAATCTCCTACTCCTTTTTTTTTGTTTGTTATGAATTTTTAAACCCTTCGAAAGGTTCCACAAAACACACAGTAAAAAATTATTTTGCCTTTAGAGCAACAAAAGGCAAAAACTTCTTTAAAAGATCCTTGGGGAATATTCTTTCCCCTGGAAACCTTGTGGTTGCAACATGAATGCTCTGAAGAAATAAAGGACTAAGAGGCCATTCTCTACAAACACCTCTGCCAAAGTATTTTGGGCAGCAAGTGACACTTGCCTGTTTTCTCTCTCACTGCTCATTTGGAAACACCTTCAGGGGAACTGTTGGGAGAGGGCTGTGCTTTCTCAACAGCAGGTCCCTGGGCTCTGCACCCAAATTACTTGCCACGTCTGCAAACCCTAATTTTGGGTTCTTCTTGATAGGCTGGGTTCACACATTCCTTATGCCTGACAGAAGGAGAAAAGCTTTTGCATCTGAAAGAAAATTTCACTATTTTTCAGTTGTAAAAAGCCTCCTCTACCTTGTAAGTTGTGAGTTGAGGTTTCAGTCCCTGCTGCTGCCCATCTTTTGTATTTTGTGATGTGTCAGATCAGCCCAACTCTGCTCCTGCTGAAACCACTGGCAAACTCCCACTGATTCCAAGCAGAAGGGACTTAAGCCCTGAATTAATACTTTTCCTTTCCTGCAAAGACCAGGAAAGCCCATAAGAACAGCCACAGAGAAAATAAAATACACTTTAACAGTCCCAAATAAACCCCCCCAAACTCAAACACCAGGAAACATCTTGGAGCCAAATTATTTGAGATACAAAAGTTTTCCTTACATTCAGGAGGTGCTGAGGCCCCAGCCTGTTCAGGGCTGCACTTTTCACTGCTAAACTTAGGTTAATAGTCGATGACCTTGCCCATTCTTAACCCCGAGCACTGACCTCCTGACCTACCCCCAGTGATGGTGTTTATAAGCATGTTGCCACTGGTGTAAATAAAAAAGGAACACAATGTGCTGAAATTGTTACTGGTGATGACAACTGACACGCATTTTACACTGCCAGTGGGCAAACCCATCAATAAATAACTCCAAAGCTGCTGTTAATGTGTTTAGAGCTTCTTGCTCTGGCCATGTCATTTTTGCTCCTTTTCCTCTTTTTTTTTTTAATCACATCTTTGTGCAACAAACAAAAAGTTTCCAATGAAGAAGGCAGCCAAAAATAAAGCAGCCTATGGAGAAGGTTTTGACCATTAGCATCAGACCCCAGATGGAATTTCTACTTTCCAAGGTATGAAAAAGCAGGAAAACAAAGTGCACCACGGATAAGGAAAAAAGTGATGCTTTCTGGAACCTTCAAAGCAAAAAGCACAGGGATCAGGATGAAAATACAGGATTTGAAACTCCCTGCCTGTGGGGCACTGGGAAAACTCTTGTTCTCCACACAGACCACAAGAAGCTCACCAAAAGCAAACTTAAAAAAAAAAACAAACTGATAAAGAAATGCTTCATGTGAAAATAAGACAAAAAAACCCTCAAATCCCCCCCCCAAAATAAAAAATCCAAACCCACACCATAGAAAGGAGTGAATAATATCACAGTGTAAGTACTTCTGAAAGCCCTGGTTTATCAGCTATATTCTGGTTCTCCCTGCCAACATGCAGAATCTTTTATTTTGATGGTGAACAGCTAAAATGGTTTTTATTGTTGTTGCTGCTGCTACAAATCAATGAGACAAAAGGTACAAGAGGATGTTTTCAAAATGAACAAGTTATAAAAATGATTACAGTAGATGTAACAGCCTCTGCAATACAACCAAGTAATAGCCATCTATCTTTCTCAAAAAGAAAAATGAGATTATGGGTAATTGTAAAACCTAATTTACATTCTCCTTTTTCCAATTTAAATTTCCACTTTTCTGAAATCTTCCCTGCCTCAAAGTTGTAAAAGATGCTTTGACATGCTACTAATTGATTCGTTTTACACTATCGAAAGGATAACAGTGATTTGCAAAAGAATTTTTTTTTTTTCCTGTCTTGCACACATCTCTCATTTGCCCATCTTAATTCAATTAAAGGAAGTAAGGAGGCTTTGACCGAAGAATGAACCATATTTTAACTGAGGACATTTCTATGTAAACTGGAATACACCAACCACTAATTCTCAGCCAGTTACTTCCGATCTGCAACTTTTATTCTGAAAGGTCACAGCATGGTCACAGAAAAGACAGAGGATATTAAATGCTGGCAAGCATTTTGTAACAGTGCAAATCCACAGGCCAAGAGGAGAAGATTTTTTTTAACTCAAAATGCAATTTCTATGCAAACAGTCTGCATTTATGCCAAGCTCTCAGTGCAGCTGGAAGTTAAAACTCTGAAGCAACCCCTGTCCCTCCTCAGTGTATGTCTATCCCTTGGAAGGACAGTAAAAAAAAATATAATTTTACTGTTGCCCATTGGCCTTCTGTTATCCTGGTGGTAACTGGGACACTACAACAGCACTTCTGTGCATTTTGCTGGGTTGTTAAAGAAATATGTATAGAAACACTGAGCCCACTGAGATATATGTGTCCCTTTTAACCTGTAAATACAATTCCTGCTAGGAACAGCAGCATAATAGTTGAGCTGCAGTCTGATCTAGAGTATCAGCATCTATTTAAACCCAGCAAAGAGGTTAAAAGGGGAACAGCAAGCAAGAATCTTCAGCTTGAATTCCATACTCAATTTAAACACACTCCACTATTTTCCATGGCTGTAGAGGAGGTGGTGGCATGCACCTTGTACACATCAGGAAAGCTGTGAAGATAATAAGGGCATTTGTTTCTATGCCAAGTAATAAGTTTTCCATCCTCAGCCTCCCCTCAGACACGAGCACTTTGCTGCTGCAAGGCAAGAGGAGAAAAATTCCTTCAAGTTCCAGACTAGTAACACAGATTTGATCAGTCCCATCCAAACGTGCAGGAGCAGCACAAGGCAGGGGAGGGTTCAGTGGGGGAGAGAGCTGGGGAACATCAACACTTTCTCTAAAGTATTATTAGCCAAAGACAACTTTTCAAGGAGAAATATAATGTATCTGCAGGACTGTACCTTTAGCACCTTGTGGACAGGGCTCTCAACCTCACTGCTTAACAAGAGAGGTGTTACAGTTGACAGGAGGAGAGAACTTCACAATGAAGATGGCTTGAAAGGAAATAGTTGCTGACAGCATGCTGAAATGAGGCTAAACACATGCCTACTGTTTCGAAACAGCAGCATGCTGAGCTTTTATTAAATAAACATGGCAAACAAGCTAGCTAAAGCCCACAGGCAAGATGCTCTGTCATCAGTGAGGTGAGGATGATGAGGTGTGTCCTTGACCAAGTAGTTGTGAAGTCCTTCCTGAACCCAACAGTATCAGGGATTAAGTCTGAACAAAGCATGGTGGGACACATCCACACCACCAACAGGGCCAAGTTACAGAAGAATATGGAAAACTAAACATCTCTCTCTCACTACCAAGGGGGTCACTGCAAGTCCAACCACCAGACCCTCCTGACAACAGATAACCAACCCAAGCAGCTTCACTTCAAAACTGCAAGTTGGAGTTTACATAATTTGCTTTGGTTTTGTAAGCCACTATGGAGCCAGAAGAGCTTCAGCTGACCTGGTAGATGTCAGCAAGGCAGAGCCATTGCACCAGAGAAACCCAGAAAACCCCAAGTGGAAGATGGACCTGACTTCCATCCCTTCTGTCCTTCTCCAGGTCAGAGCTCACCCTCACTACAGTGATGGTCATTCAAGGCTGGAGGTCCCATACCCAGAACCTCATGTGACAAAGTTCTTCTCCTGTCAAACTACTCAGCAGCAAACTCCTGGTTAAGTTTTGGCACGATGCCTATTTGTTCTGAAACAGAAAATATGAATAATACCCAGTGCCAAGGCTGTTTCCAGAAGCAGACACTGATGATACAGAGGACAGAAGCAAATGGGTGTTGAGAATGTTGACACAAAAGCATGCTGAGAGTTGGCCAGAAGAACAATCACTACTTTAAACTGTAATGGGACCTTACACAAAGTAAAGCAGCCAAACTCAGCACTCTGGCTGAGCAGCAGCAGAGCCCTTGACCAAACCCACTGAACCTGGACAGGTAAAAGGCTTCCTCCCTGCTACTCATGGGGTGAGAATTACTACTTGGGAGTAAGGTGGCCAAGAAGACAGCTACTCATGTTGTGAGCTGCAGAAATAAAGACCATGCAGCTTGTAAGATGGGTAGGACTTATTCCCATTTGTGAGTTCTTCCTGGAGTCAGAACAAACTCCACTAAATATTCCTGTCTGCCCCCCGTGAGCACACAGAGCTGGAGGCACAAAAATCTACAGCACCATTGCTCCTGGAAGCACCAAGACACAGGTCCTGATGCCTGGATGCTGTGCATAACTGTGCATAAAGACCATAACAGTGTTCTGGAGTATGACTTTTAAGTTATTTTTGGGCAGCCACCCTCAGACACGTAGCAGCCCCCAGTCAGAGGGTGGTGGAAGGTAACCTGCTCGGTGACAGAGGGGACAGCCACCGTGGAGCTCCTCCAGCATTAATGACCTCTCAGCAGCAGACAGATCCAGTCAGATTCAGTCCTTCTGCTTTTCTTTCTCACTGAATGATTTCCCTAAAGCCAAAGCTGGGCAAAATGCCACTAATGCTGCCGTAAAACTCCCGCTGTGTTAGGAGGGAGGCAGGCGACTGAGGGTTAGGAGGTAATCAAGCTTACAGATTAAGGCTCACTAAAGCTACAAGATCAGCACGGCTCGGGGTGTTTATTAACTCCTTGAAAACCAAGATGTATGATTTCGTATCACATGAATATAAAAGGAGGTTTTCTAACAAGACCTGACAGCTGAACTATTCTGTGAGATTAATTCCGATTTGTGCAAAGCTAGCGGTACAGAAGCAGCAACTTTTTAAACCTAGCTGGATCAATTTCTTCCTAAAATGTGCTTCAAGCTTGTAGGACTGCACAAGCAAAACCCTCCCCAGAATTACAGGGAAGTCCAATTTCCTGATTATTCTTCCATTCACAAACACTGCTTTTTAAATTAAAGGAGGCAACCCGCAAGTCAACGAGCTAAACATACTTCTCCCTTTCCATTACAGCTGTGACCTGGGAATTCTTTTTTAGCAGTGCAGCACGGGTTAATTTCTGAATATAAAATGAGGTTGCTGCAATCTGGGTGTTTTTTGTTTTGTTTTGTTTGTAACACAAAGCAAAATATACTCTACAGATGCTTGATTAAAATGCAACAGCTGTTTGTGGCGGTGCATTTTCCGCTAATTTACTAGGGCAGATTTTTCAAGGAGCCTTTTTTAGTGCATCTTCATTTGCATAAACACTCCTAGACCAGAGCTGTTTGTCCACTCGTCCCTGGTTTAGCTACTTTTGAAGGTTTAAAGTCAAATTCAACTAAAGCATCCACTCCCACCAAGGAAAAAGTGTGTTGGGGTAAGGTGATGCACCTCTGTGCCAGGGTCTAACCTGCACTTTGCACGTATTTAACTTCTCATCCAAAATATTTCCTTTTTTGGCATGGTACACAACTAGTCTTTAATCTGCTCTTCACATCTGTCTGGGTAGGCCTGGTGCCTTTTTTTTTTTAATAATATTATTATTTCCCTTTTGTTTATTTGATCTATTGCATTCCTTAAGCTTGATGCCTAATCCAAATTCTTAACAAATACAAAAGGGTTTATGTAAATTATTATGATGAACAAAACCAAATCACAATTATAACATTGTTAAGTGAATTAGACAACAATGGCTACAGCTTCCCTATCATAGATTGAGGCAGATGAATCTGAACTTTATTGACAGCAGCAGCAGAAAGCCTTAATCACTAAGCACCAGTACAGTCTGGTTGGCATGGGGGAATGACCCATCTAAATATTCATAACAAGGGTCTCATTCATCATATTTAAAAAAAAAAAACAAACCAAACCACAAAACTCCTGCAAAACTAATGGAGGGAATGTGTGAAAAGTGATTGGATGGGTAAAACTGTGTGGGGCTGGAAAAGCCTTAATTGATTTTATTGTGCTGTGTCTAAGCCTCCTTGTGCAGTCCATCAGATCTGTATCTAACTGCATTTCAATCGATTTTCACTGATAGGCTTCTTTCTTATGGCCAGGGCTTAAGTACTAAACTAATAAAAGGATAAAAGACTTTGTAATACAGATTTTGAAAACAATGTGCACACATGATTTCCAGGGAAGAAAACAGTGTGATGTGTTGGTCCTACCAAAGGGACTACAACCAAATCTAACTGAAAAAAAATGCAGGGAATATAAAGGAGGTTATTAAGGAAGAAAGGGCAGGGATGAAAAAAGAAAATAAGGAAAAAAATGTCCCTTGGCTAAAATCAGCTTGGCTGGAAGCAGACTCAACCTGAGTGGAGTTGTACCTGCTCGTATCAGAGTGATTGTTTGACTGATATCTCAACCCTGACTGAAACATTATTATTAATTATTATTAATTCTTTGGAATTTAAATTATGATTCATACATATTCTGATACAAGTATCTAACATACACATCTTTCTATCTTTACCTAAAGCAAAATGAACAGGTTTTAACCTGGTTTTGCACAGTCATATTCTTGAACCCTTAAAACATCAATTTTGAAAGCATCAAACCTGTGGCTGTAATATTGGGACATATATAAAGCTCCTTTGAATACAACTGTGCATTTATAGCACAGTTAACAGCTTGTTCAAGCTCTAGGACAGGGCTGAATTGGGCTTCCCATTCATGAGGAAGCTGAAGAAAGGTGCTTGTGGCAGGTAAAAAGTGATGGTGCAGCTTGAAGAACTGACTATAAAAGCAACAGGTTCACATTTATTAAATGCAAAGACACAAACACACAGGAAAACCCTAAAATTTGGGAAGTGACCACACCTTCCAAAAGACAAATTTCCCAAATTTTTATTCTACAATCTTGGCCATCATTTACTAATTACATAGCAGAGTAAACTCTATCTGCTAGTCTGTAACATCTGTATAACAAATGATAATGTACAATGGTTGCTCTGGTTTTGTGTTCCTTTAGGAGGCTTGGTGTTGATAATCTCCAAAGCACACCCATGATTCTTTAAATTAAACATAAGAATCTTGTCTCACAGTACAGCTAGGTTATCCATGTGTAAGAGCCCAAGCCAAGTAATTACACATCCGCTCAAAGGATTAGACACATAAGATTTCTTTAAATTTTTAATAAAACTGCACAGCTGTTGTAGGGAAAAAAAACTCTTTTGTTCTAGATTTTTTAAAACCATTAAGCTCAAAGTGATTCACAGTTCTGCTTCAAGGAAAGTACTTCATAACTATTTCTGTTAGGTACTTTTTGTTTTTAGTAGATTTAACATCACTTTAACCTCATGCCAACAGATTTGAATCAGGAATAACTTAAAGGAAAGGGATTTGGTCAAGTTTTAAAGAACATTTCCCTGCTTTTACCAGAACACCTGCAAATGCATTTACTTAACAGTATAACCACTCAAAGTGCACATCAGCCAGTGCATGCAGAACTGTGTTACATGTGGTTTCATCAAGTTAGTCTGGGGGACAAGCAGTTTGAAGAGCATCACACCATGGGACACGAAGGGGACAACCTCCCTGATGGCCTCCACTGCCCTGCAGAAGAGGCTGAACTGCCCTGGAGAGGTGCCACAACTGAGGAATAACTGTGGCTTGTGCCACGGGCAACAGATTGCCCAAATGCTGCAGCAACAAGCAAGGGGATTCTGGCCCAGAAGCTTCTCAAGTGCTGATGGATCAAAGAAGATAGAGGTGTGTCCCAGCTGCTGGGAAACCACAGGGTGCTGGAAGTTTCTCAGCCCAACATCACACCATAAATGAGAGAGAGCAGGATGGGTGCAGTGGTTATCAGCAAGAGGAAAGCAGCAGATATGTTCTTCAAAAGATAAATGAGGAGCTGAAACAAAATCAGGACCTGGCACTGGTGATGCAGACAGCAAGAGGAAAGTGACACCAAACAGGTGACAGCATCCAAACAAACTCCTGCAAACCCAGGATGAACTGGGGAGAACCATACTCACTGAACATGACTAAAAATGAGTCCTTTATAAATAAAGCCCTTCAATTTTTGTGCTTTCAGAACCTTGAAGAAAAGAAGGAACAAACCTGGACAATAAGGCAAATAACGTGGATGGGCTGCTTGGCAGAGAGGGAAGGTCCTGGCAAAAGATGGATTGGCAGGACGTGAAGGTCAGGAATGCAGCAGGCTGAGTGCCTGCCAGGTGGAAGGGCTGGGGTCCAGGGCTGAGGTCTCCCAGTTGCAGGTTGGTGAGGAGCTGGCATGGCTGTGTGCCAGCAGGGAGCACAGAAATATTGTGTTGTTCAGCAGAGTGGTGAGATGTCATCTCAAACACGTGTACCAATACCCCTGTTCAAGCTGAAAAGTTGACAAAGCAGTCTGATGAGGGGAACAGAAAACCTGGCCCTGACAAGGCCTGGAAAGCAGCAGGGCTTTCCCATTCCAGCTGTATGGCAGGAGGAGTGTCTGTCTGTCTGCTCCCCACAAACACTCCAGGGAAGGAAAAACTATTGAAGTTGAAAGGACAGCATCAGCACAAACCCAGGTGTATCTTAAGAAACACCTCATCATCAAAGCAAAAAGAAATCCAGGGACAGTGGTGTGAGGACAGAGGGACAGGGGTGCTGCTGGAGGGAGTCTCAGCACCCAGCTCCCTCCTGCCAGCCTGCTTTCCCAATTCCAACGTTTTACAGGACTTGGGCTTTGTACCTCAGTGTAAATTTACTGCCATAAAACTGCTGGAATAATATGCAATATTACTAAACGACCAATATGTAGGATTTACAAGATAAACTATGGTATGTGGGTGTATTTAAAATGAATCTAAATCTCTAAAGGTTTTAATGAACTGCAGCTGACCTTGATCAGTGATTCAAAGCCCAGAGCAGCCTCTACTCTCTCACACATTACTAACCTTTGCTACAACATTTATCAATTTACCTTCTTGATCTCTCAAGCAGGTCATGTTTTCTAATCAGCCACTAGCTCAAAGACCTACATCCCAATTAAATTACTGAATGAAGACATGCTGGAATGTAGGCTTCTTTTAAAAGAACTAGCACAAAACACACTCCAATATTGGGTTTGTCATGTCTGAATTGTTTAACATTTCTATAGAATGTGCAAGTTACAGACACACAACTCAGAATTTAGAAGTGTTAAGGACATCACCCCTTAAGCACAGTTTCCCTGGATGTTTTCTATTTTGGCTTCCCCAAGTGTTTGGGGTGTAAATACTGACCTGAGCTTTAAATCATCTACACTGAGAGCTATGAGCTCTTCAGACACTGGCTTGTCTGAAAACTTAGGTACAAAAAAAAGAAAAAAGAACAACCCACCAACCAAAAAAACCCAACTAACCCCAAACCTACACAGATGTTTATTATTAAGGCTAAGAGATTAGCTTCACAGACTTGAAACTACTTGCACTTAAAGTTAGACATTTACCAAAATGGCCACAAGCATTATTTTTTCCCCTCTTTCAATGCAGCAAATATGTTGAGGTTGCTGAAGAAATAGGAAGGGCTGAAGGTTCCCAAAGGAGCTGGCTTTGGGATGCAGGATTTGGGGTGGTGGTGGCAGCAGCTCTCAGCTGCTCCTCCCCAGGGTCACCAGCACATGGGGACTGGGACACCCAACCCAACACCCCTCCTCTTGGTCTGCAAAACCAGGTTGTTCAAAAAGGGTTTTTTGGGGTCTCCTCTTTGGCTGTCCCACACAACCTGCAGGAGCTCAACTGCATGGTAGTTGCTTGAACAATTCTTAGCTTTTCTTTGCTGCAATACTTGTAGCAAAGATTATTTCCCTGTGGCAATGGAAGGGTAACAGTTCAGGACCTCTTTGTCTCAGGAGGACTTCAGGATACACAAGCCTCACAGGTATTGTATTTTAATGATTGCTGCCACTGGAAAATAAAAACATGTTGCAAAACCAGATCCATGATGCCTACAAGAAAATACTGCTCGGTCTGAGCTTAATTTATTTGTTGACAGAGAAGATCTACTGTGCTTAATGTAAAGTTCAATAGAAATACATGTAATACAGATATCTAGAATCATAACAGCAATAAAATAAGCTCTGCATTTATCTGGCTGTTAAATGCAATTCGAAATTTATTGGTAAAAAGGAATCAAATTTGGTTATGGCATAAAATATCTTTCTTTCCTTCCCAGAGCAACCTCACTGAGTTCCATCCATCAGGACAAATCAGTGCTGCTCAGCCCTGCCCGGTGACTCGCTGTGCAGGCAGGCAGGAGAGGGGTTGCACTCCCCACCTTGCCACAAACCCAGAAAAGAAAGAGCAGCAGCTACAAATATCATTGCCCACAGCAAAGGGCAGCCCTCCAGATGGCTTGCTTTGCTGTTGTTTTGGGTGATTATTTTTTAAATAAAGACATCAGCTGACATTCCAGTCCCGAGCACACACTCTCGGGTTCACTGCTCATCAGGGATCTCTCATGCTCTGAGCAAACACACAGAGACCCAGGCAGAAAACTCCACTACTGCTTTTTATGTCCTGATTTTAAATGGTGACAATAAGAATTCACAGTAGACACTTATGACAAAAAGAAAGGAAAAAAACCAAACAAGTTTCATCCCTTCCTCGGGATGCTATTTCAGGAAGTTCTTCTCCAGGAGGATCTATCATTAAAGCACACTGAGCACTTTTCCTTAGTGTCTCTTCCCTAATTACAATTTCATAACAGCAAGAGGATTTCCTGGGTAAGAGATCCTGTGTGTTTCTTTTTTTTGTTAGCTTACAGTGCTGGCTACTGAAAAGATAGTATCCTAAAGATGATATAACTTTCCCATTTTAATATGGTTATAATCTTCCCGTGAGGCTGTGACCTAATTGAGACTTTTGATCTTAGCTTTTTCCAAATCTTGTTATTCTTCAGAGTCTGTAAAACATTTTCACTGTGGATCTCCTCCAATCATTACTGAAAGCTACAGGGAATAAAAATAAAATAAAGAAAGAGGAGGGGGGGAACCCTCAGTTTATCAAAGTCAATGGAAATACAAGGTATTAATTATGCTAAATGAAGAAATATGGGCATTTGGTTACTTTTGTGGGTCAGAAATATTTTAATCTGGTGCTGCCAGCCAGCTGCCTCCTCTGACCCCCGTGCATCTCTATCAGCTGCCGCATCACATCAAAGCAGCAGCAAGTGAGGAAAGCAGCGACCAGCACAGGGGCCCCACCACGGTACCAAGGTCAGAGATTTGACTGAAACCACCACATTGTTATCAGTTACAATCACTGATAAGGACATGACCTTTTTTTTGAGGCACATAAATGGGGGGATACTCAGGCCACTGCTTTCCCCCGCCCCGCGCTCGGGCTCCGTGTGCCGGGAAGGAGAACCAAAAACTGCCCAGAGTTAAACACAAGAGCCAGAGTCCACTGCTGATAAGATCCCACTGAGATCACCCGAATGCAGCTCCCCTGATTCAGTTAACTGAGCCAAACACAGGACAGAGCACAATTAAAGCAGAGGGGAAATTGTATTTCTACCCTACAGACGGCTCTTGTGAAGTTTCATCAAAGCAAACCCCAAAACGTCTTTATTGTAGTGAGACCTCCAGCAGGAGCACATGTCACTGAAAATAAGCAGGGTTATACAGTAGTAAGTCACCTAGTAAAATAAAAGTATATTTTCCATAAAGATTAGTTCTGCATTTTATTTCTTAAAATTCTTTGATCGAGTAATTTTGGACTATATAAAAGCAGCCAGACCCCCCTCGCTCAGCATTCCTTAAGAGATTGGTTTGCTGCACACAAAGCACTAAGATTTCATCTAACTGTACTTCAGGTGACATTCCTCTTGTTAATTTTAAATATGTAGCAGTTTTTTTACTCACATTGCTTGCAGACACACAAGCCTAGAGAAAAGGAAAGCTCCAGATACAGACTATCCTATTTCCCAACCAGAACGAGAAACATTCTCACACTAAGCTAACCACAGCATTGCAGCATTTTAAGTTTTCTCCAAAGCAGAGCTGAAAAAAAAAACATGCAGAAAGGTGAGATATAACAAACCCTAAATGATTTAAAATGTTAACTCTAATTCATTCCCATTGCCTTTAGAACCAACAAGAAATCAAAATGCTAACACTGTGACCCATCTTGGCTGTTCCTAGTCAAAAGTTAAACACTAACTCGTTTGCTCAGTATGCCCAAAATGTTTACTAGCTCTGACTCAGATTTAGGGAGTATAAAATATGATCATTCT